>NW_026622763.1:56271923-57665048 GCF_023065955.2 Ursus arctos
TTTAGGCTGGCGCAGGAATGTGTTTGCTGAGCGTACTTCGGGGAAAGCTTATTGCACCACCAATTAAAGAATCAGCAGCAACAGAAGTAGTGAAAGCGATAACTCTGGAAAAAGAAATACTTAGCATTGTCAGTGTGTCGGAGTAATTTGGAAAATAAAAACCCTAAGAGGTGGACGGTGATGGAGTAGAAAGAGCACTGCATCAGAGCCAGTAGCCCTGGATTCTGATCCTGACTTTGCCACTGTTTGGCTCTGTGATTTGGGCAAGTCATAGTATTGCCTGCGAGCCTCAGTTTCAGGATTTAAAAGATGAGCTAGTCCAAGCCCTGGGCTCACTGTTGCAGATGCATTCCACATTTTTATCATAATACACAATCTGTAATTTAAAAAATCTGTTAATTCATACCTACAGATGTCACGGAAGAATCCATTTATGATTTTCCAGTTTAGACTCCACATGATAATTTCTGGAATAATTTTACAGTTTTGCCCATTTCATTATCAATCTTCTATCCACTGTCAGAAAAATAGTCTTGGTTACTGAAAAGGACTAATAACTACTTGCAGCATCTTGGTCAAATCACGCATAGCTTGCCTTTGTTCTTTGGCACGTTGTCAAAACAGTTTAAATGTAATGAATCAGTACAAGAACAAAAGACCAGTACACAAAAATGCTGTATTAACTATAGAAAAAGTTTTACCTTTCTAACAGACACACGAAATGTGGGTATGTGGTATTGCCTTTGGAATAGGATCTTCTTTGAGAAACTGCTATGATTCAATTCCTGAAGCTTTCTTTTGCTTTACAATGTTAGGGGGTGATCATCTCTTGCTCTAAATAGAGTATTTCCTGACTTAACAATGGACTACACCTCTTATTCCCCAGAGTGCATATTACTCTTTCCACATACGAAGTACATAAACTCTAGGGCATGGCTTTGTCAAATTTGGAGTAACTCGGACCAAGAGGTTGAGTCTTCACAGAGTAGCCTCTGACCTTATGCACAGAGACAGAAACGCTAACCAGCCAGTAGTTTCCTGGTGAATCTCGACAAGCTTTTCAAGACTCTGTGGGCACTTTGTGGACATACTTTTTACAGCAGTTGCCACGAGTGCTGGTAAAACCTTTAGTAATGTGTCTTTTATCTTAAGCATTTGCCTCTGTACTAAAATAACTGGAAACATGATAATAGCAATAAATGCTTTCTCACGCACCTTATTAAGGTCCTGTTTGCACAGTGCAGTTTTAGCCATTTGTTATTCTGAACTGAGAGATCCAGTCATTGATAATGATGTGTTTAATCTCACAAATGTGCAAATTTCACTTTCGAACAAGGACTTGGACTCAGTTTACATGTCCACCTAATAACATTTACAATCAAGTTATTGGCAGGTCCTGGTTAAACTAACAAATACCTATTTTTCATTCTAGAAATGTACACAGAACTCTCTATTTTCTGAACATTTTTTCCCTATGAGGGCAATTCCTTTTCTAATATAGACACATTATGATGTTGTAGACACATTATGATGTTGTAGACAGGATTTCAATATGTGATAGGTCAATCTTGGCCCAAATCCTAGGGAACTGATTTTATTAAACAACCGAAAGAGCCCTGATTTCTTGAGGACTGAAGTGTAAAGCAATCACCTTGTAAAGACTCACTCTCCCCCTCCCCAAGGGGAATATTAAAACAAGACCATACTATACCTATGACTAATTAATTAATTACCTCTGGCTAATGCCTGGCTCTATTTTTCAATATAAAATGATTATGGCTACAGAAAAGTAAGTCTCGTCTAGAGTGAAGAGTATATTAAATTCCCAGTGTCACAGAACATTAAAAAAAATTGTACTCTTTAAAATTTCAGTCACTGTTTTTCTGTTGAGGTTAAAGAGAAAAAGATAAGGATTACTGCAAATATACAAATAAAGCACACCGCATTCTGCAAATTTTATAGATCCAGTGCTTTTGGTTAAGTCCTCTTAAAATCTTCTCTGGCTAAACTAATTTGAGAGTCACTTTTTATTGATAAGTTTTATCTCAATTTGCAAAAATGGATGGTTCAATGGTTTATAGAGTCACTGTGATAATCACAGTGCTACTTACCTGACACTTACCGCTAAAAGGTTGGTACGCATCTTTTATACCTGCTTGTGGTTTCAACTGCCAGCTTTCAGAGAAGTGTCCCTATAATTGACAAAAGGGAGAAAATAAAAGATAAAAAAGAGAAAGAAAAGGAGGGCAGTAAGGCAGATAGATTTTTCATTTCTTATCTTGCGATACATTCTGTAGCAGTAAACACTACTATCTCTGAAATAGACCCTTTGAAGGCAAAAAAAGAAAACACCCCAAGAGAAAGCTTTATAAACTGGAGATTGCCTTCCTGTTCATCGTGGCTTTGTCCTTTTGGAAAGTCTGCATGGCCTCTCCTCCTTGTATTAAACAAGGGTGCAAGGACTGGTGGTTTGAGCTAGTTACAGAGTAGCTCTGGCATCTGTCACTTCTACTCTGTTGTCCATTACTTCTGTTCTGTTAATGGCAGCAGACATTTGATTAACTACTGAGATTTGGACACGAAGGGGATCCAAGGTGGGTCGGGAAGTAAATCACATAGCTACATCTCCCCTTCATCTTCACCTCACCTGTTCCTCTGTTTCCAGACTCGTGGCAGACTGGCACCTGGAGGCCTTCACCTTGGGCAGGAGGAGCTCTAATTATTTCAAGAATAATTGATTTAAAATGCATATTATAATATCCTGTTAATAGAACTCCTGGAGTACATATCATTTACATATCATTTGTGGTATAACATTTTTTGGAAGAATTAAAAGCAAACCTCCCCTTCCCCACCAAATAGAAATATTAGTGGATAAAACTAAAAGGTTAAGAGAATTAAATAATTTCTAAATATTTACAAAATTCTTAATTTATGCACAACCCATAGCAGAGAACAAGGACTGCCTTTTATACTTTCATAGTTAAGAGAGTCATAAGAAGAAGCTCCAAGTAGAAAAAGGCAAAAATCCAAATTTCTTAGTAGTAATCAATGTGGTGTAGCATCCAACAGAAAGTGACAACAGACATTTACCTAGTGGGTTAACATTTATTGTAAGCCCAGATACCAGAAAACATTCATTTGAAATGCAATTATATATTTTGTTTCCTGACTTGTTTAAATAGCCAGGTCATAAAAGCAGTCAACTTTCTGCTATGTGGTTGTACGGAATCAGATGCTACAGCCAGAAGTAATTGTGAAAAGCATCTAGTAGTTCAAATGATGTGAGACCTCAAGGGGTAAATGAATTTCTGAACGTAAAACTTGACTGTGGACAGTCTGGAACTCATACCTTAGTCTTTTGTCAGTTCAGTGCTTACTTTTCCCTATGCTGAACACATTAGAAAGCTTTCGCATTTGATTATTTGTCACTATTCACAAGGAGGCACAATCAGTCCTGGAAAACCAAAAATGGAAAATTAGGGGAAGTATTGTATAAAATTTAAGATCAACCGATCAACCAAATTATGGAAGAAAAATTAAGCCACAGACAAAACCTCATAACCTGAAAAGAACCAAAAAAACAACTCTCATTCATTTAGTACTTGTACTTCTACAAGAGCTTGGGCCAAGGTCCAAACTTGACTCAGTTGAGACCCAGAGGCTACAGGACTAAAAAATGGGTTGGAGGTATACAGTTAAGGTCAGAATTGGTCTTATTAGACTGCAAAGTCTATCCTGGGATGGCACAATGCACGGGTCTTGATTGCTGATTGAAGAAAGGCCCAGCCATGGGCTAGCAATCATTTACAAAGCGGTCCCCAGAGGAATGCAAACATACCCACTCTAACAGTTCTTTAGCTCATGCCACAACCCTTCCTACAGCCTCCTATAAACTACGGAGGATAACTTGCTTATGCAAAGATGTCACTCTAGCAATTGTTCCTTTAGGGCAAAACCTGGTAACTTTTGGCAGAGAGAATATCAAAGAATACCCTATAATCTCATAAATCAAAGCTTTTAACTGTCTGGATTCATAAGTGACTGTATTCTTTCCAGTATGCATTCTTTCTTCTTCCAGGGGTTGTTCAATAATGGCAGGTATGTTCCTGCCATAAAGTTCACATTGTTCTAGAAACTGGACACATTCTTGAATAACACTGTCACGAAGCACAATCATGTGTTTTGACATGTTTTCTAATAAGGACAGGAAGCATCTTTTGGCATAATACCAGATATCAGTTCCCAGTTTCTTATGATAGGGTTCCAGGCTTTTGATAACCCGAGAAATACCAAAGTCATAATTTCCTTTGGCACAATAGAGTGTCCCTATCACCAAATTCACAATGCAGAGGTGGTAGATTTTCTTATCTGGGTCACCATAGGACAGCTGCTCTTCCTCCTTTTCAATCTTTCTCATCAACTCCTCAGCTTCTTCATTCTGACTTGTCATAATGTATGAAACACACAGGTTAGCCAGCACAATAGCACTGACATTCAGGATGTTGTCATAGTGCTTCTTGACTATGGGTTCATAGAAACCGATAGCTTCTTTGTATTTGTTTTCCTGCATGAACAGGACATGGGCCACGTTCAGCTTCCACACATCATGGTCATTACAGAATTCCACAGATTTGCGGAAGATCTTTTCCACCATTGGATAATTCTCAAGGTTCCAGTAGATCTTTGCCTGGGCCATCAACACGGGAATATACTTCTCTAGAGTGTCATCATACTCATTCATTGCCTTTTTGACAGCTTCATCATCTCTATTGTGTCTTGCTTCCTGTACCTGTTTAGTGAGTCTCCGGAGCTGTTCAGTCAGCATCCCTGCTAGCCCATCAAGCTTAATGAAAGCCTCTTCAGGAGCTGTCTGGCAAGTGATCATGGCATCCAAGAAGTCATAGAGATAGGGTGTGAGGAACCTGTAGGTCAAATGGGCATTCTCTGCCAGCACATCGGCTGCCAGGTCAAAATACTCATACTTACAGTAGAGCAGCAGCAGGTTGCCAAAGGTCTCCGGGGGAAAGGGGTTCTGCTGGAGCAAGAACTGTAGCTTTTCAAACCCCTCCGTAGGCCTGGTGTCCATGTTCATGAGCGCCTGGTTGTGCAGGGTCACGGGGTCTAACTCTTCCTCTGCCCTAGGAGGCATGTCAGTGAGGGCTTCCTGGGCCGCCTCGTAGTTTCTCAGTTGGTACTCGATGGCTGCCTTGAGGTTGAAGGCTTCCACCAGGGCAGTCTGATGAAGGACTAAGGTGTTGCCAACACTTCGAACATCAATGCCCTCCGTGGTCATGCCCACACCGAGCTCCGGGTGCTGGCGTATGCCGTGTTCAATAATGTCGGCGATATGCTTGAGAGCCGAGGCATAGTGCCGGCTGCTGTAATAGGCCAAAGCCAGGTTGTAGGAAAGGTCAGGCCGGTAGCCCGAGGCCTGCAGGGCCGCAAAGAACTTGGAACACGCGGCTTCATACTGTCCCTCCTTGTAGAGCAAACAACCCAGGTTGACCTGGCCGTCGGGGTCGTTCTCGCCCCCACCGCCCTCTCCCCCTTCCCCACTCAGCAGCTGCTCCACCAGGCTCTTGGCCCCGGGCAGGTCGCCCTCGCTGTACTTGATAGCGGCTTGCAGACGCAGGACCCGGCTGTGGTAGGCGGGGTTGTCCAGCAGGAGGAAGGCCACCCGGGTGGCCTCTGGATAAAGGCACGCCTTGTACAGGGCCTGGGCCTGGTACAGGCGGTACTGCTCCAGTTCGGGGTGCAGCTGGCCCAGCTGCTCATAGCACTCGGCGGCCAGCGCGAACTCCTGCAGGCGGTAGTAGCAGTAGCCCAGCAGCGACAGGCCGGCGCGGCTCCTCGGGCTCCGCTGGAGCTCGCCGCCCAGCAGCTGCACCGCCTCGGCGTAGCGGGAATCGCGGATGAGGCGGTACACGACGGCGGTGAACTCCCCATCGGGGATCTGCGCGCAGCTCAGCCCGGCCATAACCGCCTTGGTGGTGGAGCTGGCTGGAAACGGAAGACACAAAGTATTTCTTTATGTTCTCTGGTAGTTATCTGCAATAGAAGGAATTAGCTAGAATCGGAAAGGAGTCACTTACGAGACACCACCAGTATTTCTTCTATTTCCCAAGCAAATGGGAAATATTCTCCAATATATGGCATATAAACTCAAAGATCCCTTCAGATTTTCTTCCAAATATGGGGCCATCACCATCAACTAGATAAATGGTACAGATTAAAGGTGATATAAATTAGATACCATGCTTTAGTATTCATAATGAGCCAAACTCTCGGACAGATGACAGTGTTTCAGCACCCAAAGATGTCATGCTATAGAGGAATTATTTGGAGCATAATGCATCTAGATACCTATGTAGCTAATTTGTTCCTCTTTGAAGGGGAAAAAGAAATTATTATAGCAGGATCCCTATCACTCATTGAAAGCTATGAGGTCAAACCAAAGAAATTGCTGTTATTATAGGTTGAAAACTCTAAATCAGCACTGACATATGGTTCAACCTAGTATTTATTTTTTTCTAGGCCAGGTGGAATGGGGCAGTTACATTTATGAGGAGCAAAAAAGGTAAGCAGTGGTGGAAACAAAGAATGAAGCTCTAGCAGCTTATAGAAAAATTAAATGCCTGAGCAGAATAAGTGAGGGTCACAGTAAGAAGCTTAAAATACTATTGATAGGGTTTTGAATATGAAACTGGCATTATGAATCTACTAGATAGTTTCAGAATTCACTGATATATCACTCCATCTGTAGTGGGAGGAGGAGAAGAATTTGTTGGGGTCATGGAAATAGTGTAGAATATTTTTCTTTTTTCAAAAGGCTATAACATGAATGTGTCCTAAATTCAAGTAAAGTTCTAAGGCTACCTTCTGTTATTAATCATTGTTAAAGATCAACTCCATAAATAAAAGGATCATGTTTATGTTCATATATTCAAATTAACAAATGGAGCAAAGAAAACCACGGAAATTGTCAATTGTTTATTGTATCCACACCATAGCATCCTAATTTTGTTATGGCACAAGATTTCCCATGAATCCTGCAAATTAAAAATAGCAACAGTATCTATAACACAAGGAATTTTTGTTAAAGCATTACAACCATACTGGAAAACTCTGCCCAAACATACTATAATCTATCCAAGATGTCTGCATTACAAAATTAATGTAATTGTAAGGGTAAATTGTTGGAGTACTACATGCAATCTTTGAAATAATTATTAATGTCTAGATTTCCCATATAGTTGATAGTGCCTAGTCCTTGGAAGATATAATCTTACGATGCAGGGTTTCCTTAGGATAAAGCAAAGTATGAAATACAAAGAGAACATGGGCATTACAGATATTGATACAACTTCCTCATTCACTTTTGAGTTTCTTCATAAATCCTTCTACGGTACAAGTTCTTTTATTATATTTCTTTTTGTGAGGTTTTTCGAAAGTTACATCTAAACTATTTCAATTATAAACTCTACAAGGCTCAATATGTAACAAATGTAAAGATGCCTAAGGATGGATACAAACAAAATAGAGGGCCAAATATAAATAACAGAGCCATTATGATAAATGGCATTATCAGACATAACTATATATTCCATCCTATAATCTCATAAATCAAAGCTTTTAACTGTCTGGATTCATAAGTGACTGTATTCTTTCCAGTATGCATTCTTTCTTCTTCCAGGGGTTGTTCAATAACGGCAGGTATGTTCCTGCCGTAAAGTTCACATTGTTCTAGAAACTGGACACATTCTTGAATAACACTGTCACGAAGCACAATCATGTGTTTTGACATGTTTTCTAATAAGGACAGGAAGCATCTTTTGGCATAATACCAGGTATCAGTTCCCAGTTTCTTATGATAGGGTTCCAGGCTTTTGATAACCCGAGAAATACCAAAGTCATAATTTCCTTTGGCACAATAGAGTGTCCCTATCACCAAATTCACAATGCAGAGGTGGTAGATTTTCTTATCTGGGTCACCATAGGACAGCTGCTCTTCCTCCTTTTCAATCTTTCTCATCAACTCCTCAGCTTCTTCATTCTGACTTGTCATAATGTATGAAACACACAGGTTAGCCAGCACAATAGCACTGACATTCAGGATGTTGTCATAGTGCTTCTTGACTATGGGTTCATAGAAACCGATAGCTTCTTTGTATTTGTTTTCCTGCATGAACAGGACATGGGCCACGTTCAGCTTCCACACATCATGGTCATTACAGAATTCCACAGATTTGCGGAAGATCTTTTCCACCATTGGATAATTCTCAAGGTTCCAGTAGATCTTTGCCTGGGCCATCAACACGGGAATATACTTCTCTAGAGTGTCATCATACTCATTCATTGCCTTTTTGACAGCTTCATCATCTCTATTGTGTCTTGCTTCCTGTACCTGTTTAGTGAGTCTCCGGAGCTGTTCAGTCAGCATCCCTGCTAGCCCATCAAGCTTAATGAAAGCCTCTTCAGGAGCTGTCTGGCAAGTGATCATGGCATCCAAGAAGTCATAGAGATAGGGTGTGAGGAACCTGTAGGTCAAATGGGCATTCTCTGCCAGCACATCGGCTGCCAGGTCAAAATACTCATACTTACAGTAGAGCAGCAGCAGGTTGCCAAAGGTCTCCGGGGGAAAGGGGTTCTGCTGGAGCAAGAACTGTAGCTTTTCAAACCCCTCCGTAGGCCTGGTGTCCATGTTCATGAGCGCCTGGTTGTGCAGGGTCACGGGGTCTAACTCTTCCTCTGCCCTAGGAGGCATGTCAGTGAGGGTTTCTTGGGCCACCTCGTAGTTTCTCAGTTGGTACTCGATGGCTGCCTTGAGGTTGAAGGCTTCCACCAGGGCAGTCTGATGAAGGACTAAGGTGTTGCCAACACTTCGAACATCAATGCCCTCCGTGGTCATGCCCACACCGAGCTCCGGGTGCTGGCGTATGCCGTGTTCAATAATGTCGGCGATATGCTTGAGAGCCGAGGCATAGTGCCGGCTGCTGTAATAGGCCAAAGCCAGGTTGTAGGAAAGGTCAGGCCGGTAGCCCGAGGCCTGCAGGGCCGCAAAGAACTTGGAACACGCGGCTTCATACTGTCCCTCCTTGTAGAGCAAACAACCCAGGTTGACCTGGCCGTCGGGGTCGTTCTCGCCCCCACCGCCCTCTCCCCCTTCCCCACTCAGCAGCTGCTCCACCAGGCTCTTGGCCCCGGGCAGGTCGCCCTCGCTGTACTTGATAGCGGCTTGCAGACGCAGGACCCGGCTGTGGTAGGCGGGGTTGTCCAGCAGGAGGAAGGCCACCCGGGTGGCCTCTGGATAAAGGCACGCCTTGTACAGGGCCTGGGCCTGGTACAGGCGGTACTGCTCCAGTTCGGGGTGCAGCTGGCCCAGCTGCTCATAGCACTCGGCGGCCAGCGCGAACTCCTGCAGGCGGTAGTAGCAGTAGCCCAGCAGCGACAGGCCGGCGCGGCTCCTCGGGCTCCGCTGGAGCTCGCCGCCCAGCAGCTGCACCGCCTCGGCGTAGCGGGAATCGCGGATGAGGCGGTACACGACGGCGGTGAACTCCCCATCCGGGATCTGCGCGCCGCTCAGCCCGGCCATAACGGCATTGGTGTTGGAGCGTGCTCGTTACCACGGCAACTAGCCTGCCGGAAACGGAAAGCTGCTTGTCCTGAGATTACTTTGTAACGGAATAAGCCCGTTAGGGATAAACAGTAATCAGTGAAGTTAGTCTTTCAATTATTAAATCTGTCCTCGAAGACTTTAGGCCGCTAAGGCCGTTAGTAACGCCAGACTGAACAAACGCTTCCAGGTAGCTCAGAGATGAAAACTCCACTTCCCGACATGCACCACTCTGGTCGCGGCGCCGGAACGCGGGCGCGCTGCATGCTGGGGGCGTATTCTCGCGGGATCGACTCACAGGCGTGGAGAGATGAGGTTTCAGTACCCTTTATCCTCCCATAGTTATGGAAGGTCCGGGTAGCGGGTTGTATCATTTCGGTGTCTGACGTCGGGGAGAAAGGGTTATGGTTTGAAATCCCTTGCTTTTTAAGCCTTTTATAGTGTGCAATGCCTACAAACGGTGTCGGTTCGTGTTTTGTGCTTGTAAATTAGCGGGAAGGAAAAGGTGGACGGACTATTTCCTTGGAATTGCCCTGGAATTAGAGTAGGTTCTTTTTTAAAGGTGCCCCGAGGGCATACTTTCTATGAAGGTAATAATCGAGAGATCTTTATTTTTGTCGTTTTCACAGGTGACGGTAGGAAATGGTTTTGTATTATCTGGTACTGTGAGACATTCAATTTTAGATTCAAGTGTTTCCAGTCCCCTTGTTTTTTCATAAACAGTTATTACAGAGCAGATGGCAGCATTTAAACTTGGCTGCATTTCCTGCCCTGGTCCTCTGGCTTTCACTACAAAAAAGAAAACATTCTTCCTTGATCTACCTAGATCTCTACTGGTATTCCATCATTTGCGTTGGCCTGTCTAGTCCCTAAGATAAATGGTGTCCAAATAAAAGCATGTCTTTGCTATATAGTTAAAGACTTCAGTGCAAGTCCTTTATCTTCTTCCTTCATGGTTTTGCTGCCCATGCAGCTTATCTATATGTAAATTTTAGACGCGACACCAACCATATTGTATTATTAAACCATTTATGTACATTTTTTTCCGATCTTAATAACCACTCCATATTCTGTATATTACATACAGGTAAAGAATCTGTGTACTGGAGAGGTTTACGTTATTGGCTTAAGACCACACAGTTAGGTAGTTAGCAGCTCTGCGGTGATATCCAACATCTAGTTTCAGTAGGAAATAGTGACTGATAAATAACTCATTCTGTATATCCCCTATAGATGTTGTAAGAGCCCAGTGTTTGGGGCCAAGTTGTAGAATGGAAGGTTAGTGTCGGTTTCCTCCATTCAACCAACCGACTTGGTGTGGGCAGTAGAAATTTGAACTTCCAGATCTGAATGGCAACTGTGAGCAGATGTTAGGAACTGATTAGTGGGTGGGGGTGGTATAGCTTCTAGTCACCTGGTGTATCTAGGAGGAGACATCTCCAGGTGTGTGATTGTTCATATCAGAAAACAACTGACTTTATGTACTCATTCATATCAGAAGATAAAAGGTCTTCTCTTGCTGAGAAATTGGCAGAGCTGTGAAGTTCTGAGTGTGACCAGAAAAGGAACTTACCACTGCATGAATACCGAGAGAGAAAGAAACTACACATTTCAGAGGGTTGAGTGGGGGCTCCCGCACACCTAAAACACCCGGAGAAAACAGGCAATGAGGACTACTACAGCTCTACTCAGACACTTCTTTCAACCCAACCTCTGGGTGCACACGTTAAGGGCCTTCGACTCAGCAGGTATGTGGGTTGACAGAGGCGGGTTAGTGCTGCCCAGTAATTGAGGGGTGGGTGTGGGAGGATCTTCACCTTTATGGCTGCCTGACTACATTTGTCCCTTGGAAACTCAGACTTAGTGTTTTAAAATCCTTATGTATGAACTGTTACTATGGATAAGTTACTGTTAAGGTAAGACAACAGAACATAGAAATGGGAAACTACCTTTTTATCTTTAGTCTGTCAGTCTTTTTTTCAGAATTGTATTTGTATCATGTAAAGCATTCACCTTCAAATGGCTTCTTGGAAGTGGATGAAAAATAGTAGGGCTATCTTCTGTCTCCCAAATTTCCCTTCAGGCATCAGTTGGGGTCCTCTCTTTGTGTTGGTACCTGTCTGTGGGTGTGGCAGCTGACGGGGGATGGGGGCAGGAGGGAGGCTGCTCTGTGTCTTTCCCCTTATTTTATCTGCTGCTGCTCCCAAGGCCTGGCTTGAAAAAAGCAGGACATTCGGTTTAGACAGATGGAGGGCAGGGTCATTTTCAAAATGAAATGAGTGCACAAATCACACTGTGAAATTGGCATGACCATCACTGCTGCTGTGATAGACTGACTTTTATTTAGTCTATGATAGGCAGTTGGGGAATAGATTAGGTTTTTTGGGGGGGAGGGTGGAAGAAGGCCCATTAATTAATGATAGAAATTCTGGAAAGCAATAAATGGGGTGGAATATTATAAAATGTCATAAAAGCTCATTTTGTTACCAACAGAATCTTGAAAACTGGAGCATGTATCAGAAAGTAAGTGTATCATACCACTCCTAGCAATAAGAAAGCATTTGGTGGTTGCGATAAAATGATTTAGTGCCTTCTTGAAAGGAACTAGGCTTTGAGAAAATGGTGCTGGACTCGATGGATTTTGCTGCATAAGGGAGGCATGTTTACCACGTAGAAGAATTCCATTCAGGCAAAATGTGTAGGAGGTAAAAGCATGACGTTTGGTTCTTCATATGCTTTTGTTTCTGCCTGCTAAACCGTGAGATGATCAAATCCTGTTCTATTTGTCTGTGTAATCTGTTCTCTTGTAAAACAGTTGGACGGTATGATTTCTTATTTATCCTGCAAAGGTGATCCTTTCCTCTTGGTAAAGCGGTCATTTCTAAACATCCCAACTACCACAGCCGTGGGCAGACATCTTCCTTGATAATGGAAGACCTTCTGCAAAACCATTTGCCAGTCGATCTTTCTTTTTCCCTCTCATTGCAGGCCATTTTCTTCAGGGTGGCCAGTTTCAGGGGCTCAGGTACCTTGCTTCCTCTCAACAATAAACACGGAAAAAGAATAAATCAGCGCCAAATTGGTAATGTAATTGACTCTTAGGAGCATCTGTTCAATCTTTTAGCACTCTTGGAGAGGTTGTGTACCAGATCAGCACTGGGGCATTTACGCTCAGATAGTAAGCCGTTTGGCCTCATTATGAACTCTCTTTTTGCTGGTAGTTTCAGCTTTATTAATATTTTAATTCGACTTCCTTCTTGGATATACCTTGGCTTTTTTTTTTATCAAGTAGCTTATATTTGGGTGCTTACAGTGTTATTATCTAACTTATCAGGGGGAGCACAATAGCATTATAGTTTATAAATGGAATTAGTAGAGAAGGCACAACTGTGGATACTGGCATTTAAAGAAAGCAGTCAACCATCCGAACAAAGAGCTACTCTAAGCCTCGTGTTTATGCAGTACTTTCTGTACCAGGACCAGGTCCTGCTTTGCCTAACTCCCCTCATTAATCCTCACAGGCCTTCTGTGAATTAGGTGACTCTTATCGTTGGCCCCATTGGAAAATCATGGGCTGCAAAGCACAATAGGAAGCCTGTGGTGGCTGCAGCCAGCACGTGGGGACTGGCGATTGCTTAAACTGGCCAGTAGGGGCCACGCTGCACCTCTTCCCTTGCTCCCCCTGGGCACCTCCTCTCCAGTCATTTGAATTGGCTTTGGATCATTTGCTGCAGTTTGTTCTAATAGAACAGGCACAATGGTGTAAGAATTTTAAGGTTTAAGCACCGAAGCCGTTGTGTAATTGTATGGCGTCAGTGTGGCTGGCAGCCCTGCATTGATGGGATCCCCCTGTGTAATTGCCCATGCAAATGCGAGCAATCTGTAACGGGCGCAGGAACCCGCATGCAGCTGCAGATTCTTCCCCCTCCAGAAAATTGTCAGTACTTTGAAGAACCTTTTGTCATCTTTAAAATGCTCCACGGACAGGACGGTCTCAGTGTCCCTCTCATATGGGCAAACATCACACATCAAGACAAGGTGAATGGGCTAAATTGACATTCAGAATTTAAACTGTCGCTGTTCGGATGCATGCTTGCCTCTTGCAGCCTTTAAATCACCTTCTCAAGAGGGAGAAAGATTATACCAGAGGCTCAGTTAAACTTTAAGCATTTTATTAAAAACAAAGATATTTAGGTCTCTTAAAGCAGACTGTTTCAAACTCGTGAACTGGTTGCTTGGGAAATGGCCACGCAATCTGGAAGGTAGTATTCTTACGATGAAACATCAGCCTGCAAATCTGCACAAAGGGAGTGACTTCAAACAACTCAACTGAAGACATAGTCCCCTTCTTTTGTGTAGGACAATAATAATGAGGAAGCAAATCCGCAGGGAATCCTTTTTAGATTATTGTATATCAAACTAAAATGGCAAAAGCAAGTTCCCCCGCGGGAGTGAGACTTAACAAAACCCAGACTCTTACTTCCACGGTATGCTGTTTCTTTCTCTCTCTCCCTACCCTTTCTCCCTTTCTCTCTCTCTCGCTGTTTCTTCTTTCGCTCTCTTCTTTCTTAATTTGTCTAAAGATGATTTGATCCAAGTCTAAAGAAAACAAATTGAGATTCTTATACATATACACACAGAAGGTGAACACAGAGATAGATGATAGCTTCAAATAGCGCATTTTGGTCACAGCGAATACTTCACTTACTTAATAAACATATTCTGTACCAGTGTGTACGTTCCACATTGGCGTAGATATGCTGCACAGATAAGCAACTGATCTTTGGCCCTGTTGGGAGATGTGCCAAAAACACAAGAACACTCAAAATCAAATTAGAAAAGATGCAACCCCAAGTTACTAGCTGAGGAAAAGGTAGTAACACAAACGATGTGAGCAGGACACCAGGCATTGCTGCGCCGTGAGTTCATGGCAGTCCCTGGACGTGCTTCGTTTTGTTTCTGCCATCTCTGTCTTGGATTTTGTTACTGCTCACTCAGGAAATTCTGGCCTTCTGCAGCCAGCCTCAACCTTTAC
This sequence comes from Ursus arctos, assembly GCF_023065955.2. Taxonomy (NCBI): domain Eukaryota; kingdom Metazoa; phylum Chordata; class Mammalia; order Carnivora; family Ursidae; genus Ursus; species Ursus arctos. The sequence continues at coordinate 56,286,575 of NW_026622763.1, forward strand.
ATTTCCTGCTGCATTTGAGTTTGGGGAGTTCTGGACAGCAAGCGGCAGAACTGTTTCAGAGACTGTTGCTCTGAAGCAGATAATGAAACCTCGCTGTGCTGGCGTGGCCAGTTTTTAGGGGCCCAAATTAGGTTTTGTTTTGTTTAATGAGTCCTCTTTGAATTTTTATTTTTTCCAGCCCAGACATTTTTCTTTAGATTTAAATCTTCCCCAATATGTTTAGATTTCTGTCCGGCTTGAAGGGAGGTGTTTCACACTATTTCTGGGAACGAGACTATATTTTATCTTCCTGCAATTCATTAAGAGTCAGCAGGAGAAATGGATTTTAAAATAATTGTACCGCAAAGTAAATTGAGCAGACTCTGTTTAATGACCTAAGGTAAGTGGTTAAAATATGATAAATCTTGATACATGAAAAAAGCAACTGAATTCCTGTAGCATTAATATTAGATAATGCTGTTATTACACTAACAAAATTTTAAAGATTTTCTAACCCAACCCAACGTGTATACAAATATAAAATACCGGAAATGTATAGACATCTCAGATCTTAAAAATAAAAAACACATGCAATTTTAATTTCATCTGACTCATTTTATAAATTGACTTCTAAATTAAAGTGACTGCCATCTATGGGACATCTAGATATGAGATCATCTAAAATTGTCCTCTGCGAAGTAAGAGAGTATATTTTTAAAAAATTGTACTGATGACCATATCTTTCATGATCACTAGAGGCAGGCTCAGATCTAGCTGTGATAAGGGTGTTTTAGATCCATCCCATGTATGTAACTTTTTATTTTGTCTTTAGAGAGAAGATGACCTCTGTAGGTTTGTTCCTATTTTATTTGAGAAGAATACATAAGACCATTCTGTGGAAAACATTTTAAAAACTAAATACAACTTGTTCCTCGTGTAGAAATGAACTGAATAAGAGCAAGCACTTTTATTTTGCAGGTGGAAAACCCAAGACCTACAGAGTCCCAAGAGAACATGTCCAGCTGGTGGCCAAGGGGATGGGGAGCCCCTGTCGGCTGTGCATTGCCTGGTGCCCTTTACAGTTTGCACCTGTCCCTCCTGGCCAGGATCGCAAGCTACATCATAGGTTACGCATGGATTATGTACATATTGACTAATAAGAAAATAAATAGCACGTCTGAGAAAAATACATCACGCGGAGAAAGTAGGATGAAGTCATTACAACCATCAATGGCCAAGAGACTGGAGGAAGCAAACATCGTCTGGTCAGGTGAAGTTTTTATAAGAAGGCTCACGTTTCAAATGCCTTCCTCCAGTAGGAAATAAACATTAATAATAAGGACTGAGAACATTTCTGTGTATTGTAGAAAAGCAGAGTATATAGATAACCACACATACCTCACAGTCTTGGAAAATTATGCATTATTTAGAAAAGGGATTAAAAATATCTCCAACTTGCAAGTGTTCAACCTCTCACCCCTTGGGATTGCACAGGGAGGGTGCTGATATCCTTTTCCACTGCTTCATGGTCTCTGAGGAACAGACCCATGGCATTAGTCAGCAGTTTCTGAATGTTGACCCACAATAGGAAAGATACCTCGAGACAGGAAAAATAGATGGAGGCAATTACAAACAGCTACTTGATGGATGGTTGACATTGTCGGGGCTCCAGTGTATGGCAGATTGCGATGGTGTTGAACTCCCCTTGCTACCAGTGGATGTTGCTATTGGCAACCGTGCAGTGAAGCCAATAAAAAGGCAAGAAAATGAGACGAAAGCTCAACCTTAGTGGAAGCCGTAGGGTTTGTGCTATAAATTATGTTCCCCTTAGCAACATGTAGCATCAACACTCAGGGCGGCTTCGGGACCCGCAGCTGCCTGCAGTCTCCGTCGGACCCTGGGTCTGGTTTTATCATAAAGCACAGGCTTTAAAATTTTGCTCTAGATAGACTGGCATCCGTCTGTCGGGACTATTTATTTATTGTTGGGAAGGATAACAGATGTGGGTTCGTCTCTGCCTCATACGGACTGATTTCCAATTCCCGTTTGTGATATAAACACGATGTGGCACACTAGCCAGAAACACCTGCCGTGCTTCTGAGCTGCAGACGCCTACCAGGGTCTGCCCCAACTCCACCCCCGCTTTGTTCCTTACCTGAAGGAGGAGAGACAGCGTGGCAGAAGCTATTTTCCTTTATAGCAGAGTGATTCAGAAAACTGGCTTAATAAAATCCATAAATCTCCACAACCTCCTCTTACCTGCTCTGAGGAGGCAATTTGCCCGGCACTCTCTCTCCCCCAGCTTCCCCAGCCTTCCCCCGCAGAGGCAGCTGTGAAGGCGAGCTAGGGACCTTATTGTTCGGGCTCCCACTCCCTCCTTCTCTCCTTGGCCAAACCCCCCTCTAGTGGCCCTTTTCTAAGCAATTGATGACAGGATTGTGCATCCTCATTTTGGGGGGTTAGAAGCGCCATTTTCCTTTGTTTGGATTGACGTTCACTTTGCCTTTGGCAGTCCTCTTACCAGCTGCCTCAGCATCTTTTCTTTTTTCGGTGTCTTGCTAATCGGCCTCGTCTTCCTTGTTTTTTCCCCTCTTTGCCTGGTTTATAATTTTCTGTTACTTTATTTCTTGCCATAAAGAATCTTGTGTCTTCCCTCCTGATACCCGCTCTTCCCTCACTCCCGTTTTGGTACCTTCGTTTACCCATTCTTTAAACATCTCTGGAATGTCTGCTGTGTGCCTCCGGGGAAACTGTGCTCTTTGTGGAATGTGGCCCCTATTTCTTTAATATTTGAGTAGTCAAGTTAACTGATATTGACCACTAAACAACAAGAACAAAAATGGTGCACTTAGGATTTTTCAGAGCTGGAATGGACTTCAAGGTTCATCTAGTCCAGGGATCTTCCAACTCCTCAGACCTCCATGTATGTAATCAAAGAAAGGAGAGTTTACAGGGGTTTCTGGATCCCCCCACCCTGGCTTCAAACAGAGAATTTCAGTTTTTAGGTGTTTTATATCTTGGACATTCCTGATAAGATTTTTTTGCACAAAGAGTTTTAAGGTTAAAATATGTTTGAAAATCTTTTCCTAATGCAATCTCATTCGACAAATGAGGAAACAGGCTGGGAGAATTTAGGTGACTTGTCCACAGTCACCTGATCAATGATGCCAAAGCCAGGGTAGGAAGTCTAGCTTCTAGTCCAGTGTTCTTTGGATGAGTCAAACCATGTCCTCAATCTCTCAGGTAAAATGGGGAGCAAAGTAGTTTTGTAGTCATTGCATCGATTTAATATCGTTTATTCTTATTATAAGCCTAGCATCCTAGAAAGTTTTTGTCCTCTGGCCAGACTCTTATTTCAACTTTTCAAGCATTATTTCTTACACTTAAGAAAAATAAAAAATTGGGGACCATTGGATTTGGCTTTAGGTTGGTTTTGGTGGGAACCTTAAATAGTATACAAAAACTTATCCATAAGAGAACTCAAGGTAGTCGGTGATTATTCTCCGTGGTTCTGTTGTGTCTGTAAAATGTCCCTGCTGTTGGGAATAGTTGCTAAGTGTTCATGTGTCGCTTGTGGTAAATCCAGCTATGGACTTCCTTTCAGCCCTCCTTTAATTCGTCTATTAACCCATTCCTTCTGGGAGAAGACTTGGTCTACAATGGAGGCTGAATTTAAAAAAAAACTGAATAAGGGAACCGCAATCCCAATGCAGTGCTATGAATGTTGTATAAACACCGGTCACACAGACACATCTGCTGTCTCCCTACTAGGGGCCTTTCTAGGGGAAAACTAGGAATGATTGGTATCTGTAAGGATACTATAGTTTATCTCTTAGGGAGGCAATTCTATAGTTTATCTCTTAGGGAGGCAATTCTAAAGGCTCTGATCCATCATTAAGAAGCCTTAGGATAAAAATAAGATCCCTCTACAGAATACAAAGTGGGATTCTTGGGACCATGTGGCACAAAAGAGCACTCAGGAGAGGATGCGAAGGCAGGCGTTGCTTGGCCTGTACCAAACCAAGGGTGAGATGGGAAATGAAGCAGCGCTAAGGGCGTCCTCACGGCTCCGGACTCCCGGGCTGGGAAGGAGCAGGGCCGGCTGTCCTCAGGTGCCGGCTCGTCTGCCCAGCGCCCCGACTCAGCCTCAACCCGCGGGCGCTCAGCGGCAGGGGCAGCCGAGGGCCCTCGCGGCCGCGCCCCTCCCGCCTGCGGCTCCGTCCCTCCCGCCTGCGGCTCCGTCCCTCCCGCCTGCGGCTCCGTCCCTCCCGGCGCGCTCTCCTCTGCCGCCCGCACTTGTGAAAGCCCCGGCGTGCTCCCCCGCGCAAACGGAGACTGTCTGCCTGAGCTAGAAGGAACAGGGATGCTGTGGACTGGACCGAAGCCGGTGGCAGGGAGGCAGGGAGGCAGGACGGTTAGTCTCGGTCTTCCCCGGGGACCAGCGTGAGGCTGGCGGAGCGGGGAGAGGCAGCGGACGCCAGCAGCCTTTTCTGGTGCAGCTCTTCCCACTTACTCCTGTTCGCGGCCACCGAGTCCAGCATCGGCTTCAGTTTTACACTGACCTTCACCAACGCCTGAAATAAAACAAACAGGTGGAGGAGAGGAGCCGGAATCACTGACATGATTTTCCGGCTTTCACTGTTGAGGACAACGGAAACTGGCTGTGAGAAATGAAAAGTGATAATTATTTTGGTAAACACGAGCTATTTACAAGAAGCAAATATGCATGTAATGCCATTGTGTTACAATAAGAGACCCCATGTGGAAAATGGAAAAAGAAGAAGGGGGGGCATGTACTACTCCAGGGTGCCAGCCAGTTAGATTATGATCCTGTTTTAAATCCACATCAGACAAGACGGGACACAAAATATCCCGCTCACACATGGCTACTAATACGTATATTGTTGCCTGCCATGGAGAGCTCCAGATCTCCACAGACCATGAACTTCAGTTTTGACCAAGATACGCCTTCCATTTGCTCCACCACAGATGGTTCTGGGTGGACTCACCAGAAAAAGAAAGGCCAGGTGACATCCTGAAAGAAGAGAAGGTGCCCATTTTTCACGCTAAGGATCTGGGAGCTGTGCTACATGTACAGATGGAGATGTGAACGTGTATGGAGATGGACACGAGACAAGGGAGACAGGAGTGGGGAAGAGGGCGAGGGTGCTGCAGAGGGGAGGAGGGAAGAGGACATGCGGGCTGAGGCTGGAGGCCAACCCAGGATTCAGGGTCCTACTTGCAGGAGACTCTCCCAAATATTTTCTCTTTTACTTAATTTTGTTATTAAAAAAAAAAAAAGAGTCTCCTACTCCCTAATGGTATAAACTTACAAAACCTGGATGGCCTCTATCATGGAACAAAGCAATGAATAAAACAAGGATCGTGGAGCTGTGGGGGTTTTAGCCCATGGAACCTTTCCCACCCAATGCCTTGGGTATGTGTTCTTTGGCCACAGATGATCCCCCCCCCCCCCCCCCGCTCCATGTAAACATCTTACAAGTTTGTCCCATTCATCCCAAGGGGAACAAAGCATTGCAATGTCAGCATACCTCTGGAACAGCCTTCTCCGAGCAGGACGTGTGGTTAGGGGGTGGTTAATAGCAAAGACTCCCAACAGAAGGCACAGCCCTTCATGTGGAGGGTTACTTCCCTAACACGACTGCTAATCACCAGTTAGACCTAATCTATCGCCTCAAAGAGCCCTCACTTCAGGATATGAGTTAAATGCAACTGGATGTTAGTTAAGTGGCTGTTGGAAAGCCCGGAAGGAACCAGGGATCCTACTGAGTCGTGAGCCCTCCAACCTGGCTGAAGTGGGGTCCTTTCACACGGATGTCTCTCAAACAGAGCATATTCTCTCTCTTCAAAGCTCTATTTATTACACCAACCAACATTTAATTCTAAATCAGATTAACCATTCCATACGAAAATAAAACATAGCAACATGATAACCCAGGTAGTGATCAAAATCCCCTTTATTTTCATGAGAAGAATGCAAGTTACTGCTTTCTGCTCAATGCAGTGTTTTTATTTGGACAATAGTGTGGGGTAGCAACGAACGCCATGGTTTTATTTACTATGGCTTGGCACTGGCTCCTCTTCACTCTGATCAAGCCTTTTAATTAAACTGACTACTATAATTCCTATGGAAATTAGTGTTTATGTTATTTTCCTGCTACAAAAGCATTTCTCTAGAACTTATTTTTTTTAATCCCAGGAGCACAAATTGGAATTTTTTTCTGCCTGAAATGTAATTAAAAACTCATTTGATTACTATATTTCTGGCTCTGTTTTACTTATTAAATTCCTGTAATCAGTTTTCTTTTATGAAGCTGCTGGGAAATGATCTCAAAAGCAACACATTTTTCTCTTCCTTGGCAGGTTCCCGAGCATTTACTAAATTACATTCCTAGCACCTGCCCATGATTCGAATTACTCCACCAATTTATTCCTTAAACCATTTAAGTTTATTTGGCTTAGCCCCAAACAGAGATTTCTTTCCTTTATCTAACTCTTTGTTCTCTCTCTTGCTACCTTTGTGGTGAATAAAAAAAACAAACAAACAAAAAACCAAGAAACTTTGCGGGGTGGAGGCATATTTTTCAGAATTCCTTCTTCTCTTCGTTTCATAGTCTCTTTAATTAAACACGGAATTGCCATATTAGAATACCGTTTTCCCCTGGCAGGTGCAGGTCTATGCCAAGGTAGCAAAAATCCCATGCTGTGCCATCAGTAAGAGAATTGCTCCCACTATTTAGAAAGATATGGATATTCCTAAAAACTTCTTACCAGTGAGTGACACCTGATGAGTTCTGTGCAAATGCTACTTGTTTGCAAGTCTTGTTTGACTTGCTCTTCACTTCGCAAGAGAAGGGGGACAGTTATCACCTGTCTGGTCACTCCCCATACATATGCAAAGGGACTCTCAAAGTTATGTATTATCCCTTGGGGCAACCATCTGGCCCTCTTGGGGGCTCCCAAGCTCACGCCAGCTCCGCCTGGCCCACCACAGACAGCACCTTGCCTGCTCCGGGACACAGCCCTGGGCATCCAGTCATCCAAGTGGCTGAGGGACCCCACTTCCTTCCTGATTCCATTCACTCTGTCTTTGAGTCCCCTTGTGACCAGCAGGTACGGTTTATTCCACATTTTATTTATGTTTTGAATAAGTAATACATTCCCATAGTCCAATGGATATAAAGGGTAAAAAAGGTACCGTGTAAAATCTCCCTTCGCCCCTGCCTCAGACACTTAGTTTCTTTTCCAAGAGGCAACCAAGGTATCAGTTTCTTGGGTATTCTTCAAGAGACCTTTTATGCATATGTAAGCATACACACATACATACATGTGTATATAACGTGCATGTATACATATAATACATTATATATGTGTGTGTGGATAGTTGATTCCTCTACCATTTTGGATCTTACTTTCAGAGATGGATTGAAATCAAAACTTTGTGGAACATTATTACGATGCTTGAGTGAGCCCAAATGTACTGTGTAGAAATTAACACTTGGAGTATATAGAGAGGAGAGGGACCAAATTCTCATTTTCTATTGCTAGGATGCTGAGACTTTCTTCTGCAGAGCTTAATCGGCTGTGAATCCCATCTATTGTCATTTTCCTCAGAAAAATTGTAGTTTTCTGGAAGTTTGATTTGGTTTTTTTTTTTTAATAGCTTCCATGACTCTGTTTATCATGCTTGATCTTTTCTCTACCCTTTTGAACATATAAAACATAATAAATGCTTAATGTCCTTCTCCATCAATTCTATGATCTGTATCATTTCTGAGTCTGTATTGATTGATTTTTTTTTCTCATTATTATGGGCCAAGTTTTCTTGCTTCTTTGCATGCCTGGTAACTCTTGACTGGATATCAGCCATTGTGAATTTTATGCTGTTGTGTACGGATTTTTATTTAATCTATTTATTTATTTTTGCGTTTCTTTAAACATTTTTCAATTTTGTTCTGGGATGTGGTTACGTTACTTGGAAATAATTTGGTCCTTTTGAGGCTTTCTTTTAAGCCTTGCTAGGTTGGTCCAGAGGAGCCTTTAGGGTTAATTTGGGTCCACTCCTGAGACAATCATCTTCTGAGAACTGTACCCGGCACCTCATACATTTCAAGGCTTTTCTCTCCTGTTCTGGCTGGTGGGAATGTGGGCTGCTCCCTAGCCTGTGTGAGCTCTGAGGATTGTTCTCCTTGTTCCTTTTTGCTGTTTTTCCCCTCAGCCTTAGCAGCTTCCCCACATGCATGCGGTGAACAGCACTGAAGATTGCTCTGCAGGTCTCTGGAACTCTCTCTCGGGTAGCTGTCTCCTCTCTGCTCGTCTTCCCTGGGAACTCCAACCCCCGTGGCCTCCCAGGCTCCTGGCTCTGCGTCCTCAGCTCAGGGAGATGGCTGGGCTCTGCCTGGGTCTCCCTCCCTGCGCCGTGGCCACGGAAGTTGTCTCCCGCGGTAAGCGAAGACAATTGCAGGGCTCACTTCATTTGTTCCCCTCTCTCAGGAATCACTATATTGTGCTACATGCTGCCTGTGTCCACTGTCTGTAAACTATTTTTTCATGCTTTTCCCCCTGTCGCTCTATCATGGTCAGCAGTGGAAGTCCCTTCTCAGTGGTTTTAAACAGCTCTGTTTGGGAGACTATCCCACGAGCTCCCATGGAGAGTGGAAATAAGGCCTTTCATCTTTGTGTCTGTAGCTCCTACCACAGTGACCCTGGGGGACAAGAACCTTTCCTGTCCTCTGCCCACAGAGCAGTGGAGAGAAGAAGGGGTAAGGCTAGCAGCTGCCAGTGGCTGAGAGTGGGGTCAGGACGTTCTGACCTGCTACAGGATGCTGCTATAAAAACAATCCCAGAATGACCCTCTTGGGAAATGAATATAGTATTCTCTCTTATTACCATTACCACGTTTCTTTATCAGTTCACCAAGCTGCTAGGAGTGAGATTCTGGCCCTGCTTTCCCTCTGCCGTCATGATCCACATCTGGCCCATTGTGTACTTATCAGCTGACCGTGATCACCTCTTAGAACTCAACTGCTCAATAGACGGGGCAGATGTGGGGCAAGGGAATAAACAAAGAGAAAGCCACGTTCCTAGAAAAAAGTCATTACTCCTATACTCTGTTGTTGGAAGGGGGCATAAAGGAGCACCAGCAAATTAAAACCACATTTGTCTTTGAACTTGAAAATGTCCAACTATGTCATTAATATCTTTTCAGAACTTTGAGGGAGTTATCTGAGCTGGCTATTCGTTTATTTTTTTCAAAGGCCAAAGAGAGAAGATGGTTTTCACTTCCTATGGTTGAATTCTGTAATTCCAGAGCACTGGCAGTAAGACTTAGTATTTTCTGCCTTCCCCGTCCCCACCTTACCCAAGAGAAATATTCTGAAACTAAGCGGTACAATACATGGTAGAAGACAATGAATTTAAAGTATTTCTTTGGAGCTCAGTTGATTAAGCATCTGCCTTTGGCTCAGGTCATGATCCTGGGGTCCTGGGATTGAATCCCGTGTAGGGCTCCCTGCTCAGTGGGGAGTCTGCTTCTCCCTCTCCCTCTGCCTGCCACTCGCCCTGCTTATACTCTCTCGCTCGCTCTCTCAAATAAATAAAATTTTTTAAAAAATAAAATAAAAAATGAAGTATTTATTTAATATCAATTTTTGATAAAATGTGAAATTAGACCTGGAGCCCATCTCAACTAGCTGTTTGAGGCAATATCCTTGTTATGAAAATATGATCAGTTTACTGAGTGAAAATGTCAGAAAGCCCATTTGGGGGTTGGTATCTTGAAATGGAAAACCCTCGATGATACGGCCAGCCGCTGCCATCCCCGCGCAGACCGTCAAGGGACGGGGCAAGAGAGCGTGCAAGCAGGGGCAGGCCCCGAGGTTCTCCTGGATCCAGGTGACTGGTCCGAGCAACTCCGAGGAACAAATCCCAACCTTTAAATTGTCGAACTGCTACGTTTCTTAAGATTATTCATGATTCAACCTGACATATTCCTGAATTTTCCATGCCATGTGGCGGTGCATTGGCTAAGGATCATGTTTGGCTTGCCGGCCTTCCACTCTTCTGTCGTGTTGCAAAGGCCGGAGACCGTGAACTGCTTGTCCAGAACTGAACTCGTCACCTTCCTCCGAACCTTCCTCTTCAGTTTACTCTCTCGGGGAAGTGAGCATTATCACCTCCACACAGCTGCTCAGCCCAGAAATCTATGAGCCATCCGTGACATCTCCCTCTTCCCCCCACCTCCACACTTATCACCTGGTCCTGTCAACCCTGCTTCCAAAATGTCTGTGTGTGTCAGTCTCTTGCCACGTCTCCAGCCCTGGTTTAGCCCTGTCCATCATCTTCTCAACTGCTCTAACCTGCTCCTCTCCTACCGGGATGCTTGCCTGCCCCCTCCCCCCACCCAATTAACCATCCACATTGTAGCCACAGATCCCAGCTCGCCCGGGATCCCAGCTCTCTACCCCGAGCCTTTCAGTGGCTCCCATTTGATATGAATGTGCTGCAAGAATCCACTGGAAAAGGAGAATTGTGGTATTAAAAGAGAATGGAATCCAGAAACAAAACAGGAGAGAAAAAAACCCCATAAAACCCAATGAAAAACTTAGGGGTTATGGTACAAAAGCAGAACTTTTAAATGCCCAAATAATCCCATCAAGTTTTCTAGAAAACTTGAAATTCACATCTTTCTAACACTTTCCTGAGGAAAAAAAAAAAAAAAAAGCCAAACTCCACATGGTGTGTTTGGCAGGGGAGTAGCCGAAGTGTTAGTTACTCCACGTGAGAGCAGATGGAGCTGGCTGCGGGGTCCAGATGGGAGGCAGCAAACAGATTCCTCCTAAACCTCACTCTTTCTCTCCCCAGTTCAATGGCCTTTGAAACTCAAGGTTGTGTAAAAATTAATTTGCATTAAATTGCTTAAGATAATGTATTAACTACCATAGGAGGCTCCCAGCAGTTTTTAAAACTTGCTTCGAAAAACAAATAATCAAACAATAATGGTGAACACAGAAGCAAGCCAAGACTCCTGTGAATAAATGTTTTTAAACATTCACATTAAAGATACGCGCTTTAAAATAAATCTTTAGTGTGTAATTTGCTGAAGCCAGAAAGTTAATAATAATCATTTACATACGTTGCACATATAACTACGCCAGGCACTGCGTACTATTGGGTTCTTCCCAGGCTAGACTGAAATGGAGCTCAAAGGGCTCTAGCCTTATGACTTCGGCCCCATTTGGGGACAGAGTCATTTACTCTGCCAGAACTCTGGTATCTCTAACAGAGACCGCTAGTTGCCTTCCGAATATGCATTTCAGCCTCCCCTGAGCTTAGGAATGGCCAGGGATGAATAAGCAGAATTCATGAGGAAGAGTTTCTGAGGAAACTCTTAAATGGGAGTTTGTTCAGCAGGAAGGTGCATCCTTTTGCTCTTGGTCTTATCTCTGTCTTGGTGCTGGAATATTAACATGATGGCTGGAGCTATAGTGGCCACTTTGTGACTATGAGGCAATCTTGAGTATGGCAGCCACATGCTAAGGAACGATAAGCAGGGACTGGGTCTCTGATGGCTGTGGAACTACCTTATCATAGCAGTGTTGAGTGGACTTCTCTGGATTATTTTGAAGCATAGAGAAAAAGAAATTTCTATTTTGTTTAAGCTATTATGATTTCAGATCTCTGTTACTAGTAGCTTGCGTGCAATTCCTAATTGAGAGAATTGATATCATGTTGCAGGTCTCTTTTCTGTCGAACTGGGCAGGTGTCAGAAAATTACAGTTGATCCCTTGCACTGGGGAATTATGAGCTAACTTTTTATGACAGTGGGTTATAAGTGAACTGTAAGAGATAGAAGAGGCTATACCCTGTCCCTTTACTGTTCCTCTGATAATAGAATCCATTCCATGTGCTCTGAGTAGGCACATAATTCAGACCTGACCAACAAGAGTGCCCCAGTGTAGGAATGGCGCTGTGGCCCAAGCTAAGGCAGTCAGAGTTCTTTCTAGGTTTCACCTGGAACTGCTGGAAATGAGGTTTTTCTTTTCATGTTTCTTTTGGTGTGATAATACCTATAACAAGCATGTGACATTAGAGCTGCCAGCAAGTGTGAGGAAAGCCTGGTTGAGAATGAAGCCAACACATACATAGGAGGCAGAGAAAAGGGGACATGTCTTATGGTGTCCTTTGACTCCCCTGCCTCTAGCTCTGTGCCACCCAGCCAACTGTGCCCCTCAGCTCCTCAGTTACTTGAGCCAGTCAATTTCCATTTCTGCTCAGGCTAATTTGAGTGAGTTTCTGAGCTCTAAATAGTCTTTCGCTGTTGTCACTTATTTTTCTATGTCACCCCCAGAATTACTTGAGATTGAAACCCCCCTACCAGACTTTGAACTGGTGGCTGGGATAAGGAAGTCTCAGTTTCCTCAGCACACAAAGTTGCTGCTGACACTCACTGGGCAGTGCTCTTTACCGAGTTAGTGAGGGTCAGAGATCAGCTAGCAGTTCTCTCCCTTCTTGAATTCCAGGAGTCTGCCAAACAGACTCTTTAAAAGGTTGCTCATTCTTAGCCTGCCATGTTATGGGGACTCAGAAAATGCTAACAGTGTATGCCAACTCCTCCTGGTGGCAAAGTCAGTAGGCCTGTGGAATTTCAGCTTCCAAGGAAGGAATACTCAAGGGAATTGGAAGTCACCATCCATGTAGCCTGGATTTTCCCTGTGGGCTAGGTGAGCTCTGACAGAAAGGACAAACAGCAAATAGCTGCTACTTTCTCCTTAGTGGGAGTTCACTATTACTCCATGTTTGTTGTACCGGGTGAGACGCTTTCTCCATTTGAGAAAACTGTTTCCATATATGTGATATCTACTCTGTAGATCTGTTACTGTGCAGCCCTAACAGACTGGCTCTGTCCAAATTTTGCAAATGCCAAAAAATACTGTCAGATCTTTCTGAAATGTTTTAGTGATATTTGAGATCTTAAGATCTAAATAATGTGAGGCAGTTACCAGAACAGCAGTAAAGATGATAAGGCCACGGAGGTAACGCTTACTATGAGGGCACGCGGGCTCATTAGAATCCAGTGTAAGAGTGATTCAGATCCATAATCAGAATCCTAAAGGCACAGTCTGGCCAAGTTATAACACTGATGTTTGCGGCATCGTTGTGTACATCCTGAAAGCTAATTACAGTACTAGTAATAACTTAGAAAGAGATCCTTTTCTTTCCTTTTTCTTATAAAAGTGAAGATGCTACAGTGCTTGACAGCGATCTTCTCTCCATTCCCTTCCTGACCTCTCAGGTTACTTGTTTTGCTGACTTTATTTATACGCTCAAGGGATTCCTCCGTGGAAAATGATATTTACAAATGACATTAACATTCTGAATTAATGAGGCAGGAATTTTAGTCTCTCCTTGGATTAACGGCGTTGTTATTTCCATCATCTAGGGCAAGAGTCTTAAACTCAACTGTCTACAGGGACAGGCCAGTATTGTTAATGGAGGAACTAGGTTGCACGAGACAGCTGGGCGTACTGGGGCCTCCAGCAAACTGGACAGTTTACAGTTTTAAAAACAGCGTTCAACTGAATGAAACATGTCTGTAGGCTGAATCAACTCTGTGGGCTGCCATCTGCCTGCTGTGACAGACAGGAAAACCCGTCTTGCCAAAATGAACTCACTACTGAGTACCGAACGCATCCTACGTTCCAGGCTCCATCCGAGGACCTCTCCGTATGTGAGCTGATTAAACCCCACAGCAGTGCTGGGAAATTGGTATCGTTGATCCCATTTTGACAGATGAGGAACCTTGGATTTGGGGAAATTAAGTCAAAGGCACCAAAGTGAACAACACAGTAGAGCTGGAATGTCAGTCGTGGCCTGTCTTAGCACAAAGCCCATGGTATCTTCCCATGGGGGTCCCGCTGGGACGCTGGTAATGACAGGTATCTCTCTCACCTAACTGTGGTGTCAGGAGAGTGGAGTGACTCTTTTGTTCTGGGGTCTGGGACACTGTTTCAGGACAAACCCACAGGACGGAGACAGCCTCCCCGAATAATGAAGAAACACTATCTCCCAAACATTAGGTGTAGACAGTGAATCTTTTGTCTGTGACTCATCTACTCTATCCTGCCCTGGGAAAATAAAACAAGGGTTTTAAGTAGTAAATAACAGGCAGGCCCAAAGACAGCTTGTGGTAAAGGGGAGCAAGGAGAACCCTCTCTTCTGTTATAATGAGCCCCTCTAGGGTACTGTCCTAGGTTATTCCGTTGGTTGGGTTTTTAGAGCATGGTGGTAGCTAATCAATCATGTTCACTGTGTAGGCAACATCCGACTTGGAAGGAACGGCTGCTGACCCAGGAGCCACAGCCTCTGATGAATGGGGCTTCATGCAAGAGGAGGCTGGAACACGTAACCGAAGCTCAGCCACGTGGTAACAGTTCACCTCTCCACGCACAGGACGTTTTCCGTAAAACTGTGCCGTCAGCGATTCTATAGTACTATATAGACTCTATTCTTTTGGCCAAGTTCAATGTGTGAGAAGGACCATTTGAACATTTTTAGTTTGTTGAGCTATGGGCATTTGTCTGCCATACATTTTGTGTGTACTTCTCATGCACCTTGAGTCCTGAGGAAGGAGCCCTCAAAGCCCGTGCACCCCAATGTCCCACATCTACAGAGGACCAGATCCAAAGCATCCATGAGAAATGCAAGATCCTTGGGACAAAAATCCTCTAGTACTTTGGTGGTCTCCCTCCATATGGTAAGAGAACCTTCTTTTCCTTAATTTTATAAGATAATGAAGAAAGGGAGAGTTTAGAGAGAAAGGATAGGAAGACAAGAAAAGGAATACTTTGCACACACCACTGGGTATATGAGGAGGATGTTGTTTCACTGGTCACTTTGAGACCTGGTCGAGGCTCTTCTCTACTTACATCGCTAACTTTCCCAAAAGCTAAGATATGGGAAAAGTCTGTATGTGTGGGGACAGCAGGACCACGATCCTAGATATTTTTTATTACATTACTGAAGTGCAGTTTAAGGATGGGAACGTCAGGGTGTTATGAATAGAAGCTTCCAACAATTTTCTATCTTTTAACGTTGGGAAGTTTTACAGTCATTTGCCTTCCAAACACTGACCATTTAAAATTCAATAAGCATCCCAATAGAATGACAAACTAGATTTGTTTCTGAACTAAATTCTAAAACTTATATGGAAAGATAAACAAGCGTCCTTAGAAAAATACTGCAAGAGTAATGCTGAAGGTGAAACTAGGCTTATCATTAAATATATTATAAAAGACATTAATTATGGTAGTATGACCAGGTGGACAGATTGATAGAACAGAATAGAAAGACTAGGAATAGAATTAAATTTAAAGAAATTTAGCATATGATAGAGGTGACTTTTTAAATCCTAAGGAAAAAGACTAGTCAAAAGCTGGCGGGAAAACTGGGGAGCCATCTGAAAACCTAAAGTTGGATTCTGACCTCATACTTCACATCCAACAAAATAAAGTACAACCAGATGAATCAGAGGTACGAATATAAAGAAAAAAAAAAGAGGAAACCATAAAATACTAAAAGATGTTCTGAGAAAAATTCTTAAATGTTATCCTTTTGTAATGGGAAAATCATTCTATGTATGACATAAAATCCAGAAGCCACAAAAGAAAAGGGTCATGAATTTGACTACATAAAATCAGTGTATTTCTGTATAGCGTAAACAAAGGGAGAAGGTCAACAACCACCTGGGGAAAATAGTTGCCACTTTTGCTACAGATAAAGGTCTCCTTCTTTAATATACAGCGAGCTCCTACAAATCAAAAAGAAAAGACCACCAGCTGAACAGAAAAACGGCAAAATATGAAGTTTACAGAAAAAATACAAATTGCTCCTAACAAGTCCATACTAAAAATATGATCAGACTCATTTATGATACAGAAAATGCAAATGAAAACTATAATGAGATAGATTTTACACTATCATATTGGCAAAATTCAAGAAGTTCGATAACATAGCGTGTTGGTAAGGGTGTGGAGAGAAAGGCACGTCCCATATTGCCGGTGAGAATATAAATTGGTTCACACTCCACAGAGGGCAAGTTGGCAATACCTATCAAGATTTCAAATGCCTGTGTGCCAAATGGCCAGTAATTCCACTTCTGAGTATTTATCCTACAAATAAAGTGTGAAGAGGATGCATTTACAAGGATATTTACTGCACATCGTTTGCAGTAGCAAACTATGAGAAATGACATCGGTGTCCTTAAATAATTAATTAATTATTGGTTAAATACTTTATTCTTCATCTTTAAAATCCAATACCCTGTGGCCATCAAAAAGATGGAGGCAGCTGCTGTATGGGCACTGAACAGGAAGATCTCAAAAATATAGCAAGTGTGAAGAAGCAAGGTGTGGAGCAGGATACACTTATGCTCATATATGTGCACATACATATATATATGTACGTACGCACACGCATACACGTATATATGAGCAGAGTGTGTATATACACACATATAGGCTGTATTCGAAAACGGTGTATAAGCAGTTCGTATAAAAACAGTGTAAACCCCACTGTATTTACGCTTTTCTATAGATTGTCCTTAGGTGCATACATCAGAAGGTCGTTAAAGGTGGTGGCCCCCGAGGGAGGTGACTGGGCACAGGAGTGTGAGGAAGGATCACTTTTCTCTATTACTTTTGTGCCTTTTGAATTCTGTTCACTGGGTGTGTATAAACTTTTTAATAGTAAAATATTTTATTTAAAAATTTTATCATGAACCAATAAAGGAACTAGCAATCATCGATCACGTGTGCGAATTAATTAAACAAGTCAGCTACCTGATTGTTAATAGTGAAAAAATGCTTACAGATAGATACAAGGATAAAGAAGAGAAATGCTTAGTTTATGAAGATTGAAATAATTTAGTGTTTCACCACCATAATTCAAAAAAACTATGTCAGCATGTTAACGTAGGTGGCGATGCTGTCATGTGCGCGTTGCGCGATGATGCCATAACCCCTCCCCCAGCCCACTCTCCCACCCACATCACAAATAAGGGCCCACTACCTCATTGATCCTAAACATTTCCTCTGAGAAGCGATCAATGTCCCCTGCCTGGCCATTAAATAGATTTTGAAAAACTCTTCAATCCGTATCAGTCTCATATCCTTATTTCGTTTCTCAAATTCGCCCTCGGCTGGGAATTGGGCAGGCAACTGTGATTCTGTTGTGTTCACCACTCATTTGAAGGGCCCCATCCATCATCATTTCTAGGCCTTTTCTGATGCAATGTAGCTTGGTCTTTGTCTTTCTTAAAAACTGAATGGCTGTTAAATTATCCATTTATCTTCCTTCAGATTTTCTGTTCAGTTTCTCAGGCCCTCTCAGGGCTGTCTTTTCTACCTTGTTTGCTGACTTTTCATTCCATTTCCCCCGTTCTCCGAGGCATCTTGGTTCGCCATGCTGTCCTTCAAAACAAACTCCCTGGTCCAGTCTGCTTTCTGCTTGCTGGAAATCTGCGTCACTACTCGCGTAGACTTTCTTTTCAAATTTCATCCCTTCGGGATAGCTTTGAAAACTCTGAGATAATATGTTTCAAATCTTCCCCACAGATGGCAAGGTGTATTGGGACAAACCATCACTGAAGGTCGAAAGTCTCGGGTTGTAAACCAGCTTTGCCACTATTAAGTCAGGTCACAAGCGACCTTTCAAGTTTCTGCTTTCCCGACCTACAGATACTTGCAAGCTCACTTCTTGTCAAGAATCTTCGTATCACAACAGCCTGTTGTCTCCGTGTATGGTGACCCACTGAGGACGTGAAGTTTGTGGTGCCCCCCCCCAACACACACACACTCTAGGGTGGCAGCAGGAGCCTAGATTTGGAAGCAGAAAGAATCTAAGCTCTGTCACTTAATAGCTGTGTCTTCTTGGGCAAGATATAGAAACTCTCCAGCCTCAGCTTTCACATCTGGAAAAGGGGGATAATAGTACTACCTGGCTTGCTATGGCTAAGAGGATCAAACCAGATAACGCTTGGGCAGTCAGACTGGTGCTGGTGCTTGGGAATGTTATTACAGAGCTGGCGGTTTGGCTGCTATTCAAATTTACAACACGGGCTACTGAAGCTTAGAGGCCATATTAATGATAGCAACAATAATAGCGACTCACATGTATGGAGGGCATTAACCTATGATTTTCATTCTTCCCAAAGCATTTCCACGGGCCTTGTCTCCCTTGGTTCAGACCCTTGGAAAGGTTGATATTAACTCTCGTCAATTCCCTTCCTCCAAGAAGAGAGCCGCTCTGTAAGGCCAAGACCTTTAAAACGTGGCAGAGTGGAGTTACTTTCAGTCCAGCCTACAGGCTTGTGGTGATCACCATGGAAAGGCCAAGGAGGGGCACCTGGGGGGCTCAGTTGGTTAAGCATCTGCCTTCTGTGCAGGTCATGATCCCGGGGTTCTGGGTCCGAGTCCTGCATCGGACTCTGCTCAGCGGGAGCCTGCTTCTCCCTCTCCTCCTGCAGCTTTCCCCCGCTTGTGCGCTCTCTCTATCTCTGTCAAATGAATAAATAAGATCTTAAAAAAAAAGTCTGAGGATAGCAAACTTTAGATTTTATGAGTGTGGAGGGCAGATTTGAAAGAAGATGCTTAAAAAAACACTCAGCCCCTACTGGCCCGTCTCAGGTCTCCTTTGTGTTTCTGTCTCGTCCTTCTCTGTAGGTCTCTGCTGCTCTCTTTCTCCTTTCCCATTTGGTTTTCGGCCGTTCAGAGCACCCGTAGCACTAAGATTATAGACGACATATGAAGGCACGGATTTGGAGAATTACTCTTCCTTTTCTGTTATTTTATGGTTCTGTAGTTTATCCCTCCCTTTGCTTGTAGGAGGCAGTGGCTCGTAGGCTGAAACTCCCCCTAATTCACCGGGGCGATTGTGAACAGCAAGTATAACCTCCCTACTTTCTCAGCCGTGAAATAAAGACAGAAATGCTAACGCCCGCCACAGGGCAACTCGGGAATGGGGGGTTCTTTCAGGGCACACGGAAAGCACTAGCCATGGAGGGGACGCAAGAGCTTCCTAGCAGCACCGCGATAACCCACTTTCCCATTCTGTCCCCGTTCTTGGCCGCCGTGTCGCCGAGGCCATCCCGCGGGTCCCCCCCCCCCCCCCCCCGCCGCGGGGTACCGGCGCGCACGAGGGCGGAGGTCGGTGGATAGTGTGTGCTGGGCACTGCTGCTGAGCGCCAGAGCCGATGAATGCAAATACGTGTAATGTGCTAATAAAGGAAAATGCAAAGGGGCCCTGAGGCTGCGGTCTCTACCTCCTGGGAGCAAACCGAGCTTTTACCAGGAGCCCGTCACCTGAGCAGATTCCTCAAGTAAGAGTAGGATTTGCTGGGGGAGAGGAGGGGGCGGTAGGGCGGGCAGTGAGAGCTGTGGGAGCAAAGGCACGGTGTGTGTGAGCATGCATGCACGCGTGTGTGTGTGTGTGTGTGTGTGTGTGTGTGTGTGTGTGTGGAGTAGCAGTTTGGGAAATGGCTGGTGGCCAGTTACATCAAGAGCAGAGGGGATGGAGGAAGGAGGGAGAGAAGGTGAGCAGAGGAAGGTCAAGCGTGCCAGCTTAGACTTTTCCCTCCAGTAACAGGGAGGCAGGGTCTGAAGGACCCGGGTCAAGTTTGCTTTAGGAAGGTCACTCCAGAGTGGGTTTGGAGGATGGGACTGAGGGCGGGGAACTGGAGAGGGTTTGCTGAGCACGATGAGGTCTGAGTGGGGACCAAGGACCCAAAGGAAGGAAAAAAATCATGATGTGGCAAAGAGAAAACAACAATCGGCACCTGGTCTTGTTTTAGAACGTATGTCTGGTCTTACTGATGATATTAGGCTTTTTAAAGTTGTCTTTTTTTTTTTTTTGTATTTACTGTATACTCTGAATTCCTTTTTCCCTTCCTGTTGTTTGACCTGCTTCCACTCCTTCGCGTTGGAAGCTCTCCTGAAACAGCCTGTGGCCCTTCTCTGTCTGCATACCCGAGAGCAAGGTGCCACCAGGCCCATCCCAGGCGGTGTGGCCAGTGGGGAGGAGAAGGGCAGAAGCTGCTGCTGGGCTTCATCCAAAGGGCATCCTGCGGGGAGCTGACTCTCACTGAGAGTGTCCCAAGTGCAAAGACGTGTGGATCTTTTCTCTGAGGCCACCGTTTCTCTTAAGAAGAAGCCGACTTTTCTGCTCCTGGGGATGTCTGCCTGTTGGCATCTGAGGCAGGGTAGGAGGGCACCTGGGGGTCCAGCCAGTCATTCCACAGACTTTTAATTTCAGCCACGAGTTCTCCCGATGAGCGCTCTGTGGGAAGAGCTCTCTGGTCTCCTGGCTTGGCAGCGGTGACAGATGTGGTTTACCTTGGCCGTGTGGGTAGTGAGAGGTTCCCAAGACTCCACTTACCAGCTTCTAACCTTTCTGCCTATTTCTAGGCTTATGCCTCCACCTCGTTGTTGTGGATCAAACTGTGTCCCCCCTAAAGATATGCTGAAGTCCTCACGCCTGGTACCTGGGGATGTGACCTTATTTGGAAATAGGGTCTTCACAGAGGTAATTAGGTTAAGATGAAGTCATATTGGATTGGAAGAGCCCTAAATCCAATGGCTGGTGTCCTTATAAGAAGGCCATGGGAAGACACAGGGAAGACACAGGGGAGAATGTCACGTGAAGATGGAGGTAGAAATTGGAGTGAAGCATCCAGAAGCCAAGGAATACCAAGGATTTCTGGCAACCACCAGAAGCTAAGAGAAAAGCATGGAACAGGTTCTCTCTCAGAACTGCCAGAAGCAATCAATCCTGCCACAACTTGATTTTGGATTTCTAGCCTCCAGAACTGTGAGACAATAGATTTCTGTTGTTGTAAGCCACCTGGTTTGTTGTACTTTGTTAGACAGCCCTACAAAACGAATATACCCGCTCTTGGGGTACTTGGCCCCTCCGAGTCCTGAGCCTCTCAGAAGCTCCTTCTGAAAGACAGATCAGCTCACTTCCGTCCGCAGATGTTCTGGGATGTTAGTTCCTTGCCAACTTTTAATATTTGAGGAGATCTTATGTCCTCTCACATTCTATGGTCCTTGAGAGTTTTCTTTTTTTTTTTTTAAGAAATACAACTTCATTATTTTGAATCACCCTTAATAGTTTTAAATAAGTCAATAAAATATTGAACAAAGTTGCTCATTTCAGAATTACCTCTTTTAGCAAAAAGAAAAAAGAAAGTAGGTAATGACTGAATAAATTATGACAAGTCAACTGATTGGAATACCAGGCTACTGTTTCAAAGTATAACAGGAAAATTATGTGTTAGAATGTTATGTTAAGTCACCGAAGCAGACTACACTAGTGTCTCTGGGTAAATTCGTGTCTACGTGTGGACAATAGCATAAAGGGGCACCACAGGAAGAAGAGAATGGGAGGTCCTTATTTCTCCTAACAGCCTGCTCTTAATGACCCAAGTATTCGGGAAGGCGAAATGTTTTCTTTATTGTGTTCCTTATGTCCTTCCGAGTCCTCACTAGCAGAGTCCTTAACATCCTTACTTATACTAACAGTCTGTTCAAGGAAATCTAGGTTTTTATCCATCATGTTCCTCAAAAAAGTTTCACCTTCTTTTCAATACCCAAGAAAGTTTATACCTTTTTAAAAATTCCTTTATTATTATATTAATGGAATTCTCAGAAGGATGAGGAGATAAACTAGTGAGGCCAGTCTGCCATCTTTTACTGGCAATGTCAACCCGCTTTGCAAGTGGAAGTGTTAGGTCAAGAACAGCTTCCCATAACATATTTCTGAGAGAATTTTCTATAGTACCCAGCTAAACAGAATCCATTAGCCCATTTGGTCTTCTAGGAATTGGTCTCCCTGGAATCTCTACTCTGGTCCCTGTACCTTCCCCTCTGAAGGATTCAGGGTTTCATTCTGTAAATGGGAGGTTTACAAAGGTAGAGCACTACTGGCCAGAATGGAATCCCTTTTCCTTCCTCAGGGCAGTATAGTGAGAAAACGCAGCAGATGTAGACAGAGAGGACTTGGATTTGAACTTCTGGCTCTATTCTGTATTAACTGCTTCACTCGAATTAAGTTCATTAGCTTCTGTAGGTTTCACTTTCCTCGTATGTTAAACTTACACCATTAGACGTTATGGAATCCAGAATGAAGTATTTTCTTCTTTCATAGTTAGGGTCAAATTAAACTGTGTCTGTAAAAGCACCTTGTAAACACAGTCAGTGTTCATTAAATGTCTGTTTTCTGAAAAAAATATGTGCATAAGGATACCCCATGTCTGTCAGGACTCTAATACTGAACTTCTTTTCCAAGCGCTCAGTCTGATAGAAGTCTTTAACTTCGTTTTAGACTCTGGCTAACAAAGTCAACTGCTGGGCTGCCATATTGGTTGGTGCATGAGATTGAGAGCTTGGCTCTTCTGGTCACATGGCCATCTAGCATCTGCTTGCTAGACGAGGCAATGTGCCTTGAGTGATTTATTTCATATTTTTATGGCTGCAGCTCAGATAATTAAATATAAGAGTTGTGGTGGCTGGGCATCCAGATAGTACCTCCTTGAACTCTCTTAGGAAACATTTCGGGGAGTACAGAAGATTCTGTTCGGCAATAGCATAATAAGAATGCTTTATGTTTATCTCATGCCTCACTTCCCACTAGCTCAAGCAATGCTGACCTTCCAAATGCACATTAAATTGCAGAAATTTCAGAGAGGCACTTACAGTGCAAAAAACAATCTTTAAAGGAGGCCTTGATTCATTTCCTGGTGGAAAAATGGAATTTTCCTTCTCTCTCTGTCTTCCACCTTCCCTCTCGCCCTCTCTCTTTTCCTTTTCTGAAGAGATTCAAAGAAGAGAGAGCCATGAAAAAGAGGTAAATCAGCTTTTAAAATACACTTTCTAGAGGCACTGGGAAACAACGTTAGACAACATTCCAGGCCTTGTATGGACTTCAGTTAAGTCATTTTTAGCTTCATGATTCTCAAGCAGAAACACTTTCAAAAAGAGTTATTTATGCTGGTCAGCCAGATAAGGAGAAGTAGATCTTATCTTAAATTTTACCTTCAAAAGCCTTATGAGGGAATATATTATTATTATTATTTTTTTACCAGATCCCAGCATTTTAATATGGATTTATCCTGGCATTTTTGAACTCATAAAATGCACATGAATAGGAATAGATGAAGTGCTACTGTATAAAGAACAGTTTTTCTTAGAGTTGCATGAAATGAGACAAATTAAAGTCCATTTTATTTACAAGAAACTGTACATAGAGCTGGTTGCTTTATCAAGTCAAACTCAATTTTGGAGGTGGAAAAGTCTTTCTAAAATCAAACATCCTGGCACATCAGGCATTCCGGAAGAACTCTGAGATGTAGCCAAGGGTGTGAGATGCCTTTACCTGACACATACTGTGCTCGATGTACGCAGCGACGTGAACCTGAACGCTGTTGTGTCAGCACTTCCCTCTACACAGCACATGATTATCTGATGCTTGCAGTAGTGGTAACTGTTAGGAAATGTAGGATCTGAAAAGTCTTCTAAGTTGAAGAAAGATTACATTTTAATCATAATAAATTTAGCATGTTTTATTGTATTATAATTTGAATATAATTTGAATATAATTCAATATATATTGAAATCACATGTCTACAATGTACATAAGTTTTTGAAATCCATAAATATGTGCTAGCTTTCTCTATTAACGTGAATATTAAAATAACTAGAAGACAATATTTTCTGCCAATGCTGGATAAAAGAAAATTTCATGTATTTCCTAGTTGAAAAAGTCAAAGCCCTGAAAAATTCATGGCTATAAACTGGCCTTTTTATATTAGAATTAAGGGCCAATTCAACCATGATGAGAACTAAACCACTTTCTAAAAAGATATCATAGGCCATATACTTCGGATTATGGGCAGGAATAGAACAGTGCACACTCTGATGAAAGATTTTATATATTTATAGATGATAATTTAACATGACGTTATAACCCTATTTCGCACGTTCCACTGCTTAGAATTAATTCTGTGGTGCTGCATCCATCACGCATTCCTCTGTTTCTTCATTCATCTGTTCCACAAATGTTCACTGAGCAGTTCGAATGTGCTAGGCACTGTGCTGTGTATAGTGATGGTCCCCAGGAACTCGTCTCCCGGGGAAGGGAGCCAGCCAGCCAGACACTCACAATCCGGAGCGTTATGTGTGGTTACGAAGAGACAGACGGAAGGCCACAGAGATGTCAAGGGGGAATTCAGGTTCTCCAGGCAGAAAGGAGAGGGAGGGAAGCACAGCAAAGGCAAGGGAAGAGGGACAAAAGGGCTGGGCGTCCTGTGCTTTGGGACAAAGGGTGCCTAGCTGAGGAAGTGGGTAAGGTGCCAACAGATGAAGCCAAGAGGCAGGGGGCCTCAGAAAAGGTGGCCCTGAAACACCAAAGCGGGAAATCCAGAAGGGATCTTACGGACGGCAGTAGTCACCTGAGGTTTTTAAGCAGGGTGTGCCACGATCCAGTTTTTTTAAAGGAAGATCACTGGCAAAAGTTCAGCAGACAGGCCATCGTGGAGGGGCCTAGAAACTACTTAAAACTGACCTTCAAATGTTTACATTGCTCTGCCACTCGTATTTGAGTGATAGGACATGGAAAATTTTGAAGTAAACAGGTTTTACTATCAGCACTCAGATTTAGGTATAATATATGAGACAAGGACAATATTTTGAAAGTATTAAACCCATGTGTTTTTGTTCTGCTTGAATCGTCACGCCTGTGGCTCCCCACCCATGAACTCAGTAGGCTGGCCTCCTGCAGGCAAATGGTGATTCCCTTCAGAAATAGCAAGCTGTCATCATTCAGCGTTGAGAGTCTATCACCCTGCATGCCAGCTTTGTGTGGTGAGAGGGGGGTTTCTAAATCCCAGAATTCTCCTCTACCTATAAAGATCTGAATCTGGCTAGGTCAGCTCATCCAGTCTGACCACAAAGCTCTAGTGCAGACAGCACAGGGGAGACCATGTAAGGGTAGATCCCATCAGACAAGAAAAAAGAAATTTAAAAACTTTCCCACGGTCGGGGCCAGAGATGGGGGCGGGGGAGGAGGAGGGCGAAAGAGAGAGAAGAGAAAGAGGGAATGGAGAGAGACAGAAAGGGGGGGAGGTGGTGGTGAGAAAGGGAAAATGAGAAGTGTCTTGGCTCCCTGTTCCTTGGGGGACAAAGTCTGGGGGAGGGTCAAGGGAGGGCTTGTCTCTTGACTCTCAGAGCCTAATCCAGGAAAATGGCAGAATTTTCCTAGAACAAGTTGGCATTGTCCTCAGACAGCTTGTTAGAAAGGACGGAGGAAGTTGTGTGGCCCGCAGGGTGAGGAGAAAGTAGCTGGGAGTTCGTGGGTGGCCCACAGGAGCTGAGCACTTGGCGAGAGAAGCAGTTGACTAGATCTGACGAGGAAGCTGGTGGAGGCTTGCCGTGAGAAGCTAGCAGCCAGAGCTAGTGGCCAGGGCCTGCACGGAGTGCATATCACAGCCTCGGTCACGTAGAGGCCAGCACGGCGTCACGCCAAGCCCCGACCAGCCACCTCTCGGGGAGCCCGGTAAGACCTAACAGGCAGCCTGTGTGCTTGGGTCCCTGGCACCCCTCACACAGAGGGCTCACAAGGATGGGTGAGCTCCCCTGGCCCCAGATGGCAGTTGGGGAGAAGAAATAGCTCCGGTTGGGAACTATTCACGTTTCAGTCCTCCCAAAGACCCGTTTTAACCAGAAAAAATTGTGATATTTTAATTGTCGAGTTTAAGTACCAGTCCCTGACTGCCTCCCCTCCCCCCATCACCAGGAAAAGGTGGAGCCAGATGGATAAATTACAGAGAATGTAGGAAGTTATTTCTCTCTCTCTCTCTCTCGTTTTTTGAGTTACATGTGATGTCATTCCTTGTAAAGACAAGTAAGAAATTAGCCCCAACTATTTCTTCCTCTCATGCACAAGAATACTAAATATTGTAGAGAAAACATCTATAGAAAACTGATTTGGGTGGTATCCTTTTTTTAAAAAAAGTATCTGATGAAACCATTCTTCTCTGTATCCACATTCTATTCCTTGTAGGTTTTTAAAAGGAGATGATGTTATATTCTAACTAGGCATTCCATAGCTCATTACTTATTCTTTAAAAAAAAAATGGACCCAAGGCATGAGCCATGTGGGGAATATTACGTTGTTTTTAAAGAACTTTTTAAAAAGTCCAGAAAAATTGTCTTAGCACTTTACATCCTCTTTTCCAATTTATCAATTCTAATTCCCAGTCTTTACAACTTTAATTATATTTTAAAGATTCTTTTCTCCCTTCTTTCAGAGAGCTTATTAATAATTGCATCAGGTGACTGTATTTTCCAAAGCAACAATTACAACTGAAGGCAGCAGAAAAGTCAAAAGCTACTGTAATCAGAACTTCAGGAGCTGTGCCTGCTGCAGGAACCCCACGACATTTTTATAAAGAGGCAATACTCCTGCAGAATTTTTCCTTCCTCTAATGGAGACAGGGAATTATTCTGGCTAGATCCTGCCCAGGCCAAGCCCTTTGGCAATATCCGTGAAAAAAGCCACCCCCAAATCGAGAACTTGTTTGGGATGGGCTGAAAACCTGATTGTGTTCATAATAAAAATTAAATCCCTCAACCCTTAACAACAGAAGATTTATAATGCCTCCATGCATCATTGACATTCTAGGTACACTGAGGTTTGAGTAAGTCGGGAATGAAAACAAAGGGCACAAGCGTCGCTCGCTACCGCACAGAGAAGCCAGGGTGACGCTGCCCCAGCAGGTTTTCTGTTTACCCCTAAGGCTGGTGCAATGACTTCAAAGTTTCATGGTGTCTTTTTTTTTTCTTTTTCTTCTTTCTTTCTTCCTATTTTTTCTCCCTCCAAAGCTACTGAGCAGCAGGCTAATGGATCCCCAGCAGGGTGCAAAGACAGCAGAAAGCACAGGAATCAGATGTCAATGCGTTCCTTCAAGACACCCTGCTAGGCCAGCTTGCGCTAACCAGGCTTAGTCTGCTCTTGGGGCACACGCTCTGCTGCTTCCCTGCCCGCTCTTGACTTCCTATCTGCTTCCTGATTCAAATGCTGTCATAGATAAATCATGACTTCTGCCTATTAGGACCATTTTCTATTTTCTTTAAAGAAAAGTTTGGAGCTATCAGATTAAAAAGATGAGCAAGTTCTGGAGAATTCTATACTCACATGTAATTACATGTATACAAGTGTGTTGTATCTCCCAACTCTACAACTATCTGGGGATGTTCTTCCCTACGCCCAGCTTTGTTTATATTTTTTTACATATTTTCTGTCAGCCACTTCTGTCAGTCACTAGATGACTTAGGTAACTTCCTAATGAATAGATTTTAGGAGAATTGGAGGAGTTAGTCTGGTTTTCCTTCAACACAGGCACGAGTTGACTGGAAACTGAAGTTGTCTCAGAGATTGAGTTTCAATTTTAAATGCAAAGGGCATCCAAAATGTAGTTTGTGGGAGTTGCCACCTCGGCATACAAATGAGTAGCCCTTCAGGGGCC
Source organism: Ursus arctos (assembly GCF_023065955.2). Classification (NCBI taxonomy): domain Eukaryota; kingdom Metazoa; phylum Chordata; class Mammalia; order Carnivora; family Ursidae; genus Ursus; species Ursus arctos. Next base: position 56,314,152 of record NW_026622763.1, read on the forward strand.
TGAGGCTGGTGACCACCCACTCTTGGCTCAGAGGGATATAACCCAGCAAACTGCAGTGAGTGAGGAAAGTGCTTGATCTCTTTCCATATTTGACAAGCACAACCTTTTCAAAACCATGAAGTGAAACTGATTTACCCAGTGAAAGTCAAAGAAGTCAAAAAGCGACCTACGGAGTGGAAGAATATATTTGCAAATGTCTTATCAGATAAAGGGCTAGTATCCAAAGTCTATAAAGAACTTATCAAACTCAACACCCAAAAAACAAAAAGATATGAACAGACATTTCTCCAAAGAAGACATACAAATGGGCAACAGACACATGAAAAAATACTCAACACTGCTTGGCATTAGGGACGTACAAATCAAAACCACAGTGAGACACCACCTGATACCAGTCAGAATGGCTAAAATGAACCACTCAGGAAATGACAGATGTTGGTGAGGATGTGGAGAAAGGGGAACCCTCTACACTGTTGGTGGGAATGCAAACTGGTGCAGTCTCTCTGGAAAAAAGTATGGAGTTTCCTCAAAAAGTTAAAAACAGAGCTACCCTACAACCCAGCAATGGCACTACTAGGTATTTATCCAAAGGATACAAACATACTGATTCAAAGGGGCACCTGCACCCCAATGTTTATAGAAGCAATGTCCCCAACAGCCAAACTATGAGAAGACCCCCAGATGTCTACAATGGAATATTATTCAGCCATCAAAAAGAATGAAATCTCGCCATTTGCAACGATGTGGATAGAACTAGAGGGTATCATGCTAAGTGAATTAAGTCAGTCAGAGAAAGAAAAATACCATATGATTTCACTCATATGTGGAATTTAAGAAACAAAACAGATGAATGTAGGGGAAGGGAAGGAAAAATAAAATAAGATGAAAACAGAGAGGGAAGGAAACCATAAGAGACTCTTAACTCTAGGAAAGAAACTAAGGGTGGCTGGAGGGGAGGTGGGTGAGGGGATGGGGTAACTGGGTGATGGGCATTAAGGAGGGCACGTGATGTAATGAGCGCTGAGTGTTGTATGCAACTGATGAATCACTGAATTCTTCTGAAACTAATAATACAGTATATGTTAATTAAATTGAATTTAAATAAAAAAATAAAAGGAAAAAGCTGTCCCAAAACCATATTTGTATCTACCGCTCAGCTACATTCCCACCCCTGCTTCCAAATTCCGTCTGTATTCTGCCATTCAGGCCTCCAGCCCCAGTGCTTCAGTTAGCCTCCCCCCTCACTAGAAGGCATCTCTCCACACTGCTCCCCTGGCGCAGGCATTCCAGCTCTCTCCATAAGTATCTGTTTGCCTCAGGTGCCACACGAGATTGCTTGTAACCCAAACAGCTCCACCTTGGGGTCAGGGCCCTGGCCATGAAAAGGAACATTCTTGTCTCATATGTACTATTCTGTATCCTTTTGCCCTATGCCCAGACTGACCTAGCAAGGCCACCCTGGATGCCTATGCTCTATAATTCAGACCATGTCATTTCAGATCAATCCCTTTTGGGGATGCCTGCCACCTGCATACTTTCCCACTTGCGTTCTATCCTCTCAGACTCTTTATTACTCAACGTTCATGTTCAAAAGCCCAAACTAGCCTTTCGGCAACAACCTGAGTTCCTGCAGACATTTGCCTCACTGACTAACGTCACATCAATGCCTTTCCTTGCGTGGTGAGTTGCTTCGTCAAGGTTTTGTATCTTTGCACTAATGGTGATTCCTGCCCACTGACTCATTCCGTTTCACTTCTGGAGCATGACAGTTAATGTCAGGTTACCCGGTTAAATAAGGGACAATTCCCAACCCCCCAACTGCAGAAGATGGAACAAAATAGGGAGTCTCAGAGAGGATACTTAAAATTGCTCAACAAAGTTTCAGTTTGAGGACTTTTTGAAATATTGGTTCAAAGACATAAAGAATTTACAAATAAAATCTGTTATTTTTATTTTTATTATTATTATTTTTTAAAGATTTCTTTATTTTAGAGAGGGAGAATGTGAGCGGGGTAGGGAGGGTAAGGAGGAGGGGCAGAGGGACAGGGAGAGAGAGAGAATCTCAAGCAGATTCCCCATTGAGGGCGGAGCCCAACGTGGGACTTGATCTCATGACCTTGAGATCATGACCTGAGACAAAATCAAGAGTCAGATGCTCCAATGACTGAGCCACCCAGGTGCCCCTGTGTTATTTTTAAAAATAAGTGATGATAAGTCATTCAACAATGAGCATGATTTTCATGCTTTGTTAACTAAGACGACATAGCAGCAGAAATGAACATGAACTTTTATAAACAGCTCCTGCACATTCCTCTTTACAATGCAAGGGTTCTCTCATTAGTTTAATAAGAAGAGATGGTGGAAGGAATATCCAGCAGAGGTGGAATGGGTGGTAGAAAGGCCACTACACCAAAGCCGAGGCCACAGATGTGTGGGACACTAACTTGGTGGGAGTGTCACTTAAAACTTCTGTATGTTAATTTTCTGTGGATAAAAATAGCAGGTATATCTAACCTCACAGATAGGTAGTAAAGTAAAACAGATGTGGAAAATCAGGAACGATAGATAACGTGATGTGGTACTATTACTCCCTAAGTTCTGGAAAGCGCTATTTTTAGTTTAAATTCAAGCAGCTTCCTTTTTAACCTGAAGATTTCGAAGTATTTAAGCCCAAATGATTGTGAATCAGTACCAAAACAACGAAATTAGCATGGAAAAGCACATGAGAATCCTTTCCAGCATTTACTGTAACTAATCGCATAGGAAAGATGTGCGGACTTTGGGTCCATTCCGAAGTAGCTTTGCAAACTAATACCAAAAATTTATCAGCCCTGCAATTACGAGTCTTCATCCTCCTAAGCTTTACCCACAGTAAAAGGAATTTGTTCACGGCAAGAATTCATCCCATTTATTGCATAACTGTGCACAGGAAACTGAATAAATTATAAATAATTCAGCATGGGTAGTCAAGGTGAATTTAGCAAAGCAAGATATATCTGACCCAACAGCTGTGCGCTTTGTACCTGGGGGCCGAGAGTACGCAGAGATACCAGAGGAACAAGGGTGGGAGGAGCGACAGGAAGAAAAGGGAGTTAAGGTTCCTCTTACGATAAAGTACACATCGCTCCTGATATTTTCGCACCATCTTCCGTTATTAAACAAAAGAACATTATGTGCCATTTACAACTAAAATAATCTATATTAGATTATTTTAAAAACTTTGCCTCATTTTTACGCTATCATGTATTTAATGGCTAACACAGAACAAAGAAATGAATTTATTTTTGATGTTTATAGTCTCTAAAAAGTTACATTTCCATCTTCAAGACAGTATTCTAGATTTTTTTTTCTTTTTTTTTTTTTAGCGTAATGTGACAGGGCTCACCAGCTCCTACAAGTGCTGAAAACAAAGTGGTAGATAAGCCTGAAACTTAATGGTTGTGAGGTCCTTAAAAAACAATACTGTGTTTTTAATGGAGTTACACAGAGTGAGAAACTAAAGCGGTTTTGCTTTCCCTGCGTGCGTTTCTCCCTCTGAGGTTAGAAAAGCAGCTCCGTCTGATTGAGCTGGGTAGGGGGTAAAGAACTCGCCAGGTTTTACACATGAAAGCTAACGCTTAGTAGTAGAATTAAAAGCCATTGTACACTAAACTGTTAGTGTGAACGGATGCCAACCCTAATCTGTACTCAAAAAGTGGAGTGTGCACATTCGAAGCCGATGACACTGGTCTCCTTGCCAGGAGCAGGGTCCCGAACACAGGCAGCAGAGCTAGAAACCATAGGGCATCTTGCTCCGAAGTCAGTGGCTGGCATTTGTCACACGCATCTCAGAGAGAGGCGGAGTTTTAAGATATAAGGTTCTTTGAAAACCCTGTGGCCCAGGCCATGGGGCCAGGACAGAAAACCATGTTTCATGGTTTCATGGAACTCTTGTGTCTCACGTGATATTAATAGAAGTAAAAGAAAAATTTTGACAAAAAAACAAAAAAAGGAAAAGAAAAAGATTCCCACAGTCAGATGTTAGAGAAATTTGGAATGAATCAAGGTTAAACATGTTTCTTTCCTGAAGGACTCTCTGAGCCTTCGGGTTCCCTAGTTGTTGGGCCCGAGAGCTCTCTTTGAAGAGATATCTATTAGGCTATGGCTGGACACTTGTGTTCCATGGGGCACAACTTGGGAAATACTGAGACAAAACATGATTAACCCTGGTTTAGAGATGAGGGCATCAAGGCCCATGGACATTATGTCCTAGAAAGAGAACTCAGATCTCTGGCCTCCTAGCACCAACTTTTCCTAGAGACGGTCAGAAATCCGAGAAAAGACTGACTGCAACCAGAGTTGTTAGCAATGCCCATACCCTGGAAGGGTCTCCGAAAGCTAGACCTTCTGAAAGTACGCACGCTCTTCTTTCCTGGCTCAGTCGGGACACGCAGGCCCTCCCAAAGCATGATTACCTGATACAAAGGCATGCAGATGCTATCAATCCACTCCAACTGCAACCGAGGCAGTTCATCTTTCCGGTTCCGATCAAAAATAGCCTAGAATGGGCGAAGAGAAGCTTGCTTTATTACGCTGGAGTATTTTACAGGTGCTTTGTCAGACACTTTGCCACAATGATCCAATTTTTACCAACTGAACACTTCACAAATCACAATCAATCTTTACATGTACTTTCTTTTCATTTATCTATGATGAGAAATAAAGTATTTTCACCTCTTTTTATGAGATTTGTAAGCGAATTTATTTGAACTTTATAGCACGCAACTCCTTGGGGCCAAAATCTGCCTTCAGATGCAGGTAATGGCCACTAAATCAAGTCATCAGGTCACTGGGAATTGGGTACAAGTCAAGGGGACAGGGATAGTTTTATTGCCACAAAAATAAGGCAGGCTTTTATTTTTATAGTGAAAGAAGTTGCGATAGATTAGAAAAGATCCTTAAAGCAGTTTCATTTTAGAGACAAACTATTTGTACTAATGTTTCAGGGTGGGATGTTGGTTTGACAACTCTGCGTGTTTTTCGATCAGGCTCTGTCATTAATAAAATCCCTAGTTTTTATCTGTCGTGGGGTGGAAGACGTGTAGGTACCCATTCTCTCCTCCTTCCCAGCCTTTAAACGTCATGATATTGTAATGTTTAGAAAATTTAGGTATATTTTTCAAGAAAAAGAAGTGACATATGTCTGTTGGGCAGACATGAAAAGGGAACCAATCAGCTGGAATTGGGGCTAACACGGATTCATGAACAAATGCTGCCAGTTCCACTCCACTAAGCATGTCGTGCTCTCTGCTATCAACGAGAAAGGCCAGGGTCTAAGGAGCAGCCTTTCCCTGCGTTACTGTCTTCAGGTGGGTTGGGTCTTTCCTCTACAGAGATACCATGTGGCATCCACATCATTCTAGCGTTCACATAGTTCTCGAGGGCAGATCCAAGGCATTCCCTTGGTCTGGAGATGTTGAAAAAGCCAGCATCCTTCACACTTATGAATGCGGGTGTGAGTGGGTAGGAAAGAATCACGAGCTGCCAAAGCTCACAAGAAGACGCTGCCGAGGAAAATCTCCCCGAATCAGGGAGAAGGTCACGGACTCCCATAGACTCTGCTCGTCCTTGTCTTGCAACGTGAAATACGAAATACCAGGAAAGGGGACTAGGATCTGGAGAAGACTGACGCGTGCCGGGAGGGAGGAAGGAAGGAACGGATCTTGTGAACTGCAGGAGTCTTTTTCTGAAATGTTCCTTTAAACATATTATTCTGCTATCTACTCTTGAGCTCTCAGAGTTATCTGAGATTTTCTTATTTACTTAATTGCTGTTTCTGGTGCCCAGAGCTTTTATTTATTTATTTATTTATTTTTAGTTCAGTTTACAATTAGCTGTGCAACCATTACTACAGTCCATTTTAGAACATTTTATCACCCCAACAAGAAATACCATACCAGTTAGCAGTCACTCCTCATTCTCCCCCAAAGCCCCAGCCTTAGGCGAACACGAATCCATTTTTTGTTTGTGTTTTCTGCACGCTCATATAGATGGAATCATACGATCCGTGGTCTTTTGTGACAGGCTTATTTCTCTGAGCAGGCTGTTTTCAAGGCTCCTTCCTGTAGCATTCATCAGCGCTTCATTCCTCTTTATGGCCAAGTGACATTCCGTGGTGTAGTTAGACCGCATTTTATTCATCCATTCCTCAGCTGACGGGCAGGTGGGTTGTTTCCACTTCGTGGCTCTGATGAGGAATGCTGCTGTGAACCTTCATGTACAAGTTTCCACGTGGATGTACGTTTTCATTTCTCTTGGGGATATACCTAGAGGCAGAATTGCTGGGCCATGCGCCCAGTCTCACGTTTAATGTTTTCATGAATTGCCAAACTGTTTTCCAAAGCGACTGCCCCATTTTACACGCCCACCAGCAGTGTATGAAGTTCCAATTTCTCCACACCCTCCTCGGCACTGGTCAGTGTCTGTCTTTTTAAGTAAAGCTAGTCCCCATGAAGTGGTATCTCACTGTGGTTTTGGTTTGCAGTTCCCTGATGACTAATGATTTTGAGCGTCTTTTCCTGTGTTTATGGGCCATCTATATATATTCTTTGAAGAAATATGTATTCAGATCCTTTGCCCTTTTAAAAAATTGGGTTGTCTTTCTAGGAGTTGTTCATAATTCTCTATATATTCTAGATGCCAGGCCCGTATCATATATGATTTGCAAATAATTTCTCCCATCCTGTAGGCTGTTTTTTCATTTTCTTGATAGTGTCCTTGAAGATGCAAAGTGTTACATTTTAATAAAATCCAATTTATTTTATTTTTCTTGTGCTTTTGTGTCTCTTGTGCTTTTGGTGTCATATCTAAGACATCATTGCCAGATCCAATCCAGAAGATCGACACCTTGTTTTCTTCTAAGAGTTTTATATAGTTTTAGCTCTTACATTTAGGTCTATGATCCACTTTGAGGTTATTCTGAGGCTTGGTGAGAGGGAGGGGTCTAACTTGACTCATCCGCAGTGGCTATCCTACTGTCCCTGCACTATTTGAGAAGACTACTTTCCTCCCCATTGAACTATCTTAGCATCCTTTTGAAAATCAGTTGACCATAACTGTAAGAGTTTATTTGCGGACTAGTCACTTCTCAATAAACGTTTTTGAGTGGAAGCGTGAGGTAGCACACTGTCCCGTGCCCTCCTTTTACAGTATTTTGCATCCTATAATTGGTTATGAGTGGTTACTTATCTACTCACTTTTAAAGATTTTATTTATTTGAGAGAGAGTGCATGTGTGAGAGAGCGAGCACAAGTGTTGGGGGGAAGGCAGAAGGAGAGGGAGAAACAGACTCTCCATTGAGCAGGGAACCCAATGGGGGGCTTGATCCCAGGACACTGGGATCATGATCTGAGCCGAAGGCAGACGCTTAACTGACTGAGCCACCCAGGTGCCCTGTGTGATTATTTATTTAATATCTATATTTCCCATCAGTTGACAAGCTTTGGGGAAGGGCAGGGAAGATGGCGCCTCGCTCATGGCGGGATGCACAGTGCCCAGCCTCGTGCTTGATACCTGGAGGTGCTCAAGCATGTTTTATTAACTGACTCACTGCTTCCACCATTAACACTTTGGTTAGTCTAATGACCTTTAGGACCATGACACCTGATGGGGCTCCCAGACAATTTTCTTCCTAAATATCAAGGAATAACAGACACTGCTGGTGTCACCTCTATGTGCATGCATTTCCAGACATCTCTGGAAAAGGCCTAATGAGAAATAGCCCTGCCACAGCAGCCAGGAGACTGTCATCAGCAATGTTAAGTAGCCTTTTGTGAGGAGAGAGTAGCATTTAGAGATACGCTCCCACTGCAAAATTAATTTCATTTATTTCTTCAGAGAACGCCTTACCTGAGCCTCCAGACAAAGGCTCCTTAGCGCTGCATCACTGCCCCGGCCGGCTCGCCAATGCTGGCAGCTGACTCATATTTTTTCTCATTTAATGAAATGACCTGTGGTATTGCTGCATTAGAGACCCTGCAGAGGCTGCCTCTGAAGCAGTTCTTTTTAAGTGGAGGAAAGCTTTAATTTGAAAATAGATATGTAGCTGAGAGAAATCTGGGTTGTACGAGGTTTTACACATTAACGATGTATCCTGATCTAGTATCTTTATTTTTGTGGCCAAATCTGGTGACACCACCAGAAAAGAATAAAGGGAGATTTGAAAACAGTATAAATAGATGTTGCTTTGGGAACTAAACTACTGGGTGAGTGTTCTAACCGATGTAGTCTTCTGACCTTACCAAGGTAAGCAGCACACGAGCAACAGTCGAAATCAGTAAGGCCGTGAGGTCTGACTTCAAGCAGGCGATGCTGTTTAACTAGAAGCTGGTCCTGCTGCCTTCCCTTGCTCTTCAATATCAGCACAGAAAGGCATCTTAAAACTTGAAGATCTTATAAATATCTCCAAATGTTCAAAACTCAGTTGACTTGAATACTCATAAACAGACATTCTTGACAATGGACACATTCCTGGAGTTGCACTGAATCCAATGCTCTGGGCCGGCTTTCCAATACTTGGCGTCTTTCCTTGAGTTGTTGGGTGATGCGTTTTTAGCTAACCCTTTGTTACGAGTAAAGAGGCCACCCCCTTCTTGTGGGTGGTGACGGGGACGTGTATGTCTTTTGTCTTGTTTGAGTAAAAACAGCATCATCCCGAGCCCACAGTAAGCATTTTCAAATAATAATTGAATGGGTGATTCCAATAAAAGTGGCATTTCAATCAGCAGAATCGAGTTCCCCAAGTGAAACTTCATTTTGTAAACAAAGAAAAGAAACAGAGACTTGAAATGATTTGGGTTTGGGATTTTGGAAATTCTGAAATTGGAAAATAAAATCCAGAACATCCATTATTTACTGCGGCTGTCCATTCTAGCTGCTCAAGGCTGGACAGCTCGCCTTTAATTTTTGTCTGTATTTCTATTGAAGTAGCTACCAACCATATACAAAATGCCAGCATTGGGCTTTGAGTTACTCAAATGCCACTCTGCACATCCCTCCTCGCGGCTACCTGGCCCACCGCGGGAACTCAGGAAATGCTTGTTAAGTGCTCACCACTCTTCATCAGAAACCTGGGGATAAGAATGCTTAGCATTAAATTTAACTAAAGTTTTAAACTTTCAGAACTGCTTCCTTAAATCCAACTTTCAGTCCTTCCCACTTTCAAGTTGTGATTTGGAGTTACTTTCGAAAATGTCATTCCAAAGGGTAAATGCATCATAATAAAAGACGAACTTACTGAAGGAGTGAGTTTGAGTTCTGATCTCTCCCGATCTCCTTGTTCAAAGAACTCACTGGTTACAAGTTCAGCCACCTGAAACATACATATTTATTATATGGTTTGTGTGATGTATCATAAGACTCAGAAGTTATTTCTGCCTTCCGTGTATGGTGTTGATCTTCAACCCAGATAATCATTTCAAGAGCTTTCGGAGAAGTACGTTAACATTTTTTGTTTCAAGGTATTGCAGACTTGAATCAGTGAAACTGATTTCCTTTTAATCAGAAGAGCCTGTGCAAGGTATTTTAGATGCATGCTAGTACATGACCTCGGACAGCAGAGATTCTGTATTCAGGATGAGGCACTGGGTTGCCACCTGCAAAGTAGGAAATGTTCTTACTGCAGAAAAACGAAGCAAATAATGCCTAATAACAATTTTTGTTTTCATAATATGATATGCTTGTAATAATAATTTAGCCAAATCTTGGTTGTTTCTACATAGATTGTTGCATACTTTTATCTTAGCTTGGTTTCATTTGCCATCCCCCAAACTCTTAACTGCCTCACCCTACCAATGTTTTCATGCACTCTGGAGAGGATAACCCCAGGGCACAGTTCTGCTTCTTACTGGAGCCATCAGCCAAGGGGCAGGACAAACACTAGAGTGACTGTTCATACCAGGTTTTTCTACGGTGTGTCATGATGCACTTTAAAGAATGTTGATTTGGTCTTCAGGCTGTCTTAATCTAGGTACTAAAAGTATGAATTTATGGTACGTTCCAGTTGGTGCAAGCACGATGGAATGGTGGTTCTACCCCAAATGCCCAAATGGTAGAGATTTTTCCAAAGTAAGGGCTTCTATTTTTCCACTTTTCATCTATTAGCATGGATGATCAGAAGTTGCTCATTGATCATTGCTAAGCTAAAGAGAAGCTTCTCCGAGCCCTGTGCTTCTAATAATAGCTTATGGGGAGCATACCGATACAGCAGGTGAGAGTTAAACAGGTATTTTCAACAACACTACAGTGTGCATCTAGGAAATCTCTGAGATGAACTTGTTGGCTTTAGAAAATTTGGAAGAGCGGGAAAAAGAAAATCCCGGAAAACTTGATGGCAAGAAGATCTGGATCCCCAGACTAGTTTTCCTCTATTCCAGGCTCTTACAAAGACGAGGTTCTAAGGTCTAGAAAAGGCTGGTTTAATGTTGGTCAAGTGGGAAGAATCGAGATAATTTACTTAAGTGTATCTCTCAAGAAAATCTGCCAACCATAAATCATAACCATTGATAAAACATAAAAACATCTCTCTCCGCCTGTCTGTCTGTCTCTCTCTCTCTCACACACACACATGCACACATATACACACCCTGAGAAAAGCAAGTATGTAGCTCATTTATAAAGAAATAGAATATCTAGTCATTCAGATTTTAAACATTTCTAATAAGGAACATGGGTACCTTTTAAAAATTCAATAGCATAAAACTAGTTGGAGCCGGCTCAATTTTTCTAGGGCCCGGTTCCTTTCTCTCTCTCGTCTCTGCCACTACCTTTCCAATTAGCACTCCAGACCTCTCTCTCTGTCTCGGCCTTCCTTTAAAAAAGAAATGGTCCCTTAAGGGCCTGGCCTCATTTATTCAGCTCCCAGAACACTCCCTCAGATGGCTCTGAGGTGGGTCTTTTGCACTAAAGAATACAAATGTGCACATCAGGTCACCCCAAGGTAGGAGTCCTGCTTAGGTCTATAGCCCCTGGAAAGCAAAGAAATTAAAACAAAATCCTGTCCTTGATCTTTTGAAAGTGGTCCTGGCTGTCTCCCCTGTGCTTCTTTCACGGCTCAACTTGTACCACTGTTTCATTTGTACTTAAAAACCCAATCAGGAACATTAAGTGGCTCCTGATTGAATTTTTTATTAAAGAAGGAAATTGAGATGCTAATCAGGCCTTGGGGGATCACTGGGGAAACCCACATGCTTAGAGTCCTGTGTGTGAGGAAGGAAGGCTGGAACAGACACCAGTAAAAAAAAAAAAAAAATTTCATAAGGAAATGTTAAAAAATCAACATCTAGGAGATTAGAAATGTATTTATACTTTTAAAAGAAGGTTCCATTGTTTTTGTCCAAATATTTCCTAAAATCAAAGAAGTGAGTATGTTTTTGAGAACATTTTAACCCATTCGATTTGGAGACAAACACATATGAGATCTTCAGTTTAGAGTTGTGACAAGATTTCTGATGGAAATGTTTGGGAAAACATGGTTTTGTGTTTTATTTCCCTGAACTCTTGGGTCTCAGTTATCAGCAGAACCTCATGTCCTAAAAATCAAGTATCATTTACATCAATGATCAAGAAGACCACCTTCAAGTGGCCAGTGGGCCTCCCACATTGGTCTAAAATATCAATGCAGAAACTCTTTGTCCTTCTAAGGACTTTCTCCTGTCCTTTTCCTGCTCGCAAGTGGTCTATTGCTCCTTTAGTTGTTGACTAATGTTGTTGACACGCATTTCACTGGGGTTTCTGAAAGGCCTGGCACATCACACCTCATCCCACTCTCTTTCCGATCTTCTCTGGTTTCCCTCTGGTCCCCTGAACTTTCTCCCTCTCTCCACTCCTCCGCCTCTTTCCATCCCAATCAGAGTGGCCACCTCCACTACTAAACTTTTCCCCAATACCTGGAAGATACCTACCTCTTCTCTGTTCCCCAGCTTTACTGTAGGGGAGCCTTCCCACACTGAGGCAGGGAAGAGTGGGCAGAGATGTAGAAATAAGCTACTCGACGTGCAAATTCTTCCCACTTACCCTGCTTTATGTAACTTCAAATATGTCACACTAAACTGAAAGCCGAGGCTCAGTTGGAGGAGAGCTATTTATTTGAAGAGAACTTTGTAGGAAAACTGCCCAATCTACACTGGACTGTGACAGGAGCAAAGAAATTAGCTTTTCTTTGAGTTAAGCAACAAAATTTGAGAATATATTTGTTACTGCAGCAAAGCCGACCCTATTTTGACTAACACAAAAATTAGTATGGAAATGAGGTGCTGCTGTTAAAAAGAAAAGAAAGAAAAAAAAAAAAGGAAGAACAATAAGAAGACCCTAAAATATGTGGAATCAGCAGGGGGTCAGGTATAAGACAGTGAGGAAATGTTGGAGGCTGTAAGGATGATGGCCCATGTTACACAGTGGCAAAATAATTCGTACAATTCTCACTGAAATAAAGCAAATTATGTATCTAATGAATTACCGCCTTAGGGGAAGAGATTGGAAAACACATGTTAGTAGCATGTGATGATTGCTATTGACTATGTTTTGCTAAGTATTATAAGAAGTGAGCCCAGAAGAGGATTGGCAGGCTTATCAACAGGAATGAAAAGGAAGAGAGATCAGAGTCTTCATTTCAGGGATGGAAGATGAAGCTGCTTTCTAACCCCAAACTGTAAAAATAAAAATTGAAATATGATTTGAATGACAAAGGCTGATCAAGACCCAGACTTGCAAGGCGCCTGCCAGGCTCAGTTGGTGGAGTATGTGACTCTTGATCTCAGGGTTGTGAGTTCAAGCCCCATGTTGGGGGTAGAGATTACTTAAAAATAAAACCTTAAGAAAACCCCCCAAAACCTCAGCCTTACAACAAGAATCAAAGGTATGGCCAGTGCACTCACAATTAAGAACTTTGGACGAATTATGCGGTACCCGGGATATCCCTTCAGTTGTACAAAATGGCCCAGAGAACATGGTTCTCTCACCGGCACCTGTTAGGCCCCGACTGCTAGGAATTGGGTCATGAAGGAGGAAGAAAGAAGTACATATGCTATTTTTCTTTGTTCTTGAAAACAAGGAAGCAAAGAGATAGAGCAGATCTGAGAAGTCCATCTAGAATAGAACTGTGGATGTGGTTATTGGCAAATGGAAATTACTAGAACCAAAGACATAAGAATCTGACTAAATGTGCAAGGGAGTTTGGTGCCAAAAACCCCATAAGACCGTGACTACTTAAAACCTAAAACAAGCCTTGGGTCCTCAACGTTTTTTGGGTGGGAAACAGGTTGGAAAACTGCCTGGCCTTTGGATATAGCCACGGAAGACGATGGAAAAGGGATAATTTCCCAGAACAGATCTAGCGGCCATGGATAAGGATGGTTGGGGAGCATCTCGCAGAGAGCCAGAGCCTGCCTCAGGGTGGATGGCCTCACAGTGAATGCCCAGTGGGATTCTGGAATTGCTATGGCCCCCTAACTGCCAAATGTGGGACATCTCTTTCCTTTCTGAATGGGAGTGTTATCAGCAGTACTTTGTAGTTTGGGTGTGTGTCAGGGGCTGTGTTGGGGGTGTGTGTAGGTATTTAATTTGCATCCAGACCTGATGTAGAGACTGGGATGAATCACCCAGAGATCCTGGACTTTGAGCTTGACACCACAACTTAGGGGGAGCGTTTGGGTCATTTCCCTTAGGGAAAGGCTGAGTATATTTTGCCTGCAGGAAGAAGAGTGAATCACACTTTTGGTGATTAGAAGGGCAAAGTGTGGTAGTCACATTTCCATTAACTATTTCTGGCTTTCTACATTCTGGGCACACAAAAGGATCTTCCTGATTGAGCGGGGTCTTGTGACAAGTTCTGGCCACTGAATTTCTGGGAAGGGGCATTTACGTGCTAGTACAAGGCAGGCTAGGGCCTCTGTCGGAATGATCCAGATGGTAACTGCTCCTTCAGCCCCAGTCCAAAATGAGGAACAGTACCAGTTGTTTTGAGGCTGAGGGATGACCGCTCATTGTGCTGACACACTGGCATCATTTAAAAATGCTGACTGATGTATCCAGTATGAGGCAGTGCAAGGCGCTGTAAAGAATGAAGGCTTTGGAGCCTAATCTGCTGGGATTTCAATACCGAGCAGCACCACTTACTAGCCATATAACCTCAAGCTATCCTCTCTAGGCTTCACTTTTCCTATTTGTGAATTATGGGTAATCATTTTATTAGTTTCCCAGGGTTGCCAGGCATGACCACAAACTCGGTGGCTTAAAACATCAGGAATCAGGGCGCCTGGGTGGCTCAGTCGGTTAAGCATCTGCCTTTGGCTCAGGTCATGATCTCAGGGTCCTGGGATCAAGTCCCGCATCAGGCTTCTTGCTGAGCAGGGAGCCTGCTTCTCCCTCTGCCTGCTGCTCCCCTGCTTGCGCACTCTCTGTCTCTCTGTCAAATAAATAAATAAAATCTTTAAAAAACAAAAACAATAGTAATCTATTCTCTCCTAGTTCTAGAGGTTAGCAGCTGAGCATCAGTTCACTGGACAGAAATCAAGGTGTTGCCAAGGCCAAGCTCACTCTGGAGCCTCTGGGGGAGAATCTGTCCTCCGTGCCTCCAGATTCTGGTGGCTGCCACCTTTCCTTTGCTCGTGGCTGCATCGCTCCACTCTCTGCCTTGTCTTCACATCCCCTTCTCCTCTTCTGAATGTGTAATCTCCTTGCGTCTCTCTCTTCTAATGATGTCTGTCATTGAATTTAGGGCCCAGCTGGATAATCCAGGATAATGACAATGATAAAGACAATGAAGGCCCTTAACTTCATCACATCTGCAAAGACCCTTTTTGCTTCGAAGGCAATGTTTACAGGTTTCAGAAATTAGGATCCGCTGTCTTTGAGTTGCTATTATTCAGCCTACTGGAGTAATTATACTTAAATCAAAGGCGTGGGGGCTTAGAAATTAGATATTTGGATATTAGATATTTAGTCAATAAATATTAGTTATTTATTGTTATATGAATCTATTTTATTTTCCCTAAAATGTTGAGACTTAAGATACCAAGTTACTATTTTAGACCCCACACAGTTGGTGCCTCATACAAATTGAAAAGATATTAATCTCCAAATACTATCAGTAATCAAGGATCTTAAAGTGTGTGTCTACTGGCTTAAAAAATTTCTTGCTCTAAACTAACACGTTCGGCAGTGAAACCAGATAGTGGTAAAGGCATGATTTTTTGTACACATTAAGTATGGATATCACACACTTTGCCCAAAGTGATCTGATCTCTAAATAGTCCTTAAAAAGAAAACGAAAATGTTCTTTTGACCTCCTTGGTTTCTTTTTTTTCTCTCTCTCTTTTTTTAAGATGAGAAAAAAAGCAGACCTTTAGCTAAAACATGATTACCTATTTAAAAACGCTATTTTTGAAACTCTTGCCTTAGGACACGGTCAATGCGTTATTTGGATTTAGAGTGTTAAAAAAAATCTTAGCGAATCAGGCATATTATGACTCGGTGGAAGCACGTTAAAGAACGGCTGTGCAATAAACTATGTCTCGCCTGAGCCTCCTGCTATTTTTTACACCATGTTAATACTGATGCAAATTGACTAGGGCTTCAGTGCCCAGGAGTCGGGGCTCTGGGAATATTGCCCCACCCCCCCCACCTCTAGTCCCTCCTCTGCCAGGCCCTGCCATTAATCACCACTTGCCTGTCTCGAGATCTCCCACGGTTTGGTCACGGCTCCAAGGTCACAGGCTGTCATTAACATTGATCTGAAAAACAGAACCAAACAAAACAGCCTGAATAATCTTTTGTTGCATTCCTAAACAAACCCGTCCTAGATACATAAATAAATAAAATGGGACCCAGGCCAACACTCACGTGTCTTTCCCTCAACAAGGGAAGCACTGTTTACAGTCCCCATGTTTAGCATCTCCATCATGCAGCCACACTGCTTAGGAAGACAAAGCTCGCACACACCCTCGGCTGCCCTTTTGTTAGGTCTGCAGCGGACCAAGGAAGGCAAAGCGCTTTTTTCTCTATACCTGAGCTAAGCAAGCTCTGCTTAAACTAATCTCTAATGGACAAGGTTTTTTATTTTTAACTAGCGGCAGGGGAATCAGCATATAATACCATAGACATAGCTGATGAATCTCTTCACCAACTTACTGCTGATGGATGGGAATGGACGGGAACCTACAGCAAAGGGGCGAGGCGCTCGCCACCGTAGGACCTCCTTCATTTCCACCTGCCCGACGGAGCTAAGATTTACTGGGAGAGCGGCACTGTCTCACTCCAGTTTATTACCTGGCTGCAACCATGTTTTATAAGCATTATGAAGAAGAAACATATTCAGCTGCAGCTTTCCTTAATTGGAGCACATAAGAAAGCACAGGAAGGTCTGAACCAGATCTTGGAGGGGCAGGTTTCTACTGGGTTTAACTAGAATTCACCCTGAACCACGGATATAAAAACATGGGGAACAATTTAAATTGTGGATAGCTCTGGTGCTTCTCATCTGATGTGGTGCGGAGGTGGGAAAAACGAGGTACACCCTTTGTCTAAAATCTGCTTTCTTTGTACTAAAGCCAGCAGTACGTGATGAAAAGCCAGGAAGGATTGGAATCGAGAGACCACATCTTGGTTGGCTCCTTTTGGAAGAAAGGGGTGTGTTGTTAGAGGTCAGGGGGCTGTCCCAATGTCGGGTGTTAACATTTCTAACCCTGCCGGACTCGAATGCCTTGGAAACATGTCTGCTTCCCAGATGGCAGAGCACGCCTGGATGGTAGCGGGGTTTGTGTAACTTCCCCAGGAAACCCCTCCAGGGAGCAAGGCAGAGTGGCAGGTAACAATAGGTCATTCAAAGCACCGCCAGGCACGCCGGCCTCAGCAGCCCGCTCCAGGAGTTAGGCTGCATCGAATCCCAAGCACCCCTGTGCGAAACACTACGCGGAGCAACGCAGCAGTGCATTCTTCATATTCGATCTTGTGTAACAGGCGCTCTGCTGTGTGCCTGCCTCCGTTCTAAGTGCCGACCCACTAACTACTAACTAAATGAATCTTCTGAACCCTCGGAGGGAGGGGCCGTTACTCCCATTTTACAGAGAGGTAAATAGAAGCACAGAGAGATTAAGTAACTTTCCCAAAGCGAGTAAGGATTCAGGATTCTGTGTTTATCACAAAGCTACCAGACCCCCTCTTGCTACACTCAGATGCTTCTCCTTTTAGGTTCTGCTGGTACCAGAGGGAGACAAGCTGTAGGTAATGCCTTGAACTTTGCAATCTCTCTCCTAGACAGGAAATAATCTCTATGAGGTTGCCTACTTATGCCATAACTTGGGCAATGACTTAGGTTCCCTCTGCTTGATAATTCGAGGCTTACTTATCAAATTAATATCACCATTAATCAGTCAATCAACAAGTGTATTGAGTATCTGGCTAGGTGCTCAGATAGTGATCATTCTAATAGGTATCATTAATCGAGCCAGCACTACACAGTGATTTACAGAGTCTCTCGATGAGGCAGGGATACGATTATTACCTCCATTTTACAAAGCAAATAGTGTTTTGCATTCCTTGATCAGACAGGTTAGAAAGTTGGCCAGAGATTACACAGTGAGGAAGTATCGAAGCTGGAGCCAGAATTCATAAAGTCTGACAGAAGGGTCTCTATTTGCAGTGAATGCTGTACAGCAGAGCAGGAAGTCCATACTGAGAAGAAAGACAGAAAGAGTCTGGGAGGGAGGATGGGCTGGCGGGTGTCTGAAACCTTTTTCCAGCTGGCACTGGGGAGTCTGTTAAGGTTGGGGGCTCAGGAATGACCTGGCTAGACCTTCCAGGCAGAACTTTAGGTGGTGGGTGTGAAAAGAGTTTGGAGAAGGAGAGAGAGAAGCAGGGAGACCAGTTGGAAAGTATCAGTGGATAAGGGCCTAAAATAAGGAAGGGCAGGAGAATGGAAAGGCAAGGAGAAGGCTCAGAGCTTCCAAAGGAAGGACCAAAGGAGGTGAATGAGTAGTTTTACTGTATTGTTTAGATTGAGCCTCTAGAAGAACTGAAAGGTCTTTTCTAGAGTCAGAAGTTACTCTTGAGGCCCACGTAATTCTAGTTCAGTCTGTGGTGGGGGGTGTGCAGCCATGCAGCGCGGGATGAATGAATGGTCAGGAGCACCGAGGGCATGGCCAGCTCTGGGATTGACTGCGCGGCATCCAGAGTGTCTGATGCTCACAGCAGAGCATGTTTCTTGCACCTCCCCTCTATATATCAAGTCATTTCAACAACAATCTTGTCTTAATCATCATTTTCTTGATTTGTTCTCCAGTTTTAAAGCAATTCACAATGAAAATGAATCCATTTAATTTAAAAAATAGATTCACAGTCAGTAAAACAGTTCACGTATGAACTGAATTTGGCACTCACCAAACAAAACAATCACACTTCACACTTCGCCCTCTGTGTCGCGGTTTTAAATTTTAAAACCCAAATAAAACGTCCAAATGGTCACCACAAAATGACAGAAGCGAAGTAAGTCAAGTTATGTTTTTTCATCCTTGCCACTACCATGCTATCGTTGTTTCTTCTGGATATACCATTTGAAAGCAGAATGTGAAACTCCGTAGGGTCGAAGACTCGAACTAGCGCCGGAGACCGTGCGAAAGGCTCTGAAAGGTCAGGAGCTTAGACATGAAGTGTCGCTGCGTTCGCCCGTGTCAAGCGGCTCACTGGGTCCCCGCGCATGCTTGCAATGAACTTACAGGTACCACAGGGCACAACTAAAGGGTAAGTAATAATGTGCTCATTTGAAGCTTTCGTATCAATTATTTTGATACTCAACAGTAAATTCAGCAATTGTCTGGAACTTCTACCAACACAAGATTTTTCTCTGGGAGAAGTATCTTATCATTGACATTGTTTAGACTGCAGGCATGTGGTGATGATAAAAAGCAGAGCGACTTTTAGTTGGTTTTATTACTATTTTCAAGTTCTCTACGATGGTGGTCCCCCAGAGCCCCCACTGCACGTGATCAGAGTCAACATGAAATGCGGGAAGGGGGGCGCCTGGGTGGCACAGCGGTTAAGCGTCTGCCTTCGGCTCAGGGCGTGATCCCGGAGTTCTGGGATCGAGCCCCACATCAGGCTCTTCCACTATGAGCCTGCTTCTTCCTCTCCCACTCCCCCTGCTTATGTTCCCTCTCTCGCTGGCTGTCTCTATCTCTGTCGAATAAATAAATAAAATCTTAAAAAAAAAAAAAAAAAAAGAAATGCGGGAAGGAAGGCAAAGTGGGGGGGGGGAAGTGTAGAGCGCCGGGAGCACCTCTGTTTTACACACTGTGCTTCCAAATAAGATTTTTCTTCCATTTGGGGTTCCCTGCCAAAAAAACGTTTGAAAACCTCTGCAGGCAAACAGCCAGGTGGAGATGTGGAATGAGCACTGGCATTTTAGGAGATGTGCTCAGAAGAGAGGCCAGGCTGGAGAGATGGGGCAGGAGTCATGTGAGAAGAGGTGGCAGTTGAAGCCATGAGGAGGCTGAGAAACAGGAGAGGAATCCCCAAAATACATCCTCGGAGGTGCTTACATTTCAGAGGTGGTGGGGAGGAGAAAGGCTGAAGGAGGACAAAGAGTCAGAAGAGAGCAGAAAATCTGGAAGCGCATGGCTTTGAAGCCTCCAAGGCCAGGGAGGGCTTCAAGAACAGAAAGGCCAGTACTATTAGGGGATGTGATGAGATCTAGGAAGAGAACGAAGGCCCTAGAATTTGATCCTTGGCAGATGACTGGTGACTTTCAAAAGGAGCAGAAGTCACATTTCACAGACTGAATTCCTCAGTCGAGGAACAGCTAACCACTCTGTGGTAACTCCATACTTTGGAATGCTGTGCAACAGTAAAAGCTGATGACGTATGGACACGGACAAAATTGCACGGCATATAGTTGAGTGAACAAGCCAGTTCAGATTGTTGTATAAATATAACTTATGTTAAAACAAACAAACAAATCCACACTCAACAGTATTTTTCCTTAGAATATACACATACATAAATACTTTGGAAGTGGTTGGAAAGGATACGACAAATTGATAACAGAGCGTATAGCTGTGTGTCGGTATGGGAATTGGGAGTGAAGCCCAGAGGAGGTCTGGGGGCTCATCTGTCATGTTTTCATTTTTTACAGAAAAATATATTCCTATAATTACTTGTGGAACTAAAAATTATTTAAAAAGAAACACATTGCCTTGCAAGAAATTAGGAGGAGTGTGAGTCAAGTGCGGAACTGAAGGGAAGAAGGGGACTACAAATGGACCTTTAGAAGAAGGCAGATTTCAGGAATGATTTTTTTTTTTTTTTTGTCTGAGGAGATAGAAGCATATTTTTAGGCCTAGAATGCTCATGATGGAAAAAACCAGATTTTAAAAATGCAAAGGAGTATAATTGATAGGGCCAGTTCAGGGGCAGGGGAGGTGGAAGGAACAGAGTTAGGACACATGGGAAAGGCTAGTTTTGAAGACAGGAAGTGTCCCCTCCCACCCTGGACAGGAAGAAGAAAAAGGGTCTGAAAAGATAGCAGAGAGAAATATTACCCAGGAGGGGAGAAACAGAGGGCCTCTGGTGAGAAGTCCTGGGGTATGGGTGAAGAGAGGTCAGGGGCAGAGGGAGGGGCAGTCAGCCCTGCATTCTGAAGCTGGAGGCGGTGGGGGTTGGGAGGGGGCTTTCATAGCAGCTCTGGGCCGGTCAGAGTAGAGATCCTGCTCTGGGTGGTTCTAGTCATCACCTGGCTGTGGAACAGACACAGCGGGCCTCAGTCCAGGCCTCACAAGCTTTCCCAGGAATACTTAGCAGTTTTGGAACAGGAGGAAGACAGCAGAAGGTCTGGGGGTGGGTGAGGTCGGGACCGTGGAGGGACAGGATCTGAAAGAAAGAGGAATAGTGCCTAGCCAACAGAATGGCTCCAGTCAGGGAGTTCAAATGTCCCACTAACGGCGGTGGTTTGCTGCTGTCTTTTCTAAACAACTAGGACGAAGTCCAGTGAAAAGTCTAGAACATACTCCTTATTTCTGCCACCAAAATTGTTCCAATTGGTTTTCTATCTATAATGCCTGTTTTCTCTAAAGAAACCCCCAAAGTTAACACTCTATTTTGTTTTGGCGAACACTGTTTTCTAAGATTCAAAAATCCTCTCTCCCCTCAACATACATCCCACCCCCACCCCACTTCCCCAGGAAAAAGAGGAAGTCACAGCTTGCTGAAACTGAACCAATTTGAATACCCTTTTCTAATTCTGAAGGCAAATTTATGGAGAGGGGGCAAAAATATAATGGATTAGAAGACGAAAAGACATGCCATCTATCTTTTCTCTAATTATTCAACTACTCCCTGAATGTTTTGAATGTAAGCTAAGATTTGTTACTTTAAAAATCACATGTATGCCCTTGGCACTGTCAGAAAAGCATGGCTAAATCTTCAAATAATGAAGAAACACATAAACAAGAGCTGCTTCTTACCGAAATATATCACGA
The DNA here is from genome assembly GCF_023065955.2 of Ursus arctos. Classification (NCBI taxonomy): domain Eukaryota; kingdom Metazoa; phylum Chordata; class Mammalia; order Carnivora; family Ursidae; genus Ursus; species Ursus arctos. Next base: position 56,335,655 of record NW_026622763.1, read on the forward strand.
TGGTTTTTGATGTTCCAATCATATTCTCCTTTACTGACAAGTTCAAAGAATTCAGTCCTCCTCCTGCACAAAATCAAATGAAGGAAGAAAGAAAAAAAAAATCTGGAATGAAATTTCTCAGTCTGAGGGGCAACGTAAACACATTTATGGGAAAATATAAGATCACCTGAACCAAGTAACTTAATATTTGAAATCGTGAGGCTAAAGCACTATCAAAATAAATCACTTTTTAAAAAATGGTGAGGCTTCAAGAAAAAGCCACAATCATTTCTGAATGCTTTTACAACGGAGGAGATTATCGAGCCGTCAAACAGCAAACAAGTGGTCCCGCATTTAGGATTACTTGCTGTGAGCTCTTGCGACTGAAAGTCAGAGGAGGGAAGCAAGGAGAAAGAAAAAGCGGGAACGATTTTGGAATGTTCTTGTCTCATTCAACAGAGAATGGAGCTGTATGAGGATCTGAGAGAAGATAAGCTCCCTGGTAGTAAATTCAGGGCAAATACTTTTTTTCCAGGTTAGAAAAGAACTATTTCAGCATTTCAGTGCTTAAACACATGGTCTGTGGAGTCAGAAATAACCGTTTAGACAGTGGCTCAGCCACCTATGTGCTGTGCAACTTGGGGAAGTTACTTAAACCCTCTGAGCCTCCATTTCCAGATCGCTAACACGGGGCTCGTGTTTGCCAACTCACACGGTTATGGTGAGGCTTAAACGCAAAGCAGTTAGTATAGTGCCTGCACACTTTCACTGCCAGATACTCACACCCACACGGATACACGTTTGGAGATGTACAGATACGGAAAAGACAAGAAAGGAATATTCTAAAGTTGGGAAAACGAGGGCGATTTATTTTTATTTTCAAAACTTTCCTCCAATTTAGTTATATGACTTTTCATTTTTATAGTGCAGAAGGAAAAAAGGAGGACATTACCATTTGATTCCTTAAGAATCACTTCTCAAGGTTTCACCTTCTTGGCGCTTCCTAATGAGATACTATTTAAAACATCCTGACATGCAGCTTCCCAAAGTGCATTCCAGGTGGAGGTACTGCACGTACTAGGCTTCCCTGGCAAGTGCGTTGGAGGAATGCTGCCTGAGATATACCTCTCTCGGAGAGTCACCTCCCATATCAGCCTTTTGAAGGTTCTGAGAAATACCGAGATAGAAATGCCTGTTTCACCTTCCTTAACCACAGAACGCCATACTCCTGATGTTTGGTTTTTTTAATATAAAGATTTTATTTATTTATTTGAGAGACAGGGTGAGAGAGAGAGAGAGAGAGAGAGAGGGAGAGAGCATGCACAAATGAGGCGATGGGCACAGGGAGAAGCAGACTCTCCGCTGAGCAAGGAGCCCAATGTGGGACTCCATTCCAGGATCGAGACCTGAGCCAAAAGCAAACGGTTAACCGACTGAGCCGCCCAGGTGCCCATAGTACTGATGTTTTAAGAAATGCACTTTGGAAAATACAACTACGTCATTCATGGTGGAAATCAGAGTAGGATCTTAGACACTTAGTGCTGACCCACTGTAGTTTGGAAACAAAGAACACAATGCTGGGTGCAACTGGTTCCTAGTTTCTGATCTAGGGTGCCCATCACCAGCTGCCCAACCATATAGACTTCTTGTCATCGGTCGGACGAACTACTCAATTTATTTGAAAGGAGGCAGGTCAGGAAGACAAGTATTTGAGACACACAGACAAGTCCTGGATCCATCCCTTCAAGTGGATACAGGTCAGGGCCACACCGCAGTACGGGATAATGTCCACAACAACCCCATAGCAGTGGTCAGAGATGGCGCTGCACAGGGACACAGAAGGGCCGGGCAACTCCCCTCCCCTTGGGGGATTCAGGTGTGTGCGGATCTTTTCTTTGTATAACTTCGCCATCATCTTCACTTGCCTGCTCCCTTCTCTGAGGCCACGGTCATGCCACAGTCTGTTCAGTGACAGACTGTGAGCTGAAAGAGAAAGGAAGGTGGTAGAACGGAAAGAACCCAAGTCTGGACTCACTGGCCTGTGCTGACTGCCACTTACTAGCCTACTAGCTGTGTGGCCCCAGGCAGGTGATTCCACCTGCAGAGCCTCGGTTTCCAGCTCTGGGGTGAGAATTTGAGAAGAGGTGTGTGAAGTGCTTGGCTCTAGCAGATTCTCAGTACCTGACAGCTGTGGTTAGTATGTAAATAATATTGACAGGATTCCTGCCAGCAACGACACACAATGGACTAATCATACTACATGAGATTGAAGAGGTCAGCTAGTTCTTTCTTCTCACTGAAGGGAGGCTAGTCTTCCTTTGAATTATTGTGGAGCAGAAAGTTTGTTTCCACAACTATTTCTTGAACACCTACTCTGTGCCAACTCTTCACAAGGCTTTATGGACACAAGACATGGGTGCAATCTCTAAACACCTCCGAATTTAGTAGGGGCGATCAACAAATAAATAGGGACTCCTCTTCCAACATGATACCAATGATAATACTAATGATACTGGGAGTAAAGTGAGGTGAGAGAGGCACTCACTTTGGGCAGGAAATTTAAGTGGGTGTCCAAAAGCTCAGTTATCAAGATAAACAATATTTTAACACAATATTTAAAAAACAACATAGAGGCAAGAAAAATCCATGATGAACAAAGCATCAAGATTTTAAACAGGATCTGACATGGCATGTGCACGACTTGCCTCCCCTGGCACCCACTCCCACACCATGAGGCGAACATTTACTGGGCCCTTACTATGGTTCCGTCACTTACTACCCACATGACTGACCTTGAGTAGGTTACTTAACATTGCTGGGCTTCAGTTTTCTTATCAGTGGGAGTGATTGGTAGAAGGAGTAGATAAAATGATTTATGTAAAACACTTAGCAGACAGCCCAGCACATAGTAGTGCTCAGTAAGGATTAGCTAGTTATTAAGCTAAAAAGGGGTGAGTTAACTGGGCCAAGATACAAAAGCAACCCACTGAGATATCAGGTGTCCCAAGGGGCTATGATACGCCCAGGGGATATCCTGGGGGGCACAGAGGAAGGCACTGAGCTTAGCTTGGAGGGTCATGGAAGATCATGAAAGGCTTTCTAAAAGAGCTTGCCCATCATCGTTCCTGTCATCATATGCACCTGATATCATTTCAATCCTCTGAGTTATTCTAAGAAATCACTAGAAGGCAAACTCCATGAGGACAAGGGCCTGGCCCCTTTTTCTTCACTCGTGGATCCCCAGTGTCTAGAACAGTGTCTGATATGTAGTAGTAGCTCAATAAATATTTGTTGAAGTGATGAATGAATGAGAATGATTACCTCAGAAACCTATTCATTTTTAAAAATAACTCTCCACTGGTTTCACCTCGATTCTAATTGTACTGGAGTATTCAGAGTTGCCATTTGGAGAGACTGAGATAAGAAAACAACGTAAAATCTATCCAAAGTGCCATTAGATTCTTGAAGACTAAATTCCCACTAGACGAAGAGGACAACAAAACAAGTTGTAGGAAGTTTAAGAACATTATTCCCATCTGAAGTCCAACCCTTCTTCCACTAATATTGTTCTGTCTGCTGAGAGTATTTTCAATATGAGACATAATATCTCTGATGCAAAATGGAGACATATTACCTCGGCGGCTAACTCAGTGCAGAAAAGATTTTTTAAAAAAATGCAAATCTGTGATAGAGCCACTGAACAGAATCGTAAGGATAAATTTCCCAGCTATGGAAACTTTAATAGCTAGAGCTGCTGGTGTGAAAGTCTTAAATCAACTGGACCCCAAATTGGTTATAGGTTTCACATCATGCTATAACAAAACTAGATTCCACTGCATCAGGACAAAAGGGACGGTGGGTAATGGGGTGGGAAGAATTCGTAGGGCACAGAAAAATGCGACATACTAATTCTATTTTTCCTCCACTGACAAAAGTGTGGCTATTTCTTGATATTTATTCTGACATCTCAAGGTGTGACTATGACCTCAGAAGACCACAGGACTTTCTGCACACCATAGTTCTGTCAAGTTTAGTCACTGGTGAAGCCATGTATATCATACACCTGGTAATATGCTTGGTCACACAAATAGTCAAACAGATACTTTAAAGTTTAAAACAAAGTGCATTTAAAATTTTTTTAAGTTCCTGAAAATTAACCATCTTGAAAGATCAGAAGATGGGGTTAATCATTTTCATAAGGCTGCAAAAAGGATTTGGAAGTAATGATATGCAAAGGTCACATCACAAATTTATTATGCATGCTTAATATGTTTTAAAAGGTATACAAATTACACATCAGACGTAGAGAATGTATCTCCCTCTTCACCACCCAGCCTAGAAATAAAGCTTTACCCACCCTGTCGAGGCCCCTGAGCAGCTGTGGTCTCTTGCTTCTGCCTCCCTCCCTCCCACCACAAGATGTCCATTTCCTAAATTTTGTATAAATCATCTTCACATAGATCCTTCTAATTTTACCAGGTAAATCATGCAAACTATTGCTCTGCGTATTTTAAAACTCTATAAATGGTATCATTGTAGTGTATGTATTCGTTAGCAACTCGCTTTTCCAGCTCAGTGTGAGATTTATAGCTCTAGGCCATTCCTTTTTACTGCTGTGTGGTGATTCCATGTGTCATTATACACTATTTATTTACTTACTTCCTGATGATGAAGGTTTAGATTATTTCCAGGTTGTTTTGCTATTCCGTATTACATATAATGCTGCTATGAACATCCTTGTATATGTCTCCTTGTGAATTTGTATGCATTCTCTCTCTCTGCCTCTGTCTCTGTGCACACACACACACACACACACGCATGCACACGCATATATACAATTACTGGGTCATAGAGTGATTTGTTTTCTATGTTTGAGTTTTCATTATAATTATAGACTGTTAGAGGTATATGGTACCTTTGAGAAACATCTACCGTTCCTCTCATTTTAGAGGTGAGGAAACTCAAGGTGAAGGAAGGTGAAGTGAATTTTCCAGGGTCGCATGGCAGTTATGGGCAGATCTCGGTAGATTCTAAGCCCCCAGCCTCCCAGTTCTGGCCTCTGAGATCGTCTTCGTAAGCCGTGAGCGGCATGAACCCTGGGGCCAGACAGCCCCGTGTGCTGAGGGAATATGCACAGCAGAGGCCCTGTAACGGCCTTGCAGGCTGCTCTACCACACAGGTGCCAAACACCAGGAACCTCGGCAGGCACCCGACAGGTGTTCCCATCCACAAGGGGATGCTTCACAGAAAAGCTGCAAATGGCCCAGGCCAAGTTGGTGGTTCGTGGCTCCGCGTGGCGTCATTCTGACCTCCTCCTTAGTGATGATCACTACAAAGCAACAATGTGATATCCACTGTGCTCTTGAGAAATGCGTTTGCCCACACAGCTGCTCCTTTAAGCATCTATATGTGTATGCGTGTATAGATTATAGACTCAACAGCATGAGCATATGTGAAACTGTTAAGACATAAGAGCAATTTTAAAAATACAGGGCTCCTAAAAGGAGCATTGGAAAATCTACAAAGTTATCTAACACTCTCTGGATCCAGGCTCTTCTGTCAAGAGGAACTGTATCATTAACTTCTCAAGCAGATCACTGGGAACCTTGGTTTTCAAGGACAATGGCAAATGCCTCGGCTAGTGAAAAGCAACATACTGGAAAATCTCATTTATAATCAGATATGTTTTTATTAGGCTTTTATCCCGCTCTCCTGACATATGCTCCATTTAGAAAAACAGCAGTCTTTAAAAAAGCATCATTTGAACAGAACTGCTAAAATTACCCTCAAAAATAATTCTGAAGATTGGTTACTGGTCACCCGTCACTACACTAAAAATCTTTCTGGTTTGTAATCTATCTTGCAGAAGACACCTTTTATGTGTAAAGTGAGAAATCACCACTTCTGAGTATATGTTAATCCAACAATTTGGGGGGTAAATTTACATATCTATTCATGCATATATTGCACATGTTCCGTATCTATTCATCTCACTGTTCCGAATCTACTAGAAGTCCATGAACGCTAGAAAGGTTTTACAGCCAAATTGACAAATCATCACTGTGATCCTCTGCAATGTCAGCCCCAGAATTATCAGGTAGCCGGGACAGGAGTGTGTGTGGGGGGCTGCAGGGTGGAGGAGATTTGTTCTTTTGTTATTCTTACAGCTCATTCAACGGGCCAATCATATGTCTGTGGTTGACTGCTAAATGTAGACTCTGGAGAAATTTCTGGAATTTGGGCATGAAAGCACCTGAGAGGAATAGAAAATTAATATGCAGATGTTAACTCTAGTAATTATGACTAAAGGAAAAAAAGTCATATATTTAATTTTGAAAGTGAATTTTCCTGGGCTGTAGACTAGCACTGGTAACACAAAGGTCAGCTAAGAGCCTGAATGAAGTTACTTGTTGGAAGCTGGGCTTTTGTCGACATGAATAAAATTGGTGAATGCAAGAAATGGAAAGGCTAGAATGACTGAATGTTGAGAATGGCTGAAGACTGGACAACACAGGTCCTAAGAGTCGGTTCGGTCCAAGCACAGTCACCAGGCCAAGAGGTGGCGAAAGGCATTGCTGGATGGCACGTACCCTAGTTGCTCCTGCATTTACTTTGGCCGTAGCACTCCTCACGCTGTGGTCTTACTTGTTTTCTCTCTTCCCCATGGGCACAGAGCCCCTGAGGTAAGAGCTTACCTGCCTGTGCACCCCGAGGAACTAGCACAGTGTCTGGAGAAGTGCATCAAGAAGGCATCAGTAAGTGCTAGTGGGTGAATTTCTCATGTTTTATTCAGTTGCAATATCATGTGGATGGGACATGTGCATGAATCTACGTAAGAGCGCTTTGAAGTGCATTAAGAGGTGCCAAATATTGCTTCCCTCAGCCTGCCGTGGGGCCTGTTCTAACAGTAGAATACTATCAGCAGGTTAATTCATTAGGCTCTGTTAAAATACAGGAATGGGTTAGGCCTTACAAGTCATTATACCTTACTTTGCATTCATTTATCTTTCTTCTTTCCAATATGGTGGCTAAGTTGAGTGCAGGCAACAGCGGAAGTTGAAAAAGCTAAGCAGAGTGGGCTCTTAATAAACATTTGTTGAGTGATGAATGAGTGAATATTCCTGTCTGCATAGCAGTAGAAACATTTGTTGAGTTCCTATTGTATTTAAAAAAGTAAATTGTTCTAGATATTAATCTAATTTTAAAAGGATGGTCAAACTATAACTCCTTTAACACTCTAAGATAATTTAGTACATTTTGCTGTCATTACCAGATGCTTTTGAAAAATGTTACTTATTGCCGCCCCTTGGAAAGACAAAGACAAAGATACCATTAGACTGGGCTTTTTCCATAATTGTTGATGAATGTTTGTAGAGCACAAAGGGAAATGGAAATTTTTCAGTTTGAAGATCCATTTGATTAACTTAGAGAGCCAGTTGGAAAAGCATTGAGCATCCAAATGGATTTATAAAATCTGAAGTATTGGATAATTCTCAGTTTCTATAGTGGTCTGAGGCAATGTAGCACAGACACGAGAGCACAGACAACTCGATGACATTGGGCAAATTACTTAACGCTCTCTAAGCCTATGCACCCTGATCTATAAGATGGGATAATAATATCTACGTTGGAGGTTGATATGAGAATTCAATATCAAAAAGTTAATATTTTGAGAACGCATTACATCAGGCAGTGTGTCATGTTTTGGGTCTCCAAGAGTGCAATGTCTGCACTCACGGGGCCGCCATGCTAGCCGTGATACAGGAAGCTACTGTAACGCTAGAACGGTGCTGGGCACAGAGCAGGAGCCTGCTGGGTGAGAGATTCAGTGCTATGTGATCACAGCTTTTGGGGATGGATGCTAAATGGCTATTGTCGACTGTCTTAAAGCTAAAGAATGGCCAACTTCTGACGTCCCAGCTTAGCTCAAATGCCAACGAAGAGCCTCTGATTGCAATCTCAGCCCCACCAGACAGAGCTCCGGAGCAGCTCTAACCTGGAGACTCCACCTGACCTCCCTCCTCATGGTGGGCATGCAGTTAGTTGAATTGCTCTCTGCTGGCTACCTAGTGTGCTTAGAACAGGCCTCGGGCGTGGGCATACTCAAGTGACTGCTGCCCCTAAAGCCTGAGTGTTCCCAGGATTGGTTTCAGTTCCAATAGGTTCTAGAACTGCAGAGAGAATGCCACAGTCGTTAAAAAGTAGTTTGGGGTCCAACTTCTTGGTTCAAATCTCAGCTTTACCGCTTACCATTGTGGGCAATTTACTGAATCTCTCCAAACAACAGTTTCCATCATGTGTATCATGAGGTCAATAATAGTGCCTATTCTAATAGGACTGCTCTAAATATTAAATGGGATAATGTGTATATAAAGCTCCTAAGTCAGCAGTCAGGATACACAAGTTGTTGTTCTTATTAATAATCTTCTTTGTTGACTTACATGCAGACAAAAGGACAGGGCATTTGTGACTTCTTTTGAAGTTTTAACACTTCTAATTTCGGGCCTATTCCTCTGCCTGCCCACACTCCCAACAAGTGTCATCCTTTACAGTGTAACTTCTATTAAGTTTTCTGGCTGAATGATTTTTTTTTCCTTATAAGGTACTTTAAATCATCAAAATTATCAAATTTAAATGATTTAAATTTATATTATTTAGATTATTGAAATCATAATTATTTAAATTACCAAATTATCTTTCAAAAAGGTAATCTCCTTTGGTCACCACAGGACCTTAAGGAATTGATATGGGTGATCTGCCTGTCCCATGCTGCTGACAAGAAACCAAGGCAAAGAGAGATTAAGTGAATGACTCCCTCAAAGTCGCATGGCTGGTTACCGGCAGGGTACATCTAAGTCCTGCTTGAGATGCTGAAATTACTATTTAATTATCAAAGCCTTATTCACTGCAAAGACTCAGAAAAAGGCACGGAAATCAATTCCAGAAAATCACTCAGCAGAAACTGGAAAATGCTTTCAGTGAGTTGGAAAATCAGACTAAAGAATTAACCCTCAGACTTGGGTTGTGAAGCTTAGAAATTCACACTAAGGTTTTTTGTTTGTTTTATTTCTGTTTTTTAAAACTGTGAATTCTGCTTTCATCTATCACTTGCAGTATACAATCCTAAGGATGACCAAAGCCACTAGTAATTAAATTTACAAGTGTTTGTGGCTGTTTTTAAAGGGGTTCCACATTTCTAGGAACCTTATTTTCTTCTTTTGGCGCATGGCAGGAGATCTTGCCTGTGGGAATGGGTCATAAACTCTCCAAAAGGTCCAAAAGAGCGTCTCCCTGCCTGCACTGGCCCTTTCTAGAGTGCTTTACCTTTTCTAGGGGAGGAAGGCAGTGACCTTCCTTTTTGGTGGACCTTGATAGTATCATGACTTTTTTTTTTTTTTTAAGGAGGCTCCACACCCAGCATGGAGCCCAATGTGGGGTTTGAACTCACAACCCCGAGATCAAGGCCTGAGCTGAGATCATGAGTCAGAAGCTTAATGGACTGAGCCACCCAGGCGCCCCTTGACTTTTGATTTGAGTATCCAGGGCAGAAGAACCAGCGATACACCAGACCCTTAGAGAGTAGTTGTGCCAGGCCATCCACACCCTCTTGGCCCATGTTTCTCCAGCCATTGCAGTGCCAAGCTCTTGCCCAAGCTGTGTGGTGCCTCACTTACTTTCTGCTGGTGGAGTGGGGAGGCTGCTCTGACTCCCTGTGTGGGATGCAGACCGCTGGAGGAATCTCCAGTGCTTGGGTGTGCATGTCCCGGAAGTGCCAAGTCCTGGGAGTTCACGCCCACTGAACAACACTGGCTGATGGAGAATGGAGGCGAGTGGATAATTTTGAGGGGCCGCATCCGGGACTTTTCAGACAGTCCCTGCAGGATCAAGCCTAGATGATCACAGGGATGACCAACAAGGAAATGTGTCCTTACAATAGCTTTCCTAACTCCCATTTCATTGTCCCAGTCCCCCAATCTTATTCCCTATGTCACTTCCAAAACTACGCTAACTGTATGCAAGCCCTTGTCTCCAGCTCTGCTTTGGGAGAGGGCACAGGGGACACATGCTGGTTTCCAAAGTAAACTGTTTTATATACATCTGGGAAGGTCAATATTCCATATAGTGTATCTCTAACTCAAATGACAACTATTTCTCGATTCTTCCATTAGAGAAGGAATACGGTGATTGTGGAAAAAGCCCTGAAAGAGCAGGTGTGGTTTTCAGTTTAGCCACTAATTAGTTATGTGACTCAAGCTACACCATTTAACCTTTTTGAGCTCACTACCTGATCTACAAAATAAAGGAGATGAATTGGATTACATCATGTCTAACGTCCCTTCTAGTTCCACAATTGTATATTTGTGAAATAAAAGCATTTGGGTGGCAGTTTGTAGTGGCTGCTGTTCCCCTCATTAACCCTAGGGATTGTTTTGGCTAAAAATAATGGCAACACTTTAATGCAACTTTAGACAAGCAAGTGAATCAGCCTCCTGAAGGTCTAGATTAGGGAATGAGCAGCTATTTGGAACCTCAGAAGATAATAATGCTGACAAAAAGAGAACAAGCTGGCTTCTTTGGGAGTCAGCAAACAGCAGGGGCTGCAGCATTAAGATAAGAACAGAGTAATGAGAAAACGAGTTGCAACCAACTTCCTTGGCTGTGTCCCAGCGGTCACTCAGTGATTCGACACATTCCTAACAGGCCTTGATAAATGGACTCCAACTGGGGAGATTTTTTTCTTCCTTAGAAGTTACTTGGAAACTCGGCTTGGGAAAATGCTTTGACTTTGAGAAAAATAACACAAAATCCTGCAAGTGTCAGAGACAGGAAATAAAAATATTGAAGGGATATAGGCCCCCGTTAATCCCAAATCAAGGAGCATCATTCCAGAAAAAAATGGAAGATCAGGATAGCTAAGTCAACCATGAAGGCCATAAAATATGCAAAATAAATGGGCTATAAAGCAATGGGGTTGTAGATATTGCTATTTATAAGACATACAAGGCATTTACAAGACATAATAAGACAGATAATATAGGTATTGTTATCTCCATTTTACACATGAAGAAAAGAGGCTCAGAGAGGTGAATAATTTGTCTAATGACACACAGCCAGGTGGTGGCAGAGCTGGAGTTTTTGTTTTTGAAATATATATTAAAAATTAATTAAATTTGGGGTGCCTGGGTGGCACAGCGGTTGAGCATCTGCCTTCAGCTCAGGGCGTGATCCCCACGTTATGGGATCGAGCCCCACATAAGGCTCCTCCGCTATGAGCCTGCTTCTTCCTCTCCCACTCCCCCTGCTTGTGTTCCCTCTCTCACTGGCTGTCTCTATCTTTGTCAAAATAAATAAATAAAATCTTTAAAAAAAATTAATTAAATTTATATTTATCAAGGTAATACGTGCACATAGTTAACAAAGGAAACAGTACTGTAAAGCACATAATGAAACAAAACAGTGTTTTCCATATTGCTGCCTTTTGTCCTTTGAGTGTATTTCCCAGTGCTTTCATTTCATGTTTTATTTTGGCTATAATATTCTAAATTTCAAGAGCTTTTTCTTCTCCTGTGGTCACTCCTATTATTTTTTAAAGCATCCTGTTCTTGTTTCATGGATGTAATATCTTAGCTGTCTAAGGATATTAACAATAGTTTTTGGGTTTTGTTTTCTTCTTCTCCCTTTTTGCTCTGAATATCATTTTTTCCTATTTTCTTTAGCTTCTGTATTTCAAATGGGAGGCTTTCACAAAATCTCCTGTGACCCCCAGTGTCTGTTTGTATATAATAGTAAGGCACTGGAAGACTGAGCAGGAGCTGTATGTGTACGTCCCCCTCCACCCCAACATTACACGGGATGTATTTATACTAAAAATTATTCATTGTTTATATGAAATTCAAATTTAACTGGGTTTCTTGTACTTCTGTTTGCTAAATCTGACAACCCTGGGTATATGGTTTGTGAGCTCCTAGCTTCTGGGTGACTGGGCGACGGGTTTTTAATCCAGAGATTTGTTCCATTTCACTTCATTCCCTCTTCTGAGCTCTGTATCTCACTCCTACCTTATATTTTCCTCAGTCCAGAGTCTGCTCTTTCATTTCCCCAGGGAATAAACCTTTAGTGTCTCCAGGGGTAGAGGAAAGGAAGCTAATTGGCTACTTTGGGGGAGGACTTTGTGAGTTCTGAGTGTTCTGTAAACTGGCTGGCTGTCAATCTCCTTGTCTTCCTTAAGCTTTGAGAGTCACATCCCCTTTTCATGGCACATTTTGTCTCTGGGCTCCAAACAAGCTCTTACAGGGCAAACTGTCTTGCTTCTCCGAGCTGCTCTCCTCTGTAGGTCCTGCTTTTCACGTCTACTCTGCTAGATCAGTTACCATTTGCTGGTCAGCCTTCCATTTTCCACTAATGTACTGACATCTCTTCTCAGCTGTAGTGTGCCCTCTCTTCCTCCTTGCAGATTTATGCCTTCATTTTTTTAAAAAAGATTTTATTTATCTATTTGACAGAGAGAGAGACAGCGAGCAAGAGAGGGAACACAAGCAGGGGGAGGGGGAGAGGAAGAAGCAGGCTTCCAGCGGAGGAGCCTGATGCGGGGCTCGATCCCAGAATGCCAGGATCATGCCCTGAGCCGAAGGCAGACGCTTTAACGACTGAGCCACCCAGGCGCCCCATGCCTTCATTTGTCTTTTAAATTTATTTGGTGTCCTTTCAGTGGAGTTTCAAGAGACAGAGTGCATAGACACTTGGGCTCAATCTACCAGGTTTAATTAGAATCCCAGAATGCAATTTAAATCCAGACCAACATACCTCCAAAGCCTTTACTTCTTCTACAATACCATGTACTAAGTCATTCAGCAGAATACAACAATAAATACCTATAGCATAGATTGTTAGTTGTCTACACTAATATCCCTTCTTCCTTTATTAATAATAGAACCTTTACTTCTTTAGAAGAGCACATGGCAACCCAAAATAAAGACTTCCTTTCCCAACCTTCCTTCAACCTAGGTATAGCCGAATGACTAAATTCTGACCAATGAAATGTAAGTGGAAGATGCAGAGCTTCTAGAAAACTCCCCTAAAAGATAGCCTGCATCACCTTTTGACCCCTTTTTCCCTTGTTCCTTCTTTCTTTCTGCTACTGAAATTTGGGCATTATGACTGGAGCTTGAGCAGTGATTTTGGACATGGGTGGAAACGACATACTGAAGGCGGCAGCTCAGAAAGTTAGAAGGAGCACTGGGTCCCTGATGACTTAATGTAACTACATCATCAACCCCAGACAGAGGATCTCCAGAGTTCTTTTACAGACAGAGAAGTAAGCCACTGTTAGTTTGGGGTTTCTGTCCCTTACAAGTGAATCTAATTCGAACTGACACAACGCCAAAGTGCAGTAAGATTTCAAACAGAGTAAAACAGGCTTCCTAGAAAAGATAATGGAAAGGTCAGCCAGGTGGGGAAGTACAGGGACAGGATCTCATGCAGAAACAGTGTGATTAGGGCACAGGGGCACCTCATGAGATGTTTTCAGATAGTAATATGTAGACCAGTCTGGTTGGAGTAGACAAATCATGTAGGAGAGAAGTGGAAGATAAGAAGGAAAAAAGGCTGGGGACGATTATGGAGGGCCTTGAAACTTGAACAAAGTTTCGAGGTTGCTTTGAAAGCAATGAAGCCACTGAAGGTTTTTGAGATGGAAGCTGGAGATACATGATTACAATGTGAGGGAGGGTTAGACTGAAGAATTCCAGAGCCTTCTACGTACCTATATAGGGTTATAAGGAGATGAGGCAAAGGGGACAAATCTGAGTAGAGAGAGAGGAACAAGGGTTCAAGAACTCATTCATGGGAACAAGGAGAAAAGAAACCTACAAAGAACCCAGAAAAGGAGGGAGAAAGCGGCTGGATGTTGGGGAAGAAGGAGGGGTAGAAATTGACAGTGAGAAGTCTGTAAACCTTCAAAGGTCTCAACAAAGCTAGACAATATCAGAAATGAGTAAAGGATATTGAATTCGAGGAGAAGGAAGTCTCTGGTGACCTCTGAAACAACGATTTTGGTTGAATGTGAAGGGGCACATTGGTCTTCAAATTGTATATAGGTGTTAGGAAAATAAAGGTACTAATGTGTTCCATTCATTTTACAGGTAGGCAGTAAAAGAAAGATAAATTGAAAAGCAATTAAAGATCTCCATGGGATCAAGTGAAAGAATTTTTTTTAGGAAGGGAAATAGGTCTTGAAGAGGAAACTGCATTTTGATGAAGAGACTTCCAGGCTGCCAAAATAGGTGGTACAGGATAGAGCAGATCTATCTCAGAGGAAAGAAGAGCAATGGAATTTCCAGCTTGAACTTTGGAGAAAAGGGGGACAGCTCTTCTGAGAAAAAGCTAGAGGAGAGGCAAGAAAGGAAGACTTGGATTTCAAGTCAACCTTTCAGCAACAAATCTTTCATTAGCATTATCAGTGCCATTAGGGATCTGACCAGAAATAATAGTTCAAAATAGCAGTCTTAGCCAGTCTCTAAAATAAAAATGGCCATCACTTAGCTTCAGAGTCAAAAGTCTCACACAAAGCTCATAAACTAGAAGCAAGCTATAAATCTCACGATGGTAGCCCTGATTTTCTTGTCTAACAGACACCATCCTAACGAAGTTCACTTAGATGAGGGGAAAACAACAACAAAAAGTTTAGCTCATTTACACATTAATACCAGTGTTAGAATAACAGGCAACCCCCAATATGGACCTGAAAATTAATTACAGGATGAAATTTTAGATACCCATTTGTCAAATAGATCAAATGCCAATACCTACTCAAAGTACAGCGTGAGGTCCGTTGCTAATATTGACTGCTTCAAAAGCTGCATAAGGTCACTATATTCCTTGGAGGACAAATTAGCAAAGATGTTGTGACCCTGTAATGAGAAAGTAAAAAGTCACAAAAGACAACATTAAATCCGAGGTTGTTGATTACATGTGTTTCCTATATTAAAAAAAAAATAGTATGGGCACATGATAAAACCATTTAAAACAATTTAATGAAATTTTGAGCAAATACAAACAGATTCTCTGGCAGACATGGCAAAGCCAGAAAGTGCAATCATTTTCAAGGACCACCAATGGGCACTTTATTATTCTTTACTAGACTTTATTAGTCCTAAATAACAAACTCTGAAAATGTTTAAACTTACTGTGGATCTGTTTGTGCCAACAATTCTGTTTGACTCTCACTTTCTGTGGAATTACTGAGTGTAGAAGTTGACAAAACATTTGGGAATCTTTCTGACCCCAAAATGAACACTAGTCTCACTAATAGACTTAAGTGGGCGTTTTGGAAGTGCCTGCTATGGCAACAAACGACTTCAAGGAGGGGGAAAAACCTTAGACCAGTGGTTTTCAGTTGACGGTGATTTTGACAATGGGGACTTCTGGTGATGGTCAGAGACCCTTTCGATTGTCACACTGCTTGGGCGTGCTGTTGGTGGGTAGAGGCCTGGGATGCTAAGTCTCTTACCATGCACAGGAGAGCCCCCACAACAAAGATTTACCGGGCTCAGCATGGCAACACGGGGGAGTTTGAGACACCCCGTGTGAAATTGTGAAGCTACATCCCAACGAACGTGTGGTAGATTAAGCTCAGTACGTAATTACCGAAGGGCTAGAATGTATAAGAAATGGGTTTTGGCGTAGTTCTTGGGACTAGGACTTTTACCTTGGGAAACATGCACCTGTATGTTCATACCTTTGGAAAGCACACTTCTTTTCATCAAAATTTGCTTTAGCTGCATGAGACAGTTCTGCCATGTTTTTATAAAGTGAAAGAATCCTTGTGTAAAGTGACAATTCACTTAATTTGCTTTGAAAGGGACTTTTTCATTGATCAAGTTTTCTTAGTGTGAATTATGAACTCATAAACACGAGGCCCGGGAAACCAGGGGAGTTGTAGACCCATGTTGAGAGCCAGACGATGCTGCAGAAGGAAGGGGCAGAATGACTGCCTGAGAATAAACTATTCTCTACCAAGAGGTAAATTAATTCTTTCAGGGAGCCAGAATATCAATTAGCAAATTAGTTCTTACCAGGGACCAGATGATAATCTCCTTCCCTGAGTTAATTTATCTCATTGGGTGAACCCTCCACTCCTTAAAGACTAGAGTATATTGGTTCCACCTGGGACCAGGTCCAATATTAATAATAATTTTCAAATGAACTCTTCCAGACCCTTAATTCAGCCATTAGGAAGAAGACAAATAACTGAAGGTAGGCCACACCATAATTCTGCTCAGGTTTCTTTGCCTGAGCCTTGCCCCACGGATCAATCATGCGCTGGTGTGCTGGGGGCCTGGGAGAAAGTGGGTGGAAGCTATGGAAAAGTCGTCACCTGGATCGAGACCCGTGGGTCTAGCATCTCCCAGTGAAAGAATTACAGCCTTTGGGAGTCAGTTACAGTAAAAACTACATGGCGTTCAGGAAGAGACTTGGTCTGAATTTGAGGATCTTGATCATTTTGTGAGAGAGCGCGCTTTACCAATTTTAAAGGACATAGAGTTACTGACACAATTTACAGCTAACAGTGATAGAGCCAGCCAGATAAGCTTTAATAAAAAAAAAATAGCTAATTTGCAATCAGAGTATTGTTTATGTGCAAATTGACCTTCTACAGTGCCTCAAGGGTTTGGTCCCTGAAAGATCTGTTTCCCTGAAATAGTGCTTCCTCTCCTTGTTTAGGGAGGAGTGGTATTGATGAAAAGAAAACCAAATGTGGAGGGAGAAAGGTCTGGAGCAACCTTCGGCAGGCTTCTGCCTCATTTGAAAAGGGACGGTGATAATGACATCTGCACGCTGGCCTTTCTGAGGAGCAGGACAGGAGGACATGTGGGGGCAGCGCCAGGCCATGACCCACACACCAGTTGCTCAGGGCGTAGTTCCGTTTTTATTGCTCTGTGTTCTTATAGAGAACCCTGGACTGAAGGCCAGCTAATGTGTTCTGTTTGTATGAAGACGAATTCTGAGGTAGTGGGGTTTGTTTTTCCCAGGAAACAAACAAATGACCTTCCGGGAAAACCCTAACGCCCTGTTTACAATCCCTGTTATTACGGAGGGGGCAGCTTCTGGGATCAGAGGTGTAAGCCCATCATATTGCCAGTACAGAAAAGACAGTCTGCACCCAAGCTCCTCCTAACCCTCCCTCCCTCCCTCTTCCACAGCGCTAGGCTAAAACATGGCTTACATAGGAAAATTCCAGAGCTGCAGATGCTGGCATGTTGGTTTCTGTCAGGGTTACTGAGAGCCTAACCCTTGATGTTTCATTCCCAACTGAAAATACATCTCCCCCAGAGGATTTGCCCTTCCCCAGCCGCACTGGGTTCCGGAGTGCTGACTCTCCTTTATGGGGTCAAAGAAGGCTTTCGTGATATTGCAAAAGACATGCTTTCTCAAGATAGGCTGGAGGAAAAAAACCTCCATATTTAATGATGCTATTCCAGCGAAGCAGAGCCTTAATGATGATAATAATAATAATTAATGGCACAGCTAGAGAACTGACAAATAATGGGGAACAGATGATCCCTTCTTGGCCTAAAAAAAAAAAAAAAAGTCTGTACGCCTGCAGAAAATTAAACAGATCCTTTCCTGGCAATTTAAAACTCAGATGCCTCAGCCAGAATCAGTTAGTGGTTTTTCTTTTTCTCTGTGGAGAGCTAAAAGTACAAAAGTCCAACTATTTCCAACTCCTGCATTGCCACATGAAACAAAATAGGCATATGGCTTTAGCCCTGGGTCTCAAGCTTAGCTGCAATTCTCACTTTCAGACTGCTCCCACCAGCAATTTGGGGTTCTTTCATCTTTTATGGCTTTTTCAATTGTGCTAATAAAGTGTAATTTTCTCGCCCTGTTTCTACTTCTACCGTCTTTTAAAATGGCTTTGGATTTCACAAAATGGGAACGTTGGGCCATTTGCTACTTGGATCAAGTCACTCTGTCAGTGGGCTTCTGTACTCCGGTGGGTGACAAGCTCTCTAAGCAGTCGCCTCTGCTAAGTGAATCTGAGAAGTCTTCTTACCAATAATGAAACCCAAATGAATCCGCTCAGGAAGGCTTTGAGTAAGGTTCTTGGTCAAGCATCTGAAAGAATTTTTAAAAGCCACCAAGAAAAACAATCGTTTGGCCTAAAAAAAGTGTTCCCCTTCTCTGTCTCTACCTCTGCCTAAAAAAAGTGTCCCCCCTCTCTGTCTCTACCTCTGTCACTACAAAGAAAGAGGTAGCAAACATTTTTTATTGGTTTTCTATCAAGGAGAGAAGCAGAATATTCGGTCTGTACCTCACTTTGCAGAATCATCACGGCGTGGTTGAAATGGTGATGCTCCAAGGTGGCGGAAGTCCCGTAGAGTTGGGCCAGGGCGGAGCCGCTCCTGAAAGAGAACAGAGGGCTGAGTGACCCGGGCTCTCCACCTGTCCACGATTTGCCCACACCGGCTCTTTGGATCAAACTGCTTTTCCTGCTTTGGCAAAGGAACACGAGAACGTACGTTCTCAGGAAACTGTGTAGTTCACTCACCCATGAAGGAAACATTTTGAAAACCTTCTATCTGTTAGGCTAGAGCCTGTGGACGATAAAACAATAAATAAGACTGAGTCCGTGTTGCTAGGAAATTTACAGACTAGTAAGGAAGATGACATGTGGTCATATGGGAAAATAATGCACATAATACAAACACCCAGATACCACAGAAAGGGTTCCAGGTCCAAGCCATCCCTGCTGTGGGACGGTCTGAGGACAACAGACATAATTTCTAGCTCAGGGGATCAGGGCACACTTCATGAACTAAACCGTATGTAGCTTCAGAATGCGCACAACAACTAACTGTCTTATACTAAATGTATGTGATGCTCCAGGGGAAAGGCCCTAGGGAATATTCGGCAGAGCCCATTTAACTGCTTCACATGTATGGCTGACAAGCTTCCACTATGGTTTCCCAGCCCACAGTCCCATTATATCTATGGTAGAGCTCTGGAAATTTCCCTGGATTTGGAGTCAGACCCCAGTTCTTGGTAATAGCTTTGGACAATTAGTTGGGTGCTTTAAGATTCAGCTTCTTTGTCTCTAAAATTATGATAATGCTATCTACCTCCTGTTATTTATGAAAATAAGGTATTTGAAAGTGCTTTATGGCATGTCATCATTCATGACATACAGTAGACTGCAGTCTATTAAATCAATGAAAACCCATATATATTTCCATTTAAGAAAATGTTGATACTTGAAAAAATTATTTTGAATTATCTGTAAATTTTACTTAGGTAGAACAATTTAATTCTCAACAATATCAGTTTAGCAAAGTGTTCGTTGGAAATGTCCAGGTGTGTTCATTTTCCAGCTCTTGTGGATTAGGAATTAGAGCATCTGAAGAGCCAAGAGAGATCCAGAGAATCCTATAGTTTAAAGGGCAGTCCTGGGACTCTAATGACCCATTCAGGTCCTTGTGTTCTTTCCTGCTCATTCCAGGGAGTTCGAACATTAAAAGGGCAATTTAGCTTTTACTTAGAAACGTTGGAGATTGACAGCTCACAGTCTGCCCTGCTAATGAGAGGAGCAAGAACTGCATTTATGTGCAATGTGAAGGATTTTGGTCATAAGCTGCCCTCCATCTCCACTGTGAAGCAGCCCAAGATCACAGCCAGATCAGGAGCCCAGGGACCTGTGATCCTCGCAAAGACTCAGAGCTGACCACATGCTGGGGGAAGCACAGGGTTCCATAGAGATTATTATGAATAGAGTTGGTAAGGAGGAAACTAGATTTTAACCCCGTGTCATTTCTTTATATCTTACCTTAATCCATACCATTTAATAAGTGAAAATTTGTTAGGCTAATCTTAGTAATCAGTGATTAATTAATATTTAATCTTAGTTACTATTTTCTATCAGTTCATTTTTATGAAAATAGGTTTTTCAAAGTGTACACTGCCTTTGTTTTGGCTTTTGAAATTCTAGGATGTTTTATGCACATGTCACATCCAATTGCCTGGCATGGAACAGGTGCTTAAAAATATTAGCTGCTTGGCTAATAAGCTTACAGTGGTATGGCTAGAGATCATAGTTTGAATTGGAAAGTTGACAGTCATAAGTGTGTTAGCATATTTTGTGATAATGTCATTAATAATAAAAGCTATCATGAATACCTACCTACCATACACTAGGCAAAATATTAACAACTTAATATATCATTTCATCTAGTCCTGACAACAACCACGAAATAGGTGTTAGGGAACCAAGGCTCAGAAAAGTTACACAACTTTTCCAAGGTCACAAAGCTGGTAGGTACCAGTTCTGGACTGGAATCCAAGCTTGTAAGTTTCTTCTCCTTGCATCATGAGAAAGATACTTTTCTCATTCCTGCAACTGAGTCTCCATTTTTGCCAAGCTCGTTGTCATCAATGAAAGAAGATTTCAAAATTTAATGCAGAATTCTCCTTGTATAACTGCTAACCACAGGCTCAGATTCCTGGGATTTGTTTCTAGTAAGCGGCCATGCCCAGACACACCTCACTTAGTGGTGTGAATCCTGGTAACAGTCATTGATACAAGCTAAGGTCACAATGCGAAATACCCTCTCTTCCTTTACCATGTTGGTTTAGCACACCTCACAAAAGCTAAACCATCTAGATGACCACAAATTACTTTATATTTTCTTTCTTCAGGATCAGTGGGATGTTTCCTCCCTTAACTAGGGGATACCGTCTAACAAATATTTCTGGTGTCTCCTACATTGCTCCTCTCCCTCTTCCCCAGATCCATAGGGCTTCTGAGTGCTGCATGCTGTCAGAAATCCCCTCGGGCGTTTGTACAAATGCAGCCACGTGACCGGCTGGGTATGAGCATCTTCAACAGCAGGCTTCGTCTTTGTTCCCTTTGTAATTCCATCTTACATTCTCCGGACTCTCACACAATACTGAGTTCATCACAAAAATATGTAGATTTTGCGACTGAAGCAGACTAAGGTTACAAAAGTGCAGAAAGACATTGTGATTCATTCGTTCATTCATCTATCATTCATTCACCCAACAAGTATTGATGACTCTCAAAAAGCCAGGCTGCAGGCATGTGGAATACAAAGATATGTAAGACTTGGCTCTTGCCCTCAGGAAGCTCACACTCTCCTATAACTGTGTAGGAGACATTCTCTGATTAGACTTGCACTAATAATGCTCACCTTTCTGCAAGCAAGGTGCCGTCTTAGTGTTCATAGAATAGAGCATGGGACTAAATCTACTTTCACTTTTCTACAGTAAAATCATATAAGCAAGAATGCTTCCATTTCCATATGGAGCCTTTGTTTACACTATTAGATTTGGGCTTTGTCAGTTTTTCTAAGACCGCAAAACCCCTTGGTGCTTTTTCTCTCGGGCCAATTCTCACTGAGGATGTTGCCTATCCTGCCATTACATACATACGTGCATATGGGCAGAAATGAAAAAGGTCCCATGGTCAAATATATTTGGAAAATGCTTGGTTCAAAAGTTAAAACTGTTTTTTATTGTAGGATTTCCCAATGGTACCAATATGTGAAAATACATTGTGATTTGGCAGGTGGGGAACTTTCCATAAAACCATTTTTTAAGAGGCCATGTCTTTCATGCAATATACTTTGTGTAAAGGTATACTTCCAGTTTTTCATGTAAAATATGAAAAAGATACTTAAATTGCATATGGAAAAAATGAACTTTAATACCAGCCCTCATTTTAATTGTCTGTGTTAAGTTATACCCATCATATAAGAGCTTTGGGGCACACATACTGTAATTACAAAAATACTACATATCCAAACAATGGAGCTATATATAGCTATATATAGCTCCAAATTGTGGATATCCATATTATATATCCAAATTCCATAAGCACGGGAATACTTATACATGTGATTATTCATGATGCTCATTATTGATTAGGTTATCTGGACATACTAAAGTTTTTCATTTTTGGATAGGCAACACACCAAGGAGAGACTTATTAAAAAGAAAAGTCGAAGTGAAAATTCTTTCCCTACATTCAGCACTTTGCACAGGGAGCAAAAAAATAAATGTGCAAAAACGTGCATAAGTTTGCTAGATGTGCATATTCTTTGGAAGAGAGATGTAATGGAAGTGTGTGGCCGTGGCTTATGGGAAAGTTTTAAAAGGAAAACTATGAAAGGTAATTAGGAAATTGAGAATTGCTAGGAGGTGGTGAGGAATGGGATTAGGCTGTCACGGCAGATTAATGTGCCCCAGGATTTCACTTCTGGGACCTGGCCGAAAGCGACAAGATGGGTTTTCATTCCCAATAAATGAGTATAAGAGATTATGCTAGAAATGAATAGAAGAAGTCTCCTAGGAGAATATACTACAAAGCTGCTTGGTACTGATATTTAATCATCGGGGGCAGCGGTAATGGAGAGGGGGATGAGTGGGAAATGCGGTCCCTGGAGAAAACAGGAGAGAGGTGTTCACAGAGTACTTGCCAAGCGTGGTGGGATGGTGGCCCTCTCTACCTATTGATCATTCACTGCACGTGCTCCAATACTTAAAAATTAAGAATAAAATATGAAAATGCAAAGGTTCACTCATCAGAAAGGCTAAGAGAATAAATCATATTATGCTATAACTAAAGTCACAACTTTTTATTGTAGAGGCATTTTGCATTTTATATAGTAATTTGTCCCTTGCTAA
This sequence comes from Ursus arctos, assembly GCF_023065955.2. Classification (NCBI taxonomy): domain Eukaryota; kingdom Metazoa; phylum Chordata; class Mammalia; order Carnivora; family Ursidae; genus Ursus; species Ursus arctos. The sequence goes on from NW_026622763.1 coordinate 56,358,332, forward strand.
ATGTCTCCTGTTTCTTTATAGCCTTATATATGAATAAAAGGTACTGTATGCTTTGCCACATAATAATTGGTGCATTTAAATCCCATTTCCACATCCCTTGAAAGGTTGGAATTATACTGTGACTATTTTAAGGGAAGGGACTGTTTGTTATACATCTTTATGTCTCCCACAATGCCTAGCACAGAGCCTTGCACAAAAAAGCACTCAATTATTGTGGAATAACAAAGGAAATAAGGATTAGATTTGTTCTTAGGGCTTTTCTAAACAATGTCACACTTAACTGAGTAAGTCTTATTCTAATCAATAAAAAGATAATCCTTTCCCTGTGATGTAAAAAGTTCTCTTTCAGTATTCACTGTTGAAGGAAATTTTAACTGAGGTTGGGTGGTGATGGCATTTGGTATCCCAAGTTCAAAAGTGACTCTCTTAGTTAGAGGCAGGGCTGATGGACATCCCGGGAGCTGGTAAATTGTGTACAAGATTAACTGTCTCGAGGAAACACGTCAGGTTATCTTGGAACAGGTAGATTTGATCATGTGGCATAAGGATGCAAAAAAACCCCACTGAATTCTAATATCATCAACTTAATATCTATCTCATTTGTTGAAAGTTGTTTAATATTACACCAGTCACTTGAGATTGGGGACCTTAGTTTCCATTTTTGTAAAATTAAGGTATTGAAAAAAAATATGACTACCAAGGTCTAGTAGTCAGTTCTATGATTTTTTATGGCTCTGCGTCTTGATTTGCTGGATTTCAAAATATATTTTAGTTTTCCAGAGCTCACATATATGGCAAGGCAGCCAATAAACTGGAAGCTCAAAGGTCCCAAATAAATATTGCGAAGTCATGAAAGAGAGTTTGATGCAGTGGTTAAAGAATGGCTTTTGGAATCAGATAGCCTGGGTCTGAATACCATTCTGCCATATCCTGGATGTATGAATTTGGGCAAATTAATTACTTTCGTGAGGCTCAGGCCCTCCTTGTTAAATGGAGACAAAAATATCTACCCTATAGGTATGTTGATGAGCACTGGAGGTAGGAAAAAACAAATTGTAGTTCTCTTGGTCTCTGGGACTGTTAGCTGCAAAGAACAATTAGAAGCAGCTTCACTAAGGAGAAGGTTGATTAAAGGATAAAAGGAACTGGGATGGAGCCCAATTACCACAAATGTGGCTGAGTTTCCTGGAAAGGGAGGAGAGATGTGGAAAGCAGGGATCAAGTCTGCTTTTTCTCTTTCTCTAAGGTTGTACAATCTCTTCTTTCTGTTTCTCTCTGAATATCTACTTTCTTCTCTTCTCTCTGCAGATTCCCTTTTTGTTTCTCTTGTCTACTTGAGGTGGTCATCATGGCTTTTCCAGAATGGCAGCCTACAGCTCCCAAGTCTCTATGGATCTGCAGCTTGGATCTCAACAGCTGACTGAGTCAATATCATGGTAATCCAATTCCAAATTCCTGGCAGATAAAATATGTTTAGCTGGGTTCTAATTATAGGTGTGTATTCTTGGTCCAAAGAGCTGGGAGGTCAACTAGCAAGAAGGGCCGTCACTCTCAGTGTGACACACAGGCTTTCTCTGTGTATCACAGAGGGGACATTGGTATCTGAGCCCAAGTATTGTGCACTTGACTCTTAAAAAGAACCCACAAGGTGCTCAGTCTTGTTTTATGAACATAATTCTAATACATTTATCTCTTCTTTATGCATAAGTGGCAGAATGGTAGGGGGCTGGAGAGAGGGTGCTAAAGGAAGATACACTGACAATGATGCCATTGACCTAAGAGAGAGAGGCATCCTAAAAAATAATGAAATGCAGACACAGGAATTCAAACATAAGGAATTGTCAGACCCTATAATGAAAGTACACTCAGTTTACACTTCAGTAGGCCCCAGGGACACTATTGTCTTTAGTGCAACATTAAACCTATGTGTATAAAAACTATGTTTTATAATAATCTATAAAAGATTATACTTGTTTGAGAAATCAGGAAACTTTATTGAAAAGCTATATTAAAATATTTAAATTAGTTAAAATAAAATCTCATCCATTTATCCATTCATCATTCATTCATTCACTCATCAAACATTCCTTGTGTGTTTCTTATACTCCTGGTACTTGTTATGCATCACAGGTACTCAAGAAGAAGGAAAAACACAGCGGTAAATCAGCAATTAAAATGTAGTGAGATGCATACTTTTGAAAAAGCAGAGGGCATTATGTGGGCACAAAAAATTGCAAAGGGGACGGTACCTCAGCAATAAAACCCAGAGGGTGATGTTTTCAGATGAGTTTTGGGGAAAGGAGAAGGGCATTCCAGGCAAGGGAAGCAGCATACTGGGGAGCAGAGAGAGGTGACTAACCAGACCCCCCTTGAGCACTCCAATAGCCCCTGTGTCTGGAACACTGATGCACTGATGGGGTGGGGGGGAAATGGGGGTGCTGGGCCAGGAAAATGGGCAGGGACCCAATTGAAGAGGACCTTCAGGGGTAAACTAAACAATTTGAATATTATCATGAAAGTCACAGGAGGCCAGTGAATGTCTTTTAAGGAGGAGAGTGATCTAGTCAGCTTTGTGAATTACAAAGATTATTCTGGAGTGTCAGGGAGGGGGAAGACCAGAGGAAGGAAGTTGGGCTGGTTATTGTAGAAATCCAGGACAGACTCGAAGAAGAAGCAGTTACAGTAAGAATGCAGAGATGTGGACTTTGAGGGGTGCTAAGAAAAAGATCTGGGTGCCTTGTGGATTTCTGCTGCTCCCATTCACTGGGATAGAAGAAAAGGGAGAGGGAAAGACTGATTCTGAGGAGGGTGGGGGACTCCCAAAAGGAAGAGTGTTCTCAGAAGGAGGGGGTGGCAAACTGTGCCTGAGGGCAAGAAGGGCCAAGAAAGAAGGACGGAAAGAGTGTCCATCACCTTTGGGAAAAGGGGCCATTGGCGGCCTCCCCTGGTAAGGTGGCATTGGACGCCATGTGGAAGGTGGGGGCTGAGGAAGTGAAGACAATGTACAGACAACTCTCCAAGAAGACTGACTGGAAAGGAAGGAAGAGAAAGAGAATGGAAGCTGGAGGGAGAAGTGGGGTTGAGGTGGGCTTCTTCAAGATGGGGGAGAATCATTCATATTAACAGGATGCTGAGCACAAGTAGGAAGGGGAAGGAGGCACAAAGCAGAGAGAGGAAGATTGATGGACTTGGGTCCCGCAGGAGGGGGCAAGGAAGGCACCCAAAGCTGAGGTGGAAGGATTAGCCTCAGAAAGGAGGCAGCACAGCCTTTGGCTGAGATAGGAGGAAAGGATGAAAGGTTGGGGCCAGACAGATAAGTTTCTACATGGCAGGGGAGGAAATTGAGGGAGTGCTCAATTGATGGCCTCAATTTTCTCGGTGAAGGAGGAGGCAAGGTGATCTGCTGAGTGGTGCGGGGGTGGTGGTAGACAAGAGGTGGTTTAGGAGGGAAAATAGTTTGGTACATATAACTTCTAAGAGCAATGGGGGATAGAGCTGGCTAGGGACACAGAAAGATCAGTGGGGAATACACAGCCGTCAGCTGAGTTGGGACAATATGTATCTGGTATGTCTCAGACTCTCGCAACTGTCACATTTTCTCTCAAAGCCTTTTAAAAGTCTAGGTAGAGGAGCAAGAAATTGAATTGTTTGATTGAAGTGGGGCTGAGTTTTTGCAGAATAGATGTCACAGAATGTTAAGAGGGTCAAGAAATCGTAGGATGTTGAGAAGAAAGGGTCGAAGTGATGGGCTATAATAGGATCCAAGATGCATAGAGAAGTGTATAAGATAAAAATTCATTTGCTCGATTAGGAGGAAATGCAAGGTACCAGGACTCCAATGCCTCAAATGGTAGATGTTTGGGGAACAAAGTGAGTGGTGTGCTGTTGACACACGATGGGCTGTTGACATTCAGATTGTGGAGGTAGAACTGTCTGGGGGCTTTGAAATCAGTCAGCTGACAGTGATCTTACTTCTTTGTTGAAGCCTTCCTTAACTTCTCCATCCACAGACTTTTTGCTCCAGAGTCTGTACTCAGATATCATTTTGTTTGCAAATGGAAAGTAAAAAGAACATTGAAACTGGACCCTCAATCTAAGTTGGGAGATTGGGGTTTCGGTCTTATTTCCAACACCCATACATTCTACTGCCTTGGCCACAGCGTGAGCCACCAAGCAATGGTTATCTTGACCAGTCCAACTTGCTTAGGGGCGGATTATTCTGTGTAAATTATGTGCTCACACGTCCTCGGTCCTGATGCAATCCTTTGTTTCCCACCTTTCTGTGGGAGGAGGGATGAGAGCAGCAGAGCCCGTATTCCTCACATCGCTTTACTTCACTGCAGTTTATACAATACCCACCATTAAAGAACATGCAAGAGATTCTATTGGGTGAAGAAAGATATTTTGCTTCATAAAATTTCCTAAGACCACTTTTATTTTAATAGTCTTAAAACCCAATTTTGAGAGTAGCAAGTCTAAGATGCTTATAATGTCATGAAGGCAAATATTCTGGGAGAAAAAAAAACAGGCCCTTTAAAATCTGAGCTTTGTTATCTGACTGAGGTCAACAGAGACAGACCAAATCAACAAGCATGACATGAAGGGCAAATTTGCAATTAAAAGAAGAATAGGGAATTATAAAGATGGATGAGCTGCATGACATGCACACCCAAGCCTGCATGGCCTTGGCCTCGGATGCCAGAAATTAATGCTTTACTCTTTAGCACTCGTCACCTTTGGCTCTGAACAGAAAGGCAAATGCATTAAAATAACAACAATTAGAACACTTACTTAGCTTGGAAGGCATTGTTGGTTCCCCTGTGGTCTAGGTCATGACACAGGCATCCCACAATCACTGCTAAAATTTCCACCTCGGTCAGAATCTCTTGAAACCCTGCGGTCTGGGAAGAAGGGAAAATGGCAACAGTCACTAGTCGGGGCAGGGAGGATGGATAAGGTTCGTTCGCCGAGCAACAATCAGCTCTGTTTTCATACTCAGATCATTTAAGGAAGTGATTGACTGCCACCTCCTTCGATGACAGTCAGTTGGGTGGTCAGTTGCACAGCCTAAGGCCCCCACAGTGATGAATTGGCTGGCTGTCATAGTGGCCCACCCTGGCATACCAGAACAAAGTTCAGACTATTTTGTTCCCTTTTTAGAGAGGAGGCTGCACTATCCTGATACAGTAACAGTTTGGCAGCAGCCCAGAGCAAAATGTGTTTTGTGATTCTACATTGCAATGATGAGCATCTAGTGGTACAAGGAGAAGAGAGGCCTGAGAATTGAGAAGTGAATGCTATATCCACCAGTGGCCACCCAAATGAAGGCAGCAAAAGAAAACACCTTTCATATATACATGGCATTATACATGTCAAATATACATGGTATATTAAAAGAAGCAACTTAGAGGTGCTCAAATTACTACATGATCATATTCGAGAAGTTATCTTGTGACTACCTTAATTCATATTAGCTTGGAGGAGAGATTTAATGTATACTGATAATAAGGCAGGGTACGTCTTGAAAACTAGGATTTGGCAGAGGATTGGGCAATGCAGATTGAGGACCAGGTGGAGTATTATTGCATGGAATCCTTTTTTTATTAGCCTCTGGTAGCAAGCTCACGGAATGCATAAACTGGGTGTGAGATCTTTGGGGAGCAGTGTGATGTAATTACAGAACCAAGGTTCGTTGGTTTCCACTGTCCTTCGGTTAGTTTAGAAGAGGAAGTGATCTAGCCAAGGAAACAGTCAAAAAAACTAAGAGGCAGCCCACGGAATGGGAGAAGATATTTGCAAATGATACTACAGATAAAAGACTGGTATCGAAGATCTACAAAGAACTTCTCAAACTCAATACACAAGAAACAAATAAACAAATCATAAAATGGGCAGAAGATGTGAATAGACACTTTTCCAATGAAGACATACCAATGGCTAACAGACACATGAAAAAATGTTCAAAATCATTAGCCATCAGGGAAATTCAAATCAAAACCACACTAAGATGCCACCTTACACCAGTTAGAATGGCAAAAATTGACAAGGTAAGAAACAACAATTGTTGGAGAGGATGTGGAGAAAGGGGATCCCTCCTACATTGTTGGTGGGAATGCAAGTTGGTACAGCCACTCTGAAAAACAGTGTGGAGGTCCCTTAAAAAGTTAAAAATTGAGCTACCTAATGATCCAGCCATTGCACTACTGGGTGTTTACCCCCAAAGATACAGACGTAGTGAAGAGAAGGGCCATATGCACCCCAATGTTCATAGCAGCATTGTCCACAATAACTAAATCATGGAAGGAGCCGAGATGCCCTTCAACAGATGACTGGATTAAGAAGATGTGGTCCATATATACAATGGAATATTACTCAGCCATCAGAAAGAACGATTTCTCAACATTTGCTGCAACATGGAAGGCACTGGAGGAGATAATGCTAAGTGAAATAAGTCAAGCAGAGAAAGACAATTATCATATGGTTTCTCTCATCTATGGAACATAAGAACTAGGAAGATCGGTAGGGGAAGAAAGGGATAAAGAAAGGGGGGGTAATCAGAAGGGGGAATGAAGCATGAGAGACTATGGACTCTGAGAAACAAACTTAGGGGTTCGGGGGGGTGGAGTAATGGGATAGGCTGGTGATGGGTAGTAAGGAGGGCACGTATTGCATGGTGCACTGGGTGTTATACGCAACTAATGAATCATCGAACTTTACATAAAAAAATTTAAAAAAAAAAAGAAGAGGAAGTGATCCTCTGGAAACACAAGTCTATGCATTTTCTTGACTCTAGGCCTTTATGTCTTCCGCCTTTTACTTAGTTAAGTCTCCCATTCATTACTTATTAAAATCTTTATCAGAGGGCAGGAGGAGGGGAAAGTGGGTTGAAATTGCTTCCTTTTTCCTATATGTTTTTTCCCCAAACCTTGGACCACTAGATCGTATCTGTAAGACACTTCTTTTAGAGCAATGAAAACTTGTTTTTTTTTAAATTATGTTTTTATTGCAGAAATAACTGAATAATAAGTTTCTGTGTTGACAATTTTATTTTTAAAATTTAAGTTGGGTCCCCTGCTACATTTAGAAATACACATAATTTCACTAGCACAGCAAATGGGAAAGTTAATAAATTGTCAGGGGTGGGGGGAATGAAATAGCCCATATCAAAGCTGTTTGTGCCCCTTCATTTTAAAATTTGGAGTTGGCTGCTCATTTTAAGTTAATTTTATTTTTCTTTAAGTATTACCTGAATTAACTATTCAAAAAATAAAAACAAAAATCAAATCATGGTAAGAGGCTTCGACTAAAAAACAGTAGTCTCTTATCCCTCCCCCTTTCTGATTCCCAAAGGCACCTAATCTTTCCCTAATTTGGTAGTTATTTCCTACCATATTTCTAGATAGTATGTCTGTATTATTAGCATTTGGTTATTCGTTAAGTACTTATATAGTCCTTCCTCTGTGCTGACACTGTCCTAAGAGCTCTACAACTGTTTAACTGACTTAATTCTCACCACAGCCCTGTGAGGTAGGAACCACTGTTATCCCCAGGTATAGATGAGGGAATTGAGGCACAGAGAAGCTAAGTAATGTGCCCAAGGACTCACAGCTAGTACATGGCAGAAGTGGGCAACCTTCCAGCATCCAGGTGCCAGAGTTTAACCCTTAAACACTGGTGTCTTGTGACAGGTGAGAATTCTCTTCCCTTCTTCTCTTCCCTCCCCTCTCACACTCACAATGCAATCCTGATCCGCACTCAGTAAGTGTTCAGACTGAGCCAACTAGTATCCAAGGTTTGTTTCCTTTCTGATGTAAATGTTTTTATTTCCTGGAGTTAAGATTCCTTAAACATCTAAGTCTTCTCACATCCTACACAGCTCTCCAAAGGGTCACAGCATTTCTTCGATGCCTTCTTGTCATGGGGACTCCCTGCTGTAGCCTGGTCCTGTTCTTTGGTCTAGATTCTCTGTGGGCTGCCAGCTTTCCTGTCCTGGGGTTGACCTCCAGGGTCCTGCATTTCCTCCCTCATTTCGCAGGAGCACATCTGCCAGTGATTTCATGAGAAAGGGTGTTCACTTTTCAATACTGGGGAGTGCATTAACTTTTGAAGCTTTGCATGATTGAAAATGTCTTTACTTCTCTATTCTGTTGTTAGCTTCCCCTACAATTCTAGGTTGCAACATTTCCACTCAGAATTTTGAAAGACTGCTCTATTGTTTTCTAACTTCTGAAGCTGTTTTTGAGAAGTATACCCAATTTTTATTCCTAACAAATTAGATGTTATTTGATTTTCTCTTCCTTAGAATCCTCTCTTCATCCCAGAGTTTTGGCAATTTCACAAAGATGTGCTTTGGTTTGGAACTTTTTTTCCCATCGTTTTGCTTGGTGAGGCTTTTTAACCTGGAGGCTCATTTTCCTCAGTACAATGTTTTTGTAATCTTATTATTTTAAAAAATAATTTCCTTTTCAGTATTTTTTGGGTCCTATTTGGATGGAACTCCAGTTGGTTGGACATTGGACTTCCTGTATTGATTTCTTCGTATTGACTTTTTCCTCTTACTTTCCAGGAGTAGTAATATATAAGCATTTTCTTATCTGTTGCTCCTTTTCTCATAGCATGCTATTCTCTCATGGATGCATTATTGTCTCATCTTTTTGAAGATAATAATTATAATTCCTCTGAAATTCTCTTCTGTTCCTTGATTGCCCATTTCTTCTGCGCTCCTTTTCTCTGTGTTTGCTGGCTTCCCTCAGACACCTGAATCCTTGAGTGTCTACTCATATAAAAGTAAAGCATTACAATGTTCACCACACACCAGCATGTGGGGGTGGTGTCTATAGATTTCTGGGCCTTACCACCTTGAACAGATGGCCAGCTGGTCTTTTGTTGGAGATCCCTAAATGTCAGTATCTAAACTCATTTTCTCTGGACTTGCCAATCTCTTGCTTGGAAATGGTATAAACATGGGTGTTGGCATTTTGAAAAAAGAGAACTGTATCTTCTTATCTTTGAGAATGTAGACTTTCACTTAATTCTCTCATTTTCAGGGTGTACCTCACCGTAACTTTTCTTTTGCTGGTGTCCTCAAGTCCTGGAGTTTAGTTTCTCCAGCAAATATGGTTTCCTGCATAGGTGAGGGGAAGAGTAGCCCTCTGACTACATGGAGAAGGGGTGAAGACTTGAGGACTCAGAGTTTTCAGCACCCCCTCACTCCACTTCACCCCATTTAAAAAAATTATCTCATGCTTCCAGTTCCTGAGCCTTGATAGGTTCTGGGGAGTTGTTTCTCACGTGCACCACTTCCTCTATCCCCTCAACTTGAAGTCACTTGGGTCAGATCTTCCTTTTCTCTTTTAAGCTATGAGCCATCCTCTCTCCATTTTCTGCCTTCATATATTATGGTTCCATAACATATGGAGTGTGTATCCATTTCTTGATCTTCTTGCTTTTTGGGGGCGATTTTGAAAGGAAGGAGTGTAAAGGTCTTTGTCATCTCTGTCATCTTGAAACTATAAGTCAGCTTTGTTGGGTTTGGATCTTGCTAATAATAAGTAAATCCTGAAAGCCTATCAAATATGAAATAATTATCCAGAATACTGTGGAAATCAGTGCTGTGAAAAACAATAGAACTGCACTAAAATTTACAGAGGGTCTGCCTGTGAAAATACTATTGATTAGAATAAGCTGATGAGGGGCGCCTGGGTGGCACAGCGGTTAAGCGTCTGCCTTCGTTCTGGGATCGAGCCCCACATCAGGCTCCTCTACTATGAGCCTGCTTCTTCTTCTCCCACTCCCCCTGCTTGTGTTCCCTCTCTCGCTGGCTGTCTCTATCTCTGTCGAATAAATAAATAAAATCTTTAAAAAAAAAAAAAAAGAATAAGCTGATGAATTAGAATAGTAAGAAGAGGGATAATGTTAAAGTAAGGTAATAAGACTAGAAATTTAATTAGAAGTTGAAACTGAATGCCTCTAATAGACTCACAATCAGAATCCTGAGTCATTTCAAGCCATCAGTTATCATCCATTATATAATATGATGGAATATATTTTACTATAATGTTCTATGCAGCCCGTCTTCTCCCCCCACCTCCCTTGCCCCTTCCTGGGAATCCACATCTAGGTCTTAAAACTATTTGGATCATGGATAATTTTGAGAATTTGATAAAAATCATGGTTCCTCTTCCCAGAAATTATTCTATAAGTTTATGGTGTTCAAAGACCATGGAGCCCACTTCTAGATCATCAGAATAAAGAATCCCTGAAGTATAGCACACTCACAGTCACACAGAACACATTTACCTCTCTCAACCGTGATACCCGAATTACTGAAGCGGTACCTATCTCTTGACTGTGATTTAAAGCTGCCTGGTAAATGGTTTCTGAGAATCATCAGGCTTGAAAAGTGTCCACCTGCCAGTAAGTGTCTGTTTGCCCCTCCCCCCCACATCCATCTTCCTTCGCACCCTCTCCATTTAGACCTACGCTTACCCACGTTGAGGAGAAAAAGTCAACTGCCTGCTGAGGACAATATACTTTCAAAAGAGAACACAGTGGCAGTGGAAAGTATATTGTAATGTGTTTATCCTATGCCTGACTCTATTTTATTCTTTTATTTTCAAAGACAATTATATCTTTTCTGTTCCTGACCCAATAATTATGGGTTTTATTGACCTTTACATTAATCTATTTTCTCACCTGTATTCCCTCACAGTCCATATAAAAAATGTAAAGCAGTGAATACAATATATCTAAGTAAAGAGATAGTCAAGGCATATAGACCCAGTTCTCACATCACCCTTTCCAGAAAAGCCTGGGACTACCCTCTGAGCAGGCTTCCAATGATGGTCCTTTTTTGGACTAAAACATATATGCTGGGATAATCCTACTCCCAGCCACCAGAGAGTATACTCACCGGAATTCAAAGAACCCAGACAATTAGATTGATTCACAGGGCACCCTAGGCTACCCAGTAATTTCCTATCATCTGGTCAACATAAAATTTAAACCAGCTAGGATATACTACCATTTCCAAGCTGACCCCTTACAATAGTAGTGAATGGAGGAAATCGTGGATTGTTGCTTTGTGGCTCTGTAGAATCCAAAAAGGTCTAAAAAACAAGAGCCATAATATCATCACAATATAGATGGTGCTATAGAGGCTTCATTCACTTAACAAATGTTATTAAGTGCTTATTATATATCAAGCAACTGGTATTGTGGATAATGATTTCATATCTGAGAAAAGGCTTGGGATAATACTAACAATAGTTAACACTTCTATAGCGCTTAGCATATGCCTGGCACTGTTCTAAATACTTCAAATCCATTAACTCATTTAATCCTTACAAGAACCTTCTAAGGGAGATACTGTTCATTGATTCATTGAGCAAATATTTATGAAGCATTTACACTGTTCCAGCCACCAGAAAGAGTGCACTGAGGAACACAGGCACGATCCCTGCCCCTTGTCACACGTTCAGTTTGGACTTGCCGTGTGCCAGCCCGAGCAGAGCCATGAAGGTCCATTTTCTAGTGAGAAACCATCACGGCACTGGCTGTGCTTTGTAGGAAAGAGTAATGTTGGAAGAGGTCAGCCACCCCTGTTCTGTTTCTGGAGTTGGTAGATTATGCACTGCAAGCCCCTTGCCGTGTATTCGGCTCTGGCATGGGAAGCTGAGAGTGATGCCAGAAAGTCTGCCTTCGCATTAGTTTTTGCACCTTGGTGTCGGAGGTACTCAGTGATGAGGGATTTCCTGAGTTCTTCCTGTTGATTTCAAGATCTAGCAGGTGCAGACTAAGAGGGAGGGAATCCAATGATGTACTAGGAATTCCTAATGATCGCAGAAATTCCAAACTGAAGGTTCTTGGCTCCAAATGTTCCTCCAAGGATCCTGACAGCCAGGCACTAGAGCAGAGCCCTCAGTGGATTGGCTAAAGTTGAGGGAGAACATGACTAGATTTTGTAGAGACTTTCTTCTCCCCTTCATCTTTCTCTCTTTTCTGGGTAAGAAGAGCTCAGACCATTCCAAGGTGTTTAGAAGAACATGGTTTCTCAAGGAAGTGCCCCTCTAGAAGAATCTGCACACCACGTCCCTTATCTGTGTCACATCTCAGTTGACCTATAGATGACTTCAACTTCGAAGTGATGTGAGCTTGGGGCCGAAATGCAGCATTCAGAGAAGCATTTAATTTCTGGTTTTCTTAATTTCTGGTGTGGAGAGTGTTGCATGGTTACTCTCTGGGGCCTTTGTTTGATATGTTATTAAAATCAAATTTACTTTAGCCAAAGGGCACTCTTTGAGGGTTTCATTGTAAATGCCACATAAAAGATGCTCATGTCTATCTGTGAAACCTAGATCTGTGAGCAAGAACCAAAGGTTCTATGAGAAGGGTGCCTTCAGTCCCCCTCCCGATTGAGCACATCGCCCAGTGTGGGTGCATCAGAGTGGTGAGAGTTGCTAAGGTACGTGTTTGGCCTCCATGGGAGTGAACAGCAAGCCCAGCATGTTTCTCTTTGGGACTCTGTTTTGTTGGCTTCAAGATGGAATGGCTACCTCTCAACATACAAATCCAAGGAGCAGGCTGACCGGGCATCAACCTATTCAATTGCTCCAAAGCAATGAGTTTAGATATAGGACTTTCTCGAGCTTTAAGATGGAAGCAGATTTCAATGGCTTACCAAGAGTGCTTATGACTACATTTATACTACTTGATGCCATATCCTATCTTCTTAAAATAGGTTCCTATCTCTGCCAACCAGGGCTGATTTGTGATGAAAACTCAATGGGGAAGAGAACAGGGATTCACAGCCACAATCCCCTACTGGGGAAAAAACCCTACTGCACAAACCAGATCATCCAGATTTAATGGTCATACCCCTTAGGAATTTACAGTAATCTTCATCTGCCAGTATTTGGGTGTGCTGAGCTGAAAAAAGGGCACTTTAGCCCCATTTCTGAGGTCCAGAGACCAGAACATTTCCAGCTGTTAGGGGACCACCGTCCAGCACTATGTTTACACGTCCCCTTCACCAAAGCATGTAATGTAACACAAACCACTTATAGTTTGTCTAATTATCCATAGGACTAGAGGTAGTTTTGATCAAACTTGCTTCTCTTTCTCCTCCAGATGAATGCAGCCAAATACTGATTTAAATCTATAATGACCCTTTCCTTACCAAGCTAAGAGTTGGGAAAATCCTACAGTCTACATTGAAATACTCTCTGCTACAACCAGAAGCCTCTAAAGGCACTTGTCGTCAAACAGTAAAACCTAAGTCATATTTTGGATATACTGTGACTCTCAACCTCAAGTAATGTTGCAACTGTTTGCCCATGTAAGTCTGAGAAAGGTGAGGGAGCAAAACTCAGTGATCTGTCTGGTGTAATTGCATATAGTGAATGAATGTTTGATGCATGAAAAAAAATGGGTGGATTTTAGTAAATTTTATGGAGTTACTTTTTAACCACTTCCAAGACTTAATTTTTAACCTACCTATTATCATAATCTAAAAAATTATTCATTTTGGAAAGTTAAAAGCATACAAAAAGTAGAATACTATAATGAACCCCCACGTATTCATTATCCAACTTCAACAGAATCTGTGGTTTGCTGGTCCTGTTTCATCTGTCTGTTCACATGCGTTGCTTTGTTTGCTCCTGTGCTAGAGTCTTTCAAAGCAAACCTCCAGCATCTGTCAACACTCTTTATTTCATTCCCAAGATGTCCTGGTGCAGTCAAACAAAAACTGGTCAAATATCTCTGCCCTCATACTTTGATAAAATGTGTAAAAAGATATACAAATGGCATAAGGAAAATTTCAGAGTGGGTATCTTAATAAGACTTGGAAAAAACAAAGCTTCTACTTCAATTTAGATAATACAAGAACTACATATCTGCATGCATGCAGCACACGTTGTAATTTAAAAAGAAACAAGAGAAAGCATATTCGACTCTTAAGGACTTAGCTTTGAACACTAAAAATATATGTGCTTTGTGATATTTTGAGGGCAGAGATTTTTGTTCATGTTAAGAAAGGTAGTTTATATTTTGTGATAAATTACTAGTGAACTGAATATAATACAGCATGTGGTTTGTGAACACAGAAAATGAGGCAGAGCCCTTGGTGGACATGAATTGTGCAGAGACAGACCTCTCCAAGTACGAGAAGCCAGGGTGATCAATTTCAAGACTATGAGGGCTCTTCAAAGCTTACCCAAATTTTTATTAGCCATCATTGAGCCAAAATTAAACACCGGACTCATGAAGAATTAAAACTTTTTAAAGCTCCCAACTTGACAGCTTGAAGTGCCAGTTTCCAGCCCCACGGAAGTGCATCACTAAGTTATAAACCGAGGAGAATGGAGGCTGTGATAAATGACCCTGGCTTTGCTGCCGGGTCTCCCTGACCTGGAGGACTCGGCTGGTGTCATAAAACACAAAGCGACAGATTGAGCAGTTTACCAACACCGTAAAAATCTCAAGAATAAATTCCCTTTAATCAAAAATCCTATATTGGAACAAGGCAGACTGAGCCCTGAAACCACATTCATTTCCTCACAGGTCTGTGTCCATGAGCGGGAGGTTATACGCGCCCCGAAATGCCGGACGTGATTATGTTCATACACTTTTACAATTTACATGTCCTAAGAAAAATACCCAGCTCTGCCTGACGGTGCGGGAGAATTTATTTTCACTAGGAAGGGAATGACCCATAACTCATGAATGGCAGCGCTTAAAGTGAGTTATGGAGGTTACTCTCCTGTGTGAGGAAATGGATTGGATTATCCTTCTGCCCAATTGTATGTTTGGTTATTAGCACACCGGGTTCTTAATTATGTGCGGCTTTGCCTTTTTCCTTTTATAAAATAAATGTGGATAAAGGGAATGTCAACTAGAAGCATGGAGTGCCTAATTGGGGCTCTCAGAGGTGGCCAGAGAGAAGAAAAATGGAAACCTTCTTAAATGATGAAAAGGCAGGACTCTTAAATGTAATTTAAGCACAGTATTTAAATTGATTAGTGCCCAGTGCTGATATTCTGCAAATACGCTGAAAATCACTCCTTTCCTAAATTGAAAACTTGCCATCTTTAAAGTTACACTGGAAGTCAAGACATACCTACATGAAGATTAAAGAACTGGCTTTTCTAACATGCAGATTTTATCGCATTGTTATGATGATGCTGCCATTTATTTTCAAGTAAATATAGTAGTTACTAATGACATGAAAAGGAAGTACAATGTGAAAATGATGTTTGATGATTATAAACATGATTATTATTTGTTACTATTACAGTCAGTTACAGAACAAAACATGTAGATCTCTCTGGACCTCCCAATGTGACAATCTACAAAAAAAAAAATTGGATTTTTGTTGAGATTAGGATTCTGGTTACTTAGTGAAAATATTTTATTCAAAAATTTAATTGGTTCTAAAAAAATTTTAATTGGCTCTGTCCTTCTTGGGAGGCCAGGGGGTGGGGGGAGGAGGAGTTGGGGGGGAGAGAGAGTGGGGGAGAGTTCCAATTGTGCTTCTCAGATCTCCTTCCAGAATAAATTTCCTATCTCAAAAATCAAGGACTTCTCTGAAAACGGCAAACAGCAGACAGCGCATTATCCTCAAGCTGGTGAATAGGATGGATTTTTCTCCCTAAACGTCCCTTCTGCTCTCTAGTTTGAATTACCAATAAAATGACTTGGCTTATCTCTGAAAATAACCTTGTTGACAACACAAATATGGACTTAAACACACTACCTCCACATTTAAGATTTAAGAAGCCCCCAGTAAATGTCAGGGGGTGTCAATGTGTTTGCTCTGATACTTGGTTATTATTAGTGTTTAACTGCAATCCCCCACGGGCGCCATGCCGCCAGCACCACCATAAATTTTAATGTGATCATGTGCTCTTCTCTTTTCATATCCAGTGAATTCTGCAGGATCATAATATTCTATATGAACCCTAGCTGAACCTTAGTGTGATATGAAGAAAAAACAAGATTTCTAGCAGTGATAGTTGTTCATCGTTTTATAGTTTTTTAAAAAACTGGACACTAGGCAACATGAATAATATTACCCTCAACTAAATCCACTCATTCAAATGAATCTCTTTTGAGCCCTCCAGGATGCAGGGCATGGCCCAAGGTGCTAATGAGTACGTTTATGGGATAGTAAAGAACACTGACTATTAAGGAAACCTTCCCCCCACCCCCGGGGAATCTGTCAGAACTCATACATCATTTATAAAACCGAAAAATGTCTCTGCAACCTTGGCGTCACCGCATACCTTTTATTCCACGGAATACAAACAAAAGCACGGTCGTTTTCTCTATCTGGTCTGCATTGTGAATAGAAGAGATGTGTTTCTCATTGTTCATTATGTATGTGCTTAATGGAATATTTATTCCACAAGCTTCCATAAATAGAATTTGTATAGTTATTCTTGATCTGCAGGTTTTTATTCCTTGTTGTGGCCCCCAATAGTAACCGGCACTATGTGCTGTATTTATCCAAGGAATTAAAAATATTTGGTAAATTCTAACTACCTAAATATCTCTTTGGAAGCGAAGAATAATGTTGAAGCTTTCATTTCAAAATTGGGAACGTCAGGCCAGAGGCATGGAATAAATTAGTAAGTCATTAGCAGGGTTCCCTGTGAACTAAATTTCCACAGTTTTGTATCAAATTGCTTATTCTTCAAAGCAGTTCATTCTTTTTCCTTGTAAAGGAACAAAACCTATTTGTTACCTAGACATGAGGTTGAATACTTTTGCAAAACATAATTCTGAGTCAGTAAGTTCATTTTTCATGTTCAAAATGATTTTAGGGTTAAAGGTTTGGAAGCTGGTATGTAGATTTACTATTTGCTTGTCCTGTTGTACATGGTGTCATAATTTGCTCGGCAAAGACACACAACCATGCATCTTCCCACTCTCAGACAATGGGCTTAGAAAAATACATACACGCACATATGTAAGGTCACATGGCAAGTGTTGGATTATTCCTGCTAACAGCTCTGTGGGCAAAGCAGTCAGAATATAGACCTGATAGGAGGGGCTTTTTTTGGACACACTGGCTTTGTTGGTGCCTCTTTTAATAAAAGAGTGTGGGTGTGTGTGCCTCATTATCTTCTGTCCTAGAAGAAAAGAAGTACTTTCAGGGAAGGTTGGTTAACGTTTTTCTTTCCTGGCAACTGGCTGGGAAACTTTGCCTTGGAGCGCCATCTAGAGGAAAACTCAACATATGTGTGCCATGCTTTCTGTCTTTGTGACTCAGGCAGAATGAATCCAGTGGTGGTTGGTGTATGGTAATTTTTTTTTTTAATACATTAAGAGAAAATTTTGTTTCTCACTCAATACATGGAAATGGAATATGAGATAACTAGAATGGAAATATAGTCATTAATGAGAACAGAACAGTGAAAGCCCCTACTAGTCTTCAGGAGTATCTGAAGCATTAATGCCCATTCATGGAAATGAGTAGGTTATAATTTTGCCATAAGCTGAGGTCATATTCCAGAAATTAGAACTGAGGAGTAAATTAAATTCATTTTTTTCTTCACTGATCAAATAATCTTTTTTCATCTCTGTAATTATTTTCTTAGCTAAAAAATTTTTATTAATCAGGTTGCCCATGGTCAAGTTGAAAGACTGCTTGTGTTAGGGACAAAAGTTGACATTTTCAACCTATTGTAACCCTTAGTCAAGTTCAGCAAAATTTAACGGGCAGGAAATAATATCTTTTCCAGATGTGGCTTCTCAATTCAATGTGAGGGAGAAAAAATAACATTCACCAGTGTATTCTTTTCAAAGCCAGGGTGGGAAATTTAACAAAGAATTCTCCCCTTTCTGAGCTAGCATTAATACAAAAACAAAACCCAAACCTCCTCACACAGGGCTACTCTTCAAGGTTGCTGAGCAGACTTGCAAAAATAACTATACCCTTGAAATATTCTGGCAGGATGAATACCCCTGTTGTAATAACAGAGTCTGAGAGTTCTGCTTTCTTCTAGTTCCTGAAAAGGAGCAAGATTGTCTATATTTTGGAAACATATACTAAAGAAAACTGGGTATGTATTTCCTTTTACTCTTAAGTGTCCTCCCTGACCCCACTGCTCTTGCTAACTTCCCCCACCCCGACTATTTTAAAGCTTGTCATAGAAGTCTGTTTCTGTCTTTGACATCTCTAACTTATAATAGCAAGGCCATTCCTTTTTCCCTTCGTTGAACAAGACTCCTGCTGACTTATTTTTGGCAATTCACCATAAATCCATAGGTTCTCCAAAATAACAGATTAACACTTTCTTTATTGAATGTCTCCTGTGAGCCAGACACATAAACTCTGCACACAGAAAATGATTCCTTGCCTACTGAGATCTGATATGGAAAAGCAAAATGAAAGTGTTTTTTTTAAATTTTATTTTACTTTAAGCAACATTGTTTGTTCCTTAAGTGGTTAAGGATCCAAAACAGAAGTCCTCCAGTGTAAAAGTGAAGACATTTTGGTCCCATCTCCTTATGCTGTATGCACACTGGAGTTCAAGTTAATCTAACACACATCTGTTGAAAACCTACCAAGCGTATGAGGGCATGCAAAGTGCTCGTAAGGCCCTCAGTAAATAAATGTTGGGCAAGCAAGTGAATGTTGTTGAAAGAGTAAGAAATGATCTCTTTAGCCTCAAGCTGCTGACTCTATAGCAAAATGAGGGCTCTGTGACGTAAGATACACAGCAGGAAGAAAGACAGGTTGTACTAGACACAGCACACAGACAGAAGTAATTACTGATTCTTGGGGAGAAAGGGGAAGACTTTGTGGAAAAACTGGCATAGATCAGTGCCTTCAAGGATGAGTACAATTTTAATAGGAGAGAATGGGACGGAGATTTCATAAGGAAGGAGCAGAGCAGTATTTGTTCATTTGGCCAAAGGAAAATGTGTATCATTTGGAGTTCCTTATTTTGGGTTTAAATTTTAGTGTGGGTACAAAGATGTGAGGTACTTAGATTTATGTTCTTTTTTTTTTTAAAGATTTTTATTTATTTATTCGACAGAGATAGAGATAGCCAGTGAGAGAGGGAACACAAGCAGGGGGAGTGGGAGAGGAAGAAGCAGGCTCATAGCAGAGAAGCCTGATGTGGGGCTCGACCCCACAACGCCGGGATCACGCCCTGAGCCGAAGGCAGACGCTTAACCGCTGTGCCACCCAGGTGCCCCTAGATTTATGTTCTAATAATCTAAAACTTGTGTTCTCTTCTATTTTGTATGGTAAATATGTTTATACACACAAACATATGTACGTATATGTACATCTACATACATATGTGTATGTGTATAAAACCAAGAGGCCAGAGAAGCCAATATATTTAAGCCAGAAAACATTTTACTTGATTACAGTTTAACAGTATAAGTGGAAATAAGGCCAAAACAAGCCTTATTTCTTGCCAGTAAATGGAGATGAATAAGAGATTTGGTTTTAATCTTTGCCACAAACATTTGCTTTTAGTTTAAGTTCCAAGGCTTACCCTCTGGCCAGTGGCTCTAACCATCTCCGAAAACCAGACTACCACCTTCCCTGGGTGACAGACCTTAGAACAGAGATTTTAAGCCTCGTGTGCCCCTGCGCCCTAACAGCATTTGCTCTACTATTTCCTTCCCGTGACCACCGTGGGCATCTCACAGATAAGCGTTCTCTCAGGATTTTCACATTCCCGTGGGTAATGTTTCCACACGCCCCGGCTGTGACTTTCCACCAGCCGAGAGAGTTTTATCCAGCGATCCCTTTGTTCTGTTACTCGTGCCCATATCCTGTACAAAAAGATTCCTTTGAAAATCTAAGCATTTCTTTTGTAAAAAGAACCAGTTTCCCAAGATAAAACATTGAAAAGAGGCTCAAGCAATCATGCCAAGACTACACCTGCTTCAAGGTGTCAGCGAATTTGCTGCTTTCAAGCCCAGAAGTTGTTGTGAAATATATACTCCCATAACCAGGGCAGGTAAGTTCCAGTGTAAAATAAATCACGTGGCAATTTGTCAGAGAAATGGAAATGCGAAGGAGAAGGCCTCTAGGTCCATACAAATGACAGATGACGTTCCACCGCCACCGAACACACTTACTGTTAGCATCGCAAACATCAGTTGGCACACATTGAAGGCATGCCTCCAGTTGTGGTACAGAACCATTCGATAATTTTTCCTCACTGTCAACAGCCACCTACACAGTGTCTGAAATGGGAAGGGAGAGGTTGTATCAGGTGGTTGGATGTGTCTCCAGTGGGCTGTTATCAAAACAATGCCTTACGTCTGAGTTATCTCCACCACCCAAAGTCCTTCCACAAACCTCCCAGGGTTCTCACGGTAATCCCATGAGCGTGCAGGCTGAGTAGTATCATTTGCATTTGGGAAACCTTAAGTTGCATTTGGGAAACCTGGCTACCATGTTGTCCCGGACAGATCACCCTGTCAGAATATCTTACCTCATAGTCAATTTTAAATTTCTGCACCATCCCCAGCTCCATGAACATCCGGAGAGCAGCTGTGATCATGGCGTCAACGTCAAGAGAAAAGTCATCAAAGTGTATGTCATCGATGGCAAGTTCTGACACCAAAGGGACGTTGGCTGCCTACAAAACAGAAGACACAAGTCAAGCCAAGTTCACCAGCTTTTCCAAACCCCTCATCAGGCTCTCCTTTCCTGCTTATCAGACGTGCCACATAAATCAGACCTGACCTGCACTTACACTCTGATACAGCTAAACTCTGAGCTGGAAATGTCTTTTGTTTCCGAACTGCAAATGCCCCAAGCAAATGAAGAGGGTGGGAGGGAGGAAGGGAAGCTAATCTGAAGAAAAAATATACACACTGGATTTAGTCTGCAGAATTTAGAATACAAAGCTGTCTAGTTTACTGAAACTGCAGTCATACAATATATTCTGATGCATATTACGGAGCACTAAACGCAAGAAACATCTGGGCAGCCAGCAGCTGTGAATTTTAATTGCTGCTCTTCAGAGGAGGACGTGGGAATACACCCCTTTGCCTTGTTTTTTGTATCCTTATTTCCTTGTTTCTTGTACCCTCATATCCTGTAGCTCCGCACATGCACTTTGTTACACGTGTGGTCTATATATTCAGAAAGATGGCAGGCGTCAGACAGAGCATCTCTGGCACAAAAAGTCTTCTTAATAGAATAGAGGTGTTTGGAGGATCAGCACCAGCATATGTTTCACCGAAAGACTAAATTTACAATACCGTTTCGTTTCATTCTATATAAACATCACAACGTAATTACAATATTGGTCATACATATTCAGGGTTTTCAAAACACTCAAGCGAGGCGGCTGTCCATCAGTTGCCCCGCACAAGCTTAAAAGGAAGAAAAAATATCTTTGGGAATCATTTTCATGCTGATTTCATTGGGTTCACCATATCTTTTGGGCCACTCTTCGTAAGGGAATAATTTCTACCTTTTCAGGTTATCGGGGACATTCTGGATTCATTTTTCTAGTCTATTCACTGGGTATAAATTACTCAAGGAGTCATCGTCACCCTGGGACTATTTCAGGTGAGCAATGAAATCCAACTCTGGATACTCTAAGCATTCTAGAAACCATATAATCAATCCTTCCTTCCCAACTCCACGCTCCTCCATAAGAGTTTACATCTCAAGGCTAAAATCCAAACATTGTTTATTCCCCCCAACACAGAAGAATAATGAACCAATACATAAATACAGTACAGTACTAACTATATGCACACTGTTGTACAATAGGTATCTGGAACTTTTTCACCTTGTGTGGTTGAAACTCTGTACCCAATGGACACCTCCCCATTCTCCTCTCCCTTCTCTCCTCCAGCCCCTGGCAACCACCATTCTCCTTTCTGTTTCTATGAGTTTGACTACTTTAGATACCTCATATAAGTGGAATCATGTAGCATTTGTCTCTTTGTGATTGGCTTATTTCACTTAGCATAATGTCTTCAAGGATCATTCATGTTGTACCATATGACAGGATTGCCTTCTTTTTAAAGGCTGGATAATATCCCATTGCATGTGTATGCAGTTGACCCTTGAACAACATGGGTTTGAGCTGCATGGGTCTATTTACATGCAGCTTTTTTTCAATAAAGACAGCACAGTACTGTAAATGTATTTTCTCTTTCTTACGATTTTCTTAACGTTTTATGTTCTCTAGCTTACTTTATTGTAAGAATACAGTACCTAATACAAACAATATACAAAATATGTTAAACATAAACATAACTGTTTATGTTATCGGTAAGGTTTCTGGTCAATGATAGGCTATTAGTAGTTACGTTTTTGGGGAGTCAAAAGTTTTACGTAGATTTTTGACTGCATGGGGGTTGGTGCCCCTAACCCTCATGTTGTTCATGGTTTATTCTCTGTCTTCATCAGCTTATCTGTTGAGCAATCATTTCCATATATTAGAGGTTTTAGAGTGTTAGATGTTTTCCTCAGCTGTAGGGTCATCTTTGATTCTTAGCTTCTGTTTACAAGTCAGGCTCTATAGCTCCAGTGAAAGCTTCTGCCGCCTCCTGTGGAGGGGGAATTCTAACTGACCTGTTTCCTTGGGAAAGCCACCAATGTGGGTTTCTTTAGGGCTTTGCTCTTTAGCTACTCCGATCCCCAGAGAAGAATCTTGCGGGTGGAGCCTGGCTGGGTAGGGGGCTGGGGGAGGAGTCTCAGCACCGGTTTTCTAGCTCTTCATTCAGCTCTGTTTGCAGCCTGTATGCCTACCCTAAAGCTCTGTGCTGGTGTCTCCCTAACCCGAAGAGCAGCTGTGATATACTCTTAAGCTACACACGGGTCCCAGTGTTTATGAAATGGAGGCGTGAGACGAAGCATCCAGAGACAGCACTGTTTCTTCAATTCCCCATTTTCCTGTACATAGTCCCAGCTTCATCCCCACTTCCAAAGGTACTTAATTAGTCCCCTATCTGGGAGGGGCTCTGTGGTATAAATTTGTTTGCTTCCCATCTTTTCCCATTGCTGGCTTATTTTGCTTTTCTTTGGTTTGCTAAATTACTTAATATTTATCAGTTTCCTAGCTTTCAATATTTTGTTATTGTTAAGTCCTCTCCTAATTTCTTTGTTTTTGAGAATTTATACCTTAAAAAAATTTTCTTCATGGGTTTTTAGTGGGGACTGAGGAAGGAACAAAAGAAAATGAGTCAGTTTACTCTACCACCATTATCCAAAAATCATTGAAATTATGTTTATTAAATGATGCCTTAAACGATCAATCAGCTTGGAGAACTCAGAAGTAAGTTGGCTTTTGGTTTTTAGTCCCTTTGTTTCTACGTGCCTGGGCCTGGCCACAACTGTGCACACTCCTTTCTTCTATTTGATACTCCTGTGTGTTCAGCTGTGTCAATCCTGACCTCGCCTTTTAAGCTGTAACAATCTTAGAGGCGGATGCCATGTTTCTTCCCCTTACGGAAACTCCAGAACGACTCTCTACTTCCACCACACGTTTCAAGGGCTTTCTATGTACATAGAAGATCTGTGTTCACGGCAGTTTGTTCACGTTCAAACCCAAATACAACTGGAAAACCACTTCCCAAGAGGGCAGGAGCCCCGTCCCAAAAGACAAGAGTGATTCTGCTCTCAGGAGAAGAGTCTGGTCCTGAGTTGGCAGAGGAAGTCCAGCCCCCTCCCAGCTGGTTGCCGAGGAGCTTATATGGCAGTGGAGGCCGTGCTGCTCTTCAGGTGGCCCCTGTCTTGTGGATTATTAATAGTGTGGTCTCTGATGCCATTATAAATCCTCTACCCTTCAAAGGCACTAAATTCACTTAATTATCTTAAAAATTAAAGAATATAGGCATTTTTTCATTATGAAATGTTAATGGAAAGGAAATAAGAACATTAGGTTGAAAAATGTAGGGTGACCTCTGGTTCACCAAGACCCATACTTATTGACCTTGTCTTTTTTCCCCTAATAGGTTGATTGATCCAGAGTTAAATCATACCAGAATATAGATCACCCTGAGCCCTGTCGTAAACCGTTGCTGGCACTTGTAGATGCACAGGAAGTCCCCAGCCTTTCAGAAATGGCCAGTTTCAGCTATTGTGAGAAGTATAGATAGTTTTCATCCACACTACTGGGTTCAAGAGCAGTTTCGGGAGGAAATCATGAAGAATTAAGAGTAGTATGTGTCCTGAGGAGTTGTGCATGGAGATCTTATCTGCAAAAGATTTGGGAAGAGCCTTCTGTTGCCAGATTTCCTTGTTATAGAAACACAATCTCTGCATATCTTCTGATAAGTAGAGAATGGGACCACATCTTCCAAACCTATAATTACTCTAGACATAGGATATTAACAAAACAAATCAAAGTCAATTTCTCCAAGTGTCAGTCTTCAACTTTTAAATATTTATAAGGCACCATATCCCTAAATCAAAGAGGAGTGCTACAATCCAAAATAACTACTGAATTAATAGCCAGGAAATAACATTTGGATAAAAGAACCATTTACTTTACTGCAGCAATAAATGAAAACACAGAATTATGAGTCCTGGAGCTAATTTGAATAATGTTCAAGAAGTGGGACTCTAGCTGGCTGGGAGTACCTGATATCCTTTGACCATTCCTCTTCTTTGTTTGGGTCTTAATAGTTAAGTGGTTATCAAAGGGAGTCATAAAACTGCCTCCTCTAAAATTGAAAAGGTAGCTTTACAAAGAGGCCATAAAATGTTAAAATACAATCCTGGATCCCCTGACACATGAATATTACATTTTGTGATGTTCAGAAAATGGGAAGAAACAACAAAGTGGGTGGTGGTCCAGGCCAAGCATTTCAAAGGCAAAATGACTTGTTGCCAATCCATTCCACTCAGTCACTGACCCTTTTGGACAAGAATAGAAGTTGGGGGCTTTAAGATCCTGGGATTAATGAAGACAGGAGAATGGGCTGTGGGGATGTGGAAGGGACTCTGAAGTTCTTTATTTTGCCACACTTTTATAGCTCTTACCACACGCCAGGCACTGTTCTAGCACCTTATGCATATTATTAACTCATTTGCTCCTCACGAGGACCTGAAGACGTAGGGAATATTTTTAACCCCGTGTTACAGAGTAGGCAACTGGAATAGATGCTAGGCAATCTGTTCAAATTTGCACAGTGGTGACTGGCAGAGGCAGATTTGAACCTGGGGCCTCTGGTTCTAGAGACTGGTTCCTAACCACTACACTACCTCTAGAAATGGGCTGATGCCAAGCCAAGGGGTCTCCCATCCCTGTTTTATGCAAGCTAACTTGGGTGCACCAGGGGTGGTGATTAGGATTTAGCTCCAGATAATTAGGGATCCATTTTTCATGATGAGCAGCCTGGAACCATTTGAGAGGACAATGTTTTGGTCTTATATGAATTCATCTGGGAAATCTCTAAGTTCACAACTGCCTCTAGAACAGCCCCAGTCATTAGCATTTTGATTAGAGGGAACACAGAATCAGCTCAATACTCCCAAGACCATCCTGAAAAAGATAACTTCTCTTCTGAGGGAGCAGAAGCAGACTGTAGGCCAATTACATTAGCTTCCGACGGGAAAGCAGAGCACGCATGGGGCTGATGTTACCCTTGGCCAAGCAAGGTAACTTGTAGAGTAAGGGAAGCTGCAAACAGGTGAGATGCTGGGTGGAGCGCAGGAACATGAGGGATCCTTCTGCTAGACAGGAGCCTTTTGTCAGAAACCTGGGAAGGTGTCTCTGGACAGTTGGGACACAGTTGAGAAATGCTTAAAACATACGCATGAACTCAGGTTTTAGAGGGACTAAGTACTAGAAGTACTTAGTAGTTTAGATAGTATATAGTCACATTTCCAGTGGCAAAGGATGACATTTTGATGAATTTCTTTCTTTTTTTTTTTTAAAGATTTTATTTATTTATTCGACAGAGATAGAGACAGCCAGCGAGAGAGGAACACAAGCAGGGGGAGTGGGAGAGGAAGAAGCAGGCTCATAGCGGAGGAGCCTGATGTGGGGCTCGATCCCATAATGCCAGGATCACACCCTGAGCCGAAGGCAGACGCTGAACCGCTGTGCCACCCAGGCGCCCCACATTTTGATGAATTTCTGCTCTTGCTCAGAAAAAGAGGAAACGATTTCTTATTAATCGCAGTACAATGTTGCTTTCTTAAATCAACTTTCAAACAGGAAAGTTGGGATATTTGGGAGCCCGCAACATGTGAAACATGTGGGGAAAGATACAGAATTCAAAGGAGAGAGCGCAACAAAGCTCGTCAGAGAGCCGCTCTGCTGACAGAGAAGGTGCTGGCCGCCCAGCACATTTGTAGGCAGCCTCCATCTTGCTTGTCTACAAACCACCACCAGAAGCCACGAAGAGCTGTGAGGCCAGCTGGTGGCCTATGTGGCAGTCATGGAAGATCTGAGTCGTGTTCCTGGGGCCAGACATACAATAAGGAGATGATCAAACACTGCAGCTCACGGGCTCAATTTATATGTGGAAACAGTAAAATTTAGAACATAAGAGAGAATATAAATTCTAAGAATGGTCAAGAAATATTTTTAAGAGAAGAATTATAAGGCCCTATCTTATCTCAGGTTAAAATATAAACATAGTATATTTTAACATGTTTACATGTTAAAACTTAGACTTTATGCCTTTAACTCAGCCTACACCATTTTTGTCATGTAACTCCCTCTTCGAATACCTCTAAGTGTTCAACGTGGCCTGCTGAAGAAAGTAAAATTCTTTAGCTCGACATTCAAGGCTCTTTGTAAACATTGCCCATCCAGCGTTACCATCTTCTAGTCGGAAGCATCAGACTGGGCATTTCATTTTCCTTATTCTCATCTCTCCCTCTGTTTCAGATTA
This sequence comes from Ursus arctos, assembly GCF_023065955.2. NCBI lineage: Eukaryota > Metazoa > Chordata > Mammalia > Carnivora > Ursidae > Ursus > Ursus arctos. The sequence goes on from NW_026622763.1 coordinate 56,385,179, forward strand.
TTCTACTCCCTGCCCCTTCCCCCCGCCATTGGGTTTGACTTCTTCCTTACTCTGTGCCAGTTGAAATTCAAATGCCATCTTCTTTACAAGTTCATTTCCATTCATTCATTCCTATTTCATCCTACAGTGATGTTTTCCTTCTCTGCAGTTATAGAAATCACTGTAATATTTATAGTCTCTTTCTACTCTAGGGTTTTCAAGTCTACCCATTAGAGCAGGAAGTAGGTCCCTGAATCAGGTATGCAGATTGGTTTGAATGTGATTATTTGTGATTGGGGGGGAAGGATCCATAGCTCTCTTCCGACTCCTCTAGTTTAACATGGTTCTGAAGCTTGACAAACTCACCAGCTGATCCTTCTGTACATGTTGAAGGCTGTTTCCTCCAGAATCTTGGTATACATGAATACTTAAGCTTCACCTAAACCGTGGCAAAGCTTCCCATTACACAGCTAACCAAGTCAAAGGGCATTTTATGTATTTGTCTTTTTTAAGTGCATAAAAGCAAGGAAGATTTGTAGTCAATACCCACTATATTGAAAAAGAGAGCAAAGTTTAAAGAAATATGAACTCCTGGGTACAGTATGTCCCCTTTCTCAGTAACCTTAAATTATTCTCAATTGTTGCTTAATTCACTTTGGTTTTCTAGGCTTGAGTACACCTATTACTTTGAATCTCTTAATAGGAGAATGGAACTTCTATTATCTCTTGACATTCAGAAATTTCACCGGAAGTTAAAAATCTTATGGCCTTTCTTTTATTTCTGTTTGAGCTGTTCTAGTTAAACAATCTCAACTCTACCTGTGTCCCATTGATCTCAGGAACTGCCTTTGTTATCTTTCATGCAAAAGCATAAGCCTCGGGAGGCATGATTTCCACAGATTTTTCTTGTCATGGTGAGAACGAAAAGTAAAAGAAATTCAGAGTGACTGTTCCCTTTGGAAACAGAGAAACTTTCTTTGATGTGATGTCTTTTTAACACTGGCTCTTTCATATTTCTAATGTGCCCTTCTTATTTATGTTTATCAATGAAACAGTCTCCACAGCAGCACTGAAAATTTAAATACTGCGTTTCAACAGAAACTGGTCATTTTTAAAAGAGATTTTATTTTTTCTAGTATATAACATTTAAGATAAAATTAAAAGCAATTCGATATAAGTTCTTTTTAAAAAAGGTATCAAGTGTTTCTTCTTAAACATATGCAGATATCCCAGGTCAGTTGACTCAATATTTGTTTATATACTTCCATGTTTTCTGTAGTCTCTTTATGAAAGATTGTTTAAGAGTACAAGATTAATCCATCTTGCATTGAGTACGTTACAGTGGTCATAAAGGCAGTGGGTGAGGTGAAAGAGAATTAGCACTAAGAGATGATGATGTGTTGAATCTTAAATTTAAAATCAGGCCTGGGGCGCCTGGGTGGCACAGCGGTTAAGCGTCTGCCTTTGGCTCAGGGCGTGATCCTGGCGTTCTGGGATCGAGCCCCACATCAGGCTCCTCTGCTATGAGCCTGCTTCTTCCTCTCCCACTCCCCCTGCTTGTGTTCCCTCTCTCGCTGGCTGTCTCTATCTCTGTTGAATAAATAAATAAAATCTTAAAAAAAAAAAATCAGGCCAGTGGTCCCTGAGTACAGTGAACACTGTGAAGTAATTTTTCTTTTCAAAAAATGTTTCTGTTAGAAACGTTTACTGCTTTCTTATTAAAGTTTAGTCAATATGGTATATCAAAGTGTTGTTTTGTTGGTGGTAGTGGTAGTGGTATATACATAAGCTGCTTTGTTCCAAAAAATGTTGAATGTGGATTTCAAAAATCCATGCAATAACAAAGAGTAAGAGAAAATAAAAATAGCCCAGAAAGAAAAATCAAAGAGAAACTAAGGATAGGAATATAAATCATGATCAGAAGTGAAGTTACTAGACAAAATGCACTAGTTTCAAGACATTTGTAAGGAAAGCCAGAAATTTGTCTTCCCAGCAACCACTACACAGAGAAGATGGTATGTTAGATAATTTACAGAGTTCATAAGATTTTTAAAAAAGACAGGGGCTAAGGAAACCCATAGAGACACAGCTATGCTATCTCTGAGTCTACAGAGAAATGTCTCTTGTGATTTTCAGGGAAAAATTTCCCAAGCCATTAATTCTCAAAGTGTGGACTCCAGACCAGCTATATCACCACCGGAGAACTTGTTAGAAATGCAAATTCTGAATCAGAAAACTCTATTCATGTTTAACAAGCCCTGTGATTCTGATGCTTGCTAACGTTTGAAAACCATTGTTGTGAACATGATTCCTTCAAGAAGCAGAGCAGCGAATTACTCAGCGCTGGGGTGGCTCTGGGTGGTGTGCAAATTTGGGGGATGGAAGGCAGAGTATAAGGGTTTCCCCAATGAAGTGAAAAGCCACTGATTGATGAGGGTTTGCTATGCAATTCTTTGGACTTTTTCTATGTTTGAAAATTTTCATAATAAAATGTGGGGAAAAAATTATTCACTGCCAACCACTGATAAAACATCAACCTAACAATACTGTCCTCCAGGAAAAAGGTTTGGCTCCTTAGGGATTTGTGCAGTGATGTTTCTAAAAAGTGTGGTTTAAATTCTAATAATTGTTTTTTCTTGAAGCTATTTTTTACATTTACCTTGTAGCTGCCTAGAACCCTCTTCACAACAGATATGGACTCTAATCCGACCCCCGACCCTACTTGCTAAGGGGCCCTGGGCAAGAAGCTGAGGTAAGCCTGAGACTGAGCATGCTCCGTGTAGACACAATAATAAAACTCTGTTGTGCGGTTGCTGTGAGGAGTAAATGAAATAACACCCACTCAAGGTCAGGGTCCAGCACACTGCCTGAAAACAGGAAACACCAACTGATAGTGACTTACTAACTGTGGTGGTGGTTGTCATATTGTTGGTATACTTGTTAGTAATGTTTATACCGATAGCCTCAAAGAAGGAAGGAGTGGATGTAAGGAATTTCAGTGACTAGACCCTGAGGAACCAACTCTCCCCACTCCCTTAGGAGACCTCTGAATTTAATTCCGTTTCATTGAACACACCTGTATTGGGTGCCTAACCCGACGACAGGCACGGATGGCACGGTGCTACAGATATATTTCTGAAATCAATGTGGTTCCTGTGCTCACGATCTGTGGGGGGACACAACGAGGCCAACAAGCAGTGACAATACAGTATGGGATGTGCTATGATGGGGGAGACCCAGGGCACTCTCGGAATCCCTGGGAGAGTTTGATGGAATAGCACTAGTTTAGTGCCACTGCCTGCATTCTAAATCATCATTAAACTTCAGCTTTATAAAACATACTGAGAATAACTGAAAATGTTAAAAATAGTTACTATGATGAAAAGCTTCTCAAGGTCATAAAGCTTGTATTGAAACCTAAGAAAAGATGCAGACTCCATTCCCGAGATGCTCATGGTCTATGCAGGGAGAAAGAAGAGGAAACAGAAGGATTAGTAACAAAATGGAAGCATAAAGTTTAGAGGCAACAAGGGGAGGGAGCATATAGGAGGACAAGGAACACAGTGGAGGAGGGTTAGCTGATGAGGGCACTGAAGGATGAACCCAAGTTCACCAGGAGCGTTAGGAAACATGGATGATTGTAGGCAGAGAACAGAAGGGAGAGTAGAGTTCCCATCTCACCTGCAGATGGCACAAAACCAGGAGGCACAGACCTCCAGGGCCCCAGGCTGATGACAATGGCTTGATTCAGGACTTGCCCTAATCGGCCTTTAGAGCCTGTGAAGCAGCAGCTTGGCCAGGCTCCCATCTGTGGTCCTGGAGCACAGCCCAGGAGCGTGCCTTGCCTCTAATTCCAGGACTGACTTCTGCTCACTGTCCCTGCCAGCCTGCTCCCTTGTCCCTGGGCAGTAACCAGTCTCTGTCCTCTGTGGTCAGAGCTTCCACAAGCTTACCTCCAAAGCTCTGGTCACAGTTTTTGTTGTGGCAGGTGACAGACTGGGGATTCTTTACTTATGGAAAAACATTGTCTTTGTTTTTCCCTTTCTTTGCTGCACTCAGCAGCAAACCCTTTCCTTCCTCTTCTGGGAAAATGTGAAGATCAAGCAGGCCTCTGAGTCCTCCAGGAAAAGGAACTTGTTCTCGGTTGAGTGGGGCTGAGTCAGTGGGCCATCAGGATCTATTTTGAAAGAACCAAAGGAGCTCCTGGGGGAGATAAGAGAAGGGGAAGGAAGAATGTAGCCACCTCACAGAGGTCACAGAGTGGGGTAAGAAAGGAAGGAGAGTCTCTGGGAGCACAGTGGCTGATCCACCATGGTGCATCTGCGGAGGAAGTAGATGCAGCTAGCAAAGGACCACCATTGAAGCATTGTTTGAGCTTCCGGGAGGCACATGGTAGCTGAATCAGGAGTCACACATGGATTGTCCTGCCTTTGTGCAAGTGGATGCCTCCCATGGTTTGCACTCAGGGACTCACCAGCTACTTGTCCCATGGGAGACTGGTGAAGACTTTAGCTCATCAGTGTCAGCACCTCAACCGCTGGCCACTCAATGGGAGTGACAGTTGTCTGGGCAACAACACCTCTGCTCAGTCCCCAAACACATAATACCTAAGGCCACCAATAAAGCCAAGAAAGAGGGGTAGGGTCCTAGGTACCTAGAGGAGTGCTGGTGGGGGTGCTCTGCACACCTGAACTTGGGTGGGAAGCTGGATGATGACATTCCTGCATCATTAGTAATAAGTTAGGCAATCATTTGTTAAAGCTCTGCTACAGGACGGTAGGGATTATGTCTGTCTTGTTTACTTTTGTGTCCTAAGTGTCTAGTATAGTTTCACAGGGCTGTGCCTGGCACCAGGAAGAAACTCACTAAACATTTGTTGAATGAGTGAATGAAGACCAGCTAATCTCACTGAAAGTTATTTTACTAGTTCTCTCCACGCCGTGCCACAACATCCTGTCATGGATTTGAGCTTGTGGGACCCACTGCCAACCACCTCTGTGAATCCTTCACACGTAGACACACCCATGTGCAGAAATCCAAGATCAGGTAAAATATGCGAGTCAAGTAGCCTTCTAATTTTGAGTGAACCTACTGCACTATTTGTGTATACATCACCAGGGCTACTTGTAGAAAGAGACACACAGAGGGACCTCTAAACCTGTGGCTCTGGTCTTCAAGCTCCAAGATGAGCTCATCAGCTGTGTGACTCTGGGTGGCAAGAGAGAGCCTGCTTCATCTCTCTAAGAAGGAGATAAATCCTTCTAATGGATGCATGAGTGCACCATGGTGTCCCCGAGAGGTTATCATGAACTTCTTCTCATGTCTTAGTGGTAGGAGGATGGGGGGATATTTGTGGTAAGCCAAGGTTGGGTTGATTGTATTAGACTTTAAAGTTTAGAGATGTGAGATATGAATACCCTACAACAAGTGCTGCCCATCCAGCACAGTCTTTCTAGCCCAAAATATTGCTGCCTTTCATCTCGGTCCTGCCAGAGCCACCATCCCCTCTGTATACTGCTTCTCTGACTCACATACTTGGTTGGACCTTAATAGCCTCCTGCTCACCTCAGCCTCAACTTGCTGTGCTGTGAGTGCTGCCCGAGTCCTTGCTGCCCCTCTCTGCTGCAGTATTACCCAGGAGAGGGAAGGCACAGCCACTGATGCTTCTTCCATATTCTATGGTGCCTGGCAGCTTATAGGACTCCATAATTGTGTGATGAGTGAGGATAAACTCTACACTCACTGGCAGTTTATCCAAGTCCCTAAATCCACCTGACGAGTACTCAAAGAGGAACAGGAAATTAAACAATATTGTAAAAGAGATTTATAGAAGATAACCTAGATCATCCTTTAGGAAATAATACAGATTCTATATCAAATAATATAGATTTAATCAACATTGTTTTCACTTAAAAAAAAAGGACACTTCAAATGTCAGCTTTTCATAGCTTAAATACATCTACTCCAACCAGTAGCCACTCTGTATTAGCTTTAGAACAATCTAGGCATCTTAGAAAATAAAACAACGCACCCAACGCTGTTAACTTCTGCTACTAGCTTTGGCATGTTGTAATTTTTTCAAAGGTTTGGATTTAGTGACCAGGCTTAGATGTTAATTTCACAAAAAGAAACTTGGCAAAAGACTGTCAGAAATTCCCAACTCTTGGTGGGAATAACGTAAAGAAAAAACTGCAACTTTATGCACAAATATGATCTCGACATGGGTTGAATAGATAATTGCCTACATGCCAGGACTGGAGGGGGTGGAGATCTACAATTCCAGGTGAGTTCTCTCTTCTGCCTGCCTGAAATATCACCTCTGGGTGATATTTTAAGAAGTGAGGCTGTCTTGGACATCAGCCCCTGGTGATGGGTTAGGGTTTAGAAACCAGTAATAGGGGACCAGGTGGGTTGGTTCTGCACTTTATTAACAAACTGCTGAAGTCGAAGGAACATCATACTCCCTTGTTTCTGTAGTTTGAAATCACAGGCTTATCAAAGAATTTTCACTAATTAAAGAATTCACAGGAACAAGCGAGCACTAATGCTGAACTGTGATACGTAAGGCACAGAGGACACGAAAGGACATGGAGCTTGGAGACTGGTGAATGGTAGAGAAGGATAATGTTGGGGGATCAAAGAGAACTGGAAGCTCAACTTCTTCTCTTTATGGTTTTGGGAGATGTCCATCTGCCCCTGCCTTGTGTGTGCTGGGATGATGGGTCCCAATGCTCTGTTCCAGAGTTCCACACCCCACCATGAGAACAGAGCCACAGAAGGGCAAAACTTGAATGATGGGATTAAAATTAGAAGCTAATAGCAACAGTGGGTCATACTGGGTGTGAAGAGGATGGTGTGAGTCAGTGACCAGGACATGGCTTTGTTTGGGTTTTCCATTCATGTTACTGGCCTGATCCCATGCTCTCTCCCTCTGTTCCATACTCTGAATTCCATACTCTTCTTGGCCTGCTAGTTGGGGTTAGGAGTACAATCTGTCACCAGGGACATATGTGGTTGACCACCCAATCATCACTTTCCAGTGAGCTGATCAGAGTACATAGTTCAATATTCATGTATTCAGTAGAAACTATTTCCCACCCTGTGCCTCAAAAAGTATAGTAGAGGCTCGTTGTCACTTCTGACACTAAGCATCTCTCTGCTGTTGCTTCAGCATGTAGTTGGGTAGCTTCTCGGAGAAAAATAGACTCCACTTTCCACATGTTTTTCATGGTTCCTCTATGCAGCAAGATAAATAAGAATTTATATACTTTTACTTATAGATCCACAAAATATTTATATTGGTTTGTGCCATAAAAGCACATGAAGCATTCTAAAAGAAGTTTCTACTCTTAGGGGTGAATAAAGCAATCACCTGCAGTAAAGAAGCAATCTGTCAAGTGAGGAAAGTGGGGTGCGGCGCTGATTCCTCAGCTACAATTCCGTGTTTTGAATCGTACTTGGATTTATTCTCAGATGGACAGAGGTGCCCCTGAAAACACACTCACACGTACCTCCATGCACATAATGTCATGCGCGTGCAGGTGTGTATGTGTGCACACACACTTCATTTTTAATTTGCTTTTTGACTTCTATCAGATATTTTATTAGTCCTTTGTGTCCTGCCTTTCTATCAGACCATCCCCCACACACTGATGAACATTTTCATTTTGCCCAATTGTGGTGTTGGTGGTGTGTATTGCTATCTGACTCAAGCTACATGTGCTGGATAGGACAAAATATTTTGGAAGTGAAATTATATTTAGAAATCCACATATAAGCATCAGCAAAAATATTCATAAATTTAGGAACATTAATAATTTTCATTTAAACAATTAAGAACTCAACCATGTTTGAACAGGTTGGCTACTTTGTTAGATCCTAGTAGCATACCCATTAGAAGAATGTTTTTTATCACCATGATGCACTTCTTGAGATGTACTATATACCAAGCATCATGCAAAGTGTTTTATAGCATCTCGTTGAATCCTCTAACAACCTGATGGGTAATGTTCTATTATTAGTCCCAATTTAGCCCTACCTATCAATAATGAGGAAACTGAAGTTAAGAATATAAGTAACTGCCCCACGGTCACATAACTAGAAAACTGCTGGATCTTCCCCCTGCCCCCTATGTATGTAATCATTACCCTATGCCACCTTCACAATCACCTGAGTGCTCTCTTAGCTTACATTCAGAGTGACGCTGCCATGCATTAATTCCAGATGTTCTCGCCCATGCAGTATGTATGTATGTGTTACCTTTTAAGTCTGTCTCTCATCATTTATAAGTTCCATAAGGAAAAGATTAAGATTCTCAAATGCCAGCAATTATTACAGCTTAGTACTTCTTTCATGGCTAGTACTTAGTAAATGGGGGTTGGTGGTATGCTCAGTGCATACTGTCTGGGGCCAACAGTTATTTATGTCTTTGAATCTGAGTTTCGCCACTTACTAGAGCTCTGGCCTTGGGTACCTACTTCCTCTTTGGGAAAAAGAGCGTAAAAATAACTCTCATAGTCATTAAAAGTGTCAAGTGAGGTAAAACACTTAGCACAGTGCCAGGCTGAGAGTAGGCCCTCAGTAGAAGGCAGTGTATCAGTCTTCTAGGGCCACCACAGCAAGTACCACACACTGTGTGACTTCAACAACAGAAATGTACTTCCTCTTGGCTGCAAGTCCAAGACTGAGGTGTTGGCAAGATTGGTTTCTCCTGTGCCTCTTTCCTTGGCTTGCACACGCCCTCTCCTCAGTGTGTGGGCATCCCTTATGCCTCTCCATTTTCTTTAAGGATGCCAGTCATTTGAGATTGGGGCCCCTCTTATGATCTCACTTAGCCTGAATCACTTCTTTAAGGCCCTGTCTCTAAACACAGTCACATTCTAATGTACTGGGTTGGGTTTCTTTCTTTCTTTCTCTCTTTCTTTTCTCTCTCTCTCTCTTTCTTTCTTTCGATTTTATTTATTTATTTATTTGAGAGAGAGAAAGAGTGACTGAAAGAAGAAAATACAGAGAGTACAAGCAGGTGGAGGGGCAGAGGGAGAAGCCGACTCCCCACTGAGTGGGGAGCCTGATGTAGGGCTCAATCCCAGGACCCTGGGATCATGACCTGAGCCGAAGGCAGATGCTTAACCAACTGAGGCACCCAGGTGCCCTTGTGTGTTGGGTTTCAACATATGAATTTCAGTGGTGGATGGGGTGGTACACAATTCCACTCACAACAGATGATTATCATTTTGCAGATGAAGTGAATACTAAATTTCCAAAAATTAAAAATAAATGATATATGTGGTCCCAAGAGTGGTGGTCCCCTTCAAAAGTATCCTGATTATAATTCCAGTCCTTCCTCTCCCTAGTTTCTTAGAGAAGACAATCTAGAGAGGCTTTCTCTCCCCAGCAAATTGTACCATATTCACTTTTTTTAAAAATATTTTTTTAATATATTATGTTAGTATTCACTTTTGGAAAGAAATATATTCAGTGCTAGGGTACCCAAGATACACTGAAGGAAAATATGATTAATCAAATTAGAGTTAAACAACTCAAAAAGTAAAGATCAGGGGAACTGTAAGCTTGTCGGACATGAAATCAGCCTGCCTGTTTGGCCAGGGAAGGCGATCCTCTCTCAGAGAGCCGGCAACCAAGTCATTCTTCAACTTCACGTCTTGTGGAACAAGCCCTCACCATCCTTGTGTTCCCATCATTGTACCTCCCTTAGGTAGAAAATTACTGCACGCTGGTGCTGTTGAGAAGAGGCCAGGAAAGATTTTTCATTCCCAGAGAGCCCCCGTGTGCCAACCTCAATCTGTCTCACCCCGAGGGGCCCTGTCTCTTGTCTGTCTCTGCTTATGAAGCCCTCCCCGGTGCTTCTAACCACCTGCAGCCTCTCCCACCAACTCTCCCAGGATTTTTTGTTCTCTTCTCTTCTATAGCATTTACCATAGTCTGCTCTCTGTTCAAGTTGCTGTGTATTCATTCTTCAGCTCATTCATTCAATGAATCCTTAGTGAGAGTTTCCTGTGTGCCGGGTACCTTGCAGAGCGCTGTGTCTGAATTCATTTATCCTACTAGACAGGGACTCTCTGAAGGACAGGACAGCACGGAAACAGTGCCTGCTTCATTTTTGTACCACCCAGGGGGCAGTCACTTGACAGGCTTTCCATAAATGTTAGCTAAATTAGATTGACAGGTGTAAAAGGATACTTTCTCTGAGAACACTTTCCTCCGAAGGAAGAGGTGGTTAGGAAAGTAAGAAGTTCGTAAGAAAGAGTATCTTGAGGTTTGAAGAAAAGCTCCATTTCCAACAGACAGTAGAGGTAATAAAGGTTTCAACTCTCACCCTCTGTGCTGAAAGAGGGGCCCCCAAGTGAAAGGGATCTCAACAGAGCTGGCATGATGGAGGGCTAGGGACCAAACTTATCACAGGGGAATTACCAGGCAGCTCCATATCAGCTGCTCTTCCCTCCTCTCCTGCTTCTGGAATTTGTGGATAATGTGCTTCTGAATTCATGTCCTGCTTCTACATAAACGGCAGGGATTTAATGGTGTGAAGAGTCATTTGATAAAGCTGTCTATAATGGTTTTTCTTTCATTCTCCTTGGAACGAGGAGAGGGATAGAAGAATCAAAGCTTAATACAGAGGCTTGATTACAGACATTAGAAGTAAAACTTAACTTTTAAATAATGGAGCTTTGCTGCTTTCCTGATTTTCTACTAAATTCTCATAGTCTCTGATCACTGGGATCATTGATTGTTAGCCCCACACAAGAGTTAAGTGTGCAAATGCTGCTCTCTTGGTTCTGGCTGTGAAGAAAAGGAGATTAGAACAGGACACGTGTGGAGGGCATGGGGCTGACAAGGTGAGAGGTGGGGAAGTGAGGGATGAGGGAAGGAAACTGGGCCATCAGGTGCTCACTGTATGCTCTGAACTATGCAAGCATGGGATAAGAGGGCTCACGGCAGAAATGCCTCCAAAATCAACCTCACCTGATTTCGGATGGCCAAGAAGGAGTAGTTCTCTCAGATCCTTTGAAGAGAAAGAAAAAGAAAGGAACTAGCATTTTCTGAGTGGGTACAACCACAGCTAGTTTCTCTTTGAATATTCATGGCTCTGTGAGGCTCAGAGAGGTTGAACAACTTATTGGTAAGAAGCCTGAGTAAGTTAAGGAGGCATGAGTGCTCTGAGGGGAAAAGGGAAGGGAGGGGTGGAGTAAGGGTTCAGAGAGCTTTAAACAGCCAGGAATCAGGAAGGGGTTGTTGAAGAGGCCTGATGTGTGAAATTCAAGTTGGAAATAAGAGAACACATGAGCAGGAGACTAAATCTATGTCAGTTTTGGCTGGGCAAGATGGCTTGTACTTTTCAGTCAAAAGTACATTCAGTTTCATTCAAAAAGAAAAATAAGCTAGCTGCCACCTGGGGTCCAGACCACCATGAGGCTTCCCTCCCCTCCCTCCTCCTCTGCCCCTGCACCAGCACTGAAACCAGGCAAGAAGTGCTGGAGGCTTCAACATTTCTAAGACCAAAGTGGGGCTCCAGCTCAGGAAACAGAGGTGGGAACCTTGAAAGACTAGGCATGGAAAAAGGCAGAGATCCTGGGGGAGGAAAAGAAAAGAATACATGCGAGAGTGCTGAGAGAAAGGCAGGAGGAGAAATCTACTCTGGTGGCCCGGTAGGACATTCCTGAGGTCTGCTGGCAATCCTCTGTGCAGGAGACTGCTGATGAGCAGGACCATTCCCAATGTTCCATGCTTTTCCTGACCATGTAACATTAGATAGATTAGCATGAACCTAAAGTATGTTCAAGCCTTCTTCAAATTCCTCTTGGCACATTCACACTGTGGGAGGTAGGAAGAGAAGGAACATTGCCCGCTTCCCAAATCACGGAGGACCCGCCAGGAGATCAACCAGCCAGGAGGTGTGGCGGGCCACTGGTCCAGGTTACGTTGTTCAATCACTGTCTATCAGGGGATTTTCCTGATTGGGCCTCTTTATGGGATAACTTCTGAAAGGGATGCTCAGTGACTACGATGAATGTTATTATTATCCTTGATGATTTGCTTCTCTCCATGTGAGAAGATTCTACGGGCCTTTGCAGTACCACGTGACCCTGTGCCTCCCGTGAAATGGCAATACTTCCCTGCCCACTGATGTCAGACTTGGTCATGACTTGCTCTCTGGCCCATGGGATGTGAGTGGGGGTGACTGTACACCACTCCATCCCACCCACACACACAGGGACCAAATCTATAGGGCCCATCATATGGTTTGCCAGCTCTCTAGCTCAAGCCCTGGAATGAAGATGTGTGGAAGGAGCCAGCCAGAGCTGACCAATAGCTGACATATAATGAGAGCTAGAACAAACCTCTGCTGTGGTTCTTTCCTCGAAAGAACCTAATGAGAGTTGCTATAATGACCCTTTCCTTTGTCCACTCTCTTTATTTTAATTGCCTTGGCTTTTTTAGGTCCGGTGTCCATAAAAAAGGATAACTGTTTCCATTCACGGATACTTTTCCTTCTTATCCCAAACAATAGTAGACTTTGTATGTAACAGAAAAGTCATGATATAAGAAGAGAGAGGAGGAAAAAAAAGAAGAGGGAGAAAAACTGGCATATTGAGAAAGAAAAAGAGACTGAGTGTATCTCAGGTCTTTGGGAGACCTGGCACCCTTAGGTATAAAAGCACAATGGCCAGAACTCTCACCAGAGTGTATACAACCCCTATCAACACTAGAATGGGCTCCTAGCACCCCTAATAGAAAGCACTAGCTTCCACCTTAAATCAATGGTTTTGATACTTAGTTCCATTCCAGATTCAAACGGGTAGTTTGTAAATACAGATTTCCAGACCCTAACTGAAATTCTGCTTTAGTAAGTCTAGGATGAAGGCCCTGGAGTCTTTATCTTCTAAGTATTCTCCAAGTGATGCTGACGAGATGCCATGTTGGAACATCACCACCAGCCCCCCTCCACTGGCAGTCTTACAGAGCTGTGAGGGTACCAGAGAAATCCAGACTCTGCCAGTGTTCCGGTCAGAAGGATGGTGTTGGATGCTGGCTTTTCCAGGCCAGGCGAGAGCCTGGGCCCAGCATTGGAGAGCTCTGGAAATTCGAGGAACACTCAGCCCCGAGTGGTCCTTCTTGGAGGGGGCCAGCAGTGGCACAAGTGAGTATATCTGTTCTCCTTGATCCCTCTTCAGCTTCTCCCCTGCAAGCTCCTCAGGTGAGCTGAGTCCTTTTCTACCAGTGAGAGGCAGGAATGGCATCATTCCTTGCAGCCAGTCAAGCAAACCAGGAAGCCACGGTGTCTTCTGCTGAAGTCTGTGTAGGGGTTGACAACCTGCCCTGCTGGCTCACTGCTTAGTCAGGGTGGGTGTGGGGGGCTCCGAGCCTTCTCATGCTCCTTGGACAATGCCACTGAAGTCTCCCAGGAATTGGACCTGATCTCCATGAGCAAAGGAAAAGAACGAAGCATAGGGAGGCAACCAGCCACCAGAGAGAAATAGAATTGCTAAAAGATACAGAAGACAATTTGCACATCACCATCATCACCATCACATCACTGCAGGAAAATGGGACCAAAAAATGTGACTTTCTTAAAAAAGAAATAAGTAGACAAAGTGAAGAAGATTGGTCCCATTAAATCCGAAGTAGTGAGTTGGAAGATCAAGTGAAAGAAATATACTGAAGCACAAAGAAAAATAGGAACATTTGGAAATCTAGAAATCTGGAAAGAAAAGACAAAATACCTGGAAGATAGATCCAGGAGGAAAATGAGCAAACACCAGGAGTTCCAGGAGGGGAAAAAGCAACTTACTGAAGAGAGGAAATAATTAAACAACCAAAATAGGCCGTTTTCCTAAATTGATGAAAGACCAAAGTCTGTAGACACAATGGAAAAATCCCCCACATCCAGGCATATTCTGATAAAATTCCTGAAATCTAAGGTAGAAGGAAAAAAAAATTACAAGCTGCTAAACATTAATAATGAGTAACTTCAAAAGGAAAAGGGGTCAGATCGGTATTTGATTTCTCAGTGCAACCTTGAAAGCAAAAGACAACATCTATGCCCATGTGAGACAAAAGTATTGTAGCCCTGGAATTCTACACCTGGCAAAGCTAGGCTTCACCTGTTAGTGGGAAGGAAAGCTATTTGTGGCTAGGTAAGGATTTGGAGCTTGTAACCAAATGAGCGAGCCTGAGCAGAGATTCTGAGAGAGCGGAAGATGAAGAGGACAGGAAAAAGGTGGTGAGTGAGGAAACTTACAATATTGAGAGCTAAATCTAAATGGAAATAGTAAGATTGACTGGAATTATCTACTACTAGTGTCACATAGGGACTACTGAAATAAGAGATAGTGACTGACAGGGGAACCCTCATAACCATCCAGAAGGAAATGTATTACACTTTGATGGCAAGATGGAGGTTTGGGGGATAGACATGAAGTGGGTAAGCACAGGAAAGGAGAAGAGAAGGGTAGAAACATTTCACGATTGCAGCTGGTTAGAGGTGGGAGTAGAAATGTTCTAAAAGTTTACTGAGGTGAAGGCGAAAGAAGCAGTGGGGAGTTGGTTGACTTGTTGCCTCCATGTAACAGTAGGGTGTTCTGGGAATAGAATTCTCACCAGTGGAGGAGAAGGAGGAGGAGATTGAGAAGCTGGAGAAGCACCAAAGACTTTGTCAGGGTCTTGCTTCACTGCTCCTGAAATAGTACCTGATGTTCCCTCAGCTGTGTTCTGTTTTGAAAATTTGTCTCTCATTTCTAAACTTGCCCCACCCTGGGAACTAACCTGCTCTTGACCTTGTTGAGTGTTTCACTTTGCAATCATTCACTTGGGGCACAAGCTCCTGGAAGCCTGGCCTCCAGCCCTCCCTGCACCGAAGTCACCACACTTCCCTGCCAGATGGGCTAAGGGTAGCACCAGGAGTTTGCTGAGGAGAGTCTAGGCCAAACGGGGAGAGCACCTGTTGGTGTCAGAGCCAGGATCAGGATCTCATGATTCCTGGTCCAGGCCTCTCTCTCCCAGACCCTGCTGCCCCTACCAAGTCCCCAGTTTGAGGCTGAATTTACCAACTTTCAGGGCACTCTGCTCAACCTATCCCTTAAATCGTACTCTAATTAGTCACATTCGGCAGCTTTGCTTTGAGTATGCGGCATTTCAGATGATGCATTTTAACATAATGATCATATTTATACTTCTATACCGAGAAAATTCTAGCACATGGAAGCATTTTAATAAACCTAATAAAGGATAAATAATAGAATTTATTCAAGAGAGAATAGTCTTAATGTTATAATTACCACTGAGAGGAAATAGTTTTCTTTTATGATAATGATTAATTAGACAGAATTTTTAGACTGAGTCCATTTTATGGACCCATATAGAACAGCATGCTAACCCATCCAAGAAAGAGAATAGACAAGACTGTAAATTCAGATTCTGAAAATGAATCAAGTCGCATTTCTCATCATTCCAGTTTCTTTTATAAAGACACACCAGGTGAATAAAACGCCTTCTCTGTCTTACCTATTCATGTCTTATTAAATACCAACATCACCCAGTGCCCTCTTCCTCGTAGCAACAGTATTTGGGTAATTCCTGGAAAAGTCATGAACCACCTGGTGAAGGAAAAAGCTTCTTGCTCTTGCCTAGTGTTGCTGGATATAAACTATGGGCATGAGACTGCAGTTATTTTTTCTATTCTTTTAAAGGTCACAAAGGATAAATGATTACAATAACATTTCACCCACTGACTCTAGGTTTTTACTAGTAAATCCCGATATTGATTTTAAAAGCTGTAAATCTTTTATTAAAATATTTCCGATCGTACCATAAATCCTCTAAATTCAAATCTTTTTCTGAATGGAAGATCTATGAAGAGACATAATGGATTTCATGGGCTGTCAAAGCACAAAATGTTACATTTCATAGTTTGTCATTGAATGTGATATAAAACACCCGAAGGTAGATTATTTATATTGATAAAATTAATCTTTGGCACTGGAAACTGTTTTCTGGAGAACAAAAATAAAATAGTGAAATAGTATTTTGCCAGAACTAGGAATGTTCTGCTTTTGAATTAGGTGGTAAAATATAATGGGATAAATGCCAAAAGCTATTTTCTTTGAATCAAATGCAGAGTATGCTATTGCCAGGATAGGCCAGAGTGGACTCCTTTCCCATATATTTCCAATATATTTTAGCAATCATCTAACATTATTTTTGCTGGAAATATAGGAGTTCATCTTTTAACTGCCCTTTGTTTTGTTTTGTTGGTGGTTATTCTTTTTTATACTTCTTCCCCAGAGGTCACCAAACATTAGATTCCTAGTTAAGATGAATTCAGTATGTGAGAATTATACCTCTCTTTCTGGGTAGTGATTGTGGGATTAAGAAGCTAGTTAGCTTTGTTATTTTCTGTGGCTACAGACAATGGTGCTTACCCCAGCCATCTTTCTTATCAATAAATGTGTCATGAAGGGCCTCATTAAAGGAATGTGGCCAGGTAAAGCAAATCCAATGATTATAGCTCCCTAAAGAACTAGGAGTTGATGTGCCGCAGAGATGGGTCTGGAAAGTCATCTTCCCATAATAAAGACATCAAAGAATGCTCACTAGACAAAATAAAAGCTGGCATATGTTCAGGTAACTCTACCTATATAAATATAAATACATACATATCTACTAATCTGCTATTGTAAGCCTCATACATTTTTTTGCAATTAAGGGCTGTAGTTATATGACGCCAAATTATCTTTTAAAAGTTGAAAAATGCTGCAAAAATATTTATATTTAGAGACTGAAGTCTCAGTATACTGAAATAGTTCATGTATAAAGTTATAAACATGTATCATTTTCTCCTCTGTATTGTCATTTCCCTTAACTAATGGAACAAGGTATACCATACATTTAAGAGAAGGGCTTAGTGAAAAAAGAATTATAGACTAGTTTCTTTCTTTCTTCTTCTTCTTTTTTTTTTTTCATGGACAGTAGTTTCAGTCCTAGCTTTTGATGCTGATTTGAGCCGTTATTTTACGTCTCTGAGCTGTAGCTCCCCATTAGGTCAAGAAGGCCCAAATCACTAATCTCACAGAGTTATACTGATGATTAAATTAAGATAACACATGTACGGTTCCTGGTACATAGTAGGTGCTCAACAAATGATAGCTAGACTAATAGTAATAATAATAATTGTCATTGCTATTATTTTCATTACACCTTATTTGAATAAATTCTAAGGCTCCTGACCATTTGGCATGGAGTATGGTCACCATTTTACTGTGACTTAGAAATTGCTGATTGTTACCTATTCCCAACTATGAATGGAAAAATGAGCTGGTTGGGAAAAGGAATAGGTCTGATAATTTCGAAAATGTCCTGGGCAGAAGGGAAGATGCAGGCTCAGAGAGCTCCCTTCTCCGATCCTGAGAACTGGAGTTTAGGTTTCATTTATAACAGTACATAATCTCAGCCGCACATAAGAAACCTTGCCACCCCTGCCCAGTGAAATACAAATCACTGACTACCCATTTTTATTTTAGGCAGTTAGATAGTTAGTACATCATTAATTCCTGCAATTCTCAAGCTCAATATCATTGTCAGTTCCATTTTATTTCCACCTCCTTTCCGAGATCCCTGGTTGGAGGTAAAGACCTGCTCCCTGAGCGTCTCTGGGTATTCTAAGGCAATATGAATCTTTAGGAGCTCCCTTTCTTTGAGGCAATTTACAACTCAAAACAGCAACACATTTTCTTTTCAGGGTAGAAATACTGACAATAAAAATGGAGCAGCTTTGAAATATACATTACTGTAATTAAAGTGACTTGATCTTTGGAAATTTCTGAGACAAATCTTTATTGCAACTATTATTTAATGATGAGCATTAAAGGCTCAGTCTCAGAATAATATCAATGCTAGGAACTGGATGTCCCCGGGATTTCAGATCACAGAATGTGGCCGCTGGCGGATGCCTCTGCTCATTTTCTTCTTAGGACCCCCTGTGCTTTTCCTTTGATGACATGTGGACCCAGGCCAGTATGTGCTCAGACTGGTGTTGCCTGTTACAGAAGCCGTGAGCAGGTGGGCTTTGAAAAAGGTGTGGTCAAAAGTGGCTGGGCAAAGTTGATACTCTACCATATGAAGCACAATGCCCATGAGGGCACAACATCTCAGAAATGGTGCAGTAAAGTCACCTTTTTTGCTTCATTTAATTGAGTATTTACCAGAACACTTTTGGTGGGGGGATGGCACATTATTAACATTCTGTGGAAGGGTGTTCTAACGAGACACCGGTTTGGAAAACATTAGCTAGAGCTGTGCTTTTCATTCCCAGCTCTGTAATAGACTCACTGGGAGTGTTACAAAATATATATATACCAATGCTGGCCCCCTGCCCACTTCTTTTCAATCGGTCTAGGGTGGTACCCAGGTAGTGGTATTGCTTCTAAAGGCTCTCTTCCCTGGATAAGTCTAACGTCAGTCAGGGCTAAGAATCTCTGACAGAGGCCTGCCACTTATGCCCCCAAGTCGTCCCCTCTCTAGTGCACAGAGGCAGAGCTGTAATGTGTCAGAGAAAGGCGTTTTCTCTGGGGTCAGATCTGGATCACTAATTGATCTTGAAGTTTTAGCCAACATGTTGATTTGCTGGTTTTACTGGCCCATTCCCTACCATACTTCCTTCTCTTTCGTAGTTGCCATGTTCAGTGGGAAGAAACAGGCTGCCTGTTTTATCCAGAACCTTCCCTGAAAACCTGTATTTGCTGTATCACAGCTTCAGGTAAGTGAGGAATTGCTCTTCCTCACAAAAAGTGGTGAGGACCTCTGTTATAGGTAAACCTTCCAAGACTTTCTCTATGACTTACGGTAGCCTGTCTCCCACTTGAGCTAGTAGGTGATAAAAATCCCTGAAATGTCCATCATTAGTATAGTTCACTTGGGAAATGAAAGCCAAGGCAATAGCCTGGTAACTGGAGCCTTGGAAAGTCTTGTCTAATATAAATTTCTACCTCAAATTTTCACCTTGTCTCTGAGCTTTTCTAAAGTCTTACTGGAATAGAAAATTAAAGATTAAAAAGTCCAGAGAGAAAAACTGGGTAATTTTATGGAGTCCTTTTATAATCTGCTAAACAAATGTTATTCTTCAACCTTTTCATTTAAAGGCATAGGAGAAAGAGAAAAGACATTTAATATTTATCGAGCATCTGCAATGTGCTAGGATAAATACAGTTCTTTCTATATTGTCATCACATTTCATCTTCACACTACCCCTTAGGGTGGTTCCTATTCTCCTACTTTTCTGACTGTGGAAAGGGAGGTTCAAAGGGCCTAACTCCTTTGTGGGCACTACCCACAGTCCTGCTGGAAATGTGAGGCAGAGCTGGGCCTTGAACCCAGGTCTTGTGATGATGATGGTGGCAAACCCGGGCCCAGACCAACATTTCCCACCTCTGCAGAGCCCACCACAGGCAACAGGCTGGGACTCCAGTCTGAGCTTGATGACCTGTTTAGCACTCAGAAAGTTCCAGATTTTTCATTATTTTCCTGCATCTTGACTCTCAGTTTTTTGTGTGTCATTTCCAAAACAGCGTGTTAATCTCAGAAGGCTTTTCTCCTCCATGTTCTAGTCTGTGCTTTGAAACAGGAGAAGTGGTAATGCTGTGCGGAAAGGCAGCATGTCCTGCCCTGGGGGGTTCACAGTTCAATACTTAGAAATGCAGAGGGGTGCAGGCCAACTTGCATAATGGTAAGAACATGAGCTTTGGATTAGACTCGGGTTCAAATCTTATTCTTGTGACTTACTAACTCTGTGACCTTAGGAGAGTCACATTACCTCTTAGCCTTCAGTCTCTTCATCTATAAAATGAGGTAATAAGAAAATCTATCTCCTAGACTTGTGACAGAACACGATAA
This sequence comes from Ursus arctos, assembly GCF_023065955.2. Lineage (NCBI taxonomy): Eukaryota > Metazoa > Chordata > Mammalia > Carnivora > Ursidae > Ursus > Ursus arctos. Next base: position 56,405,063 of record NW_026622763.1, read on the forward strand.
CAACTTAGGTCTCCTGTCGTAAATCCAAACATTTAAAAGAAGATCAAGGATGCCTGGGTGGTTCAGTCGGTTAAGCATCTGCCTTCGGCTCAGGTAATGATCCTGGGGTCCTGGGATTGAGTCCTGCATCGGCTCCCTGCTCTGCGGGGAGCCTGCTTCTCCTTCTGCCTCTGCCTCTCTCTCTGTCTCTCATGAATAAATAAATAAAATCTTAAAAAAAAGAAAAAGAAGATCGAAATGTTTCACAACTTCTGGGTCATTTATTGACTCATCAATTTATTGTGTTAGTCACTCCAGAAATATTTCTTGAGCACCCACCATATATCAGGCATCATGTTAGGCACTGAAGATAAAGCAGTTTTCAAGTAGCTTAGAGTCTAGCTAAGGCAAATTTGCCTGCATCCTTTTTCATATCCATTAAGAGATACACAGAAATGATATTCACATACTAATTTATTTTTTTTATTTTTTATTTTTTTATAATGATTTTTTATTATATTATGTTAGTCACCATACAGTACATACTAATTTATTAATATGAGTCTACAGAATTAACATGCATGTAATAGTATTGGATCTACACTTAATACGTTGCCCGCTGTTAATTATAATTACTAGTAATTATGGTTAATTTCCAATCTGACTAACTCTCTGGAAAAGCAGACAGCACCTTCCCTCCATTTCGCGGCTTTAAGCCAGCAAGAGCAGCAGCTCAGGTGAATCTGCAGGGAAGAGTTTACGCTGAGTGAGCTCTTCTAGTAAACTGCCTGCCCTGCAGTAGACCAGTGACAAGATAGGTTTATGCTCCTGGCATCGAATCTTTGAGTTTAACGGTTTTTAATTATTAAGAGTGTATGTCCTTCCATCATACAGCTTAAAGTGATGAGGCTGGATTCTCAGCAAGGACTGGGTGTCGTCAAAGTATTTTTTTTCCTTGTCTGGTTTATAGAGCATTCCCTAAGTGCTTTGATTTCACATATGCACCCAGTCGGTATTAATTTTCTGCTCTACAGTAACAACAAAAGAGTAAAATCAGAAAGAAGAAGCCTTGTTTTCTATAGATGGATTGCATGGGAACAGCTGAAGGAGAAACAGAGGACATGGCGAGCTAGCCTGTTACTCAAGGCCTTGGCCGCCTGGACATGCTCTGTGGCTCTCTCCTGGGTTTTCTTGGGGAGTGGGGTAGAGGTCAGTCTGAAGAGTCAGGCAGAACTTTTTAAGGGCAGGATAATTCACAAGATTAGATATTGATAAAGAAACTTATGGGATTGATTTGCATTTAGAATACCCACTATAGATGGCATCCCACCTCTAGTAGAGGAAGGCTTAATTGTTTCCACACTAAAAAGCTCTAATTTATTTCTCACTGGGGCTCCAAATTCAGCAGCACTCCCTTTGATCAGGCAGATAAGACTGGGAGCCAAGATTGCTCTCTTCTGCATCCAGTGACATTGCAGATGAAAACTACCTGCCCTGCTACAGTGCTATTCTTTAATCTGATTTTTTTCTTAAATCTGGGGGGATGAAAACATCATGCTTTGCACAATGCTTATTAAATATCACACTGGCACTGAGAGGCTCCTGTGTTCAAACATCGGCCCCCTCTCGCGCCTCTTCCAATGCCTCATCTTGATCTTCACAGCTGAAGTCCATCCGGACTGTCTTCCTTTCTAGCTGACAGCAAGAGAGCCAATGAAATACCTTTTCCTGTTGCTGGGTGACTACGGATATTTTGGAAATACATCCCATAAATGCAGCAGCTTAAAAGCTTGCCATTGGCCGGTTGGGGGTCCCGTGCTGTGCTCACGCATCAGGCTGGCAGAAGAATCACAGGTGGGAATAGCTATGCAAATATATTACTGACCCAATGTTCCACTGGAGAGGAAAACTATTTCAAGGCTGAGTGACAACTATAACATGCCCTGTTAGAAGAAAAATAAATCTCCCTGAGTCTACATTTAGGCATCTGAAGAACAGTTACGGGAATACTGCAGAAAAAAAAAAGAAAGAAAAGAAAAAAGAAAAAAGAAAAAAAAAACCCAAAACCTCAAGGTTGTCTTACCCTCAAATATCCTGCTTTTCACGGTTGGATTATCAGTTCTACCTGTCCTAGAAATATATGTGTATTTCTACATACTTTCTGTAGTTAAATGTGTTGATACATTTTAAAGTCCAAACTTGTTTATACAGGGAAATAATTTTAAATAATGTCAAGAAAGCCTTTTAATTTTTTTCTTTGTCTCCTTGTCTCTAGTGTCCTCTCCTTCACCTTCCTCCCCTGACCTTCATGTCCAAAAATCCAGCAGCCACAGGATGTGGTCAGTGTCAGCACAGTACTGACTGACTGCATTTTATCTCACTCTGTCCACTTAAAATATTTGCCTTCTGGTGGGAGGATAAGCAAAGTCTTGTCTAAATGGCTTTGGGATTCTCTTTGCAGCCAGAGAGAGCTGTTTGGGTACAAGTAACTGCTTTTGCTAACACCGGGTTAACTGTTCATACACAAATCTGCCAAAGAGCCTCTAGGAAAGAATGTCTTTCTACTAATTGAATTCTAATGAGGCTAGGAAGTAGATTAGGAATTGAGCTTTTACTGTGAGTTTCAAACATCAGATCTTCGGGCTCTTTGGGATGTTTGGCTTACTGGATCTGCTCAGTTCTCCAGTAAGTCCTATTTAGTTCACGGAGAAATGACCACTTGAGAAGAGAGCTGCGGGTTATTTGTTGATCCAGCTGAAAGGTGCTTTCCTGGGTCTGCATCAGTGTTCCCAGGACTCAAAAGCTATAGAAAGATACTACTGTGAGATGATCAGATGAGACAATTGTTAATAAAGTGTTCCTGGGCCAATTTAATTGGGGTATCCCTGGAAGTTATATTTATTTGCCTTATAAAATTTGGGTGAATTTGAGAGCCAGATCAGGGTGACTTTCAGTGGGATTAGCGGTGGAAATAGAAATGCTTTAAGGGTATAATAGAACATTCTTTTCAATAACGCAATCTAGACAAAGTCTCTTAGGAAACCACTATGGCTGACAGGTCACTGGTGGGTGTCGCCCAGTGTCTACAATTACGAATTATGAAGGGGGAGATTGTGAGCATTTCACTTGTGCTATAGGAAATGTGTGCTTTCCATACGAGGGGCCACGGTAGGTTGGATAGGGGCCAAAAGTCACATCTTAAAGTTATGTGCCTGTATACCTCACCTGTGAAGGCCAGCTATGTTACTATCTGCTTAGTATGCTCCTTCCTTCCTTCCTTCCTTCCTTCCTTCCTTCCTTCCTTCCTTCCAGATTTTATTTATTTACTTATGAGAGAGAGAGAGAGAGACAAGCAGACTTTGTGCTGAGTGTGGAGCCCTACTCGGGGTTCAATCCCACAACCCTGAGATCAGGACCTGAGCTGGAACCAAGAGTTGGATGCTTAACTGACTGAGCCACCCAGGCGCCCCTCCCTCTCCTTTCAAGGAAACCATGTGTCCCACTCCAACCACGTTTTTCCATCTTGGAGCTGACATATTCTTCTATGACAATGTCCCTGTCACAGTTGGTTGGTCTAGGGATGGGCACTTGACTCAAACTGGATCAGCTGGAAAACTTTCCTGAGATTCTTCAAACTGGAACTTGGAAATAGTTTTCTGGAGGGGGTTGCTGAACGATAAGAAACTTCGGCCTTGACACGGGCCACGTTTACCCCTTCGTAAGGAAAGCCAGGCTGCAGGGAGCATATCCGGGGGCTCAAAGCTGCATTGATACGGCTCTGCACATTTGGCTCAAGGGGCCCCCCTAGGTGCTTGCTGCGGCCAGCTCCGGGAGTGGCCAGGTGGATCGGCATGCAGCAGTTGGCTTTGTTCGAGCACATTCTGTGGGGCAGGCTGTCCTTTTGGTATACAGTGTACTCCTACTTGTAATCCTTCTTGGGAGGAGCTTTGAGCTGACATATGTTGTACAGTGGAAGGAGACTTTTACCTCTGGGACCTTGCAACCACTTCATCCTCCCTTCTCATAAGTGAATCACTATGCAGTGGGAGAAAGAGCTCATGTGGAGACAGACACGTGATCACAGCCCAATGCAGACAGGGACATTCCTAGCAACAGAATACTTGGACCTTTGATTTTTAAGGGGGTTATCAAAACAATCAGTCCTTGCTCTCACACATAACTCCTCAGAGAATCAGAGGAAAGTTGTTTTCAAAGAGATCACTGATGGTATGAAAGATATTTTAGGCAGAAGAATGTTTCTCCATGGTTTTAAAGAGAGGGTGAATAATAAAAAAAAAGCTAAGTAAGTAAAGGAAAATGGATAGTTTCATAAAAAAAAATAAAGGGACGGGGAGTCCTATGATTTTTCGTACTAGAGCAACATAGTCACTGAAAGCCTCTCTCCCTCTTCTCTTTCTTTCCTGAATTCTCGGGTTTTCCTGCTGGTCGTGAGGGGAAGAGTGCTAAGTGTCCTTCTTTAAAATCCAGCTTCAGTGTTTCATGGAGTTGTTTGACAAATTTAAGCCCAGTGGTGAGGATGGCCACCTGTTCCTGCAAAAACCATCACAAAGCTTGGTTTTCACAGAACCCCCTTCTGTCTCTGGAAAGGCCCAAGATGAATTATAATATATGTTAGGAAAATGAACCTGGTATACAGAGGAATAGGATCACTCAGCACAAGAACTGTTTGGGATTTACCCTTCGAGGGGAAAAATCACTTTTAGATCCCACAACCTGTCTGTGAAGTTGCTATTCCCGGGGGCCGAAGTCTGTGGTAAGCATGCGTGTGTCGGCTTAGGCCTGGACTGCCTTCCTACTGTGTCACCTTCAACACAAACAAACACGCCCTTAGCAGAGTCTGCTGAAATCTGAACTCGTCCGTCTAGCAAGGAACTCAGCCTTAGATTTCAGAAGGGCTCATCATCAGGCCAGAACGACAGGGCCAAACCAGGACCAGAAGAACCTAAAACAAAAAAGGCTCTGTTTTGAAAGGGAACATTACAAATTCAGCATGCCTGCGTAGATCTCGATTTCTTAATGTGTGATACAGGTAAGGCCCTGCAAAGAGAACTGGCACACAGTTAAAGGTTCATTAAATGTTTGTTCTTTCCCAGGTGACCGTCATGCTGCGTGAACTGAGCATATACTGGGTAGGAGAGTCCCAAAAAAAGGACCTCCATGGCAAGAAGGGAGGGCTCCAAATGGGCGGCGTGTGATCTCCCTCAGCTGCCTCACCTGTAAGTGGGATAAAGCCACTGATGCCTCCTTTAAGGGCGTCTGTTAACATCCAATGAAGTAAGAGCGGTGAAAACACACTGAATCAGTGACAACAACGATACTCTCAGCGAGCAGCAGTGTTGGAAAGTATATAATGATGGGTATCATGTTACCCTACAGTAAGCCCAGAAAATGTATTTTAAAGTCCATCCACCTGTGGATGCTTAACAGCAGGATGGTATTTAAACCTTTTATCCCTGGGTAGGTTGAAAAAAGCCTGCCTTTTTTAATGTTCTCACCAGCCCTTCTTACACCTTCCCCTTTCACGGGCGTGTGGGTTCGATGACAGTGGACCTGAAGAAGTACCTGGAGGCCCTGCTCTGTGCCAGCTTCTCAGGCCAACGGAGGCCAAGCAGCACAGCCCCCAACCTGGGGGTGTGCGGTCAAATCTATTTCGAGCTTGGATTCCTTTTACAATGTGGTCTTGCAGAAAGGATTCTAGAGTCTTCTGTCACCATGTGACTGTCACAGATTTTCAATTTTTATTAAAATTCTTACTTGCTCACACCTGAATTGCTTTTAGTCTCAACCACATGTTTGAGGCCCTAGCTGGAAACGTCGGCCTGTGCTACGAGACAGTCTTAGAATAGTCTCTGTGGCTGCTCTTGTTCATAAAGCAGAGTTGCACTTCTAAGTTTTGCGTATATTAGTGTCAAATCCAAAGAAAGGAAACTCCTGCACAGATACTGTGTCATGGACTGTGGGTGTTCTGGTGCCTGGCTAAGGTGTTGTCTTTGTAAACTCCGTGAATTGCTTCCAGGGAAAGAAAAAGCTCCCCACACAGAGTTCCTATTCTACCAACATGTATCACCAGCATTCCTAGAAAAGGGCAGAGTGCTGAATGGCTCCACCAGCTCTGGTAATGAAAGGAATGCGTTCGAAGGGATGGAGCACAGTCACTCTGAAGGCTGGGTTCAGGTCCTGCTACATGCAGACCACACGATACGCTGCAATATGAATAACTAATGGCGCATCTGACCTCTGGATAGCCACCACACCACCTCACCATCAACTCCCAGCCCCTCCACTGTGCCTCCCCTGTCCCCGCTGGCTGGCTCATCGGGATCCAGCCATCAAGGGGGCTTTGCCCAGCCTTTGTTGGTAAGGCTGAGCCAAGAGGGGAGAGCTCCCCAGTCCTTCCACCTCGTGCCTCAGCAGATGAAGAAGCTGCTGTGTCACTAACATATTCCAGGTCATGTGCACACACAAACATTATTATATCTTGAAATTACTTTTAAATGACTGTCTTTCGGGTTTTAACCATTTTCCTAGTAATGTGGCTCAAGCAAATCCTTACGTGGAGCAAGGATGGCACCCAGTGGCCAAAGTGTTTCATCTCAGATCTTGTTTTCTCACAGATTTTCCGTTGCTTGTCTCTTTGGAGACAATGAATTGCCATCTTTTTCTAATGCCAGAGTTGAAACACTAAATCACTTGACTATACCTTTAAGCTAAAGTGTACACACACACACACACACCCCACACACATATTCACACATACAAATTGAAGCTATATACAGAGGTTAATTCAGAATGATAACGTTCAAAAATCCTTAAAAACTGAGCTTAAAGTCTTATGTTAGAGTTGTCAGATTGCAGATATGCAGATTACTGTCCAGGATGTCCCTAACACCGTGCATCAGTATAGGAAACATTATACAAATGTAAACCCAGCCTCCCATTCTTCACTTCATATCTTCCCCCAAATAGTCTCTAGTTCATGAGTTTTCATGCCTTAAACATAAGACTTTATCTCCTGACAAGTGCTTTATCCTTAAACTGATGTTCACAATCTCATACCCTTGTTATCTTTCTTACAAGGTAGTTGGCAGGCCCGGAGAGCACAGGATAATAAAGTGGGACTGCTCTCTTTCCTTTGAGCTTTCCAGATGTCGAGAGATTTCTATACAGCTAGATAGCCAATCAGACCATAAGGAAGACAAGCAAGATGTCAGAATAATGGATCATATACCCCCTTGCTCAGAATGATGCAATATCTTCATAATGTTTGCTGTTTCCAATTTCCTTAGGTTTCTAAGCAGTCTGAAACCCCAGGGCAAGAAGTCACACGGATGGTACAACCCCAATACAAAAAGAAGTCTTTAATAAAATGGCATTATATATCGATTGCCCAAAGAGTACCATGAAAAGCCTCTTTTTAATGTCTATGTTAAGTTCAGCCCCAAATTCTGTTTTTCTCAGACATCATCACCGTTCACATTTATCTGGCCCCCAAACTGTTGAAATGCCACAGGGGTTCCAAGAATAACAGTGAAATCAAAAGAAATGACCTCAGGATAAAATTCCATGATATTGCTTACATTTTCCTATTCAGCACTTGAAGGGAAGCATTGTCTTCAAGGTCAAAATGAAACACTGGAGAGGAAAAATCAAAGCCAAGCATGTGCATTTTTCTTGCTGGTTCTTTTGGTTCTTGGTCACCTTGTATGTAAAGGGTAATGACCCTGCCCTCACCAAGAGGTGTGAGGTTCAAGTAAGCTAATGGGGAGGAAAATGTTTTTATACACTGCTAAGCCATACTATGTATTATTTGAGGCATTATTATTATTTAAACATTTATAGGTAGCCCTAGTGTATACTTTCGATACTGATGAGGTTAAGATTCTTGTCCTATCTAAAATAATCACTGATCTTTCTCATGAATATTATTGTATAATGTTACCTTTCAAATACAATATAGCCATGGTGGGCTTTGGAAATCACTTATAATATGTAATTACATCAAGCTGAGCCAAGTCTTCTACCAAATACCCAAATTTTTAAATAGAACTTAAATTTAAAGCTTTGGGTATTTAGAAGTTATAAGAACCCCAAGATGTTTTGTCAACTTTATATTGCTTTGTGTTTTATTTTCCCCTTCCCTCCTGGAGATACATTTTATAGCCCCATAACATTATAGCGTTTTATAGCTGCAAACAGCTTTGCTGCGCAGATGAGGAAACCTGAGGCCTAGCAATTTTAAATGAACCCAGAGGTCTGGTGGCTGCTTTGTCTATTTACATGTTCACACTCTCTGGTCTCCTAGGTCCGTGGCCTTACAAAGACTGCCTCAAAAGGGACAGCTCTGGCAACTGAGACATTCTCTCCTAACTTGGTATTTCATGTTGGGCCTTGAGATCAACAGAATCATGATTTATGCGCATTTTTAAGATTTTGGGTGGATCCATTGTCAACTGTGAGAAACCACACAGAACTACCCAAAGCAGCACATAATTTCAAAAATAGGTAGAAGGGACAGAACGCAGGACCATACAAAGAAAAAGAATTAGAAAGGCATCCTGAGATTCAAGGTAAGAGTAGTTTGAACAGATTTAGTCATCCGGATGGTGGTAGTGGCTACACGAGTGAAGAATCAGACTGACACAGGCATGCTCATTTTATGGCACTTTGCTTTACTGTGCTTCACAGATACCTTTGCTTTTTACAGACCGAAGGTCTGGGCAGCCCTGTGTTGAGTGAGTCTATCAGCGCCATTCTTCCAAAACCATTTGCTCACTTTGTGTCTCTGTGTCACATTCTCATTGTCAAAATACTATAAACTTTTACATTATTATTATATCTTATATATATTATTATATATCTGTGATCAGTGATTATGACTTGCTCAAAGCTCAGATGACGGTTAGCCTTTTCTTTAGCAATAAAACACTTGTTAATTAAGATATGTACATTGTGTTTTTAGCCATCATGCTATTGCACACTTAATAGCCTCTAGTATAGTATAAACATAACTTCTATATACACTGGGAAACCAAAAAATGCATTTGACTCGCTTTATTGTGATATTCATTTAACGCACTACTCTGGACCCAAACCCTCAATATCTCCGAGGTGTACTTATGTTACAAATTGCCGAATCAACTAAGAATTAACGACAAGGGGCCTTTGCCCACAGTAGGCAAGGGCAGATATTGTCATTACTGAACATTCCAAAGACAGTATCCTAAACAAAGAAAATGAATCCCTTTATTTTCATATAGTTCAGGCTTCTTAGGAAACTAGCAACCAAGATCTTAAAACAAGGTGTTGAAATACAATTTGCAGACAGTCTTATTTAATAGACCCTTGCTTCCAAATTCTACTCACATGTTGTAACCACCTCTGCCATCAAAAGTGCAAACAGTTCGATGAATTTGGTAGAAATTTCTCCAGCACCCAGGTGCAAGACATGACTTTAGGAAATACAAGGGTTACAAAAATGAGTAAATAAGGATTTGCTCTTAAAAATGCTCCGGGTTTAATCAGGTGAATGGACAGGTGCACAAAGGTTTACATCACAAGGTAGAAACTGGAAAGTATAATGAAAAAAGCAGATCACGTTTGCCTGAATCACAGCGAGAACGACTTCACGGAGGGCACACCTGAACAGGAGCAGATGGATTGTCAGGAATATAAACGTGCTGCCATAGGCACAGGGGTGCAAACAGAGATCGGGAAGGCAGAGAACAGACAGAAGATATCAAATAGGGCTTGTGCGAGGGTGGGTCAGTGGGATCATGGGAAACAGGATGGAAAAGTGAACTAGAGTTGAAGAGTTCAGAGCACTTTTTATAAGTATTATTATAATGAATTTAGTTATTTCCTTTAAATGTTTTAATTTGAGTATAGCTGACACTCAACGTTACATCAGTTTAAGGTATTTAAGAAGTGACTCAGCTTCTCTACACATTATGCTATGCTACCATCTGCACCATACGCTACTACAGTATCATTGACTATATTCCCTCCGTTGTACCATTTATTCCCGTGAATCGTTCATTCTACAACTGGAAGCCTGTATCTCCCATTGGTCTTCACCCATTTTAATGTCCGACTGAAGAATTTGAAATGATGGAATCTAGAGGCTTACAGAAGATGTTGAGCTTTGTGAGAAGGCAACCGGCACCAACAGAAGGGTACTGTCAATCTGGCCGCTATGCACAGGATGAATTTGGGAAAAGGTCTTATGTTGACCATAAGAGTTTGCTTAAAAAAAATAAAAAAAGAGTAAGAGAGAGAAAGGGAAGCAGGGAGCCCAGCTAGGAGAGCATGCAAAACAAATGTCTGCATGAGAAAGAATGAGGATCCAAGCTGGTGGTGACTGTGAGGATGGGGAACATGGGAGACAGTGTGAAGTCAGAATGGAGAGAAGAGCCCACAGGAGTGAGGAGGTGTGAGGACTCAAAGGTGAGTGGACAGCTATATCCAAAGTGGGCCGCTGGAGGGGAAGGTGAGGGAAGCATAGCAGTGAGGGGTTTGTAGCTCCTATGTTTACTGAAGGAGATGCAGAGAGAAAACCAATCATTATGATGGTTAAACCAAACCAACATCACTGAGGGGAGGGCATATCAGTTCTTTATTTCCCAGATCCATGTTTGTTGTCATAGATGGCTCTAACTAGAGGCAAACCAGAAAGAAGGAGAGTGATACAGTCCCAGATGTCCTAGTGTTCTGGAAAGGTCTGACCCCTTTGGCCTCTATAGCTCCCTTCACCCTTCAGGAGTCAGCGTTCTAACCGGGCCCCACGACTGCCCTCCACTCCTGTCTGCCCTGGACCTTCAGGGCTCATCACTGCTCTGAAACCAAAAATGAGCTGCCTTTTTATTTCATTCCCTCAGGGTCAGACTCCCTGGGCCTTCGTGTGTACCGCTCCAGGAGTGCAGTGGACCAGCTGTGTTAGTGTGTGGAAGCAAGAAGGCAGGTGAATGCCTTCCAGGCACATCCTTCCTCCCAGGGAAAGTCAACGTTCCTCATGACCTTTTGGAGACAGTGTCCCTGTTTTGTTTCCAAATGGAAAGAAGTGACAAATTATGGCTGTTGAAGCTGATCTGAGAGGAGCTCAGGGCCACCACAGGATGTAGCTTGGCCAGGGGAGTTCTTGAGGAACCCCTCAACTCATAGCCACAGACTGCAGCAGTAGGAAAGGTGGGGCTCAACTTCAGCCCCGGTTCCCTTCACAATGCTCCCCTCCCCAGTGTTGTCAACACTCAAGAGTGACAAAGCGTAACCACCTTTTTTTTAAATTATAGCAGACCCAGGTATCAGATATAATTGAGGTTTCAGGTACTGCTTTTTAAAAAAGATTTCATTTATTTATTTGTCAGAGAGAGAGAGAGTGAGCACAAGCAGGGGGAGCATCAGGGGAAGAGGGAGAAGCAGACTCTCCACCGCTCCCCACTGAGCAGGGCGCCCAATGCGGGGTTCGATCCCAGAATCCTAAGATCATGACCTGAGCTGAAGGCAGACACTTAAACAATTGAGCCACCCAGGCACCCCTAACCATCTTTTTTTCGACCTAACATTCCGTGAAGACACAATTCATAAAGAGAAGCCTCATGACATTTGGACACAAAGCATTCCACATATATCTAGACATGGCCTAAGCAGTGCAGGCTGCTGGGCTCAGCCTACTGGCACAGGAGCAGTACGTGCCCTTTCGGATGCTGATTCCCGGTTGTTTCCCCGCAGCCAGTTTCCTGCTGAAGGTTCAAGAACTCCCTGATGATAAAAAAAAATCTCAGAAATTAAACTCAGCATAGATACTATTTAAAGTAACAACAAAGCCCTCAAGTCAAGAGGTGGGGACAAGAAAGGGGACAGGATAGGTTAGGTTTTGTAAGATGATTCCCAAATTCCATTTATACTGCTGCGAGGTCATCTTTTAAACAACATTAGAAATAAGCAGAGGTGAACTGGAAAGTGGTTGGTTGTTGAGATTTCCAAAGGTGGCATTTCAGGAAGACTGTGAGGGCTGAGGCCGGAGGAGCAAGAGGAAGCTCTCCTTCCCTCCCTGGCACCCTGGGGTGGTGGATTACCCCCAGGACTCTAGAGGTGTCTCTGTGGGAGCACCTGGCTTGCCAGAGAGGAGCTGGAAGGTGCTTCCTACTGATTGCAGTGGGGAACATGAGCTCCCCATTCCTCTGCCACATGGTGCCCTGCCCTACCTCTCCCCTCCTTGGCAGCACTTGGGTTTGGGTAAGTGCCATGGTGTTACCTTTTGTCTACATGGGACACTCTTCTTCTACAAGAAGCCGGTGCAAGGATTGGACTTTTTCCACAGCTTTGGACATCGAGTTGGCAGGGCAGTGGCCAGCATACGTTCCGTCTTTGTGCAATTAGAAAAAGGTGCGCCTATTGGGAGATCACTCACCAAGAGGCAACCCATCACTTGACCAGCCCAGTGGGGGTGAGCCCCAACTCCTGCCTCCTTGCACAGGGTCTCTCCTGCAGGACCTATGACAGACACATCTACCCGCACAACTGCCAGGGCTTATGATAGCATTTGAATATTTCATAGATCAAAGATGTCTCCTCAAACTGAATTACTTAAAAAAAAAAAAAAAAAAAAAAGCCGAGTACATCACATCCCATTGCCCAGCCTGTCCCCTGCCCTCTATCTTACAGAGGAGGTTGTAAGATCCTATTTTTGACATGGCCATTCTTATTCTGGTCTGTAAAGGCCATAGGAGGTACCTATTCCTTGGCACTTTATTTTATTTATTTTACCAGGATGTTACTTTGTGGTCTAGGCATTAACATTGATAACTTGAAATACGCAAGAGGTAGTCCAAACCCAAACACCCAACATGAGTTATCGGTGTTTAATTACTGAGGCAGTTAAATAGTGCCGTAAACGAGTTCATCTCTGATTGCAGCCATAACCCATGCAGTTTGGAATTGAAGGAAGGGATGATAAAAGGTGGCAATATAACATGAGAACGTCCATAAGTTGATTTTAATCGGTAAACTGACATATATAGTGGTAAATGTTTGGTCTGTCCACTGCATTGGAATCTTAGGAAAGTGCATAAAATTACAGGAGCATATAATTGGTGTACTAAACTCATTTTCTTATGTTATCACAGCTGGCATCTTCAGGTTATTAAAAGCCTTTAAACCAGTCATCTTCAAAGAGATCTAATTGTCAATATGGTCTTTATACATTATTCCTGTTAGCACAGAGCAGAAGAGATATAAACAGGCACTGAAATCTGCACAAATTTTCTGGGCACACCTTTTCTATTTCAAGTTCAAGGAAGATCAGTGAATGTTAATGAGGATAAAAACCATTCTTTAGATGCTGGTTTCTTCATTCAATGCACAGGGCAACCAGCCCATAAAGGATAAATTATTAACATTATAACCTCTACCAGGCTTTGAAAAAGTTAATTCATTAGTTCCAGGAATTTCTGTGATCTTTTTGTGTATAGGTGGCCCTCCAAAAAGGACTGTTTCCCAAGGTATAAATAATATATCAGAACCACAAAAATAAGCTTAGGTTCTGACATTCCTTGATGAGCAATCGTATGTTATTTCATCTACTTATTCCGGCTAGATAATCCAGGAAAGCTTCTAGAATGGTTTTCACACTCTGACCACCATTCACCCACCCACCACACACCCACGAAGGAGACTTTTCCCAACAGGAGAACTGAAGTTAACAGAACAGAACAAAACAGAAATGAAAATATCTTTTCCCTCTCCTATGGCATTCTACAGTAGGAAAAGAAACCCCCAAATATGGACAGGTGTGAAATAGGTAGACAAGATATGAAAAAAGGTAAGTGATATTAGCCTAGCATTAGTGATTATTAAAGATTGACTATAGGTTTATCATATATGAAATCTGTGTTCCTTGAAACCATCCCACCGAGGAGTACAAATGGTAATGAATTGAAAGTAATTAATAGTATGTATTGTACTCTCCAATATTATGGGATTTCCATCTCTCCTACTTATTTCTGAGAGTTCTCAGGATATACCGTACTTGTCCTTAAAATGTGACCACTCAGCCTGCATTGATTCCTTCAGCTTCTGGTGGTCATTTTGATAGGTGCCTTCTCTCTGGTCTATATGAGGCTTCCTTTCCATTGGGCTGCCACTTTCTGTTGCATTCTATTGGCACTCTGGAACCCTCATGCTCTCGGGGTCATTCATTGCACTGAAACTACTAAGGTCCATACCTTTTGTGTCCATTCATGTTTTTAGCTGAGAAGATGAATCTATAGGAGGCTGGGGTAAGGGACAAATCCAAGAGACAAACCCCATGCTGAACTTGGAATCATCTAGACACTGAGGCCTGTGGCCTCAATTTCCATTAGGAAGAGTTCTTGACTAGGAGGCCTCCTAGTCTCTTGTGTGAACAACCACTTCTCACTGGTGTTCTCAACATATCTGAATCCCAGATGTGGTACAGCTTGAGCCGCAACTGGAGTCTGGCCTATGTATGTGTGTATTTGACCTCCAGATCCTTGTTAACACCAGATGACGATATTTCCTTCCAAACCCTGACCTCATCTCTGAATCATTGATCAATAGCTTGGTCCCAGCTGCACATAGCCCAATACATTGACTCAGCCATCCTTAAATGACGAAATTTTATGGATAACTCTGATTCCAGATTTCAAATCTCTCTCTATAGATCTATTTTCTTAACTATCTCTGTTAAAAATTATTGTAAGTAACAAAGGTTACAATATATTTGAATGTAAGCATGGTTTATCTGTACATATGGGTCAAAACAAAGCATTTATTTACTGCTTTTTAGCTACAATGTTAGGAAACTGCCATTGCACGTACTCCAGTGTAAAATTTCAGTAAATACTTTTCAGTGTCTATGTGCAGGACTATTTTAAGCTCACTACATTTTAATGTTATTGCTGCAATTATAAGACATCAGCTACCAATTATGATAATGTTTTGTTTACTTTATATATCAAGAAAAAAAGCCATTAGGTTAAAATTATCTACTATATCTCAATTACATTGTAATAAGATACTTACCAATATCTTTCAGGATAAAATCTGGAATAAATCAGTTAAGTTAATACTCTTGATAATTGTAAGATGAAATAACCCTTTGTTCTCAAATTTAAATACTTCATATTTTTAGTATGTTTGTGAGTTAACAATAGAAAAGCATGGCAAATTCTAAGACAGTGGTGTTTTCCTTACTCCAAGGAATTAAGAATTAAGGCTGAACAAAGGGCAGTACCTTTAGAGGGCACATAGCTACTGATTTTAGCCTGCTGTGTCTCTGCACATGTCCCATCAAATAGCTCCTGCAGTCATGCTTATCTCACTGTGAGCTTTGCTATCTTTCTCCCTGCCGGTCCCTTCCTTCTTTTAGCAATGATGATAATAACGGTAAAAATACAAAACAGTAAGAACAGTAAAATATTTGTGGCAAGTTATTTCCCTAAACTGGATTTCTAGGTAACTAAACTTTATTAAAGTATAAAAGCTTTACCTATTTTTGATGGACATATTTATAAAATATATAGAAGAGATGAAAAATAATCATATGTAACCACGGTTTTAACATTTTCTTGAGGAATAACTGTTTTGAATTACAGAACGCTGATACTCTTTGGATTCATTCATTCATTCATTCATCCATCCATCCATTCAACAAATATTTACTAAGTACTACCATGTTCCCAGAACCATAGAGATAGAGCAGTGAACACAACATACAAAAAGTGATGCCCGGATGACACTCACTTTCTAGCTGATACGTAGGTTGTTTATCTCCCTAACAAGAGGGCCCTGACTGCCACAGTTTGGGTTGTTCTGTCTCCTTCTTCTGCGGTCATGTGTCACCTCTTGCTGGCAACATGCCCCTCTTGATCTGGGTCACCACTGCAGGTCTTTTCCTAAGCCTCTCATTGAGCCAGTAGCACCATTTTCCTGGATGGAGCCCATGCAGCTCAGCTTGTGCCCACGCTAAATGCGCTGCTCCCCGCCCTTCTGAGCAGTCCCCTCATCCCTACGCTGGGTTTGGAGTCTTCCCTTGTTTCCATTCTTTGTGACTCAACTCTAATGATCTGATTCAGGGATCAGGTCCAAAGGTCTCTGTGCCATTTTTCCTGGAAGACGAATGCATCTGCATGCAAATGAAACTCTTAGAAGACTAGCCATCACCAAGGGTTATTACATACAAGTATCACAATACAAAACACTTATCTTTCTTACAGTTGTGGTGGCTAAACTGATAATTCTGAACCTCCATAAAAACTTAAAAAGGCAGAGACCAAAGCTTTCAAAAGGGAGGAAAATCAGGTCTCCCACACTCATATTTTGACCATGACTGGTTAGAAAAACAGGGAAAGAAACAAGAAATCTGTGCTGCCTTTACAAGAATGGTGGTGACTGAGGTGAAAAAGAATGTCTAGAGGCGCCTGGCTGACTAGGTTGGTGGAACATGTGACTCTTGATCTCAGGGTTGGAGTTCAAGCCCCATGTTGGGTGTAGAGATTACTTAAAAATAGAATCTTAAAAAATAAAGATAAAGGATATCTAAGACTCATTCACAAACTTATCGTATGTCGGATCTGGAAGAATGTCCCACTAAACAGCAGTGAACACAGTGGTTAGGAACTCCAGTTCCAGAGCCAGATTGCCTGGCTATACCCCATACAATCATTTGACCTTGGCCTGTCTACTTCACATCTCCATGCCTCAATTGACTCATCTGTAAAACAGTATGTACTTCACAGGATTACGAACCTCAAATGAATTATATAGGTAAAATGCTTTGTATTGGGCCTGGTCCATAGTAAGCATTTGGCAAATGTTAGCTATTATTGTCCTAATCTCTTCACTTATTTTTACAAATGAAAATATATGGATTTTAAGTGAACAGAAAGCTGGAGGAAAAATGAATGCCAAAGCCAGGTGTCCTGATTCTCACAATATTACACAGATTTTTTTTCTAATATCCCACTTACTTAACAAATGGAAAGAAATAAACACTGAATCGTTTAAATGATCAGGAAGAGGCTATTCAGTTGTATTTAAGTCCCTTTTCCCCTCTAAGACTGAAATATTCAAACACACCATTGCCCAGTTCTTTTTCCTAACACCCAGTGGGCAGGAATGATTCTGCAGAAGCAAGTAACAACAGGTCAGAATGCCATGTGAAACTTAACATTATGTACTAGCAGGGAACCCTCTGCTTCCTTACCTTAAACTTGTCAACTTCGGCTTTTGAACATGTTGCATGGTATGACAGCACCTGATTCAGAAGAAAAGGGAAAAAAAAAACCCTTTAATAACTAGACTTGACTATTTTCTGAAATTCTCCTGGCTTGTAAATAAACACGGTTCATTATATCACCTTGACAATGTGGATTTTTTTAGGTTGACGTATAATTGACATACAATATCCTATTAGTTTCAGGTATACATCATAGTGGTCTGATACTTTGATGCATTACAAAACGATGCCCATGATAAGTCTAGTTAACATATGTCACCATGCAGTTATTACAATATTATTGACTCTATTTCTTTTGCTGTACATTACCTCCCATGACTCATTTATTTTCTAACTGGAGGTTTGTACCTCTTAATCCCCTTTACCTATTTCATCTGCCTCCCCTGCCAACCCTTCCCCTTTTTGGCAACCAAAAGTTTGTTTCTTGTTTCTAAGAGTCTGTTTCTCTTTTGTTTCATTTGTTCTTTTGTTTTGTTTTTAGATTCCGCATATCAGATGTATGATTTGCAAAAATCTTCTTCCATTCAGTAGGTGGACTTTTTGTTTTGTTGATGGTTTCCTCTCTGTGCAGAAGCTTTCTAGCTTGATGTAGTCCCATTTGTTTATTTTAGCTCTTGTTGCCCATGCCTGAGGAGACTGGTCCAAAAAATATTGCTAAGACTGATGTCAAAGATCTTACTGCCTATGTTTTCTTTTAGGAGTTTTATGGCTTCAGGTCTTACATTCAATTCTTTAAAAAATAATTTGAATTTATTTTTGTATATGGTGTAAGATAGTGGTCCAGTTTCACACTTTTGCATGTAGCTGTCCAGTTTTCCCAACACCATTTATTGAAGAGACTATCTTTTCAACAGTGGACTTTAATGTGCACAAAATTTCCAATAACTGTGACACAGATTGTTATCTGTGCAATTGCAATGGAATCTATTATAATGCTGAATGGAACTGCAGCCCACACTAAGGGCTAAGTATTTTATTTTATTTTATTATTATTTTTTAATGATTTTTTATTATATTATGTTAGTCACCATAGAGTACATCCCCGGTTTCCGATGAAAGGCTCGATTATTCATTAGTTGTGTATAACAGCCAGTGCACCATGCAATACGTAAGGGCTAAGTATTTTATACCAGGATGTTTCTACAGGTAGTTATTTTATCAAAGGGGCGTGACGTGGCTCAAGACCACAGTTCCCAAAGGACATGAATACTTGTCCTGTGAAATGCTCTGGAACATAAATAAATAAAAAATTGTGTGTGTGCGCGCGTGCGTGTGTGTGTGTGTGTGTGTGTGTGAACTGTGGCAGACACTGTAGATGGCTGACTCAACTTCCATTTCTGGTCTATTCTCGCTTGCTTTTATTATATAGGAAAGATTATATTGATATGCCCAACTATCTGTGATGTTTTTTGTAAGAGGATTATATTTCTCTGTCCTACCGACAGCCTTGGTATATGACTAGCTCTAGCCAATGCAGTGTGGGCGAAAGTGACGGATACCGTTTTTGAGCAGTCTTTAAGAGCCATCACGCGGTTCTGCCATCTCCTGTTCCCTTCCACCGTGGGATGTGTGTAGCCCCCAGAAGGGCTGCTCTCTCAGCTTGGGTCCCAAAATGAAGAGCACCACCACAGCCAAGCCTCAGCTGATGATATGTCATGTGAGCATGAGATCAATCTTTGCGGCTTATCACTACATTGTAACTTACTGATTCAGAGGCTGAAAAGCCAAAACTCGAATTCACAGGCTCCCTGCAGCTAGGGGTAGTCATGTGGAGTGGGTATGTGATGCTCCTCTGGTCAATGAAATACAAGTGGGAGTGGTGGGGCTGCCTCTTTCCTTTTTCTTCTCTGAAAAACAGCTGTAAGACTTGGGGGTGCAGCAAAATCTGGTAGCTGTGAGGTGACAAATATGAGTGTGAATGACCGCTTGTGATGGACAGAACAGAATGGGAAAGAGAAATGAATCTGGCCTTGGACTGCCCTGCTTCAGACTTTTTGTTATGTAAGACAAATAAACATACATTTGCTTAAGTCAGTATTGGTATGTTACGAGGCATACACACACACACACACACAATTTATACATGTTATATGTTTTATGCTACCAATCCCATTCTTTTTTTTTAAAAAAGATTTTGTTTATTTATTTGAGAGAGAAAGAGAGAGAGAAAGAGATATCATGAAAGAGGGGAGGAATAGAGGGAGAAGCAGACTCCCCGCTGAGCAGGGAGCCTGATGGGGGACTTGATCCCAAGACCCTGGGATCACGACTTGGGCCAAAGGCAGATGCTTAACTGACTGAGCCACTCAGGTGTCCTGCTACCAATCCCATTCTTAATCTACACAAATTTCAAACAAATAAGTTTAGGAAATGCTGACTCCCTCTTCAACTAGCAATCTTAGAGAACTGCATTGCACATTTGGTTCTGGAAAATAGACTAACACATTTTATTTTGTTAAATACAGAATTTCCCTAATCTAGCCACAGAACTCCCTTTTAGGGGATATATTAACCTAGTAACATTCCAACCTAATAATAACCTATTTCCCCAAAGCTTTGAGAAATGCTGATGTGAAGTATGCACCATCCGTGGGACAGTGGAGGGACCACAGTGGGGCAGTGTCACAGGTGGAGAACAAAGCCTCTGGGGTAAGGCTGCCAAGACTCCACTGCTTCCCAGCTATGGGAGTTTGGACAAGTGGCTTAGTTTCTTTGTAAAATGGCATAATATTAACACTAAACAGGCATCTCCCTTAACATCAGTAATCTATTCTTGAAAATCCGGTTCTACCTGAAAACACCCACAGGGAGCCTGTTTTCCATTATTTTTAATTGAAAAAAATTATAATGCATTATAAAACCTACAAGCACTTTCTAAAACTTAATGAAAACACAGTAAAATTAATATGCATGCATGAAACAAAAAATGTTAGATTATAAATCGCTTCAAGTGTTTTCTTTCTGATAATAACCAAAACAGTCTTAACAAAACATTGCTTCATATTCAGCAGTATCTTCTCTCCCATTGTAAGCACTTTGATCACCCGCTTCTTTTCCCATAGTTTTCTCAACACTTTGTCATCTTTGGGAGGGGACTCATTGTCAGATACTATGAAGCAAAAACAAGAGCTATATGTTAGCAGCTTGGTGGTGACACTTCAGGGCGAGTCACCTTTCTCAGCAGCAGCGACAACTGAGATGCACAGCCTCATTGTTAAATTCTGTGCGGTTCTCAACATGTCTACACATGATTTGGACATTCTTTAGACAAAGTCTATCTGGAATGTAAATCAAAATTTTCCCCATACCTCATTTTGTTTAAAAAAATATATAGAGTTTTGGGGACATAAATATATATTTTCCCAATATAAACAAAGGCACAAAAATGTTGTATTGAGGGGGCGCATGTGTGGCTCAGTCGGTTAAGCATCTGCCTTCAGCTCAGGTCATGATCCCAGAGTCCTGGGATCGAGCCTCACATCAGGCTCCCTGTTTGGTGGGGAGCCTGCTTCTCCCTCTCCCTCTTCCCCTGCTTGTGCTCTCTCTCTCTCTGTCAAATAAATAAATAAAATCCTTAAAAAATGTTGTATTGAGAAAGAAATATGTTCTATGAGGTTTGGTTATTAAAAACCAAGACATTTTCTACTGGGGAAATTCTGTGGTGTGGTCTTGTACCTCACACAGTTCTTGGGAAGGTTAAATGGGATAAAACACGTTGAACACTTGGCACACAATCAACTTACAGCTCTTGCATTAATATTCAATTGCATTTCTGTTGTAGAAATATTTGGCAGAGTATTGTGTCATCCTATTATTATCTTCATTGGCTCATAATTATTTATAGGTATTTTCAGTGCAAAAATAACTGAATAGATTTTGTTCTTTTGGTTCAGTTTTACTGTGGTAACTTTATTTTTTTACTATGGTAACTTTAATTTGGATGTCATTTTATTAAAATTTTTTACAACTTACAAGTCTCTTTTTGCAGTTTTGATCTTCAAAATTTATCTTTACTTTAAAAAATAAAATTCCACAAAAATTCAAGCTGAAATTCAAAATCTCTGCCACCAGGTGGTGCTTAGCCAGGCTTTTAGAATTTAAGGCATACCACCCACTTGCCTAGTTTAAATCAAATTTTCCCACGTCCTTTATTATTTAAAAAAAAAAGGAGGTATTAACTCCACTTAATTGAAACTATTTGAATCAGCGAAGCAGACAATTATCACAGATAAAGACTTTCTGTCCACTTCACACCGCTTACCACAGTTGGAGTAATTATCTAAGTTGTTCATCACCTGCCTCCCCCACTAGACTGTAAGCACTCTGAAGGATCAGATCTGGTTTTGGTCCCCAATGGATAGCCTGTCCCTAAGAGTGTGCCTGACACTTAGTTGATACTCAGTAAATATTTGGTGAATCAAGGAATAAAAAATAAAATGATCTTAAAAGAATCTCTCCATTTCCCATATGCTTCATTGCTTATATTATGAGTGGCCTTAATTGCTATCTTTTCCTCAGTGAAATCATAATATGTCTTAGAGCATAAACTGAGCCATGTAGGTAGGGTTGCCAGATTTAGCAAATAAAAATACAGGATAACCAGTAAAATTTGAATTTCAGATCAACAATCACATTTGCGAAATTGGGGATGAACTGATACTAAAAATATTATTTGTTGTTTATCTGAAATTCAACTTTAACTGGGTGTCCTGTGTTTTTACCTAGAAACCCTACTTCTACTCTCTGCAAATTAAAAAGTCTAGAAACAAATATGGAAAATTCTAAGCCACATCCCAAAATATTCATGTTCCTCCCCCACCCTCACCCCACAACGGTGACTTTTTTCCCCTAGTATTCTTTTTGGAAAACCTATCAAATGCCTTGAGTCTGGAATATTTTCAGCAATGCCAAATAACCTCATTAATCTAAGATCTTGCGACAAATCTATGGATGGATGCCATCAAAGGAATTAAACAAAAGTAATTTCTTTTTTTTTTTAAAGATTTTTTAATTTATTTATGTGACAGAGAGACAGCCAGCGAGAGAGGGAACAGAGCAGGGGAGTGGGAGAGGAAGAAGCAGGCTCCCAACGGAGGAGCCCAATGTGGGACTCGATCCGAGAACGCCAGGATCACGCCCTGAGCCGAAGGCAGACGCTTAACAACTGCGCCACCCAGGCGCCCCAACAAAAGTAATTTCTGATTACTTTTAGCATAGCAAATATTCAGAAGAGAATCATATATATATAACCATATGGCACAACTAATAACTAAAGACTAAAGATCAGGCAAATTTCTATAGTTGAGAATAAAACTTAAAGAATTATGTATATATATCTCAATATATATATGTCAATATATATTGACATGGCCTGGAGATTTTTCTTTTTTTAAAAAAAATTGATTATTGAAGTATAATTGACATACAATGCTATATTAGTTTCAGATATACAACATACTGATTCAACAATTCTACACATTACTCAATGCTCACCACAATAAGTATAGTTATCATATGATATTATTACAATATTATTGACTATATTCCTTATACTGTACTTTTCATCTCTGTGACTTATTTTATAACTGGAAGTTTGTACCTGTTAATCCCCTTCACCTATTTTGTCCATTCTCCCAGTCCCTTCCTTCTGGCAACCACCAGTTTGTTCTCAATATTTAAGAAAGTGTTTGGTTTTTTGTTCATTTGTTTGTTTGTTTGTTTTATATTCCACATATAAGTGAAATCATATGGTATTTGTCTTTCTCTGTCTGGCTTCTTTCATTTAGCACAATACCCTCGAGGTCTATCCATATTGTTGCAAATGAAGAATTATATATATTTTTGAAGACTTATTTATTTTAGAGAGAGCGAGTGAGAGCATGAGCAGGGGTGGGGGCAAAGGAAGAGGGAAAGAGAATCTGAAGCAAACTTTGTACTAAGTGCTTAGCCAGAGGTGGGGCTCGATCATAACCCTGAGATCACAACCTGAGCAGAATCCAAGAACTGGTCACTTAACTGACTGGGCCACACAGGCACCCCAAGAATTGTATTTTTTTTTTTAAAGATTTTATTTATTTATTTGACAGAGATAGAGACAGCCAGCGAGAGAGGGAACACAAGCAGGGGGAGTGGGAGAGGAAGAAGCAGGCTCACAGCGGAGGAGCCTGATGTGGGGCTCGATCCCATAACGCCGGAATCACGCCCTGAGCTGAAGGCAGACGCTTAACCGCTGTGCCACCCAGGCGCCCCAGAATTGTATTTTTTTAACTACTATTGTCAGACCTTCTTGGATAAGTGAACACGTCCTCCATGGTTCCAGACTCATTAATTTTATAAGAATTCCATCAACTGTATATTTCATATCAAGAATCTAGGTATCCATTTTTGAGTAATAATACCTTTGGTTGAGTAAAAATGCTTTAATTGAATGTATTGTAATAGTTTTAAGAAAGAAGAAGTTGCAAATCTTAATTATATAAATATTTTCTCTGTGAGGAACATTGTTAGGTTATGAGTTTAGCCATAACATACACACTAGTCAATTTTTTTGTCAGCTAAATAAAATTTGTATAAAGCTTACGTATGAAAGTAAGCAATTGATCCACAGAACACTTGACCAATATTAAACTTTCACAAGAAAATTTCTATCCCAGGTAGCTTTATCTTTTGTGGCTGTATTAAATTAGAAAAATTAAAGTAAAAACTAGTGATTCAGTTTTGTTGTTGAGCTCTAACTTGAGAAATCTTAATAGTTCCAAAAATAAGTCACTACTTGCAAAACCCTACCAACTTCAATTAACTTTTGGGTTGAACTTGCTCCTAGCAAAACAAACAAAAGCAAGAAAAGCAAGATAAAGCAATCATCAGACCCATGAACAACAGTGTAAAGAACTCATGTTTTTGTGTCGGGCTTCTACAGTAGGAAAACACAATTAATTACATTTCAAAAGGAAAACAATGAGCAGAGCTATGAAACAGGCCCGCCGTACCAAGCCGTGCCCTCTGCCACACGCGGTTCAAGACCAGAGCCGATGCTCGCCTTCAATTCTCAGGAACTGCCCCTGAGAAGCTGACGGCAAATCTCTCACATCAATAGTTTTGAATGTTAATTTATTGTAGATCTGGGCACTCATTTGCTCCTAAAATGAGAAATGGACCATTACAGATACTGGCTGAGGGGAGCACAAACGCAAAGAACTACTTAATAGGGAGCAGGAAGACAGCCCTTGCTGAGGCCGCAGACAGGCTGTCTCCGACAGAAAAGGACCGCATAAATATTTACCGAAATGTTTATGGCCCTGGTGGCAAAAGTGGCACTTGGTGGCACTTGGAAGCTAAACTGATATCAGAGTTAAGTTAAGCTGATCCAAAGTAAAGTCCCAAATAATTTATGTTGATGAGCTCCAAAGAAATAAAGAAGTTTCGCTAGCAGCCTTGGGCTTCCAGCCAAGGATGATGACGACCCACAAGGAACAGAAAGCCTATTTACTTGGAATGACCAAACAGAAGTGCCCTCTGAGTAAGAACCATACTCCAGGATTTCTTAACAAGGGGATGACAGGCTTCACAGATACTTCCACTGAATGAATGCGTAGAAACGGAGAGATCATCAGTTTCTACTGTCAAGTATTTGAGAAACTGCTTGCTCTTTCATGGAATGAAATGTTCACAAAGGGACTTCAGAAACCTGCGTCTGCTATGTGACCTGTTACCATGACCTTCAGAATGTATCGGTCATAAAAAATATTTTTTTGAAGGTTTATTTATTTGAGAGAGAGAGAGAGACTGAGAGAGAGAGCAGAGGGAGAGAGAGACAAGCAGACTCCCTGCTGAGTGAGGAGCCCTAGGTGTGTGTGGGGGGGTCCATCCTAGAACCCTATGATCATGACCTGAGCCAAAATCCGGAGTCAGATGCTCAACCGACTGAGCCATCTAGGCGCCCCTGTCATAAAAAAATATTTTAAAAAATCTAAAACAGATTTGATCTTTTTTTAATTTAACGTAGAATGAAGATACCTGCTGGATCTGGGGTAATAAGTAAAATACTCAATTGTCAGCCTAACTTTAAGATCAGCTGCTTTTTAACTACTGCATGCAGGAAAGAAGGGCCACATCTGTAGTTTATATCAACACATATTTATGTGGTGCTTACTATGTGTAAGCCATTGTGACAGACATTTTGGGCTTCCTTTCCCCATCCTGCCAAATAAATTTTACCTGGGACCTCAATTTTATTTGTCTGCTAGTAATCGTATGAACCACTGTGCTGAAAATGGTTGTTGAGGCTTATGGAGGAGCTCAGTGGGAAGGTGTGCTGTGACTGATTACTGATGTCTTCAATAGGCATTGGGCGGGAAGAGCGGTGGCATTTGTGCTACGTACGTGCAATCCCTGAAAACACCAGAATATAAGAAATGAGCCTCTGGATCAAACTCATTCAGTCCAAGGCTCTCTTGATGAAAGAGCTGCAAAGATATATTTTGAGAAAATCATAGATGTCTAAATTTAAATGATTAGGTTTGTACCTAAAACATGGATGTAATTTTGATTTTCAATTTCATTTTGTATTGGGTATAATTTGTACTGACAATAAGCCTATTAGCTCTATAGCCAGCTGCTGGCCCTCTGGAATATAAGAAACAATGACCTTCTTATGTAAGAGGCTAAAAGCTCTCCACTTGACCAGTAGGACTAATTAGCATAGAGTATAAGAAACTGTGATTACAAGAAAGTATCAAGTTCCTACTGGGTCCATTTTAGTGGGTGCTTAAAAGAATCATCTTAGTTTTGAAATAACAAGACTCCTGTTTCATATAGAAACAGAAAGAATATAAAAGCATCTACTAAATTGTGTTCAGTGGGATTTAAGTAGAAGTTTTTCAAAGAGCCTGGTGTTCTGAAACCTACCTTGACAATGATGTCCCCATATTAGTTTACACTTTTAGGTCAGTGTGAGACCTGCTTATCTTGGCTGGATTCTCTATTAATTAATCTTCTTGACAGAACAGACATGCCATTCTTGCATTTGTTTCATTCAAAGGTGTGGAGTCAACATCTCCATTGGTTTGAGAGAGCCCTCAACTTAGGATGAGGTGTATATTCATCTCTTCTTCACCCAAAGCAAAGGCTTAACCTGATTATTCGATGTCATTACCAAATTAAAATGTTAATATTAGTAACAACACTCCAAATTTCAACCTAATCTTGAAAAGCAAGCCTTTATAATATGTTCATAATTATAAATAGTACCCATTAGCTAGGCTATAATGACAACACTGACATTCATTTGGTAGCTACCCAAACTATCTTTCACCTTTGCCTATAAGTTGATAAATATTGGTACAGGTACACTTGCCAGAGGATAACATATTTTGTATTACATAAATCCTGAAACTTAACAGGTACTCTGCAACTACATGCAAATTATTATCTGCAGAGATTAAGGAGGTCACACATCCTTTGTCACTCTTCCCATGAGAGGTGGAGTCTATGTCCTTTCCTCTTGACTCCAGGTAGGGTGTGTGACTGCTTCGCTAATAACATAATATATAGTAGTGATGCTGTACTAGTTGTACTGGGCCCAGGCTTTAAGTGACTGGAAGCTTCTATTGCCCAGCCCATGAAACATTCTCTCTTGTAGCCCTGAACCACTGTGTATAAGGTCTGTTTACCCTGTGAGAAGCTCCAGGCACATGAAGAAGCCTGAAGGATGAAGTCCAAGTGCAAGGAGAGAGAAGCCAAGGAGCACCATGAAGCCACACATGTGAGTGAGTGAAGAAGCCATCTTAAAATAATCCTCCAGCCCCAGGCACCCCAGCTGATACCACGTGGCTCTGAGATGAACCAGCTACTCCAGCCCTTTTGGGATTCCTGATCCATAAGATCATGAGAAAAATGTGTATTTTAAGCCACTCAATTTTAGGATAGTTGGTTAAGGAGCATTAAATAAGCAAAACAACATCAACCTTCAACTGGGACTTGCCACTCTATGTAATCCATGATTTATGTAATGTATTCCAAGTGTCAACTACAGCTAGTCTTTCAAAACTTAGGTAAGATTGACTTGAACCTCTAAAACCATGTAATACTATAGAAATTCAAAGCCTTTTTCAAAGTATCTGCAAATTCTTGACAGGTTTACATTCGTATCTTAGCCTTCAAGTTCCTATGTATTTTTATGCTGTATCCATCCTACAGAAATGTGAGATTCAACTCCCTCTTCAATTTTCATTAAAAGGTCCACTCACATCAAGCATTCATGAGTTCAGCAGATCATGAAGAAGGTTTTCTCTTCTTGATCTTTCCTCCTTCCTTCTCTCTCTCCCTCCTTCTCTCTTCCCCCTTCCTCCTCCTCTCCTTCCTCTCTCTCTTCCCCCCTCTTTTTCTTTCTGAAAAACAAATGATGGGATTACTTCATTTCAAATCAAATGCCAGCCTCACCATTCCCAAAATGTCTCTTGCTTTCTTCCACCAATGCGGCATTTCACTGACCCTTAACCTCATAAGTTTCAGCCTCTCTTCATTTTTCTGGCTAGCCTCCAACGTATTCTTCCCTTTTACCTTTTCTCCTTTCTCCCTCCATTTCAAATGTAAAATAACAAAATTCTCTCCCTTTCTCACACAGAATGTCTTCCACACCCTCTGGTTGCTGGAGGCAGTCAAAGCCTATTCCCTCATATCTCTACTACCCCCAAGAGGGCTTTGTCAAGGATTTTCCCATAAAATGCTGGTACCTATAGTTAGATAATATTTCACCCATGTTGTTATATATCAGAAGTTCTCATACACATCTTAAGTCATTCATTAGCTCAGTGGTTCTCAAACTTTAGTGTCCATCAGCACACAGATGCTGGGCCCTGCCTCCAGAGTTACTGGGTCAGCAGGTCTGCAGTGGGGCCAGAGTGTTTGTATTTCTAACAAGTTCGCAGGTAAGGCTGATGTTGCTGGTCTGGGAACCACACCTCAAGAACCACTGGTCTAAATCTCACCCATGGATTCCAGGTTAAAAATGCCTAGATTAGAGTGGACATGACTGGTTGGATGTTGGAGTGAATAGAGAGGAAAGAGATAAAGTTTGTTTGGATATTCTCCCAAATTCCAGTGTCATCTGAACAGCTTCTTTATTTAAAATGTTTCCTTAGCTTTATTTTACTATTACACTTCCTGTAACTAGATTTCTTTTCATTTCTTAATTCTGTTGAAAATGGAAATACAAAATTTCCAAATACAAAAAGTGAAATTAGTTTCATTTTGGCTTATGAAAGCAATTTGGTCAAGATCCTGTTTAAAATCATGTCATCACATAAGTCCACTCTACGACATTTCTGAGCACAGAAATCAGAATTCATCCCCTGAATTGCCACTAGAATGATCGCATTCTCTCCTTATTTAAAGGAGTCAATAGTAGTACTTGATTTTGCTTATGTGGATTAATTAATTTATGGATTATTTGCAGCAATTCTTAAGGCAGGCCATTTCCTTTCATTTAGTGAAGTTTTGTTTTCTTAATTTGTCATTACTCAGTATAGTAACAGTGGGAAGCAGTATAGCTTGGCAGTTGAGCATAGGGGGCTTTGGAGTCAGACTGCCTGAGCTCATAATGCTGGCTCCACAAGCCCTCTAACTTTAGCCTAATGGTTTACCCTATCTGAGGCTCAGTTTCCTCATCAGTAAAAGGGTGGAGATATCTGCATTTTTCATTCACATTTCATTGGCCAGAGCAAGTTTCGTGGCTCCATTTAACTTCAAGGGGGTGCAAAAGTGTAACCCTACCAGAGGCTCAAAATGGATGGAATCAGAAATATTTGGTCATGAGCTCTAATGAGTATCACAACAGATTAAGCAATCAAATAGCAAGTTGTGTTAGAATTGTGAAATCGGAGTAGATGAGTCCAATGTATGAATTCTAGTATATGAATTTTATGGTGTTCATTCGACTTTCACTTATTTTCTGATTCCCTTTTGAGTTTCAAAGAGTTGTGTTTTGTAGGCAGGATCTCCAAATAAGTGGGATTACAGTATATGCTTATTAAATATTCTTTATATTTAGCATTTATAGTATGTGTAGTATATGCTCATTAAATATTGTTGACTTGACTAAACATATTCTGAGACCTACAGAGAAAATTATTTTAAGTGAAGGATTATGATTGGCTTTTTTTCTGTTGCATAATTTTAACGAATTGCTTAGTTACTAATGTCAATCATTTCAATGTCCTTAGGGTGAAAGAAACACCTTATTTCTTTTGAAAAAGTTGTATGTGGTAATAATTCTTCCAAGTTATAACAGTTTTTAGTAGTCTCTCATTAAAGATCTCAGCTACTAACACTTAAATGAAAAAGGTTTCTTTTGGATTAATTCTTAGTGGATTCAATATGATTCTATATATACACATAATGGACTATAATTTATAACTGCTTCAAAATAAGTGTTCCTTTCCCATAATTGCATTACTCCCCACATTTTGTTTTAATGTGAGGCTGTTTTTCTTAATCATGTAGGTTATTATATGTATTAATGTTTCACAAATGCTTTTCTAATGAACTCCTTGCTTACTTGTTTTTCTTGTTTGTTAATTCCAACAGAGGAGAATGTAACATTTTTCTAGACTAACTGAGCAACTTGGGTTGGTTATTACTGTGTTTAAAACAACTATAATATGTGCCAATGGCTTTTCAAATCTATAATTTACATATCTGGAACTATTAGTAGTCTGATTTCACTTAATGGCATAATTCTAAGTAGCCCATTTTTGAATATTTATATATATATTTATTTTCTATACCTCTTCCCTTATGGGTTTTGCATAATCAACAAGGCTTCTGTGGTTGCTGATTTGGGAGAAAGATACATTGCTTATTTGCAGTGGCTATGCAGGAAGCATGGAGAACTTTATGTCTGATGCAGCATGGTTTTGCTGGGAGCTCCCTCTGGAGTGAAAGGAGTAAGGAGGGCCAGGCCTACTGGGAGCCAATGTCAACCTGACTAGGGTGACTGGTTGCCATGGAGGAAAGGGAAGTCCAAAAGTAAGACTAAAAAGGGCAATTTTTAATCTGTCTGAGCTAAAGTTGGTGGCCATAGAGATCAGATGAGATTTGAGGGAGTAAGTCAGGGAACAGCGTTAACGCAGTTGGGGTGTCTAGATCATGAGCCATTCATTCAACCAAGAAATATCTACTGAGGACTTAATTTGAGCCAAGCACTGTGCACACGGTCCTTGTCTTAATGGAACTTCTGTTTCAGCAGTACTAACCAGGCAAACATATGCATTGAAATAATTGCTACAGAGTCAATTAGCAAAATGCTGAGCAAAAATGGCGGTGGGCCGAGTGTGGGAGGTGGCACAAAAGTTGGTTAGAGACAGACTTGCTGAGATGATAATTAAGGCAAGACCTGGAAAATAAAAAGAAATTAGCCAGTCCAAGGGTGAAGGGAAGATATTTTGGGCAGAAGGCGAAGTTGCTTGTAAGGATAATGTGAGTGAGGCAGGGGTGACCTGAGATGAGGTAGGAGTGCTGGGCAGCGGCCAGGCCATCCAGGGCCTTGTGGGCTTATAAAGGATTTTATTATAGTCAATGGGAAGACACTGAGGGTTTTTAGGCAAGAGACTGACATGATCTGGTTAGATTTCCCATCATTGTCATCTTGGAAGACGCTTCTCAATTATATCCCACCCCAGAGGTGACCACCACTCCAACTTTTGAGGTACTCATTCCCTTGTTATATGATGTAGTTTTGCCTGTTCTTGAACTTACATAAAGGGATCCTCCTTACATGTAGAACATGACCCTGGTTGTTGTGTAGAGGATGGACTGGAGGTGGGCAAGAGTGGATATGGAAGAGAGAATGGTGGCTGGGCTAGCACAGTGGAACCAGATACTGAGATCCGTGGAGGCAATGCATAGGGATCTAGAAAGAAGAGCCCCATTCAGGGAGAAAAGGACCAGAACCATGAAGTACGAAGCCTTTGTCTGTATTGCTTGAGACCCTGGCAGTCCAAGTCCCCTGCCTGGGTCCCACGCTTTGAAGGGCTCCACTGTGGCTCTCTTGGGGAATTCAATAGTATGTAAGTGGACAGTGAGAGAGAGGGCTAAGGCCAGTTACAAAGCCTTGCCAGTTGGTAAACACTGAAGTCCAAGGGAAAGGGGACATCACCCTGAAAACTCAGAGAAAATATACCTCTGATAGCATCCCATGCAAGGGCCATTACCTTTCAGAAATATTATGCTTAGTGTCTTCAATAAGATATAAGAAGCTAGAGCAGAAAACCATATAGGTAAAATAGGTCTGGGTTAAGTTGTAAAAAACAAAGAATGAGATAACAAAGGTCAACTGTCACTTTCTCCTGGACGGAACTGCAATAGCACCTATTTCCAGTTACTCTTTATTAAAGCATCTTGCTTTGTTTTCTTTATGACACATCATCATGAATTTATCTTGCTAACTTATTTGTTTACTTATCTACTGCTTGTCTTTTCCCATAGAATATAAGGTGCATGAGAATAGGAATATTACTTGTTTGCTTACTGCTGAATCCTCAGTACCTAGAATAGTATCCACCACAAAGTACCTCAACAAATACTTATTCAGGGATTGAATACACAGCCAACAACATGCAAATGGGACTGGTTAACATACGGGAAAATTTCAAGGGAGTCCAAATTATAATAGCAGAATTTATATGCTGATTGGAGTTCATAAAGATCTTTTTTTTTTTTTTAATGCAAGAGTTCAGGATTGACAAATCATTGGAAAAGAATAGAGAGGCCAGAAGTGGACTGACACTTCTAGTCATTTGTTCTTCAACAAAGGTGCTAAAATGATCCAATGGAGAAAAAAGAACAGTTTAATAAATAGGATGTATAATAAAATGAACCTCAACTGCCACCATGTACAAAGATTACTGAGATGGATCATAGAGCCAAATGTAAAACCTAAGACCATAAAGCTTTTAGATGAAAACATATTCTTGATTTGTGGGCAGGCAAAGGTTTTTTTATACCACAGAAAGTAATAAACTTAAAACTGAAAGAAATGACAAATTAGACTTCACCAAAATGAAAACAGCTGCTCATCAAAAGACACCATGAAGAAAATGAATAAGCAAGATACAGATTTGGAGAAAACATTTAGAACACATATATTGGACCAAGGATCAGTATCCAGGATATATACAGAAGTCCTACCATCCAGTAATACAAAGGCAAGCAATCCAGTTATAAGTGGGCAGAAATTTGGGAGTTCACAAAAGATATATAAATGGTAAATAAACACATAAAAATGCAGAACTTTATTAGTTGTAATTTTTTATATTTATATTGCTGTATATTGTATATTTAAAATTAAAACCACAATAAAATATCACTACATATTTACGAAAATGGCTAGAATTAAAAACAATGATGGCACCAAATACTGATGAGACTGTGAAACAACTAAAACTTTCATAGTTACTAGATAGGTAAAGTACAATGGTACTTCCCACATTGGAAGAAAAACATATCTGACGTTTTCTTATAAAACTAATATACAGGGTGCCTGGTGGCTCAGTTGGTTAAGTGTCTGACTCTTGGTTTTGGCTCAGGTCATGATCTCATGGGTTGTGAGACTGAGCCCTGTGTTGGGCTCTGTGCTCAGCAGGGGAGTCTGCTTGAGGATTCTCACCCTTTGCCCCTCCCTGCACTCACTCTTTTCTTTTCTTTCTTCCTTTTTCTTTCTTTCTCTCTCTCTCCAAAATAAATAAATAAATCTTAAAAAAATAAAACTAAATATACACTGACCTTTTGATTTAGTAATTCTAGTACTAGAATTTAGCCCAAGAGAAATAAAAGCATATGTTTACAAAAATAATTTTTACAAAAATATTCATACAGCTTCATTCATAGAGCCCAAATTGGAAATAGCCTGTGTATTGATCAATGGGAGAATGGATAAACAAATTGTGGTATAATCCCATAATGAAATACTAATTATCAATTAAAAGGAATAAACTTACATACATACCCAATATGGGTGACTCTCAAATGCATTGCACTGGCTGAAAGAAGCATTAAACAAAAGATTTCATATTGTATAATTTAATTTATGTGAAATTCTAGAATGTGTAAAACTAATCAATGGTAGAAAAATCAGAACAGTGATTATCTCTAGGAGTGGTGGTGGGTGTCTCTGGGAAGAGGCATGGGGGAACACTTTCTGCACTTTATCTCTCTCTTCGTCCTCTGGGACTCCTATGATATGAATGCTATTATGTTTCACTGAGGCACTGAGTACTCTAAGTCTACCTTCGTGGTTCATTACCTTTCTTTCCCTCTTCTTTTCGGCTTCATTATTTTCCATAATTCTACCTTCTATATCACTGATTCATTCCTGTGTTTCGTCCATCCTGATTTTTATGGCCTCCATTTGGGTTTGCATCTCAGTTATAGCATTTTTAATCTTGGCCTGACTAAATTTTAGTTCTTTTATCTCTGTAGTAAGGGATTCTCTGGTGTCTTCTACGCTTTTTCCAAGCCCAGCTAGTATCCTTATAATTGCTGTTTTAAATTCTAGCTCAGACATCTTACTTGTGCTTGTAGTGATTAAATCCCTGGCCATGAGTTCTACCTTGGGTTCTTTCTTTTGGGGTGAATTCCTTTGTCTTGTCATTTTGTCCAGAAAAGAAAAGAATAGAAAAAAGAACAGCAAAACAAACAAAACAAAACAAAAAAACAAAGAAAAAGGGGGGAAATCCCCCAAGAAAAACAGTAACACAAAACAAGAAACCAAACCAAACCAACCAAAACCAAAACCAAAACAAAACACAGATCCTGAGTGGGTTTTGGTCTGCTTGTTAAAAGAATCTAGATCCCCAAATAAAAAATACAATACAATACAATACAATGAAAGTAGACAAAAAAGTAAAAAAATATGAAACTATACATATAAATTTAAAAAAAATTAAAAAATTAAAAAGGGAACTGGAGAATATAAGAAAATAAATGAAAAAATAATAAAAATAAAATAAATAAAGAATAAAAGTAAAAAGGGAGCTCAATCTTATTTCCCCTAGAGCTGAAGCTTAGTGTGAGCTAGATGCCCGCGCTGGTCTTCTGGGGGAGGGGCCCGAGCGCTGATTCTCAGGCTGACTCGGTTCAGTGGAAAGG
The DNA here is from genome assembly GCF_023065955.2 of Ursus arctos. Classification (NCBI taxonomy): domain Eukaryota; kingdom Metazoa; phylum Chordata; class Mammalia; order Carnivora; family Ursidae; genus Ursus; species Ursus arctos. The sequence goes on from NW_026622763.1 coordinate 56,439,462, forward strand.
GGTCTCCAGGGCGAGGGAGTTGGGGCTTAGTGTACAAGGCTCCGGCCTCCACTAGGTGGTGCTGTTTTGCTCCCTGAAGGCTTTCAGGACTGATGGGCAGGATGAAATGGCTGCTCCCCCCTTGCTCTCAAGCCTGGGACCTGAAAGTTCGAGGCCCCTACTCTTCAGTAGCCCTCACAGAAAAGCAATCAATCACCCTATTTGTTTCCCTGGTTTCTGTCTGAACCCTGTGTTCAAAGTAGCAAGTGAAAAGTGGAAGCCCACAGTATCTGTTTAATTGGTCTTTCCTGTACCTTATATCCAAAGAAGTTCAAGAAAGTTGGCATGATTATTCTCTTAGGGCCTTTTAGAAAGCTACAATTATTTGGTCATAATTTATAAACTAGCTCAGTTAAGAGCCAGAAATTTTCATAAAGAACAGTTTCCAAAGTGTTGTCTGTTTTAAGATTTTTTATTTATTTATTTATTTTTAAGATTTTATTTATTTGACAGGGATAGAGACAGCTGGCGAGAGAGGGAACACCAGCAGGGGGAGTGGGAGAGGAAGAAGCAGGCTCCCAGCAGAGGAGCCCGATGTGGGACTCGATCCCAGAACGCCGGGATCACGCCCTGAGCCAAAGGCAGACGCCTAACGACTGCGCTACCCAGGCGCCCCAGCAAAGTGTTGTCTGTTTTAAAAGTAACTTAAGAGGTAGTAGTAGCTACAATGGGGAACTAATGACCTTATAACCACTCAGGGAAGTAGTTCATTTGGGTTTCCTTTTTATCCTTTCTTCAAAAGAAGTGTTTACACAATGCAACATGTCTTCAGTAAAGAAGATTTTACAAATGAGAACAATTCCACTTCTGCTGAGTGTTGCATTTGGCCTTATAATTGATAACCTGTAGCCAATGAACCTGCGAATAAACAAGGATCTTCCAAGGGTAGACATTTATCATTCGGACAATCATTGGATCATGGTTGGGCAATAACTAGGTCTGGAAACTCATTTTGGTAGATAACAGCATGTTTAAATGGGACTCTTTCTGTCTGACTTAATAGTTGAGAACAACAGATACCACATTCTAAAGGGAGGTGCTAGGCCACCTAGGCTACCAATACAGGACTTAGAAAGAAGATGCCCCAACCCACTTCTGCTAGCTTCAAGCTAAGGTGCTCATTCCCCATCTCTGCATTGTATGAGACAAGGAAAACAATTCATGAGAGGGCCCAATATTGAAAATCTTTTAGTTAGGGTTTTTTAAGGGTTCCTTCCAGAAAACCACATGTAGAACCTAATATGTATACCCCCAGAGTGTGGTGTAGGAACAGACTAGTCACTGATTCATGCCTAAAAATTGTAAAGGTTAGTGGGTAAGAGGAGAGGGCTACTTTGTGCAATCTAATGGTCTAAGACATGTGACTTCCATGGGCCGAATGGACCCATGAAAGATAACCAGGCTTAAAAGGGCTCTGACCTTTGAGCAATGAATGGATGAACAAAATATGGTATATACTTACAGTGGAATTTTATTCAGCCTTAAAAAATAAGGAAATTCTGACACAAGTACAACATGAATGAACCTTGAAGACGTTATGCTAAGTGAAATAAGTCGACTTAGTCACAAAAGGGCAAATGTTGTATGATTCTGCTTCCATGAGGTATCTAGAGGAGTCAAGTTCATAGACATAAAGTGGAAGAGTGGTTGCCAAGGGCTGGAGAGGGGAGTGAGAAGTTAGTGTTTCATGGGCAGAGAGTTTTAGTCTGGGAAGAGCAAACAGTTCTGTAGATGGATGATGGTGATGATTGCACAACATTGTTAATTTACTAAATGCCAGTGAACTGTGCACTTAAAAAGGGTAAACTTTATGTTGTGTTTATTTGACCACAATAAATAAAAGTGAAAAACAAAAATAGATCCTAAGAAAGAGGACTTCCTGAAGGAGTAAGATGATCTCCACAGAGGGAGGGTGTGCATGGGCCACTGGAAACCAGCACCTGAGAGAGGATTATAACCTGTCAGTCAGGAGAAGCAAACCCATATCAGGGACTGTCAACGGGAGATTCCTAGCCCCCAGAACCCTCTGAAGGATTCATGAAAGCAACTCACAATAAAAGAGAATGTTGGTGCTTGACGCAGAGGGCCTTGAAACCAGGTTAGGACAGCACCAGTCTTGTAAGAGTTTGCTCTTTATCCTACTTCCAGCCTGCTCCCTGCACCTGTCCTGGGAAGGAGGTGAAGTGAAGAAGAGTAAAGTAGCCCACTGTGACCCTCTCCTGACCATAGGCTTCTAATCTCTGGGAAGCAGAGGAGCTTGGAGGCTATTGAACATCTGAGTGTGTCAGAAGAGCAAGGGAGGAGAGCCAGAGAGTTCATCCAGGAGTAGGGAAGATTAGTTCAAGAGGGTAGGTCTAAAGGAAGAGGGAGGACAAAGAATGGAGTGGTATTCTGTTGGCATCCTATGAGTCAATTGTGTCAATTACCCAGTTAGAGAAAATTTTCTCCTTGGAGCTTAGGAGATTCTGCATGGCAGAATTATCTTCAGGAAGCCAGGTTGGCCCCTTAATCATCATCTAGGGAAAGAGCCCAGGGGAGATGGTATCTGGGAGGAGATCTCCCCGAAAATAAATAAATAGAAACAATTGGCATTCACGGCCTATAAAGGAGAAAGGGAATACAGAGGTATGTTGTGCCAGTCTGTGGCTAGCAAGTCTACCACTGGTGACTGCCAGCTCTTCCAGCACAGCCCAAGCTTTTCCCTTTTGGAATGTTGATATGGCCAACCGAAATAGCTAGCTGTGGCTGCATGCATGCATTCATTCAATATACTCTTGTTGAGTACCAGTATCTATAAAACCCAACAGGACATAATCACATACTTTAACATACACGCGTTCTAGCAGAGGAAAACGATAAAAAATTAACTATAATCTGGGACAAAGAGAGGAACAAGTAAGCATGGGATTCGAAGATTTATAGGAAAGATTACATTTAAATTGAGCTTTGAATGACATAACAATTTTAGGGGGTGACAGCATAATTGGAACAGAGAATAACTGAAGTGGAGAGGATATTAGAGATCAGACGGCAGAGAAGCAGGTGGCTGATATGGAGAATAAGACGTAGTTGAGTTTTTTGTAAGTAGCATAGAATACTCTGAAAAGAGAAATGGAGAGCCAGGGGTAGGAAGATAGTTTGGTACGAGCTTTCAAAGGGCCCCAAAGGCCAGGAAGTTTGTACTCTGATAAGTAATGGGGGAGTAATTTTGGATCTGTGAGTGAGTGAGTGAGTGAGCGATTGAGTGAGTGATGCAATCTGAAATATGGCTTAGGAAGAACAGATAGATGGCTATTACAATGGCTCAGTCAAGGGGTAATGAAGCCCTTAAGTGGGATGGCTGCTGTGGCAATTGGAAAGGAAGAGATGGATGGGAGAGGCTTTGGGGATGTAGAATAAATGGGGCTTGGCTCCTGATTGCATATGCCCTTTCCACACCCTCTGTCTGACCCTCATCCCTTCCTTCCTCTGATCACAGAAGGGTAGAAGGTGTCCCTTAATACGCTGACTTAATATTTTCTGGAAAATTTCTCATCAGTGTCAGGCGAGGCTTCATTTGCATTTTCTATGAAAGACACCCCAAAGGACAATTCTTGATATTCAAAATGAAGAAATAATATTCTGATTTACATTCATACTGTATTTTCTCTGTCTTCTGGACTTTAGGTGAAGTTTCCCCCTTTTATCATAGGATTCTTTCACTCAGAAAATGTGAACATACATTAGTATACTTCCCGTGAAGCTCTTGGCACTCCGGTATAATGGAAATCAGGATAATAAAACTAGAGTTATTAAAAATGATAGTAAATTCCTCTCTTTGTTCCATTATTCAGCTTTAAGACCATTTCTGCTCTCTAAGAGTCTTAGAGTATTTGTTTTATATATTTAGGAAAAAGAACTTTAACAATAGAATTATATAACTAAATTATGAGAAATTAAGAAAAGCAGTCATCAAAACAATAGTGTTTTATAATTCACTTGTTAAACAAAATACAGACAATGTATTAGCCACTTCAGTTTTTTAAAGGCCAGAAAAGAAGAAAGTATATCATATGTTCATATTGCTATTTTTTGCCATTTGTGGATTAGGTTAAAATGAGCTGAAGTAGCCAGTATGTGGCAACAGGGAAGGGACCCCTAGCCTGACAGGTCTTTTGGGGAGGCTTTGCCCTTGGTGATGTATAGCTTTTGAAGACCTGCATGGCTATTTTTGACATTGGAAAATTTGTATTTACACCCCCTGGACTTTTCTGTAGAAACCTACAGGGCGACAGGAGCCACAGAAAATGGGCCTGCATTAAGTGAGCCATGGGGTGCAGGGGCGAGCCACGGGGCACAGGGGTGAGCCCCCACACACTGCAGCAGGGCAGCTGCAACCCTACTGGGATGCTCCGTGGTGGAACATGGTGCGTGCCGAGTCTCTAGGAAATTAGGGATCTGTTTTCAGCTCAAACTTCAAGCAGGAAAGGATTGTCCTCAAGAAAAGGAGCAAACAATTATACCTCTTCCTCAGCCCCTCAATCAGCGCAGTTTTATAGCAACTCTTGGGCTGAGCATGCAGAACTTGGTGCAGATTAAGGGGCAGCAAGTGCTCTGGTTAATAGAACAGGTAGCTTTTATGAAGTGCTTACTGTAAACACTCCCTAAGCACTTTCCCTGTGTTGTTTTATTCTACTGTTAAAAACACCTATCTTATCATACCCATTTAACACATGAAAAGCCGAGATTGAGAAGTTAAGTTGTCCAAGATCCCAAGCAACAACCAGGATTCAGTCCTAACCAGACTGATGAGACCAATGCAAAAGACAAGGCTCTGCATCTTCTCCCCACACTGCCTCCTGCTCAGGTAAAGCCAGCAGCCTCCTCGGCAGGGGATCTCCATGCAGAGCAAGGGGTGCCTTAAGAGTGTACTTCTGGCCAGCGCTGAATGTTTGGGCAAGCATTCATATGAAGAAGACTTCCCAGAGAAGAAGGAAAATATTGACCTTCAGAGAATGCACAAGGTGGCATTTTTTATTAAAAATGCCTGGGGTGGTGATGGGGGAACGCCTGGGTGGCTCAGTCGGTTAACTGCCTTAAAACTCTTCACAGTTTAGAGATAGAGGGAACATAACTCAATAGCATAAAAGCCGGATATGAAAAGCCCACAGTAAATATCATTCTCAATGGGGGAAAACTGAGAGCTTCCCCCTAAGGTCAAGACCACGGCATGGATGTTCACTATCACCACTGTTGTTCAACACAGTACTAGAAGTCCTAGATGCAACAATCAGACAACAGAAAGAAATAAAAGGCATCTGCATTGGCCAGGAACTCAAACTCTCACTCTTTGCAGATGACATGATGCTTTATGTAGAAAACCCCCAAGATTCCACCCCAAAATTGCTAGAACTCTTACAGGAATTCAGCAATGTGGCAGGATAGAAAAATCAATGCACAGAAATCAGTTGCATTTCTATACACTGACAATGTGACTGAAGAAAGAGAAATTAAGGAATCAATCCCATTTACAACTGCACTCAAAACCATAAGATACCTGGGAATAAACCTAACCAAAGAGGTAAAGAATCTGTACTTTAAAAACTACAGAACACTGATGAAAGAAATTGAGGAAGAACACAAAGAAATGGAAAAACATTCCATGCTCATGGATTGGAAGAGCAAATATTTAAAATGTCTATGCTATCTTGAGCAATCTATATGTACAATGCAATCCCTATCAAAATACCATCAACTTTTTTCACAGAGCTGGAACTAATAATCCTAAAATTTGTATGGAACCAGAAAAGACCCCGAATAGCCAAAGGAATGTTGAAAAAGAAAACCAAAGCTGGTGGCATCACAATGCCCGACTTAAAGCTCTATTAAAAAGCTGTATCATTAAGACAGTACGGTACTGGCACAAAAACAGATACATAGATCAATGGAACAGAAGAGAGAACCCAGAAATGGACCCTCAACTCTATGGTCAACTAATCTTTGACAAGGCAGGAAAGAATATCCAATGGAAAGAGGACAGTCTCTTCAACAAATGGTGTTGGGAAAATTGGACAGCCACATGCAGAAGAATGAAACTGGATCATTTCTTTACATTATACACAAAAATATTCAATACTCATTTCTTTACATCATACTCAAAACGGATGAAAGACCTAAATGTGAGACAGGAATCCGTCAAAATCCAAGAGGAGAACACAGGCAGCAACCTCTGTGACCTTGGTGGTAGCAACTTTTTACTAGACGTATCTCCAAAGGCAAGAGAAACAAAGGCAAAAATGAACTGCTGGGACTTCATCAAGATAAAAAGCTTTTGCACAGCAAAGGAAACAGTCGACAAAACCAAAAGACAATGGACAGAATGGGAGAAGATATTTGCAAATGTCTTATCAGATAAAGGGCTAGTATCCAAAATCTATAAAGAACTTCTCAAACTTAACACTCAAAAAACAAATAATCCAAACAAGAAATGGGCAGGAGACATGAACAGACATTTCTCCAAAGAAGACATCCAAATGGCTAACAGACACATGAAAAAATGCTCCACATCACTCCACATCAGGGAAATACAAATCAAAACCACGATGAGATACCACCTCACACCCATCAGAAGGGCTAAAATTAACAAGTCAGGAAACAACAGATGTTGGCGAGGATGTGGAGAAAGAGGAACCCTCTACACTGCTGGTGGGACTGGAAGCTGGTGCATCCACTCTGGAAAACAGTATGGAGGTTCCTCAAAAAGTTGAAAATAGAGCTACCCTATGACCTGGCAATTGCACTATGAGGGATTTACCCCAAAGGTGGAAATGTAGTGATCCAAACGGGCACCTGCACCCAATGTTTATACCAGCAATGTCCACAATAGCCAAACTGTGGAAAGAGCTGAGATGTCCATCAACAGATGAATGGATAAAGAAGATGTGAGATATATATATGTATATATGTGTGTATATATATATATATGTATATGTTTATGTATATATACACACACACACACAAAATGGAATACTATAGTCCATTCCAAATATATTTGTATATATTCAAAATATATTTAAATATAGTTTTATATATATATGTGTGTGTGTATGTGTGTGTGTGTGTGTATGTATGTATATAAAGTGGAATACTACTCAGCCATCAATAAAAACGAAATCTTGCCATTTGCAATGACATGGATAGAACTAGAGGGTATTATGCTAAGCAAAATAAATCAATCAGAGAAAGACAATTTTCATATGATCTCACTCATGTGGAATTTAAGAAACAAAACAGGATCATAAGGGAAAAAATAAAACAAGATGAAATCAGAGAGGGACACAAACCATACGGGTCTTAATCATACAAAAGAAACTGAGGGTTGCTGGAGGGGAGGGAGGTGGGGGGATGGGTAACTGGGAGATGGATATTAAGGAGGGCATGCAATATGATGAGCACTGGGTGTTGTATAAGACTGATGAGTCACTGGCCTCTACCTCTTTAAGTAATAATACATTATATGTTAATTAATTGAATTTAAATAATAAAAATGCTATAGATTCAGCTTGCAGCTAAAAAAAATGATGGGTTTGGAGCAGAATACTTTTAAATCTTTAAGTTTCTGTTCTAATGCTGTAAGTAGAGCTTAACATCTTAGTATTTTAAAAGAGCATTGTGCACGTATTGCATGGAGCACTGGGTGTTACACGCACACAATGAATCATGGAACACTACATCAAGAACTAAGGATGTACTGTATGATGACTAATATAACATAGTAAAAATTATTATTAAAAAATAATAAAAAAATCAAAAATCAAAACTCAAAATAAATAAATAAATAAGTAAATAAATAAAAGAGCATTGTGCCATTTGAGAAAAAGAAACAAGCTGGGATTCCGGAGAGAACTATTGTTTTGGGACTTAGCCTGAGGGGAGATGCAATTTAGGTCTGGGAAACAGGTTGGAGTTCTCGGTGGGAAGGGGTATGTGTCTGTGGCGGGGGAACTGGAGAATGACAGGAGCAGCTTCCCCCACCTGGGCCACATATCTTCACAGTGAAGTTTTCTTCTACGGTAAGAAAAGTTATGGATTTCCAGACTACCTATACATATTCAAAATAAGTTCATAATGCACTTAATTTTAATAAATCCTAACAAATTATTTTTGCATCTTCACTTTAAATAAACCTAACACATAAAATCTATATCTAACTGCACAACATACGATGGCCTTCGAGGAATCTGTGAACTCCCCAAAACTGTATGCAAAATTGTGTGCATATGTGCATTGTTCTAGAGAGGGTCTGTGACTTTCATCAAATTCAAACACATGACTCTAAAATAATTAAGGCCCAATGAATAGGTAATTAAAAATTGAGAAATTAGTCCCATAACAAGGACTTTTTTTCTCTCATAAAATTAGGGCTTTTAAGCATATGATCTGGACATAAATACTGACTTACATCAAGAGCCACAGACTGCTTTGCCCAGGACTTCTTCACTTGATCGTACATAATTGTATTGTTGATGCCCAGGCCACAGAAGATGACAAAAGCCTAGGAAAGAGAAAGCCCACTAATTAAAAATTGCAATAACTCATTGGTATAATCTAATAGGAAAGCAGGCAGTCATCAGAAATGGGTCCGAAAATATAATTTTATTGTACACAGAGGTAGGCCTTAGGGAAATATGCACATTAAAATTCTTAATTACTATTGTCATGTAATGACTTTATAGCTCACATTGCACATGAGAAAAATTATTAATATAATGTCATGGTGAAGAAATGACTTTATAAATTTAAAAACATACTTACAGTCTTACCAAATGTGTTCTTAATTTATTTAGGTTGCAGACTGGTTTTAGTAATTTCATTCCATTTAACTAAAGCACCTTCTTTTAGTGGCTAGGCTATAAAATATTTTGGTGAGGAAACCAAGCGAGCGTACCCATGAGGTAAATGTTAAGAGGAAGAAAGATCTAGAACCAGTTAGTAAAGAAGCTGTGAGGTATTCTCTCCTAGACGAAAAATAATCGTGGGGTTTTCATGTTGGTTACTTTGTTGGTGCAAAGTTTATAAGGATGCCTGTTCAAGGCCATCCTTTCCAGCTAGGGGGCAGACTGGAATAAAGGGAAGCTTGAAAACACAAGAAAGGTGATGGCCGTACTCACTGTGGAGCTGGCTGGCGGTTTCGCGACTCTAGATATACTCTTGACAGATTTTGGCAAGCCGCAACCAGGAGACTATTGGTGACTCAGCACTAGCCTTTGGTTCACAAATTTATTTTCTTACCTCAAAAAGTCGTTGATCTGCATCATCAAAAGCTTTCCCGTCGAGTCTATTTAACACTTGAGCCACTCCTGTGGGAAGAGTTTGGTTAATGTCATTTTTAGCACTGGCCACTGCGTTACTATAATATAATAAAGCCCAGCTGACTCAGTACCTCCCTTAGGTAACTTCAGAGACTCAGTTTAATCTCTGGTCTCCCCCAGCGCCTGCTGTTGCTATGGGACAGATCTGAGGTACGGCGATGCAGTCTATCTTCAAGGTTGTGATAGCAAAACTGGGTCACAGTGAAGCCTGGAGTTCTACCAGGCATCAGTCTGATTCCTTGAAAATGGTTTTCAAGGTGACTGTGCACAGTGACTTGGAAATATCTGACATATATACACACACACATATGCACATATATGCAATTAGATATATCACTGAGTATTAATAACTGTGTATATACATATGTGTGTGTATGTATATATATATAATTCTTTATGTTTTCAATCCCAAGGAACACAGCACTTGAGTGAGGCAGGATGGCATTGTGATTAAGAATATGGGCCCTGGCGTCATACCGCCTCAGTTCACATTTCAACTCCACCATCAGCTGTTAACCTTGAACAAGTTACCTAACTTTTTTAGCACTGAAAGTCCTCATCTGTAAAATGGGTTTTAAAATGTTCACTATCTCAGAGGGTTATGAAGATTAAATGAGATAATGTTTGAATGTTTTAAAGCATAGTGCTCCACATGGAGTGAACATTCAAGAAATGTTGGGGATTATGGTGCAGTTAACCTCCAAAGCAAGGTTAGTTCTGCTGCCTGCTACCGATGGGGCACACACGGTTCTAACAAACTTAATTCCTATGTATTTCCTCTTTCCAAAGTTCTTTTCCAGCACTGTACCAGATGTTTTGGGGCAAGACTCTCAAAACATACAACTCTAACCAGAAAAACTGACCAATCCTGAAAAACATTCTCTTATGTCCCCATTTGGTACAAACAAAAAATAGTTATAATTTTAAAGCATGCCTGTATTTTTTAAAACACCTAAGTTCCCACTAGGGAAGTAAATCATCATATGCTAGAAGACATACATAATGATGTATATATGACACAGAATGAAACACAAATTTTTAGCATGTAACAGGCAAACTGCAGTCTTAATTTGGAAAGAATAACAGATGTTTAGTGTTAGGAATGAAGGCTAGGACCGTATTTGAGATTGCCATTGGACAGCAACAGCATAGAAATAGTGTTTCTTATGCACTTTCTCTTCTCTTTAAACTTAAATATATTTAAAACTATACATGATGCAATTCAATGCTCTGTACTAGGGGCTTGAATTCCCAAATCTTAGAACATTCTTTATGTTCATTAATTTACCAATATTTTTCTGCAAATTAAGTGAACTGATGAAAAAAATTCTGTTACCGTTCAAGTCTTAACAATATTCACAGAATATTAAATCCTTTGATAAGTAGCAGTGTCTTACAGTTTAACAGGCAATGTTGGGGGGATGCAAAGAAAGGCAAACACACTAGTTGCCTTGTGTCTCTTAGAAAAAAAATCATATTTTAACTTTGTTTCAATAACTTTAACTAAAACCTCCACTCTTTATGACTTCTCTTCTTTACCCGCTCACTTCTTTCTTGGGGTTGATAACTTTCCTGACAGAGGTTCCGAGGGGAGGGAAAGGAGAAAAGAAGGGAGAAAAAACTTGGAAGCTGCTTTGATCCACAGTTCTGTTATTCTGGGTCAAGTATAACTATTTCAGAATCATCCAGACAGAAAGATGCATGCTCAGTATATATCTCATAATGCATGTTCTTTTTCCTTTGCATGTCCTCCACGTGTAAGAGCATAGATATAAACATACAGATGTAGTGGGAAAATCTGTACAGGAGTTAGGAGGCCTGACTTGTAATCCCGATCCCGCTACCAACATTCTGTGACTTTATTCTAGTCTTTGTGTAATTCCCCCACCTCACCTCAATTTCCCCACGGTAAGATAAGAGAGTTCTATCAGTTGATTTCTGAGATCCCTTCCAACTTCAAAATTACTGATGCTTGGTTAAAAGGATAAATCTTTGTTCATTGTTCTGGTTAATGTCTATTCATCAGCAGTCTGCACTTATGAAATTATATAAGAGAATGAAACATAGGTTGATGAGTTCTGGACATAAAAGAGGGGAGAAGGTATCACTTCTTGGCCTTTTTGCTAAGATCAAGCGTAAAAGGGGGGAGCAGGTAAAAAACATATGGTGTATTTTAAAGTAAATTTGTCTTTCTTTATAAAAGAAGTTTGCACTGGGGCACCTGGGTGGCACAGTTAGTTAGCATCTGACTCTTGGTTTCGATTCAGGATGTGATCTCAAGGTCATGAGACTGAGCCTTGCATCGGTGCCACCGCTCAGCATGGAGTCTACTTAAGTTTCTCTCTCCCTTTCCCTCTGCCCCTCACCTACCCTGCCCCCCCAAATAAAAAAAAGAAGAAAAAGAAAAAAGAAAAAGAAGTTTGAACTATGTAGGTAGTGTCTTACCAATTATTTGGTGGTTGCTATTCCAAATAGGGACGCAGAGAACAGATCTTGTATGGAATCCCAATATCTGGTCAGCCTAGGATATAAGAAAGCAGTTAATTAAAGTTAAACATTATTTACCCACTTCTGACTTACAGCCTACCACTCGTCATAACAGACATTTAAAGATAACTTCAAAAAAGACATATTTTAATCTGTTTTTTAATGCATACACTCACCTGCCTCTTTTAATTTAAAATATCACAATAAACATCCTAAGGAGATCAGCCCCAACCAAATATGAATCAACCCAAAGACCCCACACCAATGGTACCTCCCCCAATCCCTGCAGCCACAGAGAGCTGGATGTAAAATTCTTGAAAAATTCTAGCAACTGTCTCTGCCCTGAGTATTTAAAACATTTTAATTAAACTAGTGGTCAACATTACTCTTTGGGGACATCCGTTAGTAAAAATATTTTGAGACTATAATGCTGCCATATGTATATATACTTAAAAAAAAGGATTTTATTTATTTATCTGAGAGAGAGAGAGAGCATAAGCAGGGAGGAGGGGCAGAGGCAGAGAGAGAAGCAGACTCCTGGCTGAGGCAGGAGCTTGATGTGGGATTGCAACCCAGGACCCTGGGATCATGACCTGAGCTGAAGGCAGCCGCTTAACTGACTGAGCCACCCAGGTGCCCTGCATATATACTTTAAATATTCTCTTTAATATTCCATCTCTCACTCCTTTTTTTTTTTTTTTTTTTTTAGAGAGAGAGAGAGCACACACACCTGAGTTGGGGTGAGTGGGGTGGGCAGAGGGAGAGAGAATCTTAAGCAGGCTCCATGCCCAGTGGGGCTCGATCTCACAACCCTGAGATCATGACCTGAGCCAAAATCAAGAGTCGGATGCTTAACCAACTGAGCCACCTAAATGCCCCAATACTCTCTATTTTTAATATCACTAATTTTACTATATATATTATAAAACCATACACAAAAAATTGAAGTCGCAAAAATATGTGATAAATGTAGAGGTTCAGAGATCTTCTTTCTGTACTCTAGCAGACTGTCAGATGACATATTTAAAACACGAAGTTATAATTACCAGTATTAAAACCATCATTCATTAATAAGCTCCACTTAATATTAAAACCAATGGTCCATATCTAACTGTTAGATAAGAGCTACTAAAGATTGAAAGGGTCTCAGTGAGTTCATATGACCTTGATTTCTAGTGAGAATGGTCAACCTGTCATCCCAATACTATAGGAAAAAAAATAAGATACCAAGGTTTTAGATCATGGTTATTGGGGTAAAAAGGTACTTTTATATTTTTAAATGTTCATTATAGAAGTTAAGACCTACATATTTTAAACATTTGAAATTGGAAGTTCATTTACACACCTAAATTTTATGTTTGGATTGTTTTGATTTTCTTCTGAGAAATTAATTTTCCAGATATCTTCTATTTTTGATACCAGTATGTTAGTTTCTTTTTTTAAAGCACTTTTTGGGTTTTGTTCAAAAAAATCTTTCCCTACTCCTAGCGCATGAAGACATTCTCCGATTCTTTTCCTAGAACTTTTATTGTTTTAGCTTTCACATTTAGATTTGCAATCAAACTGAAAGTGATTTTCGAGAATAGTGTGAGCTAAGAGTCAAGACTCTTCCAACATCTATTTATTTACCACCTCCTATGCACCAGACACATGGCTGGGTTTTGAGGACACAAAAATGAATTTAAACAGTTGTGTGAGGAGCTCACAGTGTAGTAAAAATAGAAATAGTTAAGATAAAATAAGTGTCCAAGTAAAGCAATTTCAAAATACTATAGAAAAGCCATCAACTCTGTTTAGAGAAACCAAGAGTAGCTTAAGATCCTTAACAAGTGTGTCTTCAAGGACAATGATGGCGCCGATGATGCTGAGCTAACGTTCACTTCCTGTCAGGCATTGGGTTCAGAACCTTCACATGCATTATCGCCTATACTTATTAAAAAAACCCTGCAGGTAGGTACTGTTAGCTTCCTCCCTCTCAGATAACACTCAGAGAGATTAACTGTCTTGAAAGTGGAGAGACTGGTTCAAACTAAGTCAGACAATAACAAACACATCCATCAAAGTTATCTTCCAAAAGAAACAAAGTGATTTTCTTTCTCTCCCTCAGGCTAAAGTCTGACTTACAGCAATGCTAGTGAGGCAGGAAGAGGAGGAGGTCGATTGCACAGAGGTCTGGGAGGTATCAGCTACAGACTTGGGCTAGCCAGAGCAGTGCTAGAATGTATGGGTCTGTTTTGTTCTGTTGAGGGTCATACACACTGGTGGGTAGTCCCAAACCAGCACGAGGAGGAGGCACAGTTGCCTCTGCCAACTCTGGGACAGCCATAGCCCCGCTCTAACCTCTCCTAAGAGATTTGCAGCAGCTGAGGAAAAGGGTCACTGTGCAAGAAGACAAGAACATGCAGTGAGTGAAAGAAACCAGGAGGGAGACAGCTTGAGAGGCTGGTGGTGAGAAGAATAAACCTTAGGCTGTTTATCAATTAAATAAGAGAGAGTTTTGTGTATCAAAAATTATTGTAGTTCCCCCAAAGAATTTTTTATTCTGGGGAGGTTCTCCCATCCCTGCCGAGGGTAACATGGAAACTTCCGGTTTGAGTAAGAGTGGCTGGAGTTCCCGGATGTGGGGAACACAGAAGTCTGAGCGAAATTATTCTGAGTTCAAGTTACAATTGAGATGGCCTTGGGAGAGGAGGAGCTGAGGCACTCATCTTGGAGTCATCAGCCTCTCGTTTGGATTGAGTGAGTAAAATCACCAAGGAAGAACTTGTGCAAGGAAAAGGCGAAAAGGATGAAAATTGCACCTGAGAGGACACAGTATTTTGGGCAGAAGAAAGAGGAAGGTGAGGTCAGTGACAGGAATAGAAAAGATATCCAGAGCTCATATTCGTAACCTCAAGGCTTTGTAGCATTTCTAAATGTGTGAGTACACTGCTACAACCTTTCTGGAAACAGATTTATTGATGTATATCCAGAGTCTAAAAAGTATAAATACCCTTTGACCCATCATTTCCTGTGTCTAGAAATTTATTCTATGGTACTTATTATAGCTATACACAAAAGTTTATATATAAAGGTGTAAACTGTAGCAATACTAATGATAATGCTATATTAGAAATAACCTGAATACTCAACTGGAGGGAGTTGGTTAAGTAAAGCATAGCACATCTATACAATGGAATATTATCCATCTAATTTAAATCATGTTATAGAAGAATATTTGATAAATGTGGAAAATTTTAATATATTAAGTGGTAATAGTGTGGGTGTCTGTAGGTGTACAGACACTTACATAAACATTGGAAAATCCTGGAAATATAACCACAGTAGTTCCCACCGAATGGTTTGCCTATGGGAGTTTTTGTTTCTCTACTTCTTTACTTTTTAGAACAGGTTCAAGTTCACAGCAAAATGAATGCAAGTACAGACAGTTTCCATCCCTTGCTCCACATATATACCTCAGCCTCCCCCACTATCAACATCACTCACCAGCGTGGTACTTTTATTACAACTGATGAACCCACACTGATACATCATTATCATCCAAAGTCCCCAATTTACATTAGGGTTTGCCCTTGACGCTGTACATTCCACAGGTTTTGACAACTGCACACTGACCTGTATCCACCATTATAGTATCATACACATTAGTTTCACTGCCCCGCAAATCCTCTCTGTTCCACCTGTTCATTCCTCCATCCCTGCTCAGCTCTGGCCACCACTTTTCTCTCCCAGCTTGACTGAGGTAGAATTGGCAAAATTATAACATGGTTAATGTGTATGTCATGATGATTTGATACATGTATACATTGTGAAAGAATTCTGCCTATGAGAGTTTTTCAATTACTCTTTCTGCTTTCTAAACTTTGGATAATGAATTACTTGTAGACAAGGGGGAAAAGTTATTTTCTAAATAGAACTAAAATGGAATAATAGCGTCAAATTTAGCAGAACAGTCAAATAGGATAAGCGCCAAACATGGGTTATTGAATTTAGCAACACAGAAGGTTAAATGAAGACAAAGACAGGCAAGGCAAGAAGGGGTGGGATGAGAAATAGAAGTCAAGTGGTTAGTTCTGGAGGAGAGGAAGGCCACACTGAGAGAGTGGAGCTGTGTTGATCCAACGCTAGAGGCTTGCCTGGGCTGAGCACAAGAGGAGAGGAGGGGCGAAAGAGAATGCTGAGAATGTCCTTAAATCATTCCCCTGCAGCTGAGGGAAGGGAGTGAAGCTGGCACTAACTGGCGATGAGAGTAGTGAATAGAGAGTGGAACGATCAGCATGCTTGATGAGCCCAGCATGAGGGAGACGGGGGAAGGAAGGACAGCAGAGTATGAGGGGCGTGAATTTTTTGATTTTAAGATCATTAAGGCAATCTCCTCCCCCCTGACTTGTCTATCTGGGCAATGCTGTTGTTTCTGGAAAGTTAAACGAATCCAGGTTAGTTAATATGACTGTATGAAACAGCAAGGGCTGGGAGCATATATCATCTGCTGCAGGGGCTGAAGGAGAAGAGATGAAGTCCACCACTGGAAGCACAAGACACCTGAAGAATGAATCCCAAACAGGTGAGGAGGAATAACAAAGGAAGAAGGGAAGAATCACCTCTGTTCATCACATAACCCCAAGTCTTCAGATTGTATCAGTCAATGGAGCTCAAACATATCTATTGGCCTCTTGACCCCGACCAAGTCACCGAAACTTTCTATGTCCCCATTTTGTTATTGACATTTCTCTCGTGTGCACCAGAATGTTAACACTGGCTGTCTCCAGATTTTGGCATTATAGCCAATTCTCATTTTTTTTTCCTTTGTGCTTTTTCTTATTTTCCAAGTTGTTTTATAAGAATATGTGTGAAGGGGTTTCAAAATTTGTAAGGTGTTTTGCAAATGTAAATATTACTAATATTGAGAGGAATACCTGCCCTCAAATATCTGCCCCACTGTTCCACAGGGTTCCTGAACGATCATTCTCAGTTTAAAACTCCCATCTTTAGAGTCCCAAATGTTAGACCACATGAGACTAAGCAGCCTTTCTAGAAGGCTACAGTTAAAATAAACATATGATCTGGGAGTGCCTACTTCTTTCCAATTAAAGATGTGTATACCTAAAAATTTTGTCTCATCTCTGTCCTCATTGGGTATTTCCAGTAAACGGATCTACTTGGAGCCATCAAAATACACTTGTTATATTTTCGAGCCTCTCGAAGGTGGTCAGTGGAAATGTTAAGTGAATCGGTACTATAACACTATTCTTTAATATTCAATGTGTTTCCTTTCCCTACGAAGATATGTACAATTTTAGTATTTATTTATTTATTTAAAAAAGTTTTTATGTATTTACTTGAGAGATAGAGATTGAGTGAGAGAGTGAGAAAGAGAGAGAGTGCATGAGCAGGGGGACGGGCAGGGGCAGAGGGAGAGGGAAAAGCAGACTCCCTGATGAGCGCAGAGCCTGATGAGGGGCTCCATCCCAGGACCCCAATGTCATGACTCGAGCCGAAGGCAGATGCTTAACTGACTGAGCCACCCAGGCACCCCACCAATAATTTAAAGCAATACTTTATCTGCCAAATGTCAATCTACCAGAGAGAAATTCTGGTACTAAGACAGCTGAGGGTAGAGACGTTCTGACGTCAGTCCCTTGATTTTTCTGAAACAGTAGAGAGGCAGTTTCTTTTTGCCTACCTTACCTACACATAGGATCAGTCCTAATGGCTTCTAGAACATACCTACCAATGACTCCTTGAATTTCTGACAAAAGTACTCCTAGAAAAATAACTGACCTTTGGGCTTAGAACTGAGGTATTGCTTCACCTCCTACGCAGCAAAGTCTGTTCCACTCTTAGAACCACAGGAACCCTATTTGTGTTCGCTCCCCACAGCTGCCTCATTCTATACCTTATTCAATTCTTAGTAATCGTCCTAACTTTCCTGACCTTCCTGGTCATCTGGAATTGTTATATCCACTGTCCAGTCTTCAAACCCTACTCCCCGGAAGGTATCTCAAACTAGCTTACACTAACTATCAGCGACTGAGAGATTACTGGTAAGCAAATGCCTTTCAGCAGATCCACAGAGCTCTATCCCTTAATGGTTTCAATTTTGCACATTTCCCTCTGTAACAGCAGCATAGCTGATAGACCAAAGGCGTTACAGGAAATAGACAATGAATTGTCCTGCTGGGCTAGCACTCAGCATCCCAGACCATGGGAGTGCTTTGCTATGAGGCTCTGACAGGCGAAATGGGCTTTAATGCCCGGAGCCCCATTATCCTTAAGTGCTACATGACAAGGGCCAGAACTACTGAGTTGTCTTCAACAGACTTTAGTAATAGAAAAAAAAAACCAGAGAAAGAATTTCATATGGAAAAACTGCATGGGATTGAAGCATGATGGATTTAGGGTCATGACACCTTTAGATTTAACTGTGTAACTCTAGGCATCAGCCACCCACGGCAGAGGAGATCTGGGTGCTGATGGGTTTCCCGCTGCTCCTAAATTTTAACAAATACATATACCACCAAACCATCCGTGCATAAGGCCTGCCCTACTTTTTAGTTATTTCCTGTCATCCCCCCCTTGCCAAACCTATCCTATTTAAATGTTGGGTCCAATTGTTCATTCCTGCTGCAGATAGAGAACAGACCCTGCATGTAATGGCTCTGAATATTCTCTCCATAACTATACAAATGGGGGGAAATACTAAATTAAGCAATAGAATATTATACCTTATAATGACTAAATAATGCCTTGTTGTGCATTAGTATGCTTGTTTTAAGGTATTCTTTTGAATCTAGTATGAAAAGAAGGGCAGAAAGCTTCACAGATAATGTACTAGATGCAACTAATTATTGGGAGTTGAATTCATAAGCACAATGCCAGCTAAAAGCAAGATCAGAACAACCATTTCAGGGTGACTGTGTTTGTAAATAAGAGTGTGCACTCTGAGAAGCCACCTGATTCAGCAGCAGCTCATCTGCAGACACTTTATATACCTGCCGTTGGGACAGTCTCAGGCAAAGAAGGATTTTAGGATAAAATCCATGCAGCACGCTCCACTGGCTAGGGCAATAGAAAATAACCATCTGAATTCCCCAAAGATATGGCAAGGCAAGTTAATTTCCTTAGATCTTGCATTATTTCAATTCTGGTTCTGAGTAATAATTTCTAGTTTTTAGAGGGCTCACAATAGCCTGGCAAAATATAATTTCACATAAGATATCAAGGGTCTAAAATTTTAAGATATCTTTATAATTTTGCCTGATTACAAAAAGAATGCAAATACTTGTGAAATTTTTAAGCAAAAATAAAATTAAAATCTCTAATCTTGCCATCTCTAGACATGGCAACTATTAACAGTTTAGTATAAGTTCTTTCTGACCTTTTCCTATGAATATATAATATGCTCATTCATCAATATACGATATATTCAACAATATATATGTTCATATATAACATAGATAAAATATTCAACAATGTTGAACAATAATGACTATTAAGTACTAAACATTGTTCCAGTTGTTGCGGAGACATCAGTGAGCAAAACAGACAAAATCCTCACTTTCACTGAGCTTACATTCTAGTGAGAGAAGACTGGTGGCAAAAAATACAGAAGAAATACAGAAATAGGTTACATGTTAGAAGGTGTTACGAATTACAGAGAAAAAATAGAGCAGGATAAAGGGGATTTAATATCAAGGTTGTCAGGCCTTACCACAGGTAATGTTTGAAAGATGACTTTAAAGAAGTGAGGATCTGAACGATGCAGATATTGGGGAAAAAGTATTTCAGCTGAGGGAACAGCCAGTGCAAAGGCTCTGATGTAGGTGTGTGAGCAGCAACACATTCTAGGAATAACAAAATGACCAGTGTGGCTGGAGTAGTAGGAGTCAGGGCTGGGGCCAGATAATGAGGTGCCAGATGGTGTAGGGCATTGTAAACCTCGGAAAGAATTGTGAGTTTGCTTTTACTCTATCTAGTGACATAAAGAGGCTTTGAAGAGTTTGTGAGCAGAGTTGTGATATGATATGACTTAAAATTTAAAAGCATTTGGCTATTACATCAAGAACAGAGTATAGAGGGGCAGAGAGTAAGAGGCTATGGCCATGAAATCGTCCAGAGATGGGGGTGACTTGGACCGGGTGGTAGCAGTTGAGTGGTGAGAAGCGGTCAGATGCTGGATAAATTTTGCAGGTAGAGCCACCTGGACTTCCTGATGAGTCAGATGTGCAACATAAGAGAATGATGCTTATAAAATTTATGTCATATGCATCAGGAAGGACTGAGTTGCCTTAATAGAGACAGGGAAACAGAGAGGAGTAGGCTTGGGAAAAAAAAGATTGTGAGCTCTGTTTTGGACATGTTAGGTTTGAGGGGTCTATGAGAAAAATATGTGTATATATGTACATATATCATTCTATTCATACTTCTATACATTATTCTATACATACTGCTTTGTGGCTTTTTTCTTGTGGACATTTTTCCATATCAGGACATATGGAAGGTCATATGGGATGGAGATATTTTATGTGGATGCAATTGTAGTTATTATTATAGTGTGGTAGGCAGAATTCTAAAGATGGTCTCTAAGATTCCCACCTTCCATCATCCACTTTGTAGAAATCTGGTATAATCCTCTCCCCTTGAGTATGGGCAGGACTTGTAAATATGACAGGATCATCACTTCCTTGATTAGGTTATGTTATGTGGCCGAGGGGATGGGATAGCCCTCTTGTGATTATGTAAGTCACTCCTGACATCATGTAAGCCTCTGTCACAGCCAACTGCAGTGAGATTCTCCTGTTGGCTTTGAGCAAGTGAGCTGCCATGTTGTGAGAGGGCCATATGGCTAGTACCTAAGGGCAATCTCTAAGAGTTGAGAGAGACCTTTTAGTAGCAGTCATTAATAAAAGGGAAACCTCAGTCTATAACTGCATGGAACTCAATTCTGCCATTACCCAGATAAGTTTTGAAAAGTGCCAAAATCCACATGAGAATGCCACCTGGCCAACACCTTGATTTTAGCCTTGTGTGACCCTGAAGTAGAGAACCCAGCTATGCCATGCCTAGATTTCTGACCTACAGAAACTGTGAGATAAGAAATGAGTGTTTGTCTTAAGTTGCTGAATGTGTGGTGTCTTGTGATGCAGCAATAGAAAATTAATACACATGGTGTTCTGTCAGTGTCTTCAGGAGCTGAGCGTGGGCACCCTCTTCCCAAGGAGCAAAGGATGGGTAAAACTACAAAACCTACCACTTACATGATCACCTGTGAACATGAGTGTTTCTTGAGCCACTATAAATAAAATAATCAGGTATATCTTTTCTGTCCTCCATCCTTTTCATGGAGGATGTAACAGAGTCTTGTAACAGAATAAACATATAGTGATCTTCATAAGGTTGCAGAATTTAAAGCTCAGAAATTTGGTTCTGGATCTGTGGAGTATCTTATATAACCATTCTGTCATAATTTTCCACCCATAAACCAAGGAGTTTGGCCTTAAAATCATGCAGGCTATCAAGCCCAGCAGGTGCCACTCCTCAGAGACAACTCAAACAGGCGGACAGAAGGCAAGTAATCACTGTGGCTTGCCCTCTAAGTTGCTCTGTTCCCCACAAGGAGGGAACTCCATTAAATATTTAATACAGTCACAAAGAGAATACCCAGCAGGTAGACAACTATGATTACTTGCCCCATAGCCTTCACAGCAAGTTCCTGGCAGCACCTGGATGGGCTTTATATCACATGAAACACATCCCTTTGTAGTTTCTATTAAAAGGAAGACCAACAGTTTGAAAACTGAGGTTTCAAAATAAGGATCATTCTCTCCCTGCATATCTTTGGGCAGAGTTTGTGAGGACTTCTCAGAAGTCATTATAAGGTAGGAAAGACACCGAAATTGGAAATCTAGTTTCTATTTTAGCTGTACAGCTAAGGCAAAGCCTGGCCGAGTAAATTCTCTCTTACTAACAGAAAATAGACTCTGGCATCATGAATCCCCAAATTGACAACCTTCCTGTGTTAGCCTAAACTGGAAAAGAAACTACCAAATGCACATGAGAAGACGTATTGGGGCTGGCACCCAGTTAGCGATCTAAGACTCCACGAGATGGTTCACTGGGCGAGTTACTCATCAGTGGCTGCTGGACAGTTTCATTCATGGAGAAGGGAGCACGGCCCTGTGCAATGCCAATGATCAGGAGCATCGTCTGGGCTCAACAGGAGAAAATGCTGAACTCCTATTGTGTTCAGCCATGGAGATTTTGGAGTTTATCTATTGCCTTAAGTGATACTGTGGTTTGAATGTAGGCAACGGGGTTGTGTTTGAAATATACCAGAGTAATTGGTTTTTCAGCTATATGTTTTAAAGATTGGTGGGTTGTTCGGGCCTGGATAGTGTGGCTGGCTCCTGAAATTTGATCATCCTTAATGTGCCTTGGTAATCTGGCCCCTGGATGTCTGGCCATCCTTGCGAAGAGCCAAGTCTGCATATTGCTGGCTACTTGAGGACAGGATATGGTGACCATCTCGCCACGGCAGCCCAAGGCCACAGGACATGCATTCAGCCTTCATCACCTTTGTAACTAATATCTGTTACTGTTCCTCCTCTGAGAAGACAAGGAGAGAACTAGCTGACTTGATAACCTGTAGGTCATCAGATTAGTGCCACCGTCACTTCTTTACTGTCAACAAACAATCACCCTTAACTCCCTTCTTTGGCTGGAGACTTTTCTCTTCCTTCCCCACTGAAGCTGGTTTGTCAGTAATCAAGGTCTGCTGGTCTGCCGCTCTGTGTAAAGGCCCCTCATTTTAGAGAAAATGACCTGCTTCTGCCAACCTGTCTCCACCCAAAAGAAGAAACTAGTCCTCAGTCAGATAAATATCTTCACTGATATTTATACAAAACTGCATCATTTACAAAATATTTATATAGAATTTTACATGTTACAATATATACGTGAGTAGTATGTCCAGGATGACTCAGCAGGTGAGCGGAGCAGAAAGGACAAAAAGGTAGGTCTGCTGGCCAACATTCACGTGCCTTTGTGGATAGAGGAAAGACGGAGTGGTGATTCCATTACCCAAGCAGCCCCTCAGCCTCTGGTCCCTATAGGAGAGACCAGTCAAGGAACTGAATTAGGAATCAGAAAGTCCAGTCTGTTCTGCGCCCTATCTTGAGGAAACTGTGTGGCCTTAGGCAAGACACTTCAGCTCTCTGAGTCTGTTTCCTCATCTGTAAATTAAAGAAATCTCTAATATTCCTATTAACTGAAAGTTGACACATCTACAGTATAAAACCCCAGAATAAGGCCAATCCATTTTGGGGTGTTCTATCCGAGGACACTACATTGTCTGATGAATTGGGGTCCTTCTTCAGTAAAGAAAATTCAAGTTGCCAGAATTAGCCATTGAGGCACTGAGAAATTTAGGCTAGAGACCAGCATTCAGGGAAATGTATTTCTGGCTGATTTAAGTTCATCATATAGATTTATGTTGAGAAAATCTGTAGGAAAAATAGGAAATGCTTTGAAAGGGATTACCCATGCTACCACTCTGCAAATTATCATTCTTGTTAACCAGCTTCAAACTATTCAGGGAAGTGAGTGAGTGTAGAGAACCAAAAAGCAAGCGCTTTTTCCAGGGAAGAAAACTCTGAGAGATACTCTACTAATCCTGGATTAAAAAATTATTTCCTTATATTCTATCAGTAATAAATAACTACTCAATTATGATTAGTGATAAAAATCATGGGCCCATAGCAGACCAAGAAGAGAGGACTCAAACCTTTGCAGGAAGACAACACAGTTCTAAAAGTTACCCTCTACCTCTAGGATGATTCCAGAATTACTTTTAGTGCAAGAATGAAGCAATTTCATTTTGTCATGACATTTTTTTTATCTTGAAGAAAACACTTAAAACATTAATAAAAAATATTATCTGAAATGGTTGTCTTTATCTTATGATCTACACCATCTTACATCAGGCTTCATGGGGAGAAGGTTGGAGCCTCTTAGCCTCTTGGCATCATGGCTTAGTCTGGAGTCTCATTCATTATTAACATAAACAGTTGACACCTGTCCCTGAGGCAAAATATACTTGAGAAGGGAGGAAGCCCAAGCAGATAAATAATTTTGCTTTTCCTGGCGTAATACATAACACACACACACACACACACACACACACACACACACACACTATAGCATACACACACATTCATAGGACATATCTACTAAATGCCTGCTTTTAGGCAGAATTCTCTCACTCACCTCCATCTACACTGATTAATTCCTCATCAATTTTTTCCCCTTAGCATGAGAAGGGAAACATAAAATAACTTTAAACTCCAATACCATGCAAAGAGACCATGTAAAAATCATATATAATGCATCTTCAGATTTTCAATTGAAATCTGGTATTAGCTATGTGGAAGATTGAAAGCATTTTAGGTGGAAGACCAAGAAATCATGTTGGTCTAAGTACATGCTTTATTTTATCAGAGGGAAGAGAGTGATTTCACGAAACAGTCACTGCTTAACCTACCACAGTTTACTGTCTTCAGGCATCGTTGCTTCTAATTACTGGATAAAAGCATGAAATTTTTATGCCCAATCCCACAGAAGTAACTGTTGCACTTTTGCTCAAGAGTCCACACTGTTCTTTTTATAGATCAGTGGAGCAAGCTGCTTTATTAGAATGGACTACAAGCGAAGAGAAAAATGTAAAGTGGCTGTATCACTAATCCGGAAGAGATGTGCTAAAAGTCTGCAGACATAAGGATATGGTATATCCAAGATCACTAAACTGTAGGAGCAGAAGTATTCTTGAGATATTAATTGTG
Source organism: Ursus arctos (assembly GCF_023065955.2). Lineage (NCBI taxonomy): Eukaryota > Metazoa > Chordata > Mammalia > Carnivora > Ursidae > Ursus > Ursus arctos. Next base: position 56,464,174 of record NW_026622763.1, read on the forward strand.
CTTGCTATATGTGCTGTTTTCCACAAGGAAGAAAAAAGAGCAATGATTGGACAAGAATTTTTCCTTCCCTGATGAAGGCAAAGACATTGCTAGCCTATGACCCAGCATGTCATTCTCCAAGGTAGAGACACTAGGAACACTCTTGCACGTGTACACTTAGAGACATGTACAAGAGTGTCCTTAGCAGTTATGTATGTGACAGCCAAACATGGAACCCAAATGTCCATCAACACCATAGTGGATAAGTAAAGCAAGACTTATTCATACAGTGGAATACTTGGCAGCAGTGAAAATAAATGAATGAATTGCAAACTCACATGACTCAGGAACACACGTTGAATGAAAAAGCAAGCCACGGAAGAATACATACAGTATAATTTAATGTATATAAAGCTCAGAGGCATGAAAGATATAATGATTTATTTGGCATGGATTCAGACATATGCAGTGAAACGATACAGAAAAGCAAAAGAATGTTAAGTTCAAATTAGGATAGGGTTACCTCTGCAGGGAAAGAAAAGGGGAAGGGATTAGGGAAGATCTGTACAAAGATTCATAAGTAATAATCATGTTCTTTTCTTAAACTGGGTAGTGCGTGTTTACAGCCTCATGTTTTGTTATACCTTTACATATGGCTAATTAGTCAACTTTTTAAAATGGTATAATTTGTTGATTCTTTCTTTTCCCCAGAATTTGACTTCATGATCCAAAGCTAAGAGCAGGGTAACAGTAATCCATAACAAACTTAGTACTAAAGTTTGGGATAGGAATCAACCATGACCCATTTACATCTAATCTAATATGATGACTTGGTAACAAGGAATTGGCAATTAATAATTTTTCTGCGTATCAAGTCTTTCAGTTTGTTCAGCTATTACTGATTGCTTCATAAAACTGTGTTTAGATATCTGTTCTTCAGGATTCTCTCTCCAGAAGCAAGGAAAAAGAAACATGGCAAAACACAAAACTTCATCAAATCAGTCCTAATCCAATCGCGATGCTGAAGTATACAAACATTGACCTCTATAAATTATTTCTGCTCTGCCAATCACAGAACCAAGGTGGTAGTATTTTCTCACAAAGGAGGACAAATAAAGAAGCTTTAGACTGTGTACTTTCTCAAGGAAGGTAAGCCAAAGCTCAGAAATAATGCGTCAGAACTGAAGAGAGCTAGAGGGTGGTCAGGGTTGGGACAGCCAAGGGAGCACGCTGCAGAGACACCCAATCCGACCCGGAGTTCATGAAAGGATTTGCAAGGTAGGAGCAGCGGAGCTCCATACTCAAGAATTAATAGAAACTACTAGAGGACATAGCCTGGGGGAAGAAAGCTCCAAGCAGCTACAGAGAGGTGGTAAGTTCTGGGGAATTAAAAATTTCCCTGCAGAGATCTGCAAAGATGACGTGACGGAAGTTTGAAGTTTAGCTGCAGCCTCCTGAGACATCATGTCCCACTCCAGGCATGGGGCAGCACAGGGCAGGCCTGAGGAGGAGGTCTGTGGAGTCTGGAAACTGGGACTTAATCCCTGTCTGTCTCCAGAGTCATCATTTCAGCTTAAATGTTCAGTTATTATTGCTCATCTATTCTCTGTGCTGTAGCCACAGAGGTGATGTGATCTTTCTAAAATACAACTCTTATATGGGGCGCCTGGGTGGCTCAATCGTTAAGCGTCTGCCTTTGGCTCAGGTCGTGATCCCAGGGTGCTGCGATCGAGCCCTGCATTGGGCTCCCTGCTCAGCGGGAAGCCTGCTTCTCCCTCTCCCACTCCCCCTTCTTGTGTTCCCTCTCTCACTGTCTCTCTCTGTCAAATAAATAAATAAAATCTTTAAAATAAAATGAAATAAAATACAACTACTGTATCTCCCTGATTTAAAACTCAACTACTGGCTCCCCATTGCCTAGAACAAATACCCCAACTTCTTCACGTGGTTTTCAAAGTCTTAGCAATCTGGTCTCTGCTTCCCCCTCCAGCCTCATCTACCTGGTGCTTTCCACAGTGTTAACTCATCTCAGCACCCCAGCCCCTCAGCCCCCATGTTCTCTCAGCTTTGCCTGGAACACATCTCCTCACCTTCCCTGTCAAAAAAACTGCTACTCTTTAGATCTTAGCTTGGCAATCTAGAATAGGAAACGTGTAATTTATTGAACACACACACACACACACACACACACACACGTATTTTATAAATTCATGTAAATTTATCTGTATGATACTGTACTTAGAATTTAAACATCTACAAGTCAGAATCTATATTGCTTTAATATATTCTGCACAATGTGCCTACAAAATTAACATTAAACAATAACACAAACCAATTTACCGTTTCTTGGGAGCAATTTTAAAAGACATGGTAGTTGTCCTAGCATCTATTGGGAAATAACTATGTTATATACACATTTTTATTGATAACTATTTCATAGTTTAATATAAACTATGTTTAATATAAAATGTTCACGAGTTAATGCATGGGTACTTGTATATGGGTACATTTAACATAAAATGTATCCAATTGTAAAAGAGCTTCAAACTAATACATAACAAATAGCTCTTTTGCCACAAATCAGTGTAGAGAGGAGGTTTTTGTTACTCAACAGTAGGCAATGCTAAAAATCTGATCACAGGAGAAAGATGCAAAAAAAAAAAAAAAAAAAGATTGCCTGTAAACTCAGGGGCTGCTGTCGATCTACATGATGTCCCTCTTTTGTTTCAACCAGCAAACCATCACCAGGGTGACAAGTGAACCTTAAGGCTGCAACCAGAGAATTCCTCTTACCTCGGCATCAAAGCGAGGATCCTGGTAGGCATCGCTGATGTTCACCGGAAGGCCTGTGGAAGCCACTAGCTCAGCAACACTGTTATTTATGAGCCAGTCGGAATATGATGATTTCTCCATGCTTTCTTTGAAACTATCAAAACCAAAGCAGATAGTAAGAAAATAGAGACACATAAGTTTGCTTGAAAGCAAATCTCATAAAACTATACTCATAGTAGGATTTTCTATCCCCCTTAAGAAGGGATAAGTGACTCGAGTCACGGAATAGCAAGCTAATTATCAGTAGCTACTTCAAAAAAAAAACCCCAAATTTACCTGATGTAATGTAAAATAATCAAATCCGTGGGAAGAAATACTAGATTCTCTATGCTCCAGAAAACAACTCTAGGTTGTATTTAGGCCAAAGCAGACAGACATAAAGTAAGTCATCATGTAATGACCGAGATCGGCAATAGGCTGCTAACATCACAGCATAATAAATCCCACTGACCTCCCCAGTCCACTTAGCTGAGCAGACTGGACGTTTGACACAGGGAAAAATTAACCCCAGAACGGGGAAAAAATCAGGAAATAAATAAGGAGTTTACATAATTTTAAAGGCAGCAAAAGAGCAGATCTAGACCATGCGTAATCTTAGTAATTATGTACCTATTTTGTAGTATGTCTCAGAGTTTCTTAACGAAAACACATTTTGTGAACTTTCTTTTGTATCGCATTCACTACAATCATCAAATTTACAGAAATGGCGTAAGAATTAGTAAGATTCCCTATTCCCTCCCTCCCTTCCACCATTTCTTCCCCAAGTACGTACTGAGCACTACCAGGAGCTATGGAAATGCAAAACTGAGTACTGTTCAAATTCGCGATGTCAAGGAAAATTTTCGTGGAGGATGTGAGGTTTGTGACGTGGCAGGTGAGAACTGAAATTACATAAATGAATGCAAGTGTGCTGGGGCGATGTTTTCCAAACCACACCCTGTGGAAGCCTAGGTTCCAGGACACGTGAGTGAGTGTACCACAGATGCCGCATGCGTAAAGAAAATACTAAACACTGTCACTAGTTGTTGTTACTATGCAACAACGTGCCGCAGTGTGGAATCCGTGCCACCCTGAGGACCAGCGGCACGGAGAGGCGCCCAGATGCATGAAGAAGTGGGAAGCACATTCTTTAGCACCATCGGTAGGTGTCATCCGTAATGACTGCTGGTCTGGGTCTGGTGAACGTAACATATACTTGTGATGTTAGTCATCCCTTCTGGCATATTAAACACTACTAACACATCCATTTATTCGCTTTGGATCTCTGGCTGAGGAGTGGAAGTTTTACTAAAAAGCAGACCTGTGTATTTCTCACGTGGTGCCTAAATCAAAGAAATAAGACTGAGGATTTCAAAGATAAGATGACGCCTTTCTTTTCTACAACAAACAAAGGGACAACAACAAAGTCCATGTTTTTCTTCTTTGCTACATTATATCTGTGAGAAGGGACATTTTATGTTGTGCTGCAATGAAAGCAAAATACAGGAGGAAACATGGTAATGCACCTGACAGGAGGATCCAGTAGGATGAAGCCATTCGTAAGCTTATAAAGGAGTGTGACTGAATGCTGCTCATTTCTTGCAGCGATTAATTGGTCTGTCAATTCACTCTGTGCTGTCTGTGTACTTTACGCCATTCTACAGTTTTTAAGAAGTGTTCTGTGGTAAAACAGTTTGGAAAGTGCTGAGCTAGAATGTGCTGGGCAGAAGAGCTGCTGCTGGACCCTGGGGATGAGGGAAGAAGCTGAGGGAAGAAATGGTTGGGGCAGGGAAAGGTGAAGGGCCAGTGGTGAACACCCTAAGGAAGGAACCAGTTTCATCAACAAATGCGAAAACCTTGAAGCTGGGTCTTTCAGGGTGGGCAAGAGTTCAGCAGGGAGAGACTGGGGGTGGTGAGGAGGAGAGCACCAGAGGAGGAGGAAACAGCAGGAACAGAGACACAAAGGGAGAAGAGTACAGGGTGTTCTCGGAACACTGAGCAATCCTCTTTGGTGGGAGCACAGGATCCATGAGGTGGGGAACTAACATGAAAAGAATGTCAGGGCTTAAAGGTGGCGCCTTTGACCACGGGGCTGAAACCTTAGTCACAGGCGATAGGGAGCTGGTGTAGAGTACGGAGCAGCGAAGTGACATGATTGGAACTGTGATTTCAGGAAGGTCAATCCAAGGACACAGAGAAAGAAAAACTGGCTAAGAGAGATGAAAGGTAGAGCAGCCAAGTTGTGCAGGTGGGAGGTGATGATGCCGGTCCCTCAAGAGGGCCTACAGAGGACTCTGTGGGGCTGGGTGGGCAGCCGGTGTGGCTTATGGATTGTACAATTCTCTACATTTTATAGATCAGAAAACTGAGGCTCAGAGATGCTAAATAATTTTCCTAAGTGGAAACAGAATTTTCAGCTAAGTGTGACTGCAGAGCCCCATGATACTCTGTTTATCCTGTTGCCTCTCAGGGAAGGCATCAATGAGTAGGAGTAGAGCAAGAATAGTAGGTTCTCACCGAAAGAAAAGAAGGGAGTGGCAGTCCACGTCACAGAGTTTCAGGGAGACTCTTCAGGTCATAAACACTGCAGTCTGAGACTGCATGCAGTCAAAGGAAGAGGGAGGAAAAGGCATTGGACTTGATCATCCAGAGCTGTAGGTCCCTACTTACAAAATTCCCAAGGAAAATGATGGTGAAAACACTTACTGAGCAGGGGCTCCAGAAAGATTCATTCTAAATCTGAACATGCCTAGAACTGGCTTTCATTCAGGCTGCGTATGTACTGCAATCAGTCTAAAATTGTAGGACAAAGGAAGACAGTCAACTCTGTGCAAGGCACTGCACGTAAGCACTGTTGAGGTCGTTTCTAGAAAGCACAAACTATGGTCTCTCCCCTCACAGAGGCTGCCACCTAGATGGGGAGGTAAGAAATACACACACTGACACTTACACAATGAACAATTTAGGCACCCAGTTCAAATTTCAAATGAAAAATGTGTCAGCTGTGCTGACTAGTTGCCAAGTCAATGGTACCGATCAGGAATGCAAAGAAGTGCAGGGAGGAAGCAACCATCCTGGCTGTTGCGATCAGGGTAAGGTTACAGAGGGGAGGGGAGATTATAATGAACCTATGGCTGCAACAGTGCAAGTAGATGTTCTGAAAAGCACCTCATCATTTCTTCAGTTTATGTTGCATGGGTGCATAAACTAAGGCCCAGTGGGACAGAATGCTCAGAGACAGACGGTCAGGAAGGATGATTGTCACTCTGAGTATTTATACCACATTCTGGCTTTTGCACCAATTCAACTTTCCAATCTTAAAATTTTACTGTAATGCAGAATTACAATGTTGAGTTAGAGTTTTCGAAACCTTTCTTTCTTTCTTTCTTTCTTTCTTTCTTTCTTTCTTTCTTTCTTTCTTTCTTTCTTCTCTTTCTTTCTTTCTTTCTTTCTTTCTTTCTTTCTTTCTTTCTTTCTTTTTCTTCTTCTTCTTCTTCTTCTTCTTCTTCTTCTTCCTTCCTTCCTTCCTTCCTTCCTTCCTTCCTTCCTTCCTTCCTTTCTTTTTTTAAAGATTTTTTTTATTTATTTGACAGAGGGAGAGTGACAGAGAGAGCAAGCACAAGGAAGGGGAGTGGCAAAGGGAGAAGGAGAAGCAGACTCTCCACTGAGCAGGAAGCCCGATGTGGCACTCAGTCCCAGGACGCTGGGATCATGACCTGAGCTGAAGGCAAATGCTTAACCGACTGAGCCACCCAGGAGCCCCGAAAACCTTGCTTTTTTTTCAAAAGGATAATTTTGTTTTATGAAAAAGACCATGCGTTTTAGAGTCAAATATACCTGATTCAAATACCTATTTTGCCACTTCCTAGCAATGTGATCTCAGACAAGTTGATTACACTTCATCTGTAAAATGGGTATAATACTACTACTTAGTTATTGTGCAGATTAAGGTAATAATTTATACAAGTGCTTAACATATTTTCTGGCCCATAGTAAGCATTTTTTAAAAAGTATCTACATTTTAACAGGTTCTAAAGTAAATTCCACATGTGACAGTAGCCTTTGTACATTTTCCCAATGAAGTATTGTGAATTCAACCACAAAGGAAAGGGCCCAAATTATTTCTGTTTCTTGGGGGTACATCTGGTTCAAAGGATGAGTTCTTTCATTAAGGTCCTTATAGGTCAACTCCTTTTGATTGATGAGAGCTCTTTTATTCTGTATGTCTTCCTCTCTTTTGATTGATTGCTGTTGGAGAAGAACATGTTAAGATCATGGACACAGCCATGTGTGGTTCTGCCCTGCAAAGGGGTGCCCTGTAAAAGGAACTGAAATCTATTCCTAGTTGTGCATGTTGGCTTAGAGCTGCATCCATCTAGAGGGAGTACTTTTTCTATTCTCACAGAGAGAAGAAATGGAATAGAAACCGTATGGGCTGACAATGGCCCTGTTTCAATCTCTCTGACAAATGGACATCTAATAGCAAATTGAATGTCTTTAGTGACAGGGAACTCATTACCTACCAAAATATTCCACTCCATTTTGTGGCCGCTCAACTTACTTCCTAATAATCATCCTTTGCTCCCAGTCCCATGGGATCTCATTAGCTGACAGCCCTTGAAATATTTGGCAGTAATTAACATGTTTCCCATAGTCCTCCAACCAAGATCATTCTTTTCTAACCAGCTCTAATTCCTTCAGCAACTCCTCCTCTGGCATGCCTTCCTTATTCTCACCATCCCAGTCCTACATGTATCCCTGCTGATTAATAGCCCTCTTGATGATGAAAGCCAGTCCAGAATAGTCTTCTCCATGGGGTCTGACCAGAGATATCAAATCCAGTACTAAGATCTTCAGTTTGGGCCAGAACCAAGATAAGGAGAGTTACTGCAGTTTGGAAACCCATCAATATCGATTACTCTGTAGTTTGTGGGTGCAAATGGGATCATGTCAGTTCAGTGGATCTTAGCTGCCATGTGCATAACTGCCAGACCACAGACACTTCCAAGTTCTCTCCCCTCTCTAGTCTCTAGGGAGATTTATTCTTTTGCTTAAGGCCCCTTGTCAAAGCTTTGGAAGCCACTTGAGGGAGACCAGACACTTGAGGGTGCTTAAGTTTCATGGGGTAAAGGAAGAATCCTCTCCCCCACAGTCTGCATTGTATTTTAGCCCCTAGGTTCCAAGGCCATATTGTTTATGTCTACCCTGCCACAAGTTTCCTCATTAAATAGCCCTGTCAGCTTCTCCCATACTCTTCTCTGTTATATGCAGGGAACTGGGGTGGGCTGACTCTTCTTTCAGCAGAAAGAAAAAGACATTTACTGATCATCTCATGCAAGTGGACGTCTGGTGTGATGTTTCTGGGTTTGTGTATATTTTGCCAAGATATTTACTGTATACCAGTGCACCATAGAGAGAGGAAAAATGGCTTAAAATTCTATATGACATACATTTGTTGAATGTTTTGTTGAAAATCAAGTTTTGAGAAAGCATTAAAATACTTCCAAAGTTTATATATTTTAATATCTGTCCACGTTTAATAGCTTCTCATATTCAAATAATAAAACTATATTGACCCTTAAGGTGGGGATGTTAAAATAAATTCTGGCTTAAAGAAAAACAAACAAACAAATAAAAAACAGCAGACCAAAAAAAAAAAAATCCTTGAACTAAGAGTCTGAGAGAAGGAAAATACAGCTGTCCCTTAACTTCAGTGACTCTTTCTTAAAAAGTAAAAATTAATCACTAAGCTTATTTTAACTCTTTAAAAAGTAGACCTCCCTAAGATCAAGATTTGTTTAAAATAACATGAAAATTGTAAAGAAATTTTTTACTTGTATTTTACTAGAACCGGGTACAGAGGAAGATGGAGGTTTTTAAGTGAGTTTCCCACAAAAGGCTACAGTTTAGAGTCTTCTTTCTCAGTGGTATTTTGCTTCCAAATTTGAGACTCACACTGACTTCAAAGAGAGCTTCATGAGCTCAAATATATTGACAGTGGAAGGATAAAAGAGAATTGCCCTATTACAGATAACACATAATTCCTGAAATGTGGCTGCCCTGAAGTGAGGGCCAGTGAGGTAAGATGGAAAGCTGAGGACAAGTTGCAGAGTAGTGGAGGAAAGAAATCAATACAAGTAAAACAAAACAAGACAAAATAAAACACTGCTGGACAAGTAACTTCACCACCTTCAATTGTCTGAAAAACCTATCTTAGCTAAAGATTCAAACAGAGAAAACTATATGAAAATACACTTAAGGCTTTTTTTAAGAGTTAATTCTCAAAATGAGTCTCTAAATTAGAAGACAAAATATCTGAATAAAATAATGTTAATCATTAGACTGTATCTGTATTGACATTTTTGTTCTCAACCCTAGAGTTTAGTGTTCACTAGAGACTCCCAAGACTTTGCTCTTTCAAGAATGACCATGTTCCCTACTAAGTGATGGACAGTCATGGGGCAAATCTTGCATAAACATATAATAAAGGTCTTTTCCTTTTTGCTTAAAGAAGTTGGCAATGGGAACCCATCTGTATAGGGATGGTCAGCTAGCTCAGCCCTGCCCCTACCCATACAGAAAGAGGTATAGGAAGAAGCTGAAGGGGACACACCTTTGGGGAGCTTACAAACAATGACAGTGGTTTGTGATAAATGCCATAATGGAAAAATGCACAAGGCACTATGGGAACAGAAAAAAGGAGGGTCAGTTTTGTTTGAGTTGGGAATGGTATTTGGAAAATCACTTCCCAAAAGGAAGTTGGTCTAGGCTGGGTTTGTAGAAGTAAAAGTTCATCTGGCAGAGAAAGAAGGTAAAAACAATCCAGACAAAACCACAGCATGAGTAAAGCTTTAGAAGTGTGAGGTTTTCTGTATTGATATGATAAATACTAGAGCTAAAACTGAGGATACATGGTGGAAGTGATCAATAAGGCTACAGTGGAAGAGCCAACCAATATACTGTGTGGTCCCGTGGACGTACTTTGTATCCACAACTGAATATATACTGATGATTTCCACATCTACACCCGCAGCCCATTGAGTCCTGTCTTCCCTACATATATATCCAAGCACTTCCTGGACATTGCTTCCTTGTCATTTCCAGGCATCTCAAATTTAATGTTTTCAAGACTAGCTAATATATTCTCTTTGATGAGCTATAACAATCATTAATGAAAACTGTGACCATTAACTAAAAATATATCATTAGGTTAGGAGCAGAAGTGTCAACATAGAGTCTAGCATCTATTTTCTCACTGTCAAGGAATGATTGTCAATTGCCCTCTGCCAGCTTGAGTATTATCCAGTGGGGGCAGGGTTCAGAAAGGCAGGACAGGAACTCCAAGAACTCTTTAGGACAGATACTTCTTTTTTCTGTTTTGCAAACAAAAACTGTTTTTTGATCTATAGTTTGTGCCTGATACTATTTGCCATTTTGTTTCATTGATTAGAGGTCGTTCTGAGCTTTGGTTCACAGAGAGAAAGTCTATTCCTTACTTTTTCTTTTCAGGTAAACCTATCTATCCCTGGATCCTTCCTGAAGCCTCGAGCTGTGCAACATTATTTGAAGTTGTCTTTCAATTAGGAGATTAAGAAACTAAGTCAATACCAGTGGGACTCAAAGCTAGCACCCCAGCAGGGGAGTCTTAAACACCCAGAACTGGCACATGAATAATCCCCTACTGGCTTCAGTATATCTTTGAAGGTTACCAAACAATCTTTTAGTCATAAAAAGTAATGGGAGAGAGTATAATTAGCAAGCAGAGCTAGCCTGTCAATTCTCACAGGGTGGTAGGTGAGGAAGATGCTCTAAGTTGCAGAAGTTCCAAAACTTTATCATGACCTGTTAATGGACTTACTTTTAAGGTCTTGCCTGAGGACACTTCATCACACTCTTATTTCTCCTGCTTTAAGCATTCTGTGTTATTAGAAATTAAGACATGGTGACCAAAGAACGCATTTTCTGTCCCTCATTTCCTCAAGTTGTACGATTAGAATGATGAGATTTATCACCCGCAGGAGTTGGTGTCACTTTGGGGAAGAGTCTTGTGACTCTCAGATGGGTGTCAGATGGCATCACTGAGTGGTTGATGTCTACAATTTAGCATCATATAGTGACAACTGCTTGGTTTCACAGCCAAGCAAATCTGGAAGGGTTTTTCATATCTTGGTCCAACATTTCCTAGTTGTGAGACTACAGATAAAATTTTAATAACTTTTAGTTTCCATAATGGAAAATAGGGGAAGTAAAATTCATTTTACAGGGATGATCTGAGGATACAATAATATAACGTTGATGAATGCATGGCACATAAAAAGCTCTCAATAAATATCAATTCCTTATATCACAAAGATTTTTCTTTTATAAAAACACTAAGGTGAGACATGTTCTGTTTAACTGCTTCTTTCCTGGGGCAGGAGAGATGTTAACTGTTTTTGGCTGTGGCATCATTGTCATATTTGGAGACATGCTGAAGAGAAAATGCGCTAGCGGCCAAATTGTTGATAATAGAGCACACAGTTAAAATTCCTATCCTGTTAGATGTTTCAAGCAGCCCCACCACATCTCTCTTTGGGGGTGCTGTGGCCAACTGCACCCATCTGTTATTTGATCTTCGAGAGCATACCTTCCCAACAAGTCCCAGGGATACATCTACACAGCAAGAAAAGAGAAGAGGACTCAATGTGTTAAAATATTAACTCAAGCATGTTAAATAAGAGACCTACAAAAGTAAGAGTCAAATATAAAAACCAATCATTAAGGTTTTCAAGCTGCCATAATTCTGTTTACTGCATAGCAGCAATCTAAGAGACAGCTGACCTACTTTATTATAGCTACTTTATTATGTTTGATCTCAGTACTTATTCATGTGCCTTGTTGTTCATGGAACATTTTTATAGCTTTCTTCTCCTCTGTGACAGTTTTTCTAGAGTGACAAACCCATTGGCCCAAAATAAACAGGGGTAATGAGAAGGTTTGTCTTTCATTTGAGTCTTCATGTCAAAGGCAAGAAAAAGAAGAGACAGAAATTACATATGTTTAAGAGGTAAAGGTTAGATGCTTGAGAAATATGTGTTCTTGACTTTCTTAAGATTTTGCAAGACATACAACTGCATTTTATAAATGTTTCCTCTCTTTCACTGATGTTTAATTCTTATAATTAGTATCATGCAAATGGTACAGGGCCACATACACCACTAGTGTCATGGAGGGTATTTATAAAATAGGGTTATTTGGAGGGAAAACATACAAGCCCAGAAATATCAAAGTGACATGACTCCCTGAGAGGTATGCCTAGGTCAGGTATGAAATGTTTCAGTGGAAACACTACAATCTCATAATATATTTTTAGGGAAAGGAACTGGAAATATATAGTTGACTCTGGAACAACAGAGTTTCCTGGTAAAGAACTAGCCTTTATACCAAGAGGGAGCCTCAGAGTTCAGTCTCTGGTACCAGTCTTGTCTTCTGCTGAGCTAACTCAGATCTGCGGAGCCACCTCCGTCCTAAACAATGGAAAGGGGATAAAAATGAGCCTCCTGGGCCATCTGCATCTCTCTTCTTCAATTAACAATATTAAATATTGGCATTATGAGGTTCAGCAGCCCTGAATTTGCTAGATAATTGTCAAGAAGAATGTCCTAAAGTTCTTGTTTTAAAGGAAGTGACATAGCAGCATAAATCTTGCTTCTGTTCCAAGATGACTGCGGGTGGTGGTGACAGTGCTGTTTTAATTTTTAACATTTTAAAGGTTTTCTTCATTTTCTTGAAATCAGAATAGATATCATTTTTTTATTTATACAAAATACCCATCACAGGCTTCCTAGCACATGATTTCTAGCACAGAAGAAAGGGATCCATGAAGAAGAATGTAGGAAAAAAGAATATATTCATCACATACTGTGGAAATGTTTTACCTTACACCACTGTGTGAGTTTGTCTACCATTTCCTATCACTCTAGGTAATAGAGATTAAGAAGAAGGTAAAAAGAAGAGGACAATCTTCCAAATTAGCAGCATAAGGGCCATTGAAAATTTGTTCCTCCATAAAAGGAGTAAGAACATTAGCAAAAATTGTCAAAATCAACTTTTTGAGAACTCTGCAAATTAAGGAAAGGCTTGCAAAAATCTGAGGAGTGTTTATTCAAGAAGAACAGTTGAATTTCTGTAAGGACAGCAAGTTTTGGGGGGCATTTTAAGGGACTTTATTCCCATCTTGCTCCCCCCAACTCCAGGGTAGCTAGAAGACCAAGAGCTACATAACCATGCTAGCTGGGGAAACCAGCAGCAAAGAGAGAACAGATTTGGAGCTCCCTAAAAGTTCTCCTCAGAGAACTGTCATTATTTGACCTGTTTGGCAGCCCCATCAGAAACCTCTACTCACAAAGTACGTCTTTATTCGACCCGACCTGAGACTTGCTCACTGAGAACAGCCTTCACCTCCGGGGCATTTGTGGGAGAAAACCAGCAGCAATTGTTTAACACTGCAACTGCTGTAGGCGGGGATAACAGTTGCAGCTAACAAGAAGTGGACTAGAAAACGTGAAAGAAGCAGCATGGCAATGAGATATTCCTAGGGGGTTTTGAAAAGCTCTGACATATTCCTGGACATCTAGAAGGGCACACTCATGTGCAGAGTTGTATGTATGCCCAGGAAAGACCAAGAAGGCCCTAAGCCCTTACCTCTGGCTGACCTTGAAGCTCTGTGTAAGCAGAAAGCGAAAGCTATGTAAACTTCCCCTCAGAGAATTAAAGGTATCATGCATACAGAGCCCTCAGCGAAGCAGGATGATTATTGGCTCAAGGCTTTTAAGGGAATCTGTGTCCAGTCATTCACCGATAAGAGGCTAACCAAGCAGAGAATTCAGTTGCCACACACAACAAAGAATAGTTCAGGAAAGTCACTAAACAGACAGCGGCAGCAACAATAACAGGAACAAAGAGAAGCAACAACAAACCCTAGATGAAGTGAGTGGGAAGTGGATCAGATCTCCAGAGTTTCCACACTGTATCATTTAAAATATTCAATTTTCAACAAAAAAAATAACTGAGACATATAAAGAAACGGGAAAGTACACAGGAAAAAAAAACCAGTCAACAGAAACTGTCCCTGAGTAAGTCTAAATGTTGGACTTACTAGAAAAAGACTTCAATCAAACAATTATAAATATATTCAAAATACTAAAGGGAACCAAATCTAAAGAACTAAAGGAAAATAAAAGAACAATGTCTCACCAAATACAGAATATTAACAAAAAGTTGGAAATTATAAAAAGAACAAAAAAAGTTCTAGAATTAAAAAATGCAATAGCTGAAATGAAAAATTCACTAAGTTTTCAATGGAAGGATTGAGAAGGCAGAAGAAAGAATCACCGAATTTGAAGATAGCTTAATCGAAAATATCTGATTTAAGAAGCAGAAATTGGGGCGCCTGGGTGGCACAGCGGTTAAGCGTCTGCCTTCAGCTCAGGGCGTGATCCCGGTGTTGTGGGATCGAGCCCCACATCAGGCTCCTCCGCTATGAGCCTGCTTCTTCCTCTCCCACTCCCCCTGCTTGTGTTCCCTCTCTCGCTGGCTGTCTCTATCTCTGTCAAACAAATAAAAAAATTTAAAAAATCTTTAAAAAAAAAAAAAAGAAGCAGAAATTGTATAGAGTCTCAGAGACATGTGAGACACCATCAAGCATACGAACATTATGGAGTCTCCGAAAAACAGGAGAGAGGAAAAGGGGCAAAAAGAATATTTGAAGAAACAATGGCTAAAAACTTCCCATGTTTGGTTAAAAGAAATATTAATCTATACAATTCAAAAAGTTCAACAGATTCCAAGTAGGATAAACTCAAAGGGACCCACACCTACACACATCGTGACTAAATTGTTGAAAACCAGTGACAAAGAAAGAATCTTTGGAAAGCAACAAAAGAGATGTGATTCATCACATACAAATGATTCTCAGTAAGATTAAAAACTCCATGATCAGAAACCAGGGAGGCCAGGAGGCCGTTGAATGACATATTCAAAGTTCTCAAAGAAAGACTGTCAACCTTATCAACAGATTATATAACACACTTCATTCACTTGTACTAAATGGGGGTGTACAAAACTTACATAAATAAAACACTTTCCAAGGTGCCAAATTTGAAGCACAAACATATATTTGAGTGAAAAAGTTCTTGGAAGTTTGGGTTGTATGTTTCATACAACCACCATATTTAAAAATAATGAATACAGGCATTGATTGAGGCCACACATACTACATGTATAAATCAAACAAGGCTTATGAATCTAAAGCCTTGCTTTTCAAACTGTGGGTCATAGCAAAGTAGTGAATCATGAAATCAATTTTGTGAGTTAGGACAGCAGGTTGTTTTTTTGTTTATTTGTTTTTAAAGACCAGACTACATCAGAAAATACATACATAGTAAAGGTAAGTATAGTTTCATAAAACTTGTTTTTGATAAATATGTGTACATTTTTGTGTGTTTTATATACATTAACTAGATTTGGATATAAAATATATCTTTTGTTGAAGGTTGTAATTAAAGAAGGTTGAAAGTCACCATCTAAAGGACACCCAAAGAAACTGGCACAGTTAGGACTCAAGAGTGAAGACATTTAGCAACTTTCTTCAAGGTAGGAGCAGAATTTCTGATTCCTAAAATCCTCATCAGGGTTAAGTAACAATGTCCGAGTGAAGGTGGGTTACATCACACCTTCTGGAAGCATAAGCCCAGAATCATATTTGTAATCTGGGTAGGTGCTAGAGATCATCTCACCTGGGCCAAGTACATCTCAGGGTTATAAAATGTACAATTATGATTGCAGGGTACAATCACAATAAAGTGAATAAACAAAATCCTCAGTCATCATACTTAAGTCTTTTCAGGCTAAGATGGTCTATTCCAAGTTTTTTCCTGAATGTATCATTGCTACTGGACAAGAAAAAAGAACCTCTCTGGGAGTCTCATTTATAGACTCATGAACCAATCTCAGAGCTCATCCTGTACTTTTGTTTCATTATAGTCACATCTTATGGAAGTCAGTTCCCCTTAAAAAATGGCCAGATTTGGGCCATGGGGGCTGAAAGCCTAAAGGGAAGAGTTACAGAGAAGTAAGGAATTGTTGCAAACCACTGCTGGGAGGAGTAATTTGTTTGTAAAACTAGATTCCACGCAGAATTGTAAGGAAAGGAAAAAAAATCAATAAGACATTGAAACATAAATTTCAATATTCTGACCTAAAAATGTAATCCAGAAAACTAATGTTGAGAAGAATCACAGGGCTGTCCAATCTAAAAATTGAAAGAAAGCCTGAAGGTCCCCTAAGGTGCATCTCAAAATTGAGATATACATACCCTCAGGGGTAGGTGTAAATGAGCTGAGGGGTAGAAAAGACACAGGAAAAACGATGTAGGGAAGGGTCATATTATTTGATGGAATCTACAATACCATCCATTATAGGATGCACTGTTATTTTCGAACCAGTAAAAAAAGACAAAAAATGTTATGAGGCAATTTGTTCTTATCACTTACACTATTTTAATCTTATGTTAAAAGATCTTTTAGATTAGGCATAAATTTTATGATATGCCATTCTTGAAGGAAAATTTAAACTATACAAGTTGATTATAAATAAAAGGAAAAATTATAAGTAAAATAAATTGACTAAGACATTTTTTTTTTCTTAAGATTTTATTTATTTATTTTGACAGAGAGATAGCCAGCGAGAGAGGAAACACAAGCAGGGGGAGTGGGAGAGGAAGAAGCAGGCTCCCAGCGGAGGAGCCTGATGTGGGGCTCGATCCCAGAACGCCGGGATCACGCCCTGAGCCGAAGGCAGATGCTTAACGACTGAGCCACCCAGGCGCCCCTGACTAAGACATTTCTAAAATTTCCTTAAATTCAGTGTCGCTTTTCTGAATCACTTTTCAGTACGGAGTCATTGATGTTTGCAGATAACATCCTCTGAGCTATCAGGATATTGAGGATGCAGCATTTCTTAGAAGAGGGCTCCACTGTCATCTCCAGGACTCTCTTCCAAACCGCCAGCACCCTCCGGCAAGTTTTGACGCTGGTGTTCTATGAAACTTAGGAAGTGTCACTGGAAAGTTTTTGGCAAAGCCAGACTCATATTCTTCCCTGAAGTGAACTTTAGTTGGTTTGTTGCCAAAAATTTTAAGGGGTTGCTGTTGTCCAGTCATGCCACCAGCAATTCTTTAACTGTGCAGCCACATGTCTAAAACTGCGTCAAGACCCTGTGTAACTTGAGGGTTATGGGGGGGTCCTGGTCATCTGTTTTACATGGCTGGCTATACGTCGCTCATTCACCAACTTGGCTCCCATTTATTTATCTGTGTGTCTGTGTTCACATCACTGAGTTCAATTCCATTTTCATATGAGATTCGGTTCAAACTCATGCACTAATAGTGCCTTAGTTTCCTATTTCTGCACAACAAACTACCACAAAATTAACAGCTTGGAACAATATGCTTTTATTATCTCACAATTCCGGAGATCAGAAGTTTGTCATGGCATAGCTGGATTTGCTGCTCAGGATCTCACAAGACCAAAATCAAGCTGTCGACAGAACTTCATTCTCCTCCGAGAGTTCTGGGGAAGAATCAAGCTGCTTGCTGTTGGAAGAATTCAACCCCTTGTAATTGTAGCACTGAGGTCTTGGTTTCTTTGACATGTGGCCCCCTCTACATTTAAGCCACCAGTATGTGTCGCATCCTGCTTGTGTTTTAAATCTCTGACTTCCCTTATCGGCTGCATCTCTCTGGCTTCCTTTTCTGTCCTCAACTGGAAGAAAGTTCTTAAGTTTCTAAAGGCTCATGATTAGATTGAGCTACCTGGACAATCCAGAATAATTTCCCTATTTTAACATCAATTGATTAATTACGTGTGCAAGTTTCTTTGGCCATAACATATTCATGGGTATGACAACTGAAGGTGAGGGCCCCGGGGGCCAAAATTCTGTTTCCCACATTTAATTTGATTTTGTTGTCTAAAATTAAATATGGTGGCAAGTTTTAACCATTTGACATTACACACGGTGTTATGCTGAAATGCTACATTTTGTAATCTGTGTTCTTGATGGTGGTTATTTTAGCACCCTTGGCATTGACAGGCATGTCAAACGACACTGGGATTTTCTCAGCATTTCCTATTTGACTAAGTTCAGTTTCCTTTTTTCTTTAACTGAATCACTTGTCCCTAGAAATTCAAAAGCCTCCAACACATTGGAAGTTTTTGATAAATTGATAAATCCACACTTTAATAGCAGTTTTGCATCATGCATGAAGTTGGTTATACCAGCCTCTTACTGTTTTGAAATTTCTTTCATTTACCGTGAGTGCTTTGGTAATTCTCTTGTCTTCAGTTGCATGACTTGGCATTGGTAAGTATTCCTTTAGTATGTATTTCAGTAACAAAACATAGTTTGGCTTCATCTCCTTGTGAGTTTCTTCCTCGGTTGTTGCTTTGCAAGAACATCGAGACCGTGGCCAGTTTCCCACCAATACACATTTTCATCACTAATATCAAATTTACACTCCATTTTTTGTTTCCATGTTTTTCTGTGAAATAATAACTGTTCATTTCAATGCCAGATCATAGTATAATCTTGTTAGAGGCATATTAAACAGCATCTAAACCCAATTAAGGCCTCAGTCTTAATAGAGTAAAGCATTAGATGGCCAAGAGAACTTCTTCCAGGCAGAAGCCTGCGGGAACGCAGAGAGTACTGCCAGTAGCACTGCTCTCAGACTAAAAATTCAACACTTAGTAACCTGCAAATGCGTGCAAATTACTTAACCTTTCTGAGTCTTAGGTTCCTCATTTGTAAAATGAGGACAACAAAGTCTAATGCATTGGGCATTCATGAAATTAAACAACCTAAGTATGACATATGAGTCTTTCAATGACAGTTAATTCTCTTTCCTTAATTAGATTTAAAAAAATCACTATAATGCACAAGAGTTGATTCTTAGACTCATTGCTTCCTGGAACTTTGTTGCCAGAAGAGACATTTAGTAGACATTATCTATTTCAACTTCCTCATTTAATGAGTGTATTAGTCTCCTTGGGCTGCCATACCAGATTTCTACAAACTTGTTGGTTTCCAACAGAAATTTATTCTCTCACAATTCTGGAAGCCAGAAGACCCAAATCGAGGTACTGGCAGGGCCACCCTCCCTCTAAAGGCTCTAGGGGAGATTCTTTCCTTGCCTTTTCCAGCTTCTGGAGGCTCCTACTGTTCCTGGATTTGTATATATCATTCCAATCTCAGCTTCTGCTTCACATGTTTTTGTCTTCTATGTCTCTATATGTCCTCACCAGTCATCGGATTTATGGCTCACCCTATATCCAGCATGATTCACATGTTTTTGTCTTCTATGTCCCTATATGTCCTCACCAGTCATCGGATTTATGGCTCACCCTATATCCAGCATGATTCACATGTTTTTGTCTTCTATGTCTCTATATGTCCTCACCAGTCATCGGATTTATGGCTCACCCTATATCCAGCATGATTCACATGTTTTTGTCTTCTATGTCTCTATATGTCCTCACCAGTCATCGGATTTATGGCTCACCCTATATCCAGCATGATTCACATGTTTTTGTCTTCTATGTCCCTATATGTCCTCACCAGTCATCGGATTTATGGCTCAACCTATATCCACCACAAGATCCTTAATTAACTGCATCTGTAAAGACCCTCTTTCCAAATAAGATCTCATTCTCTTTTTTTTAAAGATTTTATTTATTTATTTATTTATTTATTTATTTATTTATTTATTTATGAGAGAGAGAGAGAGAGAGAGAATGAGCAGGGGGAGGAGCAGAGGGGGAAGCAGATGGAGGGGAAAGGATCTCAAGCAGGCTCTTCACTCAGTGGCTGGATCTCACAGCCCTGAGATCATGACCTGAGCTGAAACCAAGAGTCGGACACTCAACCGACTGAGCCACCAGGCACCCCCAAATAAGGCAATAAGGCCCCGTTCTAAGGTTCCAGATGGACATAAATTTTGAGGGGACACTATTCAACCCACTGCACCGAGGAAACGGTTTTTATTGAAATAATATTTAAAAGAGAACAAATTTCTAACCATACATATCTCTGAGTATTCAAAGCTCTCCTATTTTTTCTATCTATAAATCCTCAGAAGTGGCCTGTAACAGTGTAACTTCTAGGTTTTGCAAGGTAGGAGTGACTTCTCGGAGGAGCCTTTGGATGAAACACCAGAGCTCCAGTAGCAACTGAAGACAGCAAGCAAAGCACAAAGTGGGGGCAATATTTTAACACTGAGCACAGCAGACAGTTCAGGTAAATCCATTACCTGTCCCATCCCTGGGAACTTCTCACTGGCCATGTTTTCTCCATAAGTTTTAGTCTCTACCCATGTTTCTCAGCCCTTTTGATTCTTGAAGACATGGTTTGCTTCTCCTTACTCCTTCATTTTGTTCCTGAATTCTCTTCTTAGACTCCTTTTAAACTCAAACCCCTGTATTAGTTTCCTATTGCTGTTATAACACATTTCCACAAGCTTAAGTGGCTTTAAGTAGCACAAAGCTATTATCTTATAATCCATACCATTCTCTAGGGGAGAATCCATTTCCTTGCCTTTTCTAACTGTACAGCTTGCCCACATTCCTTTCTCATGGCCCCACTCCTCCATCTTCAAGGCCAGCAACGGCAGGTCAAGTCTTTCTCAAACTGCCTCACTCTGATCTCTGCTTCTCTTGTCGCATCTCCTCCATTTATAAGGACCCTTAGGATTACACTGAACCATTCAGATAATTCAGGATAATTCTCCCCATCTCAAGATTCTTATGCAGATCTGCAAAGTCCATTTTGCCAGGTAACATTCACAGGTTCCATGGATTAGTACCTAGATCTCTTTGGGGAGCCATTATTCTGCTACATTTTGTCCTCATCTTTTCAAACAGAATGTTTTAGCTCTCCAACTCTCCAGGTTGACCTGCATGCCAATAGGCTCCTTAAACCAAACATCCTGCCCTTTAGCTGCTCTGAGATTTCTAGCTTTATTTTTCTCCTCTCCTTCCAGTCACAACAAATGAAAAATATAGCATAAAGATTAAGTTAAAAAAAAAAAAAGGATTGCTTCCCACTAAAATAAATTTTGTCCCCTCTACTCCCATAATCTCAGAAGGCCAAAGTGGTTAAAGAGCTCAGGTTTTAAATAACAATATTTCCACTATATTCCATTAAATGTGAAAAATTACCCTTTAGTCAGTTGTTACCTTCTAGAAATTATAGACATTTGGCTTTAAAAAAAAAAAAAAAACCCTAAGTAGCACAGCTGAGAAATTGCAATTTCCAAAAGAGGATCCAAACTTATACCTAGAAGATAGATCAACAGAATTTGGCCAAATATATTTCAAACTAAATAAAAATTTCTGTTAAGATGTCCATAAATGTTCTTTTTCCATTTCTAAGGTACACATGATCATTCAAACTACCTGTTCTCACTGATGAGAGAAAAGAGGTTTTTAAAGTTTGAATAAGAGATCCAAGAAAGTTTATTCAGGCTGATTCACTAAATATTCTTAAACTAGGCTTCACTGGAAAGGTTCTAACAGTGAGATCTGACGAGGTAGAGTGTCAAATGAGTCAGATGAAGTCTCAATTTTAAAGAAAAAGTCAGCATTGACAATACAAGATGATCATAATAATCAATGCATTAACAGCACTGTGTTCTGAAAAAGCAAGGTACATATCTCTTTCTGATCTGTTCTGATTCTGGAAAAAAACTAAAAAGTATGTCCCATTCTGGGAAATACCACTTTAAGAAGGACTCTGGCAAGCTGGAGCCCATCCAGGGGAGAGTGAAAAGAGTGGCAAAGAGTCTGGAGACCCTGAAGTATAAAAATCGACTAAGAGTAGCAGTTGCTGACCTGGAAAAGGTAAGCACAGCGGATCCATGGCAGTCTTCCAGTACTGAACCATTGCTACCGGGGTGAGGCAGTAGATTTAATCCCTTGGGGACTTTAGTTTGCCATTCCTCTAGCCCTACTTCCTCTCTACTACCCAGATGAGTTTTCAAGACACAAATCTCAGTATGCCACGTCTGTGGTTACTCCCCTATGAGTAAGCATGTAGCCAGTCTCTAGGCCAATTAAGAGGGTTTGAGCATTTCAGGACCCGATAAGACCCTTGCCCCAGTCAGTTGGCATTCTAGGCATCTGGATGCCCTTATGGGGAGTTAAGGGTCACCATCATCAATCGTGATGACCTTTGTGACAACAACTCACAGCCCAAATTAAAGATCCTGAAACATGCCTCATTAGCTTTCTCACCTCTGTGCCTCTGTTTATAATGCTTCCTCTTCCTGGAAGGTAGTTGTGTCACTAACTTTCCATTATTCTACAGGACCTAACTAAATTTTCACCACATCCAAAAGCTTTCCCTGAACATCATCTTCCATTTTTACCCAGATGAGTTGGGTGCCCCTCCTCCCTATTAAAATACCATCTGGCACAAACCTTTCACAGAGAGTACTGGATTACTTTGCAGTCACTGATTTACTTGATAGCAGGGCATATGAGCCTAAACTGAGACACATCTGTAGATGAGAAGGCATTTATTTGCACAAGATAATGTGTACAGAGGGAAAGGGACTATGACGGGTAGGTTTTGAGCATCTAAGCGTGATGGCCAACATGGAAGTAAGGTGGGGAAACCAAGAGAACAACTTATTGGCTGGCCCTCAGTCAGGGTTCTGGCTCCTAAGCCTGGCCCTATGGATGAAGTCCAAGTTACGGAGAAAGAAGGGCTACAGACAAATCTTTGGGAACTGAAAGATCTGGAAAAAATGGGGTACATGCAAAGCTGTTTAGGGGCCAAACAACAAACTATAACGTGTGGTAGAGAAAGTGAGACCTCTTCCCACTTATGCACTCATTACCCAGCCTTGCTCAGATTTGAAAAGGCCACCGGTGCCTCTGAAACAGTGCAATGAATTCTGGAGTGGGCAAAGGAGCCCATGCCCAGCAGATGCTGCTTGTTATGTCTCGAGGGAGAGGATTTCGGAGTGGACACTTGGGAAAATGATAAGTCAGTAATAAAATTGTTTTGTTTTTGTCTGTTCAAATCCTGGGGACTCCCAGAACTAGTTTGAGAGTGGCTTTTGCAGGGGGCTGGAGGGTCTTACACTACAAGGGAGAAATGACCAAGCAGCAAAGTATAAATTATCACTGTTAATGTGACTCTACTTATAGCCATGGTCTGGAGGCCTGGTGAAATCTGGTTATGGTTATATTATGTTCTTAACCTACTCCGACCTCTGTTCATTGGCCTTGAGATCCTTGAAGGCAGAGACTGCTGGCTTTTAAAAAATCTCTGTAGCCCCATTACCTATCGGAGTTCCCAGCACTGAGTAGCTATTCAACATATGGCAACTGAATGAAGGAATAAAATTAATGAAAGAACAACTATCTCTAATGGACAAATTCAGGACAAATAGGTAGAAGTTATAGGAACGTAAAATGCTCTTCCAACAATTAGAAAACTCTATCAGTGGAAAAAGCCCATGGTGACACAGTGAGAATTTTATCACTGGAGGAGTTGTTAAGGATGCCTCAGAGGAGGTACATCTCTCATGGAGAGAAATGGATCAAATTATTTCTAACTCTCAAACTGCTTGGTATTAATTACATGAAGACCAAGAGGAGTGTGGCCATGACAAAGGAGTTAGTCCCACAGGGCAATATGCAAAAATGATAAGTCAGCAACAAAACCAGTTTTTAAAAAAAAGTCTTCAAGGACTGTCTATAAAAATCAGCGAGCCTTAAGCCAGAATTCATCAGAATTAAAATTGTACCCTGACACATTGTTGCATGAAGCCATAGACACTATCTTCAAAAGCTATCCTATTATAACTCTGAACGATGTCCAGAGGACTGAGGTATCTAATGGACATTATCTACAGTGACGATGTTAAGTGATAAAAGGTTAAAGGAAAGATTTACAACGTGCTGAGAGCGGGCTGTGATTGGTAGACTCACAGCCTGTTTCAATGCCTCTTCCACAGCCTCTGGCGAAGTAAATGCTAGAGCCACTTGTCTTTATTCCTTTTAACTTCCAATAAATGACTGAAAGATCCCACATCTGTAAGAGGGAAATTACTAGACCAAGCAGGAAAGGTCTTCTGAGATAAATGAACATTCTACATTAATTTAAAGGCCACAAATAGAATGATGAAGAGTACTATTTCATAATGTCAAAGTTCAAAGGCACCTTTCGAATGTCTCTTTAAAGAAAATCTGACCTTTCTTTCTTTCCTTCTTTCTTTCCTTATTATCGGAAAGTTTGCCAAGGACACTCTGGGCCTTGGTTCATTCTGTTTTGACATGGAAGTTCTTTCATCATTAAAAATAATTGAAAGATCAGAAATATTTAACTCTGCAATGACCAAGAGGACACATTCAGTAGCATAAAAAGAACAATACTGAAGCACTAGGATTTCAAAGGTTGCATTTTAATAACTCCATAAACATTGCCCCCCTCATATATGAGGGAGAGCTTACATCAGGTCATGACTAGTTCAAGGAGTAAGTATGAATACACATTTTTTTCTAATGTATTTCATGTTATTTTACATGAAAACTTTAGGAAAACTGCTTAATACACCACTAATAACTCTCTATGTCTAAATATCTTTTTTAGGGATAGATTGGCAGACATTAGATATAGATGTGGACATAAATATATTTGCAGGAAAACAAAAACCTCTTATAAAAGGCCTCTTTTCCCCCATCTTAAGGTATAATTTATGGATAGTAAAATTTACCCTTTTTATTGTACAGTTCTGCAAATTTTGATATGTGCAGTCACACAACCACCACCACCACAGCAAAATATAGAATAATTCCATCACATCCCCAAATTCCCCTGTGCCCCTTTGTAGTAAGCCCCTCTCCATCTCCTGATCTGATCTCCATCTCCAACTACTGATCTGCTTTCTGTTTCGATAATTTTGCCTTTTCAAGAATGCCCTATAAATGGAATTATATGGTAGGTAGCAAAGGCCCCTTTTAAATTTCATGCACTGAATAAAAATTAGAGTAACTAAATGAAGTGTTGATATTAATGTACTGATTTCTATTTCCTGAACTTAAGGCAATGATGGATATATAAAATCAAATTACCCTTGAATATTACATCTTGAAGCAGGTAATATTCAGGGAGCCTTTTGAATATATAGATCTTTAGGACTTCAATTTCGACATATTGAATCAAAACCTCTCAGTGAGGGTTCTAGGAATTGTTTTTATCAAGTTCTCCAAGCTTGATTCTGATTGATCAGCCAGATTTGGGAAACAGACATTCACTGTATGAGATTAACTACCAGGCTATAAATTATGTGTGGGAATAGGATCAAAGTTCAGAGGCTGGGAGAGTTTTATTAGGTGACCTTGTCCTTGGATGTGGCTACCCCTTACTGCCTGCAGGACCTTTAACAAGTCACTTAAACTCTCTGAACCTTGGTTTTCTCCTCTGTCATACAAGGGTAATGATGCTGACTTCATAGGATTATTTTGGGGAGTAAAGGCCTATGAAGTCTTTAGATAGAACCTGGCTCACTTGGCACTCAGTGATTGGAAGGTGCTTATCTTGCTGGCATTGGTATCAGTACTAACATCATTATCATTATCACAATGCCAGAAACACTTTACTTCTCTTTCTCCATAGTTCTGCTTTTTGGTCAGTTTCACTATTTTTTAGCCTTTCCTCTAGAAGGGACCAAAGTAAACAGAATTCACTTTTGCAGCAGCCCAACTGGTATTCAGGGCAGTACAAGGTTAAGAGGAATTCACTGATTGTCCCCAACCCTCACCTTTACCTCAAAGATACCAATGGGAGCAAAAAAAAGGTTACTGGAAACTCCCTCTTTCCCAAAGGTATATTTATTGGCCAAATATAAGCAAACAAAAGGGAGGAAGAGAAGCAACGGGACAGAATAAAAAAGAAAATTAGGTTGCCTGTGTACCTAAAAATTGACTTCATTCTTTTGCAGCTTTATACATGTAAACATGTATTTTTAAGCTATAGTTTCTTGAAAATTTTTACTATTGAAGTATAGTTGACATAGAAAGGCAGCAGTTTTTATCGAAGTTGTGAAATACAGAAGAGTGATGATATTTGGCTGCACTTGCCGATCTAAAGAAAGAACTCGTATCCTCAAAGAATTACATGATGCTGCCAACACCAAGGACTGAAGACAAGGAGCAAAAGATAAATCTGAAACTCGCAAGCCCTACCTGTTCTCAGCATCGGCACTGCACTTTGGGGACATCAGTTCAAAGGATTTGGTGAATTTCACCACCTGGCACACAGAAAGACATAAATTCAAGTCAATTAAAGCCTTCTTGCTGTTTAAAATAATGCAATAAACATTTTTCATTTTTACAATGATAATTACAATAATTGGAGATTAAAGAGCAATTTTAAGTGGAGAAGTCTCAAGAGACAAAAGAAGAAAATTCTATCCTACATTTTGGATTTTACTTCTAACACGGCATACATTGCCAAAGTTTTAATACATTTTACTAAATATGTGTATATATTTTTCAAGTTTTTATTTAAATTCTAGTTAACTAACATACAGTGTAGTATTAGCTTCAGGTATAGAATTTAGTGATTCAACCCCTCCATACAACACCCGGTGCGCATCACAAGTGCTCTCCTTAATCCCCATCACCCCATTTAACCCATCCCCCCACCTACCTCCCCTCTAGTAACCATTAGTCTGTTCTCTGTAGCTAGGAGTCTGTTTCTTGGTTTTCCTCTTTTTTTTCCCCAATCACATAAGAAACAAAACAAATGAACATTGGTGGAAAATTAAATGTGTTATATTTTTACAATGAGGTGTTTACTATCTTGTGGTAGTCCTGCCAAGGGATATCTGATTTGAAAACATTTTAAAATTTTTATTGCCCTTTTAACAAATCTTATCAATATGCATGGAGAAGAAGAAGGTAGAGACAAAACCTCGAAAAGGATGCCCTCTATCAACCCCAGCCTCGAGAAGTCACCTTCCCTGGTTTATCATTGTTCTCGGGTGAACATTTTGTTGCCATCAACCCCTGCCTCCTGCTCCAAGGGTGAAGAAGAGAAAGCCATCTTCTTCAAGGATCATCCCCAGCGTGGACACTTCCTCCCTCACCTGTCTCGTGAAACTGGCATATTTGGTGCAAGAATCTGATCAAGACTTATTACACTGAAAGAAAATTTTGGACACAGGAAATGTAAAGGTAGTTTTTCTTATTATTAGCTACTATTGAGTCCTTACTATAAACCAGACTCCACATCAGAAGCTTCTTGGACTATTTAAGTTCCTTAGTACAACTCTATAAAGGAGGGATTTTTATCTTCAGTGTGTAGATGAGGAAACTAACCCATAATTTTTAAGAAACTTGCTCTATTTCACACAACTAAATGGGGCACCTGGGATTAAAGCAAGCCTGCATGATTCTAGGGTGCCAGCTCTTTCAATAACACTAAAAATGTTGGGTGGTAAAAGCACCATTTCTGGCCCTCTTTTGACAAGCTATACCACATGATAGAAAAATGAGGCCCTTATACTGAAAGGAGTCATCTGAATGTCACTGGATGCTTCCAAGGTTGACATTTAGATTTGCCTTAGCTGGATGCAGTCATGCTTCAAAGGCCTTTTAAATTAACCACTTATGAGGAATTGATGGGCACCTGAGAAAATGATTTGGAAACTGGGAATAGATTAAATATTAAAACAGCTTTATCAGTGAGGTAATGAACCCAAACTAAGAAAATGCAACATTAGGAAAAAGATAAAAGAAAAGAAAAGCCCATCACAAAGAAAATTGTGTGTGACTAGTTGAATGCAGGGCAGTGACAACAGACCAACTGCAAGGAAATGCCCTTGACAACTAGAGCACACATTTCATTTCATATTCCAGTGTGAACTGAGCCTCTGCAGAGTCACTCATTGTGGCCAATTTCACGTTCTAAAGATGGTCACAACAATATTTCCTATCCTACACTCTTCACTACAATACTACCCTGCCGCCCTCCTACTAAGTGGTAGGGTCTATGTTCCCTCCCCTTGAATCTAAGTGGGCTATTGACCACTTTGACCAATAGAGAATATATAGAACGGATGTGATGTGCTTTCTGAGATCATCATAGAAGGCAATGCATCTTCTGTGTTGTCTGATGGAATATTTGTGCCTGGAGCCCTGAGACACCATGTAAGGAGTCCAGCTACCCTAAGGCCACGGTGCTGAAAGGGAGCCAAACCACACAGAGATGCTGCGTGTAGCTGTTCTGGTCAGAAGCTCCAGGCTTTAAGTCCTTCCAGTCTAGGAGTCAGACATATGAGTGAACAAATCTTGAGATGATTCCAGTTCCCAGCCCTTAAGTCACCCCTGGTATCTATGTTTTTCCAACTGTGTGTGGCCCCAGATATCCTGAAAAGAGGCATTGTGGTACTCTCTCCAGACTCCTGATCCATAGGAACTGTGAGCATAACATGATTGATTTAAGTCTCTTAATTTTGGGTTTATTTGTTATACAGCAAAAATAACCAGAGCACTTATCTTAATTGAGGACTTAAACAGAAACCAATCACTTAGAAATCTTCATCCACTTGCAATATTCTTGGGTCTCACAAGGCTAGCAAGTCACAAAGAAACTATTTGCTATCACCAAATGATAAATCTCTCAAGCTGTATTCCAAATAATTTTTAAAGTTAAGACAATAATAGGTTAAAAAATAGCATTTCATTTATGTTTGCTAATAGAAAAGTGTCACAGATTTTAAAAGAGGGAATTAGTCCTCTATTTCTGCTTTGATTGCTCATGATTTGTGATTTCTTTCCATTATTTTGTTAGATGACAAAATTCTTTCCCTATTTTTATCATGTTTATGCTGTTGCTATGGACTGTATGTTTGTGTCCCCCAAAATTCATATGCTGAAACCCTAATCTTTAATGTGATGTTTTTGGAGATGAGTCTTCGGGAAGTGATTAGGTCATGAGGGTAAAGCCTCATAAGGGATTGGTGCTTTTATGGGAAGAGGCAGAGAGAGCTTGCTGCTTCTCCTTTTCTCTGTTATGTGAGGATACAACGAGAAGATGGCCATCTATAAACCGGGGAAAGTGCCCTCACCAGACCCTGGATCTGCTAATGCCTTGATCTTGGACTTCCCAGTCTCCAGCACTGTGAGAAATAACGTGTTTGTTCTTTAAGCTACCCATTCTGTAATAATTTGTTATAGCAGCCTGAACTAAGACAAGTATATCCTCCCTTTTTGCTGCAAATGTGTATGAGGCATTTTGCATACATTATGACCAATCCTTTATGTAGATATCAATGCTTACAACATCCTGGTAAGGTAGATAATATTATCTCCACTTTATTGAAAGGAAATTAAGGCTCAGAGGGGTTAAGTGGTTTCCTGGAAACCATACAACCAATACACCGCAGAATTGGGATTTGAACTGTGTCAGTCTGATTCTACATCCCCCAGTTTCCCCACTACTCACTGCTCTTGTAAACATGAGCAAAATTGTGACACCAAATTGTTTGGACATGACTCCTTCAAAGTCAGAATAGTAGATAAAGTCTGCCTTTATTTATCAATTCTATAAATATTTTTTGAGTACCCATTTATGCCTGAATTTGAATAAACACAGACTAAAAGTAGCTTGAAGTAAAATACTTGGCTTAATACAAAATTAATCAAATTACCAATAAACTATTAATTGTTTCTGCATTTGGAAATAAAAAAGGAGATTTTTTTTTTAAAGACAGAGAGAGAAAGAGTGCAAGTGGGGGAGGGCAGAGGGAGAGAGAGAATCTTAAGCAGGATATGTACCCAGTGCACCGATGCAGGGCTAGACCTCACGACCCTGAGATCATGACCTGAGCCCAAATCAAGAGACAGATGTTTAACCAACTGAGCCACTCAGGCACCTCTCAAAAAGGAGATGCCTTTAAATTCCCTGACCTGACAGATGAGATTAAACTCCCCAACATTACTAAGGAATACTTCATTTGGTTCCTTTTTACTGTTGATTAGACTTCTTTACAACTCTACAAGGATAGGCAATTCCTGAAAAACTGATAGCAATGCATATTGGGTGTAAATGAGGGAGTAAGCCCCTTTTGTGGGGTCATTAAGGATCATTCTGACAAGGCCACAGAAATTATACTTGGAAAGGCATGTAAAATTGAAGAATTCATCACAGATCCTAGAGAGGGGTGCATGGTATGCTCAGACAACCACATTAAGTCACCCAAAGCCCAAAGTTTGGTCACTGCAGGCGGGGAAAGAGCAGAGCAAGGACCCTTGGGTAAGTACCTTTATTGATGTGAGGGGTAAGGTAGCTTGTGGCACTGGGAAGCCTGCTCTTTGGGTAATTTGAATGTAATTGGGTCAACATGGAGAGGAGGGAAGAAGCAAAATAAGAAAGTCATCGTGAGGCTTGCTGCTTAAACACACATGGTGGGGATGGGTACCCAGAAATGGGCAATAACTAGGTAAAAGTTCAAAACAGCAGGGTGAGTGCAGGCACTCAGTGAGTCATTGAGGCCACAAAGAATAGCTTTACATTGCACAAATGAATTTTATCCAAGTAGAAATACAAATGACTTCTGTGCAGTAGTGAAGATAAGCCCATAGTTAAAATTTTATTGTCCTGGATGATAGTAATCATTTTAGAAGTCTAACCTACCAGAAGTCTAACCTACCAATCTTACCCTAGCATTCTTTCAGTACCTATTTTCTTTTCTTTTATTATTATTATTTTTTTGAGATTTTATTTATTTGACGGAGAGAGAGGGAGCCTGTGAGAGCACGAACAGGCCGAGTGGCAGGCAGAGGGAGAGGGAGAAGCAGGCTCCCCACTGAGCAAGGAGCCCGATGTGGGGCTCAATCCCAGGACCCTGGGATCATGATCTAAGCTGACAGATGCTTAACCGACTGAGCCACCCAGGCACCCCTTAGCACCTATCTTAATACTGAATTTACCACCTCACTTTGTTTCTCTCTTTAATGAGTTAAATAAATCTTTGGTACATGCTTGCTTTAGATTTATGCAAGTGTTAGGTTTTTAACTTTTTGGAAACTGTTCTTCGACACAACGGATATATACCGAGTGTCTGTATGTGTCAAGGAGCACAGGGCACTGGGGCTACATGTGGGAAAGTAAACGGAAAAAATCTCTGTATGCTTGAAGTCTACCGTATGGTAGGGAGCTTAATTTGCCCCGGTTTCTCAAGAGTAGTGCTTCCTGGAAAAATAAGTGAACTTCTGCTTTCCACGTCTTTGGAAAACAAACCTAGGAAATGTCCAGAGATTCAAAGAGAAGAAAGACTTCTTAAAAATGTTTAAAAAATTTTAAGAAAACCCGCTAAAGGATAACGCTGATAAGAAATGGAATAGAATATCCTGGAATTTTAAAGCTATAAAACTTATAGATCGAGAATGAGAAAGAGAATGGATAAGATAAACAAATAACCTCTTGATGAAATGTCAGTGTTTGAACTCCTGATATGTAAAACAGGACCTTTAAAAACTACCGAAAGGAAAAAACACTTTTTTAAAAAATGTTAGTACTTTTTATTTCAATATAAACCATGTGCTATAAAGAAAAACAGGGTCAAAAATTTAATTTTATTGGTTTTATTTTCTAAATTTATGCTTAATGAGTAAAGGGAAAGTCAAGGATTAGCCTTCAACTTCAGCACTCTGTATCATGGAGAATACTAGTTGTGTCCCCCAGTAAACCAGTCCATGGTGTCCTGGTCAAAGTCAGGCACTGGATTCACGAACCATAGTGTTGACCTTGTGTTTAATAAAGAATTAACTTTACGCAAAGAAAGATCTGGCCTTTGCCCTTGGCTCCTGGGAGGAACCCCTAAGCCCCTGGAATGTCCAGCCTTGATAAAAGTCTTTGTTTACCTGGGCACCTTGGGCCAGCTGGATAGAACAATGTAATTTGAGCCACACAACAATATGGTTGGGAGGGGGGGCAGGTGCAGCTTTGGGTCATGTGGTATCACTTGACCTCTGGAAGGAATGGAGACTGAGGTCAGCTATTGTAGGTGGACAACTAAGTTTTGGTGATTAAGCCTCAATAAAGACCTCTGGATGCCAAGTCTTGGGAACTTTTCCTGGTTGGCAATACTTCATCATGTACATTGTCACATACCATTGCTGGGAGAAGTTAATGCTATCCATGACTCCATGGAGAGAGGACAACTGGAAGCTCCACATTTGGACCCTCCTGGACTTTGCCCATGCATCTCTCCTATGGCTGATTTTAATCTGTACCTTTCCCTATAATAAACCATAACCGTGAGTATAACAGCTTTCAGTGAGTTCTATGAGCCTTTCTAGCAAATTATTGAGACTGAGGGTGTTCTTGGGAAGCCTTGAACTTATAATTGGTGTCAGAAGTGAGGGCAATATTATAGATTATGTTCCCTTACTTTGTACATTATATGATAATTCATAGGTTCTTGTGTCTTTAGAAGAAAAACGAGAATAATGGGGAATGGTCTTTGGCTAGTATTGATTATCTAAGGCAATATCAGTGTATACGGGGTAGCAAAGAGAAATTTCAAAAAATAGTAAATAAGGTCTCTAACCTTAAAATAATATTTTAAAGGGGAAAAACTTTAAACTTAAGGGTCAGGAAGATTTTCTTGATCTGCTGATATAATTCCTTTTACTAAACAAACAGAATTACAAAATGTATTAGTTTTTTTCTTTTACCTTAGCTGTTAGGAAGCTCAGAGCAAAGCTTTAGTTTCAAAGTTTCATCTTTTTGCTGCATAATTTGGTTCTGAGATTGTTGATTTCATTTGGTTTTGCTTATAACGCCTACTTTTTCTTTCTCCCATTTTATTTGAAATTTTGCCTTTCATTTTATTATGTGCCTGGCACCTAATAAGCACTCAGAAAATATTTACTCACTCTGAATTTTTCTATTTTTGCTGAAGGGTGCCTTAAGTGCTTTTGGTAATTAATTGAGTAAAAGTATAAACCAAGAGGAGATAAAGTACCTACATACTTGAAAAATGTATAAAGTGTATAAAAATACTTTTATACATGAAATAACATAAATTTGCTTATGTAAAACTAATTACAGTTGAACATTAAGTTGAATAAAAGAGAATTTTTCAGAGTCATGGGAAGGGAATCTGGAATGGTGGGTAAGAGAAATACATTTAAAGGCCTCCAGCTGATAGAAAACAATGTAAGAATAAAAGAGAAGCAGGCTTGAGTCCCATCTAGAGAGTGTTCAAATATAAGCAGAGCAAGGAAACTGTGAGGACAAACCCACTGATGACTGTAAGCCAGATAAGATCAAGAAAGTGATGAAAAGCCAGCCTTGGCTCCAAAAGACGTAGAAAGTTAGTCTGGTTCCAGACGATCTGACTGTGAAGGGCTTCAAGTCCATTTTAGAATGGATTATCAAGGAAATCCTAGTCTAGACCATCTAGTCAGGAACCCAGGGCTGCTGGTGGAATCCTCTTACAGATTTCCTGAGTGGGTAGGGCAATTTGAGATTAGACTCATGGCCAATGAACCCTCCAAGTCATCAGAATTTTGGGCACTTAAGGCGTATACCCATGGGACTTGGTCCGTGTTGAGGCCAGTAAGATGAACAGCAGAGAAGTAATACATTTCTGGAGATGCAGACTGCTCTGCTTGCCTCTCATTGTTCTAGAGAAGGGGTAGGCAAAAGAGTCTATGGGCCAAATCTGCCCCACCATCTGCTTTTATAAATAAAGTCTCATTTTAACAGAGCCCACTCATTAATTAAATATTACCTGTGGTGCTTTTTGCTCTAACAGTAGAGTTGAGTAGCTCCAAGAGAGACCATATGGGCCACAAAGCCTAAAGTATTTACTAGCTGGCCCTTCATAGAAGAGTTTGCTGCCTTCTGGTCTAGAGCCATCTCTAGACCAAGTCAACTAGTTATTTTTTGCTAAACTTTAATGACTGATGATAGATTAATGTATTCATATTCCTATGTAATTTATCTATAATTCAGAAAAGGGATTCCTGGAGTTAGAATCTTCACATCTGAAACAAGACTGTAATATGGAAATTTAGGCACCACAGTAAGTGATGGGGGATACGTTTGAGGACATGCATATGTCCCAGTCATTAATTAAGCCTATTGTCCTGAAACAATTATTAAAAGTGCCTCTTCTCACTCTCAAAAGTATCTTTGTTTGAAAAGCAAAACTCTAGGCAGCCATGTCCCAAACAATTTATGTATTTTTAAAATATTTTAAAAATGCGTTCAAGAAGAAAATTATTTGTAGTCAGACACCTGGGTTTAAAAATGAAACAGTAATGGGGCACCTGGGTGGCTCAGTCGTTAAGCATCTGCCTTCAGTTCAGGGCGTGATCCAGGCATTCTGGGATCGAGCCCCACATCAGGCTCCTCCGCTGGGAGCCTGCTTCTTCCTCTCCCACTCCCCCTGCTTGTGTTCCCTCTCTCGCTGGCTGTCTCTATCTCTGTCAAATAAATAAATAAAATCTTAAAAAAAATAAAAAATAAATAAAAATGAAACAGTAAAAACAGCTAAAATATTTTAGTGCAACTTAATGGGATATATAGTGTCACTGTGAAGATTATGATCAATAAAAAACAGACAACAGCATAAAAGAAGAGAATAAAACTCATGCTTTATTCTTGACTTGGACCAATTGTATAGTTCTCAGTCTCATCAATTTTTTAAAATTTATTCTCTAAATCCAACTCTGATTTTATAATAGATGTACTACATGAGCCTAAATTAAATAAATAAACACCCACACTCACATGCACTAAGTGAAAAGAGAATCTTTTAAGAGAAATATCAGAAGTGGTTTATAGGTCAGTGAAACTGAACAAGTGGTTCCAAGCTCCTCTGGCTGTTGATCAGCCCTGATTACTGCACCCTGGGGGAAGGTGGTACACGCGCCACAGTGAAGACAACAAAACATCCCCAAGCATCTCTGCCTGTTCTTTGGAAAGGCTCCACGGACAGAAGTCTTTTTGATTTGGATATTTATCAAGCACTAGTTGGTTTGGTTTCTCTCTGTCTTTTTAAATTTAAAAACAACTTAAAAAACAAAAACTGGGCTCGAATAGCTACTCCTGCCACCAAAAAGAAAAAAGAAATAATCTAATAATCCCCATTTTTTTCATTAGTTTTCTGAATCTCTATCTTTCCCACAAGAGGACTATTCTATAGGGAAAAAGAACTAAATAATCATCCACTGCCATCCTTCTTGACAAATTTGTCATTTATGCTGATGAGTAATTTACTCTAATCATTTATTCACTCAATCAACATTTTTCAATTACTTAGTGTACAGGCACTGTTATGGGCTCTGGAAATACCAAAGGGGCATAAATCATGTCCTGTCTTTGAGGGACTCACAAAATAGTGCAGGGGTGGGGTGAACAGTTCACAAAAGTATAGTTTCACCACAATATATGTTCAAAATTCTACAAGCATACAGAAGAGGGTGTTGAAGAAGTCTTTGTGTGAACTGTGTCTTCGAAGGTGGGCAGGCATCCTCTAGACTCAGTAGTGGGGAAAGTTTTCCAGGTTGAGGGACCAAATAGGTCAGTTTTGGCAGAAAACAGAAAGAACACTGAAAAGGGTTTAACTGAACCTAATTCAATAAAGGGACTAGGTACAGAAGTGTGGGCAGGGTTAAAAGAAACCAATAAGAAATGGTGAGATACCCAGGAACTAGCAACTCTGGAAAGGAGCAGGTCTAAAGGTCAGAGAGAGCAAGGGAGAGAGAGAAGGAAGGATGGCAGGAGGGAGGGAATAATGCTTTTGGTGTCCTTGAGGCACTAGAACTATGGAGGGGGTTCTTGGAAGAATCCACCGCTTCTAAAATTGGCAGAGAAAGAACAAGAGGAATAACTATCTCCAATTTCTCTCTCCTCCAGCCTTTAAACCTTCTGCTGGGGGTGCTTGGGTGGTGCAATAGGTTAAGCATCCGACTCTTGGTTTATGCTCAGGTTGTGATCTTGGGGTCATGGTATCGAGTCTTGAGCCAGACTCTGTGTTCAGTGTGGAGTCTGCTTGAGATTCTCTCTCCCTCTGCTTCTTCTGTGCATACTCTCTTTCCCTAAAATAAATAAATAAACCTAAAAACAAAATACACAAAAACCTTCTGCTGATCCCTCGTTTGTCAAACTCAACTGGAAGCCATTGGGCAAGAAATCCCAAGTGCCTTCAAAGGCACTGAGCTAAAGAGAGAAAGATCAAGAACAGACGGTGGCGGGGGGGGGGGGGGGCTTTGCAGAAAATAGTCAGTACAGAGTTGACAATGCTGAACTTTACTTGAGCCCTGATCCCTCAAAAAAACAGTAATAATAAAGAAATCCCTCCTACCACTTTGTTCCAGAATTGGCTAACCTCAAAGGACCACCCTGCCCTAGCATATTCCAAAATAAGATCTGTCTTCATCCTTCCTTTTTTTGAGATGTTCCTCAGAAATGAATGTTCTCCCCATTGTAATAGGCTAGACGAAATTATCTCCCTAATTGTCTGGTGCATTTTGTCTTCCACAAGAACAAGTTGTACAAAGATACACAGGCAAATGCATGCATAGGCTGACATGGGGAGACGGCATAGAGGAGGAAGAAAATGGAAGTGTGAGGCTGAGAACCAGAAAGGACAGCCCAAAGTTAAGTTGGGAGCAGAGGTGATGAACTTTGTGTGTTGGGCAGTTTGAACTTTATGGTGTAGGCAACAGACAGTTACCAAACAACTCTGAATCATTGGAGAAGCAGATGAATGTTTTAGAAAGAGAACTAAAAGGAGTATTAAGAATTGATGAAGCATGAGAGACTATGAACTCTGAGAAACAAACTGAGGGGTTCGGGGGGGGTGGGCGAATGGGATAGGCTGGTGATGGGTAAGGAGGGCAAGTATTGCATGGTGCATTGGGTGTTATACGCAACTAATGAATCATGGAACTTTACATCAAAAACCAGGGATGTACTGTATGGTGACTAACATAATATAATAAAAAATATTATTATAAAAAAACAAAAAACAAAACAAAAAAAATTAAGTCTCATCATCCATGAACATGGGATGTCTTTCCATTTATTTGTGTTCTCTGTAATTTCTTCCAGCAATGTTTTATGATTTCCATAAACAGTCTATTGACTCAGTAATTAAGTTAAAAAAAAAAGAATTGATGGAAAGGAAAACTGCCCCATTTGCAAGTGAAGAAATGAGTTGAGGAAAATATGGAGCTAAGAGATTAGTAAAGACAGTGGTAGAAGAGGTGGGAGAAAGGGTCTAGAAATGAGGTGAGGTTTCAACGTAAAAGCAACAGAACTGACAAACGATTGAATGTAAATGGTAAGAAACACTTACAAGCTACTGTGTGGTTTTTAGCTTGAGTTACTTACTACATGATGATGATTCTATTAACTGAAATAGCAAATCTCAGAAGTGATTAAGAATTAAGATTAAGATTAAGAAATAGGAAATCTCAGGATGTGGTGGAGATAGGCAGGGGGAATTGAAGTTCATAAGTTGGATATATATATATGCACACATATACATATAGTTAACATGTCTAAGTGATTAATGATGTGAGTTAATAATCTGATATAAAATTATTAGTAAAGTGAGTTAATATAACAAATATATAATATGACATATCAATAATTAATAATGTGAGTATATACAAAATAATGATTGTCTGGATAATCATCAGAGTTTTTTTTAGATAGTTGCCACTTTGCACTCTAGAAAAAGCAGTTGGAACAAAAATCAAAAAGAATTTACACTGATTTCCTTATAGGGAGAATGCAAGCTAAAGAAAGGTGAGGAAATGGAAAGAAAGTGACCTGGAGCGATTTTTGCCATCCACTTAGGATGGAGGGGATTGAATTATAGGCTGTTCCAGAATAATCAGATAACGGTTACCTCCACCTCTTCCTCTCAAGTCTGGGATTCAGTAGGATCATCTAGTTCAATGGCTTAATTGTATGTGTATTTACACAAGAACCAAGAAGTTAAGGAACATATTAAAAAGTAAGTGTAGCTCACGCTTCCTAGTTTAGGAAGTGAGCTCCAGAAACTAGCGTCCTGGTTATAAGCTGGTTTATGCAGTCCTTGCTGGAGTTCTGCACGATGCAGTAGCAGCCAGCCATTGGGATGATCTGTGAAAAGAGAACGCGTGTAAACACCAGGGCTGAGACAGAGCCTTAGGACTTTAGCATGAAAATGTCCGCATTCTTGCTTTCCTTGATGAAGCACAGAAAGAAATAGAGATAATAGTAAATACATGAGCTAGAAAGAAGCTAACAGAAGGGATAGGAATTGCTTAGACAGGTTCATGAAATGGCATAACATTATGCAGGGAATATTCAGCTCAAAGGACTAAATATTTCCTAATGTCAACAGTAGCTAGCTATGGAACAATCTTTCTATATTTTCAGTCTAGTAGAAGATATCATTGACAAAGTCACTTAAAATTGATTGACTAAACACTTAAGGGAAGCAAAAGGGGTAAAATAAGAATTTTGGCAGGAGAGAGGTGAAAAGGCATTCCTTGTTTCTATTTTTGGCATCCACTGAGTGAACTGATCAGGTAACACCTGCCTGCTCAGTTTAAAGACCAGAAAGGCAGTCTCTAAACAGTGAGTGAAGAGCTTGATGAATCGAAGTTTTGATAACTAGATTACAATTTCTTTTCTTCCTCTTTCCCTCAAATGAACAAAGGCCAGGAAATATCATACACCTGTAGTAACCAGCTTTTTAAATATTCAAATCACAAGGCAATAATCAGAAGTTTCTGTTTCCAGGAATGATTGTAATAAAATAGAGAAAAGCAAAAGTTATTTTTAGAGGATGGAAACTTCTACCAGATTTTTTTCCTGAAATGATGCTTCTTTTCTTCCTGATTGTAAAAAGTAGCATTTGGAATGCCAGCAGACATGATGCCATAAGTTAATGCTTTGACACATCTGTTCTCTTCCACAAACAGAGCACAGATTGATAAAATACGGAAAGAGAAAAACATAAAGACATCTAGAGGTTAAAAAGTAGAAAAAAGAGAAGGGCAGGATGGCAGAGAAGACCAAAAAGAAAAGATCTCTGAAGGGCCAAGCCTGAAGACAGAGGCCTACCGTGCTCCAAGTCCAGAAACAGGCAGGTGGCAATGACTAGAATTTCACCTTCTACTGGGGTTTGGGGATTAAAAATGTTCCCTTGAAACAGATGACCTAGCTTCATCCCCAGAAACTGAACCACGCTGCTTCTGGCTTAGTGTAATATTACCACACAGCAGGAGAACCAACTTAAGACCTGGTTCTTGACTAGGGTACAAGGAACTGCACAAACTATTAGACCAGGAGGGAAGAGTACAAGAAAGAACTAAAGAAAACAATGGCACAAACAAGCAAAACACACTCCCATCAAAATGAGCTCCAATCCCACACTCAAAAACGCATGAACAAGCAATAGTAATACAACTAAATCAACAACCTACAGAATTGGACAAGACAGACTGATAAATCTCAGTTAACGCTGAACATTTGAACACACCTGTATCAGAGACTGAGAGGTGAAGAATAGAAAAATATTAAGAATATCAATGATTTGAGCAACATCTTGTTCTTGACAATGGATCCCAAGGGAAAGTCGGCTGAGAAAAAACTTTTTTGGAAAAGACTTTCTCCCCCGAGATAAAGAGAGATCTGTGAACAGAAGTTTTCCTTTCTTCCTCTCCTGGGACACAGTTACATGATGACACACTGCCTGGAGCTGTGCCAGCCTCCTGGACCACGAGGGTGAAAGTTGTGGACACGAAAGTGGACAGAGCTGGGCTCTTGACTACATCATCGGGCTACTGCTCCACCCTGGAACCACCTCCTGCAGACTTCGTCTCATGTAAGCTGAAGCCCCAACAGCTGCCTCTTCCTGCCCTTGCTTAGTGACAGCCTACAGCCTTCCTAGACCATCATACCATTGAGCACCCCCACCACTCCCCATTCCTTTCTGGGACTTTAGAGTCAGGCGGTGAGGGGAGACTCCAGCAAGTCACCCAACTCTCTGAGCCTCATTTCATCCTCTATAAAATGAGAATGATAATACCTATTTCATAAGGATGAGGGGGAATTAAATGAACTCAAGTACTTTGCACAACATTGGGAAGCGTGCCATAAATGCGGGCTATTGTTAGGGGCCATTCTCCTAGGGTTCCACTGAGTTTTACACAGTCACAAGATAACGGCAAGGCTATTGTTTGTTTAAACCACACCTACTGAAGTAGAGATAACGCCAAGCTCTGCTAAAATATGGGCAAACACTCCTAAACATTTTAAACATATATAGATTTTTAAAAACTTCATGTTGTAAGTTTTATGATACTTATTATTACATCTCCAAAATTTATCCTAACGTTCTTATTCTTGGAGGAAAACAAACCTAAAGGCAAAGACAATAACCTTTTCTGAGTAAAGTACAGTAAAATACCATCCTGTGAGGTATTAAAATGGCACTTAAATAGCTGGAGAATTCCTGGTCTTTGAAGACAGCTCACAGTAAAGATATTAAATTGCTGCTAAGGGTTTAGACATTTAACTTTCAAGAAGTCAGATTGATGATGATCATTATTTTCAATACTGTTGTGTATTTACCGAGCAGATTTCCCCCAAAGAGCCGAAGGGCTTAACGGAAACCTGAAAGCCGAGGTGCTGCAGACCGGAGGCCTTGAACTAGCTCAACACCTGCCTTTGGAGTAACAGGAACCCCAGCGGTGAAGAGGCAAGGAGCCTCCTCCACCTGGTGTGTGCTCTGTGCAAGCGTCCCCAGCTCCAAAGCAACAGAAAAAGAACTTGGAAAGTGCACTTCAAGCCTTTGCTGCAGAGCACAGCCCAGCTGACGCCTGTCACTCCACTCGGCTCAAGGACAATCTGTCCGAGCCCCAGAAGCAAAGGACACTGCTTCTCCAGCATTTGTGTACTTCCTCCTCCTAAGAGGGCTGTGGAGCACTGTCTGGACTGCAGTTCACACCCAGAGATGCCAAGGGCCTTCCTCATGCTGGGTGAATAAGATGGGAGCTTGGCACTTGAGCTAACATTTATTCAGCTGAGAGACACCAGGCAAACCAGCTAACCCCTCGGTTCTCTCATCTGTAAATACTCAGCGCTGGGATTGATCTCGAAGGTCCCCATCAACATAAGAGTCTATGTTTCTAAGGTGACAGCAAAACAAGACGGAAAATACATGCAAAAGAAATAAAAAACTTTAAATTTATAAAAAGTGACCTCATGGTTAGAAGGATCATGAAGGAGTGGTTCAAGCCAAGATTTCACAAGCTGAATTACAAACAAACGAAAACTTTAGTCCATTAACTCAGTCTTCAACTCTGTGTGACACACAAAAGCTGACTTACTGGTGATTCAATGTCTTCCAGGAGTAAAACAGAACAGCGTTCACATTTCAACAGAGTTTGGGCCCGATGCATTATTTTCTTGACAATCTTCTCCAGGTCAGTCTGTTCTTCAAAGAGGTCATTAACAACCTCTAGCAAAGCCTAGGAAAGATGAAATGGATGTATTTAGGTGGGTATAGAACTGAATAAAAAAATTTTTTTTTACTCTCAAAGTTCCATTTAGTCTTTGCTGTAATAAAATATAAATATTTTTGTGTGGCTAATTTTTAAAGCATTGATGTTTTGACATATTCCATCATTTGGTTTTATAACACCATTTTGAACTGAAAAATACAACTTGAAAATAGTGCCAATCCATATAATCCCATATAAATCCCACATATAACTATAGGACTAGCTCCCGAGGAGCTAATGACTACACAATCCCATTTAGTCCACTATAGCTCTAGGCTTCCCTCCCCACCCCCGCCCCACTGGAGTTTTTCTGCAATGTGACTAGGTATAAACCCAACATTTTATAAATTATGAATACCTGATTCTTTCCAAAGCACATTTATTTCAGAAAATTACAAAGCAGCTCTTCCTCACCCTCAGGAAGAAATAGGTTCATGGTCAAACTCGAGACTTATTTTCCCCAATACACATTTCTCACAGAACTCTGAAAGAATTATAGGGGTGAATGCTAATTAAGCTTCAGAGCCTTCAAAAAAGTATATAAAATCCCCATTAATCCCTCTACATAAGAAGTATTGTTTCATCTCATCTGTCCAGGAAAACATAAATACTAAAATATATCTCAGGAAAGAAAATGCCATTAAAATTTCCGTTAAAACAACAGAATGAAAAACACACAAATTAAAGAAACAAAACCTTAGAATTCTAACTTGAAAACCTGCATACTCACTTAGGAATCAAATTGTAATAACGTCTCATTTTATCCAGCTAAGTTAGCTTGCAATTTTTGCTTTGAAATAATATTTATTTGGAATTTTTAATTACATGGCTTTTTCCAGAGATTTCAGAATAGTGGGCTAGGTACAGGTAGTAGATATTAGCCTTCTACCAGAGAGCAATCAGAAAATTACACAGCCAGCGAATTGGCCAGAGGGGGCTTTGTTCGATAAAACTTAATAAGATGTACACTCTCAGGTCTGACCTCTCACGAAAGGATTTTGTGGGTTTTCAAACTCACATTTATTCGGGTAGATGGTGTTGATGAGCATCCCAGGGATATGACCAGTTTTCAACTTCAGTAATGAATTTGATTTGTCCCTAAACCATTGGAAACATGTAAAAATTTCTTCTCTGAGTCTATTCAGGTAGAAAAGCATTTGAATGAGCTAAGGGATCCATGAAATGAGTCTAGTGCACCGAGCATCTAAAAGAGGACCAAATATCCTTGGTAGCATTTTCTCTAAAGAGAGCTTTTGAGTTATGGCTAAGGGCCCTGGGTGGCTCTATGGTCCTGAAGGGGAGAAACGCCAGGAGGTGAAAAAAGTTTTGATTGTATCCTGACTGTTTGGCATTGGGACAGCAAATTGCTGTAAGAAGTCAACGTGCAATAATTTCATATTTAAATATAACATTAAAAATGAGGCAATTGTCTGAATAATTACCAACACAATTCCCTGTTATTAAGGGGGGAAATATTATTTCCTTAATCATCCAGTCTATTTCTTCAGATGGATCATATTAACTGAACAATTATTTAACTTTTCAATTTGTTGTGACTGTGTGGATAGGGCCTCTGGGACCCATATACAAGAACATTTATCTCAGAGGAAAAACTAATTGTGCCTTGAGTCTTGCACTGACAAATCACATCATAGTAATTTTACTGTTTCTAATTAAAAATTGCTGCTTTACTAACAAGTGATAAAAGTTTCACAAATAACAATACAGACTAGCTCCACAATGGGAGAAAAAAGAGAAGAAAGTCTTGGATGATAGGAATTCAACAGACTGGAGGCTCTTCACATAGAGACTAAACACTCCCTGTTTCTTGACTTCCCTTATATTTGCCCCCCTCCTTCATCTAGTGCCTTTTTTTTGCTCCTGGGCTCATCATTGGACTTCTTCCCTACTTTTATCCACATATTCTCCCCCAGATTGACCCACTTGGTACCCTACTTTTAAATATCATCTATATACTGACCGTTCCCAAATACACATCTTGAGTCCTGACATCTCACCGAAACTTTAAACTCCTGTACCCAACTGTTTATTTGCCAGCTGTATATACAAGCCAAAAGACATTTTCACTCATTTCCCATATCAATAAGCTTTGTACATTTCATGCTAATTTGGGAGGGAATCTCACTTCTCGCTGCTCTAGTCCCAGCCACATTATTTCTTTTTTTCCTAGCTCTATTGAGATATAATTAACGCATAACTTTGTGTAAGTTTAAGGTGTAAAATATGATGATCTGATACATCACGTGTTGTGAAATGATTACTACAATAAGGTTAGTTAACACATCCATCACCTCACATAATTGCAATTTGCAAATATCTTTTCCCATTACATAGTTTGCGTCTTCATTTTGATGGTTTCTTTTACTGTGCAGAAGATTTTTAGTTTGATGTGGTCCCACTAGTTTATTCCTGTGCTTTTGTATCAGAGCCAAAAAAATCACTGAAGCCTTTCCCCTGTTTTCTCCTAGAAGTTTTAGTTTCATGTCTTACATTTACATCTTAAATCCATTTCAAGTTAATTTTTCTGAATGGTGTAAGACAGGGGTCCAATTTCAGGCTTTTTCATGTGAATATCTAGTTTTCCCAACACCATTTATGAAAAAACTATCTTTTCCCCATTAAGTATTCTTGGCTCCCTTGTCAAATATACATTGACCGTATAAGCACGGGTTTATTTCTGGGCTCTCAATTCTATTCCATTGGTCTATGTGTCTGTTTTTAGTGCCAGTACCATATGGATTTGATTAT
The DNA here is from genome assembly GCF_023065955.2 of Ursus arctos. NCBI lineage: Eukaryota > Metazoa > Chordata > Mammalia > Carnivora > Ursidae > Ursus > Ursus arctos. The sequence goes on from NW_026622763.1 coordinate 56,508,366, forward strand.
AAGAGCTTTGTATTATAGTTTGAAATCAGGAAGTCTGATGCTGCCAGCTTTACCCTTCTTTCTCAGGATAGCTTTGGCTACTTGAATTCTTCCTCTCTCCTCCCTAGACACATGGACTGAGCTCTTGCCTGCCCCAGTGCCTTTCACCTTGACATTTCCACTATCCGGAATGCTCTTCCCTGATCTCTGTGTAGTTTTGTTCCTTCATGTCATTCAGGTCTCTGTTCAAACATCTTATAGAGAACTTCTTGATTATGCTCTGAAATAAACATCCTCCCAAACTATCCTTCTGTGATCAATCTCTATCTCTTTATCTCATTTCATTTTTTGTAGGATTTATCACTACCTGATATTGTATTGTTTTTTAATTGTTTGCCTATTATCTACTGTACCTATCTACCCACCTATCTATATCTATACAATAGATATATTGTATTATGAGCCTAACATAATTAAATATCTATTTGATAGTTTAGCATTTTTTTGAGGCTTTCTTTTTTCTTTTCTCTTGTCTTCTTTTCTTTCTTTCTTATTTACCTGGATAGCTGGTGAAAGTCCCTCTGTGTCTGTGTTCCTTTATAATGCTATAAAAGTGACTGCATTATTGTCGTTATCTTGTGATGCTCTTCCAGAAAAACTTTTAATTCAAAAGCAAAATTTATGAGGTGAGGTGAAATCATTTGTAACATACCTTGCTCCTTAAAGAAACGAAATTGTAAAAATATCACTAAAGCGTGTTATTGTTTTAAAGCTATAAGTAGGAGTATATCTACTACCTTACAGTACAGATGTGAAATTAATTTCATTTTTAAAAGAAGCTGGTACTATCTGCCCCAAACAACAGAGAATTTGTATCCACTTCCATTTGCACTTATTGCTTCAAAGGTATCTTCAACCATAAACTTGAAGGATTAAACAAATAAAAAGGACTCCTGCACTATTCAAACACCATCTGCTGTTTTTAAAAGACATGATGACTCACAGACCCTTGAAAGTCAGGGAGCTTTGAGGGTTGTCAACAGCGTTTCTTTGTACTCACCCTGCTTCTTTCATATTCTTTCCTCGAGGCAGCAAAGAGCTGAGCATTAGATATGGCAATTCCACAAAATGGAAGATACATCTGCATAACCTGGGGGCAAAGACAATTTAAGAACATTAAAACATTACTGCACCAAATTCCATATTCCCTGCATTGGCCTGATCATAATACTTTCTTTTCAACCACAGAAATTGAGTATGGAATTGTTGATACTAGTATCTTAACTTCAGAAGGGGTAGTTTTCAGAGTTAACTATAAGACGGTCTCAATCAAGCTTTAACTAGGGACAGTCACATCTATGAGCCTATACGGTGAAGCAACAGACAACGATGACTATGATACAGGAACTGTATCTAAACCATCTGTGTATCCCTTCTTTGATCAGTGAAAAAGGAATAAATGAATAAACTCTCACATATCTAGAGTGTAAGGCAAGTGTCCACACTCACATTCGCAGGCCAGCAGGCTATGAGACAATTTCTTTGTACATGTGTATCTGTAGCAGGGATCTCAGCTCGACCCTAGCACTCTGTCAGCTACAAATTTCGGTATGCCTGGTAAATTGGCCCAGTAGGAACTTTAGGGGCCACAGGGCCTAATAGCCTTATGGAAAAGAGCTCAAATTATGCCCGCTGCTCTGTTGACATAACTGGATGTGAATGCAAATGTGTGGGATGATCCTACAGAAGCCTGTTTGAGGCAAGCCTGGGGATCCTTTCAGAGAGCACACTCCTATGGGAAGTAACAGCTCAGTGTGGTGGGCTCGAATCTAACAAACACTTTCTCATCATTTCATCATACTTATTTTCAGTACCGCCTGACACTCCCACTCAAATTCATCTCCAGCATCTCTGATTCCAAAGAGAGAGAGAATGCCCCAAGTAAAAACCAAAGGAACAATTTCGCTAAACTCTTCACAACGTAGAACACTGTGACGAGTAATATTGCTTTGGGATTTCTCTAAGCAGAAGGAAAAGGGCACATTTTGTACCATTGTCTTTCTCCCTCCTTCTGTTTCCTTTTCTGTCTCTGTCTCCCTGTCTGTCTGTCTCTCTCTCACACACACCCCACGCTACAATGTCCTGTGAATAGGTACAGAGCAGTGGCAAAACAGAGCAGCTCCTGCGTGCCCAGAAGAGGGAAGTGCAGTGTTCACCATGGGTGAGGGATGCGAACAGCAGGTGCAGCAGGAGATGCCCCTGGGACACACAGAACACAATTACGTAGAGCAGGAGGTGATTTTGCAGAGGGCTTGAGAGAGACAAAAGATGAAGGACAATCCACAGTCCCTAGCATTTCTTTCCCATGAAAATCTTGCTTTGGCTACCTAGGCATACTCAACTCTGACCTTGGGTCCCAGGAAGTATTGCATGACACTGCCTGAGCTAACGCAGTGACACCACTCTTAAAGAAAGAGAAACGATGGGATTGGGATTAAGTAGAGGTACAAAATCAATGAGGTGATTTTTTACACATCTTTCCAGGATAAATTCCTTCATTGAATTTGATTCGAACTTCTATTTAATGAGGACTTACTAGGTGCCAGACACTCTCACTTCATTTCTTCATTTGAATAGCACATCAGGTTCTCACGGAGAGACTTTAAGTACATTTTAGAGATCAGGAAATTCAGTAACTTACTCAAACTCACAGAGGAACTCAGGTCATCTTATTCTACAACTGATGATCATTCCTTACAACATGCTGCCTCCTAGAACGAGACGCTATTTCTGTCACCCCCTCATTCCCCTTCTTTACTACTCCCCTCATGCCTTAGGAAGTTTGTTGATAAGCCCAGATAAAGCTGCTGACATAAAGTTGCCAGATATTCTGCCAGAATATCCCTGTTGTTAGCCAGAATGGGACCACTTTCTTTCTTTCTTTTTTAGATTTTATTTATTTATTTGACAGAGAGAGAGACAGCGAGAGAGGGAACACAAGCAGGGGGAGTGGGAGAGGAAGAAGCAGGCTCATAGCGGAGGAGCCTGATGTGGGGCTCGATCCCATATCGCCGGGATCACGCCCTGAGCTGAAGGCAGACGCTTAACGACTGCGCCACCCAGGCGCCCCAGCATGGGACCACTTTCAACATCACCTTACACAAGCAGGAAACACTTCTTTTTTGTTTCCTGTTTTTCTCTGCTGTGGAGGTGGTGACTATGATGGAGGTGGAGGGGAAGAGGAGATATGAGTTATTTTACCCTCCCCCTTTTCCTTCCTTCCTTCCTTTCTTTTCTTTTTTTTTTTCCTTTTCTCTCCTTCTTCTTCTCTTCCTCCCTCCCTCCTTTCTTCTTTCCTTCATTTCTGTATTTATTTGCCTTCAGAGGCCATGCTTAAGGCAGTTTACAGGTTATGCAAGTAGGTAAAAGAGAATGACCAAATGAATACATGAAATGTTTTCTAATATTTCTAGGCTTGGTTCAATTCATTTGTAATACCAATATTTATTGAGCTCCAAGCATTGTGCATAGTTAAAAAGAATGTGAATTTTAAATTAGATGACCACTGGGGCACCCGGGTGGCGCAGTCCTTAAGCATCTGTCTTCAGCTCAGGGCGTGATCCCGGCGTTCTGGGATCGAGTCCCACATTGGGCTCCTCCGCTATGAGCCTGCTTCTTCCTCTCCCACTCCCCCTGCTTGTGTTCCCTCTCTTGCTGGCTGTCTCTCTCTGTCAAATAAATAAATAAAATCTTTTAAAAAAATAAAAAATAAAAATAAATTAGATGACCATTGTCCTTCATATGGCTGTTCTGTGTGAAAGCCAACAAGTCACTTAACCTTTCTAAACGTATTTCCTTATCTATAAAATGCCTGGTTTCACTGGCTAATCTTTCCTTTTTAGTTCTAACATTTTGTGATCCTAATAAGTAGAAATATCCATGAGCTATAATATTATACTTGCTGGAGAAAACAAAGAATTCAATAAACATGCTCACATTTTATTCAAGAAATAATCATTTGTAGTAGTAATTGATATTGACACAGTCCTGGGATATGGTGTTAAGCATTTTATATGCGCTCTACCCCTCTGATCCTTGTCATCACATATGCCATACCATTTATTCTATTTTTCAGATGGGAAAACTGAGGCCTAAGAAACTTACCCAAATTTATTGGGAGATATTTCTCATTGGGCCTTTCACATTTCTGCACAGCTTACAACCAAAGGCACTGCTCTTTCAAAGGTGTTTGTATGACGGACAGCCTTGGAAAACTGTGTCTTTTTCCAGAGCAAAGAGCAGACTTGTTTACTATGAAGTATAATTAAGATAGTATCTCTCCCTGGGGCAGAGGTCAGGCAGGCTTGCTGTCCATTATGAAAGATCTGTTCCCTACATTTGAGGTTCCTCTCCTATAACCCATGTCCTGTGTCATCGAGATGATACTGTTACTGAACATTTCACCCCGAGCCAGAAGCAGTTGTTCACGTATCATTAAGACTATTTCATTTCTGGGATGACTGGGCGGCTCAGTCTGTTAAGCGTCTGCCTTCAGCTCAGGTCATGATCCCAGGGTCCTGGGATTGAGACCTGCATCAGGTTCCTTGCTCAGCGGGGAGCCCACTTCTGCCTCTGCCTCTCCCCCTACTTGTGCTCTCTCTCTGATAAATAAATAAAATCTTTTAAAATTTTAAAAAAGACGATTTCATTTTTCTTTGTCCTATGGATGTATTAATATGAACTCCCTGACATAGTTACTTAGTATTTGTAATTGTAAGGTGAGAGCCCCAGGAACAACTACTGAGATCTATGTTACATTTCTTTATTCCCTTTTTACTGAGCTAGTTGCTATTTATTTTATTGTCTCATTCCATTGATTCCCCCCTATTACATTGCATTTCCTTTATTTTAGTGATTAAAACTAGAAAATCTATGTACATACTTAATAAAATCTAAATTTAACATTTTAGCCTCCTTCCAAATAAGATAAAGACATTGGAATACTTCAACTTTCTTGTTATATATGTTATTTTTTTACTTATATCTTGCTTGTTACTGCAAACTGGACATTATTATTATTAGTGCATGCTTATGTAGATTTACTCACATGTTTGCCAATTTTTTCCTCTTCATTCCTTCTAGCATCTCCTTCCTTCCTTCTGGAATAATTTTTCTCTTTTTGAATCCTTTAGGATATCCTTTAGCATTGCTGGTAAATGTGTTATTTTTGTTTTGTATAAAAATGTCCTTATTCTATGATCAATCTTAAAAGGTAATTTAGTTTGGTATACAATTCTAAGCTGACAGCTATTTCTCTCAGTACTTAGAAGATATTACTCTCTTATCATGTGCAGCTGACGCCGCTAAAATAGTCAGCTGTCAATCCACTTCTTGTAGGTTATCCATCTTTGTCTCTAGTTTCTCTTAGGACCTCTTTCTGTCTTTGGTGGCCAGTCTATACTTTTCCAGCATCAATCAAAAACTTAACTGAATCGTATCGAACTCTAAATATATTGGCCAAAGATTACTGAGGATGGAGACAACATTACACCTTTATGACACATTACAAACTGAGAGGGATCTTGATTTACGAAGGGAATGATTTCCCTGTGTCATTTATTGGTACAACAATTCAACACTCTGAGGCCAGAGTCAGTTCCACTATGGACCCCTACATGACAATATGATCCAATGAGTTTCTAAATAAATGTCCAGGAGAATCAGGCAAATGCATTTTGAAAGGTGGGGGCGAGAAGAAGAAGCAGAAGCAGTAGCAGTATGGAAACAGGAGATAATGAAAAATAAAATATTTTTTATTTCTTTTTTTTAGTCCCAGTGCAACAGATGTCTTTTTTTAAACAAAGAAAGAGAGATATTGCTCTGTTCTTCTCCTTTTGAAGTCCCCCTCCTCCAAGAAAACAATACTAATTTGGCCTTCATCATCTAGTTTCTGAATGTGAAAGGTCTAAAAAACCTTAATGACTAAGAAGCTAATGAGTCTGTACACCCTTGTGCAGTACTTTTCAGCTTGAAAGCACTTTATGAACATTGGCTAATTAATCTTTACAACATCCCACTCGGAAAGGGAGTTAAACTGAAAATCATTAAACAGCACAGAAAAGTCCCTTTAGCCCGGGAAACTCATGAAAAGTATCACTAATAAGCATAAAATGTGAGCACTGGGAACTTCCATCAATGTCCTAAAGAAAGACAGTAGGTACTGAGCCTTTTCAAACTTACAGACCACGGAGAAAGGTTATTAAAGCCTCCTGGGCTAGGCTGGTCCAATTATACATCATTAAAGGACACCGGAGGTCTACACTGGAGATTCTGTGAGGGGCCTCTGGCCATCCCCTACATGGACTCCACTCCTGCAGGCAAATAGCTTGAAGAGCCACATCACTATCAGCTGAAGTAATGGGTGAGAGAAGGTCTTCCCACCATAATGCAACATCTGTCTCTGTGCCGACCCTGCGATTTGTATTCGCAGGTCCCTTCTGCTTTCTGGCAGGAACTATAAGGCAAAATGTCACTGAGCTGGGTGGGTCCCACTGATTTGAAACTGGGGATGTTGTAACTCAAACACTAAATAAAGTCTTCAACTGGAGTAATTTGGAAAATAAGGTATCAAAATATGGAGGCAGTCACATTATTTTCACATAATGAAACAACTTCTACATATTTTAAGAATAGAATATTTAACATAGTAAAAAACTAAGGGTGCCTGGGTAGCTTGGTCGGTTAGGCATCTGCCTTCAGCTCAGGTCTTGATCCCAGGGTCCTGGGATGGATCAGCAGTGAGTCTACTTTTCCCTCTGCCTGTCACTCCCCCTGCTTGTGCTCGCTTGCTCGCTCTCTCTGACAAATAAATAAATAAAATCTTAAATAAATAAATAAATAAATAAATAAATAAATAAATAAATAAATAAGTAAGTAAGTAAAAAATGAGTCTGAAGTTTTCTGGAGTCTCCAGAGAAAATTTCTGCTTCCAGGGGTATAGTTTGGTTCGCTGTAATTTTCTTTCTATGCAAATTTAGCTAAGACAATAGGTCAGATTTTTATTTCAAGAGTCAGAATCATAAATGAATCCTGTCACCTCATATCAAAGTATGTACTCTTGGCTAAAGTATGCTTTTCTCTTGTCTGTGCTGTGCCCTCTTTGAAGAAAACGATCTCCCAAAAATTCACAGAGACATAAAGTCCCAACTTTGTTTGAAAGAACATTGGCATGGAATAGATTGATTCAAAACATACTTTTGGAAATTGTTTTTTTTAAGAATTAACACTCTAGGTTTGCCTGGATAGTTCAGTTGGTTAAGCGTCTGCCTTCAGCTTGTGTCATGATCCTGGGGTCCTGGGATGGAGCCCACATCAGCCTCCCTGCTCAGGAAAGCCTGCTTCTCCCTTTACCCCTCACCCTGCTTGTGCTCATGCTCTCTCTCTCAAAAATAAATTAATTAATTTTAAAAATAAAAAAAATTTTAATTTAAAAAAATTTAAAAATTTAAAAAAATTTTTAAAAAATAATTAACACTCTAAAGAGAAGGGAGGGGGCACATTTTATTCACAAAAGATGAGGAAGAGCAAGGCAGCAAATAAAGGAGACAGAGAAACTTACTCCTCCACTTTTCCTTCTTAGGAGATGGGCATGTAGGTGCTTCTGCTTTTACCCCTGGGTATCAATGCTGGGACCCCAGGAGAATTGGAATGAGCCTCACCTCTCTTCCTGAGGCTAGTATTGGCTAAAAGATCCCAGAGGCCAAGCTTATCCAGGGGTAGACAGGCTGGGGCCAATTCCTGGCAGGCAGCCTTACAGCATCAGGGCCTACTCTCCTGGACTTTTTGCAGGCTCTGGTCCGCTGAGCACTTGAATCATGCAATTACCTGATAACCTTATTTCAGTCTGCTCCCATTCCTGATGTAGGAGACTTTAGAAAGACATCCCTCTCATATCCCCAGGCACTTCTAAATTCCCACTCTCTTCTTCACAGACACTGCATTGAAGGGAAAACCCTGAAAGAACCCATTTCAGGAACCATGTCCTTTCCAAGATAATCTTTTTTTGGATCATAAGAATTCAACAGAAAAAAAAAAAAAAGCACTCATATTTCTACCACTCAAGGGTAACCACTATGAACATTTTGGAGACCGCCATTCAAATCTTCCTCTCTCTCTCCCTTCATATAAATTCAAATAGGCTAATCCTGTATGTAATATTATATCTACTTTTTTTATTTTTTGTAATCAGCTATCACTTATTATGACCAATGGAAAATATCCCATTGTATAGTCCAGAAAAAGAAAATTTATACAGAAATAAAATGGATTACTGTTGCCCAAGCTAGTGGTGGTAACAAAATTAACTGTAAATGGGATAAGGGATCTTATTGGGGGTCTCTTCTAAAACTGACTTATGCTGATTTTTGCACCACTTGTAAAGTTACTAAAAATCACTGAATCGCTCTTTGAATTGGGTGCATTTATGACATGTAAAATATACCTCAATATAGCTGTTTAAAATTTTCATTCAAAAATCCCACTCACTGTATGGATTAATATTTTTCACTTAGTCAATCATCTACTGCTGGACATTTAGGTTGCTTCTAACTTAACCCTAATCTTAGGGTTAAATATCCTTGTAATTAAATCTTTGTACATCTCATAATTATTTTCTTAGGGTAAAGTCCTAACATTTGAACTTCTTTATTTAACTTAACACACACTTATATAGCACTTTCTCTGTACCAGGAAATATTCCCAATGCTTAACTAATATTAATTTGCTAATATGCATGTACATTTTTAATAACTCCTAATATTACATAAATTTTTACTTTTTGTTAAAAAAAATCCAACAGTATAAAAGTGTATACAATAACTACAGATGCCTCTTCATTTCCTATCCTGCTAACTACTCTCCCAAGGAACAACCTTAAGAGGCATTTACAGTATTCTTCTGGACCTTTTTTTATTAACTGCCTACATACAATATCTAGTTACGGGGGTGTTTGTAAACATAAGCAGAATCACACTACAGATTATGTTCTACACCTTCTTTTTTGCTTGGCATTATATCTTGGAAAACTTTACAAGTCCGTTCAAAGAAATCTACTTAATTCTTTTTAATCTTTGCTGAATATTCTAGGAGGTGAATGTACCCATTAATTGACATTCATGTTGTTTCCAACTTTTCTCTATTACAAATAACACTGCCATGAACTTTCTTATAAATACATCTTTGTGCACTTGGACAATACTTCTGTCGGACAGATTCCTAGAAGTGAAATTTTGGTTGAAGAAAATGTGCATTAAAAAAAAATCTTAATAGCTACTGCCAACTCCTCCTCCAAAAATTCTCTACCAATTTATACTCCCACTAACAGTCATCAGAGAATTCATTTACCTCTCTTTGTACAACATTGGGTATTATTATTCTTTTAAAATTTTGTCTGACAGATTAAATCAGCACTCATCGCATTAACTTACATTTATTTAATTACTAGTGATAGTGATAATAATTTCATAATTCCATATTTGTTGTTTATAATTTCCATAATTTGTTGGTTATCTCTGTTTTTTAATATGGCCTGTTTTGTGTCTTTTGCTTATCTTTTACTGAACATTCTATCTTTTACTGCTTAGTAAGTACTCTTTTTATTCTAAGAATAATAACAATCTTCCATTTTTGCAAATCATGAGTCTTACTTGAAAATTAGCAACTGTCATCTATTTAATACAGTCCAACATCCCTACAAGCTATGATTACTTTGTCTAAGATAAATTGATATTATGACTCAGTAAACTTGGGCCTACTCTATCTCACGGTATAAAGAAATTTTACAACAATATCTACCTATATAACCCTCCCAAGGTTATTTTTATAAGCTGGTTGACCTACATATCTCATCCTGCCTATTTGCTCCACTCATTTTTGTAACTCAGAGTTTGTGTAAGAAGTCAGTTTGAGGTACAATTTGATCAGCCATTCTTGAGTTTTAGCTATTAAGGTCATTATGATTTCTCCAATTACCGAGCACAGGTGTAAATGCGGGAAGCTACACTGCATAGTAATTTAGTCTTGGTATTAACACCTTGATGCTAGAAACACCTTATTATATCATAATCATTGTATGAACAGAAAAATTCCTCTTAGGCTATTTTCTAATGAGAAACACATCAGTTTTTCTTTAAATTTAGAACATATTCATGCTATTTCCTCTTATTATAGTAGCAAGATCCTTCCTTTCACCATCTCATTTATCTAGTTCCTTCTTTTTTATAACTACTGGTTTTTACAGTAGTGGACATTTCATACAGATAGACTCACATAATATGTGGCCTTTTGTGTCTGTCTGCTTTCACTTAGCATACTACTTTCAAGGTTCATTCATGTTGTTGGATGTATTAGTACTCCATTCCTTTTTTCAGTCTTTATTTTTTTTTAATTAATAGACTTTATTTTTTAGAGCAGTTGAAGGGTCACAAAAAAGTTGAGTGGAAAGTATGGAGATTTCCCATATGCCTCCTTCTCTCCCCCAACACACAGTTTCCCTCAGCATTAATCTCTTACATTAGTATGATATATTTGTTACAATTAATGAGCCAATATTGATATATTATTATTAACTAAAGTCCATAGTCTACATTAGGGTTCACTCTTTGTGTTGCATATTCTATGGGTTTTGACAAATGTATAATGACCATTACAGTGTCACACAGAATCATTTCACTGACTTAAAAATTCTGTGTTCTGCCTATTCATCCTTGCCTCTGTCTCCCTAAACCTTCAGTAGCTAGCGATCTTTTCATTGATTCCATAATTTTATATTTTCAGGAATGTCATATAGTCAGAATTATATAGTATGCAGTCTTTTCAGGTCGGCTTCTTTCACTTGGCAATACCCACTTAAGATGACTTCATGTCTTTTCACAGCTTGATAGCTTTTTATTTCTTTTTATCACTGAAAAATATTCCATTATATGGATGTACCACAGTTTGTTGATCCATTCACTTGTTGAAGGACATCTTGGTTGCTTCTAAGTTTTGGCAATGATGACTAAAGCTGCTATAAACATTCATGTGTAGGTTTTTATGTGGACATATTTTCAACTCATCTGGCTTAATATCCAGGAGTATGACTGCTGGATTGTATGGGAAGAGTATTTTAGTCTTGTAAGAAATTGCCAAACTGTCTTCCAAAGTCACTGCACCATTTTGCATTTCCACCAGGAATGAATAGAAGTTCCTGGAGCTCCACAACCTTGTCAGCAAATGCTTTTATCAGTGTCTTGAATTTTAAACGTATTTTTTTTTTTTTTGAGAGAGAGAGAGAAAGCAGTGGGGAGGGGCAGAGGGAGAGGGGGAGAATCTTTGGTAGGCTCCATGCCGAGCACAGAGCCCAACATGGGGCTTGATCTCACAACCGTGAGATCATGACCTGAGCTGAAATCAAGGGTCAGACACTTAACTGACTGAGCCACCCAGGAATCCTGAATTTTAAACATTCTAATAGGTGTTTCATCATATCTCATTGTTTAAATTTGCAGTTCCCTGATGACATAGGATGTTGAGCATGTTTTCATATGTTTATTTGCTGTATCTTCTTTAATAAGATGTCTGTTCAGATCTTTTGCCATTTTTAAATCAAGTTACTTGTTGCTTATTGTGTTTTGGGAGTTCTTTATATATTTTGGATACCTGTCCTTTATATGTTTTGCAGAGATTTTCTCCCAGTCTTTGGTTTGTTCATTACATGTTATTTTTGTGAAAAGCTTAACTAGATTTTTACTTATTTGTTTCTATTCTGATTTCAGGGAACTTAGGTAGGATTAATCAAAGATTTTAATACATTTCCACATCTACTTTCAACCATATTCTCAATATCAGTGTACCCAGGACAGCATTCTTTTATCCAGGCCCAAGGGAAAAGGTATGTTTTACCTATGGAGGTAAGCCTTTTCCCAGGGTTTTTCATTTCTGGCATTTCTGTGGGATTTGGGGGCCCTTCCTCTCTACCATCATTGTTTCTATCTCCTTTGTCTGGATCTTCCCTTCTCCCTCAAAGGTAAATGTCTTTCCTTTCATTTGGTATTGCTGTTTCCATCTGCTTACCTTCGGTCCTCACTCCTATCATCTGGCTTACAATCTTCAGTCTACAGAAATTGTTCACTGGAAGCTTGTCTATGATCTCCCAATCACCAGCTCACAAAAACCACCAACTAATCTATGTCCTTGTCCTCTTTAAAGCCTTTACCACTTAATCACCATCTGGATATTAAAAATTTTGGCTTCCATATATTATACACTCATTTCTTTTTCTGTGTTTTTGACACCCCCTATTCAAATTACATTCCCAGATTCAGTCTTTGGCCTTCTAAAATTCTTTTTCCACATTCTCCTTCTAAGGATATATTTATTCTCATAATATAAGAGTCCTACAGGGGTGCTTAGGTGGCTCAGTCGGTTGAACATTCGACTCTTGGTTTTGGTTCAGGTAGTGATCTCGGAGTGGCGAGATGGAGCCCCACGTCAGGCTCCATACTCAGCAGGGAGTCTGCTTGAGATTCTCTCTCCCTTTCCCTCTGCCCCCCCCAAATAAATAAATAAATCTTTAAAAAAAAAAAAAAAGAATCCTACAAAACAAAGCAGGTTGGCCATCCAAGAATTAACCTTTGAGCAAGAGTCAGCTAGAAAAGACAGCAAATTTGGTAGGGCCAGATATTTAAGCAGCCAAGAAACTTTCTTCTTTTGCTTACTTGCTTCTCCTTCCTCATTCTTGAATGTTGCTCCATCTCTAATTCCCTTTGGCTCTGAATTCACTCTCCTAAGTCCCTAGCCACACTTCCTCTCAGCCACCTTCTGCTATTTTTCAGAGTTAGGTTTCAGAATTTCTCATCCTAACCCACCAAGTTGAGCTCTGAGAACATTTGCTTCCTCTATCTCATAGTCTAATTTTGGCATTTCTGGTCCTGAATTGAACTTGACTCTGAATTCAACAATATTAACTAGACGGGTGTCAAAGTCTCTTCTTTTTATCGATGTCTTCAATACTAACCTCTAGGATGATTCTCAGAGATGGCTCTCTGGTGCTGACCTTTTCTCTGTGCTCTAGCTCCACATCGCCAGTTGCCTATAGGACATTTCAACCCAGAGAACCATATACTACTTCAAACTCAGCATTCCAAAACCAAGTTTATCATTTCAACCCCTTCTCCTCCTGAAGAAAGAGGGCTTCCAAAATGTGCTATATGTGCCAAATGAACCATTAGTATTCTATTCACCCAGTTCCAAACTCTTGAAGCTAACTTTGATTGCTGTCTATACATTGGTATAAGCACATAATAGCAATTCAGTAGCTTTTGAGGTCTCCAGCCCATACCCTTGAGCTTCTGTGGGGCAGCATTGCCATCCCTCACTATCTCTGGATTAGTGTTGTCAAGACATTCTCATCCTCACAATGTGCCAAGAATTCATTAATCTTTGCTTTCCCATCCAGAAAAGTCATAAATTTAAGCACACTGACTGTCCCAATGTGCGCTGTTGTGACAATTAAAGAATGGAAGAAATAAATATTGTAAATGTCTTATATTGAAAACTGTTTTTTTTTCAAACTACTATTCTGTGAGCATGTTTACACCACATACAGTATTTTCAAAAAATCTCATTAGAAGCTCATCAGAAAGTATCTCAAATATTTAAGACTATCGCTTAGTATTTTATAGATTCTTGTGGAAGATATGTAATAATCTCAGGAAAAATAGTGAGGATACATAAAATTGCTATTCAGAGGAACACATGAGACCCAGAGGGGATTCTTTGGATTCTTCTACTTATACATCTTTTTTTTCATTTTCGAAAAATAATTTATCATCGAAATGCAATGCCAGTGACATGGATAATAAACCACACTATTTTTTAATTTCCAGCAATATCCTCCAGTGGAGAAGAAACAGAGAAGGCTATGAAAAATAGGCTTAGAGCATTAATATTTAATTAATGTAATAGGACCCTAAAATGAATATTATAAGTGTAAAAGCCTTGATCAAATCCGTAAGTTGTGCCTATGCAAATAAAACACTGAATTGGTACCTACTAAATTTAAGACATTTTTAATAGACAACCTTGAAGACAGAGCTTAAAGTTTAGCCTAAACACACAGAACTTTGTGCAGGGCTAATCATTTATAGGCATACCTCATTTTATTGTGCTTCACTTCATTGCACTTTGCAGATATTGTATTTTTTAAAAATTGAAGATTTGTGGCAACCCAACATCCAGCAAGTCTATCAGTACCATTGTTCCAACAGCATTTGCTCACTTCATGTCTCTGTGTCACATTTTGGTAATTCTCTCAATATTTCAACCTTTTTCATCATTATTATATTTGTTATGTGATTATGATCAGTGATCTTTGATGTTATTATTGCAATTATTTCGGGGTGCCACAAACCATGTCTGTATAAGACAACAAAGTTAATCAGTAAATGTGTGTTCTGACTGCTCTACCAACCAGCCATTCCCCACTCTCTCTCTCTCTCTTTCCTTAGGCCTCCCTATTTCCTGAGACACAACAATATTGATATTGGGCCAATTAATAACCCTACAGTGGCCTCTAGGTGTTCAAGTGAAAGGAAGAGTTGCATATCTCTCAATTTAAATCAAAAGTTAGAAATGATTAAACTCAGTAAAGGAAGGCATGTTGAAAGCTGAGATAGGCCAAAAGGTAGGCCTCCTGCACCAAGCATTTAGCCAAGTTGTAAATGTGAAGGAAATTAAAAGTGCTACTCCAGTGCACATATGAATGATAAGAAAGCAAAATAGCCTTATTGCTGATATGGAGAAAGTTTTAGTGGTCTGGCTAGAAGATCCAACTGGCCACAAGATTCCCTTAAGCCAAAGCCAAATTCAGAGTAAGGCCCTAACTCTTTTGGATGCCATGAAGGCTGAGAGAGGTGAGGAAACTGCAGAAGAAGAGTTGGAAGCTAGCAGAGTTGGTTCCTGAGGTTTAAGGAAAGAAGCCATCTCCACAGCACAAAGTGCAAAGGGAAGCAGCAAGTGCTGATGTAGAAGCTGCAGCAAGTTCTCCAGAAGATCGAGCTAAGATTATTAGTGAAAGTGGCTACACTAAACAACAGATGTTCAACGTAGATGAAAACAGCCTTCTATTGGAAGAAGATGCCAACTAGGACTTTCATAGCCAGAGAAGAGAAGTCAATGCCTGGCTTCAAAGCTTCAAAGGACAGGCTGACTCTCTTGCTAGGGGCTAATGCAGCCGGTGACTTTAAGTTGAAGCTAATGCTCACTGACTATTCCAAAAATCCTAGGGCCCTTAAGAATTATGCTCAATCTACTCTGCTTGTGCACTATCGGTGGAACACCAAACCTGGATGACAGCACATCTGTTTACAACATGGTTTACTAAATTTTTTTTAAAAGATTTATTTATTTATTTATTTGCAGAGAGAGAGAGAGAGAGACAGCAAGAGAGGGAACACAAGAAGAGGGAGTGGGAGAGCGAGAAGCAGGCAGGGAGCCTGATGTGGGGCTTGATCCCAGGACCCTGGGATCATGACCTGAGCCGAAGGCAGACACTTAATGACTGAGCCACCCAGGTGCCCAGGTTTACTAAATATTTTAAACCCACTAAATATTTTAAACTGCTGCTTAGAGAAAAAGATTCTTTTCAAAAATATTACTGCTCATTGACAGTGCACCTGGTCATACAAATGCTCTCATGGAGATGTACAAGGGAATTAATGTTTTCATGCTTCCTAACACAATATCCATTCTTCAGCCCATGAATCAAGGAGTCATTTCAACTTTCAAGTCTTGTTATTTAAGAAACATATGTCATAAGGCCAGAAGCTGTCATAGGTAGTGATTCCTTTGATGGATCTGGGCAAAGTAAACTGAAAACTTTCTGGAAAGCATTCACCATTCTAGATGCTGTTAAGAACATCCGTGATTCATGGGAAGAGGTCAAAATATGAACATTAGCAGGAGTTTGAAAGAAGTTGATTTCAAACCTCATAGATGACTTTGGGGGTTTAAGTCTTCAGTGGAGGAAGTAGCTGCTGCAGATGTGATGGAAATAGTAAGAGAACTAGAATTAGAAGTGGAGCCTGAAGATGTGGCTGAATTGTTACAATTTCATGATAAAACTTGCATGGATAAGGAGTTGATTTTTTTTAAAGATTTATTTATTTATTTGAAAGAGCAAGAGTGCTCATGCACAAGTGGGGGGAGTGGCAGAGATAGAATCCTCAAGCAGACTCCTTGCTGAGTGTGGAGACTGACTTGGGGCTCTCAATCCAAGGACACTGAGATCATGACCTGAGCAGAAATCAAGAGTCGGCCACCCAACCAACTGAGACACATAGGCGCTCAGAGGAATTGTTCCTTATGGATGAGCAAAGAAAGTGGTTTCTTGAGATGGAATTTACTCCTGATGAATATTCTATGAAGATTGCCAGAATGACAATAAAGGATTTAGATAGAATGTTACATAAACTTAGTTGATAAAGCAATATCAGAGTTTGGAGGATTGCCTCCAATTTTGAAAGAAACTCTACAGTGGGTCAAATGCTATCAAATAGCATCGCATGCTACAGAGAAATTGTGCAAAGAAGAGTGAACGGATGCAGCACACTTCACTGTTGTCTTATCTTTAAGAATTGCCACAGTAAGGGTGCCTGGGTGGCTCAGTCGTTAAGAGTCTGCCTTAGGCTCAGGGCGTTATCCCAGGGTCCTGGGATCGAGCCCCGCATCGGGCTCCCTGCTCTGCTGGGAGCCTGCTTCTTCCTCTCCCACTCTCCCTGCTTGTGTTCCCTCTCTCACTGGCTGTCTCTCTCTCTGTCAAATAAATAAATAAAATCTTAAAAAAAAAAAAAAGAAAAGAATTGCCACAGCCATCCCAACTTTCAGCAACCAGCACCCTGATTAGTCAGCAGCCATCAACATGGAGGCAAGACCCTCCACTAGCAAAAAGATTAGGACTTACTATAAGCTCAGATGATGGTTACCATTTTTTTTTAGCATTAAACTATTTGTTAATGTAGACATAATGCTATTGAATACTTAATTGTCTATGGTATAGTGTAAACATAACTCTTACATGCACTGGGAAACCAAAACATTCATTCGGTTCTCTTTACTGCAATATTCGCTTGAGTGAGGTAGTCTGGAACCGAACCCATAATATCTCTGAAGTTTGCTTGCATTATCAGTGTTGGGTAGCAATCCAAAGAGGTGAGGGGAAAGCCTTCTATGGGGTTCATCAGTAATTCAGCAAGGTTTCTCATTATGTATTTTAGAACAGTCTAGCTAACAAGCTAGGAAGCTATCCTCAAAGCCAAAATGCTTTATTGCCCCCATTCACACTTTTCATTCTTCATCCAGATTCAGTCTGTCAGCAGTATGGTCTCATCAATTGCTTCAGGTGTTGTTTCTTTTCATAGTTCAAATATTTATTTTAAGGGCTAAATTACATATACAGTAAGCAGAAAGAATAAAAACACAAGCCCAAAGAAAGCAGAAGGCAGGAATTAATAAAAATAAAAGCTGAAAATAATAAATGAGAAAACAACCAGTAAAACTGATAAATTACTCCAGAAATGGTGCTTGTAGGGAAAATCAATAAGACAAATAAATCACTAGCTAGTTTAATCAGAGGAAAAAACCCACAAATATACTAAAACAGAAGTGATAAAGAAAATATAAACACAGCTACAGAAAAAAATTTTTAAAAGAATTATAACAGACTTCTTTACACAACTCTAAGCTTATATATTTGAAAATCTGATGGTGCATGTTAAGGAAAATATAAATTAACAAAATTGGATCAATAAGAATGAAAAAATTTGAGCAAATCACCATGGAAAGAAATAATGAGAGTTGTTATAGAACCATTCTCCAAAAATGTGCCCGATCTAAATGGTTTCATAGGCAAATTCTTAAACTTTCAAAAACAAGGTAATTACTATGTTATTCAAACTATACTAGAGTCCAGAGAAAGGTGGAAAACTCTCAAATACTTTCTGAAGGCACAATAATTCTGACAGCACGTCCTAATAACATTAGCACAAAAATTAAACCTAGAAAATAAGCCCCCTATGAAAATCGATGAGGAAGATCCTAAATAAAAATATTAGAAAATCAAATATATATATAAGGAAATTGAATTTACCCAAATATAAAAAAATGGACATGACCAAGAATTTCTGTTCACTGAACTGATGGTTCAATATTGCAAAATCAATTACTACAAACTTTCATATTACTAGTAAAGGAAAAGATATGATCACCTTAATATTCTAAAAAGTCATTTAATGAAATCTACTACCTATGGCTTAAGAAAGTTTTAATAAGCTAGAAGGCTATTAAAAAGTATTTTAAAAGTGGAGGAACATGTCATATTTCTAAATGAAGGGACACAATATTAAAGAGAGATCAATTTTCCCTCTAAATTACTCTACAAATTTTATTCTAGTGGAAACTGAAATGATACATTTGGAATTTGAAGAAAAAAATAATTCTAAAATTCAAATGAAATGAGAAATATACAACAATAACCAACATTAAAAGGAATAAGAGAAATAGAAGTAAGTAAATCTATGATGGCCAAAACAGAGTAAAACCAGGGACATAATAATCACACAGCATAATGGAACAGAGGTCCAGAACCAGGTTGTATAACAAATGAGTATTGACAAAGGTGGCATTTCAGATTAATGGAAAAAGATGGTTTAATCAACAGATCACATTGGGACAAATATTTCACCATTTGGGGAAAAAAAACAACTAAAAATTAGAAGACCTTTAAAAAAAAATCCCAGAGAGATTAATGATCAGCTAAAAAATAAAACTTCAGAAGGAAATATAAATACTTATATACATAATCCTTAATTGTGAAAGTCTTTTCTAATCATACCACCAAATGTGGAAATTATGTGAGAGACTTTAGGTACATTTGTAGATGAAAACATTTATATCTCAAGATATAAATTAATATTAAAAGGCAAAATGAACTGGGAAAAGCGATTTGCAATGTTTATGATAATTGTAAATACCCTAAATAGGAAAAGAATACTCTCAAAACAATCAGGAAAAAAAAACTCATAAAAATGATCCAAAAAATCCCCACAGATAACTAAAAAATTTATGAAAAATGTTTAATATACTAATTACCAAACAAGTATAAACCAAGATAATAATTAATTGCCATGTTTTTCCTACTATATTGACAAATATCACAATTAAAACTAATATCCAGGGCTAATAATAATGTGGGAAATAGGCATCTCTTTAAGGAGATGAATTGGTATAGTATTTCTGAAGAAGAGTTTTGCAAAATGTATCAAGTGCTTTTAAGAAGAACAGGTCCTTTGTGTTTACAATTCCATTCCTAGAAATTTATCTTAAGAAAAATAATCTGACAGGTTTACTCAAATGTGCTTATGTCTTACCAGGGGCAAATTCATATTTTGTAAGGCCTGAAATGTATACATTTGGAAAGGGAGCCCTTTAAGAAAAAATACAAGGGGCGCTTAGGTGGCTCATTCAGTTAGGCATGGGACTCTTGATCTCATCTCAGGCCTTGATCTCAGGGTCCGGAGTTTAGGGCCCACATTAGGCTCCATGCTGGGTGTGGAGCCTACATAAGCAAATAAATTAATTAAAATACACAATTATGAAAACAAAATTAGGGGTGCCCAGGTGGCTTGGTCAGTTAAATGTCTGTCTTCAGCTCAGATCATGATCCCAGGGTCCTGGAATCAAGCCCTGGTCAGGCTTCCTGTTCGGTGGGGAGTCTGCTTCTCCCTTTCCCTCTGCCCCACCCCCCTGCTCATCTGTGCATGAGAGCATGCCCTCTCTCTCTCTCAAAATAAGTGAATAAAATCTTTTTTTAAAAAGTAAACAAAATTAATTATAAAATGAATATTTATTTAGAATGAGGAAAGAAATCACAATATATTACAAATTTTTAAAACTTGACAAATACCACAAACATTATAGCATCTCCAAATATAAATAATATTTATATTAATTTTCCTAAATTTTTGACAGTATGCTTTTTGATTGCCTTTGCATGTGATAACAATTCTTAATATTATTTTTCTATAGACACATAGAAAAACAGTTGTCTTCTCTGGCAAGAGTAATCAATATTTGTTTTATATTATTGATGGTTAAAATGCATAATACAATTAACTTCACCCAGAGATACATATCCTATTTGCAATGCTAGTACAGGTTTGTGTCCTACAAATGCAGGAATTTTGATCAATTCTATTTTGCATAAATCTCACCTAACAGTAAGAAAGCAAGCAAGCAAGTAAGAAAGAAAGAAAAAAAGAAAGAAAGAGAAAGAAAGCCAGCCAGCCAGCCAGCCTGGGGTATTTATCATTGTAGGTGCTGCATTATTGAATATGCTCCTGACAGGAGAGAACTTCTGCTTTGACTAGGCATCTATGAAAACCAAATTTTACACATCTGATGATTACAATTTTCCATAGACTAGCTTCCGTCTCCATACATTTCAAGCCGTATTTCTCCTCCACTGTGTATACTTCTAGGGCCACATACCATAGAAAACATTCATACTGCAGTGTGTCCTCTAGCCTTGAACCTTCGTGCCAAGATGCTGAGTGAGCAGGGCTAGTGAGTGAAAGAGTATTCAGGGAAGCCATTCTTGCAACATAAGCCTTTCAACAACTTAATCCTACACGAAAGAATTGAAAACCATATAAATGTATCTTAACTAAACTCAAACTAAATGCATCCTCAACCCAACTTCTTCCCTAACTAGGTCCCAAAAATGTGGCCTCTCCAGAAACACTTGATAAATGGGGAAGCTTAACATACAGGAAGTTGGAATGGAAAAAGAAAGTTGTCTCAAATGAGTACTATTAAAATATTTTACATCTGCTAACCTTACCAGACTTTGCTCCTTTTCTTTTGCAATCTTCTCCTCCATCTTTCCATTACTTGTTAAGAGTTCCTCAAGGCTTGATCCCAGGACTCCCTATCCTACTCACTTCTTTCTGGGAAATCTTATCTGCAATGCTAGGTTAAATTACTGTCTACATGCCTATGACCTCCAAACTTGTATTTTTTTCTTTTTTTTTAATGTTTTTTTATTATATTATGTTAGTCACCATACAGTACATCTCTGGTTTTTGATGTAAAGTTCGATGATTCATTAGTTGCGTATAACACCTAGTGCACCATGCGATACGTGCCCTCCTTACTACCCATCACCAGCCTGTCCCATTCCCCCACCCCCCTCACCTCTGAAGCCCTCAGTTTGTTTCTCAGAGTCCGTAGTCTCTCATGCTTCATTCCCCCTTCTGATTACCCCCCCTTCTTTATCCCCTTCTTCCTCTTCCGATCTTCCTAGTTCTTATGTTCCATAGATGAGAGAAACCGTAGGATACTTGTCTTTGAAGAGAAGATGAATTCTGCATCCCACCCCCACCCTCGCCTCCCCCTGCCAAGGACCTTCCTTGTTCTCTACTACACCATTTCTATCTAGCATCTGCAGTCCCTCCCTGCTTTCCCTCTATTTACAAACATGCACAGATCTTGACTTTTAAAAAAATCTTCAGTTGACCCCATCATTTGCTGATTAGAGAAAGTGGTCCACTATCACTCTTCCTAAATGTTTTACCCATTAACCTGCTGCAGTCTGCCCTCTGCACCCCCAGAGCTATTGTTATCTAATGGCCATTTCTGAATACCACCAGGTCAGGGTATTCCTGGCCGTTTACAGTCTGGGCCCAACATCTACATATCCTACTCTCAACTTCTCCTGGGTCCTTATAAAACTGACCCTGATCCACACCTATAAAATATGAAGCCAAACACTATCTCCCTTCCTGTTAATAATCTTTTAAAAGGCATTGTCATAATAGCTAATGGAACTGTTCAGGCCATCCTTTGCATCTGACAGTTTCTCTTTCTCAGTTATTAATATTCATAATAGAAAATTTTGCCTTAATGCAGAACCTGTCATTTTTGATACATAAGCAAATTAGCAAATATTTCTTAAATACCTAAACCTCAGTATTGATTTTGTTCAGTGAAAATGTGAAGAGGAGAAAATATACCTCTTAACTAGAACAAAATCCTCCAGGGTAACAAGACTCTTGGCTCACACTGTCAAAGGTGAAACTGCTCTACAGGAGGCCAGTAAGTAAAAAAAGCACTGAGGGGGTGCCTGGCTGGCTCAGGAGGTAGAGCCTGCAACTCTTGACCTCTGGGTTGTAAGTTCAAGCCCCATGCTGGGTGTAGAGATTGCTTAAAAATAAAATCTTAAAAAAAAACCAAAACATTGAAACTTACATGTTTCGACAGAGGAGTTCTAGAAAAACACATTTTTCATATTCTAATAAGTCTTTGCTGATAATATATCAGACTATTGGCAAATTGGGAAAAGAAAATAACTATTTCAGTATTTCAATCTTTGCATTAGTCTCTCTACCTTTGAAAGAGAAATACTAATAGTAACTAATTTCCTAAAGTAAAGGAATAACTTAAAGCTCTGGAGTTATAATCTAAAATGCTACAACGCCAAGTTCATCATATATTATTATCGTGGATTTTAAAAGGATGTATGAACTGTTATCATATGATCCAGCAATCACACTCTTTGGTATTTGCTCAAATTAAATGAAAACATGTCCACACAAAAACCTGCACATGGATGTTTATGGCAGCTTTATTCATAACTGCCAAAACTTGAAAGCAACCAAGATATCCTTCAAAAACTGAATGGATATGCAAACTGTGATGATGATTTCAACTACATGGCATTTTAGAAAAAGCAAAACTATGGAAATAGGAAAAAGACCAATGGTTGGCAGGAGTCCGGGGGAGGGAGGTATGAACAGGCAGAGCACAGGGGATTTTTAGGGCAATGAAACTATTCTGGACAGTACTACAATCGTAGAAACATGCCATTGTACATTTGTCAAATGGATGACACCAAGAGTGAACCCTAATGTAAACTATAGACTCTAGGTGAAATGATGTGCCAATTTATGTTTATCAGTTATAACCAATGCACCCTTCTGGTGATGAATGTTGATAATGGGGATAATGCATGTGTGGGGACAGGGGTATATGGGAACTCCTTGTACTTTCCAATCAGTTTTGCTGTGAACTGAAAACTGCTGTAAAAACTAAAGTTGATTAATTTTTTGTAAGAACATAAGATGCTAATGAACTTTATTTAAAAAAAGAAAAAAATAAAAGAACATAAGATAGAGGAAATACCATTTAGTAAATCCCATCTAATGAATATTTACAAAGCTACATGATAATCACTTGACAGAATGTCAAGGTTTTATTTTCTGTGATTCTAAGAATAAATTGTAGAAAACTATAATATAGGTTCAGTATCTCCAGTTCCTGTATAAGTTCTGATCCGGACTGAAACTGAGGAATTAACTTTGTTCCAAATAACAGAATAATCTAAAAAAAGAAAAGAGAGTAGGTGGGGGAGGGTAGGGGCAGCGGGGCGGTTCAGTTGGTTGAGCATCCAACTGTTCATTTCGGCTCTGGTCATGATCTCAGAGTTGTGAGATTGAGCCCTGTGTTGAGCCTGCTTAAGATTCTCTCTCTCCCTCTCCCCCTACCACCCTTCCCCTCCTCTCAAAAAAAGCAAATAACAGAATAGTCTAGAAATAACCTTGAAGTTATGTTTTCAATTTTTATGTTTCTCAAAATAAAGGCATTTGAGAACTTTGAAAACCTAAGCTATGTTCCTTTAGGTCAATGTGGAAGGATGAACAGAAAAAAAAAATTGCCTACAGCAAAATGAAATCTTTTTTTTCTTTAGGAGACTTGCTGGTGTTTTCAAGGAAATCTGACTGTTGGAGAGGGGGAAGAGTAAGGTGACCCAACTGCTCTCAGTAAATGTCAACAGCCTGAGTTCTCTCATGGCCACCTGTCTTCTCTGTCTCTCCCCAAGAGCGGTGAGTCCCAGCCCACAAATCTCAGCTCCAAACCCTGCTTTCCTGCTCACCCTCCATGAGGCATGCACATTCTCTGTGGTTTGGAGACCATATATGGAGACATCATTCTTTAGTTCACTGAGACTCTTGATTTGCTGAGCAAAATGTTCAGGAACACTGATTAGAGGTCAGTAAGATCAAAACAAAATGGATACTTAGTAACTGCATTAACCTTGAGAAATGAAGACGGCTATACTTTAAATAACCTTATCTTAAAACTGTTTTTCAAAGATGGCATCAGTATTTTAAAGCCTGCTAGGATGAACTTGAAGCTTCATCTATACAAGGACAAGACTCTTGCTTCAGTCCATAATTCCTATGAGCAGCTTCTGTGGTTTAGTTTCTCTTTATTTAACATATGTTTGCTTGACACTCTTGGGTTTCTTTTACATTTAATCTCAAATTACTTCAGGACGTTGTATGTGGGTGGATGTGGGGGTGTGGGGAGAGAGAGTTAATTTCATAGTTGAATAAATTCCATTTAGAATTTTATAAATCTTCCCCCCATCTCACATCAAACTCTCAGCACAGAAATCACAGTGTACAGTGTTGCTTTTCCTCCAGCCTGCTTTTATGCGGGAATCTAAAGATGGCAATAAGATTTGTAAATAGGTAATTGCTATTTGAACAATAATCCCACTTTTGTACAAGTTATTTACTTAATAAACCAAAGTTCTAGGATAAATATGATTATAATCAACAAAATACACTCCCTGACAAGAAACAGGAATGAATCACCATTTACAAGTTTGATAGAATAAGAGTGGGCTGTTCACTTTGTCAGTCTATGTATGTGGTTTGGCAGTTAATACTTTAGATTTCTCTTTGCTCAATTTGAGGCTTATTCTTTGAGGCTTAAATTGATTAATTATGTGCAATTCAACAGCTATCTCATAAAATTATTATATATTTGTGCTGCTAGTCATAAAATGACTAGAGTTTCTGAAGCTAATTTTTCTGATAAATTTGAGATGTATTAGAGGCAAATTTACTGTTTGAGCAAGTTCCTCAGTGCATGCAGTAGACAACTCATATATGCTTATAGAGTGAAAGGCTTGCATCCAAAGCAAGCAGGCAAGCTTGTATTAGCAGCTGCACAATGCCTACCTTGCAGGTAATCAACAGCCATACCCGATACCTGGATGAGTAGTCAATGAGCTAAAACGAGATCAGGAAAGACAACAAATAATAGTTTTGGCACAAGCCCCAGTGTCTATCCTAGGGAAGCCCAGGTCAAAGGCAGAAGCAACAATCAGTTAAAAGTAGAATACTGAATAACTACCAAGTTCTGGGGCCCAACCCTTCCTCTACCTGGAAATGAGATGCAGAGAAGAATGGAAAAGGTAGGAAATCTCATTCCACAAGTATTCATAGAAGCTTCTTTATGCACATTGCCTAATACAAGGCCCAGAATCATTTTGGGAAGCCTGACTAAATCACAAATGTCTGATTACTTGCCCTAAATCCAAAGGAGGATCCATGAACCAACTGGGACCATGTAAGGATCCAGAGGGTTGGATTCTTAACTGATCTGTGAAACTTAACTGAAAAAGTTCTAGAACTTGCACATCAAAGAGAGCCCTGCACTGTGGCTTCTTAGCCAGTCCCTTTGGGACTCATAACCAGCCATGGGCTAATCCACTGATTCTCATGCGGTTCACTATCAAGAACAGCCTTTGTTATTATTTCCTATTATGGGTACCATCTGTTAAAATCTTCATCTTTTTCTTTTCTTTTCCTTTTTTTTTTTTTGAGATTTTATTTATTTATTTGTCAGAAAGAGAGAGAGAGAACATGCACAAGCAGGGGGAGCAGCAGGCAGAGGGAGAAGCAGGCTCCCTGCTAAGCAAGGAGCCCTATGTGGGACTTGATCCCAGGACCCTGGGATCATGACCTGAGCCAAAGGCAGCTGCTTAACGAACTGAGCCACTCAGGTGTCCCAAATCTTCATCTTTTTTCAGAATTTGCCATTATTAATGATAATTTGTTTCTCACTGTTTTATTCATCAGATACATATTGAAGTATGAATCAGTTCTTCTGATAAGAATTTTGATAAAATTCCCACCAAAAGACATTTAAAAACCTTGTTTTATTTAATCTGTGTAGACTTGTCCTGGTTAATTAAGCATGTTGTCTCTTTTAGTCTGTTTGCATTACTTAAATTATTCATGGATCCCACCTCTTACCAACCACTTCCCACTGCCCCAATTCTTACTACCACTACTTACTTCTTAGACAGCTAGGGGTCAGGAGTCCCTATGTTGGGAATGACTGGGCTAGAATAGCTACACATTTGCTTAGGTACAGAAAACCACAGTAGCTAAGCTGTGGTGAATGCTTCTGTGAAGCACTGTTTTACTGTGTTGATCTAGGTATGATATTTTCAAGGCAGTGCTTTTGCTTTTGATGTAAGGACTGATCACCTTGACATGGCATCTTAGCCCATGGCAAGTACAAGTTTGCATGTATTCACAGGCATGACACAACAAATCAATAAGCTGTACCCAAGAGATCTCAGGAACATCTGCTCCTCTTCTCCTTCCACACTCAAAGTTGGGTCCCTGCCTCAACCCTACCAGCCTGAGACCAGGTCCTTGCCCCAGGGGAAGGGGCAACCAGAGGCAGATGTGTGGGCGGGGGTGGGAGGGAAGGGGCTGCTGCTCAGAGGCATGCTGATGGAATGAGCTTGGGATGTAAAGCCAGAAGATCTGGGCTTGAGTTCTGGCCCTGACCATAACACCTACCAGAAATGTGACATTTAATAAGACAATTAACATTGGCTTGGGGAATAATAAGGATCTAAGTCCCAACTCCCTAATCTCAAGCAGATGTCAGAAAGACCAAAATACCTAATTAGCTATCAATCTGCTCTATTTTGTGTCTTGGAATATAAAATCACTTGTCAGCATATGTTGTCTTACCTTTATATAATTTTCTTTTATTTTTCCCTAGCACTCTTTGGGCAATTCCGTTTCTTCTGTGACATCTATGTATGTATTTTAACTTGTTATCATAGGGAACCACAGCAAAAAATGGGTGGGATGTCATTTGAGGAGTGTGAGGTATTGACAGAAAAAATGCAAGTGCACATTTTCCTAGGCAGACTGCAGTTCAAAAATATTAGTGAGTCTTGAGCCATAACATGGACGGAAAGCCATCTCCATGTCCTTGGTGCAATTTAAACAGAGCCTTTTGTACCTCACTCCTTAATCACTGCTCTTCTGCTCACAGATTTCCCCTACTGTGAAAACATGCTGAGAAGGACATGTGCCTGAAGTTGATCCATCTCGGATGCTCTCCCATGGATAGGTGAATAGCTAAAAAGTGCCTTGGACTGAAAATGTATTTATTTATTCCCAGGGCTTAAAAATGAAGGAATAGCCTTTTTTTTCTTTTTTTAATTTAAATTCAGTTAGCCAACATACAGTACATCACTAGTTTCAGATGATAGAGTTCAATAATTCATCAGTTGCATATAACACCCAATGCTCATCACATCACGTGCCCTTCTTAATGCCCATCACCCAGTTACCCCATCTCCCCACCCACCTCCCCTCCAGCAACCTTTAGTTTGTTTCCTATAGTTAAGAGTCTCTCATGGTTTGTTTCCCTCTCTGATTTCTTCCCATTCAGTTTTCCCTCCCTTCCCCTATGATCCTCTGCACTGTTTCTTATATTCCACATATGAGTGAAACCATATGATAATTGTCTTTCTCTGATTAACTTATTTAGTTCAGCATAATACCCTCCAGTTCCACCCACATTGATGTAAATGGTAAGATTTCATCCTTTCTGATGGCTGAGTAATATTCCATTGTACATATAGATGCCACATCTTCTTTATCTATTCATATGTTGATGGACATCTCAGCTCTTTCCAAAGTTTGGCTATTATGGACATTGCTGCTATAAATATTGGGGTGCATGTGTCCCTTTGGATTGATGTAATTATCTGAAGGAATACCTTTATTAAATTGTTTTGTATTTTGAACACCTCTCTGATAGTCTGAGGAATTGCAATTTCCTGAGAGTTTGGACTGCTACGGGGACTATAAGAGCTAATTACTATATCCCTAAATATTTGTGAAGCATCTCTTTATACATTTCTACAGAGGAAAGCTGTGAATGCCCTCACAGTACTCTAATTGGAGTGAATGTACATCACAGTTGGCTTGGGAGATCTGGCTTATGCCTATTGACCCACTTCCTTTGATTTGCAGAAATGGCCCAATTTGGATGATAAGTTATATGGCCACCCTACCTTTTATGCACTTGGTTATATAAGTCAACCCTGAGGCAGACATAAAAGACAAATAATTGATTAAACACAGAAATCTCATAATAAAGCAAAACTTTCATTGACAAGAAGGTGTGGGTCTTCTCTTACAAACTATACATAAAAAAAGGATCTAAAGTTGCTTTCCATCTTTTCCTTCCAAAAAGCTGCAATGGAGCAAGCAAAAAGAACACTTGAATCTTGCGTTGAGTTCCAAGATAAAGAGAAGATCCTGTAAAGCCCAGATAGGAAGCAGATTCACCTCTCACCCAATAGAAGGGGTGCATCCCAGAAATAAAGTAAGGAGTATAGTTTTTTGTTTTTCTTTTTTTTTTTTTTTCTGAAGAGCACACCAACCACCCAAAGGACTTTAGGACTTTAGCATGGGACTTTAGCACAACCACTAGGTGCAATGAAAAAGAGAAAAGTACATATATGAAGACAGGCAACAATTACTAATGTTAGTGTTCACAACCTATTTCTTTAGCCTGCAACCATAGCGGAAATAGGAGAAGGAATGACTAGGAGAGGTTGGAAAACTTAGAGTGGAAAGGGAAAAATCACTATTACGATGAAAAGGAAGGGAAGAGGAAGTTTGGAGAGGAGGAGTGAAGAGTAACACGAGCTGGGTTTGGAGTTGTTGAATGTGTGGGAGACAGAATTTAGGGGATACGCCACTGAGGATGCCTATGAAAGCAGGAACAGAAATCCAAGCTAAAAGTGTCCTTTAAACAAAGGGAAGACATCATCACACATAGGAATTCCAAAGCAAGGAAGCAGAGTGGATTAATTGAGATTCCACAGTCTCCTCCAGGACTTCCATCCTTGTGCTCTGCCATCCCTATCAATTTCAACGTTGTGTCAACCAGCCGACTTAGCCTGCTTTCCTCACGTTTCAGTAGAAGAAGCTGTTTCTTCTCCTGTGTCATCTTTTTAATCAGTAAGGAAAACCCTTTTCAGAAAATTCCCAGCTAACTCTCTCAGATCTCATTGCCAGAACAGCATGTTATATCTGTGCTTAAGCCATTCCCTGGCAAGGAAAACAGGACCACCGTTAAGGCTTAGATCAACCATAATTCACCCTCCAGTGCAAAGGATGAGGCTTCCCTTCCCTGAAACTCATGGTAGTCAGGCATAGGGGGGATTCCTGTTAGAAAGGAGAGAGAGATATAAGCAGGGTTTTGTAGGAGAAATAAGCAGGGTTTGGTATGTGTTATGGGCTGAATTGTGTCCCTCCAAAATTTATATGTTGAAGTCTCAACACTCAGTATTTCAGAAAGTAACCATAATTAGTCTTTAAAGTGGTAATTAACATAAAATGAGGTCCTATGGGTGGGCTCTAATCCAATGATGGGTGTCCTTAGAAGAAGAGATGAGGACTCAAATGAGTAGAAAGGGATGAGTAGATAAGGAGTTGTGGGAAGAAGATGGCCATTTACACATCAAGGAAAGCAACCTCAGAAGAAACAACTCTGTTAACATCTTGATCCTCAGACTTCTAGCCTCCAGAACTGTGAGGAAATAAATTTCTATCTTTTAAGGCCTTCAGTCTGTGGTATTTTTTATGGCAGCCTGAGTCTAAGAGAGTATGCAACCAGAAATATCTGCAACAAGGGAAGAAACAAGAGATGGGAAAGAATTTTTAAGATGTTTTGCTAATCTAGACGTTGTTTATCAACAACTGCTAACATCACAAAAGATAGAGAACCAGAAATTATGTACCTCCTGATGTAAGTGCACAACACTATAACCAATAAGGCAATCTTGCCAAGAAAGAAAGAGAGAAAGAGAGGGAGGGAGGGAGGGAAGAAGGGAGGAAGGAAGGAAGATTTAACCTGAATTCAACCAAGACACTAGACTACCAACTCACAAAAACAGAGGACAGAGGAACATGTTCCTACCGGGATGTAATCGGTAAAATCCATATGGTGGGAAACTTTGTAGGACAAACATCCCCAGTCTGAGGGACTTCCCAGAACATAGGATTTCTCAGTGTTAACACAGGGAAAACTATGGGCAAACCAGGATAAGTTGGTCACTCTAGCCATCACTTCAGCAAACAAATTGCAAGGGGAAAAAAGAAGTAGAGAGGGAATCTGTACTTAAAGACATTATCAGCCAATCACAATATGTGGACCTTGTTTTGAACAGATTAATGAACTGGTAAACAATTTTATGAGGCAAATGAATATTGTTAATTTTTTAGTATGATAATAGTATTATGCTTTTTGTTTTTTATTTTATTTTTAAATTCAAGTATAAATGACATACAGTGTTATATTAATTTCAGGTGTACAATATGATTCAACAATTCTATACATGACCCAGCGCTCATCATGATAAGTGTATTCTTAACCCTCTTCACCTATTTCATTCATCCTTCCACCTCTCCCCAGCAACTACCAGTTTGTTCTCCATAGTTAGAGTCTTGTTTTTGTTTGTCTCCTTTTTTTTCTTTGTTTGTTTGTTCCATTTCTTAAAATCCACATATGAATGAAATCATATGACATTTGTCTTCTCGGACTGACTTATTTCCCTTAGCATTATACTCTCTAGCTCTATCGATGTTGTTGCAAATGGCAAGATGTCATTCTGTTTTATGACTCAGTAATATTCCATTGTATGTGTGTATGACATCTTCTTTATCCATTCGTCTATTGATGGACACTTGGGCTGCTTCCATATCTTGGCTTTTGTAAATAATGCTTCAATAAACATAGGATGCACACATCTTTCCAAATTAGTGTTTTCATTTTCTTTGGGTAAATACCTAGTAATGGAATTACTGGTTCATATGGTAATTCTATTTTTAATTTTTTGAGGAACCTCTATACTGTTTTCCACAGTGGCTGTACCAGCTTGCATTCCCACCAACAATGCACGGGGGTTCCTTTTTCTCCACATCCTTGCCAACATTTGTTGTTTCCTGTGTTTTTTATTTTAGCCACTCTGACAGGTGTGACGTGAGATCTCATTGTGATTTTGATTTGCATTTCTCTGAAGATGAGTAATGTTGAGCACCTCTTCATGTGTCTGTTGGCCATCTGTATGTCTTCTTTGAAAAAATGTCTATTCATGTCTTTTGCCCATTTTTAATTGGATTATTTGGGGTTTTTAAGTGTTGACTTGTGTAAATCCGTTATAAATTTTTGATATTAACCCCTTATTGGATATAGCATTGCAAATATCTTCTCCACAAAAGACCCCATATAGCCAAAGCGATCTTGAAAAAGAAGAACAAAACTAAAGGTATCACAATCCCAGATTTCAAGATATACAAGAGCTATAGTAATCAAAACAGTATGATACTACCACAAAAATAGGTACATATATCCATGGAACAGGATAGAGAGCCCAGAAATAAACCTATGCTTATGTGGTCAATTAATTTGCAACGAAGGAGGTAAGACTATACAATAGGAAAAAGACAGTCTCTTCAACAAATGGTGTTCGGAAAACTGGACAGCTACATGCCAAAGAATGAAACTGAACCCTTTCTTATACCATATATAAAAATAAACTCAAGACGGGTTAAAGACCTAAATTTGAGACCTGAAATGATAAAATTCCTAGAAAAAAAACACAGGCTGTAATCTCTTTGATATCAGCCATAGAAACATTTTTCTAGATATGTCTCCTTTGACAAGGGAAACAAAAGCAAAATTAAACTACACTCAAGTAAAAAGGTTTTGCATCAACAAAATCAAAAGACAACCTACTGAATGGAAGAAGGTATTTGCAAATGATATCGTTATGTTTTCTAAAAGAATGAATTCTTCTCTTTTAGACAGCTATGACTGAAATATTTATAGATAAAATTGAATGGTGCTTGAAGTGTGCTTCAGAATAAGACGGAAGGAGGGGATGGGTGATGGGTGATGAATGGTGTAAAGATATAATGAAGCAGGATTGGCCAAGAGTAGTTATGACTTTTGAGATGGGATTATTACACTGTTCTGTCTAATCTGTACAAGTTTTAAGTGTTCCATAATAAAAACAGGGTTGTTTTTTAAGAAAGTTTTTTCTATATATTAAGAATATACTCTCCAATTTAGTGTTTTCTTCCAAGATGGAAAAATATCCAAATTAACTGAAATCACCTATTTGTTGTTGGGTTATGTTTCCTCAAAAGCATCAGGCCAAAAGGCAACCTTGATTTTACTGGAACTGTATATGAAAACAAGTACATGAAATGATAATCAGGACAGAATGGGGTCCTGGGAATTTATGCCATTTTATTTATTCTAGAAAAGCTTACTAAAGGAGGTGAGATTTCAGCAGCTGCTTGAATGAAGGATGCAGGTCCTATTTATAATCGTTTGCCTTATTAGCCCGCTGTGCTCCTAGCTAATACGATTATCAGTTTCATTTAGAAAATAAACATTCTGGTGCATTAAAAATTATTTTTAAATATGAGCAATTCTCTTTGCAAATAATAATAATCAAGAAATTACCCTCAATTGTCTTCTGCATGATATTAATAAGGGTTCTGCCAGATAAGTAGGAATCAATGAACTAAACAGAATGCTGGGCAGGACTTCTCATACCTTGTACTGTGAATCTCTAACAAGAGCACACAGTTAAGCCTCTATCTTGCAGATTCTAAAGCGCCTGGTGTTTCATAGCATACCCCTAAACTTTCCACCTAGTAAGGGGCAAAGCTGAGATTCTATCAGTTCCAGCCCTATGCTTTCTTCTAACATTCCTACTGAAGGATTCTCCCACCAGTAAAATTCCTAAATCCCTTGAATACTTTTCTTGATGCATGTGTTTTATAGCAGCAGGGCATTTTTTCCTGAAAATTTCAGGTATAGAAAGCCAGATATTTTTCCAAAATGCAGACTGCTCTGAGTCATATTATGACTGCCCCAACTGACCATGGTAATTTAAAAAGCATCCTAGAACACACATAAAATTTACCATCTTCACCAATTTTAACTGTATAAGTCAGTGCTGTTAAATATATTCACTTTGTTGTTGAACAGATCTGCAGAATCTTTTCATCTTGCAAAAAATGAAATTGACAACTCCATTAAACAATTCCTCTTTTCTCCCTACCCCACCAGCTGCTTGCAACCACCGTTCATTCTACTTTCTGTTTCTATGAAATGTGACTACCCCACGTACCTCATATAAATGGAATCATACAGTGTTTGTCTTTTTGTGACTGGACTATTTCACTCAGTATAATGTCTTCAAAGTTCATCCATGTTGTAGCATGTGTTCCTACATCCATGTATCATGTAGCTTCCTTCCTTTTGAAGGCTGTACAATATTCATTGGTGTACATACTGCATTTTCTTTTTCCATTCATTTGTTGGTGGACATCTAGGTTGCTTCCAACTTCTGGGCAACTGTGATAATGCTGCTATGAACATAGGTGTACAGATATCTCTTCAAAGCTCTTTCAATTCTTTTGGATATATACCCAGAAGTGGAAATGCTGGATCATATAGTAGTCTTATTTTAAAATTTTTCAGGAACCACCATAATGTTTTCTATAGTGGTTGTACCATTTTACAGTCTTACCAATAGTGCACAAGGGTTCCAGTTTCTGCATATCCTCACTAATAACTTGTTATTTTCTAGGTTTGTTTTGCTTTGTTTTTGACGGTAGCCATCCCAGTGGGTTTGAGGTTAGCTCATGGTGGTTTTGATTTGCATTTCTCTTATGATTAGTGATGCTGAGTATCTTTTCATATATTTATTGGCCATTTGTATATCATCTTCAGAGAAATGTCTATTCAAGTCCTTTACCCTTTTTTGAATCAGGTTATTTTGCTGTTGAGTTGTAGGGGTTATTTATATATTCTGGATATTAATCCATTATCAGATCTATGATTTGTAAATATTTTCTACCATTCTGTAGGTTGCCTTTTCACTCTGTTGGCTGTGTCCTTTGATGCATATAAGTTTTTAAAGTATGATGTAGCCCCACTTGTCTATTTTTGCTTTTGTTGCCTGTGTTTTTAATGTTACATCTGAGATATCAAATCCAATGTCATGACTTTTTCCCTTTATGGTTTCTTCTAAAGTGTTTTATAGTTTGGGGTCTTATGTTTAGATCTTTAATCCATTTTGAATTAATTTTGGAATACAGTGTAAGACAAGGGTCCAAATTCATTTTTTTGCATGTGAATATCCAATTTCTCAGCACCATGTGTTGAGAGAGCCATTTTAAAATGGCATCCTTAACACATTTAGAAGTTAATATTGTTTGTTTGTTCCCTACATGTATTTAGGGTATGTTGTAAGATGTTCTCAAGGAAACGCTCAGAAGATGGGACTTTCTCTGTCATTTCTGAGGTTATTTGCATGAGTTAGCCTAGACTTTAAAGGAAAGGAGATTATATGGAAAGGAAAAGCAGGCTTCTAGTACACAAAGGATTAAAATAAATATCTGAGCCCCAATTCTTCCTCACATCCTCTAGACAGAGACAGAGACAAAGTGTTTTGGGGTGCCTGGGTGACTCAGTTGGTTAAGTAGCTGCCTTTGGCCCAGGTCATGATCTCAGGGTCCTGGGATCGAGCCCCACGTTGGGCTCCCTGCTCAGTGGGGAGTCTGCTTCTCCCTCTCCCTCTGCCTGCAGTTCTGCCTGCTTGTGCTCTCTCTCTCTCTCTCTGTGTAAAATAAATAAAATCTTGAAGAAGAAGAAGAAGAAGAAGAAAAAGAAGAAGAAGAAGAAGAAGAAGAAGAAGAAGAAGAAGAAGAAGAAGAAGGGGAGGAAGAAGAAGAAGAGGAAGAAGAAGAAGAGGAAGAAGAAGAAGGGAAAGAAATAAAGAAAGAAAGCAGAAAATGTGTTTTACCTGAGGGCAGGAGAAATTGGATTAGAGCATATGGAAAATATACACCCCAAAAAGTTCTGTCACAAGTGTGTAACTGAAACAACCTTCATCACTGATCTGTATGAAAGACAGATTCAATAATTCTATACATTACTCAGTGCTCATCAAAGAAGTATACTCTTAATCCCCGTCAACTATTTCACCCATCCCTCACCTACCTTCCCTCAGGTAACCATCAGTTTGTTTTCTAAGAGTTCAGAGTCTGTTTTATGGTTTTTCTCTCTTTTTTCCTTTGCTCATTTTTTTAAATTCCACATATGAGTGAAATCATATGGTGTGTGTCTTTCTCTGACTGACTAATTTCCCTTAGCATTATATTCTCTAGCTCCATCCATGTCCTTGCAAGATTTCATTTTTATGGCTGAGTAATATTCCAGTGTGTGTGTGTGTGTGTGTGTGTGTGTGTGTGTGTGTGTGTATACGTACCACATCTTCTTTCTCCATTCATCAATCAATGGAACTTGGGCTGTTTCCATAATTTGGCTATTGTAAATAATGCTGCATCTCTTGAAAAACTTGAGAGGAGTGACACAGGGACAGAAAACATCTGGAGCTGATTAACCCCATAGCAACACCCTTTAGCAACCATCCTTTAGTTTCTTCTACTTAGAAGCCCAGAACTCCCCAATTTAGGTCCTTTCTGAGGCCTGGTTCTTCAGCACTCCTCCTCCCCCCTTTTTTAACCAGTCAGACACACATATCCTTCTAGTAACTTGAGCTCTGTCACTTCTTCTCTTTTGGCTTGTTATCCTGAATCAGTTTTTGTTACTTGTAACTGAACAGATGATATTGATAGCTGATATTTCTCTCCCATGGAACCCTCTCTGACTCTCTCAGAGATTTTTGTCACCTCTTTGTGGTCTTGCCCTACCCTACATATTGTGCTTGCAACATTATATTACAGTTACCCATTTTCTCTTTTCCCTCTGCTATGTGGTTCACTGGCAGGTGTTCACTGTTTTCCCTGGAATGCCTAGCACAGAACCTGGAACATTTTAGGCACTCATACACTTGGGCTGAATTAGTATGACTAGTAAACCTTCACAACTCAGAGAGTGACCTGTGTTCCTGAAAAGAGACAAACATATTTTGAATCTTCTAAGAGTGAGAGTTTGACTTCTTTGCCAATTTGGATGCCTTTTATTTCTTTTTGTTGTCTGATTGCTAATGCTAGAACCTCTAGTACTGTGTTGAACAACAGTGGTGATAATGAACATCCGTGCTGTGTTCCCGACATTAGGAGAAAAGCTCTCAGTTTTTCCCCATTGTGAATGATATCCACTGTGGGCTTTTTATATATGGCTTTTATGATATTGAGTTATGTTCCTGCTATCCCTGCACTGTGAAGAGTTTTGATCAAGAAAGGATGCCGTACTTTGTCCATCAATTGAGAGGATCACATGGTTCTTGTCCTTTCTTCTATTAATGTGATGTATCATGTTGGTTGATTTGTGAATGTTGAACCACCCTTGCAGCCCAGGAATAAATGCCACTTGCTCATGGTGAATGATCCCTCCAATGCACTGCTGGATCCTATTGGTTAATATCTTGGTGAGAATTTTGGCATCCATGTTCATCAGGGATATTAGTCTGTAATTCTCCTTTTTGGTGGGGTCTTTGACTGGTTTTGGGATCAAGGTAATGCTCGCCTCATAGAATGAGTTTGGAAGTTTTCCTTCCATTTCTATTTTTTGAAACAGCTTCAGAAGTACAGGTATTAGTTCTTCTTTAAATGTTTGGTAGAATTCCCATGGAAAGCCATACAGCCCTGGACTTTTGTTTGTTGGGAGATTTTTTATTACTGCTTCAATTTCCTTCCTGGTTACACAAATGTTCAGGTTTTCTGTTTCTTCCTGTTTCAGTTTTGGTAGTTTTTAAGTTTCAAGAATGCATCCATTTTTTCCAGATTGCCTAATTTCTTGGCATACATTCGCTCATAATATGTTCTTAAAATTATTTATTTCCTTGATGTTGGTCGTGATCTCTCCTCTTTCATTCATGGTTTTATTAATTTGGGTCCTTTCTCTTTACTTTTCGATAAGTCTTGCTAGGGGTTTATCGATTTTATTAATTCTTTCAAAGAACAAGCTCCTAGTTTCATTGATCTGTTCTACTGTTCTTTTCATTTCTATTTCATTGATTTCTGCTCTAATATTTATTATTTCTCTTCTCCTGCTTGGTTTAGGCTTTATTTGCTGTCTTTCTCCAGCTCCTTTAGGTGTAAAGGTAGCCTGTGTATTTGAGACTTTTCTAATTTTTTGAGAAAGGCTTATATTGCTATGTACTTCTCTCTTAGGACCATCTTTGCTGTAGCTTTCAGGTTTTGAACAGTTATGTTTTCATTTTCATTTGTTTCTATGAATTTTGTAAATTATTCTTTAATTTCCTGGTTGACCCATTCATTTTTAGTAGGATGTTCTTTAACCTCCAACTGTTTGAGTTCCTTCTAAATTTCTTCTTGTGATTGAGTTCAAGTTTCAAAGCACTGTGGTCGGAAAATATGCAGGGAGTAACACCAATCCCGATACCAAATCAGATTGAGACCTGATTTGTGACCCAGTATGTGATCTATTCTGGAGAATGTTCCATGTGCACTCGAGAAGAATGTGTATTTTGTTGCTTTAGGATG
This sequence comes from Ursus arctos, assembly GCF_023065955.2. Taxonomy (NCBI): domain Eukaryota; kingdom Metazoa; phylum Chordata; class Mammalia; order Carnivora; family Ursidae; genus Ursus; species Ursus arctos. The sequence continues at coordinate 56,546,111 of NW_026622763.1, forward strand.
GAATGATCTTCTATATATCTGTGAAGTCCATCTGGCCCAGTGTGTCATTCAAAGCCCTTATTTCCTTGTTGATCTGCTTAGATGATCTGTCCATTGCTGTGAGTGGGGTGTTGAAGTCCCCTACTATTATCAGTATTATTGTTTCTTTAATTTTGTTATTAATTGTTTTACATAATTGGCTGCTCCCAAGTTAGGAGCATAAATATTTATAATTGTTAGATCTTCTTGTTGGATAGACCCTTTAAGTATGATATATTGTCCCTCTTCATCCCTTACTACAGTCTTTGGTTTGAAATCTAATTTGTTTGATATAAGGATTGCTACCCCAGCTTTCTTTTAATGTCCATTAGCATGATAAGTGGTTCTCCACCCCCCCCCCCACTTTCAATCGGAGGTGTCTTTAAGTCTAAAATGAGTCTCTTGGGGCGCCTGGGTGGCTCAGTCATTAAGTGTCTGCCTTCGGCTCAGGGCGTGATCCCGGCATTCTGGGATTGAGCCCCGCATCGGGCTCCTCCGCTGGGAGCCTGCTTCTTCCTCTCCCACTCCCCCTGCTTGTTCCCTCTCTCGCTGGCTGGCTCTCTGTCAAATAAATAAATAAAATCTTTAAAAAAAATAAAAATAAATAAAATGAGTCTCTTGTAGGCAGCATATGGATGGGTCTTGCTTTTTTAATCCAGTCTGATGCCCTGTGTCTTTTGATTGGAGCATTTAGCCTATTTACATTCAGAGTAACTACTGGAACATATGAATTTAGTGCCATTGTATTACCCATAAAGTCCCTGTTTCTATAGACCGTCTGTCTCTTTCTGGTCTATGTTACTCTTGGGCTTTCTCTTTGCTTACAGGAACTCCTTTAATATTTCTTGCAGGGCTGGTTTAGTGATCACAAATTCTTTTAGTTTCTGTTTGTCCTGGAAGCTCTTTATTTCTCCTTCCATTCTGAATGACAGTCTTACAGGATAAAGTATTCTTGGCTGCAAGTTTTTCTCATTTAGTACCCTGAAAATATCCTGCCAGCCCTTTCTTGCCTGCCATGCCTCTGTGGATAAGACTGCTGCCAGTCTAATGTTCCTACCTGTGTAGGTTAAGGAGTTCTTGTCTTGAACTGCTTTGAGGATTTTCTCTTTATCTCTGAAATTTGCAAGCTTCACTATTATATTTTGGGGTGTTGATCTATTTTTATTGATTTTGACAGGGGGTTCTCTCTACCTCCTGGACTTGAATACCTATTTCCTTCACCAGATTAAGGAAGATATCAGCTATGATTTGCTCCAATATACCTTCTGTCCCTCTCTCTCTTTCTTCTTCCTTTGTGACCTCAATAATTCAAATATCGTTTTGATTTATATCACTGATTTCTCGAAGCCTCCCATCATGTTTTTCTCTCTTTCCCTTAGCTTTCTTCCTTTCCATCATCTTGTCTTATATGTCACTGACTCTCTCTTCTGCCTCATTTACCCTAGCTGTTAGAGCATTCATTTTATTTTTTTTTTAAGATTTTATTTATTTATTTGACAGAGAGAGAGACAGCCAGCAAGAGAGGGAACACAGGCAGGGGGAGTGGGAGAGGAAGAAGCGGGCTCCCAACAAAGGAGCCTGATGTGGGGCTTGATCCCAGGACTCCGGGATCACGCCCTGAGCCGAAGGCAGACGCTTAATGACTGAGCCACCCAGGCGCCACAGAGCATTCATTTTAGACTGCATCTCAGTTAAAGCATTTTAAATATCAGCCTGCTTAGATTTTATTTCTGCACTAAGAGATTCTCTAGTGTCTTTTATGCTTTTTTCAAGCCCAGCTAGTAACTTTATAATCGTTACCCTGAATTCCAGCTCTGACATTTTACTTATATTCATATGAATTAGATCTGGAGCAGAGAGCATTACCTCTGGTTCTTTCTTTTGTTGTGAATTCCTCCTTCTAGTCATTTTGGCCAGAAAAGAACAGATGAACAAGAGAACAAAATCAAAAATATCATCCACGACCCAAACAAATACACAGTAGGCAAATCCAAAGAGGTCAGAAACCAAAAAAGAAAAGAAAAGAAGAAAAAGGGGAAAAGGAGATAATATAATCTCCCAAGTGGACAAAACAAGGTGATCCACCTGATCCTAGGTGTATTTTGGTCTGTTTGTTAGAAGACACTAAATCCCAAAATTGTAAAGCAAGCAAAGATTTTATATATATATATATATATATATATATATATATAGAGAGAGAGAGAGAGAGAGAGAGAGAGAGAGAGAGAGTGTGTGTGTGTGTATATATATATATATACACACAAAAAAAAAAAAATAAAACTGAATACAGTGAGAGGAAACCAAAAATGAAGAACATATCTATAAAATGTAAATGTAAAAAATGAAAGTTAAAGAAAGACTTAAAAACAAAGAATTGATAAAATAAGAAATTAGTTGAAAAGGAAAAAAAAGAAAAAACAAATAGGAAAATTTTAAACTGAAAGATAAAAGAATCACGAGCAAAAACCTTGAATTCTATATACTGTTTTCCCCTAGCACTGGAGTTTTGCAGTTCTGTATGCTCCATAAACTTGGTATTCACCTGATGTTTTAGATGGTCTACTTGGGGAGGGGGCCACTGCACTGATTCTCAGGTGTCTTTGCCTGGCCAAGTCACAACACTTCTTGCCAGGGGCTGGGCTCAGTGTAAGCTGCTTTAGGTTGCTCTATGTGTTTTTTGTTCGCTAGAGGCATTCCGAGCCATTTAGAGGATGAAAATAAAAATGGTGGCACCCTGATCTCCAGCCCTGGAGCTGAAAGATCAAGGGCCCCTCTCTTCAGTAACCCTCAGGGAAAAGCAGTCTTTACTTCTGTGTGTGCCAAAATCTGCAGACGCCTGTAGTGCGCACCTGACCTAGCCTCCCAGGGGAGGGAGGAAGGTTGCCGTTTTCTGCTGTTTGCAGGGCCTCCCACAAGAGTAGTCACCCGATCTGGCAGAGTTTCACCGTTTATGGCAAACTGAGCTGAGAGCCCCATCCCAGTCCCGTTGACTGCAGCTGGCTTCTCTGCTCCAATGCTTGGGAACTCTGCCAGCTCAGGCATGCCCACTGTTCTGTGGCCCCAGGGATCCTGAGGCCACACTGTCTCACCTAGGATTCTGCCCCACTTTGTCACCTGAGCACCTTTCAGGCAGGAACATCTCTCACTGGAGCAGACTTCTAAAAGTTCTGATTTTGTGGTCTGGGGCTATATCACTTTCCAGTAGCCAGCTTATGGAGACTCTCTTCCCCTGCCATTTGTCTTCCAATATATCCCCTCAGATTGACTTCTCTACACCTCCTACCTTGCAAAAAATGGTCACTTTTCTATCAGTAGAATTCCAGCAATTCTTTTCTTACATCTCAGGTTGAATTCATAGGCGTTCAGAATGATTTTGTAGAGATCTGGCTAAATTCAAGGGACCAGATGAAATGAGGTCCCCTATTCTTCTGCCATCTTGCCTCCCTATAGCTATAATTTAAATATAGGTAACTTGAATTTTGTTTTGTTTTGTTTTGTTTTTTCCATTGAGGACTACTTTGCTGATACTATAGTTATAACATCAACAGTTTCTGACATTTTGAAAGCCTAAGATCAAATAAGAATCTGTAGGATTCAGGATTCCCAAGAGAATGGGAAAGAGTACATAGAGTGAATATAATTTACAGTAACTAGCATTACCTTTCATCAAACAGAGGAAGTGAAATCCTATGATAAAGTTCCCATTTATAAAGGATTCTCCTAAGACACATTCACAAATTGATGCAAATTTTACATATTCACATTTTTTCATGTTGTACTTCAAGCATTTCTAGCATTATTAAAATTTTCAGCCAATCCCTTGAAAAATAACCTAAAATTTTACTTGTATATTGTTCTTTTCTAAAGGAGATTTCTGACAGTTCAAGCACTCATCTTTTCACTTTTGGGAATTTCCATGATAATTAGTGGGATTTGTGTTCAGCTCATGTTTACCTCTCTAGAATGGATCTACCAAAGGTTCATTTAATCACTGTTTTCCTCAAGATCATGAGAATGCATGTCTGAGAATGATAAATTAGCTTTAACATCATCCGGGGGATGGGAAATGAGGAATGGAATTACAGAATAATTCAAATCTGATGAAGATATTTTGCAGTAGCAGTTTGTACTCAACATTAATGAAAAAAATGGAACTGATTATTTTCCTAGTATTAATGCTTCTGTGGTCTCTACAAATATTCAGAAGGATGTAGTGTAACTCGTATCATACTAACTTTTCTAACCTCTTTCTAGCTAAGAGATTTCTCAGTTGTCTCCTCGTAAATATATAAACAAGTGATTTTCTGCTTGAAATGGAAAATGTGGGGTGCCTGGGTGGTGCAGTTGGGTAAGCATCTGACTCTTGATTTTAGCTCAGGTTGTGATGTCGGGGTCCTGAGATTGAGCTCCACGTGGGGCTCCATACTCAGCGTGAAGTCTACCTAAAACTCTTTTTCAAGAGGAGGGAAGATGGCAGAGGAGTAGGGGACCCTATTTCAACCAGTCTCCTGAATTTAGCTGGATATCTACCAAACCATTCTGAACACCCACAAAATCAGCCTGAGATGTAAGAATATATATCTGGATCTCTACAACAAGGAAATCTCCAACGGTCTAAAGGTATGAAGGGTGGAGCCGTGAAGGGTGGAGCCGTGATTCTGTGCTTAGATATTGGAAGATAAAGAGAAGGGGGAGGGAGCTGCCATAAGCTGGCGCCAGGAAGGTGATATAACACCAGAGTGCTGGGTGCCTGGGTGGCTCAGTCGTTTAGTGTCTGCCTTCAGCTCAGGGCGTGATTCTGGCATTCTGGAATTGAGCCCCACATCAGGCTCCTCCGCTGGGAGCCTGCTTCTTCCTCTCCCACTCCCCCTGCTTGTGTTCTCTCTCTCGCTGGCTGTCTATCTCTGTCAAATAAATTTTTAAAATCTTTTAAAAAACAAAACAAAACACCAGAGCGCAAAAGTGTCCCACGCTAGGGATCGGGCACAGACTCACAAACCAGTAGCACTGGGGAAAGGACTTTAGCCCAGCCCCCAAACAGGATCCAGGAGATGCAGGTGTACGTGTGAACCAGGGATGGGTCACAGTTTTAGAAGCACAAAGGGCAGAGATGTATCCGGCCCTGGGATCAACCTCTGGGAGAGTTGCTGTGGGGCACACAACTGGCAAGGCTGCAGTTTTTAGCAGCACAAACAGAAACGAAGACTGTGTGTCCTGGAGAGCTCAGTGAAGAGCAGACTGTGCTATCTCTGCTCTGGGACAGAGATTTGGGTGCGGTTACTTCTGTTCTGACTCTCAGAAGAGACTTGGAAAGCCTCCAGAGAACAAAAGCTCAAAAAACCAGTTTTCACTGAGCACCCCTAACCCCGACAAGGGCAGGGCAACTATGCTCAAGCAGGGTTGCCTGAGTAACAGCGCGGCAGGCCCCTCCCCCAGAAGACAGGCTGGAAGAACAAGAGGACGATAACCCTAGGATCCCTATACAACAGGAGCATCTTGTTTGGGTCATGGTTAATACTTTGGACTCTGTACATTTCCTCCACCACTCCCCAACAGAATGACTAAGAGGAGGAACCTCCAACAAAGAAAAGAATCAGAGACTATGGCCTCTGCCACAGACCTAATGGATGTGGATATAAGAAAAATGTCAGGGCACCTGGGTGGCACAGCGGTTAATCGTTTGCCTTCGGCTCAGGGCATGATCCCGGCGTTATGGGATCGAGCCCCACATCAGGCTCCTCTGCTGGGAGGCTGCTTCTTCCTCTCCCACTCCCCCTGCTTGTGTTCCCTCTCTCGCTGGCTGTCTCTATCTCTGTCAAATAAATAAATAAAATCTTGGGGCACCTGGGTGGCACAGCGGTTAAGCATCTGCCTTTGGCTCAGGGCGTGATCCCGGTGTTATGGGATCGAGCCCCACATCAGGCTCCTCCACTATGAGCCTGCTTCTTCCTCTCCCACTCCCCCTGCCTGTGTTCCCTCTCTCACTGGCTGCCTCTCTCTCTGTCGAATAAATAAATAAAATCTTTAAAAAAAAAAAAAAAAGAAAGAATGTCAGAGATAGACTTTAGAGTAACAGTTACAAAGTTGATATCTAGGCTTGAGAAAAATATTAGTGACAATATAGAATCTCTAAGGGCAGAAATGAGATCTACTCAGGCCGAACTTAAAAATTCTATGAATGAAACACAGTCTAAACTGCATACTCTGACTGTAGGGTAAACAAGGCAGAAGACGAATTAGTGAGCTAGAAGATTAGATGATAAAAAAGAAGGAAACTGAGTAGGCCTGGGAAAAATAGCTTAAAGCCCAAGAGATCAAACTGAGAGAGATTAATGGTGCCATGAAACATTGCAATGTCAGAATTATTGGGATCCCTGAGGGGGTGGAGAGAGAGAGAGGTCTAAAAGATATATATGAGCAAATCGTAGCTGAGAACTTCCCTAATTTGGGAAAGGAAATAAGCATTCATGTCCAAGAAGCAGAGAAGATCCCTCCCAAGATCAATGTGAACAAATCAAAGCCCTAACATATAATAGTACAACTTGCAAATCTTAGATCCAGGGAAACAATCCTGAAAGCAGCTAGGGGGAAGAGATTTCTTACATACAGGGGGAGGAACATCAGAATAATGTCAGCCCTGTCCACAGAGACCTGGAAAGCCAGAAAGGGCCGGCAAGACATATTCAGTGTACTAAATTAGAAGAACATGCAGCCAAGGATAATTTATCCAGCAAGACTGTCATTCAGAATGGATGGAGAGACAAGGAGCTTCCAAGACTGGCAGAAACTGAAAGAATATGTGACCACCAAGCCAGCCCTGCAAGAAATATTAAGGGGAGTTCTCTAAAAGAAGAAAGACCCCAAGAGTAATATAGACCAGAAATTTACAGAGACAATCTATAGAGACAGGGACTTCACAGGCAACATGGTGGCACTAAGATCATATCTTTCAATATCACTCTCAACGTGAATGGCCTAAATGCTCCCATGAAATGGCACAGTGTTGCAGATTGGATAAAAAGACATGACTCATCCATATGCTATCTACAAGAGACTCATTTTGAATCTAAAGATACATCCCAACTGAAAGTGAGGGGATGGAGAATAATTTTTCATGCCAATGGACCTCAAAAGAAAGCTGGAGTAGCAATTCTCATATCAGACAAATTAGATTTTAAGCTAAAGACTGTAGTAAGAGATACAGAGGGACACTATATCATTCTTAAAGGGTCCATCCAACGAAAAGATCTAGCAATTGTAAATATCTATGCCCCCAACATGGAAGCAGCCAACCACATAAGCCAACTGTTAACCAAAATAAAGAATCATATTGATAATACTGCTTTAACAGTAGGAGACCTCAACACTCCACTCTCAGCAACAGACAAATCATCTAAGCAGAAGATCAACAAAGAAACAAGACCTGTAAATGACACACTGAACCAGATGGAGATCATAGATATATATAGAACATTTCACCCTAAAACAACAGAATATTCATTCTTCTTGAATGCACATGGAACTTTCTCCAGAATACACCATATACTGTGTCACAAATCAGGTCTCAACTGATATCAAAAGATTGAGATTACTCCCTGCATATTTTCAGACCACAATGCTTTGAAACTGGAACTCAATCACAAGAAAACAATTTGGACGGAATTCAAACACTTGGAAGGTAAAGACCATCCTGCTAAAGAAGGTTTGGGTCAACCAGGAAATTAAAGAAGAACTTAATTCATAGAAACCAATGAGGATAAAAACACATTGGTCCAAAACCTATGGGATACTGCAAAGGCGGTCCTAAGGGGGAAACACATAGCCATCCAAGTCTCACTCAAAAAAGTAGAAAAATCCCAAATGCACAAGCTAACCTCATACCTAAAGGAACTGGAGAAAGAACAGCAAGTAAAACCTACAGGAGAAGAGAAATAAAAAGATTAGAGCAGAGATCAATGAAATAGAAACCAGAGAAACAGTAGAGTAGATCAACAAAACTAGAAGCTGGTTTTTTGAAAGAATTAATAAGATTGATAAACCTCTGGCCAGACTTATCCAAAAGAAAAGCGAAAGGACCCAAATTAATAAAATTATGAATGAAAGGGGAGAGATCACAACTAACACCAAGGAAACAGAAACAACTATTAGAAATTATTATCAACAACTATATGCCAATAAATTAAGTAACCTGGAAGAAATGGATGTCTTCCTGGAAACCTATAAACTACAAAGACTGAAACAGGAAGAAATTGACAATCTTAATAGGCCAATAACCAGTAACGAAATTGAAGCAGTGATCAAAAACCTCCCAAAAAACAAGAGCCCAGGGCCTGATGGATTCCCAGGGAATTCTACCAAACATTCAAAGAAGAAATAATACCTATTCTCCTGAAGCTGTTTCAAAAAATAGAAACAGAAGGAAAATTCCAAACTCATTCTATGAGGCCAGCATTACCTTGATCCCAAAACCAGGCAAAGACCCCATCACAAAGGAGAATTACAGACCAATATGCCTGATGAATATGGATGCAAAATTCTCAATAAGATCCTAGCCAATAGGATCCAACAGTACATTAAAAGGATTATCCATCACAACCAGGTGGGATTTATTTCTGGGATGCAGGGGTGGTTCAACATTCACAAACCAATCAATGTGATCTTTTCTTAATAAAAGAAAAGACAAGAACCATAGGATCTTCTCAAGTGATGCAGAAAAAGCATTTGACAAAATACAGCATTCTTTCCTGATTAAAACTCTTCAGAGTGTAGGGATAGAGGGAATATTCCTCAATTTCATAAAAACCATCTATGAAAAGCCCACAGCGAATATCATTCTCAATGCAGAAAAGCTGAGAGCTTTTCCCTTAAGATCAGGAACACAACAAGGATGCCCACTCTCACCACTATTGTTCAACATAGTACGAGAAGTCCTAGCATCAGCAATCAGACAACAAAAAGAAATAAAAGGTATTCAAATTGGCAAAGAAGTCAAACCCTCTCTCTTCACAGATGACATGAGACTTTATGTGGAAAACCCAAAAGACTTCAACCCAAAATTACTAGAACTCAGCAATTCAGTAATGTGGCAGGATACAAAATCAATGCACAGAAATCAGTTGCACTTCTATACACTAACAATGTGACTAAAGAAAGAGAAATTAAGGAATCAATCCCATTTACAATTGCACCAAAAACCATAAGATACCTAGCAATAAACCTAACCAAAGAGGTAAAGAATTTGTACTTTAAAAACTATAGAACACTTAGGAATGAAATTGAGGAATAACACAAAGAAATGGAAAAACATTCCATGCTCATGGATTAGAAGAGCAAATATTGTTAAAATGTCTATGCTACCTCGAGCAATCTACACATTCAATGCAATCCCTATCAAAATACCAATGGCATTTTTCAAAGAGCTGGAACAAACAATCCTTAAATTTGCATGGAACCAGAAAAGACCCCTAATTGCCAAGGAAATGTTGAAAAAGAAAAGCAAAGCTGGGGCCATTGTATTGCCCAATTTCATGCTATATTACAAAGCTGTGATCACCAAGACAGAATGGTATTGGCACAAAAACAGACACAGAGATCAGTGGAACAGAATGGAGACCCCAGATATGGACGCTCAACTCTATGGTCAATTAATCTTTGACAAATCAGAAAAAAATATCCAATGGGAAAAAGAGAGTCACTTCAATAACTGGTGCTGGGAAAACTGGACAGCCACATGTACAAGACTGAAACTCAACCATTCTCTTACACCATACACAAAGATAAACTCTAAATGGATGAAAGACCTCAATGTGAGACAGGAATCCATCAAAATGCTAGAGGAGAACATAGGCAGTAATCTCTTCGACATCAGCAACTTATTTCATGACGTGTCTCCAAAGGCAAGGGAAACGAAAGCAAAAATGAACTACTGGGACTTCATCAATATAAAAAGCTTCTGCACAGCAAAGGAAAAGTCAACAAAATGAAGAGGCAACCCATGGAATGGGAGAAGATATTTGCGAATGACATTTCGGATAAAGGGCTGGTATTAAAGATCTATGAAGAACTTATCAAACTCAACACCCAAAAAACAAAGAATCCAGTCAAAAAATGGACAGAAGACATGAACAGACATTTCTCCAGAGAAGACATCCAAATGACCAACAGACACATGAAAAAATGCTCAACATCATTAGCCATCAGGGAAATATAAATCAAAACCACAATGAGATACCACCTCACTCCAGTTAGAATGGCAAAAATTAACAAAGCAAGAAACAACAAATGTTGGAGAGGATGTGGAAAAAGGGGAACCCTCTTACACTGCTGGTGGGAATGCAGCTGGTATAGCCACTTTGGACAACAGTATGGAGATTCCTCAAAAAGTTGAAAATAGAGCTACCCTACAAGTCAGCAATTGCGCTGCTGGATATTCACCCCAAAGATACAGATGTAGTAAAAAGAGGGGACACATGCATCCCAACACTCATAGCAGCAATGTCCACAATAGGCAAGCTGTGGAAGGAGCCAAGATGCCCTTAAACAGATGAACGGATAAAGAAGATATGAGATTATACACACACACACACACACACACACACACACACACACACACAATGGCATATTACTCAGCCATCAGAAAGGATGAAATCTTACCGTTTACATCAATGTGAGTGGAACTGGAGGGTATTATGCTGAACTAAATAAGTTAATCAGAGAAAGACAATTATCATATGGTTTCACTCATATGTGGAATATAAGAAACAGTGCAGAGGATCATAGGGGAAGGGAGGGAAAACTGAAAGGGAAGAAATCAGAGAGGGAAACAAACCATGAGAGACTCTTAACTATAGGAGACAAACTGAGGGCTGCTGGAGGGGAGGTGAGTGGGGAGATGGGGTAACTAGGTGATGGGCATTAAGAAGGGCACGTGATGTGATGAGCACTGGGTGTTATATGCAACTGATGAATAACTGAATTCTACATCTGAAATTAATGATGTACTATATGTTGGCTAATTGAATCTAAATAAAAAATTATTTAATTGTAGTACAATTACTCATTTCTATCATTTCTTATAGCATATCAAGTGTCCTTCATAAATAAGCTTGAGAGAGAGGTCCTTTTTAGATCTTTCATACTTGAAAAGTTATTCGTAATATAAAAACTCAGGGAACTTTTCTGAGATGGACTTATAATTAGAACAACAGATAAAAACTGGAAGATTCAATAGTTCTTGAAATCAGTTCCAGACCTGAACAACTTTTTTACACGTCAGCCTCAGTTTGACGTGATGGAGAAAGAGCACAGCAGGGCACATATATGATGATATTCCAATAGAAAAAGGGACTTTACTGTCTACAGGAAATGGAATCAGTGTCCCTTAGATATGAAAGACACACAGTGCTCCAAGAAAGCCATTCTGGAATTCATCAAACACATTGCTCTGTGCAAATGGTACTTAGCTTGGCTACATTTAAAAACTATTCAAAAAGAATTAAAACAAAACAAAATGAAGAAATAAACAAAAACAAAACCCAGAAAGCCTGGTCCTCACCCCAGAGGTTCTGAGATTCTGATACAATTGGTCTAGTGTGGGATGAATCTAATATGCAGCCAAGGCTAAGGAGCACTGAGCTAGGGATTCAAAATAATCAGAAAGATAAAATTAAGATACAAAATTCATATTAGGAAAATGGTTATCTTCTTTACCTTAAAGTATGCAGGACCTATGGGAGCTGAACTGGCAATTTTCTCCTAACTTAAACACATCAGGACCAGTGGAGTGGAATTCAATTTTTGGGAACAAGGAAGCTGCTTCCAAAAATTCCTCATCTGTGTTATCAACTCTCTAGTCAGTGTGATTCTTTTTATTAAAACAACAGGAAAGACTTATCCGGTTTTTCTCCTAGATTTTTCCCAGGATAATAATTCTGTAATTACAAGAATTATCCTATTCCATTTTTCTCAGAATATGGTATCTATGCTTTTGCAGCCTGGAAAGGCTAGCCTTTTTTTTTTTTTTTTTTTTTTTGCACTTCATGAGAATGTAATGAAAGTTGAATACGTATATGCACACACAATTTTTATGTGGAATTTCAGTAAGTTCACAAATAACCTCTTACAACTCTTCATAAGAGTGCACAGAGCCCAGGTGCAGAACTCCTGTTTTATGGACTTCTCTATGAGTTATTAATGGGGGTTGGAGAGAAGAAAAGGAGGAAAGGCAGTAAATGAAGCAATCTGGCCCTGGAAATCCCCAAAGTATACTAGGACAATGCTTGTCAATTCATGTGCGTAAGAATGGCTGGAGATCTGTTAAACTGCAGGTTTTGAGTCCATAGTCTGTAATGGGCCTGCGAGTCTGCATTTCTAACAACCTGCTGTTTCATCCATCAGATCTGAAGGAGCAAGGTACTTGGAAAAGTATGTCACCAACCTTCTGGCTTTTCCTAGTACCTAAAACCATAAGTGTACAAGTATTTCCTCCTTTCTTGAAAACCCAATATTGTATGTAACATATGCTATTTCTCCCAACAAAAAAGGATAAAGGGGAGGGTAAACTTAATTCTTTATTTTCAATAGTCTCAGATCTCGAATTGTTAGAACTGTTAAATTCAATAGTGTTTTTTTTCAGGGGACCAAATATTATCGATTCAATGGAAGTAATTTTTTTAATCCTAAAACAACAACAGCAAAACAAAACAAAACAAAAAAACTCCCCTGGGTGATGTTGCTCAGGAAGAAATGAAATTCCATTATGTAGTACAATGTAGTCTCTAAACCAGTTTTGTCTGGAAAAGAATTATACTTCAAACCAGGTATGAATCCAAAACCAGCTTTTCTGAACCAGAAAATAGCAAAGAGTCCATTGAGCTACGTGATCCTCCAGGTTATTAGCAATAAGATTTGGAAGCTCAGTGACAGTCACACAGAAAGGTGACCAGAGGCCTGGGTCCTAAGCCCACCTTAGGGTTTTAGCTCCAATAATTCTCTCTTTCAAAGAATATTCTTTTTTTTCTGATTATGAGAATAATAAAAATAATAAACAAAAGTAATACATGTTATTATTTTAAAACTTAGAAAATGTCAAAAGATATAAAGAAAACAAAAATATCCATAATTCCCAAACCACTTATTGAGGACCTGTGTATTGATGTTTTCCCTTCCTGTTTTTTTCAGTGCATTTTAATAATTAGAACCCTACAGTACATAATGTATTGCAGCATGCTTTTTTTCCCAGCAATACATACAAGGGCTTGGTGAGCAGGGTTTGGTTAACTGGAAGGAGGAATGGAAGTGGGCAGTACAAGTGCCTTCCCAAATCAACATAAGCCCCCTGTGAAACTACTATCATCCTATCTCTACTTTAAATCTTTGTGCAACTTAACCTAATTGTTGAATAAAGATATTTTATTTTGGATGTTGAGAGAAAAGTCAGACTAACAAATCCATATCTACAAAGGGAAGTAAGACAAGGTTGATAGGGGTAAATTATTCCCTTGTAGTTTTAAAGAGGCAATTACAAAATATCATTTTTGTAAACATTGGGAATAATAAATCTCCCTCCTCTGATTTCTGCCTCATGAAAGAAGTGGAAAGAACAGCTATCAAAGGAGAAATGCTAAAACCTCTGGTGAATTTCAACAGAATCAAGCCATTAGGAAAGGACAGAATTCCCTAAACTGAGCAACTCTCAGAGATGGGTTCAGGAGAACAAAGAGCTATATTTTTCCTGTTTCCATACAATTTATTCTACAGTTAAAGAGATTAATGCAATAGAGCAAACAGAATCTCAGAGAAAGAGCTAAAGGTTTCTCTTCTTAAATTCATTAAATAAAATGCAGAAAAAATACTGAATTTATAAACTGGCTAATAACAAAATTTATTGAGTCTCTATTATGTTCCACTGTGCTAATTACTGGAAACAAGTGGTTCCCATGAAGATAAGGTTGCAGTTCTCATGTAGCTTACATTCCAGAGGAGAGGAGGTAGAGACAGACAATAAACCAACAAACAAGGAAATGAATGAGATAATTTTTGTTTTATGAAAAGACTTGAGGGTGGTGGAACTAATTTAAGAATGATCTTCCCCATGGAGGGGGCATCTGAGTGACAAGAAGCTGATCATGGGACCGAGAGTTCTCAAGAAGAGATGAGGAGGTATAGCATCCCCAAGTCTGGAGTGAGCTTGGCATGTGCCAGGAACAGAAAATTTCCTGTAGCTGAAGAGTACAGGACATGGAGGGCAGCAGTAGAAACATCCCAAAGGAAGACTGGACCCAGATTATGTAGGACCTTATAAGCCAGGGCTGAGAATCTGGGGAGAGTGAGAAGGCCAGGGGTATGTTTTAGCTAGAAGGGTGCCATGACCTGATGCACATTTTCAGAAAATCTCTCTGGCTACTGTATGGAGAATAGATTGTTATGCAGCATTAGCAGAATCAGGAGGATCCAGTAAAAGCCTATTTCAATACTCTGGGCAAAAAATAATGGTGGCTTGGATCATGACCAGGATAGTTACTGTACAGACGGAGAGACTGGATATATTTTGAGCCAACAGTATTTGCCTATGGAATGACTGGATTTGAAAAGGTTTAGGGGTTGAATAACTAGGTAGCTGGTAGGGTCATTTATTGAAATAGGGAAGACTTGGGGGAAAATAGATTGCAAGGAGGATACAAAATTTTAGTTTGGGCCTTATTAAATTTGACATATCAGTTAGATATACAAAAGTCAAATCAAGTAGATAGTTGAATTTAGGTAGGTAGGAGTAGAGATACAAGTTTATCAAGTATTAGCAAGAAGGTTAGATATATATTTTATTGCTCTAAATTTTACTCCAACTGTAATGCCTTTAAATTTTTAGGTTTTAGGAATACTGGTTGATGTTTATGAGTAGAGTAAATCATTATAACTTACTTTTAATAGAGTAACTGAGTAAAAACTCTCTTCTTTTTCTAAGTAGCCAATTCTTGACCCCAGTCAAAAATAGTGATGGCCTTGCTTATCTATATATCACAAAAGGTTTAGTAATTATCCCAACACCCCCTGACAGGGGTGATGAGCAATTACTGTCATTATTGCTTTGATCTCTGGACCACTGGAGAAGTACCCATGGCTTATGGTTTTCATTATCTTTTTCATCTTTGTTTTAGAGTTTCAAAGTAGAGAACAGATATAAAAAATAAATTAAAGCAGATTTGCTGTAGCTGAAGTAGAGATCAGAACCCAGAGTTCTCCTTCTCACCCACCATAGAGGACTGAAAACAATTTGAAAATAGTTCCACTTTGATACCACTGTGTTACCAAGAAGCTGAAGGTACTCTTTTAGAACTCGTTTGGAATGAAAAAATTTCAACTGAATAGCAAAATTAGTAATATTTTTTGTTATTTATGGATTTTTTCCCAAGCTGAATTCCTTACAAAGCATTAGTCACTTCATCCTTCTTTTTAAAGCCAAATTTTTATTTAAACATACTACAGAATAAACTTAAGAGAATTTGCAGGTTGCGGAAAATGAACTCCAAGTACTGTACTCCCCCAAAGTAAAATCACTTGAGAGAACTAAAGGCAATTATATAAAGAACTTGAGACTTGCCATAGTTATGTATGGTTGTGTCAAACAGAAAAGCCACCAAGGGTAAAAGAAAAAAAGGAAACACATAATGACAAATCCAGCAACATGTTATTGCAACTCTATCATGTGTACCACATTGCCACACGGAGAAGACAGGTCAGCCCTAAGCAAAACTATTGAGATAATGCTATCTTGGGCTGCCCACCATTCCATATTTTGATGCCATTCTAGTCCTGCCCTATGTTCCCCCCCCTTTATATGGATCCATATCCTAATGTTGCCTTCGGACTAGAGGGTTTTTCAAGCTACTGATTGCTATAGACCGTAATCAATGGGAAAGGACAGCAAATACTTCAGTAATGACAATGCTGAGAATCTCATGCTGGGAGATATATATGTGATCCAGAAGGCTTTTCAGAGCCTTCCCAATCATCCCTCTTGGATGCCAGCCCCATGTGGAATAAAATGCTTGCTCTCTATATAAACAGCAAATAGAGCCCACATTTCTCAGCATAACATTCAATGCCCTGTACCATCTTCCTTCAAGCCTACATTTTTCATCTCACATCCCAGCCTCCCCTACACAGAAACTCCACTCTGCACTCTTTCCCTGCCCCTCAATATAATGTGAATTCTGGCTTCCACGTTCTTTTAGCACTGTGAGAGTCCTGGCCTTGTTCTCCCTCCTCTCTATCCAGTCTTACGTCTTTCCTTCTCCTGGGAGGTTGCCCTCCCCTCCAACCTGCCGGGACCTTTGCCTCCCTCCAGCACACAGGCTGGTAACTGCTGGTCAGACTCCTTGTTACAAAATCACTGTTGACATTTCTTTCATTAGTTTCCCAAATCTCAGTATTCATGTATCTTTGCCTATTTTTCCATATCCACATACTACCTGTTTTGTTTTCATCTGTAATATTTTCTTAAAAAGAACTGCTGTATTTTTACTTAATACATTTGATTTTATAGGAAATTTTAGATCAAGACCATAATGGAAAGCCAATAAGACTTTCCATAAATTGAAGATAATTATAAATATATATACAATAAAA
The DNA here is from genome assembly GCF_023065955.2 of Ursus arctos. Lineage (NCBI taxonomy): Eukaryota > Metazoa > Chordata > Mammalia > Carnivora > Ursidae > Ursus > Ursus arctos. The sequence continues at coordinate 56,562,755 of NW_026622763.1, forward strand.
ATATAACCATTAATGTAAAAAATGTTTGTCCATGTCTCCTACCTAAAATTATCTCATATAAAACAATTTGGGAGATGCTACTTTATGTTGTTGTCTCATATTGAAATTTGTCTTATATCATGTAACTCTTTATGTGTTTATATCTATTTCCCCTAATAAATTGTGAGTTCCTAAAGGAGATCATATATTATACTTTACATTCCCCAGTGTTTTAGCCCAGTGCCTGGCACATGGGAGGCATTAAATATTTGTTCAGTGAAAAAATGACCACAAATATATCAATACCCCCTAGTCATAGCTTGTAGATATACAATCAGTAAAATGAAGATACTCAATCTTTCAGTTAAACTTAACGAGGCCATTTAATTATATACAGAATTTATATATATAGAATACTATCTTGGATATAAAATACATTGTAAATAAAGAAAAGCCCTACATTGCTGTTAATAGTAACTTATGCTAACCACAGGAGATTCTGGATTTTAAAATTTTAAAGTGATAGCTCTAGATTTTATGAGAGCAATAAACAGGAATAGATCCAATGGTTAATTGATGTGCCTTGATTTAGACAAACCAGTAGATTAAAATCCAAGCATACATCAAAGATAAATTAGGGTCAAATAGCTTACAGTGCAAAATAAATTTACAATAGAAGCTATTTAAACAGCAAATCCTTACTACATTTTAAATATGGTTTGATTCCTATTTTAGGAACATATTCATTAGATAAACTAAGCTGTGCTCTATCACAAAAATAAACACAAATAGACACAAGGGAGAGAAAAAGCCGAAAAAAAAAATCCCAGAAATTTTCAGATCTGAACTGGAGATTTAGTTAATATAGTATCTATTTTTTTTTTAAGTTTTGAACTGTTATTTCCCAAAGGGCAAGGTTTTACTTTTAAAGAGAAAAAAAGTTGCTTACAAGAATTTTAAAAACTAAAAAGGGAAACTGTTTGGGGTGGTGGGAATTATTCCAGCTCCCTATGCCTTATGTGGGAAAAATAAATAAAATTTAACAATAAGCTTTCTGTATTTATGTCCTTTAATTACCGCAAACACAGAAAAATAAAGTAAAATCTAATGCTTTGAAATTATCAAATAATCTTCTCCAAAATTATAAGGGTTCCTGCTCGATTTCATCAGTTGTGCCATAGCCATGCGACTCTTTCTGCCATTTCAGGATGAGCACTATTTGGAGGAGAACCACCAATGAGAAATGTGCAAGAGCTGTGTGGGTGTAATCCTGCATTCCAGATGCCCACAAATACCTATTACTATTCAGTGACCTACCTCCTCCTACATGGAGAATCACAAAATGTCAGAGTAGGAATAGATCTTAAAAATCCTCTAGTATAATTCCCTCAAATATGAAAATTAGTCCCAAAGAAAGGAAGTTATTTTCCCAACTTTGAAAGATGAGCTCAAGTTGAGTGAAGTTACGAGGCCCACTTGGACCAGAATCCAGCTACCCAAAGTGTCCATCTCCTCTTGTCCACAAGGTAAGAGAGCAGGTCCAGAGAAATATCCAATGCATTATTGCCCTATTCTCTGCAGTTCAGAAACATAATATCTAAAACAGCTCTTACCAAATGAACTATTGGACTTCATCAAGATAAAAAGCTTCTGCACAGCAAAGGAAACAATCAACAAAATGAAAAGGCAACCTACAGAATGGGAGAAGATATTTGCAAATGTCTTATCAGATAAAGGGCTAGTATCCAAGATCTATAAAGAACTTCTCAAACTCAACACCAAAAAAAACAAAGAATCCAGTCAAGAAATGGGCAGAAGACATGAACAAACATTTCTCCAAAGAAGACATACAGATGGCCAACAGACACATGAAAAAATGCTCCACATCACTCGGCATCAGGGAAATACAAATCAAAACCACAATGAGATACTACCTCACACCAGTCAGAATGGCTAAAGTTAACAAGTCAGGAAACAACAAATGTTGGTGAGGATCCAGAGAAGGGGAACCCTCTTACACTGCTGTTGGGAATGCAAACTGGTACAGCCCCTCTGGAAAACAGTATGGAGTTCCTCAAAAAGTTGAAAATAGAGCTACCCTATGACCCAGCAATTGTATTATGAGGGATTTACCCCAAAGATAGAAATGTAGTGCTACACCCCACTGTTTATAGCAATGTCCACAACAGCCAAATTTTGGAAAGAGCCGAGATGTCTGTCAACAGATGAAAGAAGATATGGTATGTATATACAAAGGAATATTACTCAGCCATCAGGAAGGATAAAATCTTACCATTTACATCAATGTGATGGAACTGGAGAGTATTATGCTGAGCGAAATAAGTCAATCAGAGAAAGACAATTATCATATGGTTTCACTCATACGTGGAATATAAGAAACAGTGCAGAGGATCGTAGGGGAAGGGAGGGAAAACTGAATGGGAAGAAATCAGAGAGGGGAACAAACCATGAGAGACTCTTAACTATAGGAAACAAATTGAGGGTTGCTGGAGGGGAGGTGGGTGGGGGGATGGGGTAATTGGGTAATGAACATTAAGGAGGCATGTGATGTGATGAGCACTGGATGTTATATGCAACTGATGAATAACTGAATTCTACATCTAAAACTAATGATGTAATATATGTTGGCTAATTGAATTTAAATTAAAAAAATAAAATAAAATGGTAAAAAAAATGAAATAGCTTTTACCTTAAAGCACAAGCATAGGGTAACTTTCAGGAGAGTATCCAGCCAGTCACAAATACATGTTTCCAATGGCCTCCCTCATCCAGCCCTATGCTTTCAGACTGGGTAAGATGCTGTGGAAGTACCTGTCTCATTGGATTGCTGTATGTTAGAAGAACGTAATACAGGGTCTGACAAATAGCAAGTGTTCAATAAACCTCAGCCTCAACAACCTGACCCCAAGCTACCCTCTCCCCAGACCACACACACCCTCCCAGCACCTCTTCTGTATACCTGTCAAACTATACAGTCACTCCCTAGCTTACTACATATACGAGGTGCTGGGCTTTGTGCTAAGCCGTATACTTTTATTGTATCAGTTAATTTCTACAACAATCATGGCTGTAGGTACTATTATTATTGTCTTACTACTAGTAAATTCCATGAAGGTCAAGATTTTTGCCTGTTGTGTTCACTGTTATTTCCCCGATTCCTAGAACATGAGTTTGCACATAGGACTTGCTCAGTAAATATGCTGAATGAATGAATACCTATTTTATGGATGAGGAAATTGAGGCTGAGAGAGACTAGGCCATTTGCCCAAGGTCACACAGTTACTGTATGGTGAAACCAGGATTCAAACCACAGTCTGACTGATACCAATGCCCATGGTCTTTAGCCACTATCCTACATCCTCTCAAATGGGAGAGTGGTGATTGAGCCAGACAAGGTGCTAATTTTGAGTCATCCCACACAGACTTGCTACCACAGACTAAAAAGACAGAGAGGCCATATTTATTCCATCCCTTAACTGAAAGAGATTATTTTGTCTCCTAAAAAAATCAAGGCTTATCAATGTATACATTTACTTTTATGCCAACACTAATGAAATCTCCTTGTGGTTCCCAAAATAATAAAATAATTCAGTCAGGCAAACCCACTTAAGAAGACAAATATCTCTCTCATTGGGTAGATTTTCTTTGATCGACTCCAATTTAATCTGTATCACAGAACTATCCTAAGGAAGAAATTGTTTTTTCTAAAGCAAACTAAAAATGATTTAGAATTTTGGTGCTCTCCTAATCAATGCTGACTGGTTGAGAAGGTCAAAAGAATTATTATCTACAAAGCTAAATAAACTGAAGCTTCAGGATATAGCTATTTCAAAAAACAAATTATTCAGGTGAAAATGTCCACAGTCAAGTAAATTCCTACAGGATGAATAGGAATTGAGCTATTAAAGACTCTAGTGTTTGCATCATAGCCATAATTTCATTGTTAATTATGATCCAGATTTAAACGCCCAGTGTTTCATGTACATTGTATTGGGAAACTTTGCTATCAGAAAGCAGGGAGCAGAGATGTTATCCGTAATATATGATACTAAAACTTGAGGGTCCTCTATGTGTAAAAGCTCATGTAGAGAAAAGTTATAAGCAAGCTCAATACTACAAACATTCAATCAGATCTAAGTGATGTAAAAAGGTGGTTTTGCAACTATTTATGTCAGCACCAATCTTGTAAATAGCTATTCTCCCCCTAGTGAATAACAATTCATGCTAGTGGGTCATAAAGAATGCTGATTTGATTTCTTTAACTGGTTATTTTACTACTTTGTGTCTCCTAAGGAGAATATGGATGTTAAAAATACATATAACCAGGCAGACTAGTAATTCTTTAGCTCTTGTTTCAAAGCAAATATTTCTTGAGTACCTACCATACTTCTGGCAATCTGCTAATTGCTGGAAACATGAAGATGAAAAAGATTTGATATCTGCTTTCATATTTATGCTCAGAAGAGAAGCTAATGATGATATTTCAATCCAACAAACATATATTGAGCAGCATTATAGTGAATTTTCAATAAATGTTAGTGACTTTAACTGAATTTTAGACTGAGGAAATTAAAAAAGGCAAAGATCAGGAGATGGGAAGATGCATTCTGGGTCCTGTAATTGGCAAGAATTCCTATGTGACTTAGTGTGAACAATGTTTGGGCAGTGTGTCTAGAAATGAGACTCAAGAAGTAGTTGAAATGATTTCAACTGAAATGATTCAAATGTCATCCTAAGGGTTTGCATTTTATGCTGGAAGCAATAGAGGTTTCAGAGACTTGACGTGTGACAGGGTCACATTAGGACTGTAAAAATCTAACTCCAGCAAAAGTACTCCAGAGAGATAGTAAGAATCAACAATGTGGAGTTATAAACTATCACTTTTAAAGGTTATAGATCCCAGAGTCTTTTGTAAGTAAAACTGATAGAATTTGACAGCCAATTGGATATTGGACATGAAATTAAAGGGAGGAGTAGAATCAAGGATGATGGTAAGGTCTCTAGGCTGGTTTGCTAAAAGAATGGTGATTTCACTAAATAACTCAGACAACTCAAGAGGAAGACTAAAGTCAGGGCACCAGGGTAGGAAGGCAGTGGGTTGGGTTTGGGATGTGTACCATTTGAGAAGCCAGCGGAAGAGCTTCAGAAATGAAAGAAACTTAGTGACCTTCATTCAACATGATGGGGAGGATGCACTAATGAGACTAATGAGAGTGAAGAACAGAAAAGAGAACAGACGATAGCACCTTTGGGGATGCCAGCACTTCAAGACCAGGTAAAGGAGATGAACCAGAGCAGGTACAACAAGGAACACTGAGGCAGGTGGTGAATCAGAGTGAGCCATACACCATGGCGTGATGATATAGAGCAAAGTAGTAAAATAACCAGTTAAAGAAATCAAATTAGCATTCATAGTACCCCTGGCGCAGACTGATATAGATTAGATGATAGATGGGAAGAGCTTCACCTAATGTAGTAACAGGATAGGGCTAGAGAGGAGAAGGCAGTTGAAGAGGACAGGTGTGAGGCAGAGCAGGCAGGTGCTGCCAGCCCTATCAGATGCTGTCCTGTGATTCAGGACACTCAAGAAGGGCTCAAAGGCAGTGTTTCTCACACTTAGCACCTCGACCCACTAGTAGGGCTGTGAAATCAGTTGAGACTTGAACAGAGCATTTTTGTAAATGAAATAAAATACAGCAAAAAATATCAGCGTGCATTGACCATAGTAAGGGTAAGTACCATTTTGTGACATTTCAGTTGTAAATGTAAATGTGTGCTGGGTGGCCAATACCTAACTGGTCAGTAAAGGGTATCCCTACCTGACATTCCTCAACTCAGGACAGATCTGTGTTTTAGTTATTTAGTTTACTGTAGTTTGATTTTAATTTAGTTTAGTCAGGCAAGATAGCAGATGGAAATCCAGGGCTTTGGGAAAGGCCTCCTAAAACAGAAAGGCTCAGTGGCAGCAGAATAATTGCTGTGACTCTGGAGGTTTCCTGGCCTCGCCAATACAGCCATTTCCCAGTTCTGGGGCCCTGGGCAAGTCACTGAACCTGTATGAGTTCTCATCTACAAATATGCAAAGCTCTTGACTTTTCCTCCCTACTTTATAAACACTGTGTTAGAGATAAGAAAAAAAAAATCAATTTGAAAAGAAAAAGTGAAAGGAAATCTCCTGCAGAGGGTTGCTATCCTCGTACTGTGGTAAGACAGACGGCTCAGTACTCAGCGAGCGTAGAGGCTGTTGGGTGAACTGCCTCAGGCCTTGCTCATGGACAGTCTGTCTGTGTAGCAGTGTTTGTTGGAGCATGAAACACCTACCAAGCAGGAGGGTTTTCTTGCATTCAGCTGACCGATCTTATAGAACCCAGTGGCTTTTATCCCTCTGACAGCTCTATTACACGTGCATGACTGGGTATTCCCTAGATGACCATTTGATCCAACCACAGTAAAAACATTTGCTTCAGTAAATACTGATCCCCTAAGTATCAGGTCTTCTTAGTCATCCTTTTACTCTCCCTGGGGCAGCTGACAATGTCTACCATCCCTGCCCCCTTGAAACTCTTCCCCTGGCTGTTGTAACAATGGGTTAGAGTCAAAAACTTCAAAGTCTACTGTTTTAATGTGGAAGACTTGTAGAAGTTGACATTCTAAGTCTACAACAAGAATATCAGAGAAGAATTTTTAGGGGTTAACAGTCAAATATAAACTGAGATTTCTAATTCTCTCTTTGTATTTCTAATGAGCTCACAGAAATCTAATTCGATGGCTTTAGTTTTGATATCATATGACTAATGTACAATCAGCTGTCTGTTTTGCTTAACTATTGGTCTAACTAGAATTCCTTTTTTAACCATATCAACCCATGGTACTGTTATAAATTAAATTTATTTCTTGGTTTTGGGGATCATGGAATGGAATTAAACTGTAACAGAAATAATTATTAACCCAAAAGGCACTCATTCTGAGATTTCAAAAAAACAATTCTACTCTCAGAATGACAGGATTAGTTTCACTGATGACATCTTGGGTTTTAAGCGTTAGCCCAGTTTTGAGTATCTCTGATATACACAGTTCAGTGCAGGTTTATTTAGTCTTTGACAAATACATTGGTTGGATTTTTTTAAAGAAATTCTTTTGAAGCAGAAAATTGACTCAATGTAGATTTTTCACTCTGTTACACATATTAAACTACATTGATTTGGGTGATGGAAAGAGGCAGAAAGAAATGGAGAGGTGTGGGAGACGAGGCCAGTAAGGTTATAAATTTCAAATTACAAAGAGACAAGAGAATATTACCAAGCCTTTATTGTCAGAGAAATGGAGTTTTACTCATGCCCTTGAAAGCCAAGGCTGGGGTTGCCAGTTAATGCCAAGAGAAATTGTCCTCCAAATGGAGGTGAATGGTTCCAGATGAGACATGACAGTGGTACAAAAGTGGCTGCAGCCCTAAACAATCCAGTAAGGAAAACACACACACACACACACACACACACACACACACACACACACACACACCAGACTCTTGAGTTAAACTGACCTGGCTTCAAATCCCAGCTCACTCACTTACTAACCCTGATCTTAGGCAAATCATTTAACCTCTCAGGAAGTTAGTATCTTCATCCGTTAGTATCTTGGGAAGATAATAATAGATTTCTGAAGGTTATTATTAGGTGTAAATAAGACAACTTCTCTAAGTGCTCATAGGGCAAGGTAGTAAGTACCAGTTCAGTGTTACAACTGCATTCGTTTCCTAAGACTGCCGTAACAAAGCACCACAAACTGAGTGACTTAGAACAACAGAAATGTATTATCTCACAGTACTAGAGGCTAGAAATCTTAAATCAAGGTGCTTGAAGGGCTCTAACCCTGTGAATCCTCTAGGGGAAAGATCCTTCCTCTTCTAGTTTCTGGGGGCACCAGACATTCATTGGCTTATGTCAGCATTGCCCCTGTTTTCACATAGCATTTTCCCTGTGTCTCTTCATATAATTTATTCTCTGGGCATGACTGTTTCTGTGTCCCAATTTCCCCTTTTTATAAGGACACCAGTCCAATTGGATTAGGGCCTACCCTAATGAACTCATTTTAAATTAATTACCTCTGTAAAGACCCTATTTCCAAATAAGGTCACATCCTAAGGTGCCAGAGGTTAGGACTTCAACTTAGCTTTTTGAGAAGACAATCAACCCATAACAATTATTTACTAAGCTATTTTGCTAGAGATATTTTGCAAGAGATAGGTTAGAAAATAAAGTATTTTAAAATTACAGAATATCCTTCTCTAGTGATTTGTTTTCTGATTCTTTTTCTTTTTAAAGTAAGGAATACTTGTGTTTTGTTTTTGTCTTTTCCATGTAGTGATTTTGGTATAAAGTAGTGAGTTTCCTACTCTTAGCTGAATCTGGAATGGGTGGGTGTTGACTCCTCTGTTATCCATGGTTTCCGGGTCTTGAGGAAAGGAAAATTGCCACAGACCTATGCAGCCCAGCCTGCGAAAGTGCATCCCACAGAAAAGAGGGTGTACCTCTATTCTGAACCATTTGTTAATCATATAACAACCTCAATTACGCTCATCACAACTCGAAGAGAGAACTGCTCTTCAGTGAAATTTAAATGAGTATAAATTACATACTTATTAATCAAATTGAATTCTTTTCAACCAATTTCTTTTGTTTTCTCCTTAAAGGTTTTAATGAGTAATGTAGACTTTTTGTTGTGCAGTTTTCTCTGTCATAACCCTCATTCTAAGCCCGTTTTCATCATGAAAAATAATAATACCCCAACACTATATATTCATCTCTACTTCTTCATATGCTTTACAAAATGACATATATTTTTGCCCAAAGCTGGAACATGCTATGAAGGTTTGATCTCCTAACACTGCAGTCATGGGTACACCTATAAAAGCCTTCAAATTAGGTAACATAAGAAATAAGAATAGGAATATTTGAGGACAAAATTCAGGGCAGTAGAACATATAGTGCCTTTATTTGTTTATTTATTTTAGGATTTATTTATTTATTTGAGAGAGAGCGAGCACATGTAAGCAGGGGGAGGGGTGAAGGGAGAGGGAGAGGATCCCCACCACACACTCCGCTGAGCAGGGAGCCTGACAACACGGGGCTTGATCTCAAGACCCTGAGATCATGACCTGAGCTGAAATCAAGAGTTGGATGCTTAACCAACTGAGCCACCCAGGTGCCCCAGCACCTTTATATTTTTATTCAGGGCTGTACTGATCCACATTCATTTAAATGTGTCAATGACTTTCTCTAAAAGAACATGCAGCAGAGGAAAAAAAAGGTTCATATGCTAATGTGAAGAGAAGAGAAGAATCAAATAGAGACAAGAAATTAGTTCTTTTACAATTTAACAAGGTGAAATTTCAGGCACCAATTTTTTTTTTCCCCTCTAAGAAGTACTAGCCAAATGTAACTTCTTGATAGCAGCCTCCCCAAAAAGAAGAAAAAATCCAAATGTATATCTACCTCTATTTGTACCATGCAAGTGATCATGAAAATGAAATTACCAATTACTAATCTACTTACCATGCAAGTGATCATGAAAATGAAATTACCTTCACATTTACATTCACCTATCACATTTCCCTTCACCTATCACATTTTCCCTTTGAGTCCGTCAAATAATTCAGAGATGATTTGTTTTAATTTTTAATTTGTCTTCAGTAATAGTCAATGCTCGTTATAACTATGGTTTGTGCTTACCTCAGTTTTCTCAAGTAGTTAGCTGAAAACAATATAATCCCTATACTCACTAGGGACACATCTGGCCACAACTGAGGGCCTGCAGTCATTGCTCATGGGCACAGTAATGGATCAAGGCCACAAGATGGCACTATAAGCAATGGGCAACTGGCGCTTATTTTCATCAGCATCTACTCTAAAAATGGATCCAATCTAAGTGGCTCTAAAGTAAACTGGAAAACTCTGAGACTGCAACGCAGAATGAAGATGAGGAACGATTACATAAATGGAAAGAAAGTAGCTATAATGATTAAATAGAAAACACACTCAGGTCTTCCACTACAGGTAAGAAGCTACTTTAAAGACTCCTATTATTTACTGTGATGAACTAGTTACTTGAAAAATGAAACATAAATTCATGAAGGTTTTATTATTTAATGGGCTAAAGAAAACTTTTTCATATGTTCCAAGTTCCTTAGTCTTTATTATTTTTAAACAAATGGTACCAGTGAATTTATAGTTGAAGCACAAGACAGACAGGAAACTAAGAACTGTTAGTTCACTGGTTATAACCATAACATAAACAAATTTAGTCATTAAGTCTGTGTAATCTGATTGTTTCAGTCAACTAAGCAAGGTGACTGACATTGACAGCTTAGAAAAGTGGCCTTCCAGATAAAGAATTCTGAAGCCAATGAGGGACTCTTAATCAGAAGTGCATGACAAAGCCAACTCCCAAAGTAGCATCAGTTAGTGAAGCAAATTCGCAACATATCTTCTCTTTAATATAGTGGTACTCATATTTCCTTCTTAGAAACTCTTTTACTTAGCAGCTATTCAATTGTTGCAGAGCTTAGGGGGAAAAAAGTAGTTTTTATAAAAATTTGAAATGTGCCAATTACTAGAAAAGATCTATTATAATTTGAGAGTGCCTTAATACTCTGCTGATTTTAGACTGGTGCTGAATGGAAGAGTAAAACTGATGCATAGCAAAAATGCATGAAATTGCTTGCTAATCTAAAAAGACTGTAACAGCAGGGCAAAGGGAAAGTTAGACAGTCCATATATAAAAATCTGGAATTAATAATTTTCTTGTGAAATCAATAGCATATTGCTGCAGGTATGTAGGAATGGCATATGCACACTTTTAAAATGTGTATATAATTAAGTTATAACATTATATTAGATAGAGCTGTACAACATAATGGTTCCATATGTGTATATATTACATGTACACTATTTTTTTAAAGAGTTTATTTATTCATTTGACAGAGAGTGAGAGAGAGCCAGAGAGCACAAGCAGGGGAAACAGCAGAGGGAGCAGGAAAAACACACTCCCTGCTGAGCTCAATCCCAGAACTCTGAGATCATGACCTAAACTGAAGGCAGACGCTTAACCAACTGAGCCACCCAGGCGCTCCATTACAGGTACACTTTTAATTGAGCCAAAGCAAACCTAGAAAGAAAGCAAATCAAGGTTGTACCTGTGTCTTCTTCAAGCATTTTCAAATTATGGAGTTTTATTCTTTATGATTTTATTGCTGATTCTACATTAATTTGCACCTACTTATATGTTTGCGTCCCCAATTAAATCAAAAGCTCCTTGGCTTTAGTAATCTATCTAATGCTTAAGTTCCCCACAGTCATAATAATAATAATATAATAAAGACTACCATTTACTAAGTTCTTATTAGACTGTAGGCATTGTGATAAGTAGATATCCCTTCACGTAAACCTTGCCAAAAAATCCCATGAGATTAGTACTCAGCTTTCCCTGTTAATAAAGAGGAAACAAAGGTATAATTTGCCAAATTTACGCAACTACTGAGTTGCAGAGCCAAGCTTGAATCCAAGAATACTTTATGCCAAAGCCCCTGGCTTGCCTTGTAGAGGTAGAGGCATGAAGGTGGGCAGCACGCTGCCTGAGGTCTACCTGGCTCCTAGGCTGCCTGGCTTTACGGCCTCGGCACACTACTTAGGCATTCTGTGTCCCAATTTAGTTGTTATTATACCACCCTGCCATTCATAAAATAGAAATTCAAAAACTCTTACTAAGAGCCTTCCAACTTCTCTCAGGTACCTCCAAACTGAACAAATAAGCCCTTTTGTGAAACACACTCCAGTAGCTCTAATAAACTAATAAATGGACTGGCATTTAATAAGCTGAAATAAAGTGCATATTTGATTTTCAGTAGCTGTCCTCCACGGCTTCTGATACGTGACACTGTGCTGTGCCTATCAGCATTTCTGCTTATGGTAGTTACAGTAGTGCCTTCTTTCTTCAACAAACCTACATGTCAAGCAGGGTTGGCAGCTGAAATGAATAGTGTAGATGAATCATAAACCTTTTTGAGAAAATAATTGCTCAGAGTACTGAATTTTAACCTTACTAAACCTTATTAATGCATTGCTACAGTTTGTTCTCAAACCAGTTTATGTTACATGGCTAAGAAGAGACAAGGGAATTGAGAGTGTATTAGTTTGATGGTAGGAGCTTGACTCCCCACTTCCCTGAATGTCTCAACGTGGAAGATGACACAGACACATCTACCGCATGCTGCCAGGTTGTGGCCAGGGAACCAGTACTCTGGCACTACAAGGCACTACCCACTAGCTGTGTCTGCTTACCAAGTGCAATTGTATTTGTTCCCAAACCTGTTTGTGTCCGTTGCACTTCTTATTGTTAAGTTCAAATATGTTTTTTATAACAAAAACCAAAACACCACGAAAAAATAATTATTTTATTTTTTTCTAGGAAAAGTAAGTTAAAAGCCAGAGAGTTTGATAAAATTGTGTCATCAGTAAGTGCTCTCCAGTTACATGTGGATAAAATAGCTGTAAAAAATTGGAGAAACATCATAAAAGCCTACACAAGGATTCTCGATTTCTTTAGATTTCTTCACAAGTTCCTCCTAACTCTAGCTCCATTTTAAATCAAACTAAATGGTCAGTCATAGATAACACTATGGGTATGGTTTAAATAAGGAAAACAAAGTGTTCCTCTAGTAGTGGATCCACAAAGAAAACACTTGTCCAACAAGATAAGACTATCCAATGAATGTGCATTAATATTTTAAATTAAAATAAAAATGTTTACGAGGCATATGATTATTTTCAATGAATGTGTGGCTTAACTAACCAATTACCAGTCCTGACTATATCAGATAAGAAGCCTTCTTATATATGATTGTGATCTTATTTTTTTTAAAGATTTTATTTATTTATTTGACAGAGACAGCCAGCAAGAGAGGGAACACAAGCAGGGGGAGTGGGAGAGGAAGAAGCAGGCTCCTAGCGGAAGAGCCTGATGTGGGGCTCGATCCCAGAATGCTGGGATCACGCCCTGAGCCGAAGACAGACGCTTAACCACTGCGCCACCCAGGCGCCCCTGTGATCTTATTTTTTACTTCATCTAGTCCATCAGATTTGACAGAGTACACAATACCTTTAAAATAACATTGATTTTACTGAAAGAACTGTGGTTCAATAACTGATTCAAATCTTGGAAATTAAAATGTTAACTTTGAAAATTGAATATAATACTTAGTGTCCACATTTTTCAACAAACATTCCTAAAACTACATCCCTCTGAGTATGTTTGCAAACAAAGGCAGATTTACCCATTGATTATATAGTAAAATCTCAGGGATTCCATGAAGACCCTCTGTCTGCTAAGTACACCCCCACCAGCTTACAGATGTCTATGATGCTGTAGTGCGTACTATTTTCTTTATTGCTTTATTCTGAGAGCAGCTTTTCCTACAGTCAGTACTGAGGGCCACAGAACCCCCTAACCCTCATGGGAAAAAAAAGAGGGAAAAGGGCAAAGAACAAGGGCCTCAAAAAGTGTCAATTATATACTCCCAAGTTTCCTCATCTTCCCTAACGTTTGATCAAAATCAAGTAGGGGAGCCTGGGTGGCTCAGTTGGTTGGGTGTCTGCCTTTGGCTCAGGTCATGATCCTGGAGTTCCAGGATAAAGCCCCGCGTTGGGCTCCCTGCTCATCGGGGAGTATGCTTCTCCCTCTCCCCTCTGCTCCTGCTCTCTCTCTCACTTCTTCTCTCTCAAGTAAATAAATAAAATCTTTAAAAAAAGATCAAGAATTTTCCCAAGTATTCCACTATCACAACAACTTACGGAATCACTATTCTGAGGAACATCCAGTAGTGAAATGTTTACTGTTTGAACCAAATTTTCCTTATCTCTAAGTGCAACGATACATAGCAAATTGGGTAATGGCATAAAACAGAGACGCTACATACAAAGGTGTCTAACACAGTGAACCACTCTGTAAATGTTAGTTTCACATCCTTGAATGAGCTATGTTTTCTCATCAGAAATAAATGAATGCTTTATTTAACTGCTAGATGAATAGAAAAAGGAGGGGAAAAGAGAAAAGATAGATTCTTGTCTCTAGAATTATTTCGTTTGGAAATAAATATTCTATATGTAACTACTGCACTAAAAAGATAAGGTCTACTTTCTTCTTATAGAACTTTAGAATAAATTTCTCTGTTGTGTTTTAATTTTTATCATTTATTATATGTTTTCATTTTTTGCTTAATACTTTGTGTTACTGCAAAAAGAACCAGGCAATACTCTTTAGCTTTTCAATGGCTCTAGAACATTCCCTCAGAGAAGTTAATACTTTTTCCTCCATTGTCACAGTCTATCCATTAGAAGCTGACCAGCTGTGTAAAATTATTCACTAGTGAGAAGATTAACTACAAACATAATTTCTAGTGAGTTAAGCATGAGAAGTCACTGGGTGCCACCACTGCCACACACCAAATCTTGTGAGGCGATGTTTTGCCATCTCTTCTAAGTTTTGTGAGAATCTTCACTCTAAAGCTCTAACTAATTAAAGCAAATCAGGTCTGGAGCCATAAACAAAACACTGACTCCTAGCTTTCTATGATTATCCCAGGAATTTGAGAATATAACCTATACCTAAACTGAGCCTTCAGGAGTCACCTCTCAAGGCCGCCATGGATCCCCTTGACCGAGGCTGGCACGAATAAGAAACTCCTGGATCTACCCAGTGAAACTTCTCAGAAAAAGGAGTTTGATACTATACAAAGGAGTGTAAGCTATCATCAACCACCTTGGAACTTCAGTGGTTTCCTTAAAGTTGATTTTCTGAGATGCCATACACAAAATTTATCCATTCTATTACTGCTTTCTAAACCCTGTAGACTGAAAGCAAATCCCTCTCTCTCTGTATTTCCAGACCAAGGAGCTGGGCCAGCTTCCCAGGCATGCGACCCGTGTAGTCACAGAACACTCCTTGCTTAGAAGAGTCCTGAGCTTGGTTTAACACTCCCTATTGTCACAGGCTTAAAATCCTTAATACTTTTTAAACTAGGGGCCCGGCATTTTCATTCTGCACTGGGCCCTACAAATTCTATTGTTGGCCCCACCACAGAGTCTGAGCTGTCTAGGCCTATTCCTGTGTGGGAGCCCATGTTTTCTTCACGTCTGTGGCTCTGGGATTAAGACGAGAATTAGTGCTGGAAGTCAAAAGGGTAAGTCAAGCCGAGGTTCACAGAGAGCAGCTGTGGAGAAAGCCTATTCTTACAACAAGTGTACGAGCGAGAGATATATTGAAGTTAGAGTCTCTGAAATCTTCTTGAGGTCTTCGGTAGCCACGTTATTTTTTCCTCGCTCAAAACTAACCGAAGTCTTCCAGATACACCCAGGATAGTGTTCTCTCTGTACATAAAAATGCATCACTTCTGCTTGCAAAATTTCAGTATGATAGAGAGGACAGCAAAATAGGCTTGCCTGCTGAACTTTGGTGAGCTCAGAGTCTGATTCAGTTGTTTTGCACAACATGATATTAAATGGTCCTCAGTATCCATCAGACAGTCTAAAGAAATCAATAGCCTTAGTGCCTCTATTACATCAGAAAATACATAAGAATGACAATACGAGCAATTCACTCTGCTTCAAGAAAGATATGCCCCAGTTCACTAGAGATGTGGAATGCTGTTTCCTAAAGCAGCACCAATCCTCGATGTGGTCATAGCACAGAATGAATGAAGTTCAGAGGAATACTCTGCCCAGGGCTAAATCTTCCTATCACACCCCAAGGCAAGCTATAAATAAGAAAGGAAATGAAAGCTCATTTCCTCTGTAAAACAGAGGATGTTTTTTTCCTGTGAATTCCTTCATGCACAAATCAGGGATTTCTGCCATTTACACGGTAGGGAAACGGATTCACTAACTGATCCACTAGGGCCAAAATCCTAATAGTAATACTTATACATTAACAAGGTTCTTCATTATGTTGATGAATTTCCCCACTTTGAGAGAGCAGCTTTCCTGGTTGGCGAATCACAAAATGTTTTATCTCCTTGAATAGTACTATTTCCCCTGTGCATTCTCAATACGTTACTGCCCCCAGTCCGAAATTCCTTCAACCTGAGACCTAGGAGCATCTATCTCAATACTAGGAGTCACTAGAACATTCCAGCCTCACCCCATACCGGAAAGACGGTGGATCAACGACACATTCTGGTCAAGATTGAATGTAGTCAGAAATTACAATCATATCCAAGCAGCGTGCGGCCCTTATGTTCCCAAAATCTGCACGAAAAAAGAGCCCTAGAGAACTTCCGACTCATCGCCTCACTGGCAATGAGACTTTTAATCATATCCCAGTATTTCCCATCATTTGTCTCAAATTCTTTAAGGAACAAGACGGAGGAGAAGGAAGGGAGGAGAGAGAGAGAAAAAATCAACTGTGTGACATTTCGATCCAACCTAAAACAAAGACTACTACAGTTTCAGCTTTGAAAAATTATGTATATATATATTATATTCATAAGCAAAACAGACATTCTTTCTCTGGTGAACTTCATCCCAGCACCAATGGAGACAGGTGAAAATGGGGATAACTTAACCTAGTACAAACTACATATGGTTAGTAACCATGCACTCATCTCAGAAGGAAACATGAATTACTCTAATCAAATGATGGTTAATGAGAATTCACTTGTGTCTTGAGTTTTCTGCATCTCAGACGTTGCAATTCCACCTTTAAAGTCACAATTGTGACACTATTGCCTTTTTTTTTTTAGATTTTATTTGACAGAGAGAGAGAAAGAGAGAGAGAGAGAGAGCACAAGCAGGGGGAGCAGCAGACAGGAAGGGAGAAGCAGGCTCTGCATTGAGCAGCAGGCCCGATGCGGGACTCGATCCCAGGACCCTGGGATCATGACTTGAGCTGAAGGCAGACGCTTAACCAACTGAGCCACCCAGGCATCCCAACACTTTTGCCTTTTAAATCATGTGGTTGATCAACAACACAACTTATGGGTTTTACTGTAGAAATTTAGAGCAGTGATTTCCAGAGTTACAAGTTTCCAACAGGATAGTTTAAAAAAATATTTAGAATATAATATAGTTTTATATTTGGAAATGAAAATATATGTATTGCTTCCATAAAACAAATTGTAGAAAGGGTCATCCAGCAATATCTTCTTGGCCGGTCAAGATAGGACTCTTGTAGATTCTTATGAGGGCATGAGTTTTTACATGCTGCAAAACATCTACCTAAAGGAAAAGCATTATCTTCTTCCTGTAAGTTTCCTGAGTTTCCTTTTCAACAGGGTATGTATTAGAGACATGGGGGAAGGACATTTGGGCCATAATAAAATCTCCTATTGTCAGCTTCAGACTGCACAGGAGACCCTAATTAAATTTCTAACTCTTCCGTAAATAACACATAATACTTAGAGTAAAACTTATTTTTAATAATGCTTTTGGGGGAGTATCTGATAACCGTTTGGAGGTTTCCGAAGTATAATAGACTAAACAATATCTTACTGCTTTTTCCCTAAATTTAAAATAATATGCCTAAATAATCTTAATAAAAATAGTGGAGTTAGAAATAATATGAAGGGGCACCTGGCTGGCTCAGTCAGTAGAGTACTCAACTCTTGATCTCAGGGTTGTGAGTTTGAGCCCTACACTGAGTGTAGAGATTACTTAAAAATAAAATCTTTTAAAAAACAGTCCGAAAAAGCTATAGATCAATCCCGTTTATCACCTGGTAACCGAACCCAGCAATATATTAAAACAATAATACACAGCCAAACAAGATTCATTCCAGAAATAAAAGCAATACAAACTCGAAGTTTAAAAGTTTCCAAACAGTATATAAATTAATAAAGTGGAAAGTAAAAATTACCCAGAATTGGGATGGGGGCTAAAGGTAGAACAAGATTCCTGGGTGTCTTCTGGCTTTAGGTCTGTCAAAATGCTTGCATCGAAAATGCTTAAAACAAAATGTTTTATGTAGTGAGATGATAAAGAGAAGCTTAAAATATTCCTACCATTCATGCTATTTGTCTTTCCAATAAACCTGTGCCTTCCACTTACTCAAAACCCATTTCCACCAATATTTTCTATTTCTTATAGTTTTTAAGAGTACATTCCATATAGTTTTACTCCAGAGGTTCCTTTTACTCTTTTTTTTTTTTTTTTTAAGATTATTTACTTATTTATTTGACAGAGAGAGAGAAAGAGAGAGAGCACAAGCAGGGGGATCAGGAGAGGGAGAAGCAGGCTCCCCGCTGAGCAGGGAGCCCGATGCAGGGCTCAATCCCAGGACCCGGGGCTCATGACCTGAGCCAAAGGCAGACGCTTAACCGACTGAGCCACCCAGGCATCCCGGGTTCCTTTTACTCTTAAATACATTGTATTAACTACCAAAAATCAATGATCACAGCAGATAAATAGTTGTAGCACCCTTTTAAGTTTCTTAAGCCAAGCAGACTACTGATTTGCATACCAATTTTTTTAAGATTCCTCAGTTTGACATAATATAACATTGCTCTATCCAAATATCAGCTTAAGAGCATCAAAACCATACCAGTCTAGAATCTCACCTAAGTATTTTGATGTGATTCCAGCATGACTGAGATTGTCAAAGAACGTGACAATATGTACTTTACTTCAATATTGGCTGGAGAACAGAGATTTTTTTTTTTAAAGATTTTATTTATTTATTTGAGAGAGAGAGAAAGAGAGAGCACAAACCAGAAGAGGGGCAGAGGAAGAGGGAGAAGCAGACTCCCTACTGAGCAGGGAGCCCGTTGTGGGACTTGATCCCAGGACCCCGAAATCACACCTGAGCTGAAGGCAGACCCTTAACCATCTGAGCCACCCAGGCACCCCCCCCTCTTTTTTTTTAAATCTTCTTTTTATTTTTTTCATTCTCAGCTCTTGCAGCTGAAATGTATAGATGATTCCCACAAATCCTTTTCATTGTGGAAGCAGAAACACTGTATGCTCCTACATCTGTGAGAAAACAGGCAAAGAGCACTTGGGAGACATTACACCACTGACATACCAATTGCTTCTGGGGACACTCTTCAATCAGGATTTTCCTACCTGTTAAATGAGGTTGCCCATGTGGTGTTGCTCACTAGACCAGAGTTGAATGGGACCACCACTGTTGTCTGACCCTCCGTCCACGGGCAGCCAAACATTAGCATGGCATAGAGTAAAGCCCAGGAACATTGGAGTTTGAACACAGAGATTCAATTCTTAGCTCTGTCATTTTCTAATTGTGTAACCGGGGGCAAATAATTTGAAATCTCCAAACTTCTCTCTCTCTCTCTCTTTTTTTTAGTTGTAAAATAAAAGTTTGAAGAAAAGTATCTTTGCTTTCTATGATTTTCACACATTCATGAGGATTTATCAGATAAGATTCTTATGTCACTTTTATCTCTTTTAACAACTCATTGTTCATCATACATGAAGAACTGTGATTTCATTGTTATGATCTTCTATTTCCTACTGATTAGTTAGCTTTACACTATGGCAATATTAAATGGCATAATTTCTACAATTAACCTAATGGGTAATCTTTGCTCTGAGCTCTCCTCTTTCTAAGTAGTGGGAATAGTCAATGCATTGTTTACAAAAAATGACAAGCCAGGCAGAAGGAGAGGAAAGCACACTGATGTCCCAATTCCACTATTAATTTCTTGCTAGATGAGACAGACTGCAGTTATCTCATCTGTAATAAAAAATTTAACAACTGTCTTACCTATCTCATAAGAATATTGACAGAATCATATGGGTTAAATATGTGTGAAGATTAAAGTCTCTGCAAATGAAAATTCTGCTGTTATTATAATGATTGATTTGCCAATAGCTTCTAAGATAGTAAATGGAATGAACTGGCATGTATCCTACCATCTTCCAGTTGACTATCCTGCTAAATATAGCACCAGACCACAGGTCTATCTGTTGGATAAGCTCCCTGCCTTTAGTGCCCATAATAAGTTCAGTACAAACATTTTACATCATTGAACCATGAAGAGCAGAGAGTATTTTTCCAAAGTATTTTTCTGGGAATAATTGTGAAGGATCATCTTCCAGGTGAATGGCTGTGACCTTGTACTTCCAACACAAATAGAACTATGTTTTCTATACTGGTCCTAGTGAAGATGTAATTTCAAGGAGAATGACTTATTACTGTGTGCATGGCAGGGGAACAATAACCCTTGCTTAACCCAATGATCTGTGCATAATCTTCCCCCCGGCAACAATTTGAGGACAAGAAAGGAAGAAACAGTTTGGTCTCTAGTTTTCTTCTACTTAAGAAATCCATGCTGCAAACCAGAGGTTTGCCATAATTTACACAGTTTTGCTTTCAACTGGATGGGTCTTCAAAGCTAAAGCAACAAACTCCCATGGCAACAAACCACAAGTATCAGAACCAAATCTTAAAATGGTGGTTACTCTGGATCTAGTGTAAAATGAGTTTATTGTCAATCTTAGAGAGACCATAATTCCCATCACCCTATCTCAGAAGTTGAAAGAATAGTAACAGCAAACTCCCATTATGTCTCATGACTATCCAAATCATGAAAGTATCATGTCAAATTGCGTAGTAGAGGTTTTAAAATAAATCTAGAGCCATATACGAAAAGGAGCAATGGACACTTAAAAGGTTCATCCAATGATTGTGATTCTCTGTCTTCATGACAGACGAGAATAATTCACAGCTTATTCTGGCTCATTTTGGGTTTGGAAATAGAAAGTTGGACAAAACGCCTAGAACAAATTTCAGTTATATTAAACCACAAGCACCACTGAGAAATCATGACAAAACTGATGTCAGTATTAAAGGATTTGCAAAATTAATTAGAAACACGGTGTGTGTGTGTGTGTGTGTGTGTGTGTGTGTGTGTGTGTGTGTGTTTAAGAGACAGAAAGAAAGGAGATACGAATTGGTTTAGGAAATGAAATATAACAAATAGTCAAGCACTAAACACGGAGTTAAGACTTCCCAGATGCCATGCTGGACGTAATTACCCAGTGTTACAGACTAGGTGGCAGCTTTAAAGAAAAGGTATTGATTTCCCAGTCACATATTATATGCCATAGAAAGCGATTCGTCCAAAACACCAAACACATTTTTCAGACAGACAAGCACGTTCCAGCCTTCTGATAGTGTCAATTAATTCTGAGGATTCATTTTAAAGTCTCTCCAGTGAGAGAGTTTTGTTATTGCATTTAGTTTCATTTAAACCCTTTTTCAAGAACTGTGTCTAATAGACTTTCAGAGCATCTCTGGGCAGCTCTAACTTACATAACCTCATTTTTCAAAAGTGTTCATTACTTTCTCCCCCTCTTAACATGCTCTCACTCCAGCTCAGGGCCTCCCCGGGGGAACTTTGCTGCCTGCTTTGGTAATACAGTAGTGCCTACCTTTGAGACTTTTTCTCATTTCTAAATGGAGTGTGCAGAATATGAAGGGGGGGGACAATGCTCCTATTGTTGGTGATTGGCAATGGAATCAGAATCTGCCAGTGCAAATAGCCTACAATCATATCTAGCCAGGTTATTATCCAGGGCACATGTGGGAGAAATAAAAGGAAATAATGGAAAATGACAGAAAGAAATGGCTTCATTTCTACTCCAATACAGAAAAAAAAAAAGGAAAGGAAAAAATAAATATCCAAGATATTTTTAAAATCAATACGTTATTTAAAATAAAAATTATGAAGTATGTTATCAAGTCATCTTATATTCTATTTGAAATGTAGCATCATTTAAATAGCATACTCCATAATTTTGCTAAACAAAAAAAACAACCCCCTAAGCTAGAGATAATTCAGTGGAACACCTCACTTCTCTGCTCAGTGAAATTGAACACTATTTGCAAATTCTGACTTGCAAAAAGCAAAAGAAAGCTACAGTTAGACTTATCCTCACCTTCTTTTCATTTTCAGGAGGGGAAAAAATACATTAAAACCATACATGTAAAATGTTTTTATTTGTCAGTGAAACACAAAAATGGAATAAAAGGAAAAGATTAAATCATCTACTTAATAGTTGTATGTATACGAAGACATCACTATTTTTTAATAATTTCTAACTCTTTAGCCTGTTAGTGTTTTTATTTTTCTTACGGACATAAAACTCAAACTTGGTTACAGATATTTATAAAAGGACAGAATGCCTCCAGCAATGTAATTTAGAAATTATGTTTTACTCAGTCACACACTCTCCCTGAAATTTATTAAGTACGCAGAATCTCACATTTTATTTAACCAACCATGCATGTACACCAGGAGTATTCATGAGTCTCCAAAGTGAAGATGACGTAATAGAAAAATAACAAACACCCGCCAAGCATTCCAACATGTCATAAGAAGATGGACAGGCAGAGATGATCCCAGCTCTGTCACTTACAAAATAAGTGATGCTGGACACATTATTAGAATTTCTCACATTTAGTTTTCCCATCCATAAAGTGAGGATGATAATAATTATCCACAGGGTTGTTGGGGATTAAATGATTAAATGAGATAATGTATGCAGAACACTTACCACAGAGTAGACAATAGATGTTTTTCTCTATTCTTATTTTCTAAGAAAAAAAAAAAAACACTGAGAGATATTCCATGCTCTTTTATGTCTAAAATTTGCTTTTTTTTAGCAAAGATAATGTGAAATTACGTGTGCCCATGGAGCAGGGCAGGTTTAATATGCCACTGAAGAACAGACAGTTGTCCTATCAAGAATTCACCCTCCAGAGATAATCAAAAAGCCATACTCCAAATGTGGCTATTACAAGCGCTCCAGAGGGTTTTGCCTGTCATTAATAGGGTGGTGCTTCGCCAATGTTAAAAATGGACTTTCACTGGTGAAATTAATAGCGTATTAAACAGCACAATGGATATTAGATATGGACGGTAATTACTGAAATTAGTGGTATGCAGGATATATATATTGGTAATGCTATTCTAGAGACATCCCCCAACCCTTGTATCTTTAATAAGTATAAAAATCTAGCAAGTTCCAAACTAGTATCCATAGGGATGGAGCCTGAGGCTGTCCAATCCTGCCATTCGGTCAAAGGATTCTGATTGTCTGATGTCCACCACAAGAGCAACCAGATTCTGCTTCAGAGATATTGTGAGTGGTATTTTGATCACCTAACATTAAGAGACTTGGACTTCATAAAGCTAACTGAACAGTGTCTGTACTATTTGACCTGACTTGCCAATAAGTTTTTGTTTAAATAAATGTCTATATATGCAGCAGAATTTGTTCTGAGATCACCTTTCATTAAAACCAAGTAGCAAAGTTACAGGATAATTAGTAGTCAACTCCTACTTACTGAAAACTTTTTGGCAACTATTACGAAGCACCTAGGTGTTATTATGAACAACCTAATAGCTGCGTGTGGCCCAACTGGCTTAGGTCAGTTTGCTTCATGCTAGTCTTTTTTTCTTTTTCTCTTTTTAAAGATTTATTTATCTACTTTAGAGAGAGAGAGAGAGAGTGTGTGTGTGTATGTGTGCATGAGTTGGGGGAAGGGCTGATGGAGAGAATCTTCAAGCAGACTCCCTGCTGAGCACAGAGCCCCAAGCAGGGCTTGATCTCACAATCCATGAGATCATGACCTGAGCTGAAACCAAGAGTCGGACACTTCGACTGAGCCACCCAAGTGCCCTAGTCTTTTCTCTAATTAAAAAAAAATATTAACTTAGATTAATGGTTAATTCATTCCTTGTGGAATGCATACACACACAGAATAAATTGAAGGAGTGGAAATAAAGTGAAATTACAAATCAAAAGAATGCAATTTTTAAAAATTTTTATGTTGAAGCTGGTAAAGTTGCAGTGAGTTGATATTTGGCTATTGGCATCATAAAGTAACACCATTTTCTGGGGAGAGAAATGGGTCAAATTGATCATGAGCCTTAAAAATATATGTTCCACCAATAACCACATGAAAGTATGTTCAACATCATTAGCTATCAGGATAAGGCAAATCAAAACCAGAGTGAAATACCACTTCATACGCACTAGGATGACTAATCAAAAAGACTGATAATAACGAGTATTGGCGAGGATGTGGAGAAATTAGAACACTCACACATTGCTAGTGGAAATGTAAAATAGTGCAGCCATTTTGGAAAACAGTCTGGTAGTTCCTCAAAAGGTTAAACATTAGAGCTACCATATTGACCCAGAAATTCCACTCCTAGGTACATATCCAAGAAAAATGAAAACTGGTATGCAAATGTTCACAGCAGCATTATTCATAATAGCCAAGAAGTAGGAGCAACACAAATGTCCGTCAACTGAGGAATGGATAAATAAAATGTGGTGTATCCATATAACAGAATATTATTCAGCCACCAAAAGAAATGAAGTAGCACTGATACATGATGCAACACGAATGAATCTTGAAAACGTTATGCTAAGTGAAAGGGGCCTGTCACTGAGGACCACATGCTGTATTGTTCCATTTATACACATTGCCCCAAATAGGCAAATCCATAAAGACAGGAAGTACATTGGTGGTTGACTAAAACTGAGAGGGCTGGGGGAAAATAAGAATGACTGCTAATGGGTATGAGGTTTCTCTTGGGGTGATGAAAATTTTCTCAAATTCAGTGTGGTGCTAGTTACACATCTCTACAAATATACTAAAAACCACTGAATTGTATGTTTTAAATAAATGAACTGTATGGCATGGAATATACCACAATATGGCTGTTGTACAAATTACTAATGTTCAAGCTCCTTGACCCAGTAACCCTAACCATCAGTTTGAACCACAGAAAATTACCAATATTTTTGACCTACAAAACAGCAACTTAATATAGCTATTCTAAGATGCAATACAAGGTTTATTTATAAAGAAGTCATTCATTGTAATTTAATTAAAACATGACTTTTTTTAAAGATTTATTTATTTTAGAGAGAGAGAACCCACATGAGCAGGGGCAGGAGCAGAGGGAGAGAGAGAGTCCTCAAGCAGACTCCCCATTGAGTGCAGAGCCCACAAGGGGCTTGATCCCAAGACCCTGAGATCACAACCTGAGCTGAAATCAAGAGTGGACCACTCAACCAACTGAGCCACCCAGGAGCCCAGAATATGATTTTGGAAACAACCTAAATGCTGAGGGGGAAAAATGATTAAATAAACTATTGTATAATTACATGGTAGAACATAATGCAAACATATAAATTACCTCCTTGAAGAAGTATTTAAAGCATGACAAAATACCAGGTATGCTACCTGATGCAAATTAGGAAATATATTTTCATTCACAGGCAAAAATAAATAAATGTAAGGAAGTACACCAAGAATATTAACAGAATTATTTCTGAAAGTTAGGATTATGGGTGATTTTAGTTTTCCCTTTATCTTTGTACTTCGCAAATTTTCCATAACAGCCTTGCATTACTCTTATAATTAGAAAACAATCTTTCATAAAAGAAAAGGAAAATAAAACAAGAAAGACCGAGATGCCTAATTCAAAGATAGCCAGATGTACTTGGAATTCTACTAAATTTCACTTTTAATCAAAAAAGAATTTGACTTAAGTTTTCAAAATTCCAAATCAAGTATTTCAGCCTCTAAGATGAAAAGAAGAAACCCTGCTGTTTTATTCAGACAATAACACTAAACTAGTTACTCAAAGACAGTCTTAATCTGTCTTCATTTGAAAGCTTTGCTAACCAGGAATCCACAACACCCTGTTCTAGTTCTTTAGAAGTAATTCTTCCTGCCAACAAGTGCTTATTTATTTCTGATCTGCGATTGCATATCATCCTCCCTTGTCCAAGCCATGTATAAATCAGAGATAGAGTTTATATGACAGTTTTTTGTCATTTTGCACTTCTAGAAGTGGCTTGACTAATAAGAGTATTTCATGTCCTGCCAGCTAGTAAAAGCCATAGATGTATTATTGGTCTCTGAAAATCAGAATGCACTGAACTTCTCTCAGTCCCTGACCCTTCTCTCCCAGATGCCCCAGAGTCCTGTCTGTCCAGCCCTATATATCTACAGCCTGGCGGTGTCCAGGTTTAAGATCGTCAGGTCTCTTAACATCCCCAGTTCAGCTGATGGTCATTTGAGACCGTGATTACAGTGTGATACTCATGAGCAAATGCAGCACAAAGATCCTTGAGGTAAGCACAATAACAAGACAACACTTTCTTGTACTTCACGTTTAGCGCCCGGGGCAGCCTAGAGGGACACACACTTTACGTGAACACCTGGAGTTTCGAGCAAAAAAGAAAGAGATTCAATGGAAGAGTCCATCACAATTTATCATAGTTATTTGAAAAGGAGCCTTGGATCAAATCTCGCTCCCTAGTAAAAGACGCTATTTTATTGTGAGCCCTTTTGATATACTTAATAAAGCGTACTTCCGTAAGTAGAAGCTACAGAAAAAATTATTGAATTATCTAATTTATAAAAATTATACATCTAATCACTATTTAAAGTTATGTTATATACTCACATATTTACTTCGTTTATTGTCTGTCTTTACCACAAAAATTAAACTCGGAGAGAGGAGGAATTTTTGTCTGTCTTATTCATCAGTTTAACTCCAGTACTGGGAATAGTGTCTCAAACATAGTGTCTACTAAGTAGAAACTCAGTCAGTAGTGAGTGAGTGAATGGTTCCTCTGCACAATGGAACACTATTCAGCTGCTAAAAATGATATTTGGATCAATGATCACTCAAAATCCTCTCCATTCTGCATTGGAACAGTTATTGCCGTGTAAATTGTTTAGTTCGTTTATTTCATGTTCCTGCTAAATGCAAACTACCCTCCAAGGTTTTGCAAAGTATATGGAAAGAGATAGAAAGAAGGATGCTGCATCTAAGCACTTATCATTTCCTTGGTAACTCTTGGAAATATAAAAAACAGAAACTAAGAAAGCAGGAAAGTATAAATGCCAGCATTATCAGCCACCTGATGACATCAGAACTTTTGCAAGGGGCTTGCAAACTTACGTGCATACCAAGCATTATTTGCATCTGAAATATAAAATGCACATTGTAGGCACTGCCCTTCATTTTGTTGGTTGTTGTACTACTGATTTTTTTTTTGTACATCCTGATTATTTGGTCACTATATATTTTCTAAATTGATTGTTAGTCAAAATCCAACTGTAATCATTGGGGACATCTGAAAAAAAATGTTACACTATAAAATATTAGAACCACTATTAAGAACAAACAACAATCACTTCTGGAATAGTGTCTCCTTAAATCTGAGACGTCAGACTTGGACTTAAACCTTAGAAAAGGATAAAGAAGAAGAGACTTTTGTGCAGTTAGATATGAATATAAGTCAAGCACAAGACCAAATCTGGGACAGAGTTACCATTTTTTGTTGAATGTGAACCCCTAAGATGATCCCAACAGGTAGACCTGCCTTGTTATCCTAAAGTTAGACTGCCTAAGGAAGAGGCAGAGAATTGTGCTAGAAGTCCACAACAATATTTCTCCAATATGAAAAATTCCCTGAAACTTAACCTGAGTTCTGACAGGTACTGTGTTGGTAATGGTTTTCCTGTAGATCTTATTTGTTTCTGAACCTCTAGGTCAGATACAGTACAGGGAACACATAGAACATGAACAAATGAGTCTCTGAAGCTCTTGTAGTTTCACAGTAATCATATGGGACCTGGGTAATAGCTCTTAAAAGGCAAATAGTGCAGTGACTAGCCGGTTTAAATGTAGATAAAGTACTACAATCAACGAGTTAGGAGATTTCATCCAAATTTTTCTAGGACTGAAATTTTATTGATCAAGTATAACTTGAAATCAAAAGCCATCTGCCAGGACTTCTAAAACATTTCTGCTAAACACTGATGATGATGATGATGATGATGATGATGATGATGATTAGAGAGAGGGGGAGAGAGCGTGGGAGAAGGGAAGAGGGAGAAGGAGAGAGAGAATCTCAAGCAGACTCCTTACTGAGCCCAAGCCTGACACAGGCTCAATTTCATGACCCTGAGATCATGACCTGAGCCGAAATCAAGAGTCAGACGCTTAACCGACTGAGCCACCCAGGCACCCCTAAACACTGATTTTTAATTATAATTTTATTGCCGCAGGTTTGAAAATCTAACTTAATTGGATATAGGTAGAAAAGGAGGGGGGGAATGAGATAAGAACACAAAGGTCACTTCTTACAATTAGTTAATTCACTGCTCATTTAGCAGTTGAGTATCCAAAAGACAATAGAGCATTAATAGAAAACACATAAACTTGCCTGGTGGAATTGCAATACCACTAGCCATGTACACAAGAGATTTTTCAAAATTATAACTATTTGAAAAGTACTTTTGAAAAGTACCTCTGTGTAGAAACTAACTCTTCAGAAGATGACAGAAAAAGCCTGTCCGTCTTGCTTCCATTGAGCTGATTTTATTAAACTGACTATTTGTTTGGGGATTGGCTATTATGGCAAAACTAAAGCTTGCAGCCATGTCTAAAGACTTTCTTAAAAAAAAAAAATCAATCCTATGCCAGTCAAATTCCATACAAGTCACACATCTGTGAGCTGCATTCAGTCTACTGGGACCCCCAATTTGTCACCCTATCAGCAAGACATATTCAATTTCCTTTCTTCTCACCAAAATGAATTGTAATACCTTTTGCACCCTTGACATCTCACCAGGATCCTAAACATTAGCCTTTGTACAATCAGGAACAGCTTAAAAATGTAAAGCCAAGAGCTTATCAAATCCTTCTCATTACTTGGCCTGTTGTAAATAACAAAACTCCAGCTTTTGCAAGTCTCATTGGCATCATCCGTACACTTTCCTCAACATCAATTGGCAGGGCAGTGTCACCCATAACGAATTCCTGGAATGTGGCCAGTCCCGGCAGCCAAGCTCAGCTGGCTGCATCCCAGCTCTGCATGGTGTCTGAACATGCTGGCACGAAGGAGAGCAGCAGAGTAGCTGAATATTATGAATTATAAGCTGGACAGAGGTGACCACACACTAAAGAAACCCTGTAGAGATTAGCTAAAGAACTTTAAGACACAACTGCTCATATGTCAGCTATTGGAAAGTGTAAGCAATAGACATAGACTTTATGCAACATGGCAATAAGAAATGGCTCCTTTGGGAACCAGGTATGGGCAACCTGGGAAGGGCAGATAAGAGCCCATGTTCATTTCCATATTCCAGGTTTCATCTGGCCTGCCCCTACACCTTGATAGATCACCAATGTTTGCTCCCATCCAGGTCCCATTTTATTCAGCAAAATAATGCCTCTCTTTACTCACCGAAGAATAACAAAGTGATAAATTAATTGGATGCAAGGAGCATAGTCATACCACCTGAATCAGCTAGCTTATACATATCACTGAAGAACAGGGACATTTGCTAGAAACCCATGAAGTGAACCAGGAAATTCCAATCATCTCCTTTGTATGATCTGCCTTTGTGTGCACTTCCAATGTGAATTATAGAACTAGTAATTTGTCAGTATGTAATTTAAATTATTAATATGTGCCTATGGTAGACTGTTATTTCACACAAAACTCTAACCACTGCTGATAAAATTACTGCTCTTATGCAAGAACTTTAAAGAGTATGATGATGTTAAAGTCATTAAAAGTGAAGTTTTTAGGCAGGGTCTGGATGACCATCTGTCAGGTAAAGATTCCTGCATTGGATGAGGGCAGGGTTAGTGGGAAATTATCTTGATGACCTTTCCAGGCTTTTCCATCAACTTTATGTGATACAGCACAGCCACTGAAATATAGGCATAGAATTTTCAAGAGACACAATATGATCCTATGTACAATTGTGTTAGATACATGAATAACCCAGAAATGAATATATCACATTTAATTTTCAATTTATCCTGGGCAAATAATTTACTGATTCTCATATTGCAAAATGTTTGGAATTACACCATACACAACACAGCTGATACTCTCCAGAAGTTGACATTTTAAGATATCAGGACATACAAATCATATTACGCTAAATGTGCAATAAATTTACCACTATGCACACGAATGATGACATAGCACTTATGTGTATGAAGTAAAATAACAAATAAGGTTCACATTATTTTAGTTTTACTTTGAAATAGATGACAAGATTTCATGAAATTCATTTACTGGTAAGTGCTACCTTAAGCACTTTACATCTCTATTTTATCCCTCACCACAACACTATTACGGAGGTTCCGAGGCTAAGAAAAATTCAGCGACTCGCTCAAGGTCACTCAGCTAATAAGCAGCAGGGCAAAGACTTGAACCTGCTTCGAAGACTATCTGATCTGGAACCCCCTACCTAGCACTGAGCATGGGGCTTCCAGGTCCCTTCCTTTCTTCCTTACTAGCAGGCAACACTGAAACTTCTGCTGCTTAAGTTTATAATGGTGAGTGTGGGAGGAGGTGGTCTGAAGCTTGCCTGGCAGACTGAGGAAAACTAATTTGAGTTTTAAAATAGGAACTGAACAAAGTTGGCAGGGCTTTGCAAAAAAGAGGTATAGGCATGCTACTACTCTTGTAAATAGGTTCAGTATTCCCGAAAGCTATCTGTATCTTGGAATGAGAGCTATAAAACTTTTCTTGCCCTTTGACTCAGTAATTTCAGTCTTTGGAATATACCCCAAGGAAATAACACAAAAGAAAAAGGTAATTTGTTCAAGATGTTCATTCAGGGGCTATTTGAATTAGTGAAAAACTGGAAATAACCCAAATTTCCAGTAATAGGACAATGACTAAGCAAACTAGGCTATGTAGAAAAAGAAAAAGAAAAAACTTCATAATCCCTAATAATGGCAAATGTAGACTACATTCACATTTGGACATATAGGTAAGAAATAACTCTAAAAAGTAGAATACAAATTAGTATAAGCATAGTCTTGTGGCAAGACTTTTTTTTTCACTTGTGCCAAGTAAAATACTCTGTGCATTAAAAATCACACAAGAGAAATGTGAATTCATAAAGAAGTATATGCCTCATTTCATTGTTGTAACTCCCAACAATGGAACTGGTCATACAGGCTATCCTTAATAAAAACTTAAAGACAACTTATATAGAGCTAGTTTTTAAACCAATACCAGACTGTATTTCGCATGTATTAATGTGCCGTCAGTGAGAACTGATTTTTTTATGAGGACTTATTATGTGCTAGATGCTCTTCCAACTGCTTTTCCTGTATCCTCTCATATAACTCCCCAACAGCCTCATGAGATAGGTATTATTATTATTATCATCTCTCTTCCAAGAGGAGGCAATTGGAGCACAGAACAGCTAAGCAACTTGCCCAGGTCACACAGGCTATGGCAGATGTGGAATTCAACCAGGGTAGACTGTTGCTATGGTCTACATGCAGCCATTATGCCGTAACATCTTCTCTTATTTGAAAGAAGTATCTAGATCTTGTTCTTTCCCATTAATCGTTTCCAGATTTTGTTTTCTGCTTTTCTTCTTCACCACGTCTGTTTGGTTTATAATCTATAGAATCCTTGCAGGAAAGAACAATCACCGGAAACAGAAGTTGAGATAAAATACTCCCCATCTAGTGTCAACCGCATGAACATAATCAACTTGCCCGAACTGGTGAGACTTTGTCCAAGAAGTAAGACTAGAGTAGGGTTTTTAAATCAGGTGAGGGAACTGGAGAGGCTGAAAAATAAAATCCTATTGTGGGCACATGGGATAATTGAAAAGGAGAAAAATATAACACATGGAGCAAATGTGATACTCAAATGACATTGAATCTAAGAAATAAGTTGCCTGATGATAAGTGACAAATATAGAAGAACATTTCAAACTCTTGGGAAAATGATAATTTAAAAATTTATGTTTTATATTTACCTAGCTTCTTATATTTTACAAAGTATTTGTAATTTATGATCTTATTTAATTCTCACGCTGTAAATGGTGAATAGTATAGTTGATAGGGGAGAAAACAGAGAGTCACAAGATTAAGTGTCTCAC
Organism: Ursus arctos; assembly: GCF_023065955.2. Lineage (NCBI taxonomy): Eukaryota > Metazoa > Chordata > Mammalia > Carnivora > Ursidae > Ursus > Ursus arctos. Next base: position 56,594,729 of record NW_026622763.1, read on the forward strand.
CCAAAAGCAGGCCCATTTGTCCTTAGTGGGGCCGGACCTCCATCCCAGCCCTCGTTCTCAGTAGAGCTAAACACTGATGCTATTCAAGACAAAGCCCGGTGCAGACCTTCCCTGTAAATCATTCAGAGCCCATGAAGCCCTAGGCCATAAGTATAAATACACTGAGAGAAGTCCAGAAAACAAATCTAATATAAGTGCAGAGATGAAAATTAAATATGTAACAGGATCCTTTTAAATGAAGGAGGCAGAGTAAAGGCAGGACTACCATCTATAAACTCAACTGTTTGGGAAATGTGGGCAGGTAGTTGTATGTTCAGAAAAACACAAAACTCTAATCCTTTTATCTGAATCCTTATAAGAGGCACATTGTAAGACTCTGTCAAATTTGGTAGAAAATAACATTGTTGCTTTATCGGTACATTCCATGGAAACATTTGCAGAGTGAATGAGGCAGCCTACAATTTATATATCCCTAAACATCCTCACCTTCTCATGGGACTCCGTCTTATGGAAGCCTAGGCTTTCTTGAGAGACCAGAGCAAATGCTGCCTCTTCTAAGAAGTCCCTTCAGGTTCTTCAAGTGAGATGAACCCTCCCTTTCCTAGGCATTCATAGCACGTTCTAGGTCATCTTATTGATGATCTTGCCTTCTGCCTTGTTCAGCTCCAGGATGGCATAACACACTTGGGATTTATCTTTGTGCTTCCTACAGCCCCAACACAAGCGCCTTCACACTGTAGTTTTTCACTGAATTGGTAAGAAATTGTCTCAGGTCCTATCACGCTCTAAGGGTTTATAAACCTTTCCCAGGATTTGGGATATTCAAATCCAACAACAGATATGACCTCAGTAAAGGACTCTCTTCACTTAAAAATCTTGCACTGGGTGTTATACGCAACTAATGAATCATCGAACTTTACATCAGAAACCAGGGATGTACTGTATGGTGACTAACATAATATAATAAAAAAAATTAAAATAAAAAAAATTTTGTCTCCTTATAATCATATTTTATGCTGACCTTTTAATATCAGAACATTTGCATTCATTTAATGCATTAGTAATTACCACTAGCAAATAGCAAGCTCACATCCAGAAGGTTAAATTATAGAGTGTCTTTTTTAATCCAATAGGTGTATGGCAGTCATCAAACTTAAACTAATTTGAGATTTGCTTTTACCACAAATTTCATAAATACTCCACCATATTTTATCCAATATGAAGGTAAGAGCTTCAAAGCCAGAAAGAACTTCAGCTTTTTGAAGAGTCTGTCTTTTAATATGAGCTGGTGAATAAACTACGGTGAAAGAACTTAAAATTTCAGAACAAAAAGATATCACTTCTACCAAAGTCAAATGCTCTTCAGGGACAAAAATAATGTTCTTTTTATTAGTAATTTGGAATAACGATTAAATAACATTCATTTTATTGAGATTTTTATATAAGAACTAAGAGAACAATTCTTCATAGTGGTTATGAAAACACAAGAGCAAGTGTTGAGTTTCTGAAACAGTCATCTTCCTAATTCCTTATCTTCCCTTGGGTGGTGGTGTGATCCTCAATTAAAAAGCTTACTTATAAGGAAGATGAAGACCAAGGAAAGAATACTACTGAGTCTTGCAATGAAAAGTAAACTAAGAAAAAGATAAAGTGATTATTTTCAATTGTACCACATTCTATGAAATATCCAAAACTTCCATTACATTTTGTGTAACATGAGAAAAAGCTTTTGATCCATGAATAGGTTAATCCAACAACTATTCACAGAAGTCCTGTCCTTTGCAGGGAGAATAGCAATCAATGATCAAGGAAGAGTACAAGTCACAAAAGGCATGAAAACTTACCTTTTCATCATCTTCAGTAAATGGAGCACCTTCAGGAATCTTATTTATCGCTTGGGCCACACCAATAATCTCACCATCACTGCTTCGGATAGGCATGCACAATAGTGATTTTGTCTTGTAACCAGTTAGTTTGTCAATTTCATCATTGAATCTTCGATCCTAAAAATTAGACAGAGAAGGCATTAAATGCATGTGCATTGTTATCAGGGAGAAGGGGAGAGATGTGTATTTCTGTGTATGATATTTTATCACTAGGAAATGATATTTTATCATTTTATCCAATGAATTTTTAATAACAATACCAGATTTGATTTCATGTTGAAGTCACCAAAGGAACAAAAATGAAAATAAATCATTACCATAGTTGTTAACCATGGTAAATGATGAAAAAACTTTAAACCTGACTATAACAACATCTCAAAGTTGGAGAAGGGGCAAGCGTTTTTTGTTTTTATTTTTTTTGGGGGGGGGGGACACACACTCAAGAGCAGGGGGAGAGACTGAGGGAGAGGGAGAGAGAAAATCTTAAGCAGGCTCCATGCCCATCCTGGGGACCATCTTGGAGCACAACACGGGGCTCAATCTCAGGACTCTGAGATCATGACCTGAGACGAAATCAAGAATTGGATGCTTACCCAACTGAGCCTTCAAGGCACCTCCCAGGAGCAAGTAATGGAACTCCACACTATGCTATTTATTCAAATATGTTATTTCAACTGATTATGAAGTATCATATAAGAAAAAGACCTAATAAATTCATATTAAGCACTATGAAAAAATATGCAGAAAAGCACTACTTTACTTCTGGTCAAAATGTCCTATGAAAAAAGAACCTATGAGTCCCTAATGATACTTTAAAAAAACAAAAACAAAAACAAAACAGTATGATGGAAGGGAGGAGAGAAAAGCCTTCTTTATAGAATGTCAGCTTAAAAAATGTAGAAGGAATGCTAAATTATATATTATCTGTTTCACGACTACCAATATAATAACATATACAAGCAAGGATCACCAATGGATGCTAATACCATTGAGTGAAAGGTTGTTAAACAAAATATTTACATAGTCTCATGGTGCCACCCCAATGATTCCCTATTAAATTCAAAAACAAAAAGATGTCTTTATTGTGACGACATCGGGTGGACACCACGTTAAACAAGTAATCAAACTTAGCATTACCACTAATGAAACAAAATAATATCATATGCCTCCTGACGGGATGCAACATCATCAAAAACGGAGTGTTCTTGTCAAATGTGTAACATTAATCTGACCATTCAGGAAAAGAAAATTAAGAAAAATGCAGATTATTGGTCATTCTATCAGAAGACTGGCCTGAACTCTTCAAAAATGTCAATATAATGAAAGACAAAAAATTTTAAAATAAAAATAAAATAGGGCTATGGGAGCTGTGCTGGTTTAAAGAAGACTTAAGAGACCTGAAATCTAAATAAAATGTGTGATCCTTCATTGAAAATTATGATGCAATTTCTGGGTGTGGAGGGGTGACAATTAGAGAAAGTTGAACATGGACATTGTGTTAGGTAATACCACTCTATCAACATAAACTTTCGTAGGTGTGACAGTGGTATTATAATTAAGTAGAATGTTCTTTTTTTAGGATATACATTCTATAGCATTTTGGTGTGAAATATCACAATACTTTCAGCTTACTTTCAAATGGTAAGAAAAAGAAGGAAGGGAAGGAGGAAGAAAAGAGGAGAGAGAGAGAGGGAGAAAAGAGACTGGCTCTTGAAAAGTTAACAGAGGCTCTCTGCTCAGCGGGAAGCCTGCTTCTCCCTCTCCCTCTGTCTACTGCTCTGCCTACTTATGCTCTCTCTCTCTCTGTCAAATAAATAAATAAAATCTTCAAAAAAAATAAAAAAGAAAAAGAAAAGGTAACAGGGACTAAAAATGTTCCAAGGAAGATGATAAACTAGATTCCAGCTCACTGCTTCAAGCAAGGGGCTGAGTGGAGTGAAGCTTCTCCCAAGGACTTCAATACTCTTTCTTAAAAGAGGCTTAAAAAGCAACAAAGCCCTGCTGTCTACCATCATCTAAAGCTATGAATTTCATCTGACTAAGAGTTGGGGGAGGCTGGCTGTGGACAGGGTGATAGCCTCAAAACTAAACACTGTTGGCCTTCTGATGAAGTCTGTGTTATCTTCAGTATCACAAGGACAGGAGCCATTAAATCCATACTAAGACCTGGTTCTGGTCTGGGAACTTATGGAAGCTACCCTAAACCCTTAGTTAGGAAGGGAAGAGCCCTGAAGGAGAGACAGAAATCAAAACCCAAACTAAATGAATCTCCTGCTCAAAATGAGCCTGCAACCAAACTTTCAGAAAAACACTAATTTGTGTTAATTTTTTAAAAAAATGTGCCAAGGAACCATTATGTGTCAAGCTGTGAGCTAGGAGATATAGCAGGAAGCAAGAAAGGCATTATCCCAGCTGCACAGAACCTGCAACCTGTAGGTGAGGCAGATGACATATAAACGTATAGTCATGTATTGTAGTAAGTGATACTAGGAAAAGAGCAGGGTGCCGTGAGGGAGATTTAATAGGAGGGGTCTATTTTCATGGTCTATCTGAAAACAGGACAAGTAGGTTATGGCTTGCATCATGAGTTAGAATTAGCCAAAGAAAGTTGGGGAAAACTTTCCAGGAAGTTAGAAGAACACATGTGAAGATCCTGAAGAAGGAAAAAGCTTAATAAGTTCCTCAAACTCCAAGGTCAGTATGGCAAAAGCACAGGGAGTCAAAGGGAGAAAGGAGGGAGGCAGGGGCCAGATGGTATCAAGAATTACAGGCTTGGAAAGGAGTTATAACATTAACCCTAAACGCAATGGAACATCATTGAAGATCTTGAAGCAGAGGATGATATGACTCATTATCCAGCACTTAGCATTCACTGAAATCATCTTGTTAGTTTACTTGTTCTCCCTCCATTAGTATATAAGATCAAAGACAGCAGAGATTTTTGTCTCTCTTGTTTCCTGCTTCATACTGGCATATTGTAGGTGCTCCATAATAGTCATTTTTTTTTTTTGAGTGATAGGAAGGTTTTTTTTAAGATTGTACCGCAATTATGCAAAATTAGAAAAGATGGAAAGGCCCTAAGGCCCCACATTTCACTCCCTGGTGTGTATTTAGAGATACTTTTGCACATGTATAGAAAAGAGATATACAAATGTTGACTACAAAATCAATTATGAAAAGAAAAAAATGAAAAGTGATTTCGATGTTGGTCAACAGAAAAACAAATTATGATCTCTTGTTCTGATACCGTACTATATAATAATTTTAATGAATAAACTAAAGCTGCTTGTATTAACATGAGCAAATATCAAAAACATGTTAAGTAAAATAGACAACATGTAATCTGATACCAACTATATAATACCACCAATATTTAAAAACGATACTAAACACTATGTATGGATTCAAATATGTACCAAAAGTATAAAGCATACATGAGTATAATAAACTCTAAATTTATGTAAGTAGTTATCTCTGGGAAGGAAGGGAGGAAATTGTGTCAGGACAGGGTATAGAGGAGATTTCAACTCTGCCAACAGTTTTCCTTCTTTAGAAAAAAAAAACACACAAACAACTGTGAAGCAAATATAGTACAGTGTTAAGATTTTATAAACCTTGAGGGTTTGTTTCCATCTAAATGTTTGCAATATTTTATAATAAAAAGTTTTTTAAAATAATTATCGTTATATTAGTCACCATACAGTATATCCCCAGTTTTTGATGCAATGTTCCATGATTCATTATTTGCATATAACACCCAGTGCACCACGCAATACATGCCCTCCTTAATACCCAGCACTGGCCTATCCCAATCCCCCAACCCCTCCCCTCTGAAGCCCTCAGTTTGTTTCCCAGAGTCTACAGTCTTTCGTGGTTCATTCCCCCTTCTGTTTACCTCCCTTCATTCTTCCCTTTCTTCTCCTACCGATCTTCCTATTTCTTATGTTCCATAAATGAGTGAAACCATATGATAATTGTCTTTCTCTGCTTGACTTATTTCACTTAGCATAATCTCCTCCAGTGCCGTCCATGTTGCTGCAAATGTTGGGTAATCATTCTTTCTGATGGCTAAGTAATATTCATTTGTATATATGGACCACATCTTCTTAATCCAGTCATCTGTTGAAGGGCATTTAGACTCCTTCCACAATTTTGTTATTGTGCATAGTGCTGCTATGAACATTGGGGTGCATATGGCCCTTCTCTTCACTACGTCTGTATCTTTGGAGTAAATACCCAGTAGTGCAATGGCTGGATCATAGGGTAGCTCAATTTTTAACTTTATAAGGGACCTCCACACTGTTTTCCAAAGTGGCTGTACCAACTTGCATTCCCACCAACAGTGTAAGAGGGATCCCCTTTCTCCACATCTTCTCCAACACTTGTTGTTTCCTGCCTTGTCAATTTTTGCCATTCTAACTGGTGTAAGGTGGTATCTCAGTGTTTGGACTTGAATTTCCCTGACGGCTAATGATTTTGAACATTTTTTCATGTGTTAGTTAGCCATTTGTATGTCTTCGTTGGAAAAGTGTCTGTTCATATCTTCTGCCCATTTTTTGATTTGATTATTTGTTTCATGTGTATTGAGTTTGAGAAGTTCTTTGTAGATCTTGGATACTAGTCTTTTATCAGCAGTGTCATTTGGAAATACCTTCTCCCATTCCGTGGGCTGAGTTTAAAACCATTTTAAAAAAATTAAGAACTTTGTGGAAGATGACACAGGATTGGAATATGACAAACCAATTAGGAAATTTCAATGGTCCAGGCAAGACAAGAGGATGGTCTGGGTTAAGAAAAAGGCAATGAAATTACATCGGAAACCGGGGATGTACTGTATGGTGACTAACATAATATAATAAAAAATCATTAAAAAAAAAAAAAGAAAGGCAATGAAGGTTAGACAGGTTGGAAGTTGAAGTCTACAGTACTTCCTGATGGATTGGTTGAGGATGGGGGACTAGAAAAAGAAGAGTATATCTCTGGTTTTTTTTTTTTTAATTTCTTAATTTTTTAAAGATTTATTTATTTATTTATTTATTTATTTATTTATTTATTTGACAGAGAGAGAGAGACAGCCAGCGAGAGAGGGAACACAAGCAGGGGGAGTGGGACAGGAAGAAGCAGGCTCCCAGCGGAGGAGCCTGATACAGCGCTCGATCCCAGAACGCCGAGATCACACCCTGAGCTGAAGGCAGGTGCTTAACGACTGAGCCACCCAGGCGCCCCTCTGGTTTTAATTCGAGAAACTATGTCACTCATTTAAGAAATTTAAGAATTTAAGAAATGAAACAGATGAACATAGGGGGAAAAAATGGAGAGGCAAACCATAAAACAGAACAACCTGAGGGTTGCTGGAGGGTAGGTGGCTTTGGGATGGGCTAAATGAGTGATAGGTATTAAGGAAGGCACTTGTGATGAGCACTGGGTGTTATATGTAAGTGATGAATCACTAAATTCTACTCCTAAAACTAATATTCAGGAGTAGAATGGTCCTATACACTATATATTATGTTAACTAACTAGAATTTAAATAAAAAATTGAAAAAAAATTTGAGAAACTATGGACGGAAGTACCATTTACTGGAATGGAAGAGATCCAGATGAAGGTGAAAGTCTACATGTAAAGAAAGTCAAGAAGGTTGATGAATCAGTTTATTAAGCAAGGTGAGGTGCATCTTTTGACCTAAATCACAAGCTGCATGTGAGAACTACCTGAGAAGATTTTCAAAAACCAAAGCTTGGGCTCCCCCCCAAATTGAATCAATGAATATTAGGCATTGGTATTTTTTAAATGTTTATAGGTGATTCTCATATGAGAACTGTCCTGAATGACAAGGAGATTAGTCACTAGTGAGATCAATAAAATTCATTGATAGGGAGAGGCTTAAGATAGGAAAAAACAAGGAGAGCAGCACATATTCATATATCAGATGGGGTGGACCGTTTTAGACTGGACTTGAAAATCCACTCTGGAGTAGACATGGCCCATCTGTTCTTACCTTTGTGATAACTGGCATCTCTGGAGAAGGGCCTCATCCACCCAAGTCCAACTCTGTGTAGACCAACCACCAAGACTGTGGGGTATTCATTGTCAAACGATCCAAAGCACATGAGAACAACAGACATGGGGATGCTTCAGCATGACCGGGGGCACCAAAATATTATAAACCCTCCCACCATCTCTCCAACTCTCCGTACCCATCTGATAAACTTCTAACTCGAGGAGAAAAAAATAATTATGTTGATATATGTGGCGTTAATCTTACAATTTAAAAGCTGCGAAGAAAGATTTATTTCATTAGGTTTTAGTGGCTTTTTTAAAAAAAATAATTCATCTTAAAATATGCTTTGTCCAAGTCTTCATTACACTACTTATGGGATAATTATCACAAATTAACCCAAAAACTTGATATAATCCATCTAATGGGAGGTCAGAAGAGCTGATATAATTGTACACTTTCCTAATGTATATTAATCTCTAGATTAATTTTCTAATTTTAAAAAATGAAGAAAGTTGAGCAAAAATTGAGGTATAAATTAATTGGAGGAGATGAAGAAAACTAGGGAGATAATTAGATAAAGAAACACATTACTGTGATGTTATACAGAGAAGGAAATTTTAAAAACAGAAGACAGCAAAAAAAAAAAAAATAGATTTCACTTGCCAAGTAATGACCACAAATGAGTGTAGTAGTAAGGGAAACATAGGATGTTTTGGAAGACATAGCTGGAGGCCACATCTAGTGTAAGGTCAGAAAAAATCCCCCAAATAAAGTGAAATGTGTAAGCTGACACCCAAAGGATCAATGTCTCAGGAAGAGAAAAATAGTACCCAAAATGCAAAAGCAATAGAAAATGGGTAAATTTGAGGAATTGAAAGAAGTTGAATATAGCTCTCAATGGAGGAATCCGAGATGGGACAGGAAAGATCAGCTGGAGACTAATGAAGGGGTGCCTAATGACCAGGTTTAGAATTATAAATTTATCACAGGAAGGGGAGGGCACTAGAGGGTTTTAAGAAGGTGAGTGGGAGTAATATAACTGATTCTTCATTTCAGAAATACCACTCGGGCTTATGTGTAAAGAATGGATTGGAAGCAAGAGATCTAGGTGAGAGGCAAACCATCTCTGGACTGCGATGGTGGTTAATGACAGCAGGGGTGATAGGAATGGACTGAGTTCAAAGATATTTAAGAGGTAGAATCAATAGGACTTGTTGATTAATTTGATGAAAGGTTGTAAAAGAGTAAAAAATGACTCCATATATCGGGTACAGGTACCTGGGTGAGTGGCAGAGCGATTCACTGAGTGAGACACCCAGATTCAGAGGTGGGAATATGAGTTCCCCTGTATACATTTTGAGGTTTAGTTGACTATAGGTCATCCACATGGTGGTATTGCCCCCAAAGTAGTTTGAGAGATAAATTAAATATATATATATATATTTTTTTAATTTCAGAAAAAATACTTAGAATGGAAAGTAGAGACAGTTTAGGTAAGAATGAGAAACTCCGATCAATAACTTTTAACCTGAGGTCTGCAGAAGCTCTCCCCACTCAATAGCAAAACTTCAAAGAAGGCCAAGTAAGGAGGAAACAGGACCAATAAGGTGGCAACATTGGGCCTATTTATTGCTGAAAATAGCAACTTGAATAGGAAAGTAACAAATGCCTCTAGGTCTATAATGAAATATCACATAGAGAATGGTGTCCAATTTTTACTCATCTCCCTTAGGACAAAAGAACAAGAAATGATCTACAACAGGTGAGATTTCTAATAAATTAAAGTAAGGGCTTCTTTAATAAGGTTGTTAAAATCTGAAATGAGTTTCTTATGATTGTGGTAGACTCTTCTTGCTTCAAGTATTTTTATGTCATAATATTTTTCCTATCGCAAATATTTTAAGTATAAGTGCTCTTATAAAAAGAAGTGCAGGGATCTTCTCAGTGCCTTTTGTGCAGGCCTATTTTTTGCATGTGACACTCAGCTATGATTTTTAAGATTTAAAAAGACAAAGTCATAAAGCCAAAGGCAATTTTTACTTTTTAGTAATGGAACTGAACTGTGCCTGCTAAATAGAGAACAGTAATTTGGTACATTTCTGACTCAGGATCTTAGCACTTGCAGCCTATTCTGCAAGTTCCTCAGTTGAATGTGATGCCACAAAGCACACCCAGAAAATAAGTCTTACCTACAAGATCCACTGAGGCTGCAGAAAGAATGAACTTCTGCAGTCTGAGTTTTCAGGTCCTTTAGAAAAGAGCTATGTTCACTGCACTCAAGAATCCCAGCCAGCCCCAAAGAGACACAATTTAGAGGCACATAAGGAGCATCAAAGCAAAAGGGAGTCCATCCCTTTTCATTTTCTCTGAGAAGCCACTCAAGGCTCCCCAAGGCAAGAGCCAGAGCTAAGAATCTTATCCGGGTCTTAGACTCATGAAAAGGATGGGTCACATAAGATATCGTTCATCCTCTCTGTATTTAAGGCTTCTCTCCCCAACACTTTATAGTAAAATTTTTCCAGTGCTCATGATTAAGCCAAGAACTAGTCTTGACCACCGTTTAACCTATAAGGGTGATTGTTTTAACCACAATTTCAACCCTATCTTGGTTCTTCATAGTCAAAATGATCAAACTCTTCAAGTCTGAAAATGTCCACATGATGGTAATCTTTTCAGAAGATACATATGAAGACACATGTAAATGCAAAAAGTCCCTATTAATTCCATGAAATGTTTAATGAATTTGTATCTGAGTCATTGTGTCCACAAATAGAGAAAAGGTGATACAAGATATATGTGTATATATGGTATTTTTTCCTTCTTCAGACTCTTATACATTCATAGGAATAGAACAGCGGTCACCAACCCTTGCTAACATTAGTATCACTTGGGGAACTTTAGGTAACTACTGCTGTCCTAGCTCCACCCTGACCAATTAAATCTTATGGGTGGGCGGAGGAGCTGGACAGGAGATCTGACTTTTGGCGCTCCTACAGCCAAAGTCAGGGTTAAGAACCACTGAATTAGAGGTCCCTTAATAAACCCAAGGCCCCCAGGGCTCTGAGGGGAATACATTGTAAATCACTGCTTTAGAGCTTTCAGGACAAGTGTATTTGTTAGCTTTGTTTTGTTTTGTTATTTTTTCCATCTATTTTCCCCGAAGGCTTAACATACCAGGCCTGCACACCTTCTCCAGCACCCTACCATCTCACCCCTGCAAAGAAAGGTTTGGAGACCAAGTTCAGTTCCGCTTTTCATCCACATCTTTTTAAAATGCCTTATGGAGTTGCAATGTAGAGAAGCTAATGGAAATACAAACTATAAAAGGAATAAGCCATTGAAATTCTAACTGATAGGTTGCCAAACTGTCTGAGGCTTTAAAAAAAATTGCTTTTATTGGTACATCATTAGTAACACTCATTTAATTCCCATTAATAAAAGCATCTCCTTTACATTTGTGACTTATCATAAACATCACTTATTTTCCAGAAAATGCTTGAAAGGCTAAGCTCTTGAAAATTTTGATTTGTCTTTAAAGATTTCAAATGTACTATCCTGCTTTTCTCCATACCGAGAAAGATAACTAATTGTTCTGAATTGATGCAAAGCTTGAGATTATATTGCATAAAAACAAAGACATAGTAACTAGATAGCTAATTCTTTGGGCCTCCTAATTCAATACTTGCTGAGAAAAAGTGCAAAATTTTTATTGTTGTTCTTAATATGTATTCGCAGAATGTCATTGCCCACCAATAAGCAAAAATCTTGTCCTTCTGAATTCTTTCACAAAAATCCTTTGGAGATTTGAATAGTACAAAATATTACCAAAAAATATGTATGTTTTTGAGGCTTCATTTTTTTATGGACCTTAAGTGGGCAGTGGAGCAGTTTGTAAATACACACACGTCAGCTCTCCTTGGTAAATGTTTAATAGGCATACTTACATTTAAATCTTCCAAGCTGAATTAGTAGTTAACACATGCCATAGAAGAATTTAATATGAGGTTTCAAAACCACTGTTACTGTCATTTGAACTACTGTTATTCAGTGTCATTGTCATTACCAAGTTGCTTGGAAGGTTACCCATTTTAGTTATGTTGCTAAAGTCAACTTGGTTTGCTGGAGTTATTTCTTTGTTCTTCCCTTCTTAGTTAGCACTTTTCTTTGGCCCTTATTATAGTCATCATGGCTATTTTTGTTTATCTTTCTTATTGATAAATACAAATATATCTCAAGGCAAAAGACACAAGAGTATGGAAAAACTACAGCACAGTTGAAACCAAAATTGCAGGTGAGGTGGTACAAAAGAAAAGAATTCTTAAACTTCTTTAATAGATAGCACAGATCCCTATTAGAAATATACTGTAAGTGTGCAGATATATTGTAGGTAGAATTAAAATACAACTCCATGCTCTGTAAGTTTTACTGTGTGTAATTAAAATGTCTGAGAAAAGGCCAGTACATGAAAAGAGAGCTATGCAAAGAGTTAGCCGGAGGCACCTTCCTTCCTATCACAGAGTGGACATCTAAGAACTGCAGTGAATCAGGGAGGCAAGGCTATAAGTTAGAACCAGGAAGTTTAAGAAGTCTGCAAATATGAAGAAGGGATGGTCAGCATGGAGTTGTGGATAAGGCACCAAATAGTCAGGAACCAGGAATACAGGGAAAGTCAAGGACAAGACCGTGATGCATGAAAAGCCAGGTGTGGGTTGGGAGTATGAATGTAACAATGATACACTAGAGACTTGGTCTCATCACTTGTTTTAAACCTAACAAAGGGGGTGCCTGGGTGGCTCAGTCGATTAAGCAACTGTCTTTGGTCCAGGTCATGATCTTGGGGTACTAGAATACAGCCCCATGTTGGGCTCCATGCTCAGCGGGAAGCCTGCTTCTCCCTCTCCCTCTGCCTCTCCCCCTGCTTGTGCTCCCTTGCTCTCTCTCTCTCTGTCAAATAAATAAATAAAATCCTTAAAAAAAAAAACCTAACAAAGACCACCTCCAACAACCCCCTTGTACTCTTCAAACTATGGCCCATTGAGACAACCCAAAAAGTGGCCCCAAAATGTAACTAATTCATTAGCAACTATATCAGTCAGGTCCTGACCTTTCCCACGTTTATAGCAAATACTGTAATTTCTAGTGTCATAGTATATATTTTTTCATTACATATTTTATTTAGATTTTATTGTTAATATGTGGAAATTACTGTTTCTGTTGATAAAAGTTTAATGTTAAAAAGTAATTTTAAAGTTCACTCTAAAAAGTCCTGAAGTTTTCATTCTTAAACACATTTTAAAATGAAATGTGTTTTTTTAAAATATTTAAATCATTCTTTCTCATGAGAGCATGATGATAAAAATACAGAGACTACCTGATATTAAAATATACCTCAAAGCTACAATAATTATTAAAACAGGAAGATACTGTTCTAAAAACAGAAAAGTTGAGGAAAGAGAATAGAAAGCCGCATATATGTGCATATGTGTATATGTGTGTGTGAATAAATGTATTTAGTTAATCATAAGAGTAGTATTTAAAATCAATTAGAAAAGTATAGATTATTCAATTAGTTATATATTTGGAAAAAATAAATAAGATTCTTATCTCACATCATACATCAAAATGAATTCTACCTGCATAAGAAATTAAATAAAGTCATCTGATGAACTGCAAACATAGGACAGATTTACTCAAACCCTGCCAAGATACACTTCTTATTTTAATGTTACATACTAGGAGGGAAAAAAAGTTTGAATATTAAATATAATAACCAATCTTATGAGAATGCATATATACCACATATTATCAAGTGAATCCTAAATCTGCACTCAGAAAAGTCAATGGATTTATGATCAGGTGTTGGCCTTCTTTTCCACCAAACCATTAACCAAAGCAGGCAATAAAAGTAAGTATAATTCCATTGCTTTCATATATTCTATTTTAGTGATAATTCTTATCAGAAGTACAAATGGTCAAAAGTTTTCAGTAGAAGAATGAATAATGACATGATAAACAACAAACTAAATCATCATTTACTTTACTTGAAAATTATATTAAAACATTTATGTTATTTAAAAATTTAAAAATTTAAAGATAAAATAATAAAAGAATAGAAGAAATGTAACTGAACATTTGTCTGAACTCAAGAGGAGAATGTTTTTTAACCTATAAATCCAAAAGAAGGAAGCACAAAAGACTAATAGATTTGACTAATAAAAATTTTAAATTTTAGTACCTGAAAAATAATACAAACAGAATTAAAAGTAAAATAAAATTGGAAAAATATTTTTAAAAGTAGAGGCTGACAAGGTGTTGAATCCTTCACATACAGATTTCTGACAAATCAATGAGAAAAAAAGAGTAACAGATAGGAATAAGGAATTAACAAAAGAAAAATTCTCGATGGGCTATAAGTATGTGAAACTGTCAAATTACAACAATAGTTACAGTTTTTTCTATAAAATTGGCAAAGATTAAAAATCTAAGATGTCAAAATACAAGATACTCTATTGAGAGTTTTTATGAAAAGTCTATTTCTATTGTTTTAAAGATTTTTATTTATTTATTTGAAAGAGAGAGAAAGCACAAGCAGGGGGAGGGGTTGAGGGAAAGAAACAAGCAGACTCTATGCTGAGTGGGGAACCCCACACAGGGCTCCATCCCAGGACCCTGAAATCATGACCTGAGCTGAAGGCAGACGCTTAACTGACTGAGCCACCCAGGCGCCCCTGAAAAGTCTACTTTTATCTATCACTGCTGGTGAGAATACAAAATAGTGAAATATATATGGAGGACAATTTGGTAATAAATTAACAAAAACCTTTAAGGTTTTTATACTTTTCTTTTTTTTTAAAGATTTTATTTATTTATTTGACAGAGAGAGAGAGACAGCCAGCGAGAGAGGGAACACAAGCAGGGGGAGTGGGAGAGGAAGAAGCAGGCTTCCAGCGGAGGAGCCTGATGCGGGGCTCCATCCCAGGACGCTGGGATCATGCCCTGAGCCAAAGGCAGACGCTTAACGACTGAGCCACCCAGGCACCCTGAGATTTTTATACTTTTCAATACAGTAATATCACTTCTAGGAATTTATGACAAGGACAAGTTGAGAATAGAAATTGATTATATTAAGGTATATCCACACTACTACTAAAAAAAAATTATAGGTTGTTATCATACACATTTGAGTGCTTTTATTACAACATGGAAAAATGACATGACGAAAAGAAGTTTATAAAAGCAGTACTAATTAGCATAGTTACCTCAGGGTGTTGGAATTACCGTCAGGGACAGCACTATAACGTCAAAAGAGCCTTCCAAAAAGATAGAAGTCATTATACTACCTGATTGATAGGCAAGATATACCAAATGACAGCTATCAAGATGGAGGGGGGTTGAGTCTCATAAATAATATAAATATGTGAAAAATAGACAGTATAGCACTCTACACTTTTTTTCTTTTTAGAGAGGGAGGGGGGAAGGCCAGAGGGAGAGGGAGAGAAGAATCTTAAGTGGCCTCAATCTCAAAACCCTGAGATCATGACCTGAACTGAAATCAAGAGTTGGAGGCTTAATTGACTGAGCCACCCAGGAGCCCCAGCACTCTACACTTTAAGCAGGATATAGCACCAGTCTAACTAGCCGTGTTATTTTTTTAAGCCATTATTGTCCTGGCTATGAAATTCTTTACCATAAAAATTCAGTCCAGTTGAATTTCTACACAGAATGTCAAAGGAATTTGATATTTTCTGAAAATCACAGAGAACAAAGAACAAAAGGATGGCCAAGATACTATAGTTGAGCAATGTCCTGATATAGATGGATATTTCAACTCTTTTAGAATCTGACCCTCTCCACATTTAATTGCTAAACACCGCAGCATATTATATGGCACTGTATATATAATACTGGAAAACATCCTGATTTTCCAAAAGGATAAATACTAGAAACCAAAAATTAGCAGCCTTATATTTGTTCACAAAATTCTCAACAAACTATTAAACCAGTAGATGTTAAGTTAAAAAGAAAATGATTAAGAACAAATCTTCCAACCACTGAAAGTCCAGGTTAGAAAAGATCGGGCATCATCCGTTGGGAAGAAGACTTGGAAGCTGTGTGTCACTACTTCCCGCCAACCTTCCAGGTGGATGCCTAGAGCTAATTAGTTCCATATACATTCCATACCCTCTGTAAACCACTGTGCCCCTGAAATCCTTTTTTCCTGTCCTAGACCAGGCTCTCCATTTCCCTAGTGCTCATTCTAGCTTGGCTGCAAGTAAATAGCCGTGCTGAGAGTACTTGGACACTCTCCAGAAGTTATATGGCCATATGCGCCACAAAACAATGGGGCATGAATCTCCAGCCCTCCAATATGAGACAAAGAACCATGTATCAAAGGTGTTGATATGTGGTTAGGTCTCTCAGAGGTTTGTTTCCATCAGCACAAATCATTCATAAATAATCTGGATAGACACAAGTGTGGACTCAGCACCCAGGGTATATTTTCCTGGATAAAGCACCAAGATGCTTTCTAAGAAATGCTTATAAGCAGGAGTCTTCTAGATAGATACACTGGAGTACTCAGGCAGACTGATTTTTGGCAGGTTTGTCTAAATTATCCCACCTTCAATAGGTTTAGTTAGCCCCTCCTGAAACTGGTCTCCTGCCTGATGCATTGTTCCAGATAGTTCCTTGACCAGCCGGCAGAACACTGTAACAGCCTTTTTACAAACTAGATCAAGTCCTTGGCAGAACAAACCATTTATACCATTCATCACATTTTTCAGCTCTGGGTTCAGCTGGGTTAGAAAGATTAGACATATCAGCTAGTACTCACTCTCACAGAAGCAACAGGGTTAGGAACCATTCTATAAATCTCAGTTCACACTGATAAAATGAGCAATCAATTTAACCACCTACGGTTCTTCCTGGATTAGGATACGCATAGGATGGAACAACAGAAGCAAAAACCACAAAAACCCTGGGCTGCCCAAATCTACAAGACTCCCACACGCTCCTGTGGATAAAGCAATAATAGACCTCGAATATCAAAGGAAAGTTCAACTTTAAAACTTCATAGTGTCCCAGTCCCTCTGTTTACTTAAAAAGAAAGAACATCTTATGAGCATGTTTCCCGCACCATAACCCACCCACTCACGTGCTCATATACAAGAACATCTGATACATCTGGCTCTACACTACACCCAACCACTTCATAATACTGGTCACGCAGACATCAAACATTTAGGAAAACTGACTACAAGCTAGATCATCAAAATAGACAATTTGAAATCATTGTGTCAAACAACTGATATAACACAGAACATATCATTTAACCACAATGCACTTTAGTTAGAAAAAATAAAATAGAGAAATAAAATATTGGAAAATTTAACACACATTGCTGAACAACTTATCAATCAGAAAAACAAAAATGGAATTATAAACGTTTTAGAAAATATTCAGAAAAATACCAGGGTGATGTTACAAGTATTATGTACCAAAACTGCAGGACACAGAGTTATAAAAATTCTTAAAGTTTTAGTCTTAAACACTTACATTAGAAAAGAAAGAAAAGTTCAACTTAATGAAGTGAATATCCAACCACAAGGAATTAGAAAAAAAGGACAGCAAACAAAACTCAAGAAGATGAGAGAAAATAATAAAAATAAGAGCAGAAGTTAATGAAAAAGAAAATAAGCATATAATGAAGAGGGTCAATAAAGGTCCAAAAAGTAATAAAATATACAAATATAGAGAAAACAAAAGAGAAAGGCATTAAAAATTTTAAATAAAAAGGGGGTAAAGCTATAGTTGCTACAGAGATTAAGCAGATAAAATCTTTTGAACAACTTTGTGCCTATAAATTTGAAAACTGAGATGAAATAAACAGATACATACAGGTTAACAACCCAATCTTTAAAAAAAGAGAGAATGTAAAGTGTCAATTTTAAGAAATTGAATCAGTAGTTTAAAATAGTCACATTAAGCGCGGGCATGCATGCGCGCGCGTGTGCGCGCACAGACACACACACACACACACACACACACACACACACACGATCCAGATGGATTTCTAGGAAATTCTACCATTCAAGCATTAGGAAATTCTAATCTTACACAAACTATTCCATACAATGGAAAAGAGTCCTTTGTAATATAACAGCTTTCAAAACCAGACAGGGATGTTATAAGAAAAATATAGGCCAATCTCCCTTATGAGTGAATATAAATGCAAAAACTCTGAAAATAAACATTTTTACAAAACAAATCAGACAATGTATAAATAGGATAACTTATTAAGACCAAGTTGGTGTTTACTAGTTTATCATGAGAAGATCAATTAAAGTAATTCAGCACATTAACAATTTAAGGTAAAAAAATCATATCTTAATAGAAGCCAAAAAAATTGGATAACCTTCTATATCCATTTGTGATTTAAAAGAAGAGAAACAACCTCCTTAACACACTGGTAATGGAAGTCATTTTCCTAATCCAATAAAGGTCATTTCAAAAGACCCAGAGAAACTTGATACCTAACAATGAGACTTTGAAAGCATCTTCTAGAATCTCAGTTTCAAGATAAGGATGCCTATTTTCTTCAACCCTATTCTACATTGTACTGGAGGTCCTTGCACAGTAAAGCAAGAAAAAGAAATAAAAGGTAAAGGATTGAAAAAAACAAAAACCTTCATTATTTGTATATGATACGATTGCTTACACAGAAAATCTCAAAGGAAAATAAAAAGCTTAACACAAAGGGATTACTTAATAAATGTCTGCTGAGGAAATACGCAATAAAATAGTTCTACAGATTAAGTGAAATAATCTGTGTCAACTATTTGGCACACAGTAGAAACTTAATAAATACCAATTTTTTCCCCTCAAAGTTTACATTTTAGTTATTTATGTCATGTGGGCAAACAAAATTTTTAAGTAAAAATTTAAATTAATATGAGAGATGTTGGATTCAAAATCAATACACAAAAGTAAAATTACATTTCTAGATTCCCACAACAATTAGCTAAAAAGTAAATTTTTAAAACATACAATTTAAAATAGCAATAAACATTTTTAAATATCTATGATAAAGAATCTTAAGCCTTCTATAGAGAGAGCTAAAAAACCTTCATTGAAAGACATTAAAGAATAGTCAATAGGAATATCTAACATATTCAGGTGGGAAGACTAAATATCAGAAAGTATATCATAATTCTCTCCAAATTGATCTTTAACTTCAGCACAGTTCTAACAGAAACTCAACAAGCTGATTACAGAATTTACAAGAAAGAAAGGAGGGCCAACAAAAGCCAAGATACTTCTGAAGAACAAGGTGTGGGGTGGGGCTGGGAGGTTCTCCTTACCAGATATCCAGACTTACTATAACCTATGGAAATCAAGGCTGTGATACTGGTGCAGGCACTAACTAATAGACCAAAGGAAGAATAGAGGGCCTAGTAATAAATCCATGCCTATATGGAGAATGAATTTATGACAAAGCAGACATTATGGATCATGACAAAAGGTGATCTAATCAATAAATGACACAAAGTCAATTGTTTATCCAAACAGAAAAAAAAAATGAAGTTGTATCCCTATCCTACAGTCTAACGCTAAAATGAATTGAAATTAAATACTTGATATAAAATACCAAGTTATAAAATTTGCCAAAGACTATATCAAATATTTTTCTCTATAACCTTGTTTCTTAAATAAGAAGCAAATAATGCAAAATTAAATGAGAAGATTGATAAATTACAGTAAAATTCAGAATTTGAACTCACCACTGAGAATGAAAATCAAGTGGGGCACCTGGGTGGCTCAGTCGGTTAAGTGTTAGACTCTTGGTTTTGGCTGAGGTCATGATCTCAGGGTCACGAGATGGAACCCTGCATCAGGGCTCCAAGCTCAGCATGGAGTCTGCTTGAGATTCTTTCCCTCTCCCCCTCCCTTTGCCCCTCCCCTCGCTCATGCTCTCTCTCTCTAAAATAAAATAAATAAATAAAATCTTAAAAAAAAAAAAAAGAATGAAAAGCAAGCAGTAGAGAAGGGAAAGATTTTTACAATACATGTAACCATTAAGGAGGTTGGTATTCAGAGGGTTCACTGTGAAGCGTATGTGTGCCCTGCTGCCCACTGTAATTGGCCTCTTCTTTTCCTGGCTAGGAGGTAAATGAGGGCCATGGCTGGCTATGGGGACAGTGGGCTCAGTCGGCAGTGCCGGAGTTTGTGCGCTGGTGGCAGTGGTGGTATTGGCCCAATACATATTCACCTTGAAGAGGAGGATACAGAAGATCAAGATCATTGAGATGAATATTGGATAGCTAAGAAATGACTAATTAAGAGTCTGCTGTTTTTGTGAAAATGATTCCAAAACTCCAAAAACATTCAGTTCCCATCAAGAACACTGCAAGGGTAGAAAAAATTATCTGTGACCATGGTCTTGTCAAATAAGTAAAACTAAGTAAATATAAGGGAAAAGTTGCCCAACATGTTATAATATCATCGACAACTGTAAACTGCTTACAGATAAAAGTCAAAAAAAGATATTCAACTAAAAGAAAAATATTACGCTATTAAAGTTGATCTTATTCTTACCAGAGACTAGAAGTAGTCTTATACAGCAGAATAGTATACTAAGTCACATGATCTGCCAGTTGAACAAGCTTTATCAAAAGCTAAACTTAAAGAAATTATGGAAGAATCTGATGTCATGTGTAAGGAAGAAAATGAGAATTTTTTTGATAAGCTCCAGCAACACAATATCCCTGTGTTCGTATTTTTGCATGAAATAGGTGATGTACTACAAGAGGTTATCTATCAAGGTATCCAAATATCAAAGAAGTGTCGAACTTCACGGATTTTGATGAAAATAGGGCTTTCAAAGGATAAAAAGGGGAATTAATGCACTTACTTAACAAAACCAGAATATTTCAATCCAGTGAAAGACAATAGCAACTTAATGCTTTTGGGCAACTCCCAAATAGACTTAAGAGTGGCAGATGGGGGAGCTAATGTTGAATATATTCAGACAACTGGGTATCTAAATGATGGAATGGGGGACTTTTAGGAAAGTATCTAGGTTCTTTCAATATCATTTTTGTACAATTTAGTACTCATTCAAGATAGCCAACATTATTCTACAGAAGATTCTATAAACACATATCTTTCAGGAACACCTCTCTCTCATAGAAGTGACGACACGAAAACTTGCTGAAAGACAGCTATTTATAATATATTCTTGCTCTCGAAGTTTTTCCTTTATGCTACTTTCACATCTTCAAATATGTTGAATCCATCAGCTGGAAACTCCTTTTTCTTTACCTCTTCTAACACAGTTCCCACCATATTTTTTTTAACAGGTTAAAAACAAAACAAAACAAAAAAAATTAAAGCCAAAATTAGAAAATAACTCCCTGCTTTTCTAAAGTTGATTTTGAAGTTTAATATTATCAAGCACTTTCTCAGGAGACTTTTTATACTGGGAAAGTTTATATAATTTTGAAAAGAAGTTGCATGAAATAGTCAAATAATGTGCATGATGTTAAGTGTTGCTGTTTTTATAATTTGGGTCAATTATGCTGATGGTAACGCCATCTCCTAAAAAAAAAGAGAGAGAGAGAGTGGGGGGAGGAGGATGAGAACCTCTTTAATGACCAGGAAAATACAAATTAAAACCACAATGAGATACAACTTTCAACACACCAGATTGGCAAAAATGAAGAAGTCTAACAATATCAAGTGTTAACAAGAATGTGGAGCAACAGAAATCAAACACATTGCTAGAGGAAGTGTAACTGGTGTGATCCTACTTGTGAAAAGAGTTTGTCATTAATAGTAAATTTGACAGGTGCATTAACTATGACCCAGCAATTATACTTGTACATATATACTCCAAAGAAACTCTCACACGAATATATTAGTTTCCTATTGCTACTGTAAAAAATTGCCACAAATTCAGTGGCTTAAAACAACACAGATTTATTCTCTTACAGTTCAGGAGGTCAGAAGTCCTAAATTCAAGGTCAGCGGGGCTACGTTCCTTCTGGAAGCTCTAGGGGAGAATTCATTTCCTTGAGTTTTCTAGCTTTTGTAGGCTGTCTGCATTCCTTGGTCCATGGCCTAATTCTCCATCTTCAAATGCACTTCCAAGCAACAAAGCACCTTCTAATCTTTCTCTAACTCTGACCCCCCTCCTTCCCTTATGACTGTGCACTGGGTCCACCCAGAAAATCCAGAATAATCTCCTCATATTAAGATACTTAGGTTAATCACATCTTTTTTTTTTTTTAAGTTCCAGATTCATTACTTGCATATAACACCCAGTGCACCATGTAATACGTGCCTTCCTTACTACCCATCACCAGCCTCTCCCATTCCCCACCCCCTCCCCTCTGAAGCCCTCAGTTTGTTTCTCAGAGTCCGTAGCCTCTCATGGTTCATTCCCCCTTCTGTTTACCCCCCCCTTCATTCTTCCTTTTCTTCTCCTACCGATCTTCCTACTTCTTGTGTTCCATAAATGAGTGAAACCATATGATAATTGTCTTTCTCTGCTTGACTTATTTCACTTAGCATTATCTCCTCCAGTGCCGTCCATGTTGCAGCAAATGTTGAGAACTCGTTCTTTCTGATGGCTGAGTAATATTCCATTGTATATATGGACCACATCTTCTTAATCCAGTCATCTGTTGAAGGGCATCTCGGCTCCTTCCATGATTTAGCTATTGTGAACAGTGCTGCTATGAACATTGGGGTGCGAATGGCCCTTCTCTTCACTACATCTGTATCTTTGGGGTAAATACCCAGTAGTGCAATTGCTAGATCATAGGGTAGCTCAATTTTTCACTTTTTAAGGGACCTCCACACTGCTTTCCAAAGTGGCTGTACCAACTTGCCTTCCCACCAACAATGTAGGAGAGATCCCCTTTCTCCATATCCTCTCCAACAATTGTTGTTTCTTGCCTTGTCAATTTTTGCCATTCTAACTGGCGTAAGGTGGTATCTCAGTGTTTGGATTTGAATTTCCCTGATGGCTAATGATTTTGAACATTTTTTCATGTGTCTGTTAGCCATTGGTATGTCTTCACTGGAAAAGTGTCTGTTCATATCTTCTGCCCATTTTATGATTTCTTTATTTGTTTCACGTGTATTGAGTTTGAGAAGTTCTTTGTAGATCTTGGATACAGTCTTTTATCTGTAGTGTCATTTGCAAAATCTTCTCCCATTCCGTGGGCTGCCTCTTAGTTTTTTTGACTGTTTCCTTTGCTGTGCAGAAGCTTTTTATCTTGATGCAGTCCCACAAGTTCATTTTTTCTTTTGTTTCTCTTGCCTTTGGAGATGTGTCATGAAAAAAGTTGCTGTGGCCGATGTCAAAGAGGTTGCTGCCTATGTTCTCCTCTAGGATTTTGATGGATTCCTGTCTCACATCGAGGTCTTTCATCCATTTGGAGTTTATCTTTGTGTATGGTGTGAGAGAGTGGTCAAATTTCATTCTTTTGCATGTAGCTGTCCAATTTTCCCAGCACCATTTATTGATGAGACTGTCTTTTTTTCCACTGGATGTTTTTTCCTGCTTTATCAAAGATTAGTTGCCCAAAGAACCAAGGGTCCATTTCTGGGTTCTCTATTCTGTTCCATTGGTCTATGTGTCTGTTTTTGTGCCAGTACCATGCTGTCTTTGTGATCACAGCTTTGTAGTACAGCTCGAAATCCAGCAATGTGATGCCCCCAGCTTTGTTTTTCCTTTTCAACAATTCCTTGGCGATTCAGGGCCTTTTCTGGTTCCACACAAATTTAAGGGCTGTTTGTTCCAGTTCTCTGAAAAATGTCATTGGTATTTTGATCGGGATAGCATTGAAAGTGTAGATTGCTCTGGGTAGCATGGGCATTTTAACTGTTAATTCTTCCGATCCATGAGCATGGAATATTTTTCCATCTTTTTGTGTCTTCTTCAATGTCTTTCAAGAGTTATTTATAGTTTCTAGAATATAGATCCTTTACGTTTCTGGTTAAGTTAATTCTGAGATAACGTATGATTATTGGTGCTATTGTAAGTGGAATGGATTCCCTAATTTCTCTTTCTTCAGTCTCATTGTTCGTGTATAGAAATGCAACTGACTTCTGAGCATTGATTTTGTATCCCGCCACATTACTGAATTGCTCTATAACTTCTAGTAGTTTCAGGGTGGATTCTTTTGGGTTTCCATATAGAGTATCACGTCATCTGCGAAGAGAAACAGTTTGACTTCTTCTTTGCCGATTTGGATACCTTTTATCCCTTTTTGTTGTCTGATTGCTGTTGCAAGGACTTCTAGTACTATGTTGAATAATAATGGCGAGAGTGGGCATCCTTGTCGTGTTCCTGATCTTAAGGGAAAGGCTTCCAGCTTTTCCCCATTGAGAATGATATTTGCTGTAGGCTTTTCATAGATGGTTTTTATGAGATTGAGGAAGGTACCCTCTATCCCTACAGTCTGAAGTGTTTTAATCAGGAAAGGATGCTGTATTTTGTCAAATGCTTTTTCTGCCATCTATTGAGAGGATCAAATGGTTCTTGACTTTTTTCTTGTTGATATAATCTCTCACACTGATAGATTTGCGAATGTTGAACCACCCTTGCATCCCAGGGATGATTCCCACTTGGTCATGATGGATAATCCTTTTAATGTACTGTTGGATCCTATTAGCTAGGATCTTGTTGAGAATTTTGGCGTCCATATTCATCAGGGATATCGGTCTGTAATTCTTGACAATCCCTCTTGTCACATAGTCACAGGTTCTGAGGACTAGGATGTGGATATCTCTGGGAAACCATTATTCAGCATATCACACAAGTAAACTAGGAGACTCATACAAATGTTTATAGCAGGAAAAACAACAACCTAGAAGTAACTCAGAAGTCTATCAATGGTAGAATGGGTTCATGTGGTATATTTATTCAAAGGGATATTATATAGCACTGGATATTATTACTATGCATTTCAACATGAATTAGTCTTGAAAACATAATGTTGGGTAAAAAAAGCAAGAAACAGAAGAATATACATAGACTGATTCCTTTTATACAAAGTTCAAAAGCAGATAAAACAAAATTGCGTGTTGAATAGGTAAATATAGATAGGTGGCAAAGCCATGCCATGAAAACAAACAAAAAAGCAAGGGAATAATTGCACAATACTCAGGATAGCAATAAGAGGGGTGAGGTTCAGGAAGTAGGACAATATAATTGTGAAGGGACAGCAGAAGACTTCAGTGCTAATGGCTATGTTTTCTGTTTTGACCTGGTGGAAATAGAAGAATGTCCAGTTTATAATTATTCTTTATGCTGGACATACATATTTTCCTTTCCCCCTTGGTTTATATGATACATTTCACAGTTTCAAAAAAAGGCAATGGACAATACAATGAAAACTGAAGGGCCAAAGCTCTTGCCGTTGCCAATATGTTCAGCACACATTCTGTTATTTTAATTTGCAGAGTTCTAAGGGGTGTATGCTTTGGCAACATACATGAGCAGTTAACAACCCAGTTCTCACTACGTTAATGGGAACATTGTGGCTAAACCACTAAATTAAAACTTTACTCCATGGGATTACTGGTACTAAAACTGAATGTTTATTCAGAGAACTACACATACACACTGCTGTTTGTTCACTTTTCTCACTCTTGCACTGTGTGTTGACATTACCATGTATTAGAGATAATCGACTAAATAGGATTAACTTCCTTCCCCACAGTCCTTTCCATGGTGTTTTGACCACATAACTTTTATGACCTTGATGCTGCTGACATGTAATTTTAAGTTAAGAATCTAATCAACAAATATAGATTGATAATAATGAGCAGTCAGACATATTTTTTAAATAACTATATCATTTCTCCAAATAACCTCTAACTGGATAAAAGCTACAGTGAATTATTTTCACATGCAAAAATAATTTTTTTCGAAAGTGGCAGAACCCAGTATTTACTTTAAGTCCACATGGCAATAGTTCTCCCATTTTTCCATAATATGTATGACAGATGTCACTGTCAGGGTATCAAAGCACTTAATTCCCCTTCTGAAGTGCTATCCGTCCAGTTTGACACCTTCCCCATATCCTTTCTGTAAGAAAAGACAATATTTCAAGCATTATCCCCTTAAATGTTACGGTATATTTAGCTGAACTGTCTGTGAATTAAAGGACTCCCTTGAGCATAAGTTTGTCATAAGATCCATATTTATTACCTGCTAGAAACTTTAGATGATGACAAAAATAACTTACCCACATTAAGAAGTTTTTCCTGGACATAAGAACTAGAATGATCAGTAGGGGAATAAAGGGATAAAGAAAGGGGGGGTAATCAGAAGGGGGGGAATGAAACATGAGAGACTATGGACTATGAGAAACAAACTGAGGGCTACAGAGGGGAGGGGGGTGGGGGAATGGGATAGGCCAGTGATGGGTAGTAAGGAGGGCACATATTGCATGGTGCACTGGGTGTTATACACAACTAATGAATCATCAAGCCTTACATCGAAAACCGGGGATGTACTCTATGGTGACTAAAATAATATAATAAAAAATCATTATAAAAAAAAAAAAAAAGAAGAAGAAGTTTTTCCTGGGGTTGCCTGGCTGGCTCAGTCAGCAGAGTATCTGACTCCTGATCTCAGGGTCATGAGTTCAAGCCCCATATTGGGTGTAGACATTACTTAAAAAATAAATAAATAAATAAAATTTTAAAAAGTACGGTGATGGTTATTAAGGAGGGCACATATTACATGGAGCACTGGGTGTTATATGCAAACAATGAATCATGGAACACTACATCAAAAACTAAGGATGTACTGTATGGTGACTAATATAACATAATAAAAAATTTAAAAAAACCACAAAATTTAAAAAAGCATCTTTATCCCTATTTTTAAAAAAGCAGTTTTTCCTTTCTTCACAAAAAATTTTTAAAGAAACTGTAGAAATATTATTATTTCTTTTCCCTGTTTCTGTAGGGGTCTAAGTGATGAGCATGCAGTCTTGTGTGAGCAAAGGGAACAATTAGGAAATGGGGTCATTTCTTACATGAAAATAAGAAAAGGGATATTATACAGCTCAGCTGACTTCACATAACACATAGTGTCTATGAAATAATTCTAAAGATACATATAATTAATAAAATCCATACGAGTTTTATATCTTATATATTTTATATTATAAAACATCTAACAAACTTTCACTATATCTACAATTTTAAAGGGTAGGTGGCTAATCAAAATTAATAAACTAATGTGAATATTCGTAGATATTAAAGTGTAGGTAATCAGCTTTATATTATATGCCTTCCATTTGATCTAAAATGGACCTCAGTATGTGATTTTTGTTAAGTAATATTCAGAATGGTAAAATTGATTTTAAGATCCTGAAAGTACATAAGATATTCTGCCATGAAATCTCTAAAACTATTATTATGTCACATAGAAGTTTTTAAAAAACAACAGGGGAAAGAGGGCTGTAATCAAAACATGGCTTCTTGCTACAAAAGTGCTTTGTATCAACCTCGTACTACATCACTGTAGCAGGCAACAAGAGAGAGAAAATCGAAAAATTCACCAACACTGAACCGCAGAGGTTCCAAGCAGACACAACACCCGTCTCCCCTTTGACTGATGTATTTTTAACCAGGAATGAGGTACCCTTTTAATCCCACTTTTCATTACTGAAGATGTACCTTGTTGGCTTAATTACAACTCAGTTTTGACAGCAGGGGCTAACAAAGGATTTAGGCTTCCTCTATTTTGTGGTTCAGGGTACTAGAGAAATATATCCAAAACACCAATGACAGAAGCCTCCAATGCCTCTAATCGCTCTGCTCTTATCAACTAGGAAGAACACCTTGGGAATTGCACAGTAGGTGTTTTACATTATGAAAATGAAAGTGATGAGCAGTTAAGCAATTCACCTGAGCCCCTGGGCAATAAGTGACTCAGCCTGAGTATTCACACAGGACTGCTTGATTTTTCAAATCCACACAACATGCGTACTCGAATTTTATGTACCATGTCGTCTGAATCTTAATTATAATAATTTGAACCAACTTTGGTCCAGATCCACAAAGACTAATAAAGACTTCCGGTTGGAATAAAAATTTTTCCTGTTGTATTTCACCTTGTGCTTTTTTTTATATATGATAATTTTTTATTATATTATGTTAGTCACCATACAGTACATCTCTAGTTTTTTATGTAAAGTTCCATGATTCATTACTTGCGTATAACACCCAGTGCACCATGCAATACGTGCCCTCCTTAATACCCATCACTGGCCTATCCCGATCCCCCACCCCCCTCTCCTCTGAAGCCCTCAGTTTGTTTCCCAGAGTTCATAGTCACCTTGTGCTTCTAAATTTGATCTCGATGGAGTTTTTAAGGCCCTTAGTAATTAATCAGGATTGATTCCAATTATGAGACATAGAGTGACATGCAGAGCAACAAAAACTTGCCTAATCTCCTTGACCTGTCATCTCGGACCATTCACCACAGAGCATCCTTAACATCTGACACCATCTTTTCAGACTGGCCTCTTCCATGAAATAGGATCATGGTAGCTTGTAAATTTCCTAGCCACAAATTCTTTAAACTCAACTAAGATAAAAACAGATGAGAAATAATCCTGATAATCCATATTTTTGCAAATAACTGATTTAGAGGTGTACTTGTTGCAGCAGTGATCTGAGATAAAACAATCTCCTTAAAGTCATCACAAGAAGGAATTACCACAAGTAAAATACTCTCCTGTGGTCCTGCAAAAATCAATACATCTTGGTCAAGTTTCTTAATAAATTTCCAAGGAAAAGTAAGTACTTTTGATAGGTCATGACGGGAAGCCTAAACTCTATTCCTGCCTCCTCTAACAGGCAACTGAAGGCTCAGGACACTGGATCTGGATCAGTGTGCAGTACATCGGATGCCTTGGCTACATGTAAGGATGTGCTATTCGTGAGGTCAAAGGTGGGAGACGATGGCAAACATACGTAGTGTTTGAAAAGAAGGCCAAATCAGAAAACAGAGAAGAGCATGTAAAAAAAATCAATAAGAAAAAAAAAAGTCAATCAGAGGAGCAAGCAAGAGAGAAACAATCAAGGTATACTATTCCAAAGAAAAAGACTGAGAAGTTCAGAGCGTTTGGTGGGAAGCGAGGCCTGAAACAATTTCCTAACATGAGGGGATACTGGCCTTCTTGGGTGTGGGTGATGGGGAACACATTCATGATGCTGAAGGGGAAGATTTTCTGGGTTTTTTTTCCTTTCCTTTTATAGGATAAAGATGAATTGTAAGCCTTTAAACATAGATTCTAACCAATATTGTCATGAAGACCATTTCTGGTTGTGGTTCATGCAATGCAGCCTTATACCAGTACAATCATACCTGGCTGGTATTAGGCATTCGGTACACATTTGTGAAGTGGAATTTAAGAAATGGCTTTTTGATGAGAACCAATGCTATTTTCCTCACAGACAGTATCTGTCATGGGCAAATGATTCACACTGATGCCTTATAAATAGCATGAATTCCTCAGGAAATTCCCCACTGAGCCCTCCTTTCATACTAAATTCAAGATATCAGTCAAACCCTGCAGTGCTAAGTATATGTATGTATGTATGCATGCATGGATGGGTGGATGGATGGACGTGTGGATGGATATGTATGTGTGTGTGTGTGTGTGTGTGTGTATGCATATAAAGACAGGTCAGGAGTCTACTGACATTAAAACTCGCCTTGAAGAGAGAGCAGCTACACAATCTGGCTTTGCAGCAACAGAGAGTCTGTGACTTTGACTTTCAATCTTGGTCTTCTAAGCCAGTAGACAAGTGTCAAGTAGACAATGTACACCAATTACTCCAGGATTGCATGTGTAAGTTAGCCCTTAAAAGAGATACTAAATGAGGTTTGTGATCTGTTTAAATTATAAAGGAATTGATGTAATTGTGAAACTGACTTTTCAGATAATAAAAATGATGACTCTCTTTTACCAAGGGCCATGGTATCCGTGCCAGGTGTTTGACATACATATGATATTCACAACAGCCATGCCAAGTGAGTATTACTGGCTTCGTTATGCACATGAGGAACCTGAGGCTAAAAGAAGGTAAGTATATTTTACCTAATGGGAGCAATTTATCAATAACTGAGCTGGAGTGCCGACTCGGAGTTGCCTGGGTCTAAAGCTTGGGCTCTTTTCATCATACTATGCTACTTTCAACAGTTAGCTGTTTGTGCTCAGGGCCACTGCACATGTTGCTGTGAAATGCAGCTTCACAACCAGAAAGAGATCTGTCAGTTGTAAGAAACGGTAGTTTATGTTCAACTTAATGTACGAGAAAGAGTCATAAGTCAACACTGCCATTCTTATTATTCCCCAAATTCTACAGAGTGGTCCCTCTTTTCCCAGTTTGTGATTAAATATATTAGCAAAGGTTGACTTCTGCAGAAGGAAAGCACAGAAGAAATCAAGTATGCTTTCCAAAAGCTTAAGCTCATGCTTCATGAAGAGTAGGCACATTGTGAATTGTAAAGATCTTTTCCCAGGTGCAGCCCATTTCATAGAAATGATGAAATGACCCAAGAAAGTGAAGGTAGAATCCTGATTTTACTTTGTTTTCCAAAAGCTGAAAGTTGATATGTAAGTATAATATATGATTTCCCAATATATTCCCTTGAGTTAAACCTGTCATGATCATGGTCATAAAGGAAGTTTTGGGAAATGCAAATAATGCTGAATGTGATGCCAAAAGTCCTGACTTCCCTATCCCAGCTCTGCTACTATTTAGCTCCAAAATTCTGGGCCATTTAACTTCTCTAAGCCTCAACTTCTTCACCTTCTAAATGGGAATAATGATTCCTACCTTTCACAGAAGTGAGAATGAACTGAAATAGTACAGACTAAAGCATTGTATAATCATAAAATGCTACACAAATATGGCACCACATTCAGAATACAGAACAGGATTCAGACTAGAAGCATTAGGAACTCTCCATTTGCCAAATCCTGTCCCCACAAGGCTTGCTTAACTTTCTGTCTTGTGTTCTGGGAGATTTACCTAGATGTTATTTCAGGGATGTTATCCCTCACTCCACTTATTATATTTGATTGCTTTAGTGGGTGTCTGTCCCCAGCAATCAAACCAATCCATGACTAAAGCAACAAATGCCCCCAAAGGACTTCCCCTCTAGCCAAACAGCAAAGAGCTGTTGGACCAATAAATCACTGTTGTGGCTATAACATCCATGCCCTACTTACAATTCACCTATAGCTTTCAAAAAGTTTCACAGTAAAGAGAAATGTACAATTTATTCTAGGATAATTTGCTTGCTTATATACTCCAGAGCTCCAGGTCATTTCTCAGAGACATGTACATATCTTACTTTAAAACAGATATACACAATTATAAGATCTGCAAAGAACAACTCCGTCTCTACCTTGCAGATTATCAATACCTCTAAAATTGTGTGGGAAATTTGTTGACAATATCCTCTAGTTAATTCCCAATGATGCAAACCGATTTTCTTAACAGGTTTTGGTACTGACCAGTTGTGATGAAAAATGAAAGGTTTTTCTTTTTAAAGGAACTATCCATGTTGCATGCTCACAACTCAGCTTCCAGAAATATCAACTGTGTAGTCCATGTCAAAGTTGTCTCACAACGTCAGTAAAGGGCATTGTGAAAAGATGCTGCTGAATAGCTCATTACTCATTATTTATACAGCACAACAGAGGCAACATGTAGTGTGCTTAAGAATACAAATTGTGTTTCCAAATAATCTGGGCTCAAACCCTGGCTCTCCGACCTATTAGCTGTATAATCTTGGGGAAGTTACTTAATCTTTCTGTACCTCAGTTTCTTCAACTGTACAATGTACAATGGATTGATAATTGACCTACTTTATAAAACTGTTGTGTGTAATAAATGAGTTAATATATGTAAAGTGCTTAAGACAATGCCTGGCACACACTAAGCTTCTTATAAATGTTAGCTATTACTAGTATTATTATTTTGCCTGCACAGGCATTAAGGGGTTACACTGCATGCAGTTAAGTTTCCTGAGACATCTTGACCCACACTCTACAAACATGATGCAATTGCTGGGATCACTACATGTAAATAATCAACATCATCTGATGTCAGTGGGTGTGAATTGCTAACACAGCTTCTTTGGTTTTGAATTTCATATTCTGTCAAGGAGCCTTCTTCTTTCATGGACAGTACTGGTACAATCTTGAATATGTGATCAGAACATGTGTATAATCCCTAATATGTCCCATAGTAGTAAAAGTGTAGACAAAGTCAGACAATGTGGATTTGCATCCTGGCTCTGCCACTTACTAGCTGTGTAAACTTCGGCAAGTTACTAACCCTCTCAAAGTCCAGCTTCTTCATATGTAAAATGTGGAAAGTAATAGCATCTATCTCACAGAACTTTGTGAGGATTAAATGAGATAACTACATATTAGCACAGTGCCTAGTACATATACTCAATAAATGTTAACTATTGCTATTAATTTTTCTCTGGTTTGGCTAGTCCAGTTGATACGAGTTCTTTGCCTGTGTGTTACTCAAAAAATAAATTATGGTAGCAACTGACAACTTTAAGGCTTATAAAATGTAAGGATGAAATTTTACTGACAGAAGTCTTTTCTTGTGCCATTTTAATGTCAAATTTAGTTCACTTTAAGATGCATTTTTGGAAGATTTTATTACAAACCTTTTAATATAAAACAATTCTGGAGTAGTTGCCTAAGTAATTTATAGAAATATGTTGAGAAAGTGGTTGACCTCTGTAATAGAATCATCAGTGCTTCCTTTCTACTAAGGTTTTTTCGTTTGTACAATTTTTTAAAGATTTTGTTTACTTATTTGAGAGAGAGACAGAGCATGAATGGGAGGAGGCACTGAGGGAGAAGCAGACTCCCCGCTGAGCAGGGAGTCAGATGTGTGGCTCATCCCCAGGATCCTGGGATCAAGAACGAGCTGAATGCAGATGCTTAACCGACTAAGCCACCCAGGCACCCATGTTTGTTTGTATAATTGAAGATTTCAGATCAGAACTTCAGGATGAGAAAATTCTAGAGTTAAGACAGAGGATATCTAGCCCATCAAAGTCGGGCAGACATGACTTAACATGTTTTGCCTTTGGCAAAGCTGAGCTAGTCACTCATCTTTGGTTCCCTTATTTTTTTCAATCCATGAACCTTTCCTGGTCTCATTACTGCTCTTACCAAGTGGTCAATTTATTTCCATTATTGTTAACTATTAATTAATTTGTTCACTGATGGGCTCTCAAAGATGTTTAAAGATTCTTAAAGTTGGAAAAGCCAGAAATATTGAGGGAAATTAAGTTTATAATAGAATTATAGGTTGTAAAGTTGTTAGTTTGGGGCAGAGAACATTACCTGGTATCTTTTGCCAACTATTGCTATGTCTAAGGCCTCTCTTGTTTGTGTGGACTCATTTGTGCTCTTAGATTGGAATAATTCTGCTGAAAACTTTCTTTTCAACTTGGGAGACAAAGAGCCTCAGATCCTATAATGTATTAGTTGGCTATACCCTCTACTGCAGTTGGTAAGAAGACCCAAAAGCAAACCTAAACCCAAATCATTTCTTTCTTAAAGATATCACCCAATGGCAATACCAAGCAATGGCTTATTCCCAACTTTCCCAAAGATGTATGAAGACAACCTGTTGCTACTCAAATAGAGCTCTAATACAAGTACCCTAGTCTACACCTCCGGAGAGATGGCAGCCCTGAGCCACTCCTATAACATTCTGGAGCAGCCACTAATACCATTGAGTGATTTGGACACATAGCTCATTAAACACTAAGCATACCTTGCTAGAAAGATACTAATTGTACAACTCTTGGGCAGAGGTGTTTTGTAAGGTTTTTCCTCTTCCTTTCCATAATTAACATGAAATTTTAGAACTGGAAATCTTATAAATCATTTTCCTCACCCTCTCATGTTACATAGAAAGATTCTGAAATCCACAGAGAGCAGGTTATCTGGCCAAGTTCCCATGGATGATGAGTGCAGAGCAGCCTGGATCTGTGTCCCTCTTCTGTTCATAGGCCTTCCATCATTTATTGTCTTCAAAGTGGTCCCATCTTCCTATCTGGCCCCATCCTCCTAGCCACTACTATCCAAGACAGACTCCTTATTGCCTCATAAACATTCTATGTAGGAAAAGATTACAAGCAGAATTAGAGAGGTACATTAGCGGCAGATTCAATAATCTAGGTGAAATATAATGGTGACTTGGACTGGAGTTGTGGCAGCAAAGATGGAGAAAAGTGGACAAACTTGAGATCTCCATTAAAGAGTAAATCAAAAGAACTTTGTGATGGAGTTAATATGGTAGATGAATAAAAGGAAGGAATCAGAGAAGATGCCTAGGTTTCTGGCTTGGATAACTGAAGATAAGGAAGGTACGGTAGGGGACAGAGAGTGCTGGGGCATAGGGCTGTAAAATAAAATGTTCTCTCAATGTTTCAGATAAAATAATCTATTTGAAAGGTAGCATGGCTTATGTGAGAGTAGGAACAACTTTTCCCCCTTTTCTGGATTCCGTGAGAACAGATTTCCCTTAATCTTCCAGCCTTTGGACCCAATCCTTGCTCTTCCCTATGAAGGCATGGTAAATTACTTGATTGGTATGCCAGGGAGACTAACTGGGTATGCACAGCCCAGCCCCTTGCTCCCCTTAATCTTCTAAAGTTGGGCTACCCACAGAAAGCATTCCTCTACTCTATTCCTCAGTGCTGTTAAGTTTCAAAGGGATAAGCCCTTATGTGGTGAAGATTGTAGGCATCTAGCATTGCCTATATCTGGGAGAGTAGGTCTATTTAATTTTGGAGGTGAATATTATAAGCCTTTATTTTTTTTTAAGACTTTATTTATTTATTTGACAGAGAGAGAGACAGCCAGCGAGAGAGGGAACACAGGCAGGGGGAGTGGGAGAGGAAGAAGCAGGCTCCCAGCGGAGCAGCCTGATGTGGGGCTTGATCCCAGGACTCCAGTCATGCCCTGAGCTGAAGACAGACGCTTAACGACTGAGCCACCCAGGCGCCCCTATAAGCCTTTAAATATAATCCCATATCCGAGGATCTGCTCGACAAGTTATAAATGTGATATTTTGACATCTCATTTCCTCTTCTGTCTTCTCTCTCGTCTCAGCCAGTTCAGGGCAGGAAAGAGAGATGTTATTTATTGGGTCTTCTCAGAGCCCAAGAGTGGGAGAAACAGTGATAGAGGAACACAATTGTATTAACTCTGACACTTATGGTTCCGTGGCCTCAGGAAAAGGTCTCTGGGCTTGCTTTAGCAAGCCTCTGGCCTATTCTTTAGCTTTGTACGTTTACAGAGACTTTGAGAATTAGAAATGCATTCATAATAAATGGACTCCTTTATCAAGGAAGGGAAAAATTATCTTTTATAAAGCTGGAGTGATTAAAAAAATACACGTCCACATGTAAGTCAGGCATTACCTTCTGCTAGAAATAATGAAGCAAGATGCAGGTGTTAAGGTTCAATGTGGTTTTCAGTCAAGAGAAAACATCAGCTCTAGGAAACAGGGCCACACAGCTTATAAAGTTTGGTTAACTTTCCATTTGATGGATTGTCACAGAAGGGCAGCAGCAAGTCCTGTGGCTGAATTTTACAAATGACTAAGCAAGTTTTGGAGTGTTAATACATTGGGGAAGAAGCAATATAATAACAGAGGTGATTAAATCCCACATGCTTCCTGGTGGATTCAGGAGGATGGAAAATATTTCTTTTCTGTGTACAAAAGGGAAAAAAGAACGCTGCAGGAGACATTCACTAAGAGGAACTTGAGGTTAACAGAGACAGGACCTCAAACAAGCAATCAGCTTGAGAATTGCTGGCATAGTAACTTCAGTGTTACCATTGCTTAAAGTTCCTGGTAGATACTAAACTAAGGGATATACCAAAGAAATAATATTTATCATTGTTCTCATTTTAAGAAAAGGCTGGATGTTATATACCAAATGTTTAAATATCTATTTCCCTGTCACTTGCCCTACTTAGAATGTACTTGAGGGGCAAGGTCTTTTTCATATCACAAGGCTTTGACCCTCAGGAAATAAATTACAACCAAGGGCCACAAGGGGTAACAATTTGAAATGCAATTAAAACTGTGTGTTTTAAAAGAAAAATATTTCATGTATCTGATTTTAAAGTTAAAAAGAAAGATATAATCGCAGGCCATATAGAAGTAAAAAGGAAACTCAGTTGTTTTCTGAGGGAATCCTAAGAGATTTAAAAATTAGCTTGGGAAATTAAAAACTGGGAACAAATACTTATTCTCATGGTATAGCCATTTTATGTTAAGGTTGGTAATGTCAGGGAGGGACAGAAGCAGACAGGGGAAAGAGAAGAAAGAATAAGGCAAAGCAGAACAGGCAGGATGAAGGACAGGAGGTGGGGGGAGAACAGAAAAGGCAGCAGGAAAAAGAGAGGGTAGTTGGGAGGAATGAAGGGGAAGCAATTACTCAGCAGGAAGACAGGTGTGGAATGCCAGAAAAGAGGAAATGGAAAGCACAAAGAAATGGAGAGAGGAAAGGAGAGAGCTTGAAGCCAGCCAACAGTGAAGGGAACTCTGAAATATGTTAGGTAAATGTGTTTGTTGATACTGTTGTTCCAATGAGCTCTGGAACATTAACGATTGTGATTGTGATCGCTGTCTTTAGAAATGTCATTTAACTAGTCAGCACAACTGGTCACGGATGACTTTAGAAGAGTTGCATACTTCTCAAAGGACCATTACCATTTCCTAGGTAACAACAGATAATCCAAATAAAAATATCTAGAGTCTAAAGAAGATTTTAACAATCTCAGAGGATGTTCCCTGGAAAGAAGTACAGACTAGAGAAACGAGAAAACTTGTGGTTCTTTGGGGGAAGACGGAAGTGATGGTGGTGGTGGTGATGCATTCGCTTTCATCAAAGGCTTGGCGCTCAGCTCTCTGTATACGTTAATTTGGTTTAAATTACCACCCCTAAAGCAGAGAGCTCCCAGTCTGACCTTTTACACTCTCCCTAGTGAATCAATCGGCCTGGCCTAAAAGACATCATTACTGCCATCTAAATAACCATATGAAAAGAAGAACACATGTCTTTGCTAAACACTTTTCCCAAGGCCCGCGGCCAATTATGTTAGTCATAGCTGATACCTTTTTTCTCTTGCTTTCATCCTCCCAGCTTTGCTAATTCCTCTTCTCTACTGGTAACAGATGAATTGCTCTGTTCCCTTTGCCTTCACTTCTCTAACATTCAAACCTGGACCGCCAGAGTCTTGTACCTAACCACTTGACCTGGGAACCCAACCCATCCTTATATATGAGAAAATGAAAGGACCCTTGGCCTATAAAGTGGCCTAGCTCAATATTATCAGCTAAACCCCTGGTCTTAATATGACCTTATAACTTAGTACTAGTACCTAGGCCTCTTACCCTAGTGAATGAATTATTGATCACCTTCCTTTTCCTCACTTATTCACATAAAAAATGTTTACTGAGTACCTAACTACTACATGCTAGGCACTGTGCCACATGCAGGGAGTGCTATAAGCTGAGAAAGTCATAGTGTCTCCCTTCAAAGAGCTCGCAGTTCAATACAGAGAAAGACAGGTGAGCCAAAATTGAAATTACCAAAAATGGAATAAACAGCAAGAGTCCAATGGGCAAAGTGTTATGGAAGTAGGTAGAAAAATAATGAACTTCCATGGGGAGTCTGCCATCCTCATTATTCTTACAGATAAAACCACAGCACAGGCACCACCCCGGAATAGCTTTATGGGTATGCATCCAGTGCAGTCACACTGAGTCCCATGCTAAGAAGGGCCCCCTGTACACACACTGGAAGTTTAAGTTGAATTTGTGTTTTGTACGTGAAGGCTGATGGAGCATGCCCCGGGGGCTCACACAGTCCAACTTCCTGTTGGGTTTTCAGCCTCCTGCTCCCCACCGCAGCCCCATGACCTCTACCTCTTTCTACCCAGGGTTACAACAGGTTGATGGGGGTTGAGCTCGGAGTGCCCACATTCTGCGGTTGCCCTCCATTCCCAGTGAGGTTGTGGGCATGCGTATGAAGAGAATCAAGAGCCTGTGGTGTCTTGGGGTGGAGCAAGGCTCTGGCTGTTTCCACTGCATGCTGACAATACCATAGCACGTTCAGGAAGCAACTCTGCGGTGTCCTCCCACCCACCCCTGATCCAGGTATGATGTGTGTTCTGGCACCGAGGCTGCAGTCCTTTGGGGCTGCCCATTTGTTGTGGGTGGGGTGGCTGGCCTGGAGGGATGATGAGAACCCTATTTTGATTTTTTGCTGGGTTCCACAAATTATGTAACCAGGTCTAGCTCCATCCCTTGTAACCAAACTTTAGACCTTTGAGATTAGAGACAACAATCTCCTCAGCAAATTTCCTGCCTACAGAGTCCTATTCTCCAATCCATTCTCAACAATGGAAACTAAAACAGCAAGAATCCTCTCCCCATGTCTTCCAGGTCCCTTTTCCAAAGCTGGCTGTCCCTCTCAAATCTTTTTTTTTTTTTTTTTAAAGATTTTATTTATTTATTTGACAGAGATAGAGACAGCCAGAGAGAGAGGAAACACAAGCAGAGGGAGTGGGAAAGGAAGAAGCAGGCTCATAGCCGAGGAGCCTGATGTGGGGCTCGATCCCATAACGCCGGGATCATGCCCCAAGCCGAAGGCAGACGCCCAACCACTGTGTCACCCAGGCGCCCCTTCCCTCTCAAATCTTGTTCTGAGAAATTCATCACGCACATGAACTCAGCCTGTGACAACCGGAGGAGCCGCTGGAGAGGATGGCTCCCCACTTGCAGATCCTACACTTCAAGCTGTATACCATGAGTAGATGGCTCTTGGTCTGGGATCGACTTTGGGACAGGGCTAAGCTATAGTTGTCAGCCTCCCTGCAGTTGGTATGGCTACATGCCTGAGTTCTGGAGCATAGAAAGACAAAAAATGGGAACAGGAAATAATGTGTGCCAATTCCAGACCTGACCCACAAATCCTCCCATGTTGTTTATCCATTTCTGTCTCCCCTCATCTGCTGATCACACATTGAAGCCCCATGTTGTAGGTATGGAGGCAGGAAAGAATGCCCTCTTGGAGGACGGCTATCCATCAATCAACAAGAGCTGCTGAGCTTCCCAAGAGTAAGAAATAAGCTACTGTTGTGTTGCCACTGAGCTTGCGAGGTGTATCTGTTAAAGCAGCTACAGTTACTCTATTAATAAATACATGTGTGGAAATTTTTGAAAAATACATAAAAGAAAACACAAAAGAGAAAAAGAAACCCACCTCTATTAATGTTCTCATGAATCATCTTCCGGCCTTTCCCCATGCATTATTCCAAGTACCTTTTACTAAGTTCTCACAATGTAACAAACAGCATGTTAAGCACCTTTCATATATAATACCACTTAATCCTGACAACAACCTTTTAAGATAGGTATCATTATCCCCATTTTAGGGCTGCACAAACTAACAATTGCAGAAGTAAAATGATACAACTCTCAAGGGGTTGGGACTAGGAATCAAATTCGGTCTGTATGATTCTGAATTGAACCCCCTCCCTCACGCTTTTGTTGTTGTTATTATTGTTAAGAAAACTGGGATGCTATTGTTTTATAAACATGCTTCATTCACTTAATATTTTGTGGGCAACTTCCTCTGATTAAATGCTCCATTTTATGATGTACTATAATCTATTTATCCAAACATTTAGTTGGGTGTTTGGATTGATAAGCTTACACTATTATAAATAACACTACCATGAATATTCATATACACAAATCTTTGCACATACCCATAAAAATTTCCTTAGAATGATCTGGAATTGTCAAATCAGAAGTTAGAACTATTTTTAAGGCAGTACATTTGTATTGCCCAACTGTCCTACATCAGTGATTTCCAAAAGAGGGGAGGATTTTGACCCCAGGGGACATCTGAAAGTGTCTAGAGACATTACTGTCACAACCGAGGAAGCATCTGGTGGGTAGAGGCCAGGGATTCCAAAATGTTCAAAATGTCAATAGTGCCAATGTTAAGACACTCTAAGCTACATAATGGTATCATCAGGGCATGTCACTATTAGGACAAAACAAAGGCTATAACATGATTCACCAAGGACCTACTTACTATATGCCAGGTACTGTAGTAAGTGTTAAGTTAGCATTCAAGGAGGAGGATCAGATCAACAGTCTAGAATAAAAAGAGGAGGGGCGCCTGAGTGGTGCAGTCGTTAAGCATCTGCCTTCGGCTCAGGGCGTGATCCCTGCGTTCTGGGATCGAGCCCCGCATCAGGCTCCTTCACTGGGAGCCTGTTTCTTCCTCTCCCACATCCCCCCGCCCCCCCGTGTTCCCTCTCTTGCTGGCTGTTTCTCTCTGTCAAATAAATAAAATCTTAAAAAAAAAAGAAGAATAAAAAGAGGAGGTGGTTTGGAAGTACACTGTACCTTCACTTGCTAGAGAGAAAGCACATCTGTTTCATTTTATACCTTCATATCTTTCCATATCATTTTCATCAAATGATTTCCATATAATTTTGCATTAAATTATACAGTCTCACAAAGTCGCCACAAGAAATTATTAATTTTGTTACATCACTACATACATAAATGCTTGATCCTTCCAGGTTATCTCTAAGAATAAAATTGGTTGTTTCTTCAACAGAAACTCAAGGTCTTAGGTATAAAACATCCCTACGATGACAGTGGCTCCTCTTTCCCTTTGCTGACCTTTTTGTTCTTTAATTTAACATGGCAGATCATCTCAATTTGGTTAATTCAGAGGTGGAAAAATGTTTTCCTGCCCTTTCTATTTTAAATTAGTACACACTCCCTGAGTGTCAGTTCCTTTCTGGCTATTCAATGGGACTCACAGCAGGCATGGAAAACATAAAGGGACCAAATCAGAAGCCGCTTCTCTGTTTCCTCATTTAAGAAATGGATGGCAAAGAGAGAGGGGAAAGATGCCTTGGATCCCAGCTGTGCTACCAGCCTCCTCTCCAGAGATTCTGCGCTCCTCAGCCTGCTTGGTCAATGCTTGGCACATTCACTGCCACCTGCTCCTTTCCTCCTTGCTTCCCTGCATACTAATCTCTAGGCTAGAGTAAAAAGGGGATGCTGTGGCTGCCCTGGGCATTCAAAGCCAGTGCTCAAAGAAGAGGAAGAAAGGGAAGAATCTGAACCCACTCTCAAATATCTGAAGGAGAAAAAGGAACCAGCCTTAACGGATGCATAAAACATATACTCTATCACTTAGTGGTTCTCTAGAAGCAAAAAGCAGCAGCTACGGGCGAAATGCAGATGCTCCATGAAGGTGGCCATTAGAGATGGGATTCTAGCTTCACCTTTACAGAGGAATTTATGCAGAAAAACCTAGACTGGTTTCCTTAGCAACCCTGAGATAATCTTTCCCACAATGTCCCAAGCCTACAGTTCTTAATTCCATTACAGATGTTATTAAAACTTTAAATATGTAATCATGCACATTAAGTTGCCAAATACCCATAGAAACTATTAGGTTATTAAATTGTATATAACCATTTAAATGAAAAAGGAGTAACATCTAATTTCTTTAAATTGAAAAAAGTAAAGGTTAAGACATTCTGACAATCTGATAAATATAGGTAGCATAAGTATAAGAATAATGCATAGCATAAAATTAACAACATTTCTAAACAGAAAAACATGAAATAAAGAAAGCCTATCTTTTATTTGGTGAATAGTCACCACATTTAAAATAAAATTGTGTCATAGATTCCACCTAGCCTAATAAATTATTACAGCTTGATTATAAGCACCATGATTTAGTATTCATTTACCCTTTAATGTCAGCTGTTACAACTTATTTAGTTTACAAGTACTAGATCCAAATACTGTCATTTAAAAAAATCTTTAGGATTTCAAGAATAAAAGCACAAATAGTCAATGTGAAGACTTTATGGGGGAATTTATAGCACAGAAACCCAATGCATACTTTTGGGATTACATGTTATACCAGAAAAATAGGCATATTCATCAGTTGTTTAAAAAAATTAACATAACTATGCTTGTCAAATGCATGATATGTATAATGGCCAGTAAATCCTGACAGTCTAAAATTCATTTAAAGCATTTGGTTACTTTACATTTTAAAGCAATCATTACCTATGTATAAGGCATCATGTACGTATGGTACTATCCTGAAATGTGCCTGAGATTTGTTTTAATCCAGTATGATAAGACACGCAGACATAGAAACAATTGTCTTGAAGGAGGAAGGTTATATTCACAGATCCCTAAACACAGGAGGCAAGGCACACCATGCAGGGCCCCATGGGGAAGGACCAGTCAGGAGGCAGAAAGGGAGAGGGCAGAACATGGCCCAGAGCCTTTACTGGGGTTCTTTTGGGAAGAAATTGCAGAGGCAGGGTAGGGTCCCTGGGTCAGTTAGGTTTTAGATAGTGTGAAGAATTTCAGCAGGCTCTGGACTCCAGGGGTGGTCCCTAGTTGTCTGGGACCTGGCCCTGGGGTGACATCAGCAGGGGGATTCGGGCTTGGTGTGTGAGAGTTTGATTAAGGAGATTGTTGGGGATGTGGGCTCTTCGGGTGGTTGGTCTATATATCACAGGTGCACTTGCAGGCGAGTCCTTTGCTAGCTCTAGGAATTAGTTACCCCCAAGAGGGGCAGTCTTTGCAGGATCAGGGCCCCCAAAATCAGAACATCAAGAATATGGAAAATTAGAAAATATGGTCAATACAGGTACTACCACATTTTAATTCAAAGTTCTCCTTTCACGCACAAGGACCTTTCCAGGCCCAGGCCCTGTGAATAAAGCCTGCTAGATTGTGCATTTAAAAATATGGATAAAGTCTTAAATTTCTTACTTTATCCTTTTGAATATTCTTTCTTGTTATCTCATTAGAATCTAATATTGGTTTTAATAAGTAGATCCTTACACATCCCCAAAGGCAAGAGAAACAAAAGATAAAATGAATTTATGGGACTTCATCAAGATTAAAAGTTTCTGCACAGCCAAGGAAACAGTCAGAAAAACTAAGAGGCAGCCCACGGAATGGGAGAAGATATTTGCAAATGACACTACAGATAAAGGACTGGTATCCAAGATCTACAAAGAACTTCTCAAACTCAATACACGAGAAACAAATAAACAAATCAAAAAATGGGCAGAAGATATGAACAGACACTTTTCCAATGAAGACATACAAATGGCTAACAGACACATGAAAAAATGTTCAAAATCATTAGCCATCAAGGAAATTCAAATCAAAACCACACTGAGATACCACCTTACGCCAGTTAGAATGGCAAAAATAGACAAGGCAAGAAACAACAATTGTTGGAGAGGATGTGGAGAAAGGGGATCCCTCCTACATTGTTGGTGGGAGTGCAAGTTGGTACAGCCACTCTGGAAAACAGTGTGGAGGTCCCTTAAAAAGTTAAAAATTGAGCTACCCTATGATCCAGCCATTGCACTACTGGGTGTTTACCCCAAAGATACAGACATAGTAAAGAGAAGGGCCATATGCACCCCAATGTTCATAGCAGCAATGTCCACAATAGCTAAATCGTGGAAGGAGCCGAGATGCCCTTCAACAGATGACTGGATTAAGAAGTTGTGGTCCATATATACAATGGAATATTACTCAGCTATCAGAAAGAACGAGTTCTCAACATTTGCTACAACATGGACGGCACTGGAGGAGACAATGCTAAGTGAAATAAGTCAAGTTGAGAAAGACAACTATCATATGATATCTCTCATCTATGGAACATAAGAACTAGGATGATCAGTAGGGGAAGAAAGGGATAAAGAAAGGGGGGGTAATCAGAAGGGGGAATGAAACATGAGAGACTATGGACTATGAGAAACAAACTGAGGGCCTCAGAGGGGAGGGGGGTGGGGGAATGGGATAGGCCGGTGATGGGTAGTAAGGAGGGAATGTATTGGGTGTTATACACAACTAATGGTGCACTGGGTGTTATACACAACTAATGAATCATCGAGCCTTACATCGGAAACCGGGGATGTACTGTATGGTGACTAACATAATAAAATAAAAAATCATTATTTAAAAAAAAATAAGTAGATCCTTACAAAATAATATGGGTAGACATGTCCAGACATACTATATCTTTATCATAGCTGAAAACGTTAAGGCAGAACTGGGAAGAGAACTCAAGATTCCTATCTCCAAGTCCAGAGCACGTTCTATAACATGCTAATGGCTTTTACAGTTTAACAAGATGATTAGTAACTGCTGAATCCATTCCTCAAACAAATGGGCTTAATCAGGTTGTTTAGGGAAAATATTCCATTAACTAGACCAAAGTCATCTCATCCCTGTTAAGTGTGTTTGGTCCAGGCTGCCTCCCATGGAGCTTCTTCTGGGAAACAGTATATTGGGAATAGACAAAATGACTTGGACGGAACAAGACAACCAAATACAAATATGGCATTTCTGAACTCATTTTCAACAGATTTCAATCATTATCTTCTATATATTGATAAAATTCAGTGTTCAGATCAAAGAT
Organism: Ursus arctos; assembly: GCF_023065955.2. Lineage (NCBI taxonomy): Eukaryota > Metazoa > Chordata > Mammalia > Carnivora > Ursidae > Ursus > Ursus arctos. The sequence continues at coordinate 56,639,230 of NW_026622763.1, forward strand.
GGATATTCCCGGGGCGCCTGGGTGGCACAGCGGTTAAGCGTCTGCCTTCGGCTCGGGGCGTGATCCCGGTGTTATGAGATCGAGCCCCACATCAGGCTCCTCCGCTATGAGCCTGCTTCTTCCTCTCCCACTCCCCCTGCTTGTGTTCCCTCTCTCCCTGGCTGTCTCTATCTCTGTCGAATAAATAAATAAAATCTTTTAAAAAAAAAAAAAAGATGGATATTCTCATGTGACTTGGTCTCTACACACACTCACATTCCTGGTGAGTAAACTAAGAAATATCCTGATGACTCCAGATAGTCCCCATTTGGCTCTTCAGATGCTCTTTCCACCTTTCACTATTCTGTTCTGTGCCAGAAGGCTGACTCTTATGAATCGCTGTGCGGGGAGGACTCCCTTTGCCCTCTTGGTTTCCACCAACCCTGGGTTCAACCACTGAGTGACACTGATAGAAGAGGGTGTGAGGAGGGGAACGTTTCCTGGCTCCCTCGCCTCCAGGTCATGTTCGTCAGTGGCTGATCTCCTCTGCCTCAGGCCATAGCTCTGGCTGGGTGACCCCTCTCCCACAGCTGTAACTCTCTCTGAGGGTTCTGGTAGTTGCACCCTCCTCTTGTATCGTTTACCATTCGATAATTTGTTATTTCAGCTGGGGAGGTGGTGTAGCAAGCAGCCCAGTTTACTGATGTTAACTATAGGGAATAGAAGCGAAAGACAGGGTTCTCACTTGGACATGCCCCATGGACGTCTAATAATTACATCTTGGACTGAGTAGTTTGTAACCATCTCAGAAGCTGAATTTTTTAAGACCTTTTGAGAGTATGTGAAACCTAAGAAATGTAATCAATAAACTTGGAAGTGCAATGTTCCTGAAAAATAAATAAGTACAAGGTTGGTCAATATAATCTCTCACGTCTGAAAGGACTTTCAGAGAAAAATTCTAACATTTGTGAGACCTTATCCTGGAAGGAGTGTTTTACCTTCGAGAAGTTGTATTGTATGAATGGGGTAATCATGAGAAAGCTAGAAAATTCAGTTAGCCAGAACAGTGACCGTAGACTCATCTTACGCTTTGGCCAAGAAGAAGCTGGCGGTGGGCTGTTGCTAGTTTAGTATCTGGCTAGCGGCAGTCTATTTTCTCCATGGTTTCCACATGGAATAAAGTAAAATTTAAAAATAAATAAATAAATAAATAAATAAAAATGAAGGGGGGTGGGGAGACAGGGGTCCAACAATTAATATGAAGATTTGATTAGCAGACAGGCAGTTCAGATAACTGTCCAGTTATCTGGGCTTCATAGCCCTACTTTAAAAAAAAAAAAATCTACAAAATCAGGTCTAAAGAGTAAATGATGTGCTCGGGGGATGAATTTCCTGCTTTAGCTATCTATATGGCCTGCACAGGCTGAACTTTGTGCTTAGAGGTGGTTGAACTGATCACATAAAGGGTGTATAGATTTGCATTAGTTGAATAGATTTGCATTAATCCATATGTGACCTACTGCAGAATGGAAAATGAAGAAGCCATGATATTGATCTCAAGGAATTCATGGTTAAGAGGTCACATAGTATCCAAATAATTATAAAACTACGAAAATAGAAAGAAGCACATTAAAGCATGACAGAAGATCAAAGAGGGAGAAATCCTGTCTAATTTGGGTGGGATGGGACAGAGATTAGCAAGAGCTTCCTGAGGTGGGGCTTTGAGGGATGAGAGGATTTAAACTGACAGAGAAAAGGAGGAGGCAAAGGGACAGTTTTGAGTGTGCGTATAATAGTCAGCGGTCAGTAGTGGCCACACGGGGGATGGTGGGTATGAAGGCTCTGCAGTGCAAAGATCTCCCTTCGAATCCCAGCTCTCTCACCACCTGAGTGACTTTGAGCAAGTTACTCAACCCTTTCGAGCCTCAGTTTCTCCTTCTGTAAGATGCGGGTGGTAATAGCTACCTCTGGGAATCGTGGAGAGGATTAAAAGAGCCAATGCTTGCTAATGAGCTAACGCCTGGCTCATAATGAGTGCTCCATAAATAGAGTTATTGTGAACCCACAGTGGAGCTTCAGTTTCTCTTCTATCATCATGCTTAAATTCTTAAAAAAAAATTGACACCCTTAAAAAGCTCTCAAAGTTTCCTCATTTTTTCATTTAGATAAAAAAGATTTCTTGTACTAAATCTGCAGTAGCCAAAAGCTATATGTTATGATAGGAAAGAGAATTTATCATTAATATATATAACCACTGTTCAGTCAATGAAACCAACCAATTAATAAGAAACCACTGGAATTATAGAAAATACACATTTTTTTTAATACCAGGAAACCTTCTTTACTATTTTAATCCCCAAAATAAATAAAAATAAATTTAGCCTGAATGCCTATAAATGGCCAGGAACCAACGTTTCTCCTAAAATATTAGAAACCCGACCCACTCTCTTATGACTAAATGGCTTCTTTTATGATTCAAATTCCACTTTCCAAAAGAATGTGGTTATATTGCAAAACACCACCCTTAAAATAAGTAACTAAAGTAGCAAGTAGTGGACATCAAGGATCTTGTTGACTTTCCTGTAAAACAACTCAAAGCTATTTCAGAGGAAAGCTTCATATGACTTTTCAACACTATATTAAACATGAAACACTAACTTCCAAATTAAGCCAGCCTTGTAAATAAACAGGTGACCCAAACCTCAGGAACCAAAATAAATTGGTCAGATTAGTAAACATTTAGCTTATGGGTTGGGGAAAAAATTAAGTTAACCTTAAATTACCTCCCCATGATTCTGTAGGAACTGTATTTCTCTGTAATCTATCCTCATGTACAAAGCAGCAAATGCAATTTGTCACTGTGTTTATCATGATCATGTGTCTGTCAGGAAGAGGGGCTGAAACAGCAAATGTTTCCTGCTTCAAGCACAAAATCAATTCTGGTTCTGGGCTAGTGAACATGTTTGTGGGCTTAGGGGAATTTTTAAAACACTATGTGCAAGGCTGAAATAAGAACTCATGTAACTCCTTTTAATACCAGTGTTGGGGTGGGATCAACATCTGCCTTTTAAGCAAATCTCAAAATCTCAATCACAGGACCATAGACTCGTGTCTGTCAGCAGTGGCTCATCAGGGAATGAAGCATATTCCTCACTGAATTTTCTAGATATATGAAATTAATCCCTTCGGAAGCCAAACACATTTAAATGTAGTTGTTTCAATGGAGATTATTCTAAAATGAAATTCAATGAAAGTGAATTATAAAATATCATTATTCATATTCTTATTTAATACATATAATAAGTATGTCAGTATAGTAGAATGCCTCCTTAAATACAACTTTGTGCATCATTTTTGTTTGTTTTCCATCTCTTCTCATCAAGGATAAGCAATCAGCTCTCCTCCCTTCTTATATTAGGAGAAGGCAAAACAAGATTTGAATGAGAAAATATGGAGAAAGAGTAGTCCTGGCAGAAAGGATGAAAAGCACAGAAATAGAAAAGCACAATCCAGGCATTGAAAATGGCATAAATTTAATTAGAATGGAGCTGAGGCCATGTGAAAGGAAGCAGTAGACACTAGCTGAAATAAAATTGAACTTCTCCACCTAATACTCAAAATGACTCAGACTCTGGGCCAGCTTCACGGACACGTGACTGATGCAGTTGCCTAGGGGGCCCCTGCTTGAGGTTTAATGCTGTGCTATATGAAACTCTTAACAATTTTATCTTTGAATTTGTGCTAAGTGAAGTCCAATGGAACAGTGGCATATGACCCCAAATCTTGAAGCCTTAGCTCACACTCAGTCTTTGCTCGCACTGCCTGCCCAGGACCAGTTCTTGGTCATTTATCCATGCTCTGTTGTGTCCTGGGCCTCCCCCAGCCTCTCACCTCATCACCCTCCCCTTGAGATCAAGGGCTACAACCATGTCACCCTGGTTGAGGGAGAGGCCCACACCCCACATCTGCCATTGCCCTCTGCTCCTGGTTGGGATCTGGGTGGGAGTGTGGGAAGGGTCAGGTGCATGCCCCATGCCATCACAGAGAAGAGCAAGGCTGTGGTCATCCTCACCCAGAGCTGGCAGCATTATGACCAATTAGGCAAGGAACTCAATGAGGGCCTCTTATCCACCCCTAGTCCAGGTACAGAGTTTCTCGGCATGGAGGCTGAAATCACTAGGGGGTTGCATGTCTGTTGTGGGTTGAGGCAGCATACTCTTGGGAAGAGATTAACTTCAACTCCAACCAAGCTCTTGCTTTACCATTTTGCATTACACTCCACAAATTATATATCTGACTCTACTTAGAATCTTTACTCACCCAGCTTCTTTTCCTGTTACTGATAACAGCATCACCCTTTTCCATATCACCCAGGGTATTATTTTCTCTTCCTCCTAGCCCAACTCCAAACCTGCAGAACATCTTCCATCTGTCCCCTGCCACCCATTCCCACTGTCCCTGTTTTAGTTCAGTTGTTTATCATGGCTCCACTAGACCATTATAATAGACTGCTAATTATCACCACAGCTTTGAGCCTCCCCCTGTTCAATTCCCTCAGCCACTGCCACCAGGTTACCCAAAACACCACCCTGATCCTACTAAAATGTTTTTAAGGACTCCCTGTAACTGTTAGTCACCAACTGTTAGTAAAATTCAAGTTCTTTAGTCAGGCATTCAAGGTTCCTTCTTCTTTTGCCCTCATCTTACTTTTGCATATTCATTCCATAGCATGGGCAATACTCTGGCCAAATGAAACCACTCACTGTGCCCTATACACATTTTGTGCTTGCTCAGTACTGTGTCTCTGCTGAAGCCATTTTGCTACACCTGGATCACAAGCCCAAACCCACAACCATCTCCAATGGTGAAATCTAACCCTTTTTTCAGCTTGAATGGCACCTCCTCCATGAAGTCTTCCATCATGAGGCCAGTCATAATGGGGCTCCATTCTCCTCTGAGACTAACCATTTAGTTTGCAACATTTATTAAGTACAGCGCTTGGTATTTACTTGTTTGTGTATAGTATATGCCCCAAATACAAGTGTTTAGAAGGCAAAAAAGCATGTCCTCTCACCTTTGTATACCCACAGTCCCCCTACCCAGGCCTTAAGTGAAATGGGCGCTCAGTGTATGTTTTTTGGAACTAATGAATAAATGAATCTGTAGTATAAACAGATCAGGTTTTCTGAAAGCCTGGCACACCTGTAACCCTTCTGCGTCATCCCCTTTCCTCTCCCAGTTCACCTAACAAAACATCCTGGCTGCTTTTCAGACCCAAAGCCCATCAAACACCTGTATCATCATCATCAACACTAACAAAAATATCATCTCACACTTTTTATTAATGTTTAAAGTGCTATATTCTGAATGCTCAGAATAATCTCAAAGAGAACACCTGTTACTTGAGTGCTCTTATTTTCAACCTCTTGAGGGCAATTTTTTCATTACTATATTAAAGTGGGCTGTTTAATAACTTATAAGTGTCAGGGAAAAAAGGTAAATTGTAGTCACTATGATCCATACTGGATAGCTAAAAGGCTTTTTTTTCACTTGCAATTTTTTTTGTTCTAATTTCAAGTCTGTTTTTTTAGATGAATTGAGAAAAGTTATGAAAAATAATGAAATAAACTAAGGAGTTTTTGCTGTCAAAACTTGTATTCAACTTCAGTATTTCATTAAATAGTCTACTCTTGACTCCAGAATGTCATGCTTATTATCATAATTTCATAAGTATCTTTAATGCCTTTCTCTCACCCATATTCTGAACCTGAGAGGATCATCAGTCTAATTTTCAAATGATCAAATTTTGAAATTCCTCATGATAAAAATTTTACCTCCTGAAGAAGAAAAAGAATGCTAGTTGAATCTGAGCAAGAAACACCTTAAAAACATAGTAGGTAATAAAAAAATCAGAGAGGATGGTTATATTTTTTACAAAGAAACTTCAGAATGTTTATATATGATCAGAATTACAACAACACTGTGATAAAAAAAAACATGCATTTTAAAGGTTGTCAGTTTTCATTAAGAGATATCTATAAGAGAAATGGAAAGGATGGGGGGAAATGCTAGAATTGAGGAAGGATGCAGCATTAATACAACTCCATAAAAAATTTATATTGCATGAGTTTCTAAAAGGAACAAAGCATAAAACTTTTGATAGGATAGGATAGGGTCAAGTGTTATCAATCACATGTAGAGGAATCTGAAGTAAAGGGTAGGAGGGTAGATATTTCTATCTTCCTTGTATGTAAAGATGGTTCTAAAATACTTAATTTAAGTGTGGAACATGGCTCAGGGAAAGAGTAGGTTGGTCAAAATGTGCTGAGTCCACATCTCAGTCTCCGGTCAGGAGAAAAACAACTGAAAATGAGATAAAGAAAAAGAATTCTATCAGAGTAGTATCATCATTATCATCATAAATTGTTACAATTTCCTGAGCAATTGCAATGTGGCAGGTACTCTTTTAGGGACTGTAATGCAATACTCATTTTATTTTCCAAACAATTATCTTATCTTTGCCATGTTATTATTCCCATATTGCAGATGAGGAAATTGAGACTTAGAGATTAAGAAATTCTCCCAGTTCACACTAACAGTGACTGCATATTATGGTGTACCATAATAAAAAAGGGGGGGGAGTTTTTTTTTTTTTTAAGAAGGTAGCATAAAAAATGAAAAACACACCAAGTTAAAAATATAGAAATATATAGTAGAAGCCAGTGGTAAAAGAAAAGAGAAACTTTCTGAACAGGTCAAAATGAAGACAAGGCATGACACAGACAGATCTCAAATTCTCAGCCAATATCACACCCTCCCTCTACCTGCCTTTTGCCAGACCTCCCAACAACCTGGTCTTCTCTATAGCCATCACTGCCACCCTGGGAACTCTCCCTTCCCACTGTCAGCTTCCAAATATCAGAGCCAATTTTGCTTTACATTCTGTTTTCAGAGTACGAGTAGGGCCAAGAGGAAATATGAGCTGCTACAAACCCGATTTTCTGTAACTCTGATAACACCTCTAGCCACAATTCCAGGCAGCGGGAAGACAAGTTAACTGCTGAGGAAGCTGGGAATTCTGCTCTGGAAGAAAAGATGGTTATGTGGACAATATTAAATACAAGCTGGGAGTTGAAGGAGGAGAGCAAGAAATAAAGGCTATAGAAATAGGAGAATATCAACTGGGAAAGAACAAGAAAAGTAAAGGCAATGAAGAGAATAGACTGCAATTCTGGGCTCTAACAAGTGCCATCCAACAAGGAAGGAAGAGATTTTTTTTCCCCAAAAAACACAGTAAGAATGTGGAAGTAATGGAAAGGAAAATACTTTGTGATTGTTCAACTTCTTACAGAATCTTCAACATATCAATTGTTAAATGTTTTCATTTCTTCCTATGGCCTTCCAAGATCATAGAGAAACAGACACTTGTGAAGGTTCATTCATTGGTTGCCTGACCTAAAACTACCAGTCTTCAAGGAGGGTATAATGAATAATGCATCTAATCAATAACAAAAGTTTAATGAAGATGGTATTTTGACAGGCATCCCTGACTATGAAAATGTTATATTGACAGACGCCTCACAAAAATGTGAAACTCGGTTTTAGTCCAAGCTAGTCAATTTTCTATATAAAATTGTCAACTTTCAGATGAAATAGAGAAAATTTTGCTCTCAGTGTCCTTCCCACCACTTTTGCTATTCTGATCAATAGCTACCAAACTCTAGAAAAACAGGTAGCTCTATTAGATAGTGGAAAAAGTGCTCATTAAATGACCACAAAACTTTCATAATCAAGGATAAGAACTTTCAATTCTTCCAAACCCTGAAGAAGTCTCATAGAAAGCACATCCAGTTTCATCATGTTCAGTGAATAGACACTAAAGAAATTAGAGCTGACTGGCTTTTGGCTCTGGCATCTAATATTAAGTTCAAATTGCCGTGAAAATGAAAGGCTTAGAAATACCAGAAAACAGTGTGTTGGGTTTCCTTTTCCTCTTGAAACTAGCATGTTTACCCTGCTGATTGCCTTTGGAATTGCTTTAAAAAATTATCCATATTTGCTTGTTTCACAAACTAAAAACCTACTTGCTCAGTCCTGTTAAAAGCTGACTGCAGAAAATGCTATATTCAAACCTCAAGATAAATAATCTATTTGTCCAACCTTTCTACACTCAATAACAGAAACAATTAAAAGGCCCATTCTTCCTCTGATTTTCCTCCTCTTCTTCTTCCCTACCTTGAAATGTATGCAACTTTAAGCTAAGGGATGTGAAAGTAGTTTGGTACTTTGTTTACTGTCCAACTTTGAATGAGAATGAAACTTATTACAGTCCCAAAAGACATCAGAGACACCAACGTCCCATTTTCTTCAAGCTTAACACTAGTATTCCGAAGGAGACATTTTTTTCAAGCACCTCACAAATACATTCTAAAACCATACACTGATATTCTTAAAGACAAGGAATCTTGACTGAGACACATGTGATATTATTGAGTACAAAATGTAGTCCTTGTGATGTATGAACTGTTCATAAGCCACTGTGTGTTAGGAAAAGACCATTATATCAAAGATGGTGTAGTAACATTCTAACTGCTCTAAACTCAGAAGGAATTTAAGTAGCAAGATTAGTATTGTAAAGAATCTAAATTAATGTGTTCCTGGATGCCAAAGGGTAACAGAAGGCTTAGCTTCCAAGCCAATGGGGCTCTGGAAGGGGGACAATGCAAAAATCCTACCTGGTAGGCATCAGGAATGTTGACCGTTTCTCCATGCTCCCCGACATAGCCAATGATGCCTTTGCCCCAGGGGACCTGCACCTCGTTTGAGTTCTCTGTGCTACTGCAGGGCAGCAGTGGGGTTCCTGCATGCACATCAAAGAATTTGGAGACCAAGCTCTTCTTGCCAGCAGCTGCCCCTTCCACCAGGAAGAGAGAGCAGCGGTCAGCGTCCACCATGAGGCAGACAAAGATGAGGATCTTGTAGCTCAGGCTGGTAAGGTCAAGGTCATTGGAGATATCCTTGACCAGTTCCAGGAAGAACTGACGCTCGTTATGCTTTTTGAGGTGGCACTTGTAGTCCATGGCTGTAGGGGGGTACTGAGGCAGATTCACCCTGGATTCCAGCAGGGCACTGAGAATATGGGCCGTGGTGGGGGGCAGGGAGCTGGCCTTCCGGAGAAGTGCCCTCCGCCGCACACTGCTCAGGGGCTCCTGGGCCCGGGAGGTCACCTGTTCATCGTAGGTCCTGTTCACGTGGATGGCCTTGGAGCGAGCAAAACTCTTCCTTAGCTCCTTATGAGAAGCTCTCCGCTGCAGGCTCCCATCGTCCCGGCCACCACTGGCCCAGCTGGGACTCAGGGGAACCCCACCACTGTCCCCGCCACCCAGAACAGGCTGGCTGTTGGCAGAGCTATTTGGTCCAGTGCCACCACCAACACTGCCGCTGCCTCTGTCACCACTGTGAGCCAAGCTGCTGGTGCTGGTCACTGCGAGCCTTGGGCCTACAGCCCCCTGACTCTCACTGTGCCTCTGCAGCCACTTCTCTACCATCTCCTGCTTCCCCTTCCGCATCAAGTAATCTTCAAACAACTCTGGGTGTCTGTCCAGGAAAGTTTCCACTTCCCCAAAGTCCAGGTGGGAGGCTGTCATGGTCCCAGACACAGCTTTCACTGCCACTCTACACTTGGACCAAATGTTTACCTACCCCAGCCCTCTAGCTGGTCCTGCACATGTCTACCCCCACCAGTATTCCCAGCTCTGTGCGAGATTCTGCGGAGCAGTGGAAGCCCAGCTGGGAGGTGCCCCTTCCTTCGGGCTCAGAGAGTGGCTGGCAAGAACCCCATCCCTCGTCCTGCTACTCCTGCTCCGCACAGGTGCCCCCACTGAGCTGCTGCCGTGGCCACAGTTCCAGTCTGGAAACCCGGAGCTATCGCTGTGCCCGCTCCGGCTGCTACCGCCGCCGCTGCCTCTGTAAGCGGATGAGTGGACCACTGTGAAAGGGAGGTAGGGCAGGACACGCCCCTGAGTGAGGCACGGAGCCGGGAGGGAGGAAAGGGGTGGGAGCAGGGAGGCTCGGGCGCCGGACCAGCCAAAGTCCACCGCCCAGGATGCCCGGCGGTTCCCGGAAGAGTCTTTGGACCACCGGAATCGGCGCTTGGGAACGCGGCCGACTCCTGATTGGAACACGATTAAAGGGGTAAACGCACCTTGTTCCTTCCCCCTCCTCCCTTCCTTACCTCCCCAGCCCTCCCAATTCCCCGCCCCTTAATCCTCCAGCGTTTCCAGGAGGCCCCAAGGGAGCCCAGTGGGAGCCGGAGTACGAGGAAGTGTTGGGTGTTTTTTGCAGGCATCAGACCCAGAATCTTGACTCCGAGGAAATGAGGATGCTCAGAGAAAGGGAGGATTATTTTTCTGGGATGTGACTGTGGATTGTTGGTTTCTAGGATTCCTGGGACTGCCCACTAATACTGCCCAGCTCCTGTGGGTGTTCAGTAAATATTAATGGAACTGGATTTCCCCGAAATTAGCAAATGAAGTTACCCTTCTAGCTTATGACTTTAACCAAATTAATCCTCCTGGGAGAGTGGGGAAAGGTGTACATGGAGGGAGGGTGTAAAACACAGTTCCTTGGATTAGGGCAACCTTGCCTGGCAGGGGCATATAGCAAGGTGGACTTAAGGGCCTCAGGGGGCTTCCTTCCAAGCCAGTCCTGCATGTTATGGGTGGCTTCTCTTTTCATGAGATTGACCATCTCTTCCTTCTTTCCCCACTCAATCTGGCAAGGCCACCAATGCTTCCCTTCCTACCAACATCCTATGTCTTGTGGGTAAGGATTTCTTCTCTGTGGGAAGCTTTTCTTTCTCTAGACCTAGAGATGCTCCAGATCTGGCTTGTCTCAGCTAGTTAAACTGAGAATAACATCAAGCTTCCCTTGGGCCTTTTCCAAGCCTAGTGGTTAAATGTAGGTGATTTTCCAGGAAAGAACAGCAGGCTGATAACACTTTTCTTGATGCTCAAGGGTCTCCTCTTTTGTGAGAAACAAAAGCAGACTGGGAACTATCCAGTTCCTTGGGACAGCAGGACAATCTAGACATGTTCTTACAGAATGCCAGCGATATGGGAATAGAAAAGAGCTAGAGAGGAAGTAAGCAGTGACTTTTACAGTCCTTCCATGTGGCAGGCACACACAGATGACTTACACAGTAAGTAAAGATCACTGCCAGAAGATGTCCTTAGAGCTAAGCAGACAAGGTGTATCAAGTACTTGCTATGTATTGGTCACTTTATTTTTTTTAAGTAGGCTCCACACCCAACATGGGACTTGAACTCTCGACCCTGAGATCAGCATGCTCTACCTCCTGACTCAGCCAGGAGCCCAGCACTGATCACTTGATGGGTTTTCTTTAAAGATTTTATTTATTTATTTGAAAGAGAGAGAGCATGCGCGTGAGCACGTGAGGGTGGGGGTGGGGTAGGGGAGGAGAAGAGGGGCAGAGGGAGAGGGAGAGAATCTGAAGCAGACTCTGTAATGAGTGCTGAACTAGAGGCAGGACTGGATCTCATGACCCTGAGATCATGACCTGAGATGAAATCAAGAGTTGGACACTTAACCAACTGAGTCACCCAGGCATCCCAGCACTGATCACTTTAAATTAAGAGATTAGTTTATCCTTGCAACACACTTATGAGGTGGGGAGTCTTCTCCTACTTTAAAGATGGAGAAACTCCGAGAAGTTGAGTATCATACCCAAGATACACAGTCAGTGGGTGCCACAGCTGGGGTGCAGATCCATTTAGTTTGGCTCCAGAGTGATGCACACTCTCAGCCACGTCACCAGACTGTCTTCCACCTGTGTCAGCTGAGTCCTATCAGTGCCAGGATTTAGGCTAGTAATAGGGATGCAGGCACTGGAGCAGAATGTTTTCTCAACACTCCTCTACAGCACCAGGAGTTTCACACAGAGGAAGAAAGGCTCTTATTCAAAAATACCAAATTGCCCAGCTTAGTTAGCATGATTAAGAACATGGCCTTGGCACTGAAAATGCAACTGTGAACAAAACAAGGACTCTGTGATAAGTGCTGTGAGAAAAAACAAAACTTAGCAAAAGGTTAGATAAAGGGATATGATAGTGGAAAGGACTTTCTGAGGAGGGGACACCTAAGCAGGAATCTGATGGAAATGAGGGAATGAGTTATGTTGATATCTGGGAAAAAGAATGTACCAGGTAGAGGAAGCAAGGGCCAGAGTTGAGGGATGCAATATATTCGGAGAATTTAAGAAACAGGAGGAAGACCACCTAGGAGACAGTGAATCAACCACAGAATATTGATACTTTGGAGATGCTGCTAAGGAAATAGTGGTGATCAAGAATTAAAATTAAAAAAACAATTAGCACAGGGCCTGATACATAGAAAGTGCTCAGTAAATGTTAGCAGTTGTGTTACTTTTATATTATCATTGTTATCATCCTAAAGTGATAGTGTATGGAAACCTCACTGCATGTGACACATCTCTGGTATGAGTGGAACATCAGTAAAGATGGTCAAGGTGGTATGCTGGAACTGGCTTGCAGGGGATCACAGAGCCTACTTCAGCATCTCTTTCCAACTCCATGTTCAGTGACATTATGTAGCTTGCAGTCATCCATGATGGGAGTATTTACGTATAGAAATCAACAAAGGTTACAAATCAGGATTTTTTCCCCCAGATTGCTAGTTGTTAAACATTTACCAACATTCAGTGAAAACAATTCAATTCTTCATCAACTGATGAATGGATAAATAAAATGTGGTATATCCATAAAGTGGAATATTATTTGGCCATAATAAAAAGGAAATATACATGTACTGATATAGGCTACAACTTGGAGGAAATTTGAAAACTTTAAGCAAAGTGAAAGAAGTCATTCACAAAGGACCACATTTTGTATGATTTCATTTATATGAAATGTCCACAACAGACAAATCCAAAGAGACAGAAAGTAGACTAGTGGTTGCCAGGAGATGAGGGGAGGGAAGAGAGAAAAGAAGCAGACAACCACCAAGAGCTGTGGGAGTAGAGAAGAAAACTGGGAAGGGCAGAAAAATGAATTGAGGGTTTCTGGCTTGGTTTTCAATTGGCTGTTGCCTTATTCCCAACTTGGTTAATGAGGTCACTGAAGGAGTCAGGAGTTGAGGAAGAAAGTAAGAAGGTGACAGAGAATACTCATAAGATAGTCCAGAGGGCTGCAGTGGAGGGCTGCATAATAAGACGTGTGTTGATGTGGCCCCAAATGCCATTTCCTCTTCATTTTCAATTTATGGAATGGTATTTGTATTAGTCATGGTCCCAAGAGAAAACAGAGCACACTCAAAGTAATTTCAAGAGGGTTAATTTACAAGGCGACTGATTACAAAGGTGGAATATAGGTAAACCACTGAGACAGTGAAGACACTTAGGACTTAAAGCAACAGAGAAGTCACCACTCCCAGACCTGATGGGAGACAAAAGGGGAAGGTCACCAGGACCCAAAAGGACAGAGGCTTATATAGTAACAACTGCCTTCAGAGGAGTAGTGACAGCCTGTCAAAAGACATCAACAGCTCAAGTTGACCTCAAAGGAAGGATATCAGAAATAAATACCTTTTTTTATTATTATAACTTTTATTATGTTATGTTAGTCACCATACAGTATATCCTTAGTTTTTGATGTAATGCTCCATGATTCATTATTTGCGTATAACACCCAGTGCACCATGCAATACGTGCCCTCCTTAATACCCATCACTGGACTATCTCAGTCCCCCACCCCCCTCCCCTCTGAAGCCCTCAGTTTGTTTCCTGGAGTCCATAGTTTCTCATGGCTCATTCCCCCTTCTGTTTACCCCTTCATTCTTCCCTTCCTTCTCCTACCAATCTTCCTGCTCCTTCTTATGTTCCATAAATGAGTGAAACCATATGATAATTATCTTTCTCTGCTTGACTTATTTCACTTAGCATAATCTCCTCCAGTCCCGTCCATGTTGCCGCAAATGTTGGGTAATCGTTCTTTCTGATGGCTGAGTAATATTCCATTGTATATATGGACCACATCTTGATTAAGAAATAAATACCTTGAACTCATTCTCCCTCCCTCCTATCATGACTAAACGCAACTAGAAGCTAGAAGGTGCTGGAGCTTGTTGATAGAATCCACATGGGTCATCCTTCCTAGGTAGAGAGTAGCAGGGACAAAGAAGGAGCTGTATTAGCTATGGAAGGCCAAATGGAAAATATTTGGCCCAATATGGAATCTTGAAGATGTCCCCTTATGAAATAACGGATACTATAGCTCCAAACAATTTTCTGCAATTCTGCCCTCTTCTCTGTGTAATTCTGTCAATTCCACCAAAACTGTCTATAATAGATTCTACAACAGTTGCAGTCAACAGAGCCCTACTGTAGGGCACTAACCCTGAAAATGTATGAAACTGTGATGATAAATTCATCAGCTCAAGGAAGAAGCTCTACAGATTCCCCTGCTATCTACCCCTTCTCCTTTCCACCAAGCCAGAAATATTGCCCAAGTAGCCACGCATTGGAGATTGGCAAGATAAAGGAGCCTTCCCACTTGTAATTTTCAAGAACAAGAGCTTCCTTTTTGATCTAAGTATTCATTAGTTTATCACTGCCATTGTCAATTAGCATTTATTGATTGATCACTCTTTCTGTCAAAGCACTGGCTTACATGCAAGATAACTTTTGTTATTCCAAGAGAGACCCATAATGTTTTAGCACAAGATGGAACTTCAGAAATCATCTAATAATCCACTTTCATTTTGCACGCATGGAAACTGAGATCTAGAGCAGAGTACTTAAATCCTCCAAAGTCATCTGCTAAGCATAACTTCCGATCTGTTCCTGGTTCTATCCCACCCTTACCATCATCCCACAACTTGAAACCAATATCTTGAAGCCCAATGAACTTGTCTCCTAAGCTTCTCTGCTAATTATTCCATCTCTTAAAACAAACTTTCACTATGTGAACAATTGACATCATCAGATAGGTTGATGCAATTTTCAAAATGAAACATTCACTTCAAAAAAATTAAAATTGGCATATTATTATTTTAGGAAACAGAGGTCCATGGGATCAAATTTAAAAAAAGGTTATTCCAATTCCAAGAAGATTAAAGATCTCTAAACTGTAAGTTCCACACAGAGATATTTATATTTATCTTTATAGGAATTTAATATCGGAATTTGGTCATGGTCTATGCCAAATCCAAAAGCTGCAGAGCTGTATTATTTGGGGTTTTCCAGAGAAACAGAACCAATAAAACCAAAAAGTATTATATCCATATCCATACATACATACATACACACAGAGATTTATTATGAGGGACTGGCTCACATGATTATGGAGGCTATGATATGCTGCCTGCAAATGGAAAATCCAGGTAAGCCAGTGGTATAATTCAGTCCAAGTCCAAAGGCCTGAGAACAAGGGAAGCAAATAACATAAATCCCAGTCCCAGGGCAGAAGAAGATGAGATGAGGTGCTCCAGCTCAAATGGTAAGGAAGGGAAAAAGGGCTGACTTCCCTTTTTTACATCTTTTGTTCTATTTAGGCCTTCAATGGAATGAATGGATGGTGTCTAATCACACTGGAGAGGACCATCTATGGAGTCTTCCAATCCTCCCATTCAAATGCTAATCTCATCTAGAAATACCCTCCCAGACATCCCAAAACAATGTTTAATCTGTGTACCCTGTTGCCTGAGTTACTCAAGTTGACACATAAAATTAACAATCGCAGGTACCTTACCTGGTTTTAAATTTTGTAAGCACTTTCTTCTCTTATTCTGTTTGTGTAGAATCTTGCCTATGTTTAAGTCATTACTCCCTATCCTAGTAGTGATTTCACCTTAATCCAGTACAATTTTGTAACCCACAGTAACTCACAAGAGAATAATAAATTTATAAAATAAGTGTGTAGATGAATACATGCCACACAGGGTAAATTAGATTAGCATAAAGGTGAAAGTTACCTTCTCCTTCATATAAAAAGTACTGCGGCCACACTGCCCTTCTGTACGAAGGCTTATAAAGCTTGCATCATACTTGTTAATATCCCATTGGCCAAAGCCAATCATATAGCCAAATGCAGAGTCAGAGGAGTGACAAGAATATGAATACTCACAGGTGTGGTTTATTGGGAGCCACTGATTTAACAGTTAACCACACAATCTCCCTCCTAAATCCCCAACCCACATTTCCAACTGCTACAAAGCATTTGCTCCTATATGTCTCACAGACACCTCAAATTTATCATGCCCAAGATCACTCTCATTCTTCCCCATCTTAAACACTCAACCTGAGGATTACCTTACCTCAGAAATTTCTTTTTGAATCCAGCTTCTCTTCTCCAAACCCACTTGACTTAATTCAAGTCTTCACCATTTGTCCATTCCCTACCAAACAGTGTCATATTCCATATAACAAGTATAATAACAGCATAGCCTTGCCTATAAACTTTTATTTATAGGATTAAGTCCTTGTCAAAGATGTGCAGTGGATTGAATGGTAACCCTCCAAAAGATATGTCCTCCCAGAACCAATGACTATGATCTTATTTGGAAAGAGGGTCTTTGCAGATGTAATTAAGGATCTCAAGATACGATCATCTGAAACTCAGGGTGGGTCCTAAATCCCACGACACTTTTCCTTCTAAGATACAGAAGAGAAGACTGAGACACACAGGGGAGAAGGCAATGTGAAGACAGAAGTAGAGGCTGGAGCGATGAATCTACAAGCCAAGGAACACCAGGGATTTCTGGCAACCCACCACAATCTGTGAAAGAGGTATGGAACTAATTCTCCCTCAGAGCATCCAGAAAAAAAATCAACTTTCCCAACACCTTGAATTTGGAGTTCTGGCCTCTGGAACTATCAGAGAGTAAGTTTCTGTTGTCTTAAGCCACCAGGTTTGCAGGAATTTGTTACAATAGCCCTGAGAAACTAATGGAAGATCCTTCATCACTGCACCTCTATTTTCCATCTCTCTTCTTTTCCTTATCTTCTGCTACTCCCTGCTGTATATTCTCCAAGCATACAGATCCCATCTCCCTTCTGGGCTTTCTCCTGAAATGTTCCTCTCTCCTTTCCTGCCTCTCAAACTTCTGTTTTCCATTAGGATCTATTTGAAATGTCACATCCTCTATCGGTCTTCTGTCCTCCTGGTTCCACACATTTTGGTCAGATATCTGCTATAAATCATTTAATATTTGGTATTTGTTCAACCCAACATGATGTATTTAATTCTCTGTTTAAAAATTTTTTTTATATTAAAACACATTTCCTTACTCTTTTATCTTTTTTTCAACTTAGAAATTGAAACCACTCTGAGCAATAAGCCCACCTGCATTCATAATTATATTAAAGAATAATAAGTACCTAGAAAGGCAAATTTAAAAAATTTTAAAGATACCCAGGTGAACAATGATGACCAATGAAGGTAGAAAAATAAGCTTCATATGATAAGCCAGACAAGCACTGTATGGTATCACTTATATGTAGAATCTAAAAGTGTCAAATATGTACCAAAAAAATAGGAGAGAGAGAGTATGTGTAAAACAGTAATTACCAGGGAAAGCCAGATGGGGAATAAGATTGATGGTGTTTAAGGGTACGAACTTGTAACAAGTACTAAAATAGCTACAGAGATGTAATGCACAGTTTGTTGAACATAGACAATAATATTGTACTACAAGTACATAATATAAATATCATTACAACCATAATCGTATGATATATAAATATATCAAAGTAACATGATGTAACCCTTTAATTTACACAATGTTGATGTCAAATATACCCAATAAAAAGTAAAAAAAAAAAGAGAGAGAGAAATACATTACAATATCATGCCATAAGTGTTTTCATATTGTTTTCTTCTTCTTAAAAATAGATATTTTATCTTAAAAGAAAAATTAGCAATAATCAAAGTATCTTACTGAAGAATGATTTGTTGAGAAAATAAATTGATTGACTTTTAACTACTTCAAACTATTTTCTCTACATTTGGAAACTGAAACTTAGTAGAATATGGGCAGATTCAATATTTTAAAAATACCATAAATCTTTATAAGGTAACGTTGCTACAAATATCTTAAACTATCAAAGGCTGACTTAGATATTAAGGATATAAAATAATGTAAGGACATCCCTTTCCTCAAAGAACATTTACAGTCTAGTTAGGGAAATAGAATATTTACATTAAACTACAAATGACAGCATAAGATACCACTGATTGAGTATAACAATGAAATCTATATAAGAAATCACATATATTCTTAAATGCCATATACTGTTTGTATTGAGTAATTCACAATTAGTATTAATATTGAAAGTTTAGCTCTACTAATAATCAGAACAAAAGGAGGAAAAAATTGGGGGAAAATTCCACAATGAATGATTTGGTTTTTACTTAAAGAACTAATATAAAAGAAAGGTACAAACTAAATTCAGCAATACATTAAAAGGATCATACACCACGATCAAGTGGATTTATTCTACGGATGCAAGAATGGTTCAATATCCACAAACTAGTCAATGTGATAGACCACGTTAACAAAATGAAGGATAAAAATCATACAATCATCTCAGTAGATGCAGAAAAAGCACTTAACAAAATTCAACATCTATAACAAAAACTTTCAACAAAGTGGGGAAAGAGAGAATGTACCTCAACATAACAAAGGCCATATATGACAAGTCCACAGCTAACATCATTCTCAATGGTGAAAGCTGAAAGCTTTTCCTCTAAGATTAGGAATAAGACAAGGATGCCCACTCTCGCCACTTTTATTCAACATGGTATTTTGGAAGTCCTAACTAGAGCAATTAGGCAAGAAAAGGAAATAAAATGCATCCAAATTGGAAAGGAAGAGGAAAAACTGTCACTATTTGCAGATACAATGATATTATACAGAAAACCCTAAATGCTCCATCAAAAAACTTAGAACTAATAAATTTAATAAAGCTGCAGGGTACAAAGTCAATACACAAAAATATGCTGTATTTATACATACAAATAATGAATTATTAGAAATAGAAATTAAGAAAAGAATTGCATTTACAATTGCATCAAAAAGAATAAAATACCTAGGAATAAATATAACCAAAAAGGTGAAAGACCTATGTATTGAAAACTACAAAGTTTTCTTTTTTCTTTTTAAAGATTTTATTTATTTATTTGACAGAGACAGCCAGCGAGAGAGGGAACACAAGCAGGGGGAGTGGGAGAGGAAGAAGCAGGCTCCTAGCAGAGGAGCCTGATGTGGGGCTCGATCCCAGAACGCCAGGATCACGCCCTGAGCCAAAGGCAGACGCTTAACGACTGCGCCACCCAGGCACCCTGAAAACTACAAAGTTTTCAATAAATGGAAAGACATTCCATGCCCAAGGACTGAAAGAATCAGTATTGTTAAAATATCCACACTACCCAAAGTAATCTACTAATTCAATGCAATCCCCATCAAAATTCCAATGGCATTTCCACAGAAATGGGTCAAATAAGTAATCCTAAAATTTGTATGGAATCACAAAAGACCCTGAATAGCCACAGCGATCCTGAGAAAGAAAAACAAAGCCGGAGGTATCATGTCCCCTGATTTCAAACTATAGTGCAAAGTACCGTAATTTAAAAAGTATGGTATTGGCATAAAAACAGACATATAAATCAATAGAACAAAATAGGGAGCCAAGAAATACACCCATGCATATATGGTCAATTAATTTATGACAAATGAGCCAAGAATACACTGTAGGGAAGGACAGTCTTTTGATAAATGATGTTGGGAAAACTGGACAGCCACATGAAAAGAATGAAACCTGACAACTACCTTACACCATACACAAAAATTAACTAAAAATGGATTAAAGACTTGAATGTAAAACCTGAAACCATAAAACTCCTGGAAGAAAACATAGATGGTAAGCTCCTTGACACAGGTCTTGGAGATGATTTTTTTAATTTGACACAAAAAGCAAAAGCAAGAAAAGCAAAAATAAACACGTGCGACTATATCAAACTAAAGAGCTTCTGCACAGCAAAGGAAATCATCAAGAAAATGAAAAAGGAACTCACTGAGTGAGAGACAATATCTGCAAATCATATAACTAATAAGGGGCTAATAATCAAAATTTATAAGAAATCCATATAACTCAACAGCAAAAAAAATAAAATAAAAACAAAACAAAAACCACAAAACCCCACAAACAATCCAATTTTAAAAAATGGGCAGAAGATATTTTTCCAAAGACATCAGATAGCCAACAGGTACATGAAAAGGTGTTCAACATCATTAATTATCAGGGAAATGCAAATCAAAACCATAATTAGATATCACCTCACACCTGTTAGAATGGCTGTTAACAAGACAAGAAATAAATGTTGGAAAGGATGTGAAGAAAGAGAACTCTTATGAACTGTTGGTGGAAATGTAAATTAGTGCAGCCACTATGGAAAAGAGCATGGAGGTTCCTTAAATAATTAAAAATAGAACTACCATGGAGCACCTGGGTGACGCAGTCAGTTAAAAGTTTGACTTTGGCTCTAGTTGTGATTTCAGGGTCTTGGGATTGAGCCCTGCATCTGGCTCCACGTTCAACAGGGAGTCTTCTTGCCCTCTCCCTCTCCCTCTGTCCCTCCCCACCACTTGTGCTCTCTCTCCCACACGCACACATTCTCCCTCTCTCTCTCTCAAATAAGTAAATAAAATCTTTAAAAATAAATAAAACTACCATATGATCTAGCAACTCCACTTCTGGCATTTACTCAAAGAAAATAAAAACACTAACTTGAAAAGATGCATCCCCATATTCATTGCGGTATTATTCACAATAGCCAAGATATAGAAACAACCAAAGTGTCCACTGATGAATGAATGGATAAAGAAAAGGTGGTATATACATAAAATGGAATATTATTCAGCCACAGAAAAGAATGAAATCTTGCCATTTGCAACAGCATGGATGGACCTTGAGGGCATTATGCTAAGTGAAATAAGTCAGACAAAAACAAATACTATTATAATCTCACCTGTATGTGAAATCTTAAAAAACAAACAAAAAACAAAAACACCAAGCTCATAGATACAGCAAACAGGTTGGTGGTTGCCAGAGGCAGGGGGAATGGGTGAATGGGGTCAAAAGGTACAAACTTCCAGTTTTAAAATAAGTCATGGGGATGAAATGTATAGCATGGTGACTATAGTTAATAATATTGCATTGTATATTTGAAAGATGTTGAGAGAGTAAATTTAAATATTCTCGTCACAAGAAAAGATTTTTTGTAACTACATATGGTGATGGATGCTAGCTAGTCTCACTATAGCGATCATTTTGAAATATATACATATATTAAATCACTGTGTTTTACTCCTGCAACTGACATAAATGTATCAATTATACCTCAATAAAAACAAATTTAAAAAAATAGAGCAAAGCTAGCACCTAGAGTGTGATTGGTCCAGGCAACAGATAACTTAAAGAGCAAAGAGGCTGGGTCCAACAGAGTGTCTGAAGTGAAAATATGAGCAAACAAAATGTTTATACATGTTTATGGTAAATGGTATCTTGTTTGCCATTATTCACTACCTTCTTCCTTCTAACACGATGACCTACTACTGTTACATGACCTGCCATTCCTCCTGCAGGGAGAGTATACCTCACCACCTCATTGGCGTTGGGCTTGGCCACCTAATGTTTTGGTCACTGGAATATGAGCACACATAACATGCCATAGCTGAGCAGAAATTTTATGAAGAAGCATCAGAAGCTACTTCCAGAGCTTTTGATCGTTCCCTTTGCCACAAGAATGGGAATGTCCCACATACGTACTTCCTCTTTAACCTGAGTCCCAGAATGAGAAGACGCTTAGAACAGAGCCACAGCTGACCACAGACTGCATGCCCTGTGAATGAGCAATAAATGTTTTGTTGTCACAAGTCCGTAAGATTTTCTTACTATAGCAGAGTTGACTAATATAGAAATGCTACCTAGATGTAGGGTGCTGCTCTGCAGCCCTCAGATAGTGGGTGGCATGGAAACTGTTATGTGGAGCTAGAAAAATGGTGATCCATATTATGTAGGGATCAAATATTTGGTGAATGAAATCGTCACCTGCAATTACTTGAACAACAGGTAATAAACCTAATGAATTTATGGCTTTGGGTGAAGAGAAACAAATGGTTGTGTAAATAAAATACATTTGAAAATAAGAGATCTGGCCCAATCCCCCAAATTTTATAAATAGTGCCACTTTCTGCACCCCTTCCTCTGCCTTCTTAGTGCCTGTCATCAGCTCTTGTACCCTCATGCAACCCCCCACCCCTATGATGGTGTCCCACTCCCACCTGCTTCTACTACCATAATATACTGTGCTTAAATGAGTCCCCACTTGGTGGAGAATGAGGAATTCAGGCTAAAAAAATGCATAAAATTGTGATTTTGAACTCACAAGTTGATGATAATGATCACTGAGTGAAAAATATAGAGAAGAAAATCTGATTCTTAATTCTTTTCCATGTTAATATTTTAGAAGAATGTGATGATGAGGGAGAATAAGCAAATACTCTCAAAATCATGTTGTATTATACACAACTTCCTGTGGGACACAAGGGTTCAATTAAAAAAAATTACTCTTTTTGAAAACTAAATAGTATGTTATTTTCCACAAGAACCACTGACTAGAGGTTTTCATCTGGAAAGTACTTCACTCACTAGTATAAAAAAGTTTAAGAACACAGCAACTAACAATGTCCCTGCTTTCTGAAGAGTTCCCTCATTTCCTTCCAAAACACACAAATAATTGCCAAGTTAACTGATCTCACATTTTTACTTTAATTAAATGAAACAACACTTTATTCTTCCAGATTCCTATCAAGATATATTTTAGAACTGCCTATGCTAAAAGTGATAAATCTTATATAATTGGGGGCGCCTGGGTGGCACAGCGGTTAAGCGTCTGCCCTCGGCTCAGGGCATGATCCCGTCATTATGGGATCGAGCCCCACATCAGGCTCCTCCGCTATGAGCCTGCTTCTTCCTCTCCCACTCCCCCTGCTTGTGTTCCCTCTCTCGCTGGCTGTCTCTCTCTGTCAAATAAATAAATAAAATCTTAAAAAAAAAATCTTATATAATTGTCCCACTGTCTGTAACACTTTTCAACTATATTTTTGTTGTTATGCAATCAGCATAACATTTCCTTTCTACTGAAGTTTCCCAGTTCCTGTTAATGGTCCTATAAAACAAGGATACTACTTCTTCCAGATTTCATAAACATAGTAATCTGATCTCTAATGTGAATCTTTTTTCTATTGAATCTTTATTTCAAGTTTAGGGGACAAGAGCAGACTTCAGTAACTTGACAACCTTAGATGGTTGTAAAGTTCATTATTCTTTCCTTCGCTCTGTTCAAGTACTCAAATTTAGGTTGGAGAGTACCTAGAGAGCAATCCCCTTGGAGCTTCCTGTTATTGTAAGGAGGTGTGTTGCACAGACACAGTACTGTATCAGTTAGGGTTTGACCAGGGATGCGGGACCACTGTGAGAGACATGAATAAGGGAGTTACTAAAGGAGACCTTAACACAATTTGGGGAGAAGCTGAGGGACACAGGTCCAGAAGGGAGCACTAAAGGATCAGATCAAAGTCGCTAAGATCACAAAGGAGAGTTGGGGAAGGCTATGGAAGGTTGTTGGCTCTGCATTTGTTGATGGGCCTAAAGTTACTGCAGGTCAACAGGGCAGATAGTGAGGAAGGAGAGCTGGGAGCAAAGAGGACAGAGGCAGGACAAACCTGTGAGGACAAACTGGTACCATTTTGGCTGTTTCTCATCATTCTAAACCTTTATTATGTGGACAGCCCAAGACTCAAACTGAAAGAGATCTGGTAGGAGTTGGAGAAGGTGAGTGCCCAGCTGCTTCCCCACCACAGGAAGGCTGCTGTCAACAGATTAGTGACAAGTTTGAGTTGCACCTGCGGCCCTGCACTGACCTTACAAATGTAAAGGCCTTTGCCTAACTCTACTGCTTTCTAAATCTCAGGCAGATTTCTCATGTGACGAGCCCTAACCAGGAACCATACAGAGAAGAGAAGTCTGGCAAACACAGTTACACAAGATAAAATTACACAGTGCCCAGAAGTCCCATGTAATTTGGTTCTAAGATGGATTTAAGCCTCTCAGAGGCCATCATATATTCATTCAATAATAAAGCCTATCATAGTACAGAATCTTAATTACTGCATTTATTTGCAAGTTTTCCTCCAAACATTTTTCTAATACCAGGAACATCAGTACGAGTAAAGAGGTATTTATTTTGCTCTTACTAAGATAAACATAAATGTAAAGCAACATTCAACATTTTATCACTGTTTGATTTTTTAAATGGAAGAAATCTACTTAACACTTCTCTATTTCTACCCAACAGCCCTTTACCATCTCAGCTCTCCTCAAACTATCTTCTTTCTGCTTCTCCTAGGTCAAAAAGTATTTAAACTCCAAACATAATGCCTTCTTTCTTGTTCCTCCCTGCAATGTGGCCTTTTGTCAAAGCCATCAAGTTCATCTGTCAGAGTTGCATAAATCCGAGCTATAATTACAAATATGAGCTAAGTTCAAGTTCTTTCTTACAGAGTTCTCTTCCCATGTAAATTAAAATATGAGATATGTCACCAAATTCTATATCCTTGTGAACCCAACTCAGCTGAGACTGGTAACATCCCTAATACACTCTTGGAGTCCCTACAGATGTCTCTGCCCTCATCAAAGAATTTCTCCTAGGAGAGTAACAAGCTCAACTTTGTCTGAAGTTTCCCTTGGTCCCGAGGGACACGCTCTTTTATTCAGTAGTAGCACTGAACTCCCACTTGCCAGAAGCATTAAAATTGAGTCTAAGCACTTAGTTGACTTATCAGAACCTTCTGGAAATCACAGCTTTTTCAACCACGTTCCCCTTACTTTGGGAATTTTTGGTTAGGGTAACTTCTCAGCAGTGGCATTTGCTAATAAATTAACTAACATATTATCCCTATTATATGGTTAAAAAGTCACCAGGAATTGGGGCAAGAGATCCGAATATTGGTTTTGGCACAAGTCTCAATGAGAAGGTAAAATCCACCTTATAGGGGTGTTATTGTAAAGTGGAAATTAGATAATGGATATCCTATTCTCACCCATAATGACCCCTGATTAGTCCATTAGCCACCTCTTTGGTAAGGAAATACCTTCCCTTTCTTGCATTGGCCCTACATTTGGGTAATGGAGTGCTTGTAGAACTGCACAGCCATTTCAGGGGCCACCTCACACCAAACAGAGCCACTATTCCCTTTCACACAGGCCCTGTGGTCAACCTGCTCTGCCACACCTCAGCCACTTACTGTGAGGTGGGAGGTCTTTCCACATCAATGGTAAGGGTTATTTCTTTCTTCTCCCTCTTTCTCAGGGAACATGGTATCTGTCCGTGCAGTCCAGCCTTACATTACCCAGGATTAGAAAGGTACCATGAAAAGATTAATGCAAAAATATTATGTTATGTGACATAAATGCTTATTAACATAGAAGATGCTTTTCTCCTTCTCTCTAGGTTTTATTTTATGTCACCCATGGTCAACAATTTGTGTTTCGTTCCAATCATATTCCTAAGATAAGATCAACTATTTGACTTCACTTTCCTTACTTTTTTTTCTTAAAGTTACTTATAATAAAGTTGTAACCATAAATATAATAAAGTTATAATAAAAGGCAAACACATAACCAAACATAGCTTAATGAAAACTAAAGCTAATGTCTGCTATATTTACATTTAAATTACAGAGAAATAAGTATGTGGAAATTAGCTCCATCATCAATAGCAGTAAATATTTTGTGCATGTAGGGACTACTGAAGCACAATAGATTTCAGTTTTCTTCCCTGTCCTCCTCCATGCTGACCTTATTCACATCCGTAGTAAGCAGACAAAAGTCAGTTCAGACTCGGAAAGGCACCTGATCGGTAGATTATACACAATCAAAGATTTCAACTTTTATTTTTAAATGTTAAATTTACTACAGGCTGATCAAGAAAGATCAAATATGACTTCTCCAAACATGCAATATTTGAAATTGGAAAATTTTGGCTTATAACTAAAATTTTTAAGTTACAAGAGCATTTCATGAAGATGTTGCCCGTTTCAAATATTGAATAAGATCTTCTCTCTCACTTTTCTTTTTAAGACCAGCAAAGACCATTTTAGTTCCAGGGATATATTTCTTTGGGTTCTCCAAATATTCCATCAGAGTTTCCTCTCCCCAGATAACACCTATAAAGGTGAAAATAAGTTTTAAGTTTGTGTAGTTGTATTTGTAAGGTTTACTTTCGGATGTGACCCACATATGTGAACAGAAGATTACTCTTGGATTCAATAGGAAGGGTCTCATAAATGACAATACTTATAGTTTCTGACCTATAAGAAAATTCCAAAATTAGTCTTTGGTGCTCTACTCTTCCAGTTCCCTATAGAAATCTAATACTCACATGCTGTTTAGCATGATCCCAAGTACACCAATAAACTGCCAACCTAGACACGCTGGACCTCAAGCAGTATCCCCATCCTCCTAGAATCACAGAGTTCCTTCTAGACGAGATCTTAGAAATTAATCCAACCCCTCATTTTGCAGATGAGTAAATGATCCAAACAGAGGACAATAATTTGCCCTAAGAGACAAGATGACTTAAAGTCAAGAATCTGTGACTGCTAACTCATATTTTCATGTTTTTTTCTTCCAATCATAGCATGTTGCCTCTGTCTAAATCTTTGTCAAAAAGCTATGATTTCAGGAAACCAGTTTTATAATGAGAAAGGTTGTCTCTTCCTTTTTTCCTTTCTAAAACCGGTCAAAAAGAATATGGACAAAGAGAAACAGAAATGCTAACTCTCCTTCTGATAAAATATTGAGGGAGCACATATAACTCCAAACTTGATATAATCAGAAGACTACCAAAAACATAAAACCTGTACCAGAGTAAGAGGACACCTGTCACTAATGATCTCAAAAAAAGAAGAGTTCTCCAAAGTAGATGACAAATCCCAAGGGGCAAGTCATAGTCCTCTGGCCCAAAAAGAGTACAGTGTATATCACTGGATGTGAAAGTCTCCCTAAATTCAACTTGAACTATACAAGGTCAGGGAAGCCAAGATTGAAGAAGAAAACACGGACATGCCATCTTTAAAAGAAGCATTCTACCTTTTGATTTCCATTTGCATGGAATATCTTTTTCCATCCTTCCATTTTCAGTCTGCGTATATCCTCACATCTGAAGTGAGTCTCCTGTAGGCAGCATATAAATAGGTCTTGATTTTTTTTTTAACCATCCAGTCACCCTATGCCTTTTGATTGGAGCATTTAGTCTATTTACATTTAAAGTAATTACCAATAGGTTATGTACTTATTGCCATTTGTTAACTGTTTTCCGGTTGTTTTTATAGATCATCTCTATTCCTTCCTTCTCTTGCTCTCTTCCATTGTAGTTTGATGGCTTTCTTTAGTGTTACATTTAGATTCCTTTCTCTTTATTATTTTGTGTATCTATTGTAGGTTTTTGATTTGTGGTTACCATTAGATTCATACATAACAGCTTGTGTGTATAGCAATATATATTAAGTTGATGGTCCCTTAAGTTTAAACACATTCTAAAAGCACTAAATTTTTACTCCCTTCTCCATGTTTTATGTACATGATGTCATATTTTATCTTTTTATTTTGTGTATATCCCTTGACTGGTTTTTGTAGATGTAACTGATTTTACTACTTTTGAGTTTTAAACTCCATACTGGCTTTAAAAGTGATTAACCTACTACATTAACTATATTTCCTTTTACCTGTGAAATTTTTTCCTTTCATAATTTTCTTACTTTAGTTATGGCCTTTTCTTTCCAGTTAAAGAATTTCCTTTAATATATTTCCTCTATGGCTGGTTTGGTGGTGAAAACTCCTTTTGTATGGAAAACTCTATCTCTCCTTTTGTTCTGAATGAGAACCTTTCTGAGCAGAATATTCTTGGTTGTAGGTTTTTTTTCCTTTCAGCACTTTGAATACATCATGTCACTCCCTTCTGGCCTACAAAATTTCTGCTGAAAAATCAGCTCATAGTCTTATGGGGTTTCCCTTATATGTAACTTTTCTTTTTTTCCCTGCTGCTTTTGAGAATCTCTTTATCAGTACTTTTTGCCATTTCAATTACTATGTGTCTGGGTGTTGGCCTTCTTGGGTTCATCTTGTTAGGGGCCCTCTGTGCTTCCTGGATCTAGATGTCTGTTTCCTTCCCCAGATTAGGGAAGTTTTCAGCTATTATCTCTTCAAATAAGTTTTCTGCCCCCTTTCTCTCTCCTCCTTCTGGGATTCCTATAATGCAAATGTTATTATGCTTATGATGTCACAGAGGTCCCTAAACCTATTCTCATTTTTTATTATTCTTTTATCTTTTTGCTGTTCAGCTTATGGCTTTCCATTACCCTGTTCTTCCAGATCATTGGTAGTTCCTCTGCCTCCTCTAATCTGCTCTTGATTTCTAGTGTATTTTTTATTTCAATTATTGAATTCTTCACCTCTGACTGGTTCTTTTATATTTTATATCTCTTTGTTGAAGTTGAAGTTGAAGCTCCTAAAGTTAAGCCCCACTAATTTGCAAAGCCAGATGTTGTGGGGATTTGTCTTCCAGTTTGAGTCTCCTGTGCCAGGAGTGCCTGGGGATTCTGATCCTCTTGCGTCTCTGTGCTTGGGATATCCCTCCTATTGTGTGCTAGGGGTTTGGTTCCCAATCATGCATTCACCCCTTATACCCTTTATGATGTGGCCTTCATTCTATGATTAGCTATGGGAGGTCTGTTCTGCCGGTCTTCAGGTCATTTTCAGAGTTAGTTACATAGTATATTATCTCAGTGTGTCCACATGGATGAGGTGAGCTCAGGATCCTCCCATCTTCCTAGAACTTCCTGAGTTTGACTTTTTAAGATTCCACATATATACGATATTATACAGTATTTTTTTTCTCTAACTTATTTCACTCAGCATAATGCCTTCAAGGTTCATCCAAGTTTTTGCAAAAAGGCTGGATTTCCTTCCTTCTCACAGCTGACTATTCTATTGTATATATTTACCACATCTGTCTCCAGTCATCTGTTGACAAACACTTAGGTTGTTTCCATAGCTTGGCTATTGCATATTGCAAATAATGCTGCAATGAATATAGGATGCAGATATCTCTCCCAGATTCCGTTTTCATTTCCTTTGGATCTATACCCAGAGATGAGATTACTAGATCATTTGATAGTTATTTTTAATTTTTAATGAATCTCCACACTGTTTTCCATAGTGGCTACACCAATTTACATTTCTACCACCAGTTCACAAATATTTCCTTTTCTCCACATCTTTGCCAATACTTGTTATTTCATGTTTTTCTGATGATAGCAATTCTAAAAGGCATGAGGTGATATCTGACTGTGGGTTTGATTTGCATTTCCCTGATAATTAGTGATGCTGAACACCTCTTCATGTATCTGTTGTCTAATTATATGTCCTCTTTGGGAAAATATTCAGTTCCTCTGCCTATTTTTTAATTGGTTTGTTTTCTCACTATTGCGTTGCATCCATTCTTTTTATATTTTGAACATTGACCCTTTACCAAACACATAATTTGCAAATATTTTCTCCCATTCCATAGGTTGCTTTTTCATTTTGTTGACTATTTATTTTGCTGTGCAGAATCTCTTTAGTTTGTTGTAGTTCCACTTAATGACTGTTCTTGTTGCTTGTGCTTTTAGTGTCAATATCCAGAAGATCATTACAAAGATCAATGTCAAGGAGGTTTTACCCTATGTTTTCTTCTAGAAGTTTTACAGTTGCAAGTCTTATATTTAATTTACTTAAGTCTCTAATCCATTTCAAGTTAATTTTTACAAGTGGTATAATGGAAGGATTCAATTTCATTCTGCTACTTATTATTATGTAACCAGTAGAACAAATAGTAATATTGTATCCCCAAATCAGTCACAAATACTACTTAAACAATCTGACTTAGAGAAATTTCATTACTAATTCTTAAATAATGTTAAAGCCAAGCCTATACAGCTTTTAATCTTTGACAACAATCTATAATAAAAGATATATTTGTAATCAGTTTTAATATTATTTCTTATTAATGCTAACAAGCAACAAAACCCTCAAAATACTGGCAGAGAAATAAATATTAGGTTATAACTAGTCTGCAAGTTAGAAAAGTTGACTGCTCTTGTAATGTGATAATAAAATGACACTACAGAAAAATATTACTTTAAAGACTAAAGAACCATATAAATTCAAATAATAAATCCAAGTTTCAGACTGATTTATTCAATAGTCTATCAACTAGAAATCCTATTGCAATAAATATTATATTATCTTTTGCAGAAGTGGGAAAGGTTATCCTCAAATTTAGAGAACTACAAAGGGCCCTGAGCAGCCAAAACAATATTGAAAAAAATAAACATAGCTGAAGGGCTCACACTTCCTAATTTCAAAACTTACTACAAAACTACAGTAATAAAAACTATTGTATTGTTATAAGGATAGATATACAGACCAATAGAATAGAAGTGACTGTCTAGAAGTAAACCCTAACATATATAGCCAATTGAATTTCAAGAATGGTATCAAGACCATTCAATTGGGAAAGAATGGTCTTTCCAAGAAGTGGGGCTGGGATAACTAGATAACCACATGCACTTGATCTTAACCAAAAGACTGAGAAGTGATGGATAACTGCATGCAAACGAATGAAGTAGGACTATTCCTTCACTCTCTATAAAAAATTAAGTGAAAATGGGTCAAACACTAAATCTAAGAGCCAAAACTATAAAACTATTTGAAGAAAAGATAGGGGTAAATCTTTATGACCTCAGATTTGGTGATGGATTCTTAGATTTGATGCCCCCCAAAAATCAACAAAAATATAGATAAATGGACTTTATACAAATTAAAAGCTTCTGTGCATCATTTGTCAAGCAAATGAAAACAAGCTACAAAAGAAAAGAAAATATTTGAAAATCACGTATTTGATGAGAGGTTAGTGTCCAGAATACATAGAGAACTTTTAAACTCAACAATAAAAAAGACAATTCAAGTAAAAAATAGGCAGAGGACACGAATAGACCTTTTTCCAAATCTACAAATGGCCAACAAGTTGTTGAACAAAAAAATTTCAACTGAGTGAATTTAAGGATCAAATTGACTTTATTCAATGATTCATGAATCAGCAGTATCTAGAAAGGAGCTAGAAAAGGGCTACAGAAAGGGAAAGGTTTAAAGACAGGACAGGAAGTCATAACAACAATAATAAAGAATTATTTCAGACAAGGTCACCTCCTTTTGGGGAACAAAAGGGTCCTACTAGGTGGATTATTTTACCAGTGCCAACCAGGAAATTCCAGACTAACTGGTTAAGATTACATTCCTGGGAAAGGTTGAAACTACAATTAAGTCAGGTATTAAGCCCTGGTTTAGTGTTGTGGCCCTAGTACAAGTGACTCTCTTTTGGCTCTGTGGTTTTCTTTTTAACAAAGCACACTAAAACATGTTCAACATTATCGTTCATTAATGAAATGCAAAACAAAATCATGAGATGCCACTTCACACCCACTAGTATGGCAATTTTAAAAAGAAAATAACAAGCGCTGGAGAGGATACAGAAAAATAGGAATCCTATATTACTGATGGAAATGTAAAATGATATAGCTACTGTAGAAAACAATTTGGCTTTCCTCAAAAAGTTAAATACAGATTTAACAAATGACCCCAACATATATATAGATACACATATCTATATATCGGAAAGAACTGAAAACAGGGACTCAAATGCTTATTCCAAATATTCATAGCAGCACTATTCACAAGAGGCAAAAGGTGGAAATCCAAGTGTTCATCAACTGATAAATGAATAAACAAATTGTGATATATACATTCAACTGAATATGATTAGCCATAAAAAGGAATGAAGTACTGATACATGCTATAACTTCAATGAACCTTGAAAACATTATGCTAAGTGAAAGAAACCAGACACAAAAGGTCATATTTTATGATTCCTTTTTATGAAATATGCAGAATCGGCAAATCCATAAAGGATTATGGATTTGAGGAAGCAGATTATAGGCTGCAAGGGGTTAAGGGAAGGAGGAAATGGGGGAGTGATTATTTAATGGATACAGGGGTTCTTAAGTAATGAAAAAGTTTTGAAACTACAGAGAGGTGTTGATTATACAATACTGTGAATATACTAAATGTACTGACTTGTACATTTTAAAATGGCTAATGTGTGAATTTCACCTCAATAAAAAGAATAAAAAGAAACAAAACCAAAATAAAATAAAAATCTTTCCAAATAGTAGTGTTATAATGATCTGAAATTCGGGCCACTAAGAAATGCTAGGCCTCCAAAACAGTTCAAAATAGAGTTGCAGTCTATTTAGAGTTGTACCCTAGTTTTGAGGTGAATGCTAATGATATGTATATATGTATGCATGTATGTATATGTATTATATCTAGGAATGATAAAATTCTTTACAAAGATATTATAGTTTTTTTTGCCATTTTTAATTTTAACCCTAAAATGCTTTCTCATTTTAACTGCCATCTACCTACTTTCCACCAACAAAAAAAAAAATCATTGAATATAATTTTACAAACTACTTACATAACATCCCCCCACTCTGCTACGAATCACTATGACAAATAGAAAACTACCATTATGCCATTAAAATATGATTTGATCTTTTTAATTTAGCTCATGCTTTTTCAACATAAATGTACTGCATAAAATGAAATACCTTTTATAGGTAAAAACCTATGCCACAGAGAGCTGCTAATTCCTCTATCAAAAAGAGACCAGTTATCTAAATATACATCTTATGATATAAATCAACATTTCAGTAATATAAACATGAGGATTTCATTTTTAATGCTGTAAACTAGGAAATTATTATAATATCAAATCATATGCTTTTTTTCTTTGCTACAAAGTTTCTGGTTCTCTCCCGCAACTGCTTAGGTTTTACCTTTGTTTTTGTTAGCATCAGAAAAAATCCTGGTGCTTGTCCTGTTTTTCATCCAAAAAGGCCCCAGAGATTTGGACCAGTCTTGTGTTTTCCACCTTTTTCCACTGTGTGGCACTGAGCACATTTTTTAATAAAGATCTCCTTGCCTGCTCCAGCATCTCCCATTTCGTTCTGCAACAAAACATCAAACCACAGACCAAAAAAAAATATCAGATTTGCAAAGCTGTAAAAAAAATTCCATCACTTTGAAATGAATACTAACGATATTAAACAAAAAGGTAATTGAAAGCATGCATCCTTTAAAGTCTGAGTGCTCAAAAACACGTACAATATTATCGCATCCAATTTTATAAAGACTTAATCATCTCATTTATCAGAATTATTTTAAATTTTGAGCTATAGCTACTTCAGAAATTTGTATTATGGAATAAGCCTCATTTTACTTCAGCCTTCAAACAACTATAGTAATTTATTTAGGTCACTTATATTCCATTTTTTTCTTTTCACTTCCAAAAAGCACATGTGCAAAAAAACAATACGAAGTTTCTAAGTTTAATCTGGCATCCCCTTGTTTAAAAATAAGGACAGAACAAAATGGAAAGGCACTTAAATGTGATATTTTTATAAGTACTTATATGCCTGCAATAATAGAACTGTAAAATTAAATATCAAACAAAAGAATGAGGCCACAGGTTATATGTAACACGTAATTTCTCATTTACTTTATACTCTCAGCTATAAACACATATACCAGATTAGATTAAGCATTATCTCAAAGCAATCAAATAACATTATTGAGTTCAGTCAGCAACAGTATGTGTTTAACACTAATGTAGTGGAAAATACAGCTCTAAGCAGGGAAGATTTATTATATGGTGATAGATATGTACAATAAAAATGTACAAAGATATTTTGGTTGAAACTACCAAAAATTTTGTTGCATAACTAAGTGCCTCCTCCATCTAAAATTACATAAAAATTAAAATAACTTCAACTTATTGAAAAAAAAAGTAGTTTGAAATGCTAATGAATGTAGTACTTGGGTTTTGTTTACCTGCTCTTTTTATTCTTTGAAAAATTAGAGAACAGGAGGTGGGTGTGGGGATGGATTTCAATATGAGATCGTATTACTATTATAGAAATCATGAAAATACCTAATTCTCTGACAGTACAGTTCAAAGCACATTTTTACCTTTATAACTCTACTGAGAAATAGAAAATGCTTGTGTTATTTTGATAATATTGAAAAATACAGTGTGGCTTAACTAAAGTTAGCTCTTACTCAGAGAGAGGCTAGCTAGTACTTCCTATACAGTAACCTGCAAAATTGGTATCTCCCTAATTTCTTTTTTTTTTTTTTAAGATTTTATTTATTTATTTGAGAGAGAGAGAGTGCACAAGCCCGAGTCAGGGTGATAGGCAGAGGGAGAAAGAAAGGGAGAAGCCGACTCTCCACTGAGCAGGGAGCCCAAAGCGGAGCTTGATCCCAGTCTCCTGGGATCATGACCTGAGCTGAAGTCAGATGCACCTAACTGACTGAGCCACTCAGATGTCCTGGTATCTCCCTAATTTCTTTAAATCTATAATCAAAACAGTGTCAATAATCCACCTAAAAGGAAGACAGGGCAGACTAACAACAAAACTATTAATCAATGTTTTAGGTCTGATAAAAAGCAGAGTAAGAAAACTCCCTTTATCCAGGAGAATCTTACTTTTAAATTTCAAACTTCACTCAAAACACTACATTCAATTCTATCTATTCTATCTATTCTCTGTATATCAATTCTGTATATACAATATCTCTGTATATCAATTCTCTGTTCTATCAATTCTCTGTATAAGTACAGAATTCATTGAACCTTTGAACAGGGGCCATAAAGAAAACTTTAGTCACAAATACAAATTTATGGTCTTTTAGCAAAATGCATTCACAATAATCATAAAGTTCATATCATATAAATACAAAATATCATCTGCATACTAGCTAAAGAATCATTTCCCATTTGTATATAAAGCAAAAAAATCAGACTGATTCTTATACCTATTAAATGTTACTGATAATTCAGGAAACTAGGCATTTTTTTTTTAGGAAAAAAAAACTTCTCTTTCCTCAAATAGATTTTACATGCAAGTCACTTACAAGAAAATATTCACTGTCGTTGTTCAAACTACCAATATTTACCACGTGAAGACATTCACTGCTGCCATCTTTGATCACTGCTGTGCAAGTACCTATGACCCTCTTCAGAGTGCATTAAAACCAATAGATTCAGCAATGGTAGCAAGGGAGGGGGGCAGGAAGACTAGGAAGGATATCAAGAGAATCCATTTTATCCTATAATCATTTGGCACTCTAGTAATATTTAGTTATTAAGAAGAAATATAAACCTCTTCGACCTCAACCACAGCAACTTCTTGCTAGACACATCTCCAAAGGGAAGGGAAACAAAGGCAAAAGCAAACCATCAGGACTTCATCAAGGTAAAAAGCTTTTGCACAGCAAAGGAAACAGTCGACAAAACCAAAAGACAACCGACGGAATAGAAGATATTTGCAAATGTCTTATCAGATAAAGGGCTAGTATTCAAAATCTATAAAGAACTTCTCAAACTCAACACCCAAAAAACAAAGAATCCAATCAAGAAATGTGCAGAAGACACGAACAGACATTTCTCCAAAAAAGACATACAGATGGCCAACAGACACATGAAAAAAATGCTCCACATCTCTCAGCATCAGGGAAATACAAATCAAAACCACAATGAGATACCACATTTAGTCAGAATGGCTAAAATTAACAAGTCAGGAAACAACAAATGTTGGTAAGGATCCAGAGAAGGGGAACCCTCTTACACTGCCGTTGGGAATGCAAACTGGTACAGCCCCTCTGGAAAACAGTATGGCGGTTCCTCAAAAAGTTGAAAATAGAGCTACCCTATGACCCAGGAATTGTACTACAAAGTACTTACCCCAAAGAAACAAATGTAGTGATCCAAAGGGGAACCTGCACCCCAATGTTGATAGCAGCAATGTGCACAACAGCCAAACTATGGAAAGAGCCAAGATGTTCATCCACAGATGACTGGATAAAGAAAATGGGATTATATAAATATTGGAATACTACTCAGCCATCAAAAAAGTGAAATCTTGCCATTTGCAATGACAAGTTCCATGGATGGAACTAGAGGGTATTTATGCTAAGTGAAATAAGTCAATCAGAGATAGACAATTATCATATGATCTCACTGATACATGGAATTTATTTATTTCTTTATTTAAAGAAACAAAACAGAGGATCATAGGGGAATAGAGGAAAAAATAATAAGATGAAACCAGAGAGGGTGACAAACCATAAGAGACTCTTAATCATAGGAAACAAACTGAGGGTTGCTGGAGGGGAGGGAGGTGGAGGGATGGAGTAATTGAGTGATGAACATTAAGGAGGGCATGTGATATAATGTGTTATATAAGACTGATGAATCACACACCTGTACCTCTGGGGAAAAAAAAATTGAAGAAAAAATAGATGAGAATAGCATGTAATAAAGATATTATTTCATGCAAAAAAAGAAGACATATAATGTTGTACACCTAAAATTTATATAATGTTACATGTTAATTTTATCTCAAGAAACAAAAATTTTCTTAAAAAAGAAGATACATCTCACTGAAATAGGCAAAGATGAGACACTTGGTATGAGAATGATCACTCTTCCAAGAATGAAGTAATTCTAATGATAAATAGGGTAAGTGTAGCAAACACTTATGCATGCTTCTGTGGGCCAGGCATAGCTAAGCACTTTATATGTATTATTAATGCATTTAATCCTCACACCAGCCATGTGAGATAGTTAATATCTCTATTTTTACAGATGAGGAAAATGAGACACACAGAAGTTAAGTGGCTTATTTAAAGTCACAAGCTGGTGAGAAGTGGAGAGAGATGGTGAAAGGTAAGAGGAAGAGCAATTTTAAATCTCTTTTAATTTTAACAATTTCCTTTTAAGAACAATCTAAGTAACCCTGGGTTGAACAGAATGTATAACACACTGCAGATGTTTAAAGAGGAGTAAGTAAAATACTTTTAAATATTGGTACATACCACTGACATTTCCAATTTTGCCCGTAAAAAGAGGCATGCGCTAAGAATAATCAAGGCACCGATAAAGCTTTAGAGATTTACAAAACCCACATAATTGAAGTAATAAAAGTGGGAGGAGGAACTCATTAGAATAATTTGAGGATGAACACTACACAGGCTAAAAGATAAAGTGTAATTCTGCTGTTGTAGCGAAAAAATACCTAAGTGGAATGCATCAGAAGGATGTGACTCTGGGTAAATGTCTAAACCCTTCCCCCCCCCCCCCCTCCCGCCCCACAGACGTCCACGGCCTTTCCCTCTTCGAATCTGCTGTGTCTGAATTCCTAAACTGGAGTAAGAATCCAGCTTTCCAAACTGCCAATCTTGGAGTCCTCCATGCCACCACCCCCACTTGGAGGCTGACCTCTGCCAACCTTGGGCGGAAGGTTCTACCCTGAATTGGTTCCACACAGAAATCATAAAAGCTGCAGACAGGCCGCTCACTAGAAATAGTTTTATGCAGCACTTAGGGACACCTAGACACCATCAGGCTAGGGCTTAGGGGAACCTCTTACGAGCTGGACAGTTGGATACTCCTCTCTGAGGGAAGCCTAGCCCAAACTGCACTAGCTCATCGCCAGTGCTTAGATCACTGGGCTGCGGGGCCCACTCCTTCCCAGCCATTCCAAACGTACCTGAGGGTCAGCGGTTCCGCCCACTGCCTCCCTGGAGTGCCCTTAGTAGTCACCCGGGCCTCTGAGGGGCCAGAACCTGAGCCTCAAGTTTGAGGCTGGAGGTCGCACAGCAGTGCCTCAAGGACCTGCACTGGAGGCCCAGCCCGGCATGTGCTTCCGGTGGACGCCAGCCAATGGCAGGCCAGGCTCCATCCGTACTGCTGATTGGCTCCCAGATCCCGCAAGTTGGCAGCTCTCGCAGGAGCTTAAAGACTGGGACTTGCTGTGCTGTAGCGGGTTGAATGTAAACGTGACAAAGCGAAAGTCCTTTGAGTGCCGCAGCCGTAAGTAAGCCCATCTTTTGTTTAACTTTTGCCTAACCAAAGAGCTAAATTATCTATGCATATTGACCGCGTGTCCCAGTTCTTGCTTGAAGCAGGAACTCAACGTTTTATGAATGGTGTATTAGCATTTGATTGCAGGAATCTTATCATGTCAACAGGAGAATAAAACAAATACTTAGGATGGGCCAGGCACTGTGCCACGCAACTTGGATAAAAACCGAACTGCAGCTCCAATTTTCTGGGTTACAATTAAGCTGGGACAAGATTTAAACACATTAAAAGTTAAATCATTATAAATGAGCTACATTAGAAAAAATACAATAATATAAGAACTGACA
Source organism: Ursus arctos (assembly GCF_023065955.2). Lineage (NCBI taxonomy): Eukaryota > Metazoa > Chordata > Mammalia > Carnivora > Ursidae > Ursus > Ursus arctos. The sequence continues at coordinate 56,677,739 of NW_026622763.1, forward strand.
GCAAGGTTGCAAGCTGCTTGTTAATTGCCCCCCAAAAAAGTGGAATAATGTATCAATAGAAACAAAGAGAATTAGAACTGAAGGAGCAAAGAAGGAAGATATGGAGGGAAGGACAGGAAAAGCTACAAGAAGATGAGAGTATTGAAGGCAGACAGGTCAAAGTTAAAGTTGTATTTACCCGTGGTTACATAATTACTTCAGTGAGACATGAGTGGTAAGGAGACAGAGAACTAGGAATATTAAAATAATTTTTAAATTGTTCAACTGCCAGAGTAGTTGTAATAGGGAAAATTTTGTGTATTAGATAAGTGGGGCATTTACCATAGTCTTCTTGTTCTCCAGAGCTCTGCCCAATATACTTTAATGATTGAAATGATTAAAATGTTCTGCGTGGGCACTGTCTACTAGCCACAAGTAACTTTGAGTATTTGGAGTGTGGCTAATGCAACTGAGTAACTGAATTTTTTATTATTTTAATTATAGTTAATTTTAATTAATCTCTAATAGTCACAATTACCAGATGTTTGACTGAAACTATTCTAAGTAGTAACTATGAATCTGTTCTGTGATCAACATATTTAAAAGTTATATGTCATCAAGTTGAATGAAAAGGGGGGGTGCCTGGGTGGCTCAGTTGGTTAAGCAGCTGCCTTTGGCTGAGGTCATGATCCCAGAGTCTTAGGATCGAGCCCCAAGTTGGACTCCCTGCTCGTCAGGGAGCTTGCTTCTCCCTCTCCTTCTGCCACTCCCCCTGCTTGTGCGCTCTCTCAAATAAATAAATAAAATCTCAAAAAAAAAAAAAGAAAGTTGAATGAAAAGGACCGGGGGATGGGGGGTTGGAATTCAGGTGTTAAATATTATTCTCAAACTCAAACAAAGACATGCAAACTCAAGAAAAGGAAGGAGACTACCATTTCTCAAGTGCCTACCACATGCCAGCATAGGTGCATGAATACATTATCAGTAGCTAGTAGTCTTACACGTGGGAAAAATAGAGACTCTGGACCTTATTCATACAGAACAATCTGAAAATTACTAATTGATCACCAATAAATATCAGTGGTAAAACCTTTTAAAAATTTAAAATAAGGCAAAACATTTTTACTTAAATATAATGTATGAAGACTAATATTGATAACCAGTAAATATCACTGTAATTATATTATAGTTTGAGAAATTCTGGAAAACAATGACAAGAATTTACTATTTTCTCCTTGCATTTCAAACATAAGTTACAATATCATCTCTTTTTTTAAAAAGAGAAATTTATAAGAATTTTGGAAGAAAAACGTCAAGTGAAAACGATTTCATATGAAAGTGTTTATCATCCTGATAATTGTGCATTTTAGGCTACATGTGGTAAAGCCTTGAAAAAATTTAATCTGCAAATGCACAACACATCTTTTCTCTAATATGACACCAATGAATAATCATTTTTTTCAAACCTCAGAATTTTCAGCTGTTTTAGCTACATGTGATTCATGTTCAAATATGATTTTATATGATTTGACACATGGCAAAACTGTCATTATTGAGTGATAAAAATGTTCTACAATTGATTGTGGTGATGGTTGCACAATTCTGTGAACATACTAAAAACCATTTAATTGAACATTTTAAATGAATGAATTGTATGATTTATGAATTGTATCTCAAGGAAGCTGTTTAAAATAAATAGATATGCCATAAAGAAAATAAATTTCTTTTTTTTTTTTTTAAAGATTTTATTTATTCATTCGACAGAGATAGAGACAGCCAACGAGAGAGGGAACACAAGCAGGGGGAGTGGGAGAGGAAGAAGCAGGCTCCCAGCGGAGGAGCCTGATGTGGGACTCGATCCCAGAATGCCGGGATCACGCCCTGAGCCAAAGGCAGACGCTTAACCGCTGTGCCACCCAGGCGCCCCAAAGAAAATAAATTTCTTATTCTCCTTGCGTATGTGGTATTTCACATGATTGAGTGATAAAGAAATTTTGCTTTCCTAGCGTTTCCCAGTATTTCTGTTCCTGGTTTTGTTTTATACGATCTTTTCTCTCTTCTTTAAGAAAAGAAATCAACTGCTCTAAATATCAGTCTCAGATTTTCAGGATACCAATCAGTAATTTTGTTTTACAAAGAATAAAAATTGCCCAGTCTGTACAGTTCAAGAAAATTATATATTTTCCACTAGATGGCACTAGTGTGCAAATAGTATTGCTAGAATCTTCAGACTCTCACATCAATAAAATTATTAACATTACCACATTGTTTTCATTCACTTTGATTGGTCTGGGTAAGGTAAAGAGAAGTGGAAAGTTAAAACAAGATACTTCCTTGACTTGCTAAGCTCCAGGGTAAACAGTCCTTTACAGATACAGGATGTAATGCAAGGAGAAATTATCACAATTGTGCTAAAGCCAGAGTGAGAACCCACAATCCCTGACTCTTAGTTGCTATCATACACGTATACAATATCAAACGTGGGGGAGTGGATACCGTAGTCAAAGGGAACAAGAAAATTCATTTTCATTGTGCCATTGTACACATATTATCTCATTTGATCCCTAAGCTATGAGCTCTCTATATATTACCTCATAAAATCCTAACTATACAAGCCCAATCTATTAACTTTGTAAGAGAAAGAGAATGATCATTTTGTTTAATACTATATCACTTGAGTATAGCACAGTGCCCAACACATAGTAGACAGTCAAAAACATTTGGTCCTTAAATAATAAATGGATGAATTAACAGCTTAACAACTACCCCATTTAGTGGGTAATATTATTTCTACTTGTAGCTGAGGAAACTGAAGTTGGAAATATGAAGTAACTTGTCCAAACTCACACAATTCAGTGGCAAAACCATTAACACCATCCGACATTATTTTGCACTATATATTTACATGTAAATTTTCCATAATAGAAAGAAAGCTCTCTGAGGACAGGGATCATGTTTTTTCTTTTCCTTATTGTGTATCTAGCTCCTTACACAGAGCTGGCATGCAGCTGGCACACAATAAATAGTATTTATCTGTTTGAGTTCAAAGCAACCCAGATCTTAGCAGCCTGGACTTGAACTAATTCAAAGAGCTCTGCTCCTGGACCACTTTCTGTTTCATTCTTTTCATTTTATTCCAACTCTACTACAAAATCCAGATTTTGTTTCTGGATTTCTGCTAGTTTCCCAATGACCTCTTCTCAAGTCCCTTTAACAAGAAGTCTTAGAAGTCAGTATGCATTTGCATTCCCACTTTGCTTGCCATCAAGATTTCTCCTAGTCCTATAGTTGAGCAGTCCACCCTTTTAGCCCTCAAATCCCCAGGGATGCTCGTGGGCCTTGAGCAGATCAGCAGACAGAGTTGCTTCTGGTTTTGGCTGTTATTTGTATCCTGTCTGTGGCTATTCCAAGGGCCTCGGTTTCCTCATCTCAATTTTCGCAACAAATGAGGCTGGAATTGGATGGTCTCAAAAGTTCTTTTTAGCTCAAAGACAAAAGGGTTTTTAACTTTATCCTATAGTGGCCTTCTACTGAGCTTGTGACCAAGATGGCAGTTTTGGGGGGGAAGAATGCTTGAGCTCTAGGGATGGATGTAAAGACAGCGCTGGGAAAGCCTGTGCACCAGACAGGGCTGTTCTGGCCACAGGGAAAGCGGATGGCACGCCTGACTTTTGAGCCTCGTTTCCCTGGGATTGGACTCCCGGACTGGGTCGGCCTTCCCACCCCCCAACCGCTAGAGGGCGCTGCAGGCCACTCCCCGGAAACTGGCCCCAGGAAAGGCTAGACCGCGCCAGACGCCCGACCCTTGCGTCTTCCGGAAGCGGAGCGCCGGACCCGCAACGGCTGGGTGTGCAACAGCGGCGGTGGCAGGCGCGGCGGAAGCGAGGAGACCTGAAGGGGACCCGGGCTTGGCTCCCGCGCCGGGGTGGAGCACCATGGATGAAGCAGGCAGCTGTGCGAGCGGCGGAGGCTTCCGCCCGGGCGTGGACAGCTTGGACGAGCCGCCCAACAGCCGCATCTTCCTGGTGATCAGCAAGTACACGCCCGAGTCGGTGCTGCGGGAGCGCTTCTCGCCTTTCGGCGAGATCCAGGACATCTGGGTGGTGCGGGACAAGCACACCAAGGAGTCCAAGGGCATCGCCTTCGTCAAGTTTGCCCGCAGCTCGCAGGCCTGCAGGGCCATGGAGGAGATGCACGGCCAGTGCCTCAGCCCCAACGACACCAAACCCATCAAGGTGCAGGTGCCCGGGTTGGGGTACCCGCGGGAGTGGGAAGGGATGGGGCCTCCCTGCACCTGAAGCTGTGTCAGGGTGGGTTCGGGCTAGTACATCCGCTCCCTGGGGCGGACTGGGCAGCGCCTGGCATTCCGGGGGCGGGAGGATGGCGTTGGGGAAAAGGGTGCGTGCGAGCTTTGGGCGGTGCGGGAAGAACGTCCGCCCGGAGTCGGGCTGTAGAGCTGCGGTGACTGGGCCTCTCCTCACTCCCGCCGTCACTACTCCGGAGCTCCGGACTCCACGGCCCGCCTCTGAACCTCCACCCTCATAACCCCGTTTACCATGTATAAAAACAGATTTTCTTTCTTTCTTTTCTTTTTCTTTTTTTTTCTTTAGGTTGGTACAGAGCTTAACAACTTGATAAAAGTGAATTAAACTGTGGCCTCTCTGGTGTTGGGCATTTTTCCAGTACCAGACGAAAGTGTACATGTATATAATGTTTGAGTGAAGGTGACTAAAACTGCTGCTATTGTGTATTTGTCACACTGTTGTGATTTTTAAAATCATCTTAACTAAGCCCTCTTTGTGAAAGTAGTATTGGCATACGTTTTGTTATTGCCGCTTTTCTTTGAAAGCAACCGAAGTAAACTGCCTTGAGAAGAGCCAAATCATTGTGATAGTAGTGTAATTGTATTGTGTCTTTGTATACTCTTAGTTCACCCTGGAGGTATTTATATTGTTTCCGCACTTGTGAAAAAATAAGTTAATTGACACGTGGCAGGAAGGGTAATTTTGAGGGTTACTTGATTTTATCTGTGCTTTTAGCACAGTGCTTGGCAAAAGGTAGGCCCTCAGTATATCCTTACCATCAGTAGTACCCAAAATGTCAGTCCTTACTGGCTGTGAGCTCAGTTCAGGACCCTGTCCTGAGGATCTGACAGTTGCTTAATCTGTACCCTCACCTGTCCTGTAGAAATAGTTGCTGTGTATGTAATTCTGTTGGAGACTTCCACAAAATTCTCTTTTCCCTCGACTTTTTGCCCCCTTTTTTTCTCCCATTCACTACAGAAAACTGGTAAGAATGTTATTAATACTGACTTACATAAATGAAAGACTGAGAGATATTTCAGTCTTCCCTATACCTCTATCCGCAAAAGAGAAGGAGCATAGGAGTATACCAACAGTACAGTAGACCATAGACATTCCTTTTTTTCCACCTCCCCAACTCTGAAATGGAGCAGAACAAATCATTAATAAAATGAATTGTAAGGCCACAGCATATGCTAGATCAGGGGTTAATAAACTTTTTCTGTAAGAGGCCAGAGAGTAAATATTTTAGGCATTGTGACCCACATACAGTCTCTGTGACATATTCGTTGTTTTTAACAGCCCGTTAAAAATGTAAAAACAATTTTTAGATCATGGGCTGTAGAAAAACAGGAAGCTGTGGTTTGCTGACTCCTGTCCTAAATTGATAATTTGTATCTCCTTCTAATTAAATTTGCCAAAAGCGTTTTTATACTTCGAGTATAACCACAGAGGTCTTTGGGCAACCCAAAAAATGCCCCAAATCTCAAATCTATGTAATCCCCCTTCCTTGATTAAATTCCTGCAAGAGAAGTAAAAGTCCCAACACGAAAATGTACCCTCCCTTTTACCCGCAGAGAAGTTATTCCCCCAAATAATTAAAGTTTAAGTTGTTTCTAACATTTTGGTCCATGCAGTTTCAGCCAGAAGTTTGTTGCACTATAGGACCAAGCTAGACAGTCTAAGTTCATTCTTCAGCAGGTTCAGCTTGGTCTGTCTTCCACTGGAATGTAGTTTTTTGTTTCTGTTTCTTTTTGGTTTTTTCTGTATTTCCCGTTAAATTAATTCAGCTTCAACTTTTCTCATGTAGTTTGCTTTTGCAAAGTTCCAAAGGATCTGTAAGACACATAAGAAAATTATAGCCCTGGGCCTACAGCCAGAAAAGATTGGCTAAGTAAGAGTTATTCTGTAACCAACTACATTATCAGGAGGAAAGGGGTCTTCAGCTTTGCAAGAATGCCTCTTATTTAGAGCCTGTAGTCGAAACATAAAGTCTCAGGAGAAATCTCCATTAGGTGGTTAATTATTATACATGTGTTCTGCTCAGACACTGCCTGCCTTATTGGAAATTTGAAACACTCCAGTCTTCTAAAATTTAGAAATTTGTGATCTGATGACACCTCCAGTCTCAAATCTTATTTGAGACTCTTTCTTTTCCAGTGCCTCCCCATATTCCTAAAGGTTTCCTATTTTATTTTTCTATTGATCATTCAGTTGTGATACGTCCACTAGACTGACTTTCTAGTGGGTCATTTTTGTATTGCTCAGTACTCTATTACTAATACCTCATACAGTGCTTGGCATGTAGTGTAAGTTTATTGAAGGAGTAGCAGTAGACTCTCTCTAGGAATATGTCTCCAGCTGTATCTTGTAAACAAGGTCCTACACGTCTATGACACCTGTTTTCTAAGCAAACATACGATCTTCTGTTTCAGAGCTTTGGAAATCCCACGGCTTTATAAGTTCTCTGTCCTTTGGGTTGTTGCCTCCTACTCTGGAATTCCATAAGTTGAGGTTTTCTCATACTTGAAAGGTATATAGCAACCCTTTAAAGTAGAAGAAGAAAAAAGAAACCTTAAGGGCTTTGTGTGGTGATTTATATTAATTTTATTACATATCGTCAAGTTATAAAAAACAGAACTAGTCATTAAAATTCTTATCCTTATAGTTCTATAAACAAATCAACAATCTTAATTAGAGATTTTAACATTCCTCTAGGATAATATAAAACCAAAACAATTTTATAAAGTAATAAGTAATAATCTAATATCATAATCCCAGTAATTATAATAATAAAGTAATCTAATGTCCGATGATGTTTCAGTAAAACTGAATTGCTCATAGTAGAAAACGGAGCCCCAGGTAGTCCTGTGCATTTTCTTGCTCACATAAATCATTTGGATGGTCACTGAGATGATCCAGAATATGGTTATGTTACCTTTTTTTTTTAAGGTTAATATTAGAAAGAAAACAATTAAAAATAATGACATCCTAGACTTAAACCCAGCTGTATCAATAATTACATTAAACATAAGACTAAATGTGCCAATTAAAGGCGGAGATTATCAGGATTTGTAAAAAAAAGAAAGACCAAAGTAAATACTATTTAAAAGAGATACGTAGTGTTCCAATGATTTATTATTTGCATATAACACCCAGTGCTCCATGCAATATGTGCCCTCCTTAATACCCATCAGGGAACACTACATCAAAAACTAAGGATGTACTGTATGGTGACTAACATAACATAATAAAAAATTATTATTAAAAAAATAAAAGAGACATGTAAAGCATAAAGATACAAAGTGGTTGAAAGTTAAAGGATAGAGAAAGCTTGTGTGATGTGATACAAAATAGTCTTCAACACAAAGAGTATTAACAGAGATAGGGCAATTTCATAGGAATAAAAATATCGGTCAAAAATACATAACAGTCCCACATGTGTATGCAGCCAATCATACAGTTTCAAAATACATGAAGCATTATTGATAGAACTAAAAGGAGAAAGATAAATTTGCAATCAGATTTTTATTCTCCTCTCTTAGTATCTGATAGAACAACTAGACAAAATCCGTAAGGATGTGATATTTAAATAACACTGTAATCAACTGTAATTGGCATTTATTGGACACTGTACTCAGCAACCACAGAGTGCACATTCTTTTTTAGTGCACTGACTTGCTCTTCGTAAAGGAAAGTGCAAAAGTAAAAATACATTTGGAAAAAATAATACAGACATTGGTATTGTCTCATATAAAAAGTCATTGCAGTAAAGATTGCTTTAAAAAACTTTTTGACAAAACCCTATTACATTGTGTTTAATGTACCATGAATCTCATACTAATAATGAAGTGACTATACTTAAGAAATAAAACAATAGTTAACTGATTTTTTTTATATTATTTTCTGGATTTTGTTTGTTTCTTAGGTTTTCATTGCTCAGTCCAGATCATCTGGAAGTCACCGCGATGTTGAAGATGAAGAACTTACGAGGATATTTGTTATGATACCGAAGTCTTACACAGAAGAAGATCTGCGGGAAAAATTTAAGGTACTTAATGTTTTCTAATCAGCTAGCATCTGTGATGACTTACGATTCTAAATTGGTTGTATGGTTACTAAATCTTAAGTGTTGTTTGAGTTAGATCATTAGATTGGTGGTAGAGAATTAAGTAACTGTTTTGAAGTCCTCTATTTCCATCTAGTTTTAAAATGCTAAACCTAGAATAAACTAACTTTAAAAAAAAAACACAAAAACTGGAAAATATTAATGATGGTGCTTTCCCCCATATAAGGAAAACACAGATACAGGAAAATTAAAGTATAAAGCGGGAAATCTTAAATTAGGTCACATACCTAGTACGTGGTGGACCAAGATTTAAACCCAGGCTCTCTGAATCCGAACCTGCTTTTGGTCTTTACACTTTCAAAGTACCCTCTCATCACTCTGTTGCTCTATGTAGAGGTGAGTCAAGCAAGCCTGGGTGTTTGAACTGTATTATCTAGTGTTCATTATAAGCCTATGGCATGTTGATGTACTTATTCACAGAAAGGCTCATCCTTCATAGAATATTTGTCCTAAAATTAAGCCTTTGAAGGAGTTCTACTTAAAGGAAAAAAAACTACAGCTCTGAACTGTATAGCGAGCTTATAGTCAATGAAATTTGAAGATAATTTTAAATCTCTTTTTAGCCATTGACTTTTATATACGTGATATACTTTCACAAAAATTATTAAAAAGCAATTAAATTGTTTTGGGTTGTAATTTTTTATCCTTTTTCTACTGAGTTTCCCAATACTATGAATCAGGTAGGCAACAAGTAAGAAAGAAAAGAAACAAATAGTAAAAAATAATTTTCAAACTTTCTCTGTCCCACTCCAAGTAAGAGTTGAATAAAATATCTCCAAAATTACAACTACCAAAAATATATATTCTGTACTTCCTCCAACAGTAAGAAAGTTTTTATCTTATATATTTATAAATTTTTATCTTTCTCTGAGTGAACAAATATGATATGTTTATTCAAATGTATAATAATTAAGTTGCTAATTGGTTACATGAGAATTTTATAAAATAAATAATAAACACTAAGGGGGCACCTGGGCACAGTTGTTAAGCATCTGACTCTTGATTTTGGCTCAGGTCATGATCTCAGGGTGAGATGGAGCCCTGCATCAGGCTCCACATTCAGCTCAGAGTCTGCTGGAGATTTTTTTTCTCTCCCTATCTCTCTGCCCCTCCCCCTGCTCATACACACACTGTCTCTCTAAATAATAAATAAATAAAATCTTAAAAAAATAAATAATAAACACTAAGAATTTATATCCCATATTTCTTCCAATATGAAAAGTAAACTTCTACCCATATTTTTCACATAGACAATTGACTTTCTGAGTATACCAGTGTGTTTTAGTGATACGCTTTGAGAGGCTCCTCTTGAAAAGAACACATAATCAGTTATGTCTTGTTAGAAGGCAGACAGCGTTAGCTAATGTTTAGTGTATCCCAGACCCTTTAGGTCTGTTAGTTCGTTTAACTCTTAAAATAATAAAATAACCCTTTGAAGTAGGTACAACTTTTAGCCCCATTTAACAGTAAAGAGATAGGCACAGAGAGGATAACTAAACTGCTTAGTTAATAAGGGACTAAGCCAAGATTTGGATATGGAAGTTTCAATTCCAGCTTGTAATTACCACCAAGCAAGACTTTGAAGCTTTCCAAACCATGTACACATTCTTACTTGCCCTCCATGACAATGGCAAATTATTTGATTTCTCTAAGACCGAGTTTCCTTGTCTGTGAAATAAATAGTATAATACATATAGATATACGTATATAGACTATATTGTGTATGTGTGTACATATATACATACATATGTATACATGTATATACATACACACTTACATATTATACATATATCCTTGAAGGATTGTTGTAGCAATAAGGTAATATATGTAAAGCAAATGCTCAGAAAATGAAAATCATTATTATTTTGGTTATGTTATTATTTGCTTGTATTGTTAGTATGGTTCTTTTTCTAGTGCCTCATTAGTTTGTGACATTTGGATTCTGTTATTAAAAATGGCTGTAAATTCTAATTCTGATTTCTAGTTTTGCAAATCAGGGCCACAAATAAACTCTTAAGTTCTGAAATAATCTGTTCATTTACTGATTTTGACTTCTCTAAGATCATTTCTTTTAACTCTCATAGGTGTATGGCGATATCGAGTATTGCAGCATTATTAAGAATAAAGTAACTGGAGAAAGTAAAGGTTTGGGCTATGTTCGATACTTAAAACCATCACAAGCTGCCCAAGCAATAGAAAACTGTGATCGAAGTAAGGATGTGTTCATTTAACATGTTAAAGACTTTTTCAAAACTTTTGATTATTCTAAATAGCTGAATTTAACCCTTGGTTTTGCTAATAACCATACCTGCTAATATAATCCTAGCAATGGGAGTTTAAATACATGTATGTATCTAGGATGAAAATTATTTTGGGGCTGTGATTAAGCTTTCATTGAGGCAGCGTCTTGAAGAGAAATATGAGCAACTGCATAAACTTAGTAAGTGAAAATACTGTTGCCACATTTTGGTTATTATTTCTATAGTAATTTAAAATTTTTAAATATTAAAAAATTGACTTACCCTTTCAGGCTTTTTTAAAAAATATTTTTTCTTTATATTAAAAAACTTGTTTTCTGTTATATTTGTTCATATTTAAACTAAACTTTTAATAGAATTAAGTGTGTACTAATAGACATAAAGGTCAAGGATGGAACTTAATGTAATATTTGCCCACATAGATAACTAAATGTATATTGGGTTAATTTCAAGCTAGACTGACATTAATTGGATCTTTTGCTGCTGGTGGTATATATAATGAAGAATAAGAATTTTAAAGAAGCCAAAGAAAATATCCTTTGTTGTCATACTCCTAGTTATATTGACCTTTAGAAATGAGGAATAATTAAATTAGTAGGTTTTAGGATATTATAAACATTTATATGTACTGGAAAGAATTACTGCTAATCAGTAGAATTCTTAAATAACCTAAGGAACATACCAAAATTTCCTCTCAGATCTTTCTAAATTTCTCAGTCAGACACCATTAATCGAGTACCTATGGTATCATCAGCAATATGTTAAGAAGATACAAAGGGAATAAATAAATAGCTTTTAAGGAATTTAATTATATTGGGTAGCCAAGATCTAATAGGTGAACAATAGTTAAAGAATAATAGAAGAATTTTTAAAAGTCTCTTCGAAAGCAGGGAGTATGTTTTATTTGTCTGTTTCTGTCATTCCTAGTACCTAGTACAGTTACAGGCCCTTTGTAAAGATTTATTGAGATCTCTATCAAAAATACTGCCATTTATAATAGACAATAAAAATTTGCCAAGTGAGAAAATGTTAAACAATGTGTGGTATGGTCCAACAGTGGTGAGAAACAAGTGCACTTAGAGCATGAGAACACCTCTAGAGGTAAGACTGGCATCTGGGATAGAGTAGGCAGGACAGAGGGTGAGTGCAGAGCTGGGAGTAAACATGTCTTTGCTTAATACTGTGAAGGCAACTTTGCTTTGTACTGTGAAGTCTGAATAAAGCATAATAATCCTGTTGAGAAATTAGGAGACAAAGTTAACTAAGTACATTGGCACCATATATGGGAGGTTATGAAGAGTTCAACCTCAGGATTCCCTCGTAGGTTGTTTTAAAAGGAGAGAAATAACTGTTTTAAGACAGTTGCTCTAACCACAGTATCAAGGATGGATTTCCAGAGAAAGAATTCAGAGTGACTGGTTTTACCCTTTTTGGAGCCACTGAATAATATGATGAAAGCTGTGGACCTTCTCCTTTGAAATATGCCCATGTGCACATATGCATAAGCATTTTGTGTAAAGTTTCAGAGTTCATGGGACCTTCCTACTTTTTGAAGCTCATCCTTAAACCCCTATTTAAAACCTTTGATCCAGAGGCAAAGAGACCAGTTAAAGAGTTGTCGTAATTAATTGAAGGGAATCTGACTTAGAAACAAAGGCAGAGAAACTAGAGTAAAAGATAACATCTTGTAAGCCTATTTCATAAGAAGAATCTTGCTGACGGGCTGAATGCAAAGAGCCCTGTAGGATTTTGACGTTGAGCCAGGGAGAACGAACCATGATGTTATTCATGTTAGGGAGGAGACTGGAAAGGGTAGGATAGAATTGCTGATCTTTCATGTCTACATTGATCCATAATCTGAGATTCTTGCTCTTTTTATTTATTCTTTGCCATCTTCCAAGAAGCAGAGAATAGGTCTGGTGCAGATGGCCCTTGTGTAGATTTTGTTTTATACAATTATAGTTATAAAGCTAAGGCAAGCACTAGCAATAAAATATATTTGCAGGTGTGTTAAATTTGCTATGAAGTTTGAAAGTCATAGATTCTCTTTTTCAGGTTTTAGGGCAATCTTGGCTGAACCTAAAAATAAAGCATCTGAATCCTCGGAACAAGACTATTATAGTAACATGAGGCAGGAGACATTGGGACATGAACCTAGAGTAAATATGTTTCCATTTGGTGAGTAAGCTATCCTTTATTTTAATAGTATAGGTAGTATATACAACCGGATTTGGATTTTATAGAATACTCTTCTGTCAGTAGTCTGTAAATCTCCCTTAGTGACTAAAAGTTACTGTGGGGTTTTTTGAGAAGTTTGTCACGACTCCTCATGTTCTTAATATTTAACACTTGTGTAACTAGTATTTAACACTATGTGTAACATAGACCACTATAATTGGAAATTATTATTATACATTATGTGAATATATTTATATTATTTATGTATAACATAGAAATATAATTATATATTTATATTATATATAACATATTCTTATGTGTAACATAGAAAACTATAATTGGAAATTATTATATTCTATATAATAACATTATATAGATATATGTTATATGTAAGCATTATATATTATACTTATGTATAATATGTATTATATATAATATGTATATATAATTAAGTATAGTTTCCAATTATAGTTTTCTGTGGTTAGTTATGTATTATCTAAATATTAAACTACATCACTTCCACTTTCTTGAGTGAGCTTCTGCCTCAGTGTAGGACCAAAAAGTATGAAAGACCTATACTGATATCCCCTCAGTGTGAGTCCTAAGATTTTATCCTGAAGGTACTGCTGCTTTAAAACTAAGGCTAGAGGAAGGAAAGGAATGACAAAAGTAGAAGTTAGCCAAAGGGAAAAATGAGTGATGAAAGTAAGGCCTTATAAACATGATTTGACATAAACTTTCTTTTAGGTGAAACACTTGCCATAAAAACTTGCACGCAATTTTGCGTGCTGAACATATTCCTCTGAAGTTAGACTACACATTTCTGCTTATATTTCTGTGTCAAAGGCTGGGGAGTGGGAAGAGTTGTCTGTTTTCTCACCAGTGGCCCCTTCAGATAGTGGTAATGACCAAGAGCATACTACAAAATACAGTGCCTTGGTCCAATGCAATGGACTTAATGACAGCTCATCTTACTTACTCGTACCTAAAATGTTAAGTGAATTCTTGAAGGTATAGAAATTAAAAGATGTACTTTTTTTTTGTATTGTTGGAGAACAACAATCTGAGTTTTCAAGTTTTGACAAGAATGACAACAGAGGCCAAGAAGCCATCTCCAAACGCCTGTCAGTTGTATCAAGAGTTCCTTTCACTGAAGAGCAGCTTTTCAGTATTTTTGATATAGTACCAGGATTGGAATACTGTGAAGTGCAACGAGATCCTTATTCTAATTATGGTAAAATAATGTCTATTATTTTTTAATATACTGTGTTTTGTTAAAATGTCTTTTCTCCAGTGGCACTTTTTGTCAGATACTCTTTCTGTGACAATTTTGTTTTCTTTTTCTCCACTTTAAACTTTCAAATACAATGATACCTTAATAAATAAACCCCTGAGAATATATTTCCTTTATACGATGTCATTTATTTTTAAAAAATATTTTAACTCCCACAAAATAGAGCATTCTCTGTTTCCAGTTGTACAACCAAAATACCTCAGGATGGGGTCCCTGTACTCCTGATTAATGCTCGGCTAAGTATCTCTCTTTTTTTTTTTTTTAAACTTTATACCTCAAAATGAAACTCCTTCCCTTCATTTCAAGCATCTAATTGCTCTACTTCTCTCTCTACTGCTTCCCAGTCTTAATTGAAGCAAGGCTCTGAGGCACCTGGATGGCTCAGTCAGTTAAGTGTCTGCCTTTGGCTTAGGTCATGATCTCAGTGTCCTGGGATCGAGCCCAATGTCAGTCTGCTCAGTGGGGAGTCTGCTTCTCCCTCTTCCTCCCTCCCCTGCCCAGCTGTGTGCGAGGGTGCACGCACACATGCGCGCACTTTCTCTCTCTCTCTCTCTCTCTCAAATAAGTAAATAAAATCTTTTAAAAAAAAAATTGGGGGGGGGGGGGCTCCTGGGTGGCTCAGTCGGTTAAGTGTCTGCCTTCAGCTCAGGTCACAATTCCAGGGTCCTGGGATCAAGCCCCTTGTCAGGCTCTCTGCTCAGCAGGAGCCTACTTCTTGCTCTCCCTGCTGCTTTCCCTGCTTGTACTCTCTCTCTCTCTGTCAAATAAATAAATCTTAAAAACAACAACATCAAAAAACCTTTAAAAAAAATTGGAAGCAAGGCTCTAATATCAGCCATTTGAACTTATTAACTAGTATGTAAGGGGAAGTAGGAAAGTGAGTCAGGTCATCGGGCTGGCAGGCCTTGGAGTGGTGCCACTCTTAACACAGACACATGCACTTACTATTTCTCTACCCAGCACTGACTGGTTTTTTGTTTTTTTTTCCCCACTGACTGGTCTTTTAACACGACTGCCCGTCTGAGCCTACTTTGGACCATTTCGAACCCTCTAACCCAATCTTAGACTGTTATTCTTTATTCTGACTCTAAGGCACATATTTTGTGTTTTTTGGCACGTTCATCATTATGTATAATTCTGTTTGTTTTGTATTTCTTTCCCTTTTATCTGGTATGTTGGAATGTATTTGTTCCTTTACCTTCTGTATTTTTTCTCTGGTTGAATGTGTCTGATAAAACAATATATGGGTTATTGGGACACTTTTTATTAATAGAGGTATCGTCATATAGCTAGAGTTCTATCTGAATTAGTTTTTTATGTTCATTTGCTTTCTGAGTTTTAATTTCATTAAAATGTTAGGATGCTTGGGTTTAGAAAGGAACATGAAATTGTAGCAGTGTTTTCACCCAGGTGGATTATATTATATATATGGGTTATATATATGTTATATTGTGTGGGAATATGTATATACATATATATATATAAAATTCCAAGTGGGTTATATATTATGAAAACTTTTTGGTTGTGTTATAAGCTCCACATATGGACTCCAGTATAAAATTAGCTTCCAGCTTCAGCATCATCCTCCTGAATTTAAATCTATTTCCTTAGCTGAAAGCTGTCCAAAGAAATGTGAAATGTGTGACTTCTAATCTGAGAACCTGTGTTCCTTACCTTTTGTTTTTCATACATACCACTTTTCCTTTCTCTAGCACTGCAGCGAGCCAGATGACTACTATATGTTCTTATCACACTATATATTCTCATTTCATTTCCTACTCAGTATGATAGGGCAAATTTTAAAATTTCAAAGCAGATTTCAAAGAATAAAAATTTAAAAAAAACTGTTTGGTTTTACATATATCTATCATATAAGAAACACCAGTATCCTAAAATTAAATTCATTGGACATAACTTACTCTAATAATTGCATTTTCCTTAAAATACCATGTTTATATTTTTGCCAAAATCTGGTTTAGACTTTGTAGGAACATAGCTGTTGCACATATGTATAAGAAAACTTTGTTTTCTGGGGTGCCTGGGTGGCACAGCGGTTAAGCGTCTGCCTTCGGCTCAGGGCGTGATCCCGGCGTTATGGGATCGAGCCCCACATCAGGCTCCTTCGCTATGAGCCTGCTTCTTCCTCTCCCACTCCACCTGTTTGTGTTCCCTCTCTCGCTGGCTGTCTCTATCTCTGTCGAATAAATAAATAAAATCTTTAAAAAAAAAAAAAGAAAACTTTGTTTTCTGACCCATTTGACTCTGTGTTTACTAGTTGTGTGATACCAGGCTCTTTCTGTATTGTTTCATTTTGTGGCAAGACAGGCTTTAGGTACCCTCTCTGTTTTCTTTGTAACTCCTGATATTCTCTACTTTGTTTTAGGTCATGGAGTGGTTCAGTATTTCAATGTAGCATCAGCTATTTATGCAAAATACAAGTTACATGGGTTTCAGTACCCTCCTGGGAATCGGATAGGTGTTTCCTTCATTGATGATGGGAGTAACGCAACAGAGTAAGTACCATCTCTGGAGGGTCTAAAGCAGGGCTCTGGGTATACACGATATGATATGAAGAGTAAGAATAGAAAATAGTTGACCTCTTGAGTGAGGAAGTCACACAAAATAAATTACGGGTAAGAGACTGAATATTTCTAGTTTTCTGTAAATTATCAGTTCTTATCTTTAGTCTTCTTAGAAAAATGGCAACGCAGATGGTAGCAGCACAGCTTGCGTCAATGGTGTGGAATAACCCAAGTCAGCAGCAATTTCTGGTAAGTAGGTAAGAATTTAATCTCTGTAATACATCAGTAGGTTATAAAATAAATATGGCCTTTGTTTATTACCTACGTAAGAAAATTTTCAGAGCTGAGTACAAGATCACATAGAAGTCATGATATAGATCTCTTTAGCTTTTGGCTTAAAATCCTTAAAGTGCAGTTTTTCTTTTTCTGATTTTGTACCTAACTCTTCAACAGCAATTTGGAGGAAATTCTGGATCACAGTTGCCTCAAATCCAAACAGATGTTGTACTTCCATCATGCAAAAAAAAAGCCCCTCCTGAAACTCCTGTGAAAGAAAGACTTTTTATCGTGTTTAATCCTCATCCTTTACCTTTAGATGTATTAGAGGATATATTCTGGTAAGATTTCAATTCCACAAAGTTACATTTTATAATATAATTTATTTAAACCAGTCAGTTAAGCCCTCTCATAAACTTGAAACTTCCTATATCCAATACTTATCAGAGAGAAATGATTTGTTCTGTAGTTTAAAAAATTCCGTATTTATATCACCTTTTAAAATATATGAGCATTTCTTTCTCTTTTTTATTATTTATACTCTTAAGTCTCCACACAGAGTTTCCTGTTACTTTGTTTTGAAGACCTAAAACATACAGTATTGTTTTGAAAAGTTGCATGCATAAAATGGACAAATCATTTGTTTCTTGATAGAAAATACATCTGTATAGACCTGTCCTCTAGAATTCTTTTTACATAACTTTTCCTTTGTGATTGTAATTCAGCTGAACAGAGTAGCATTTTCTATTTTGTCAGCACGCTATTGGATCCTTAAGGATTATGTTGAGTAAACTATTACTTAATTGTAAGGAAGAGTACATAATAAATGTAGAAAAAGGAAGGCCCTTGTTTATTTTTGTTTTTAATAGAACTCCTTTAATCTTAACTTTTTTCTGTTTGGTCTTTTTCCTATTTGCTTGATAACAATGTTAGCGAATTAAAAAAAAAATAGGAAGCTCATTGACAAGCTGCACAAAATATTAGTCGTTCAAATATTTTGACTTCTATTTAACGGATTTGTGTAGTTTATTTCTTGAACATTTCCTTTGTACTAGGCAGTCACCATGCTAAGTGCAAGAGACATTGTATAAATAAAACATATGATTTAAATAAGACATAATAGTTCTTGTCCTCTGAGCGCTAATCTCATGTAGGAGACAAACAAGTGAATAGGATGCTATAACCTGGTGAGGTTGGTGTTGTGAAAAGGAATGTCCAGGTTATGAAATACATAAGGGGAGCATCTACTTCTAAAACTCTAAGAAGCAATGTATAATGGAGACCTGACTGATAAAAATAACTTAGCTAGAGAAGAAAGGCAGGTGTGTGGGTGGTTATTCCTGCAAGAGAGGATGTGAAAGGAGATCGTTAGAATATGGAATTCGAGAGACTGGGAGGGAGGGTGAAGTGGGAGAGGACAAGGCCCATGTCAAGAAAGGCCCACAAGCTATGTTAGGGAGTTTGTCCTTACCCTGGAAGGGATATTTAGGGAGAAAATGATCATATCTGTGTTTTAGAAAGATCACTAGAAAGACAGGGTAGAGAGTAGATTAGAGAGGGACAAGCCCAGAGGACAGGGAAACAAGTGGGGAGGGTATTAGAGCATTCCAAGGAAAAGATAATGACCGGCTTAATGAGGAAAGAGACCTGAGTGAGAATGAAGAGAACTTGACTAATAGAGCATTTGTTTGAGAAGGAAGGTTGACTCGCAGATTGGATGTGGGGAGAGGAATGGAAATGGAGTCCAGAATGAACCTCAATTTTTGGACCTAAATGGTTGTGTTTTTATCAATTTCATTTGATTTTTTTTTTAACTTTTTTTAGTCGTTTTGGTAACCTGATCGAAGTTTACCTCGTGTCAGGAAAAAACGTGGGGTATGCCAAGTATGCAGATAGAATAAGTGCCAATGATGCCATTACTACTTTACATGGAAAGATCCTAAATGGAGTCAGACTTAAAGTTATGCTGGCGGATTCCCCAAGAGAAGAATCTAACAAACGACAAAGAACTTACTGATTCTTGAGGTAAGCCCTTCTTAGTCTGAATTCTAAAAACGCATTGGCTAAATATTATAGCAAGAGGAATATGTATTGAGTTTCTTTTTCGGGATTTGGAAGTTGTCAGTTAAAAGCATTGTGACTTCAAGCTTGGCTAATAAAACCACAGGTTGGGTTAATTTCACAATATATTTTTAAACTTGAACTTTTTAAACTTAAATGTTTTTGATATTTACTGGGAGAATGTTTTTGCCCTTCTACAAAATAAAATCAGATTTCAATGTAGAAAATTAAACTGGGTTTTTTCGTTTGTGAATGTCTTAAATATTAAGAATTTGACTTTTTACAATATGCTTACACAACTTTAAAATTAAAATAGTTCTAAAGATTTTTAACTTGAAGGATTAATGTCTTGAGTTATAACTTAAGGTAATTTATAATAACCTTTATAAAGAGTGTTTTGACATCTCACTAGTGAAATGCCTAAAAAGCAATGTCAAATAATACGTCTTTTGGGACCTTTCGAACCTAAATGTTGGTTTTTTTCTGGACTTGTATTTGTGAGTTTGTGCATGAAAACCACAAATTCACAAAGTATTCTCATGTGCATGTATGTATTAAAAGAAGAACCCTGCCAGTTTACCAAAAACTCTTATCAATTATAATATATATACAGCCATATGAATTCCTTTTTCTTTTAGTTTTCAGAAATCAAACTTAAATTTCTTTTTCTGTGATAGTCAACACATATCTCCATGGCTTCGGGAAACATTCTTTAAAGTAGAAATGTTCAACTCTTTCATTTTTTTATTCTGGAAATGAATTCTGTGTTTTAGGGGCAGCTGAGAGTTTCCCTGTTCCCACACACACACACCAGCTTCTCAAGTCCACTGCTGGTCAGATGATAGCAGTTGGCAAGCACTCTAGATTGACTTTGAAGTTACTGACTTGAAAGGAAATTTCTTTTACCTCTGTTTTCTTTCTGACCAATTATGGTGACTGGCAGGTATCAGAGTGAATTGTCTCAAGCCTTACTGCTGATGACCATTTTTCTAATAAAGCAAGTCAGGTGATTGCTTCCTCCTTCCTAGAAGGCAGTTGGCAATAGGAAATGCCTGTTGGGCCCATTACAAATAATCCTAATTTAGAAATGTCTTAAAATGTTTTATTTAATTACTAAATTCATTCCCATTATCCCATACAATGTGAAAATATTAAAATGCCAGTTAAAAAGAATTAGCAAGTCCTTCTTAATGCTGACTTTTTACATTTACAAATAAAATGTTAAGACCTTAATTCTGGTTAGACAAACTATCTTCTAAAATAGCACACAAAAAAGTGTCTGTTTGTATCTGTAAATATTTTAGTATTTAGCTAACAATTCTTTTATTCAAAGAATCTTTGTCCATAAAAAGGACAGTAATACCAAGGTCTTATTGTGGGGAAAATATATGAATTACTCTTGAGGTTGAGCCTTTCCTAGTGATTATTTATATAATATGAAAATATTAGACTTAAAAATCAGAAGATCTGGCTTGGAATTCTAATTCCAGCGTTTAACTGACTATGACTGGGCAGATCTCTTCACCTTTTCTGAGGCTGATTTTTTTAAATAGGATTATTGAGAGAAAATTAATCAGCAGAATTCCTTATAAAATGTAATAATGCTTTGCAAGTGTGAGCTAAAACTCTTGCCTTGGTGATTTCAGTGAATCTTTGAGATATCATCTTATCAAAATGGTCAGAAATTAAAAGTTTAATGATAGAAAATATGGCCAGCTGGTGCTGTGAGAGTGAAGCCTTATAATACCACGTTTTTCCCTGTAAAAGTGATGTACATTCATCCCGTTCTCTACATTAGAGGAAGTGCATATTCTTCAGCATGACTATTCATAAAATATAAATCTGTCCTTTTGCCCCTTATTGAACCATTGTACCTATTCAGAGCAAAGATAAAGTAGGTTCAGGTTAGCTGAAAATGGTAGGACATAACCAGCTATATTGGTTTTAAATGTCTTGTAAGTTGCAGCCTGTTTTTTAAATTTATTTTTGCTGCAGATTTTCTATTTATTGTGGACTCCATGAGATCCTCCTTTGTTAGTATATTAAATAAATGTATTATTTTAAGGTTCAATAAAATAACATGAGTTTCCCAAATTTTACATGATTATGTCTATTAAAGTTCTTTGGGAGGGGGAGCATTTTTTTGTTTCCTTGATTTCAGGGAACACAAACACCACTCATAAAAGCTGGTTCCTTTTGTCTCGGAGAAATAGGCCTAGGATTAAGTGAGCTACACCTATGAAATAAGAAAAGAAACTGGTCTAAGAATATAACTTTGAAAGTAGTTGAGTTCTATTTTGAACTGGGTTTAATGTACAAAATATGTTTCTCTTTCTATACGAGGAAAATAAAAATTTTAGTATTTCAGAGCATCCTGATTTTGTATTAATTCACAGCATTTTCCCTCCAGAAATTCAGTACCTGCTTGCATCATCCTTCTGAGTAAGTTTGGTTTTACTTATTTGGGGGCATCTATGATTAAGTAAGCAGATAACATTGGCTATTTTGAAATAAAGGAAATTCCTAACATTTTAGGAATACTAAATACAACAGCTATTTCCTTTCAGGTGATGATTTTCATACTTCTGTTGTGTTCTTTCTACAGAACAAAGACTAAATAATGACATAATCCTCAGCTGACTGACTGAAAATGTGACTGGACGCACTCCCTGTGGACAGTTGACAGCTTTTTTTTTCATATACCTGATAGTCTGTGCACAACATTGTTTTGTCTGGGGAGCACGGATTGTTGACATGTATTTTTGAATTCACACGTCAGTGCTAAAACTAATATAATAGTTGTTTCTTAGAGCAATATGTTGTTATATGTAGCAGAAATAAAGTTTTCTTTGCTTGACTAAATCATGCCTTATTTATGTGAAAGAAGAGAATAAAACATATAACAGACTGTTTAGAATTTGACTAAATGACATATTTCATTGATTTTTGAGATGCACATTTCTTCACATTTTTTATACTTCTGAAATTGGAAACATCTTAATATCAATTGTATGCCATACTGTAATTGACAACCTGTTTTTATTTCTTAATGGAACATAAGAACATGCTTCTTCCTTCAGTCAGTTGCATCTTAGATTCAATAAAATATGGTAATTGCTGTTCAGCCTACACATGCAGATTGGCTACTTAATTACACTTAATCTGAGGCAAGAGCCAAAGACATATCAGGAATATTTTATACTGTATTTTTATAGTTATACCAAAATTTGTTGGTAATTTTGTGAAGATCTTTGAAGATTATAGAGCAATGGTAATTTAAAAAAAGAATTTTAGGTTATTATTGATAATAAGTTTAAATAAATGCCAATGGCTTTGCAGGAGGGTGGACATTTTCCCTTTATAAACAATGGCTGCTGCAAAAATGTGACATGTAAGTAATTTCAGAACAGACTGTGATAGAAAGAATAGTCATTTCAAAGAGGTTAAAAATTAGGACCCTACTCTGTTTGTGTTTTGAAAATCCCAAGAAGGGGCGCCTGGGTGGCACAGCGGTTAAGCGTCTGCCTTCGGCTCAGGGCGTGATCCCGGCGTTATGGGATCGAGCCCCACATCAGGCTCCTCTGCTATGAGCCTGCTTCTTCCTCTCCCACTCCCCCTGCTTGTGTTCCCTCTCTCGCTGGCTGTCTCTGTCTCTGTTCAATAAATAAATAAAATCTTTAAAAAAAAAAAGAAAATCCCAAGAAAAATTTTTAGCTGCTCTTAAGGTGAATAATATGTATCAAAAAGTTGTATCTAAGTCAGAAACTCAGCATCTTAAAGAAAGATATTATAAATGGTATGCAGTTATTAAAACCACTGAATTACCTCCTCATTATGTCTCTCACATTCTGAGTTAAACTAAAAATAATGAAAGATTAAATTCACTGAGTGTAACAGTATTGCAGTTTGACATCTCTCCATTGAAATCCTTTTTTTGAGTCAGTAATTTTCACAAATTTAGGTGAGAGAATTTCCAATCTCATTTTCCCAGGCAGGACTTACTGAATGAGAATGGAATCTTTGTGAACCAAAGAGCATATTTTGAAAAGAAAGTAATGCTC
Organism: Ursus arctos; assembly: GCF_023065955.2. Taxonomy (NCBI): domain Eukaryota; kingdom Metazoa; phylum Chordata; class Mammalia; order Carnivora; family Ursidae; genus Ursus; species Ursus arctos. The sequence goes on from NW_026622763.1 coordinate 56,700,798, forward strand.
TCATTTGAAATGAAAAAAACAAAAAACACCTAAGTGAGGAGAGTTGAGGATTAATTACCAACCGGTAGACTTTTCATCCTAAACTCATTTACTGTGCACATATTTCCATTTTCACAGATTGGAACCAAATTGTGCCCCACAGGTTATCAGGCTCTACCACTCACGTAATGCTTGAATTCCCCCAGATATATATCTGGCAGCTGGTTAATCTAAACAGTATAAAAGTAGGGAGGGCATTCTCTTAACTCATACCTGAGTCCATTGCATCTTTGATTCATTCTCATAATTGACAAAATCGGATTCCCCACAATTTTCACCTTATTAGTCTTTCAGTTTTTCACTGGGCCAAATACAAGAAGTTGAATCTTTCAGGTGATAGCTGTCCTACCCTCCTGACCTCCAAATTTTCTATTTGGATGAAATAATTGCAATTTCTCCACTCAGCGTTTAATGTCAGGGAGCCAGTTTCAGCAACCAGCTGTGGTTTCACTAGGGTATCTTCTGTAGATTGAGTTCCTTGGTTCCTTCATATAAATTCTGAAGAGATTTGTAGCATAGTTCTCTGCCTTCGAGACACTGCTTCTACAGTGCGACCTTCTGTTGGATTTTCCAGTGCATGTCTCAGTTGTTGCTTGTAGTTGAGCCCTAAAAGTTTATTTTTAAAAGCCAGAATGTCACATTTTTCTTAAAATGAGGAGGTTCTAAAAATCTAAGAAATAGCATTTAACAATCTAGTGCTCATGTCTTTACTTAAATGTTTACTTCTCAAAGCGCTTTGGGTATAAGAACATAATATATACATACTTAAATGCTCCACATATGTCAGTTACTAAAATTGCCAACATAGAGGGGTTTTTATTAGATGTGTATTTCATTAACTTAAAAAAAATGTTAAGCAATTCAGATCAATAAACTTCTCTTTCAAATATGTGGTTCAAATATAAACAGCATCTAAAATAAATCCTGATCAAAACTTTTTTGTAAATTCATTGTTAGGTCTTTTGTGGTAGATTATAGATGCTGAAAGCACGTATCACATTTGCTGTTTCTAGAGTATCATGTCCCAAGCTATGTTTCTTGAGATACTAGTGTCTTGAGAGAAGTCAGTAAGTGTTCTTTAGGGAAGAAGTTTTCATGGCCAAAGGTATTTGGAAAATGTTTGGTTATTATTGCACATTTTTTTTTACCATGAACCTTCTCAAAGCCTTTAATATGCTAATATATGTCATCCCTGTATCTCCAAAAGAAGACCAGAGTTTGCGCTGGGAAATGTGTTTTTAAAGGCACGCTACTGACAGGGCACTGATACTACAACAAATGTATTTTAGGAAAGATTCTTCTACAGTATATACTGTTTTAATTCAATGGTAGTGGTGTGGTTTTATTTATGTTTGCTTTTTATGCTTTTTTATCCCACCATAGATGAAAAGGTAATGCAAAATACTAAGGAAAGTATTACTCTAAAATTTTCACATTCTCTGAATGTTATTATCTTTTAATTGGGACCTACATGATATCAATGAACAGATAGAATATAGAAATAAGAGATTTCACCACTAGGTGGTGATAAACATTGCCACTCAGAAACAGTGAAGTGCTGTATTCCAGTGTTATTTAAGGCAATGATGGGATTTGTATTGTTTTAGACAATAAGCTAAAGCAGTGGTTCTAAACTTTAGTGTCCACAAGAATCACCTCAGGTATTTGCTTAAAATACAGGTACACTGAGTATGCAGATTTGGGGCTGAGTTTCTCAGTAAGCTCCCCAAGTGATTTTGTTAGGGTAGTCAGTGGCATTGACTTTACAATATACTGGCCTTAAGAGATTCCATATGTTGGACCTTAAATTGAACTATCGTAAAAGACATTGAGAAGGTTCTGAGTCTTTTACCTGAAGCATTTTTTAGGATTTAGCATCTGCTTTGATTTAATATCAGTAAATATGAATTGCAATAAGAAATTAAAAAACACAAGCGGTCTTAGAGATTAACAAGATGTCAGGCCAGTTTTTTCATGTTAGCAAATATTTTTTGATGTTTGTATATGATAGTAATTATTTGCTTATTGCCACTCAAAGCTTCTACCTAATTTCATTTTTTATTTACATCTATTTTGAAGTAAATTGTTTTAATGAATTATCAAAGATTTTGTCTCTAAAGACATATATAGATATGTATCATTCTTTTTAAATGACAAAGGAGCATGAAAGTGATGTAATCATCAGTGCTTAAAAAACTGAAATAGAATAATCATAGGAGTACAGAAATACACGTGTACGTATCTGAGTATTTTTACAGTCCTAAAGTGAATCTTCTTACAAAATGAATGCTTTTTTTGGTGCACCCACAAATCTGTTCATTTATAGGTGCAGTTTAATTTTCAGTAACTTCTTAATTATTTGCCTAAAACTCAGTGAGGTCAAGAACAAATGAAATATATATGTAGCCTTTTCATCCAGGGGTATAGCACATGCAAAATTTTTTTTCCACATGTGGATGGTAAGCTCTATTAAAATCATAGCAACTATTTTTACATATGACTTCAGTAAAGAGGAAAACATAAAGGTCATCCTTATTAGATAAGAAGTTTCATTTTAATATCCGAATTCTAATAAATGGATTGCATTATTTCCTTTTCTAGAAACAGTAACTCAAGGACACATGGATCCTGGGAACTGAAGGTATGGTATTACTAGGGGATCAGCTAGAAATACTTAGTTAACATATGAAGTCACAGTGCATTCATTGTAATGACCATGTTTTGACTATATTTAAGGTAGAAAAGACTTGTCCTCAGTAAAATATGGAGGTCCCTAATGTTATACTTTGAGAAAGTTACCAGGCCCTGTGAAAATCCATTTGAGTGGTTATCTGTCACAGGAAAGAGAGTTCTCTGACTGTCTTAGATGAATTGCAGTCAATATCCAGATGTCAGCATCCATGTGACCTAGCTCACCAGCAGGCTGCCTGAGGCCCCATGCGCTGCGGTGCGCAGGAGACGGCCTCCTTTCTGACAGTACTGCTGCAGAAGTGGTGGAGGGAGAACACCAGGAGCCTGTTACAGGAAAATCATTTTTGTATTTGAAATACAAAAATCAAGTACTGTTTTCTATAGAAATTAGGAAAATGTTGAGCACAATAGGATAACCAAAGTGCTTGCTCACGGATACTCCTACGAATCTACACTCTTTTAATTTTCCTGCCTGTACTCCGTTTCTGATTTTGTAGGTGAATGCCATTACTGCTAACTAACAGATTCTCTTGCTCATGTGTTATTATCATTTTTCAGCATTAGTAATATGCAGGTCACAGCATTCATTAGCACAGAGTTCTTAGAGGGTTTCTGGGCTTGTTTGTTCTGTTTTGTTTGTTTTTTAATGCTAAAAGGAGAATTAAAGCCATCTACTTTAAAGTCATCTAATTAAAGTCATCCTCATTTACTGGAAGATCTGATATACAAAAATACATTGTTTAATTTTTTTTCCCTTTCATCCTTGATAAAGTCTGTTATATTGAGTTTTGGCACTAGAAAATAGTTTTTACATTCTTAAATCATTGATCCTTTGGCACAAGAGACTTCCTTCCTTTTCCACACTGACACATTAGTAACTTAAGAATGTGACACTTGGGGGACAGTGTAGAAGGAGATCGAGATTTGTTACTGATAGAACTGACTTTAGGAAGAATCTGCAGTGGTTGCTGGAAACTGGAACTGGCTGATCTGACCTGCATTGGCAAAGAGGCTGAAATTGGACCAACAATGGCAAAACAAAAAACAAAAAAACAAAAACAAACCATACTTGGAGAGATAGCACTCATCTTGGTTCTACTATCACAAACTCCTACCAGGGCCCATCTACCATTTAGGTACTATCTTGGCCTAATCCTTCCACCAGAAACTCCAGCAGGGCTCATTTCCTTCTACTTTTACCCTGAATCTGGGACTCCTAGGCACCGTCATGTAGTCTCATCTTTCACCCAGCCCAGTCTTACTTCACTGCTGTAACTCAGAGAAAGTATTGGGAAGGGAGGGAGAATGAAAGTAGATTTCCTTTATATCATCCTGAAAGATGAGCAATATACTTCTCCTTAATAGCTTTTAGTTACTTGTCATATAGGAATGTATCATGTCTTCTAGATCTTACTGATGTTAATCTTCAGTTCCCCCAAGAGCAAGTTTCATACATGATACCAACATTGCGTCTTTGGACCTGTTTTCTCATCTAGAAAATAAAGGAGATAATAAAGGCAGTATAAATACAAACACTTGCGACAGTCCTATGCCAGTTTTCTGCAAAAATACCCCTGAAACATTCAAATAAAAAAAGTTAATGTTCTTCATAGAAACTTAGCTAATAGTAGTGGAAACTAGAAGGAATTTTTGCTAGGTAAAGCCATAAGGGGCAGATTTTTTTTTAAATGGCTGACTCAGATTCCACATCAAAATAACTTGTTAGCAAAGCAAGATGATGCCTTAACCTCCCATCATCTAACGTTGCTTATTACCCTATGGATCAGAAAGCTGTGAGGCATCTACTGAGAGTCCCATCAGAAGAGGCTTTCTGGATTCTAAACCAGTGGCACTGAAGGTGTACTATCCTGGAGCTTTTCCTTAACCAAGAGAACCACAGTTGTCATTCACTTATGGGTAAGGGGGTGGTTGTCATAAAAGGGAAGAGTAATGACAAGAGCAGCAGAGTGGCTCAAAAAGATCTCTTAGCCTCTACCTATTAGCAGATTTAGATTACTTAGAGCAAGATTCTTTTTAAAAAGGTGTTCTCTGTAGCCGTCTTTCCTAAGAACTTTGGTCTTGCTGCAAGGAAATTCGTTATGCTCGTCTATGCTAAGCCTACATCTGATGGACTTCCTTGGGTTTCCTGGAGGAATGAAATGGGTTTAACATTTCTGACTACGTGCTGGATCCACATCAGCACTTGAGTGGACTGTAAAAGAGCTGAAAGCAGTCCACAGAGTCTGCCAGTTCTGCAGCTGGCCTAGCTGAATCTGTCCTCACTGAGAAATGAGTAACTAAATGGACAAGAGATTTGAACAAGCATTTCCCAACAAAGGCCAAGAAGGGATCACAGTTCCATTCTTTTGTGTTTGTGTTTTGTTTTGTGTTTTGGCAGAGGAAGGGAGAATTGGGTAAAGTCCTTATCTTTTTTAAAGAAGCATTGAAGCATTCTCTTTTTTACTTTGTCAGGTAATGTAGTTTAAGAATAATTTTTAAATCTATTAAATGTTCAGCCATTTTAGTCATCAAGGAAATGCACATTAAAACTGTTAAGATACCCTTACACTGTTAAGAACAGCAAAAATTAAAATATTGACAGTACCAAGTGTTGGTGAGAATGTGGAACAACAGGAACTCCCGTGAACTGCTGACAGTAGTATATAGATTGGCCCAACCACTTTGGAAATGTTTGACAAACACCTGCTAACGTTGAAACATACATCTACCCTCAACTCAGTAATTCCACTTCTAAGCAAGTATCCAATGGAGATAAGAACGCACGCATACAAAAATATATAGAGAAGAATATTCTTAGCATTATTCATAATAACCTCGAAGTGGAAACAACTCCAGTGTCAACAGAATGCATAGAGTGAGACACTACTCTGTAACAAGGACATGAGCTAACTTGCTACATGTAACAATTGGATGATCTTATAAACATGATGACAAAAGAAACCAACAAAAAATGTGCTATATGATTCCCACCACAAAACAGTTCAAAAACAAGCAAAATACACCTTTAGGCAGAATGGAGTGGGGAGAGGTCAGAAATGGGGCTGATGGAGTGCTGGTAATCTTGTCTTTCTTCACTAGCATAGTGATAATATTTTGAGCTGTACTCTTATTGGTTTATGCATTTTTAAAAAATTTATCTTACACTTCAGTTGAAGTTTTTGTTTCTTAATGAATTAAGCAAAATCAGCATGAGGCTAATGGGACAGACACTTCTGCAGTATAGAGAAGAGCAATATCCTGAGGCATTTAGAAGGAAGGGTTTTGTTTTTCTAGTGCATGTATAGCAAGAAATCTTAGAAAATATCTGCTTCACCTCCCACCCTTGTGCATTAGAGCATTATGATGAGGGCAGAAGAGTAAGAGAGTGGGAAAAGAAAGGGAGAAACCAAATTAAAATTTGTGTCAGAAACAGTAAATAGTCCTAGTGCTAAAGAAAATCTGACCCCAAATGAAGAAAGGTGAGTATCAAACTGGTTTTCAGAAATCTGCAGGTTCTCCTGAGCCAACAAAGGGAAGATGTTCAACCAGATCAGAGCTGCCTTCCTCGGTGTTCTTATTGTGTGTAATAAGCTTCCCTTTAGGATTCCTCAGCTTACAGATGTGACAGTAAACCAAAAGCACCAGAGTAAAAGATAAACCTTAAAAAGCACCTTCAGATGAATTGAATGAGAGAACAGGTACAGATTTAAAAAGCTGGTTACAAAGATTTAGCCTTTGAATAATAGGTGTCCCCAAAGAAAACAACAGAACAAATTAAACAATAAATAGTTTTAATAGGAGAATCCTTGATCTAAAAAAATGCTCAAGTCTAAATGAGGATCTTCTTTTTATACATTAAATGCCAGCTGGAATGGAACAGAGTTTTGTAGTTCAGGATTTCTCCAGTCATCCACATGTGAAGGTAATAGAAAAGCATTCTGTGATATGCAACACACAGTACTTACTTGCCCTTTATAGAAAAAAACTACTTGAATATAATTACTACATTACCAAAATGAACCAAAATTAAGAAGAAAAGAATGAGTAAAGAACGTTGGTAAGTATTGAAATCAGTAAAAGTATTAGGATAATGCAGATAATTTAAAACAGATTTATTAAATGATTTATCTCAAAAAATTTAAATGGGGTTTATTAACCCCGGATTAACTTAATGAAGCCCAGGAGGAGATCACAGTTTCTTTTTTAGAAGGTGCAATGAGAGGTAAAATCCTATCTTCTGTGAAAAAAACACAATGAAAACTTGACTCTTTTTTACTTTGAAAATTAAATGTAAATTTAAGAATCTTCCAAGGGGCGCCTGGGTGGCTTGGTTGGTTAAACATCCAACTCAATTTCAACTCAAGTCTTGATCTCAGGGCTATGAGTACAAGCCCGGTGTTTGGCTCCATGCTGGGCGTTGTGCCTACTTAAAAACAAACAAACAAAAACTTTTGAAATCTGTTAAGGTGATTAGTAATAAAATTAATAACAGAATGTCCCCTGTCCAAATCCTTGAAAAAGACAAAAATGGAATCGCATATTTGACAAAAGTCGGAAGAAATAATAGCACTTAAGATCAAAACTGTTTAAATTCTAAAAACAGAATGAAATGATTTGCTTCTTCTGGAAGACTTACCTTTAATCAAATTCTGTCACATACACCTAAGACTAAAGTATCTCAGAATACAATTGAAGAGAGAAAATATAAATAGCTTATTCACTACTCAAATTACAATTAGTAGTGAAGACAACAGATCCTAGAGTTATATGCAGAATAATATAGGATTAAAATGGAGAAATACAAAGGCATTTAAAATAGTGTAGAGGTGCGCCTGGGTGGCTCAGTTGGTTGGGCGTCTACCTTTGGCTCAGGTCATGATCTTGGAACCCCTGGATCCCACCCTGCATGGGGCTTTCTGCTCAGCGGGGAGCCTGCTTCTCCCTCTCCCTGTGCCTCTCCCCTCCGCTTGTGTACTCTCTCTTACCCTCTTTCAAATAATTTTTTAATTAATTAATAAAATAGTGTGGAGAACTTACATGTTCCGTGAACTATCATAACACAAACCAAGTAGAAAGGAGATTAAAATGAAAAAAAAATACTATGTATAAAAAAGGAATATAATTTTTTCTCAAACGGAATAGTTTACAAATCGATCAGCTAGCAATATTGAATAACAGCGTAGGGGACCCAGAAACATCTCTTAACTTCTGCACATAAGCTGATTTAGAATATTTACAGCAGATTCAAAACGAAACAAGAAAACCTTCAAACTTGTTGTAACAAGTTTGTTTGGCCTTTTTGTCCTAAAGACGAATTGCAAGGAAATCACTTACCTTCTATTCCAAACCTGGACCCTATGGGCCTCAGCTTTCCTGGAGGAACAAAATGGCTCAGCATTTGGTGCTCACCTGCTGGATGTTCTGTCAGCATCTGAGCAGACTGTAAAAGAGCTGAAAGCAATCCTTGCAGCCTGATAATTCCGCCGAAGTGCATTTTATAGGGCAGAAATTGTACAGGCCGTGTTCTTTGATCACAAGGTAATAAAACCAGAAAATAAAAGCATAATCACCTGGAAAATAATTTTAAAGCCCTCTTCTAAATAGCTATTTTATTAAAAATGCAATGAAATAATAGTGAAAACAAAATGGCAAAAAAGTAGAGGATGATATGTTAAAAGCTATGCTAAAGGGCAAATTGATAGCCATTGTTGCATAGAGAGGGGAAATGGGTGAATTAAACATGTAACACTGAAACAAATTAACAATAAAGATAAGACTAATAGAAATAAGTTAGAAAAAAGTAAAAAGGCAACATAGCAGATGCATTTTTTTAAATTGAAAATCAGAAATAACAAAGGTATGAAAAAACAGGAGACTTAAGTGCCATCCTCAATTATATATTTTAATTTAAATTTAATTTAATTAAAATGTTAAGTATACCAGTTAGAATATCCAGTCAACAAGAATTAGAAATCCTGAGCAGGTCAATAACCAAAGAAAAAATTCAGGTCGTTATCAGTGAATTGTAGATCCTTAAATGAGCCCTGATCACTTTATCCATTAAGTTTTCAAAGTTTTTTAAGTTTTTCCATGCAGCCAGGAAAAGGTGAGTACACCATTTTGTGTAAATAACTTTACACTAAAACCCAAACTTAAAGGGCAGTTAAAATCAAAGCTATATATTCTTAGTTTACCCATGAATATGGGTGTAAACAAATCTAAATAAGATATTAGAAAGTGCAAATAATATGTTCAAAGAACAATCCACCGTGCCTAATAGGGTTTATCCTTTGATGAGAGAGCAGTTCACGTGAAAAATTATTACTATAATACTTACCTTCATAGGACCATAATGAGATCTGCAAGTTGGTTACTTATCCATTCTTGTGATTGTGCAAATGCCATAGACAGTTCAAGTTATATTTGGCTTACTTGAAACAATCACTAGCTAGAGAAATGGGATTAGCCTGACATATGTAAGTGAAGCAGTGTCTAACCCTCCCCTCTAACTACATGATTGCTGTATAGTGGAGAAAGAAAGTATGGATGGATAGCAGTGTGAGAACGATAATACTTAAAACTGCCTCTTAGAAAAATAGCTCAATTTATTGAGCCCTTACTGTTTGCCAGGCATTTGGCTAATTGCTTGACATACATCTCAAAACCTATAAAGTACTGTTGTTTCAGAAGGAATCTAAGGTGCTTTGAGAGATGAAGTAACTTGCCCACGATCACACAGCCAGCAAAGAGGGGAGCTGCACTTCGAACACAGTCTTCATTGAAACCCATATTTTCTTTTATAAAAATTTTTTATTATGTTAGTCACCATACAGTACATCCCAAGTTTTTGATGTAAAGTTCCATGATTCATTACTTGCGTATGACATCCAGTGCACCATGCAATACGTGCCCTCCTTAATACCCATCACCAGCCTATCCCGATCCCCCCCCCACCAAAGCCCTCAGTTTGTTTCCCAGAGTCCATAGTCTCTCATGGTTCATTCCCCCTTCTTTTTAACCCCCCTTCCTTCTTCCCTTTCTTCTCCTACCGATCTTCCTATTTCTTATGTTCCATAAATGAGTGAAACCATATGATAATTGTCCTTTGTTTGACTTATTTCGCTTAGCATGAAACCCATATTCTTAACCAGTACACTAAATATCAGCAGCTGTAACAATTCAGAAACTACCATGCGAACCAATTGAATATTTTGTAACAACAACAAATCCTTCCAAAACTATAGGATGGCATGAGAATAATGCCTAGTATTTAGTGAAGGCAAGCAGTATACAAACTTGCATATAGTGTGGTTTATAAATTGTTAAGCTAGAGTGCGTTTGAAAAGAAGCCAATGTGTGTGTGTTTGCTTTTTACTATTGCCAATTTTCCTTGGTGAACGTGTATAATTTTTTAAAAAAATCTAAAGTATACTGTATCCCCTACAAGATTGAAAGCTTTTTGTGAGCAAAGGCTGTTCATTTTTGTAAGCTCCAACTCAGCTATGCACTTTACACATAATGGGCACAAAATGTTTATTTGAATTACAACATAGAGGGTCCTTTATATACGTCTTTTCCTACAGAGATGCTGTAACAAATCTACATTTTCTATAAATATCCTCCCCATCATTGTCAGATTCCATCTTTTCAAATTGCGACCCTACTTAGTACGCTGATTTTTAAAGATTTTAATTCCAATTTTATGTTTCTGGTGTTTTTATAAATGTTATCGGTGGCTAAATCACAGTCCACATATAAATCTTGGTGTTATTTTTAAATAATAACATTTATTGAACTCTTGCTAAGTCAATACTGTCCTAGGCGCTTTAAGACATTTTCCCATTTAGCAGTCCTAACAGTTCCATGGAATTAACACTATGAGGTGCAGACATTAAATGACATCTGCCAGGACACACAGCAAGTAAATAATGGAGCTGATATTCACTCAGGAAGTCTATGACTCCATGCTTTCAGTTAAGTTCACACATTGTAATTTAAGCACTGTTCTTTAAGAGTGAAGCATAAAATCTTTGACATAAAAATAGTGCATGTAATGGAGAGAGAATTTTATCCCATTGTGTGGCCCCTTGAGACAGTGGGGTGACAGAAAAGGAGAGAAAAGTATAATTGAGATGAGAGGAAGTGAAGAAAGCAAAAGAGAAGAGGAATACAGATGGCAGAAACAGGAATGACAACTCAGTGCTTTGGAGTCAAAGCATTGGTTCCTTTTTTTACCTTGGTTGCACAAGCTTACCTAGCAGCTATATTGAGCACCTATGTGCTGAGTGCCTAGGGACACAATGGTGAGAAGAAGAAAAAGAATATCTTCCTTGTCCTCATGTAGATTAGTCTAATTCTTATGAGTTTAAAGAAATAGTGGACTTTAGGGTCAGCTGACACTTTGGTAGAGCAGGCTGACTCCTCCCAAACCTCTTTCAAAGGATTCACCAACATGAAAGAATTCCCCCTTTTACTATTCCCCTTAATTTGTACATACCTAATTCTTTTTGTTTTACAGGTCCTTTTGTTCTGTTTCATTTTTGAGGTAAAAATTATAGAGCAGTGTGCAAAAAATAGGTATAAGATTCAATAAATTTTGACAAATCAGACATTCTTGTAGCTCACTGTTGGAGACGGTTTCTGTATGTCTTGAAAGCAGAGGCACTGTCTCTCTTTTCAGGAATGTTTTTATAGTGAACCATCTTGGAAGGTACTGTCCCCTCTGGAGCAAAAGGCAGGTTTGTTTACCGTCCAGTATAATAAGATGCTGTCTTCTTCCAGAGCAAAGGGCAGGCGCACTTACTGCCCTTTATAAAAGATTCAGGTTCCTGAAGCTTGAGAATCTTCAGTTCTGACACAAGCTTACTGCATACACAGCATCAATCTGGGCCCCTCTTTGTTACCTGTTTAAGGCTTAGGAGACAAGAAGAACCAATGCAGACATGATGCTGAAACTGTTTATTGTGCTGTGGATAATAAAGTTCTTTGTCTGACCCAGAAGTTTTGTGTCTTCTGCCAGCATCCACAAGATTGGCAGGCAAACTTGCTATCTTGCAAGCAGGGTAAAACCTCAGACCCTTCAAGGTTCTTGACAGCCACCCTCCTTCAAGATATGGACCTATCCACTGAAGCAGCAAGTTCTCTCACACCCCTCTCCCATCATTCTCACAAGAGATGATCCTATTTCTGCTTGTTTGCACAACAGTTTTGCCTTTTCTAGAACATCACATACCTGGAATCATACGACAGATACTCTTGTGTTTCCCTGTCTCAGCAGGTCTGTAAGAGACATCTATGCTATTGTATATATCAGTGGTTCATTCCTTTTCATGTCTGAGTGGTATTCCATTGTTAGAATAGTTCTCAATTTATCCATTTCCCTATTGATGGACATTTGGGTTGTTTTCAGCTTGCAGAATAAATCTGCTATAAACATCCACATGTTTAGTAGTGTTTTGTTGTATACAGGAGATTGGAAACAAATCATTGTACAGATTCCAGATTCTATTATCTCCTTTTGAAGAGCACTCTTTGTTGTCTTAGAAGGCACTTAATCTATCTGGACCCAAACTTCCAGCTCCATCTCTTTTGCAATGGGCTGCAGCTGAAATTTCTGTCGCAGTTTTCAGCCTTCCACCTGATGTTTTTCATCAGCCCCCTTGCAGTCTGTCCTGCACGAGTACAGCCAAAGGAGTCAGCTAAAAATTGGGGTGAGGTTTATTATAGATTTGGGACTCTATGCTGCGACTCTTTCCCCTTTTGGATTGTCCTCCCTAACTTCAAAGTTGTTCGGGCATCTCTAAACTCAGCCAGGTGACTCCTCAAAGCAGTAAGACAGTACTTTTCTGCTTGAGTTCTAGCATCCCTGCTCCCAAGAGGACACGAGAGTACTGTCAGGTAAAAAGGTTTATAAACAAATCTCACCCAGTGTGATTCCCAAAATGTTTATTTCTCTCAGTTTCTGCCTGCTTTTGGTCATTCTCCAGTGCCTTCAATTAGCTGTTTTTTAATATGTTGCCCAGAGTTTATAACTACTATAGAAGACTTAGATAAAAGGTGCCCTATTGTTTCCAGAAGCAGAATTTTGCCTTGTATGTCTTTATCCCTTTAAGTCTTCGGTGTCATTTTACTTTGGATATATCGCTTATAAGGAACATGTAGCTGCTTTTATATTTTTATGAAATCTGATTCTGTTTGTTATTCAACATGTTGGTTTAATCCTAACATTTACGTGATTAATGAAATCTGAATTTTTTTTTTTTACCATTTTATGTGCTCTGTTTACCATTATTTACATTTGCTTTAGTTCTGGTTTTTCACTAGGTTGAAAAGATTTTCTATATTTTCCCCTCATCCTTTATGTTTTCCTCATTTGGAAGCTATAAATTGTAGTCCTCTTCCCTGGTGGCCACCCTTATATTCTACATATATATCTATAAAATTTTTACCAAAGTCTAAAGTTACTCAATATTTCTATCTTCCTTTCAAACAGGAAAAAGAAGATTACTTCATTTTATTTACCTGTTACCAAATTCCTATCTTTTATTCTTGTCTAAAAACTTAGCATCATCTTTTTTTAGGGGTGCAATTGTAAATGGGATTGTCTTCTTAATTTCTCTTAATTTCTTTAATTACTTCATTATTGTGTAGAAATGCAATAGATTTGTATATATTAATTTTGTATCCTGTGACTTACTGAATTCATTTATCAATTCTAGTAGTTTTTTTGGTGGAGTCTTCAGTGTTTTCTGTGTATAGTATCAGGTAATCTGCAAATAATGGAAGTTTTACTTCTTCCTTACCACTTTGGATGCCTTTTATTTTTTCTCATCTGATTGCTGTGGTTAGGACTTCCAGCACTATGTTGAATAAGAGGGGTGAGAGTGGACATCCTGTCTTATTCCTGATCTTAAAGGAAAAGCTCTCAGTTTTTCACCATTGAGTATGATGTTGGCTGTGGGTTTTGCATATATGACCTTTATTATGTTGAGATATGTTCCCTCTAACCCTACTTTGTTGAGAGTTTTTATCATGAATGGACTTTGTACTTTGTCAAATGATATTTCTGCCTTTATTGAGATGATTATATGGTTTTTATCCTTTCTCTTGTTAATGTAATGTATCAACATTAATTGACATGTAAATATTAAACCATGCTTGCATCCCTGGAATAAATCCTATTTAATAGTGGTGAATGATTTTTTTTAATGTATTGTTGGGTTCAATTTGCTATTATATTAATAGTTGGGGATTTTTGCATCTATGTTCATAAGAGATATTGGCCTATTGGGGTTGTTTCGTTTTGTTTTGCCTTGTAGTGTCTTTATCTGGTTTTGCTATCAGGATAACGCAGGCCTCATAGAATTAATTTGAAAGTATTCCTTCCTCTTCTATTTTTTTGGACTAGTTTGAGAAGAATAGGTATTAACTGTTCTTTAAATGTTTGGTAGGTGCTCTCTTTGGCAGCACAGACACTAAAATTGGAATGATACGGAGAAGATTAACACAGTGCCTGTGCAAGGATGACAGGTAAATGTTTGGTAGAATTCACCTGTGAAGCTAGCTGGTCCTGAACTATTGTTTGTTGGAAGTTTTTTGATTACTGATTCCATTTTATTGCTAGTAATCAGTCTGTTCAAAATTTTTATTTCTTCCTGATTCAGTTTTGGAAGGTTACGTGTTTCTAGGAATTTATCCATTTCTTGTAGGTTGTCCAATTTGTTGTCATATAATTTTTCATAATATTCTCTTACAATCCTTTGTATTTCTGTGGTGTCAATTGTTTTTTCTGCTCCTTCGTTTCTGATTTTATTTACTTGAGTCCACTCTTTTTTTCTTCTTGAGTCTGGGTAAAGGTTTTTTCAATGGTGTTTATCTTTTCAGAGGACCAGCTCCTGGTTTCGTTGATCTGTTCTATTATTTTTTTTAGTCTCTTTTTCATTTATTTCTGCTCTAATCTTTATTATTTCCTTCCTTCTACTGGCTTTGGGCTTTGTTTTTCTTTTTCTAACTCCTTCAGATGTAAGGTTAGCTTAACATCAACTTTTTTGTCATATATTTTTTTAAAAAATCAATGTTCAAATATACCAACATATTTTATTTTATTTTTTTTTTTTAAAGATTTTATTTATTTGACAGAGATAGAGACAGCCAGCGAGAGAGGGAACACAAGCAGGGGGAGTGGGAGAGGAAGAAGCAGGCTCATAGCGGAGGAGCCCGATGTGGGGCTCGATCCCACAACGCCGGGATCACGCCCTGAGCCGAAGGCAGACGCCCAACCGCTGTGCCACCCAGGCGCCCCATACCAACATATTTTATGCTCACTTTTTTTCTTTTTGTTAAAATAGTGTAGTGATATATAATTTGCATACCAGATAGGCACAATAGCTTTTTGCATCTAACTTCTTTCTCTGGGATTCACTTTTCTTCTTGCAATCTTTAGTGGTTATTCCAGTGAGATGTGTTTGGGAGTTTTGTTTTGCTTTTGTCTCTAAGTGTCTTTATTTTGCTTCCACTCTTTGGATGATAGCTTTTGCCTGAGTATAGAATTCTACATTCAGAGTTCTTTTCCCCCTCACCAGTTTTAAGCTGTTGTTCCAATGTGTTCTATCATTTATATTTCCGAATTAGAAATCTGATATTGATTTAATTGGTTATCATTCCTGTATAGTTAATTATTTTTTTTCTCTTTAGTGACTACTTTTAAGATTTTTCTCTGTATTTTTTTCTTACTTTTGTTAAGAAATAGTTGATATATATCAATCACCATATAAGGTGTATAGCATGATAGTTTGATTTACTTTATGTTTGATATCCTGCATTTACCATGATGTTTCTAGAAATGAATTTATGTTTATCCTGCTCTGTACAAAATGCACTTTTAATCCTAGGAGTTATTCTTCCATTTTGGAAAGTTCTTTGCCACTATCTCTTCAAATACTGCTTCTTTGTAATTTCTCTATTTTCTTGTTCTGGAAATTCCATTAGTGAGTCTCTCATTTTGTCCTCTGTGTCACTTATTTTCTCATTCTTATTTTTAAAAATCTCTTTCTGTTTCATTCTGGATTAATTCTTCAGTAATCGTTTCTAATATAGGATATCTTTCTTAGACTGTGTGCAGACTAGAGTGCCCATTGAGTTTTCTATTTCAATAGGTATGTTTTTCTAATTTTTAATTCTTCCTATTTTTATCATGCCTGATTTTGCTTTATAATGTCTTATTCTTTTAAAATATGTATGTATTGCTTCATGTCTTTGAGAATATGAAACAGTCTTTTTTCTTTCTTTAGATTGTCCTTTTATTTCAATTTAATCTGGAGCAAATCATTGTTCTGATTATTGATTTTATGGCAGTGTTTTTTCTTATGACAGTGTTTTTTAATGATAGATGTCTTCATGTGCGTTGGAACTTTGACTTTCATATTTATTTTGAATAGGAAAGCTTGTTTTGTTATCTACAACTTTCTATCTAAGGATTTTGCACTTGGCCAACACACTCCCAGGCTCTCTAGTCTCAAATCAGGTTGTACATTGACAATTAGAAATTTCTCGCCTGTGTTGATTAGTTATTGCCAGTACAGTCTCAAAGTCTTGGTGGTACACAGTGATAAGTGTTTATCTTGCTCACAAGTCTATGGGACAGCTCTAATTCAGACTGTGGGTCTGTAGTCAGCTTGGGCAGTACCACTTGTGTTCATTGTTGAGCCCAAACTGAAGGAGAAGCAGCTATCCAGGGGAAGCTTATCTCATGATAAAGGCAGGAGCACAATAGGGCAAAACCCATCGTGCAAGCACTTCAAGCCCTTGCTTATATAACATCTACAAACATCTGTTGGCTAAAGCAGGTCCTATAGTCAAGCCCCAAATTAAGGAGCAATTTAAATATATTATTCAAAGTTAAAAAGGCAAAGGGTGGACACAAAGAAGGGTAAAGACTTGAGGCCAGGAATCAGTTCAGTCAACCACAGTCCACCTTCTTGGCCACAATTATTTATATGTGTCCTCTATAAACAGATTGACCCTTATCCTAAGACCCCCAACAGCCTCCTCTAATCATGGCATCATGATCAATATCCGGTAACTTACAATATACATCAAATTTGAATGTGGTTCCCATTCATCTGGAAACCTGTGAACCAAGATGTGTATGGGTGTGTGTAATCTTCCCCCACCATTATACCACATGGAATGATAGAACCTGGGATAAGATAACTACAATTAACTGCTAGTCAAAAGGGAGAGATTAAAAGGCATTATTAGCATTCACTTGTTCTAAAATACCATACGAAAAATGTTGCCAGGTACCCCTGTTCTGAGAAAAAAGAATTTTCCTTGATTAGACCCTAATTCTGCTTCTTAACAGTTCTCCAATCCATTGTTCTAAACTTCTCTTGGTTTCGCCTCCCAGAAGTTAAATTCTTTAGATTTCTATCATCCCCTTTGGTCACTTCTGAAACTGGAGAGTATGCCCCTTCTGGTGCTGGGAAGTTTTCTCAGCTACTTCCCCCTATAGGAAGTTTTTGGCCCAGCAGTCTTTATAACTCCATCTCATTCCCTTGGACTCTTAGCTGGTGGTTTGTTTATCAATACAGCTCTCTCAAAAACATAGATTTTCTCTATATTTGTTTTCAGTGAGTTCTATTCGACAGAACCACCCTATGATTCTTTTTGGCACATGCCTCTCATTCTAGATTTCACTATGAGGAACTTCCACCCATTAGGCTTCTAAGGGGCCCTGCCCTTAAGCTTTCTAGAAACCTATTTGTCCAACTGAAAGGTTCTACCAGGCACCACCTTAATTCTTTTAGGTGTTTTAATACAGGAAGTTACAGCAATACCCTTAGTTTAATATCCCTACTCCCCACCTCCCAGGCTGAATCTGAGACTCCCTGCCTGCCTGGAGATGAAGAGGCTTATTTGCCAAACAAACAAGCTCTGGACTCTAAATTCTCCTAAATTCTTCTTGCAAGTTGGCAGTTTTTCTCCCCCAAACGTATCTTTTTCTTATAGCACCTTATAAAATAGAACTAAAAATAACTGCTTCATACTTTGAACATGTGCCTAGAAGTCATCCTGTTATCCTTCATGTTACCACAGGCAACAGTTTTACTAAACACATGTTGTCATTTTTCAACTTCTATAATAGTTATCATACTATCCATCACCTGTCCTCTAAGCTTTTTTTTTTTTTACCCACCATCCCAGTATTAGGTTTGCTGTATCAGCTAGCTATTGCTGCATAACAAACAAGTACAAAAATCTTAGTGACACATAACGATAAGCTTTTAATTCTCTCATGGGTCTGCAGGTCAGATACAGCAGCTTAAGTGGCAATGGCCAAAGCAGCGCTGCTTCACATTGCAGGGCTATGGGCAGGGAGGGCAGTTCTGCTCAAATAGTCATGCTAGGGCTGGGGTTGAAGAGTGGCAGCTACTCTGGGTAAGACTCTTTCCAGTGAGGTGACAGAAGTACAAGAAGGTAAGCCCTATCAGACGAGCACATTTCAAGCCCCTGCTTTCATCACATCTACTAAAAGGCCACTGGCCAAAACAAAGTGCATGGCTGAGCCTGAAGTCAAAGGCTGGAGAAGTATACTGCCTTTTGTGGAAAGAACTTCAGACTTAGAATGGCATAGGACATGGGTATGGAGAAGGGAGAAGAATTTGGGCCAGTAATTTATCTCATCCTCCATGGTAATATGTGAGATTCTGGTTCCCAGCCTGCACTTCTGTTCTGCCTCCAGAAGCCCACAACTTCCCATAAAGCTATAGGGCCAAGAAGTAGCCAATAGCAGCTTTTTAAAGTTTCCTTGTAAGGGAGTGGAAGTGAGCGAGGATCCCCCAGCCCAGTCCCTTGTTTTAGGCAGCACACCTGTCCCTGACCTCCATCTCATCTAAGACACTTTTAGTCTCCCCAAAAGAGAATGTAGACTCTCAATTGCTTCTGCTTACTTCACAATGCACTCCTTCAGGCCCATGGCTCCAGTGGCCATTTCTTCACTGCATTTCTTTTCTGTTCCTACCTCACAGAAATGAATCTTACTGAACAAAGTTGTGTCTTTTTTTTTTTTTTTAAGCTGTGTATTTTTCTTTCATATGTATCACAGTCATGGACCTGGAGTGGGGGGACCCTTGAACCTTGAACTTTTAATAGCATTGCCGCCCAAAGTTATAGAATACTATCTCTATGAAGGTTCTCTGTTATTTCTGTGATGGTTTTTAAACATAAAATCTTGGTACTGAAGTATGCTTTAATTTAGTACATTACAAAAAATAACGAGTTTCTTAAAGGATAGATATAAATATTCAAATTCAGTACATTTGGAAAAATGATCAGGCTAATTATATAAAAGGAAAATAGGAAATAGTTCTCTATTCTTACCAAAAATCTGATCATTAAGATAAACTACTTTTATTATTTTTTTAAAGATTTTATTTATTTATTTGTCAGAGGGAGAGAAAGAGCACAAGCAGGGGAAGCAGCAGGCAGAGGGGGAAGCAGGCTCTCCCCTGAGCAGGGAGCCCAATGTGGGACTTGATCCCAGGACCCTGGGATCATGACCTGAGCTGAAGGCAGATACTTAACTGACTGAGCCACCCAGGCATCCAAAGATAAACTACTTTTAAGTGTGTATATTAAATATTAGTATATTTTATCACAGCCTGGTTATCCCATTCTCTTTGCCTTATACAAGTTTTTATCTCTGTTTATTTTTACTTTTTTACTGTATATAATTTATTGCAGAAAATTTCAAATATATAATATACACAGAATAGTTTAATGACCTCTATGTACCCATGGCGAAGCTTCATAATTATTAATCATGGTAAATCTTATTTCATTTATACCAGGGTTTGAGAGACTATGACCCACAGGTCAAATCAAGCCTACTGTCTGTTTTTGTAAATCAAGTTTATTGGAACACAGCTATACTCTGTGTCTACATGTTGCCTCTGCCCACTTTCATGCTACAAGAGCAGAGGTTAGTAGTTGCAACAGATTGTGTGGCCTGCAAAGCCTAAAACATTTATTATCTTGGATTTACAAAAAAAAAAAAAAAAGTGCTGACCCTGAAGTATACTCTGACCCACTCTCCTCAGCAAAAATATCTCTCTCCTATTTCATTTTAAAATATTCAGTATGTATTCTAAAAGATGAGGACTCTGAAAAACAATACTATTCTTATACTAAAAAATTAGCAGTAATTCATAGTTTGTTTCTTCGACAAGTCTCCCACTGAAGAACAAGTGAGAATTCCTTAATATTTCTCTTTCTTCGTGACACATTATTCAGGTCTACCACAGGCCACCCACAGTCTAACAAACCATTTTCTTACCTTTGAAAAAGCTGCAGGCTTTTTATTTTCATTAGTAGTCCATTCTCAGTAATTTTAACAGCTTAACACTTTATCTGTAGATGACCTCAAAGAAGAAGATATTCTGAATTTAACAAAGCATGTGAGGGGCGCCTGGGTGGCTCAGTCGTTAAGTGTCTGCCTTCCGCTCAGGGCGTGATCCCAGAGTTCCGGGATCAAGCCCCACATCAGTCTCCTCCGCTGGGAGCCCACTCCCCCTGCTTGTGTTCCCTCTCTCACTGGGTGTTTCTTTCTCTCTGTCAAATAAATAAATAAAATCTTTTAAAAAAACGAAAGAAAAAGCATGTGAGGAAGTTAAGAAATAATAGCATAATCAGAGATTTCTACAAAATTGCAATTTGTGATATATTAAAGGTACTATGAAAAAATATGGCATATAAAGGCAATCTCACATTTTAAAAAGTCTAATGGTATTAAAGATTTTGGGCACACTGGTTTTTTTTTTTTTTTTTTTTCCTTGAGAAAACCAAGGAGTTCACTTTCAGAGGTTTTAACATTGAAGTGATTGTTAGCATTTCTAAATAAAATGTTATATTAAAATAACTTTTTTTTTCAGTTTACATGGCAATTTTACAGGAACTATCTCATTTAATGTTTTCAGCAACCTAGTGAAGGAGAGCTTATTTTTATATTAGCTGTTCCACTGAGACACAAACCCATGTCTTCTGCTTAAAGTCCACCAACCACGCCGCTGAACTGATGGTCACAAATCTTTCCAGAGAGCAGTTTTAAACAGGTTTTATCACTCTTTACAGGCCTTGGTTATATAACTGCTCTATGTTATGCAAGTATGATTAAGTGCATTACCTTCTAGATATGCTAAAGATACATCTATACAGTGAAGATACTGCAATAAACTTTTAGGATATCTGTATCTTTGTTGCTTAGGATTTCAAGCTCAGAGTGTTGTATCTTTCAAAATCAAAGAGCAAGAAACAATCCATTATCTAGCATTCATAGAGTCCTCTTGAGCATCTCTTTTACATCTTCATGATGGGTCCAGGACACTAGTGGAGAGCTGGTGTTAGAGGCTTGGAAAAATGGCTCATTCCAGGATTCAGGCAGAGGAAGTCCAAACTAAACCTGGAGCATCTTCTTGTGTTAAAGTAAGGAAATGCTTCCCAAAATGATGGAGGGGAAGTCAAAAGGACACAGACGTCAGCTCGAAGTGAATACCACTAGATAAGTATGGGATGATTTGAACATTAAAATAAATAATAGTAGTAGTAAATTATAACCTATTGAATAATATATGAATCCATGAATCCATACTGATATAAATAAGTTGTAAGTTTGATGAGAATGAGATACTTACATTATCTCAAAGTATCTCCCTACAAAATACTTATGGATTAAAAAGGGAAATGAGACTACTTTATAATAGCAGAGACTGGAAGACATAATTTTAATCAAATGATCAGAGTGATTACCCCAGTGTGGGACAAATTGAAAATGTGAAACCTACCCCCACCCAATAGGATGTAATGAGAATACTTCATCACTTCTGTGAGATGCCTGCCAAAGGAGCATAACCTTATCCTAAGGAAACATGAGACAAAACTAAACTGGGAAACATCCTAAAAATTACTAACCCATATTCTCCAAAAGTGATAAGGTCCCGAAAGTCAAGGAAAGCTTGAGGGACTATTTGCAACTGAATGAAGACCTCTAAGGAGACCTGAAACTACAACACCTTAATTCTGGACTAGATCCTTTTGCTGTAAATGGCAATGGAACATTTGCAAAACTTGAACAGGGTCTAAGGATTTCACAGTGGTAATGTGTCAATGTTAGTTTCCTGATCTTGGTTGGTTGTATCACAGTGAGATAAGAGAATGTCCTTGTATATTAGAAATACACACTAAGGTATTAAGAGGTAATGGAGTATCTGGTCAGAAACATATTCTCAAATTGTTCAAATAACAAAAGTTCTTTGTGCTCTTTTGTAAGTTTTCTGTACATTTGACATTGTTTCAAAATGGAAATACTTTTTTACAAAAATGCAAAACTAAATGCACATAAAGTTACAGCGGACTCTCACAGATGTCTGTTACATAATGCCATTTTCCCTGGCCACAGGTATAGTTCCATTACAAAGATTTCTTGCCAGTCTTTGTACTTGACAAAAACTTACATCAAAGGCAATTGTTCGTCTGTAAAAGCTTTAATAATATCACATTTGCTTTTCTGTTGGAAAAGGGCAAGCAATTTGAAAGACAAAACAAGAAAACTCATCTCTTCAGCCAGTGTTTGTTGAGTAATATATCAAGCTCTGTGGTAGGTACTAATTTTCTCTCTGTGGTAGACACTGTGAAACACTACCTGAATCCCTTTCCAGACCTGAAGGCCTGATTCCTCTAGCTTTTAGGGATGCTGCAGGCAAATCAGCCCTCACTTGCCAGCCCCCTTTAGGGATTGTTTCAGCTAAGAGAATGCCCTTGCCTAAGGTCACACTCCGTTCCCAAGATGTTCTGCATCCAATCACGGGTCAGTGTGAAGGTATAAAGGCCTGGTCATCTTGCCCCACTCAATTCAAAGTATCTCAGAAGGATTGAACCATCTAAAGAACATTCCAGAGGACAAAGGCTTTCACTGAGAATCTATCACAGCTCAGTTTCTCCCTCTGCCAGTTCTTTTCCCTTCTCTTTGCCTTCCCTTCCCCTCACATAGATGATGGCCCCTAGAACACTCTTTATGAACCTCCTGCCTACTAATCTGACTTGGTCTTGCTCTTCGGGGAAGCCAGCCTGTGCCATTGTCTCTCCATGATTTCTCTCTGGAGCATTACTTTTTTATTTTTTACTAAACAAGGCTATAATTTATAAGATTAAAAAATTTTATGACCTTCCCTCTTTTTATTTTCCCCACATTGAGAAGATTCATGACCTTCCCTCTTGCCTGCTCCACTTTCTGTTTCTTGATCAGCTAGCACGAAATGGGAAGATAAAGAGACTAAAAGAATGGGAACAGAAAGAGCATAGGTGGGAGCCGGATTCTGTCTTGGGAAGGCAGGATTGAGACAAGTTTGACTTAGCCTCTGTCTCTCTTTTCTTTGCTATTTTCTCCCTCTTTCAACCTCTGCCTCCCAGGGATGCCTTGTCCAGGGTACTCACTGTATGGCTTCTCCTTTCTCAAGAGAGTAAATCATTCTCACTGAGGTGTGTGGACAGAACGTGTCATTCTCCTTAAAAGAGTTTGTGGTAGAAAAAGACTTGTTTTTTTGAGGTTTACTACGACTCAGAGCACTTCCATGGAACGTTGAAAGGAAGGCACCAAATCTGTTGACATTAGTAAGAAGGATGTTTTTGGCACCCTACTGAATCATCCACATAGGCAATCTTCTTCTCCATTTACACATCAATTGAAGTTCTCTTATACTAAGTCCTTGGGGAAATAGCTTGAGAAAAACTAGTATTTGAAACCACTGCTATTTGAAAAACTGCTATAAATCCTTTACCCCAAGCATTTGTTTGTAGATTAAGTCATTTTTTTGCAGACACAGAGTGTGGTTTAATTCTTAGTAACATAAATTAGCTCTATTTCATTTGTTAACATCTATTTTTAGCAGACCGTGGGCCGTACAAGTAAATGTTTAGGTTAAGGAAATGATGATTTGGGGCACCTGGGTGGCTCAGTCCATTAACGGTCTACCCTTGGCTCAGGTCATGATCCCAGTGTCCTGGGATAGAGCCCCACATGGGGCTCCCTGCTCAGCGGAGAGCCTGCTTTTTCCTCTCCCTCTGCCATTCTCTGCCCCCAACCCCCACTTGTGCTCTCTGGCTCTCCCTGTCAAAAAAAATAAATAAAATCTAAAAAACAAAAAAAAAAAGAAAGACAAGAAAAAGAAATGATCATCTATCTTTAGGGCTGGAGAGATTTAAAATTCTGCCAAAGTAGGTAGTCTAGGATCTCACTTTTTTAAACCGTTTAAATTATATAAATGTGATGTGCTGTCTGTTTTACAAAGCACGTATTCTTATTTCCATTTTTTTCTTTACTGAAAATATGATATGAATGCTGTAACTTAATGCTTCAAGGTCTTGTTTCAACAAACACATTAAGCTTGTTGGTTTGGTTCATATTTGCCTAATCTCTTTTCTGTCTTCAAAATTGGTCCTTTATTGGTCATTTTTCAGTCTTTACATATGTGCCCTTATTTGTTTTTAAGTAATCTCCAAACCCAAGGTGGGACTCTAACTCACAACCCCAAGATCAAGAGTCACATGCTTTACCGACTGAGCCTGCCAGGCATCCCAGTGCCCTTATTTTTTTGACAAGATGTAAAAGTGGTAGCTAATGGCTCCACGATGATAACTGGGGTCCTCTGTGTTTTGGATAATCAGGACATGACTTTTGTCAAATCATAGATGTCAGAAATCAGCGATGTGAAACTTTGTTATAGTTTGAAATATGAATTAACCTTAGCTCTTTCATTTTAAAGGTTATATCCCTAGCTCTAGTTAAGAATTGGGGTTATTTGAATCTTTCTCATTCCATGAGATTTTAGATCTGTTCATGTAATCTCCGGTATCACCTTGCTTTTCATATTCTAGGACAGTTCCAAAGGAGCCAACTAAAGATTGACACATTTTTTCCCTCCTCTGTTAACCGATTTATGCATGTAGTATTCCATTCAGTTTAAAGAGAAGTGTCAAAGACCTTTCCCCAAAGAGTTTCCATCTACTTGTGTAAGTAGAATCACATGTACAGCACAAAATTAATCTGTAGTGTCTAATTCTCATTGTCCAGCTGAGTCACTTTTAAAAAGTGGATTTTCAGATGGTTATAGTGTAGAAAAACATGTGTCACTGGGCACATGATATATACACTAAAAGCATTTGTAGAGAAAGAATGGGAATTAAAATGAGGATTAAGAAGGGGGGTTGAACAAAAAGTGACAATTATGGAAATAGGGTGGAAATTATGGAAACGTCAATTATTGATATGGAGTGGAAAATAAAATAATTTACCTTCAGATAACTTTATTATCTTTTCATGTTTCTATTCGCTAGTAGCATGAAAGTCACATTTAAATCTTAACTTCCATGAGCAGAAACGTCCGTAAAGTCACTTTGTTTTGCCAGGTAATATGATGACTTTATTTTCTTTTCTGTCTTTCATATGTGTTGTGTCTCTTAGGGAGAGCACCAGAGAAAAAGAACTTTGGAGTGCTTTAATTTTTGATCATATTATAAAAATTAGCAAATTAAATTGTATGATTTCTGTTTTTTTTCCTTTAATCCTATCCCATTCTTCTGGGCCTAGCTGACTTTGAAGGATCCATAAGCATTTCGCTTACTATGCTATGCCAGAAAGTATCTATAATCCATTAGAAAAAAACACAGTTAAGATTTTAACACATTTAGTCTTCTCTTCTCATTTTATATATTATTTGTAATATATAGATCATATTTCTTATACAAGTGATATCATACTATTCATACAATTTTAAAACCTTTTAAATTTCACTGTATAACGAACATTATTCCACATTGCTTATTATTTTTCTGCAGCGCAATTCTAAATGACTACAAAGTATATTCCTGTAAATATGACTGCAGTTTACTTAAGGTCATTGTCCTGTTGGATCTTTAGTTTATTTTCAATTTCTTACATTTATGAACCACACTGAGATCAATAATGAAAAAGCTTGTAGCTAAACTTTTAGGCTACAGGTCTATTTCCTTAAGATAAATTCTCACAGAATCGTACAGAATTGATGGATCAAAGAATGCATGTGTTTTTCAGGCTTTTGATATGTGTGACCAAATTGCCTTTCAGAAAGATTGTACCAAATAATACTTACATGAGCAATGTTTAGTAGGAGTACTTGTTTCTATACCTTCACCAACATTGAATTTCATAATTTTTCACCATCTTTGGTGAATGATAGAATGGGGGGAGGGAAGCAGTATCTCATTTTCCTAATTATCAGATTTCCTAATTATGCAAATCAATAATGTTCATTACAGAAAAATAGTTTGTTAAAGATGAAAAAAGGAGTCATAATGCCAAAGGTAACAGATAAACAGCATTAACATATTCTTTGTATATACAGACAGTTTCTGTTATGGTTTTTACTTTTTTGGACATCATGCTTACATTAGACAGATTTTTCCCTATCTTCTAATGATTTTGAGAGTTTGCTAAATTTTAAAACTTCTAATTGTAAAATACACTTACGTAAAACCCACACCTTAATCATTTTTAATTGTACAGTTTAATATTGTTAAGTACATTCACCTTGTTGTGCAATCAATCTCCAGAAAGTTTTCATCTTGTGAAACTCTGTTGTCTTTGAACAACTCCCCATTTTCCTCTTCCCCCAGCCCTTTCCAACTACCATTCTACTCTGTGTTTCTATGAATCTGACTACTCTAAGTACCTTATATAAGTAGCATCATGTAGTACTTGTCCTTTTGAGACTGGCTTATTTTACTTCACATATTATCTCCAAGTTCATCCATGGTTTACCACGTGTCAGGATTTCCATCCATTTTAAGACTGAATAATACTCCAGTGTCTGTATACAGCACACTTTGTTTATCCATTCTCGTCAGTGGACACTTGGGCTGCTTCCACCTTTAGCTGCTTGGAGTGATGCTGCTGTGAACATGGGTATGCAAATATCTGTACCCATCCCTGCTTTCACTTCCTTTGGGTATATACTCAGAAGCGGAATTGCTGAATCATACAGTATTTCTATATTTAATTCTTTGTGAGGAACTGCCATTATATTTTCTGTAGTGGCTGCACCATTTTTTGTTCCCACCAACAGTGCACAAGAGTTCCAATTTCTCCACATGCTCACCAACACATTTTATTTGTTTGTTTGTTTCTTAGGGTTTTTTGGGTTTTGTTTTAGCAGCCAGCCTGATGGATGTGAGGTGATGATTTAAATTTATTTTCTCTCTCACCCCTCTCTTCCTCTCTCCATATCTTGAATCTGCTTCTCTCTGATTATTAGCTGTATGATTTAGGGCCTGATATACACATAAGACTAGAAACACGGCCTCCAGTGAAACCACACTCATCATCCTCATGGCTTAGCAACCGAACAGAAATAGAGGTGCTTCCTCTTAGCCCCAACCTGGAAAATATGAGGGAAGGACACTTATTGGCATAAACTAAATCATGCACTCAGGCCTTGGACCAATCACAATGCCCAAAGGGTTGTACTATGATTAACTCTTTTTTAGTTATATGCATATCTTTTTGAGAGGTGGGGGTTAGTGTGTGATGGGATAAAACCCTGTTCAGAGCATAGAAAGGATGAATAATTCCCTCAAATGAAAGATGAGATGAGTAGGACAAATATGGCCATTTGAGCTGGCTAGCCAACCTGTGTGCCTGCTACACAAAGAAGCCTTGATAATTATGTCTGCTCCGTGTTAGAAACCTTGATAGCTAGAGTTTGAGTTCTTTATTTCCTGGTGTTTTATTTTTCTCCTCTTTTCCACAAGAGATCGGAAAGAAAAGCAGAGTACTTTGATGAATGATTTCCTTCGTTCCAAGCTGCCTATCTTCTTTCAGACCCATTGTCTAAAGACAAGGCCTACATTGATGAGAGGCGTACTCTATTTTAAGGAAGTTTTTAACTAGAAATTGTGTATTCACCTGTAACATTTCAAAGTGCATGTGTTTATACTCTTACGCATGTACTTTTCAATTCTATCTTCTCAGAGAAGGTCAGATATTACATACCATCTGTTTCTGTGAACAGAAAGTACATTTTCTGATGAACAGAGCTTTTTGTAACTAAAAAATAAGACTATGATTTTTATGTATCATGACTTAAAACCCCCATGGTAGGAGAACAAATCATGTGATTGATTATTAAATGAACAAATCATGTGATTTATTATTAAATGAAATGGAGACCATATTTTCAACAAAAACAAATGCTCAAAGCTGGCCCTATCACTTATCAACTCTTTTATTACATATTATTTTAGACATTTCAACCCAGTTGTCAGCAGAGTTCTGATCTGTGATTAACATGGTGTCTTAGCATATGACAATTATGAAGTTTATTATTTCAGTGATCATTTATAATTAAATAAATAAATAAATAATATTGATTACTATACTGATTGTTTCTTATCCTAGATCAGTTATGCTAATACTAAAATAAATTGCTTTCTACATTTCATTCTGTTATTGTGATAACACTACCATTCACATCCTGAATCTGTGTGTGCCATGGTGAACACCATCCTGGCTAAATGCATACAATGCCTTCTCATTAGTTACCTAACTCACACTGCACCTGTTGAAATAGCCGAGATCAAATAGTTTCCTAACACACTATGTTGGAAAGGCTTGGGAAAACAGACACTCTCATCCGTTGTAAGCTTAAATTTGTGCAAGCACTCAGACAATTTGGCAATATTTATCAAAAATTTAAAAGCACACACCCATAGACTAGCGATTCCACTTCTGGGAATTTATTTTATAGATATATGTGGATGTCTGTGAATTAATTTATGTGTTAGGATACACGCTATATTAGCTAAAAATAGTAAACAAACAAGCACCTGTGATAGTTCATTTTATATGTCAGCTTGGCTAGGCCATGGTGCCCAGATATTTGGTCAAGCATTATTCTGGATGTTGTGTGAGGGTGTTTTTGGATGAGATTTTCATTAAATCATTGGACTTTAAGTAGGGCATATTGTCCTCCATGAAGTGGGTGGGCCTC
The DNA here is from genome assembly GCF_023065955.2 of Ursus arctos. Lineage (NCBI taxonomy): Eukaryota > Metazoa > Chordata > Mammalia > Carnivora > Ursidae > Ursus > Ursus arctos. Next base: position 56,729,603 of record NW_026622763.1, read on the forward strand.
ATTCAATTACTGAAGACCTGAATAGAACAAAAGACTGACCTTCCTCGAACAAGAAGGAAATCTGTCAGCAGATGGCTTTTGGACTTAAACTGCAACCTTGCCTCTTCCCTGATCTCCAGCCTTTCAACCCACCATGCAGATTTTGGACTTGCTACCCTCCGTAATTGCATGAGTCAATTCCTTAAAATAAATTTCTTTCTGTTTACATATCCACACTATTGGTTCTGTTTCCCTGGAGAATGCTGACTTATACGAGAATTGATTCAACAAATTATGGTGCAGAATACAGTATTTCTATAGGCATTAATATGGAATATTAATAATACCCCAGGAGGTATTCTTCTATTTAAAAACATCAATATTGAACTTCAGGATAATGATACTATTATATAATTTCTACTATTGTATTAGCTTCTTTGGATATTGAACAGCTCTAGAAAGACACAAGATACTGGTACCAGTGGTTCTGCAAGGGAGGGGAATTGGACACTGGCAGCAAGAAAGAGAAAGATTTATTTTTTTAAAAAGATTTTATTTATTTATTTGAGAGAGAGAGAGACAGAGATAAGGGAAGAGCACAGCAGGGAGGAGAGGGAGAAGCAGACTCCCCGCTGAGTGGGGAGCCTGGTGTGGGACTTGATCCCAGGGCCCCAGGATCATGACCTGAGCTGAAGGCAGACGTGTAACCAACTGAGCTACCCAGGTGCCCAAGAAAGATTTATTTTTACTTGATATTCTTTCCTAGCTTTTGGATATTATAAAGTGTTTTCATCAACTATTCAAGAAATACTTGATTGTTTTAACATATTCTTATTTTAGCTTAAGCCAAATGTATTTATCATTACCTATTCTTATGTTGCTTTTGAAAGGGACAAGGGACAGAAAATATTGTTCTACATAATTTTTAAAATTTAGATTTTTATTTAGGGCACCTGGGTGGCTCAGTCGGTTAAGTATCTGCCTTCAGCTCATGTCATGATCTTGGGGTCCTGGGATCGAGTCCCACATTGGGCTCCCTGCTCAGCCAGGAGTCTGCTTCTTCCTCTCTCCCTTCCCCTCCCCCCTCACTTGTGCACATGTTCTCCATCTCTCAAATAAGTAAATAAAATATTTTAAAATTAAAAAAAAATTTAAAAATAGTTTTCTCGAATCTGAATCATATTAGTTTGTGTTATGGCATACGGTAATTTTTATATTCTGCCTTTGAAACAGTATAGTCATTTTAATTTGTTGAATTGGTACGTGTATTATCTGTGTTATAAATATATAATAATACAAATGCATGTTTTTCTGTGAGACTTTCATATTTGTAGTTTAAAGTTTGAGTCATTAAAAATACAAGCAACAGTTAAATTATGTGCTTTCACAAACTCAATGTATTTATTTCATTTTCCTTAATTATTACTATAAATGCAAGATTTCTTTTAATCCTTTTACCTTAATAATTATATTAATGCTTAATAGAATTTTTAAATGGTAACTATAGTTAACAATGCTGTATCATATATTTGAAAGTTGCTGAGTATAGATCTTAAAAGTTTTCAGACACACACACACACACACACACACGCACAAATTGTAACCATGTAAGGTGATGGATGTGTTAACTAACCTTATTGTGGTAATCATTTCACAATATGTACATGTATCGAATCATCCTGTTGTACACCTTAAACTTACACAATGTTATATTTCAATTATATCTCAATAAAGCTGGGAGGGGGAAGAACTTTTAAGATTCTCATCCCAACTCCAGTCATACTTGCTAGAGATAAATGTCACAGTGAAATCCATCAAAACATGCTACCATGTTCTTCCCACACACAAATGAAACCTGTCATCTCTCCACTACTGTATTACTGTAATTCAGTCAAGTCAGTTGTGGATTATAAAGGTTCTATTTTCAATCTATCTTAAACAGTTATTGCATTTTAATCTAGTGAAGAATAATCCATTCTGAGGAAGAAATTCTCAATCATCTCTCAGATACCCAAAGTAACTTATTTTGGAAAAAAAATATGCTTCTCCAAAGTATATTTTTAAATGCAATTGTAATAATTTGTGTATTTGAAAGTCATGAATACATAATCAATACAACATAATTTCTGCCATTTTAAAGCCATTTGGGATAAAAGTATAAGAGATAAGGCTCTTAAAGGGTATTATTTTAAACCATCCAAGGAGAATGAGAGTAACTAAAATATATGAGCATCCTGTTAATGAGTAAGGCATTTGGGATCCAATAATCTACAATAAACCAAATGATGTATATAAAAAAGTTACTGAGCTCATAGATTCCAGCATATATTCAGCATTCTTTATATAACTGTGTAGCAGAAGCCCTTAATACACATTTGCCCAGATGAATTAATGTCCCCTTCTTCGAGAACTCATCTGGATAATTTGATAAAAAAGAAAACAAGGAACAGGAGAGAGGAGGAAGGAAGGTGAAAGGAATAACAGCATTTTATATCAGGACTTGAGAATCATTATTTCATTTTAAATATTGCTTGAGGAAGAAAACAACAAAATCCACCACTGCTATTATCCTTGCTAGCTTCTCTTTAAACATTTTTGTTTAGTATCCACTATACTATTGGTTAGTGTTTCATCTTATGAGAGGAGATTAGTAGCAGTTACTAATGTCGAGAGCGTAAATGTCTAATCTTTCTTTGACTGAGTGGACATTTGTTTATTGCCTCCCCAGCATCCATTCCTCCTTCTCCCTTCAGACAGCACTTAGATTTTCTTTGGGGAGAGTGGACCTAAATCCCATGTTTGAGCAGGATTTCCCTCATTCGTGACTGCGGGTGTGGCCTTATTGGATGACAATCATGTAACCCCATCCCTTTGCCATTCTGACCTGTGATATATACGTTTATTGCTGTATAACAGTTTTGTAGCTAAGTACTTACTTTATTGTATTCTTTTACTGTTTATAAGATTTCCTCAGGTTTTCCGAGTATACAATCGTACATCTATAAATTATAATAATTATACCACATTTTATCCCATTTTTTCTAATTGCATTAGCTAGTACCTCTAAAAGAATGTTAAATAATGGTCAGTATTAACCTCTGAACCATCCTAAAGTTTTTCCTGACTTTAGTGAGGATGTTTCTAGTATTTACCTATCCAGCAAAATGCTAGCTTTAGGGTTTAGGTAACTGTATCTTATCATGTTAAGGAAGTTCTCTTCTATTCCTATTTTGTTAGGATGTTTATTTTCTTAAACCAATAATGCCTTAATGGCATATATAAAAGTTATTTTATGATTTTTATCCTTATATTTATTAATGTAATGAAAGACTATTTTAGATTTCCTAATATTAAATTATCCTTGCATTTTTTTTGAATAAACCTTACTTGGTCTGGTATATTACAATCTTACTGCACTACTGAATTCTACTTGCAATTTTTTAAAGGAATTTTGCACCCGTAGTCATAAGTGAGATTGGTTTGTGTGTCTTTTTTAATGCAATCATTGCATTTCATTAAATTTATTTAGGGGGTTTCTTTGCTTTAATGCTCTGAAACACTTTAGATAGCGTTAGAGTTATCTGTTTTCCTCTGAATTTTCTGTGAAACTTGTGGGCCTGATGTTTTTTTATCAAGAGAAGGGAAAAGAGGATTAGGTTTTTCACTGCGTTATTTCTTCTGTGGGAATTGGTCTATTCGAATGTCCTGTCTCTTCTGCAGTTAGTTTTGGCAAATTATATTTACCTGGCTATAGTACACCTAAATAATATCATGAATAAGTCAGTCCTTATTGTTAAAACAATACTTCCTATATAGCTTCCAAATGTAGTTTGATTTCATTAGTACCCGAGAGTTAAGAGAGCGCCTTCTTTTCAAATTTCTAGATCAATGTTGTCCAACTTCTTCCTTTCTGCAATTTATTGAGATTTTCTTTATGGATTAATACAGTCAATTTTTATAAATTTCCTATGGACACTTGAGGATATTTTTTGTTTTAACAATAAGGACTATCTCATGATATTATGTAAATGTGCTATGATTTTACTTGTTTTTTGTCTTCTTGATCTGTTGTGGACTGAAGTTATACATTTCCCACCACTAATGTGTTTCCGTTTCTTATTGCATCACCTTCTATTTTTCTTTATAAATGCAAATGTTATTTTATTTAATAACATATAAATTATTCATTTCTTCCTATGAACTGTACCCTGGAATGTTATAAAGGGCTCTACTTTTTTCTTTTGATAGTTTCTGGCCTGAATCCAACCTTTTCTAGTATAAGATCACCATCTCTGTTTCTTTTTGTTTGCATTTGCCTAATTTACTTTGCTCCATCCTTTTATTCTTACCCTTACTAAATTATTTTGTTTTAGGTATATCCCTTAGATTCAGCACTGAATTTGCTCTATGATACAATCAAAATGTACCTTTCTTTTAAGATGTGAGTTTAGCCCATTTATATTCATTGATTTAATAGACATATTTGGTCTCAATTTTTTATTTTCTATTTTTATTTTTTATTTTTCAATAATCTCTACACCCAATTTGGGGCTCGAGCTTACAACCCTGAGATCAAGAGTCACATGCTGTACTGACTAAGCCAGCCAGGTGCCTCAACTATTTTAATTTTTGTAATTGCTTTTTCATATTTTAAAAAGTAAGCCACTAGTATTCAGTTCCCTATGACTTTTTTCTTTGTGTATTTCTTCTGCTAAAAAGGAAGACTTGTATTGTTCCAGTTGTTATCTTTACAATACAACTCTATATAATGCCCCAATCCTTTGTTTGTATGTATATCTACTGTTTTCTTACCACAAGCATTGATTAAATGAATATTTTCTCCTCCACCCCCTACTTCTTCTCTACTACACAATTTTATATTGTATTTATCCATTGACTTTGAGCCATTAAAGATAAGGAAATCAGCACATTTATATGCAATTTACTTTTTCTTTCCACCTTGTGACTCTTGTTAGTTTTACATTTTTGCCTTGTGAAGCATATAAGATTTATATTCCATTATGTTACCCTAATATCCATACGGTTTTAGTCATAGATAAATATATTCATTGCTCCTTGACAGTCCTCTGTAGTAGTTTCTTAGGTCATCTTTTGTTTCACCTATGCTTGTCATCTGATAGAATCATTAGGTAGTACTCAAAGGAATAATATGCACGGTCAAAACGTTGTGCTTTTACACTTGAGCAACAATTTGATAGCATCTTTGGATGCTGATTTCCTTTAAGGATCTTCTAGCATTGAATATTACTATGTAGAAGTCTGAACCTAGCTTTATGTTTTCCTTTTCTTTGAAATTTAGCAACTTTGATAGGCTATGTCTGTTCTGGGGGAGTTTCTCCTTGGATGTATTGGATCCTTTCAAGATGTAGGTTCAAGTATTCTTTTATTTTAGGAAAACTTTCTATAGTTATATCTATAAGTATTATTTCTTCTCTCTATGTTTTCCTCACACTTCAATTATGCAATTGGCTCTCCTTTGCTTGCCTTTTATATCTATCATTGCTTTCTAATCCTTTAAAAAAATTTTTAATTTCCATTTCATTTTGCTTACTTCCTCATTTCCATGCAATTATGTCCTTTCAGTAGGACCTATTTGCCCATGTATTCCTTCCCATTTTGGTCTCATTTTCCTGATGGTTACATTTTTTTTTCTTCTACTCTTCCATGTGCTCTATCATCTCCTTTCTTCCTGTTGTGTTAATATCTGCTCCATGAGCTCTTGTATCTCTGCTTAATGGCTTTTCCTTATAGAGGAGATTCATTCATTCCATTCTTAAGATATATGGTAAAATGTATGATCATAGTTTTCATCTGCTCTACAGAAGCATTTTTCTGGTGAGAGTGCTTTATCAACCATTTGTTTCTTCTTTGTATAGCAACTTTGTAAAGATACTGTGCATATTCTATTTCGATTACTTGTCTCTGAAGCAGCTGAGGTACTACTATACTTGCAAGAAGGACCAGGACCAGTCACAGGCCAGCTGAAATGCTTTTTTATAACCTTGATTTTGTGTAATTTTGTTTAGCCTTTCCTTCTCCTCAGTCAATGGTGACAGGCAGCGAATTGTCACAATGCATTTTTTTTAATCCTGCTCTGCCCAAGAGACAGACTGCTTCCTGTAAACATAGCTTGTCTCTATACTTCCTCAGTTAGATCCTCTTCCCCTCCTTCTCAGAACCAACCCAGGTCCAGGGTACTCTCATGGCCAGCATATGGACCTTTTCCCGACTGTTATAAACAAGGGATTTCAATTTTGAAAATAAAGGTGTACCTGTCACTTTTAAGAAACATTCTTTGCTGTCTCTAAGATTTACATCCATAGACCTCTTGCCCCTTTTGCTAAGTGCGCACCCTGCATGATTGTCCCTGCTTTGGGGGAACCATTCCACTTGTTTTATTGTTTGGGATTAGTTGTTTCCTTAGTATAATGAGAAATACAGCTTGTGAGTTTCTTTCTTTCTTTCTTTCTTTCTTTCTTTCTTTCTTTCTTTCTTTCTTTCTTGTTGCTTTTGTATGATTTCCAGTGAGAAAAGAAAGAAATGACAGCTTCACACTGACATTTTAGACACATTTTGAAGGTAAAAACAATAGGATTTAATGATTGATTAGATATAAGGAATGAGATTTCTGGCTTGGGCAACTAAATGGAATGTGGTATAATTTGCTGAGATAGGAAACCCTAGAGGTTTCCTAGGACATTTCCTAGGGCAACTAAATGGAATGTGGTATAATTTGCTGAGATAGGAAACCCTAGAGGTTTCCTAGGACATTTCCTAGGACAAAAATCATTGAGTTAAGTTTGAAATGCCTGAAAATATTAAATGGAAATGTTAAGTCAGAAGTTGGAAAACAACGTCTATAGCTCAGAGAAGTTTGGACTGGAGGTATTGCCTAGAAAAGAGAAGCATCTGGGCCCTGGATGAAAGCTTAGAGAACCCCAACATTTAGAAGTTGGTAAGAGAGGAGCCATGAAGAAATTGAGAGAAGTGAGTCAAAAGGATAGGAGGAAAATCTCCTAGAAATCAAGAAAGAAGATTGACTGCTTCAAGGAAGAAGTAGTGAACTTGTCAAATGCAGCTAATAGGTCAAGTAAGATTTGGCCACATTGGGGTTACTAAGAACAACATACGGTAATTATTAAGGGCAGTCTTGGAGTGTAGGGCACAGTCTAGACTGTAGAAGTCTATGGAGAAGATAGGAACCAAGGAGATAGACAAATTTAGCAATGAAAGGAAACAGAGAAGTATACAGCAGCTGGAGAGGTGATCAGATCAAGGGAGGCTTTTTAGAATGGATAACACTAGAGCATGTTTGTATATTGTTGAAAATGATCTCAGGAAGAGGGAGTGGTTGATAACTCAAGGAGCAAAGTCCTTGAGGTGGCTAGGGCACCTGGGATTCAAAGCACCTGTGGCATTGGCCTCCGATAGGAGGGGGAATCCAGGATTGTAGATGGATAAAGGTGGAAAACAAGAAGTTCCTGTTTTATGGCTTCTATTTTTCTCAACAAAGAATGAAGCAAGGGGCTCCTGGGTGGCACAGCAGTTAAGCGTCTGCCTTCGGCTCAGGGCGTGATCCCGGCATTATGGGATCAAGCCCCACATCAGGCTCCTCCGATATGAGCCTGCTTCTTCCTCTCCCACTCCCCCTGCTTGTGTTCCCTCTCTCACTGGCTGTCTCTATCTCTGTCAAATAAATAAATAAAATCTTTAAAAAAAAAAAAAGAAGCAAGATTATCAACTGAGAGTTTTGACATGGTATGAGGTAGCAGATTTAAGGATGGAGAAGAAAGCATGCAATAGTATTTTTGAGACCCAAAAGGAAAGCTGTAAGGAAAGTGGTATGATGGCTGTGCTGCATAAAGGGCACTTTTGAGGACTAAGATTCCAAAGGTAAAGTTGAAGCCAACATATAATTTTCTCCATCAACATTTAGCTGCTCAGATGCAGAACAAGAGAATGTGGGGTAGTCGAGTTCTTACAGGGCTGGAATCTAGCTAATCAGGAGAAGCAGCACAGGAACTGGAAATATTTTATTACAGAATTATAATGGTGGGCCCTGGAATATAAACTGGGCAAAAAGGGGGGTGAAGAGCAGGAGAGCACTAATGGATAGTGAGAAGTGGTGGGATGGACAGTATTGGTAGTTTGCTCTTGTTTGGGTTTTGCTGGAGAGGCATCCTCCATCCTTGGAGACGCAGGTAGGAGCACATTTATTTTTTCTTGTCTTAATCAAGCTCTGCTTATCTCCCTGTGGCACTTAGACTGATGTAAACTGAACTTTGTCTTTTTGCTTCACCCTGGGCCTAAAGTAGTTTTGCTAAAGTCTACCTAAAATCAAGGGTAGAGGGAATCTAAATTTGCTATAAAAGATAAATATGCAATGAAACATGGTATGTCATGAGGTGGGGGGGCTTCAAAATTGATTGTGCCTGTGTGTATGTGTGTGCATGTGTATTTGTGTGTTATTTCTTGATTCCATTATTCAAAAAAAGAAAAAAATACTACCCTGCTTCTTACAATGATTCAAATTCTGGGTCCTTCATCATGACCAGTCTACTTCTGGAACAGATTTGTGTCTGACTCATCCCGCAGAAGTAGGTTTAAAAAATGTGCAGGAGATCAAATGGTTAACAGCAGCCAAAGTATAGCTGGTGATAGCCAGTCCTCAAAAGAGTCAATTGCCTAGACAGAAACCTTTGGAAGGATAAATGAATTAACCAAATCTTATGTATCTGAACTATATGACATAGGGAATCTATAGTTAAAGGTAACGTAAAATAAATAAAATAATTAAAGCCAGGTAGCATTAAATGTAGGTCTATCTGCTTTCTAAGATTACTTCATATTTTTTTGTCTGCTTTCTTCATAGCTTCAATGCTCATAAAGACGTCTCATCTGATCTTTTTGCCATCCTACAACATGCTCTGATATCCTATATCGTTTTTCACTATACACAATTTTACTATGTAATTAAGCACAATTATATGTAGCCAACTATAAAAGACATGTACTAGTGTCCTTTATTGATTTACAGTTCTTTCTCACTGAAAAACTTGCTACATCTCTTAGCCAGATAATGGCTACTAAGAGAATCATTCCTGTTTTGGTCTAGTCTCTTTTTCCTGGTTCTGCCAATTTTCTTTTCTTGGTTTCACCTAAATTACTCTGTGTTGAGCCTCCACTTTTTAACATCAGGATATTTATTTTTACTCTCCATTTATGCACCTTAAAATTCATTGTGAGCATAGATTTTCTTTCCTATCTGTTGATTGTTAAATAGGTGGTTCTTCCTTCCAAAATGCTGAAAATGTCCTAAAACTTGTGATGTAGTAAACAAAAGAAGCAGTTTTTCTCTTACTCCTGAGTCTCAGTTTCATGTTCTGCCCGGAATTGTGGTAACAGGAGAAACGTCTTAAATTTTATTCCTTTTTCGTGGCAAGAATGTCTTCTGGATCAGCGTCATCCTATAGAACTTGCCATGACGATGGAAATGCTCTCGTCCGTGCTGTCCGATAGAGTAGCTGCGACGCACATGTGGCTACTGAGCCTTGAAATGTGGCTCGTGCAAATGTGGAACTCAATCTTCAACTTTATTTAATTTTAACTGGTATCAATTACATTTTAAATAGCTACATGTGGCTCGTGGCTACTCTGTTGATCGGTGCAGTTCTGAATTGTATTCCACTTTAAAAGCAGATTCTGATTTGTCAGAAAAAGAGAGGGCTATTACACATTTTTCATAATACTGTTAAATGTCCTCCCCGGCTGCAGTAATTCAGAGTATTTCTCTTTCAACTATTTTAAGCCGAGGGCTCATGCGGGCTACACTATGCTGATGCCTGCACATTGTTCTGTGGTCAATATATCTTCATGGGGGGCTGATAATGGATGAGTTCATGGCTCTGTATTTAGGGGAAGGAGAAAAGTCTCTTCTGAGTTTTTCAGCTATAGAGAGAATTCATCACTGAAGTTTATCTATCAAACAACGATATCCTCACAATTAATTTCACAAGAGATTTTTCTTCCTAGCTGAAAACAGAGTCTGTATGACAGGTTCCAAAGATCTCCATGACCATGCATCTGGGTATTTCATGCTCATTCCCGGGACAGAACCCAACGGATGATTACATTATTCCTGGGGAGTTTAGGAAGATGAGACAGTAAAGCAGATGCTCCCAGCAAAGAGAGGCAGGGAGCCTGTAGGGAAAAAAACCATGTGAGCTACCTGGGAAATTATAACCTATGGGTGTTAAAATGCAGTTAAGTAACTGAGGCCCAGAAACCTTATTCTGGAAGCAAGGCCTTATTTAAGTTAGTTATACCTTGCCTTTACTCTTCAGTGAAGATGTTTTGGAAATGTCAGCATGTGCCAGCACTGCTAAATGGAATCAAAGGAAAAAACTTTATGTTTGTGCCAAAATTCCTGGGAGTCAAGTGAGGATAAGTCAGGGGAATCGGAATGAGAAAAACCTAAGGAAGGTGAGTCTTGGAGAGACAGATCGAGGACACTTCCCTATATTGACACTTATTTCTGGATCTCTTCTTCAAGAAAAGCCTGGAGGGTGTGATGTATGTTTTGCTCATCTACATATATTTAGTCCTCAGATGTCAAAGGCTCACTTCCCTAAAGGGAAATTAGTCTCCATCTGTTTAGTTTTTGAGTTAGATTTGGGGGAGAAAAAAAAAAAAGAAAATAGAATCTGTATTTTATGAATTACTTTTGGCAGTTTCCTCTCTGTATCCTATATTGAAGAATTTGACTATCACTGTTTATCAGTATTTCCAAATCAATTTAAAGCAATAGGTTTTTTGTTTATTTGTTTTGCAAGTTGAGATATATAGAGTGCCTTAAATATTTTTATAGTTCTGTCATGAAAAAATGGAGTTTAATGCTAAAGTAGGAAGATTGTGAGCTTTTATAATTATGAGGCATCTGGTTTAAGGATTTTTCTTCCCAGGAAATGGTGAAGGGAAAAAAGAATTCTAAGTGCAGCTCAGAACTGTCCTTGTGTCAGCTGAGGGAGCCACTGGTCTGGCCCTGTGATTTAGAGGTCGCTTCCGGTCCTCCAGCCATGCACCTCCCCCTCAGGCATGACGCGTGCAGGCCCCAGGGGCCATGCCCAGCAGAGCCTTTGCTCCTCTTCTATACCACACTCAAGACAATGAGGACCCTGTGCCAAAGGGCAACTGTTTGAGGGAAGTACAAGCAGAGCTTAGAGGTAGGGGCTGGACCATCCTCCTGTGTGAGCACAGAGATCCTCCCAGGATGTGTTAGAGCTGGAAGTGGGGAGAGAAGAGGTGCAGGACGTGGGCCGGAGGGCCATACTTTGCTGCACTGCTAAGTCATCTGGCAAGAACTACAAGGGGTTGGAAAATTCTGAATATCTTCCAGGTCACGACAAAGGTATCATTGTTAGAGTAGGAGAATAGAACATAGTTTGTGAAACAGTTTGTTTGATTTCTAACTTTTGCGTATTTATGCCTATGGTATGTGGGTCTCCGTTTGTATACCTGCCTAGATCTCCAGGGCACTGTGCCTTGACAGGAAGTGGGAAAGCATTTGAGGCCAAGAACAGAGTTCTAGAACTTCCATTAATGTGTGTGACCACGGGCAAGTCACATTCAGTGCCTGTTTCCTCTTACGTCAGGGGAATATCTTACCTGCATGTTTCACAAAGTGGCCACATAGTAAAATAAGAAAACGAACTTGATATGTTATATCTAAATAATGCCACATGCGGTTTGTGTAGCAATACATACTGCTGCTACTTTTGGTATTAGCCAGACACCTGACACTACTACATAGCTTTATTTATTTATTTTTTTTGCTTTTTTTTTTGTTGTTGTTGTTTTTTGTTTTTTTTTGTTTTTTTTGCTATACTGTGTCTCAGGCAGGAAATGCTTAGAACTCATGGACTAGTCTCATATTATGGTACAATCTTAAGAGATGTATCAACCTAAACATATCTTGATACCAGCTTTTAGAGTGTAAACCAAGGGCAATATAATGCTTTTATGTGCCATTTAATCTGATGTTTCTCAACCTCTCTCAGTGCAAAGACTCATATAATATTAAAAGCAAACAAACCAAAAATTTGGTGACTCATTCATGAGAGTATCAGTTGAGGAAAAACATAACCAAAACTGACTATGAACTTAGTCATACTTTTAACTAAATTGTACTTTATTAATCTCAACAGTGTAGGCCAGATTATGTGTAAGACAGTGATTTCTGTTTAGGAACAGTACCTTATGTGTGTAAAGATTCTCAGGCTGTTGGGGCACCTGGGTGGCTAGTCGTTAAGCGTCTGCCTTCGGCTCAGGGCGTGATTCCAGAGTCCTGGGATCGAGCCCCACATCGGGCTCCTCCACTTGGAGCCTGCCTCTTCCTCTCCCACTCCCCCTGCTTGTGTTCCCTTTCTCACTGGCTATCTCTCTCTGTGTCAAATAAATAAATAAAATCTTAAAAAAAAAAAAAGATTCTCAGGTTGATTTAAGGTACTTCTTTTGGACACAAGTTCATCACTGAAGAAGTGATTACTTGAATTAAGCTACCTGAATATATATTAATCATCCATGACATGCAAGGCTTTGGACAAGGAGCTGCCCTCATGGAACTTATAATCAAGTAGAGGGAACAAGGCAAGTGTAAAAACTACTGATAAGAACAGCAGAACGTGGGAAGAACAGAGGAAGCAGTTCTGTGGAGATTAATGGTCGCATTCAAACCTGGCAGGGATTAGGAAAAGTTTTACGAAGATCATGACATTTGTGTTCCATCTCCAAGGCAGGCTGGGCTTTTGGAAGGCAGAGATAACCCAAATATTTGTCCAGAACCTTCTGTACAGGGGACATACTTTATATGTTACTGTGACAGCCCTCACCACAACCTTAGTAGGGTTTAGAAATTTTTTTCATCTCTTTTATAAAGGAAGAATCTGGGGCTTAGACAGAGGATCAGAAATGTGTTCAAAGTCAAACAGCAAGAAAAGATTGAGACTGGGTTTAGATGTTCAGCCTTTCTGACTTTGCTCTTTCCAATTTATCAGTTTTTCTCAATTTTCAGTTTTACTTACTGCTCTAATGATTTTTTGAGCCATATCTATTTACCATCTCTGGTATTGTTTGTCTAGTATGTTTCTGAATGGACTTCCTTTAAGAAAAAAATATTCCCAAATGAATGCACTTAAAAAAACAAACTTTAGGGATGTCTAGGTGGCTCAGTAGGTTAAATGTCTGCCTTCGGCTCAGGTCATGATCCCAGAGTCCTGGGATCAAGCCCCATGTCAGGCTCCCTGCTCAGTGGGAGCCTGCTTCTCCCTCTGCGTCTGTGCTCCCCCTGCTTATGCTCTCTTGCTCTTTCTGTCAAATAAATAAATAAAATCTTTATATCACAACTGTATCACAAGCTACAAATAGAAAATAACTCTAAAAATGCAGTGAAGACCAACAAATAAAACATTAAATTCTGAAACCATCCTACTAGGATCAAAGGCCCCAAGCCTGGGATCTGCTTGCTTTTTATTAAAATGAGAGATTTGCAAAAGTTAAACAGAGCTATTAAAAACATACAAGCACCAAATTAAGCCTTGCTTCTTGAAGTCAACCCCCCCCCAAAAAAAAAAAACAGAAAGAAAGAAAGAGAAAGAAAGAAAAGGAAAGGGAAAGAAAGAGTTATATTTTCGCTCTATGATTCAGTGTCTTTGAATGCATGTCTGAGAACCAGCTAAATCATCTCACCACACCTTTGGTACATGCCCCATTCTTTGTAGTAGTAGAAGGCTTAGGAGTAAATATACAGAAATAACCCCTGTAAGGAATTAGAAGAAAGATATCAAGTGCTTTAGGTTAGCCCCATCCATCACTATGCTAATTATCCCTAGAGAACTTTCAGCTCCCTTAGCTTCTCTGGAAAGCAAGTAGGCCTGTGTAAAGACTCACAAAATAACAAGGGTATTTTAAGGATCTAGTCACCCCAAAAGGCCTGAGGGCTAAGTAAGTATGTTCTGGGTCTGAGTTTGTTTACGTGAAAGTCTTGTTTTTCTAATTAAGCCCTGGGATATGAAGCAGGGGGATAAGAAGCACAAAGTGGATTCCATTTTGCTAATGGCATTCTACAATTTGGGGGGGGACTTCATTTTGAATTTTTGTGCTCCTAAAGGGTTTGTTGTGTGTATGTCCGAATATTCCACTTTTCCATGTGGATGAATCTTGTGTTTGAGTGTGACTGTGTGTGTTTTATAAAAGCCCAAATCATGGAGCACTGTTGTGTTGCTGGGCAAATAACAGTATTAGCACTTGTAGTGGTCCCTCCTGGGCATTAGGGTCTTTGCCAGTGATCATCATTCCCCAATATCTAGAGGCAGCAGGGCCCTATGTTTTCTCCCCACAACCCCACCAAGTGATTAGTATAATAAAAATAAGCCTCAATCATAACTCACACAAACACTTACCAGCAGGTACAATCCAATCCATCAGAAAGTCTAGTTGGCTCTACCTTTAAGACACATGTTGAATTTGACCACTTCTTACCCTTTCACTCTGCCACTTGGCCTTGAGCCACTGTTATCACTCACCAGAGTGATGGCACAGCCTCCTCCTTACTCCCGCCCTTGCCCCTCTTAGAGCCTATTCATGACACAGCAGCCAGAGATCTTTTATAACATAAGCCAAATCAGTTTACTCCACTGCATGGACCTGTGATCAATGTCCATCTCACTCAGAATAAAATTCAAAGTCCTCACTATGGTCTACAGGTTCTACATGATTTGGGTCCCATTACCTCTCTCTTTTCCCACTCTCTCCTGCCCTCATTCTTATTCTGTTCCAGGCAGTCTGACCTCCTTGCCCTTTTTGGAACACACCACGCATGCCCACTCCACAGGCTTTGCAGTGGGTGGTCACTCTGACTGGAATGGGAACTTCCTATTCCCTTACATCTGCCCAACTAGCTTCCTCACCTCCTTCAAGTCTTCGCTCAAGTGCCACCTTCTCAATGGGGCCTGCATTGACCACTTTATTCAATGGTGCGACATGGCAGCCCACCTCCATCTCTCTTAATGTGCTCAACTTCTACAATTTTTTTTATTACTTAAGGCTTTCTTATTTTTTTTTAAAGATTTTATTTATTTATTTAGAGAGAGCGAGAAAGCAAGCACAAGTAGGGGGAGGGGCAGAGGGACAGGGAGAGAGAGAATCTCAAGCAGACTCCCTGCAGAGCACGGAGCCCCAGGGCTCAATGTGGGGCTTGAGGTGGGCTCGAGGTGGGCTCTAGGCAGGGCTCCATGAGGGGCTCCACGCAGGACCTGATCTCACAACCCTGAGATCATGACCTGAGCCAAAATCAAGAGTCAGACGCTTAACCGACTGAGCCACCCAGGAGCCCCTACATAAAGCTTTCTAATATGTTGTGTAATTTACTTATCTGTTAGGTCTATTGTTTCTTGTCTGTCTCTCCCTGCTGGAATGCAGCCTCTATGAGTGTAGTCTCTGTCTTGCTCCTTCACATCTCAAGCACCCAGAATAATGCCTAACACATAGCAGATACTTAATAAATATTTATTGGATTAAATGAATAAAAGAGGCATTGAAAACCCAAAAAACCCTGCAACCAATAAGCTCAACACAATCCCAATTCTTTCTATCCTTTCAGGCACTCCGATAGGCACTCTGAATGAAAGGTTCACCCTGAAGTGGATGTAACAGTATTCTCTGGGCTGGAAGAGCAACTCATCTGGGCAGATCATGACAGTGTGGGAATGAAGGTTATAGGACCAAATGCAGTTCGGGACCTGGAGGTTTGGCTTCTGATCTTGCCAGATGTTCTTGATGGCAATATTCTTGGTAAGAAAAGTTTCAACAGCATCTGTGATTTTTAGGGAACATTGAGAAATTGGGAGGGAAAATCGTATGCACATGTTCAAAGGCAGGGCTGAGTGTGACAAACAGGCTGAAGGTTAAGAGTACATGAAGGCCCCTCACCCCAGAAGCTAACGTTGCACCCTTCCTGCAAGAACTCATTGCTTCAAAGAGTCTGCCTTTTGGTTTTCTTACTGTGTTCCTTTGGTCTTGTAAAATGGTAAATTTGTTTTAAAAAAATCAGTTTCACAGAGGGTAAGTTACAAAGGGAAGACCTATCTTTATGTTCACATTTATAACAAAAGTGGGAAACTCAGGTAAGATGCTTCCATACCTGGGGGAAGATACTCGTCAGAATTTTCCAGCTGAGATTTGGTTTATTGTTTTCCACTCAAGGAGCCAAAATGATGTCTCAAGAAACATTACAAAAAAAAAAAAAAAAAGCCATTGTTCATTCCATTTTGTGAGAGTGATTCACCAAAGTAGGTTAATTCAGTAATAATAGAATTATTTTCAAGATTAAATACTGTCAGTGAACAAATACAAAGCAAAACTATGAATATTTTTGCTGCTCATATAGGACACTGCTAGAGTGCCTCTTCAGATTCTCTCAGCCTCACATTTCTCCAGGTTTCTGAGCTACTGGCCCTGCCACAACTGCCTATGAGGTGACTGAGCCAGTGCAAGCCCCCTGGGGCAGGTCAGCCACAAGTATAAGCCTCTGGCAGACAGGGTTCAGTCAGGGAAGCGGAAGCACCAGAAGTATGTTGAATAAGGAATTTCCTATGGGAATTAGACTCCCACATTTGTGGAAGGAGCTGAGGATGTAAGAGTCTGAAAAGGGGTTGCCAAGATCAGAGACCAGCCTTCATACAGATGAAGCAGTCCGAGCGTTCGGGGAAATCTGGAAGCTGGCCCATCCAGCCACTGCAGTGGGACCATGAGGAGGGCTGGCGTAGACATCCACGGAGGGCTGAGGCCTTTGCAGCTACCACCTCTGGAAGTGTCTGTAAAGACTCTGTTAGCCCAACTGTGGTCAGAGTTCTTGGGCAGAGGAGAACACAGAGCACAGACGACTGAGAACAAACAACCCTCTTGCATGTGGACATTAGGCTCTTGCCATGTCTAACCAATGACAACTTTCAAAGTGTAATTGCTGCTGCTTCGCTTTTGCCTGCCAAGTCTCCAGCAACTTCAGTTTTATCCATCTGGACGCATATAGACCTGGAAAGTAGAAAAGAGGATTCTGGAAACACAGCTTCCAGCATAACCAAGTTGTCTAAAGAACAACTCCGCACAAATCCCCTGGCATAGTTGCAGAGCATGGATTTGCTTCTCAGGTAGCTGCCAAAGGAGTCGGATGATTGAAACTGGAAGCTGGGTAGTGAACCACGAGTGGGATAAATTTTGACTAATGGGAAATAGGAGATGGGAGGGAGATTGCAGGTAAGTTTCTTCTTTGGTCTTCACCTTGATAGACTGTTCCTGTGCACAATTCTCTGTAGAGCCTGTCCACAAATACTTTACATGGCCAAGCAACCGTGACTTCTCGGGTTCATGAAGCATAGACCAGGTTGGGAACATATCACCACGTATTTGCTTCCCATTCTTCCCTGTGTATGTCCTCTTTTCCTTGCTCTTGATGCCCAAGGATTGCCTCTTTCAATGAAGCATTAGCACATCATCCTTCCTAAAAAACCCCGGCTAAAATAGTGCCCATAGAAAAATTGTAATGACAATGAAGCATCATGGGATTGAGTCCCACATCCAGGCTCCCTGCTCAGCGGGCAGCCTGCTTCTCCCTCTCCCTCTGCCCCTCCCCTCTCTCTCTTGCTCTCTGTCTCTCAAATAAATAAATAAATTTTTAAAAAACAAAATGAAGTGTGAGAGTTGTATGAAGTGAATCGAAGGTGGGGACTATGATTCATGTGAAGCTCAGTTCATTTGTGAGTGATAAAATTATAGCATTAATAATATTTTAAGAATATCATTAACTTCCTTCACTGAAAAAGTCCAAGTATTTCTCTGAGACAAATAAAAAGAATGAATCTGGGAGCAGAGATCCTTTTAGCCAACATACGACTTGTGACCTAAACTCTTAGCAAGAACATACACTTAATGAAAACATTGCTCTCTGGCAACTTCTGAGCAATAAACCGACCATAGCTTAAAAAGCAGCAAAAAGCCTGTTATTCATATTCATATATCTATGCCAGTCTGAGTTTTCAAAATACTGTGATGCAGAGAGTGGAGAAGCCACCTTGATACACAATGGCAGCTCTCTCGAACCCACCCGTTTCCATGGGAGTAGTGCCGTCACACCGTATTTGATCATTCATCAATGAGACAGGTAGAAGACTTTTTCCTGATATTTAAACCAATTTTTAAAATAGTAAAACACACAGAGATACTATGGAATAGAGTGAAAAGTGTGCAAAGTTTCTTAAGATAGAACGGGTTGAAGTGGTGGTAGCTCCTCTCCCCCTTCCTGATAGTTTATGGTTCTCTGTCACTAGAAGTGAAAAACTTTGAGACACACTTCTTTAGATGAAAGACTTTGTGTGTGTTCTCTCTCATCTCCATTCACTCTTCTGTATTTTCTTGTATATGGGGTTTGACTTTTCCCCTCTTTTTAGCTAGAGTGGTTTCAGTAGTTCCTGTCAGCGGAACCCAGATTGAAGGAGTGAGAAGGTGGTGGTGATTAAGGGAGGGTCAGCGCTCCAGTCCTTCCCTTGAGGGGACGGTCTTCACAGGGAAGGGGTTAAGGTGAAACAGCAATGTATGACAGGGTCCGGCACCTATTATTTTATAAATAATAGAACAGTGAAACGCCATCACTGACTTGCCTCAGTGGGTAGCAATCTCTTCAATTTTTGAGGGCACCCCCCCCCCCGGGCCCCATCCAATCTGAACGCCTAGACAGCCCATAGAGCGCTCCAGCTCTGTTCCTGTAATAATTCATGTTAGGCTCAATCAGTGTTGTCTGGATTTTACCCCCTGAAGATGGTGATGACAGAAATGTCTTGAAATACTTTTGACATTTCCTCAGTCATCCATTTTCAGAAGAAACGTCTGTGCAAATATTTAAATTACCCCGTCCTCGGAGCAAATTTGCCTTCAGATTAATCTACCCTAGGGTATAGGCTGGGAACGGTCTAAAGGTGGAAGAGTTTGAGGGAATGGGAAGGACTAGTGCGGTGGAACTTTAAGCAACGGATCCTTTTTTTAACCGAACCTAAGTGTTTGTTTGGGCCTGGGAAGTTTTGGTTCCGGAGTGTCAGGCACCCGGCGGTGGGAGAGTGGGGGTGCGGGGCAGGCAGGCACACACAGTCCTGTGTGTTTATTGACCAGCCTGAACGTCCGCCCAAGACAGGGACTGGACAGCGCCTCCGGGGAGGCCGCCCGGCTGCTGCTTCTTTCTGATCCGCTCTCCCACAGCGCTCGGAGCCGCTACGCTCCAGGACCCCAGCGCTCGGGCCCTTTGGGGCCAGCCCCGGGGAATTGCGGCGGGTCCACCTCCGCGGGCCCACCTCCGCGGGCCCGGGCGGGCGGGGGCGCTGCTGTGGCTCTTAGGCCAGGAGACGCCCGGTCAGGGTCTCCACGGCGGCTATCTCTGAACACCAGGGGTTCCCACGGGGGCCGGGCGGGGGGTGAGCCCAGGCGGTGGAACCCCGTGCGTCGGAGGCTCTGCGAACCCGGCCCGAGGCTCTCCCGGCGGCGCGGTGAAGGGTGCCGGCGGGGAGGGCGCGCAGCGGGAGCGTCCGCCGCCCGCGGTGCCACTCCGGCCTGGACGGCTAGCGGGAGCCGGGGGCGGGGAGCCGGGAGCACCGCCCTGCCGGCGCGCCCCGCCCGTGGGAGAGGAGGGGCTGCGGCGCGGTGGACCACTGGAGGCGCAGCACAGCCACCGCCGCCGCTGTCGGTGCTGGAGTCCGCGGCTCCGCGCAGGCGGCGCCCGCGCCTCGGCTCCCCGGCCAGCCCGCGCGCCCGTCTGCCCGCCCGCCCGCCAGGGCCGCCCCCCGCCGCTGCCGCCGCAGAATCGGCGGTGCCGCTGCTCGCCTTCCAGGTAGGTGTCCTAGCTGAGGGGACCGCGGGAGCCGACACCGCGGTGCCAGCACCGCGGCCCGGGGGCATTGTGCGCGTCCGGAGGGCCGAGGACTCGGAGGGACGCGCGGGTGGGCAGCCGAGCTTTGGGCCCTGGAGGCGTCACCGCCCCCTGAGGGTTCCCCTGACGGGTAAGCCCGGGCGGCGGGGGCGGCGGTGCCATTCCGGCCCCATGGCCAAGGTGGGAGGGGGTGTCTGGGTCAAGGTCCCCCGCTCGCCACCCTCCCTTCCCCCTCGTTGTTGGGGAATTCCGGCCGCCTGGCTCTCGCGCCCGCATTCTCCGCGCTGCCCGGCGCCCCCGCTCCTCCAGGCTGCCGGAGATTGAAGCTGGGGCCGGGAGAAGGACTGATGTAATTGTCAGCGGAGAACCGAACCCGCGCGGTGGGAGCGCCGGCGCCCGCGCCCGCTCCAGCTAACGCCTACGCCGCACCTCCCAGCGAATCCGGGGAGCCAAGAGGAGCGGCTGGGGAAGTTGTGCATTGGGTTTTATTGTGCGCGTGCACTGCGGACTGCCCTCGCGGGGTACCCCTGTCCACCCGCTGCTGGCTCCCCTGCAGCCTTCCCTGCAGCTTTGGTCCACACCTCCAGTCAGGGCCGAGTCTGCCTTCCCCGGTTCAGACCGGGACAGCGTTTGCATTGCAGTCAAGACGTGCTTCCCCTGCATCGAACCGGGAGCTGCCCGCAGATCGTGTCGCCGGGGATGCTGGGGGAGGAGGGGAAGGGAGACCTGGGAGGAAGCCGGGAAGAAGTAATGACACCAGCAGATTTTTTTTTTTTTTTTTTTTTTAAGCCTCTACTGTTATGGGCCCATCCGCATGACACCTTTGGAGCTGTTTTTGAAAGTTATGACCAGATACTGATTTTGTGGCAATTCTGTGATATACCTGAACGGTAGCTTAAACAGAGACCCAAAGCTGGGGAAAGCATTACATAATGGACATGAAGCAAATGACACGAAACTAAGTGAACCCAGTGGGTTGCCAGATTATTTTTCTCCCAGACGCAAAGTCCTATAGGTTTTTTTTTTTTCTCCGTACGAATTTCCTTTTTTAAATCATTGAACTAGTTTTAGCAAATTGTATGTTATATTCACTTGTGATTTTTTTCCCTAAATAAGAAAACATTTTTCCTGGACATCTTTTCTTAAATTAAAAAAATTTCATGCTAGCGGATAGTTGTATATCACAGAGATGATTCATAAATGTAGTCTTTCATCAAGGTAAAATTTAAAAATATCCCGTCTTAATGTCATTAACTTTGTTTTCCTCTTGGTTGTGTTCTTTCCTCCCTTCTCCACCCCCATTTGTTTTTGGGAAGCATTTCTACAGTGTTAGGTACTGCAAGCTCACAATGTTGATATTCCTATCCAATGCTACAGCATTGCAGATACAAAGACTAATAATAAATGAAACAGAAGACCTCACAGTAACTCAGAGTGAGCAGAGTTCCCAAGGTCGAAGGGAAGCTGCAGTGTAACTCTGCTACAATCACCTATAGAGAATATGCATAGTCCTCATTGAGTTATAAGGAAGGTCCTGATTGGTGGAGTATTATTCCTATTATTCTTTTACCCCTGAATTTCTTGTGTTTCCCCCTAAAAAATAATTTTTTTCTCAATGTAGAAACAAAACATTTTCAAATTAGTATCTTTGCTTTTAGACAACCTAAAAATCCTGTTTTTGCTCATATTTTCAGTTTTGTTTTTGATAACTCAATTATACATTCAATGGGTGGATTCCTTTTGGGATATTGCAGTTTCAAATTATGGTGGCTTATCAGATGTCTCTTGGTATACAGTGTGATGTGATTCTGCTGAACTTTTACAGGATCTCCTAAGTTTTCTTGTCCCTGGATTGCTTTAACCTCATGTTAACTTTACTCTGAGAAGAAGGATAAAGTCCTTCTAAGCTGAAATATTTGTGGTTGGAAATTTGTAGTACCACCACAGAAATACAATTAGGTTAATGCATAAGTAGGTAAAAGTTTTATGTGACTTTATTCATGAAGCTGTCGGATTAGGGAGAAGATTTAAATTTCATTAAAATGCCTTGGTTAGGTAGCATTCAGTGATCATTCAATGGATAATTACTTATGAACATCCATCTGTTCAAGACACTGGTCTAGGTACTCTGGGAAATACAAATAAGAATAAAAAGATGTCTCTGCCTTCAAGAGTTTGTCGTCTAGTTTGGGGGGTAAGTCATGAATTCTCAAGAGGTTTTTTTTTTGTTTGTTTTTTGTTTTGTTTTGTTTTTTTAACTGCAAAGGTTAAGTAATGATTATAATACTTTTTAAAAGTTTGTTTTTAATCTTGCAAGAAAGATCTTAAACCACCCATTGACTTCTGGGAATGTTTTTCCACTCAACATTGTATCACTATGATTCATTCATGTTGTATATAGCTGTAGTTCACTGACTTTCATTGCTGTACATTATTCTATTATGTGTCTGTAGCAATATATTTCCCTGTTCTGCCAACGGTTTTTTTTTTTTTTTTTTCCACTTGAAAAAAATTTACAGAGAGTGCTGCTCTGGTCATTCATGCTTCCTGGAGCATGTGTGCAAGTGTTTCTCTTGGGTAAATACCAAGGTACAGAATTATTGATTTGTAAGATGTGCAGGTATTCAATTTACTAGATATTGCCAAATTATTTCCCAAAATTGTACTTGTACTAATTTGCACAAGCCAGGGAAATAAGCAAACACAAGTCATCAAATTCAAACAAGCATTTATATAGGGGTGTGTGTTGAAATACTTTTTTTTTTTTTTTTAAAGCAGGAGGATAAACTTAAAACCTAGGACAGCAGTTGTGTTCTGAGAGGACCAGGCGGATGGCATGGGGAGGAACACATAGGTGGATATAAGTTATTGGTAATGATTTAGTAGCTGGAGTAAGTTCATAGGTGATCATCATATTGAAAGAAGGAAGGAAGGAAGGAAGGAAGGAAGGAAGGAAGGAAGGAAGGAAGGGAGGGAGGAAGGAAGGGAAAGAAAGAAAGAAAGAAAGAAAGAAAGAAAGAAAGAAAGAAAGAAAGAAAGAAAGAAAGAAAGAAAGAGAAAAAGAGGGAGTAAGGAAGGAAGAAGGTCTCATGCATGGATCAGTAATAATTTAAAATTCTAAGGAAAAAGAAAATAAAGACAATATAGAATTATCATAAGGCAGACCAGACTCCTGTACCAAAAGACCCACAAGACGTCAGTTGAAGGATGAGGAAGCAGTCCCTGTGTATAGGCATGTACTGTGTAGAGTTCATGGCAGAGGCTTACAGGAAAGATGAGCAGGAAGTGGCCTTGTTGAGAAGAGGAACCTCAGCCATCTTGGACAGAGGAAATGAACAGAAGTAGAAGAAGCCATGGGAAATTTTCCAACAATGACCTACTCAAAGAGTTTATTAAAAAGTCTAGAGAACTGATAGAGTGGTGGGGGGGCGTGGGGGCGGGGAAGAGATTCAAGGCAGGATCCCTGGTTTGGAAGCTGCTGATTGAGATGAGAGTTCTCCATTTGGAGAGAACTAAAAAGAAAGAATGGATTTTAAAAGATGCCGGGAGAAGAATCCAAGTCTTAAGATCCTAAGTAGGAGGAGGACGAAGGAGTCAAAGATGTTTCGCTTTAAAAGAAATAGAGAAGTTGTGGTAGGAGCTTTAAGTGTGATTAAGACATGTCAGGTGTGGGGTAATAGGTATTCAAGCTCATGTTTGAAGACATGAACATGGAGCTGGTGGGCAGTTAGGACTCTCACAGTGAAGACTGTGATTTTCTAATGATGTATCTGGTGCGTGTGGAAGAGTATCCGAGAGGGAAGAGTACATAAAATGCATTTGTGTAATTTTTTATTTCTTGTGTAAAGGAGGTAGATGATTAGTGGCTTAAGGTGTGAAGAAGATGTTTTGGATTGACAGGAAGTGGGTTCAGGGAATTGAGAGTGTGCTGGCATCACAGTCAGAAGAGTTGGAATCAGATCTTTCTTGACAGTTTACTAGTCGTGTGTCATTTGGGGAAACAAACCCCTCTGATCCTCGGTTATGCACATCTAAAATGAAGATACTAATAGCCACTTCCTGTGAGGGCAGGGAACAAGGTGTGATTGAGGGACTAGAGTCTTTAGGACTGATGTTTGCTTTCATACTATTTCCCATCTAATGTTGTGAAGTGGCACGTGCATTTATATTCTCTGACATATACTCCCTTGAAAAAGATAAAGGATTTCAACCCTTGAAGTTCTCATCATTAAAATAGAGAGTTACTTATACTCTCCTATGGGGACAGGATGGGGCTTTTATTTCTAGGGCTATTTTGGAATAGCGTCATTTGGACTGAATACCATTTTAGCTGGCATTCTAATTTGTAAATAGTATGATAGGTATCCAGCATTTTCTCATCCTATTTTAAAATTCCTTTTCTGATTTTACTTACATTTCTTGACTTCTTCTCATCCTCTCTAATGTTCTTTTCTCACTGATTTCGCACCAGCTGATACAATGATTAGTGGCTGTATAGTTTTCTCTAAGGCAATCTAATCCTCAGTTGCCTTTCCTTGGCATAGTGATTTGGAGAACATCTTGACATCTTGCTGGTAGTTCCAACAGCAATTGAATGGAAATGTGGCAATATCTTAAAGAAAAAAAAAAAGAAAAAAGAAAAAGAGAAAGACAGACATCCTGGAAGAAAAAAGTTTGTTGTTTACTATTATAGTCAAAAGTTATCAAAAAGCTCCTCAGAGAGTAAAGGACTCTCACCATAAGCTTCTGTTATTCAGGGAGGATTAGTCACATCTCTCGCTTCAGCTCTACATTCCCTACATCCCCTAAATAGATACAAATATTTAGTGATTTAAAGTCCAGACTGGACTCAGTAGCTGTGGTTAAAACAATGAGCTAAAATTAATTTTAGAGCTAACTGGCATGATATACATCTCACTCAGTGGAATTGCAGTGGAATTGGTGGTCTGCTCTTCTGGCGTGGTTCTGAGTGTCTGTGAACTTTGGAGGCAGTCCTGCATCTGTACGTTCAATTACCACACCCCACGCTGATCACGTTCACGGAGAGGTGACCAGAGTCTGTGGGTCTCACGTGAACGTGACATGAGCCATCAAGTACCTTTCTTCTTTATTCAGCCCATCTTTACCGAGTACCTACTATGTACCAGACATCATATTAAGTGCTACCCAAGGCAGACTCGACAAAAAACAAATCACTGTTGAATATGTATGCGTGTGTGGGGGGTGGATCTGGCTTTGGGTTTGGAATTTGCATGAAGTATCTATTTTTTCTTTTGTTCCTTAAACTTTTTCCAGATTTATGTTTAGACCTCCTGGAATTGAGAGTGCTATGAGGAAAAAAAAAAATGCAGTCCCTGCAAAGAACAGTTACTTTAAATGTGCTTGTATTTTAATGACTTTTTAAAGCAGAAGGCTTTAAACTCGTGGTAAGTCCTTTTGTTATGAAGACACTTCAGTGTTGTCAAGTAGGAGAAAGACAGAGGTCAGGGAAGGGAGAGCTGGGTAGGTGAAGTCAGCTTTGTGAGAATGGAATGTGTCTTAGCGCTGAATTGATTTTTAAAGGGAAAAATAGAAAATAGACAAAGATGAATGGTTATTAAAAGATCCAGTTGTATTACAGGGAATTGACTGTATTGAATCATGATGGTCTCAAGATGAGGTTCCTGGTGGGTTACCCGAACCCTTCTCTTTGAGTTTGTGTTACTTACTTTGTGTAGTAGTATAGTTTTAAAAATCAGTTCTTTTTTTTTTTGAAAGTTTATTTACCTTTTTAAAAATCTCTACCCCCAACGTGGTGTTCGAACTCACGACCCCGAGATCAAGAGTCTTCTGACCGAGCCAGCCAGGTGCCCCTTAGTGTAGTTTTTGTATTAAAATAAATCATAATGTAAATGTTGACTATTTTTAAATTGTAAGGATTACATTAATTATAGGAAGCAGAAAAGTCCAATGACTCTTTGTGCTGCTGGTTTGGCAGTTTCCTTGAAAGTAAAACCTACGCTGGGTGAGGATATTCCATCCAGCAGGACTAATGTCTCAAAATCCATGGTAAGCTGTCAAACGGCAGAGCTAGAAAGGAGGCCAAAGCAGGTAGCTTACTATCCAGGACTGTCTACGGGATAACTGGCTTAGAGAGAGATTGTTAAGTATGTAACTTAGCTCTTAAGCTTCAAGTAAGTTCCAGTAAGTAAATATGTAAACAAGTTTAAGTAAAAGTAAAGTTTAAATAAGTAACATTTAAACAAGATATTGGCAGATTGTCATTTGAATGTGTTTCTCCAGTGTTGACACCGAGTACAAAGAATTCATGATTAATACACTAAAAATTATCTTCTCCTTTAGAGATGATGGATTATGTTTTTCTCTGCTCACGAAGACCTATATATCAATTTATGAAATAAATGAAGAAAACACTCAGGCACTAGAAATACTCATCTTTGCTTGATGGCTGGTGCTTGGATGACCTTTATATTAGATTACTAAGATTTAGAGCTGAAAGAGGTTTAAAAAATCATCTATTCCAACCTCTCCCATTTTCCAGCTGGGTAACCTGAGGTCTGGAGACTTGCCCAGTGAGGTGCAAGCCCCATGTACAAATATAGCTGGAAGTTAATGTGCCAAATAATTTACTTCTGTTGGGGGGTAACAGGAAATAATGCTGTTCCCTAAATTATGGGTAAGTGAGTGGGAGAATGAACCAACAGCAACCTCTGCAGTGGAATTTTAACCTTCTTCTGTATCATTCTCCTTCTTGAGTAGCCAGTGTAGAAAGTGAAATCGTATCTAGATAGATAGATGGATAGATAGATAGATATAAAATTTTCTTGGGTTTTTAGAGAAAAGACTTTGTTCTGAGAGTATGATGAAAGGAATGAACACTACAAATACCATTATTTAAAATTTTTTGCTGTTTGCTGTTTTGATCCCCATAATTTTGTCTTTAACTCCATGGGCAGGGAAGGATAGAGAAAAATTAAATTATCCCGGGCTAGATACTTTTTTCTTTTCCTTTGACATTCTCTTTCCCTATGCTAATATAAGAGAAAATCAAACTGTGGAGGGAATTGAGTCAGGAATGGAACATTAACTTCTACTTTTTTATCTTGCATCATATCGAGGCAATTCTCACCATAGCTCTTGAGACAGAGACCTAGCCACCTTTTGAAAAGAGCGTGGAAGTAGAAGGGAGAACAACAGCAGTATATTTTTAGAATCTTTTTTTCAAAAGTCAAACCTAAAATAAACCTGGCCTCAATTTTTAGGAATAGCTTTATTTCACATCTTCTATACCGGTGCCTAAGTTTTATCCTAATTTGAAGAAGTTGCTTTGATTTTTTAAATATGTAATACATTGATGCTATAAGTAACAAACTTATCAATTACTAAAGTTTAAAGAATAAAGTATCTAAAAGAACATTAAAAGTAAAAAAATTGTTTCATGTCATTTCTGGAGATAAAGTCTGATTTTATTTTAAATTAAGATAACATTTTTGCTTTCTGTTTATCTGTCGCAGCTAGACAATCTTTTGCATATTCGCAGCCCATCAGGCAACAATCTGAGCAGTTTTTGTTGTATAATTTTCCTAGAATAGAAAAAGTAGCACAGTTTGAATGGCATGTTGATTATGAAAAGACATTAATGAAATTCTTTCTGATCTCAGTAAACTTCAAATCGAAGCAAGAACTATAAAAAGAGTGTGATCTCCAAGGTAGGCCAAGCAAATGTAGGATTCACATGAAATTCCATGAAGAAAGCAATGAAGGAGCAAGTAAAATCTGCAAGAGCTCAGGGTAATGGAAGAGGAAGGTCAGGGAAGGAAGTAGATGGCTCTTCTAGCCCAGCTTGTCTTCCAGTCTCATTTCAATTCCATCTGATGGAGATCAGATATTAGGGAAGGGTATCTGTCTCTACACTTAAAAAAAAAAAAAAGCTTTTATTATTTTGAAGAATATGGAATGAGTAAAAGACTGATAAACTCTATTTAAGGAAAAATATCTGTACTGGCAGAAGATAAATATTACCACATGGGAAAGAAACTATAACATGTCACAAACAAGGTTTAACTCCTTAAGATCCAAAGAGCTCCTATAGATCAATTAAGGAAAATGTTAATCTAATAGGAGAGGGGGCAAGGGAATGAACAGTTCACAAAAAAGGAATTACAAGTGATACTTACAAATATGAAATTATGCTCAACTCATGATAAGGGAAATGCAATTTTATTTTTATTTTATTTTATTTTTTTTTATTATTATTATTTTTTAATATTTTATTTATTTGACAGAGAGAGAGACAGCCAGCGAGAAAGGGAACACAAGCAGGGGGAGTGGGAGAGGAAGAAGCAGGCTCATAGCAGAAGAGCCTGATGTGGGGCTCGATCCCATAACGCCGGGATCACGCCCTGAGCCGAAGGCAGACGCTTAACGACTGCGCCACCCAGGCGCCCCAGGGAAATGCAATTTTAAACTATTTAACCTATTTAGTTGGAAAAGATTTTGATGTTTGTTAATACCTTATGGTGACAAGGCTTTGGGGGTAACTGACAGGTTGATGCATTATTGGTAGGGATACAAAATGGTACAACATCTATCAATAGCAAAATTAAAAATTCACCTACCTTCTCACCCCTGGAAATCTAAGAAATTTTTCTGTAGATCTACTTGTACATCGCAAGATGAATTTGCGCAAAGATGTCGATTGCAATCTGTAATGGCAAAAGACTCAGGAAAAGCTAAATATCTAAATATCTATCAGTTTGAGATTGGTTAAATAATTAGGAGCCGAAACAAAACGAGGTAGCTATAAGTAACAAACTGTTATCAATTACTAAAGTTAAAGAAGTAAGATCATTTTATATTTGCTGATATGAAATGATTTCTAAGGTATAATGGAACAAATCAAGGTGTAGAGTGGGAGATGGCCATTGGTATTATATATGTGTATAGCTATGTGTATAACTGTAAAGACTATCTCTGGAAGATGGCATAAGAAACTGGTAACAGGGGTGCCTGGGTGGCTCAGTCCTTAAGCATCTGCCTTCGGCTCAGGGCGTGATCCCAGGGTCCTGGGATCGAGCCCCACATCAGGCTCCTTGCTCCTCTGGGAAGCCTGCTTCTTCCTCTCCCACTCCCCCTGCTTGTGTTCCTTCTCTCACTGGCTGTCTCTCTCTCTGTCAAATAAATAAATAAAATCTTAAAAAAAAAAAAAAAGGAACTGGTAACAGTGATTGACTCTGGGGAGGAAAACTGGATGGTTGGGATGGGGATGGAAAGGACACTTATTTAGGACACTTATTTAGTATGCCCCTTACTACCTTCTGGATTTTTAAACATGTGAACATATTATCTATTCAAACCAAGATCATTTTAAAATTTAAGAAGTACAAACTTTCAGTTATAAAATATTTAAGTCATGGGGATATAATGTATAACCTAGGGGATATAGTGACCAATATTGTAACCACTTTGTTTGCTGACAGATGTTAACTAGACTAATAAATGGGGATCATTTCATAATGTATAAAACTATCAGATCACTATGATGGACACCTGAAATGAATAGGATATTATATGTATGTTATATTTCAATTAAAACAATTACTTGAGGATCACTTTTACTGATCAAGAATGTTGAGTAATTGTAACCAAGCAGTTGTAACAAGTAGTTGTTAAACTTGTAACCAATAGCATTCCTTTGCAACTTTGGGGCTCATTATGATCTGATGTAAGAACACAGTAGTTACCATAAAGACTCTCCTTTACCCTGACATGCTAAAGTCCAAAGAAGAGGGAAACCGCAAGTGGTTGCCCTTTGGGACAGAGTTGCTGGCCCCTGCCCTTTCCACACCCAGGTCTCTCTCTCCCATCACTTCTGTCTCACCCCCTCTTACCTCATCATTCCTGAAACCCCACAGCAGGCACTATCCCCTACAACTTAGCGGTTCCTTCTTGTTCCCTGTTCCACCAAGGGTCTTCCTTTGGCTTCCCCTTGTGGATTTTGTCCTGCCAAGCAGAGCAGAAGCTTCTTTTTTGGGCCAGTTTATACTTGTTCAGAGTATTGGAAGTGAATGATCATTCTGATATTCTTTAATCCTGTCATCTTTCTCAGGATCATTAATTTATTTGACAAAATATCACTTGAGCACCTACTAAGTCAGAAAAGGACACAAAGTCAAAAAGTGCTCATGAAATTCACATTCTAATGAAAGTAAATAAAAAGTGAAAGACAGTTAATTGCTGTTTTAGATACTATTAAGAACTGTAAGGACAATAAACGCGATCGATGGGGCCTGAGAGCAGTAGGTAGTGGTGGTGGGTGTATGTTTCCTAGCACTGCTGTAACAAAGTGCCAGGAACTGGGTGGCTTAAAACAAAAGAAATGTATTGTCTCAGTGCTGGAGGCTTGAAGTTCAAAACACAGGTGGGTCCCTCCGTGCCTCTTCTACCTTCTGGCAGCCCTACGTATTCCTTGGCTTGCAGTAGCGTAACTCGGTCTCTGCTGACCTTCTTCCCATGGCCTCCTTCCCATGTCTCTGTTTGTGTGTCTCCTCTTTGTATAAGGACACCGGTCATGATGGATTAAGGGCTGACCCTACTCCAGTATGACGTCATCTTAACTACATTGCAACAATCCTATTTATGAACAAGGTCATATTCTAGGGTATTGGGGGTTAGGAATTCAGCATATCTTTTTGGGAGATACGATTCAATCCATAACAGTGGGCTGAACTGACCAGGGAAAAGGCCTTCCTAGGTGAAGACATTTGAACTGAACCTCAGTGATGGGGAAGAGCAGGTTGTGAAATATCGGGGTGCAGATCCTTTCCTACCAGAGGCAACAGCAAGTGCGAGGACCCAGGGAATGAGCCTGTTGGAATCTAAAGTTTTACATTCTTAAAAAAGGCAAAAAGAGTATCTGGTTTGGCCGGTTACTTTTATGGTTAAAGTCAATAGGATTTTACTTTTGAACACTCTTGGATGTTTTCACTCTTGGTGAGGCAGAAAGCAAAACATTTTTTCCTTAAAAAATAACTGCTGAGGGGGCACCTGGGTGGCTCAGTTGGTTAAGCGTCCAAATTCTGATTTTGGCTCAGGTCAGGATCTCAGGTTTGTGAGATCCATGCCCAGCGTGGAGCCTACTTGGTATTCTCTCTCCCCCTCTCCCTCTGCCCCTCTGCCCACCCCCTAAAATATTAACTGCTGAGAAATCAGGCCTACAAGCAGTGGCTTATCACATCTTAAGAATTTTGTTGATTAAAAGTTTGCTTTGCATTTTAATATTAGAATTCTCCATCACTATTTTGGGGTTTATTAACCTAAAAACTTCAAGTATAACAACATCTGAGAATTAAGTAGACTTTGTAATAATAGAGATTATTTTCTAGAGATTAATTAAGGCTAAATATGGCCTTTAAAAACCTAACATCATATATTAAATTGTCATTTTCAACAAGATTATAACATTTTTGTAGTTCTCCTCTGTGATACCTAATGCTAAGTAGCATTAGCATGATTTTTATTACATATTCATGAAAATTCTTAGTTTTCTTGAATTTAAAAATTGATTCAGAGTACAGAAAAATCTATATGGAAATATAAATTTCCTGGGATGTTAGACTGGTACCATCTTTTAGTATTCAGGAGTTAAGATGAGGTAACTTAAAATATTATAATATTTAATGCAAAATTGACAGTATGATATTTGCATTAGGATATTATATATGCATACTTTAGCCAGAACTTTGATGTGGTTAATTCAGATATATTTGTTTATATTAGAGAAAAAATATTACTTATGAGTAACAAGCTTCTGTAAAAAATTCTGAATGAGTTAAAAAATGCTTATGTAAAATACAATTTTTATAGAGAATGGCTATTTAGGTAAAGCTTGGGGTTATAAACATAGACTGGGGCCAGTCTGGGTTCAAATCCTGTCTTGGCTTTGTCCAGCTGCATGACTCTGAAACAAAGTCAATTAGCTCTACTTTGCTTTGGTTTCCAAAATGGCAAATATAAAAATGGTGCCTAACACAGAGGATTGTTAGGAAGGTAGAGTGATTAATGCATACACATTTCTAAGAACAGGGCACCTAGTAAGTGCTATGGAAGTGCTAGCTGTTAATATTTTACTGTGTTAATTAAAAATTAACTATATTATTCACGAGTTGGACACTTACTATGTAAAATGTAAATATGGTCCTAATGTCTTTTATGCCTTGTTACAGATCAAAAAGCTAATTCGAGGGAGAGAAGAAAATTTTCAACAGTATTTGTTAGGCTCTGTTTTAATGTTACTAGCCTGTCAAAAGTATTTTATATGCTGACCCACGTAGTTACTGATAGCAGTGACTATGTTCAAGAGATTTTGTTAGGTCTTAAAGAAGAAAGAAAGATGATTAGCTGTCAATCCTGCTCTCAAGAACCTGCCCATCCAGTAGGGGAGATAAGACATAGTTCAGTATAATACTGAGTGTAATGGCGTAAGTTTCACACCCAGAGTGTGATTTAGTACTGCGAGTGCCTGTGGAGGCTGTGACGTATCTGAGGAGGTTTTGTGGTTAAGAGGGGCATGGATAGGGGTGCCTGGGTGGCGCAGTTGTTAAGCGTCTGCCTTCAGCTCAGGGCGTGATCCCAGCATTCTGGGATTGAGCCCCACATCAGGCTTCTCCGCTGGGAGCCTGCTTCTTCCTCTCCCACTCCCCCTGCTTGTGTTCCCTCTCTCACTGGCTGTCTCTCAAATAAATAAATAAAATCTTTTTTAAAAAGGGGGGGGCATGCATAAAAATTTAGGAACTGATGACATTTTTAGGGGGTGGGAAGACAAGATGGAGAAATGTGGGGTAGAGGAGGAACAGAGAGATGGATGGGCGAAAGACTGAGAATCATGTCCCCGAGTCAAGAGAGGAAAGAATTTCTGGGACGAGAAATGGACTATCACAAATGTAACAGAAGAGTCGAGGAGAGCAAGATTTTAGAAAGACCATGAAAAGCATTCCCTCCTCATCCTCCTTGGGCCAGAGATTTGTTTGGGTATTCATTGACTTTTCTTGACAAAACAGCATATAATAGAATTTCTGGGACATGGCATATAACTGAAAGAATCATTAGGTCAGATAAAATATCATTTATTTTTATTGATATGATTCAAATATAGTAAAATTTCTAGTTGTGTGTGTGTTTTTAATTCTCTAAAGAGCACTTATAAGACTAGCTACCATTTGTTTAGCATTTTTTTGTCTGCCAAGCATTCTCTGAAACATTTGAGATGATTATCTTATTTAAAGCCTTGCAGATGCTCTTGTAGTCGATATTGTTACTTTCATTTTATGGATAAGGAAGCCATGATCCAGGGGGAGGTGACCAACTCAATCCAACTGTAGCAAGTGACCAAGGTGGATTCGAACCTGGCCTGTCTGGTCCCGAAGCCTGGACTCTTAACCAGTTTTAGTTATAATAATTATTCAGTACCTTCAAAGTATTTTAGATGCAGAGTTGTTAAGACCCAACTTCTACTGATGACCGGCCACACCGGCCTTGTTGCTGTTCTTTCCATAAGCCTGTGTTATAACTCCCACCGCAGGGTCTTGGCACCTGTTCTTTTTCTTTCTTTAGAGCACCTTTTCCCCCTGGGCTCCTCCTTACCTTTCCCGTGTCAGCTCGGTTATCAGAGAGGCTGTCCCCAGCACTCCACTGAAGTGTGTCCATCACACCCCCATCCACCCCCATCCGACAACATCTTCCTTATGAGTTTATTTGTTGTTTTTCATCTCCTGACTTTCTTTGTCTATCTTAGTTACTGCTGTATTCCCAGGACCTAGTTCATGATGGTCATTTAAGATTGGTGGGATGCATGAGTACATGATATCTCAGAGACACAGGATTTTAAGTCATCGGTGAGATTCTGCAAGTTCTTGGAGATGCTAGAAGTGTTCAGTCATGTCAGTGGTTGTTCCTTTTCTATTTAACATGTCTTTTTCCAATAACTTTGACTTGAAAACTAGGTGACATTTTAAAGGAAAGTAATAAAACTTTCTGCTGTATTTAAAGTGATACAACTTCATTGTAGAAAATTTTGTAAACACAGAAAAGCATATTTTAAAATCACTTTCACTCCTCTTTCTGGAAGCTAAATTTTAGCGTTTGGATGTATGTTTTCAGTTCTTTACAGATTGCTTTGTTTTTCTCAGCAATGAATCATGATGATTTCTTGGGTCATCCATTATTCTTCTCAACTTAATTTTAAAGTAGACTTTATTTTTAAGAGCAGTTTTGGGTTCACAGCAAAATTGAACAAGAAAGCATAGAAATTTCCCATATATCCCCTTCCCCCAAACAAGTTAAGCCTCCACTATCCACACCCTGTACCAGAGTGGCACATTTGTTAAAATGGATGAATCAGCTTTGACACATCATCGTCACCCGAAGTCCATAGTTTACAGTAGGGTTCACTCTTGGTGTCTTATATTCTGTGGATTTGGACAAATGTATGGTGACATGTATTCACCATTATCGTCTCATAGAGAGTAGTTTTACTGCCCTAAAAATCCTCTGTGTTTCGCCTTTTCATCCTTCCCCCCCAACATCATTGCCTAGCAACTTCTGATCTTTCACTGTTTCTATAGCTGAACGTAATTTTTAATAGGTGTAGAATATTCCATTTTATGCACTTGCCATGTTTTACTTAATTCTACTTGGACAGCGAGGTGGTTTTTCTGCATTATAAATAAGCTGGTGAATGGCCTTGTACACAGATTTTCGCTTACAACTCTGATTATTCCCGAAAATGGCCATATTGAGTATTAAAGGATATGAACACTTTAAGGCCTTTCTTACATATCCTCTAACAGCCCCATCCTTCAGATGTTTTCTAAAACTGTTTTTCCCTCCCACTAAGAATGTATGAAAGGGCTTAGTAGGAAGAATTGTCCTATTAGCTGCAAAAATATAGACACAGTAATAATCACGGACGTATGTACAGTTCATATGTGCCAGCCATTGTTTTAAGTGCTGTTCTTGATTTCACTCATTAAATCCTCACGATAATGCTGTTGGTTAGTACTATTATTAGCTCCATTTTAAAGATCAGAAAACCAATTCTCAAAGAGGTTAAGTAACTTGCCCAAATGGTTTTCTTAACTGTAACGTAAGCCATAAACCTCAGCTTATTGTGTCATGTGTTGTGTTTTTCTGGCCCATAGTACGAAGTCACCAAATGTCACCAGTAGTATTTGGGATAGAAGTAGTAACATCAAAGACATTTGAGAACTAAAATGGTCATGGAGAATTTTTTTTTAAAGATTTTATTTATTTGAGAGAGAAAGAGAAAGAGAAAGAACGAGCAGAGGGGAGGGGCAGAGGGAGAGAGAGAAGCAGATTCCCCGCTGAGCAGGGAGCCCGATGTAGGACTCGATCCCAGGACCCTAGGATCGTGACCTGAGCTGAAGGCAGATGCTTAACTGACTGAGACACCCAGGCGCCCCTAAAATGATCATAGAGAATTTTATTGGCTCTTAGGTTTTCAGTTAATGGATAATTACTCAACTAGAATTTTCCTTAATTCTTTCCTTCAGATTTCAATCTTAGATCTAACTCACTTGGCATTTTAGTACAACATTTATGTTGATTAACTACTTAATGACAGGTTATAATTTTTTTTTAAATTTTCTGAGAAGAAACTGGATGTAGCATAAGTCCATCAGATGCTTTGAATTCTTAACTCTGCGTTTGCTATTTTAGTATACAAATGCTCTCTGGCAAATTGTAAAATATGACCAAAATTATTATTATTTTTTTGACCAAAATTATTAATCCCAATTGGTGATTAAAAGAAACATAGACAAAACTCCACTTTTCTTTAAACCAAATAAGAACTTCCATATGACAGCAGGTGAAGGCAACATTTTAATATTTGGCTTTACTGTGGAAATTCTGTTTTAAACAAATAAAAAGACATACTCTTTTTCCTCCTTTCCACTGTTCTTCCCCAAACCTCAACCATTACCCTTCATACACATTTTGTATTTCTGTTGATTTGCTCCTGAGAACGCTTGCATATTTGCTGCTAAGTGCTTTTCTGGGCCTTTTTAGAAAAAGGCAGACTGGTTTATTGTCTGGGTTTGGGGCTATATCCTATGGTTTCCTGGCTCACTGAGATATTGAGTCTTCAACCTTTAGCTGCCTTTGAGTGAATTTCCCCGATGTCATGGGGAGCCTCAGTGGGACTGATAACCATTAAGGGTTGTTTTTTATTTTCACTTGTTAAATCCCCAAAACTAATGCTATTAGAGGGCTTTTCATAGAAACAGAAAGCTCGGTCTATTCATCTTTTTAACTCCCACATCACACAGCCTTGTACATAGTGGGCATTCAGTAAGTGTTGTTGAATATATAATTTTTGTTAATTGATTCATATAAAATTACACTGTATATTGTTTGCTATTAGAAATGCTAATTATGGGTTTATTTAGTTTGTATTTACACTCTAATCTTTGGGATCATTGAAGAAAAAGCTCGTAGAGTTTTTCCTTTAAACTTTAAGGGAAAATACATATTTGGATAAAGCAGTGCTGTACTTCTATTTTCAAATGTCCATTATAGGGTCGCCAACTGGCAATTATTTGCTTCTCTATGTAAGAAATATATTTTAAAAAATACTTTGAGTAAAATGCCTAATTGTTCTTTGTAAGCAGATCACATAATGTGAAATGATAAGGTTTAGGAATTACATTTTTCAAAGCCAGCAATAAAGTAAACAAAGGTTAACATGCATTTCTTTAAGTTGAAGATGCTAGAGTGGTTTAAAATAGTCCATTTGACATTTCTTTACAAACCAGTAACTTGTGAGTTAATTGCAAGTAAGGTTCTGTTTCTTCAGACACATTAAAAAACTATCCACAAACTTTCTTCCTTTCTCCTCCTCTGGCATCGGTATGATGACTGTACTTGAAACAGGAAATTAGTAATTTCTTTTTGAAGGTGGTGGTAGAACGTTGACTTTGACAAGTTAGTTCACATCTGCCCCCAAGTTTTAGTTTAAAAATGCAACTTGGATGATAACATTGCATCTAAAGGAACTTTGTGCCAGGATGTATTACTGGGTTTTGGGGGGGGAGGGAGTTACTTGATAATTTTATGCAGTTTTTCATGCTTCCTTAGAATTGTATTTCTAAAATGGATGGATTTTCTTTAGGAATTCTAGAAAGCTTTTAGGGGAATATTCCTAAAATTGTATGCTCTACATACATTATTATTTTATTGAGAAAGTTAAATTCATCTCTTTGATTTGAAGGTAGTTAGGAATCGTGGTTAGTCCCCTGCCTAAAGAAGATATTGGTAGGCAGTGTTGGGAGTTGGTGGATGGTAGACAGCTGATTTCCATAAAATCAGAATGACAACGTGAGAGGGGAAAATGGCCATGCTTCAAAATCATGGTTTTGGGAGAATTACTTTGAGAGTATTTTGTGACAGACAGATGCCCAAAGTATCTGTCATTATATTCTCTTGTTGTCTTAATACCTAAGACTTAACTAGCACATTAGCCTTTCTAGCATTACCCAAAAATCACAGAAAGGACCTTCTGGTCTACCTCTCTCATTTTGTAGGTGAGGAACCTGAGGTTCTGAGAGGGTCATGGAGGTGTCCAAGCCAGGGCCAGTCTTATATTTATCATCACACGTCTGGCTACTAATCCATCCAGACCTGGTACACGGTACACATTAGGATTGATTTGCAAATATGTATACAGATGAGGAGAAAGTCCTGATGGGACCAATGGTATTCTTTTTCATCCTGAGAAATCTGTCTACCGATTAAGGTTCATGGCTGTTCTTACAGTGCCTTTTCAGATGTGATGTTAACTTTAAAATCAAGTCACATCGTAGGCAGAAATAGATCCTGCCTTGGTCTGTTTGGGCTGCTATAATCAAGTACCAAAGACTGAATAGCTTATAACAACAGAAATTTCTTTCTTATAGTTTTGGAGGCTGGAAGTCTGAGATCAGGGTGCCAGCATGGTTAGGTCTGGTGAGGTTATCTTCCAGGTTGTAGACATCTCATATCCTCACATGGCAGAAAGAGTTGAGGTTTTCCTCATGTTTCTTGTACTTGGGGTTCATTGAGCTTCTTGGATCTGTGAGTTTTTAGCTTTCAAGAAAGTTTGAAAATTTTATATCATTATTGCTTCAAAATTTTTTTCTACCTCTTCTTCATTCTCCTTCCTTTGGGAGTCTGTATTTACCTGTATATTAGACTGCCTGCAGTTGTCTTACAGCTCACTGATACTCATTCACTTTTTAAAAATTCTCTTTTCTCTCTGTTTCATTTTGGAGAGCTACTATTGCTATGTCTTCAAGCTTACTCATCTTTTCTTTGGTAATGTCTAAAATAATCCAGTCCAGTATATCTTTCATCTCAGACCTTGTAGTTTTCATCTCTTGAAGTGATATTTGGGTCTTTTGAAATATCTTCCATGTCTCTAATTAACTTTTGAACATACAGAATACAGTTATAGCTGTTTTAATGTTCTTGTCTATTAAATCTAGTATTTGTATCAACTCTGGATTGAGATTGATTGATTTATGTCCTTATTATGAGTCATAATTTCCTGCTTCTTGTGCCTGGTAATTTTTGATTGGATGCCAAATACTGTGAATTTTATCTTGTTGGTCCTGGATATTTTTAAACTCCTATAAATATTCTTCAACTTTGTTCTATGATGCAGTTAATTTACTTGGAAATAGCTTGATTCTTTTAGGTCTTGTTTTAAGATTTGTTAGGTAGGATTGGAACAGTGCTTAATTTAGGGCTAATTATTTCCCAGAACTGGGTAAGATTGTTCCATGTACTTTGTCCAGTGTCCCCTGAATCATTAGATTTTACAGTGTGGCAGGTGGGAGCAGGCACTGTTCTTGATTCTGTGTGAGTGTGGGCATTGCATTGTTACCCCCAATCCTTTCTGACTT
Organism: Ursus arctos; assembly: GCF_023065955.2. NCBI lineage: Eukaryota > Metazoa > Chordata > Mammalia > Carnivora > Ursidae > Ursus > Ursus arctos. Next base: position 56,768,525 of record NW_026622763.1, read on the forward strand.
TTTTTTTTTTCAACCTCCTTAATTTCCTTATACTCATGAGCAGGACTCAGCTGAATTCTCGAGGAGAACTCTCTGCATCTCTCCAGAATTTTCTCTCTGTGAAGCTCTCTACTTTCCTTTGAACCATAGCTGTCTTGGTCTTCTGGACTTTTAACTCAGTAAGTCTGCTGGTCCCTGCATGGCTTCTCCCTCTCTGTGCTGTGGCCAGAACTCTCAAGGCAGTAAGCTGGTACAATCTTAGAAATCACCTCACTTTCTCATCTTCCAGAAATCACCGTTGTTGTTGCTAGATGGTGCCTTGAAAACCATTTCTTCATATGTTTTGTCTCCTTTTTGGTTGTTTTCAGTAGGAAGGCAAATTTGGTCCTTGTTAGTTCATCTTGGCCAGAAGTGGAAGTTCCCTGGGTCTTTGGAAAGTAAGGAGGCAGTCAGAGGAGTGAAATAGAGGCCTTGAGAGGTTGTGGGAAAAGTTTACACAGGCAATGTGGTAAATGGGAAAGCATAGTTAATGTGCTAAGTTTCTCCGGCAATATTCGGAAGCCACCTGAGGGAGGGGGCTGCTGGCTTTATTGATTCATTGATGATTCTTTAGTAGCCAGTATTTATTTATTTGTTTGTTTAGTGCCTGCTCTGTGCCAGGGCCTTGACATACCTTATTTCTCATTTCTGCAATAAGCTTGAAAGGTGTTGTTATTGATAATCCTTCTCCACCCCCCACTTTCTTCCCACCCTCAGTCCCAGCCCTTCTCAATGTCAGAGATGAAGAAATAGAAATGTGAAGTGACTGCCAAAGTCTTGCAGCTTGTAGATTGTATAATTAGATTTCAAGCCCCATTCTTGTAGCTTCCAAACCAATTGGTCCCTACTACTTTCTCCTTGTCAACAGTGAAATTTGTGTTGAGAGAGTGATAGGGCAATTGAGCATGCTAAAAAGGGAGAGGTTGCAGGGACAGCTCCTGACTAACTAGATCAGGAAAGGAGAGTGTCAAAGATGAAAGCTGATGGATGAGAAAAAGAACAGTTTCAGAGGCCTTAAGATCTCTGTGGCATAGTTAGCCTTGGATTATGGCAGTGAAAGTGATGTGGAAGAAAGACGTTCCCAGAATTGTACCTGATTTTCTGTTTAATTCTGGATCTCTAATAACAGTTCCAGATACATTATAGATCTGAAAAAGATAAAACAACAATGCTTCTAGAAAAGAAATAAGGAAAGGTTTTTTAAAAAAGATATAAAGAGTACTCATCGTAAAGGAAAACATTGAAAATTTGACTGTAGTAAAGTTATTTTATTAAAAACACTGGCAGAGAGCAAAAGAGCAAGCAATAGTGTAGAAGGTATTTCCAGTGCATATATCCAAATCATTTTTAGGTCAGTCACTTGGACAAGTGGGAAGTTAAAGGTAGTCACTTATTGAAATACTCATATGTTCTATTCTTTCTATCAGAAATTCATTAACAAACACAATGGCTTTGTATATTTCCAGAATTGTTTGTCTAATCCTCTTAAGGGCATTATGCCACTAAGCAGCACAGCTAAGTGTTTGATCAGTTTTAATTAGAGTGATCATTTGTCACACTTTAGAAGCATTTGGCTCTTGGCTATAGAAGTATCAAAGTCTGGGCAAAGAAGTATTCATTCTGCCATCTTTTAAAGTTATATGTCAAACTGTTAAAACCAGTCACACTTTAGTTGTTATGAAACCTTCAGCTACTGAAGTTTATTCAGTATGCTGATTAATCAAATTATACATCTAATTTTCCACAGTGATTCTTTTGTTAATATATGAAGGCCATGCAATTAGGATTTATCTTATTGGCTATTTTGAGAACGTCACCATCTAATTTTTGTTTTGTGTGAAGGATTATAGTGTTTTCCAGTAGATGGAATGCAACAACAACAACAAAAGATCCTTTTTTGGATTCTTGTATGAGTAAAAAGCTTTTGTATACTATGTCAACATAAAGAAAAGTAAGAACTCACAGATTAAGTGAGAACTCAGGGATCATGAGCAAAGACATAGCAGTGAGACTGGGTCCACAAGTTGCATGTGAAAAAAGTGTCACTCGATAGTTTTCTTCTACATACAACAGACCAATGGGACAGAGTCAGAGCACAAAACCCTGAAGCCAACAGCAGTTCAACCTATATACCAAGTGATATTACAATTCTTCCTTTATTTTTTTGTTTGTTTTTAAAGATTTATTTATTTATTTTAGAGAGGTGGGGAGGGGCAGGGGAAGAGAGAGAGAAGCAGATTCCATGCTGTGCAGAGCCAGACATGGGGCTCAATCCCATGACCCTGAGATCATGACCTATGCTGAAACCAAGAGTCAGAGGCTTAACTGACTGAGCCACCCACACACTCCTCTCCTTTGGTTTTTAAGATGAAGAGAGAGTTAGAAAATTTGATTCACGTGGAATCACTTAAAAAAGGATTTAGTTCAGTTACCAAAGGCTTTTTAAAATATATATATATTTATTTTTATTTTCAGAGAGAGCGAGTGAGCAAGGGGAGGGGCAGCTAGAGAAGGAGAGAGAAGATCTTCAGCAGACTCTGTGCTGAATGTGGAGCCCGAAGCAGGGCTCCATCTCACGACCCTGAGATCATGACCTGAGCTGAAATCAAGAATCAGTTGCTTAACTGACTGAGCCACCCAGGTGCCCCACCAAAGGCTTTTGTAACATCTTTTCCAACTCTCCCTTATAGGAGTTGGATTTTTTTTTAAATGAGAAAATGGTATAGCTGGTGGGTCCAGCTTATAAAGGTGTGTGCACCCGTGTGTGCTGGCATAGTGCTGTGGTATATTAGTTTCCTATGGCTGCTGTAAAAAAATTACCATAAACTTGGTGGCTTAAAACAACACAAATTTATTCTTTCATAATTCTGTAGAAGTCCAAAACAACATAAATTTATTCTTTCATAATTCTGTAGAAGTCCAAAATCAGTTTCACTGAGCTAAAATCATGGGGTTGCAGGGCTGCTCTCCTTCCAGAGGCCCTAGGGGAGAATCCATTCCTTGCCTCTTTCAGCTTCCACACTGCTGGCATTCTTTGGTGTTTTTTTAGCTTGTGGCCACATCTCTCCAAGTCTCTGTCTCATCTTTACATCACTCTTTCCTCTGTTCCATCTTCTCCTTTTGTGTCTTTTTTAGAACTCCCTCTCCTCTCGCTTATAAGTATACGTGTACTTGCATTTAGAGCCCACCTAGGTAATCCAGGATAAGAACCTCTTCTCAATATCCGTAACCATATTTTTTCCCATATGAGATAATATTCTGTCTTTGGCTGTATAAGGTAACATTCACAAGTTCTGGGTATCTTGGCGGAGCCATTTTTCAGCCTGCTACAGTTGGTTTTTCCAGCTGTGGGTACACCTGCCACCAGGAGATGCCTGCAGAGGTGCATTAGCAAACATCTGGATGCCGTGAGTATGCAGGGGAAGTCACCTGCAGGAACCCCAGGTGTGCTGGACTGGAGTTACTGCTCTTGGGTGTGTTTGAGAAGAGGAAAAGATGGAGGTGGAGGGAATATTTTGAAAGAATCTTAAGAGAAGATAATCAAATGTTCAGAGACCTTTCTAAAGCTACAGTGTAACTAGTTAAAGAAAGTCTAATTTAAGAGGTAATGACTTCTGGCTAGTATTGAGACTACTTTTACTTTTTCAACTATTTGATGTTTAACGAATATTAACCAAAATATGGAGATTAAGTTTAGAGAACTGATATGCCGGTGTGATGAGTAACAAGGTTTTATTAGAATCAAAGCATTGTTCAATTGTTGTTGCTCAGTTTGGTCTTAAACTTTTTTTTTTTTAAATTGACATACACTTAAAAAATGTGCAGGTTTTGTTCTAGGCACTTTTTACATTTATTAATTAATTTTACATTTATCATACTTTATTTCTTTTTTCATTTTTAAAACTCATAATAACCCTAGTAAATCAATAACTATTATCCCTGCTTTACAGATTTATCTGTAAAGAAACTGAGGCACTGAGACGTTAAGTAACTTGTTCGTGGTCACACAGTTAGTAATGGATTACCAGGATTTGAACTGAGAGTCTATATTCTTAACTATATAAGGGTTGGCAAGATTTTTTTTAAAAGGGCCGGATGGTAGTTATTTTAGGCTTTGCAGGCCATCCAATCTCCGTTGCAGCTGTTCAGCTCTGCCGTTGTAGTAGTAAACAGCCGTAGATAATATGCAAATGAATGGATGTGGCTGTGTTCCAGTAAAAGTTTATTCACAAAACTAGGCAGTGGGCCAGATGTGGCCTGTGGTCCATAGTTTTCAGCTTCTGCACCGTGCTGTACAAAGATGTTTTTTATATATTGCTTTAATTTTGTGTTTTCAAATAACTTTAGACTTACAGAAAAGTTACAAATGTACAACAAGATTTCCAGGTCAGCTCTCACGTGTTCCTCCTAATGCCAACATCTTATATCACTATAGTACACAGATGAAAATAACATTGCTACAGTACTGTTAGCTCAACTATAGACCTTATTTGAATTTCACCATTTAAAACCATGTGATCCTTTTTCTGTTCACAAGATCCAACCTGGGATCATCTCACATTGCATTTAATTATTATGTCTCTTTAGTCTCCTCCAATCTGTGACAGCTCCTTTGTCTTTCCTTATCTCTGATTACCTTGACACTTTTGAAGAGTACTGCTCAGATATTTTGTAGGGTGCCCTCCAATCAATGATGGCCTGATGTTTTCTGATGATTACAATGAGGTTATGCATATTAGCCAAGAATACCATAGAGGTGATGTTGTGCCTTTCTCCAAGCATCATATCAGGAGATGCATGATGTCAGTGTGTCTTATTATAGGTAATGTTGACCTCAATCACTGGATTAAGGTGGTGTCTGCTGGGTTTCTCCACTGTGAAGTTACTATTTTTCCCTTTGTAATTAGCAAGTAGGTTGGGGGAGATAGTTTGAGAGTAAGCACGAATCCTGTTTCTCTTCAACCTTTTACACACTAATTTTAGTATCCATCAGTGGGTCTTGACTGTAACAGTTATTACTGAGGTGTTTCCCTAATGGTGAGAAATGCCTCCCTTCTGTGAGAAAGAGCTATCCTTTCTCACTCGTTATTTAAGTATTTATGTCAGTATAGACTCTTGGATATTTACTTGATTGTATAGGTTATAATTCAATTCTAACATTATTTTCTTTGTTTCTCAAATTGTTGAAACTCTGGCTGCTGGAAGCTCTTTTCTTTTTGAGCACTGCCTTATAGTTTAACCAAAAATAACAGTAGTTTTGTAGTCTCCTCCATCCTCTTGCCTCCTTCTCAGAAACAACCATTGTCACCCCCTTTAGTTAATTGTTTTGATATTAACCTCCCTAAGCTAAATATATTGCTATTTTATTATTTTTAAGTTGTAAGAATTGCATAGTAATTTCTTACCATGGAACATTAGAATCAGCTTCTTTCCTTTTCCCTACCACCAACTTCCCATCGTCCCTCATTTCAATAGAGTTATATTTTGGTTAGATCAGTATTCAGTACCTATGTTACTGTGACTAGGAAAACACACTGCATTGCTGAGCCGTGGAGTAGACAGACCATAATTATTCTTCTCCTTCTACAAAATTTTGCTTCACTTTAGTTGATAATTGTGGTTTTTGTTTGTGCTTTGCTTAGTCTTCTATGTATTTATCATGAACTTAACCCAGCTTTTCATCAGTTGTCTAAGTCTTTGCTTCTCAAATTGTGATTCTTGGCCCAGCAGGCTTTGCGTCACCTGGAAGCAGAGTATAAATGCAGAAACTCACGTTCAACCTGACCATCTGTATCAGAATCCATATTTTAACAAGATTCCCCCACATTAAACCCTAAGAAATCTGGTATACATTTCCTCTAAAGATGTTTACTGACATCACCACCACAGCTTTCTGGCTTTTACTTCTCCAGCTGGGCTGCCTTCTGTACTCAGCAGGGCACGTCTGTCATCCCATGTTCCCTTTGGTGTTTTCCAGGGACTCCCCTCCATATCTCTCTCTCTACCTCTCTCTCCCCTCTTCCTCCCACCGTCCACCCACTTTTTTCCCCTCCTCCAAAAGATTTAATAGGTACAATATAAAGAATTATTTCCGACAATGTGAAGACCATCAAGTCTGATGCTAAAAAAGGATACAAATTTCTTAATTGTATTGTGCAGGTATATATTCTTAGTAAATTTGTCTGCTTGTTTTTCACGTCTGACAGAGTGATGTTAAGATCTCCCACCACAATTCTGTATTTGTCACTTTCTCCTTTTAGTTCTATCATTTTTTGCTTTATAAATTTTAAAGCACTATTATTAGGTGTGTAGAGTTTATGGTTGTGCTGTCTTTCTGGTGGATCGACCCATTTATCACTAAGAAATACTTTTTTAAAAACTCTATTAATGACTTTGACTTTAAGTGTATTTTATGTGATATTACTCTAGCTAAACCATCTTTTTTTTTTTTTTAAATCCAGGCTCTTATGTTCAACTTTTTTGTATTCAAATTATATTTCTTGTAAGCAGCATAAAGTTAGGTTTCTTTGTTTGTCTGAAAATCTTTGTCTGTTAGTTTGAATATTTAATCTATTTACATTTTAGGTGCTTACTGACATATTTGGAATTAAATCTATTTCTACATCTTTTTCTCTCCTCTCTAGCCTCTTTTGCATTAATCCAGTATTTTTTTTATTGTTTTATTCCCCACTCTCCTCCATTTCTCTTTCACACCCTTCATTAGCTTCCTGAAGCTGTTTTGACACTTTAAATGTCTATAAATGTTTTTACACTATTCTTATTCTTTATTGCTGATTTGATTGGACACAGAATTCTAGGTTGGAAAATTTCTCTTCGGACTATTCAAGGCATTATTAGTCCATTGTTCCTTAGGTTCCAATGTTTCTGTTAAGAAGATGAAAGCTGTTCTAAAACCTCATTTGTAAAAATTTAATCCCAGTTTACTTTTTGTCTGGCTGTTAGTAATATTTTCTTTTTTTGAATCCAGTTTTTTCTGGGTATTTGGCAGGCTAGTTCAGCCTAGGAAATTCAGGACCTTAAGATCTGAAACATCTTTAGTTTTGTTGATGGTTTTCCTCCCTCATTTTCCTCTATTATCTCTCTCTCTCTCTCCCTCTCTCTTTTTTTGGGGGGGTTGGGGGATTCTTTTTATTTGAGTATTGGGCTTCCAGAATTCATTGGTTCTCTAATTTTCTTATTTTTTCTCATATCTTTTCATTTTTAATCTTTGTGCCTAGCTTCTGGAAGATTTCCTCAGCCTTATTTTTCAGCCCTTCTATTGAGTTTTTTATATCTGGATTTCTTTTTTTCCCCCCCTTAACTATACCTTTCCTGTTTTGTGGATATAATATGTTCTCTTACTCCTCTAAGGATGTTTTCTCTTCCTTGTACAATCTCTAATTCCTTCTTGTTGCTTCCCTTCTGCTTGCTTGTTGGCCTATCTTTCATGTTAGAGCTTTTCCTTAAATATCTGGTGATCCTCGATGGTTTACTTTTATTTAAGAGTGAGTCCCCAGAGAGCTGATTTGGACTTTGCCAGCACTCAAGTGGGTGTTCTAAAGTGAAGACATCAGACAGAACCAGTTCAGTTCCTTGAGGAAGCCTGCCCCACTATCCTAGCAACATCTTTAGGTTTTTCCTGTTGGTCAGGACAGATTTTATAGAGAAAAATCTCCCAAGCTTCTACCTGAAGACTCTTGGCTTGGCTACCATTTCTTCTTACCTGCTAAATAACTTAGACGACTTTTTAACTTTTTAAGACATAATACCTTCTTCCTCTTTTTTCCCCTTCCTATATTATTGCTGCATGTAGATATACCACTGTAATGAAAGTAAAAGCTGAAAGTAAATTTAAAAATTAAAAAAAAAAAAAAAGGCTTTCAAACTGGCCTTCCCCTGAGGTGAGGACAGACTATTAGATGATTCAACCCAAGGATATTGTTTGATGGCCATCCTTTGATGGTTTTTTAAGTTTTGATATCAATTTTGAAAGACTAATGTAGACACAATATGCCTTATGTACACTGGACATATAAGTGACCACTGCCTCTCTCTCTCCCGGGAGAGAACAGAGGCTAGGACAGGAAGTAGGGTGAAGATGGTTATCGGGAGTCAAGCTATCAAGTTCAGATGGGGCGTGACTATGTGGATAGACCAAGATACAAAGTCCAGGAGTTTCTGAACCTAGTAAATCCTAAGAAGGTTGGGCAGAGGAGGTGCCTGTGTACAAATAGGGGAGTAGACTTTGGATAGCAGTATGTCCTGAAAACCCAAGGGTCTTCGGTCTTCGATTAATATTTGACCTTACTTAGGACTCGCCTTTTACATTGTCCCTGACCCCAAAACTACCTTTCCCCTTCGGGCTCCTGCCAGAGCATGGTTGCTTCTGGAACTTGCTGCTTCCTTCCTGACCACAGCCTGATGTCATTTTGTAGGGAATCCCTAACCCTCCTCTACCCCTGTGGCCCTGCCAAGGCTTGAGTCCTTGCCTTAGCATACTCTGAAGTACCCGCCACATCCTCGTCTTTGGATTTGGATGTATCACATGCCAGCCACTGGCCCTGACTCCCCGCTGCTGCCCTGCATTACCCCTCTGCCCAGCTTTCCAACTTTTCCTGTGGTGAGGAGTATCATCTTTGTCCGTTCTGGGATTGCTGCAGAGGGAAGCTCCCTCCTTGAATACTAAATTGTGCTCAATGTATTTTCTTCATCAAAGCATTGTTACAAATGGTGGTTAGGAACTCTAGTTAAGCTCTATTATGGTTAGCACGTAGCCTGGGCTCCACCATTTATAAAACACAATTTTTAAGGAAAAAAAGTTTCAAGCTCCAGGTGATAGATTTGAAAAAATGAACTTTTTGGCACAAGTCCCATTGGTAAGTTGGGGACGACCTTGTAACAGTACGCAAAGGAGGAAAAGTGTCGTCAGCAAATATTCATTAAGTTCCCACTCGTGCATCACACTGTTGGGGCTGCTGGATCTATGGGCCTCTGCTGGGCCTGTTTTTATAAGTTATAATAAGGCCGCCTTACAAAGTGCCCTCTGAACGTTGGCACATTGTAGAGCTTTCCCTGACATCTCTTGTGTCGTACTAATGGGGAGGATTAAGGCAAGAAGTGTTCCCAGTCGGAGAAAGTGCAGTTTCAGTTTAAATGTGGCCTTTCCTAGAGCAGGTTCTTTTAGTCACTGAGCCTGCACTAATTTGTGTTACTCTTCTGGGTGCTGGGGCTCTCTTAGAACCTTTAAAAAATTAGCACTTTCTGTCGGTTCAGTGTTATCTTTCAAGTGAGACGCTTTTAGAATAATGTGACACACAGCGATTTTCAAAAGATTAAAGCAGTGTGTTCGAATGTGAGCCTTACAACTAATTGCCTGAACTAATTATACATAAAGGGCCAAGCCATTAGTGTTAATAAGAAGTGACTTCAGAAAGTACAGTTTGACCCAGACACTGAATAACTATTGCAAACAGTCTTCGGTGAGGTGGTATTCATTGCATATAACAGCTTTAGCTAGAAATTGTTCATGTCCATTCAAATTGGGTTTTCCCTAAGTTGTTACTCTTATACTTGGTTAGTTCCTTGTCAGTGAAAATGTGTCCCCTTTTGAACGTGGAGGCTGAACTAGAATAGCTCACAGAGAAGTTTTTTGCATAAATAAATGTGTACTCTATGAACATGGATCTTCTTGATTGCTCCCATTCAGGCTCTTTTTCCCACCCACCTGAAATGTCCGTGCTCCCAGGGCTCTATCCTGGGTCTTCTTCTCACTCTATAGTCCTTCTCTGTTTGACCTCATCATGTTCTGACTCTGTGCTAACAAATTCCCCATATTTATCTAGACCAGGTATCTTCTGGATTCCAGATGCATATTTTCATGGGGATATCTTATAGGAATGGCAGAGTTGTGCAAGCCCAAAACAGAACTGTGAACTCTCCCAAATCTCCCCTCTCCCACCCACCCTGGCTCTTCAACGTGGGAAGTGATCCAACACAACTCCATGTCCTGGTGATTCTCTTCCAACCATTTCTGTCTGTCCCCATCACCCTGCCCTTCTATGTCCCTATTGCCTCCTTCCTGGACGGTAGCAAAAGCCTTGTAACTGATCTCCCCAAATTCAGTTTGCCTTCTGCCAAATTTTACACAGCTGCTAGGATTAAGGCACAAATCTGATCAGGTCGCTATCTGCTTTAAAGTGTAGAGTGATTACCCATTGTAAGGATCAACGTCTTTCACTAGTGTGGGCCTTTGATCTTGTATGCTCGTCATCCCTAGGTCATAATAGTTTGGGGTTGCTGGCCCTCTTTCAGGTGCTTGAATTCACCTAGATCCTTCCCTGTGCAAGGCCTTTGTACAGATGGTTCCCTGGGCCTGGGATGCTCTTCCTTTTATGCTCTGTCTGATTACTGCCTACTTGCCCTTCTGGTTTTAGCTTCAGTTTAATTTTTCAGTGACGTTCCCAAAAGCCTTCCCCAGTTGGTTAGATTCCCCTATTAAGTATGCCAGCAGCATCCTGTATTTCCTAGCACTCATCATAATTATAATTAAATGAGTATTTGTATAATTACTATTTTGATGCCTGATTATCCTACTAGGCTGTAAACTCCCTGAGAGCAGGGACCATGCCTGTCTGGCTCACCATTCTCTCCCCAGTGCCTTTCATAACAAATATTTGCCAAATGAATGTATAATGAATGCTGTCGGACAGAAGCTGCGGCATATGTTATGTGTATCTGTACTTATGTTTGAATAGGGGGTATCTGATGTTCTAGGACTCGAACACTTCCCACTCCATAATGAGCAATACTGGGAAAGCCTTATTTAGATCCTGTTAACTGTTCAGCTGTTGTGTGCTCTTTCCCCCTTTATTCTGGAAGTAGACTGTATTGGTCAGGGTTCTGCCAGAGAAATAGAACCAGTAGGAGCGAAAAGATGTACTGCAGGAATCGGCTAATGTGATTGAGGGGGCTTCAAGGCAAGTACGAAATGTGTAGGGCAGGAGGTCAGGAAAAGCAGGCTGGAACTCACGGACACAGGGAGGGCCAAGCTGCTGCTCACAGGTGGGATTTCTTCTTCAAGGAAGCCTCAGTTCCACTTTTCAGGTCTTTTGATTGGTTAAAGCTAGCCCACCCAGATTATCTATGATAATCTCCCATACTTAAAGTCAACTGATTATGTACTTCAATTACATCTCCCAAATGCCTTCACAGCAACCCCCAGGTTAGTGTTTGTTTGAATAACTGGAGACTGTAGCCTGTATCTAAGTTGACACATGAGGCTGACCATCAAATAAACCTTTGATACAAAACACCAGTTTAAAAACAAAGTGAACCTTAAAAACAACAACTTGGCACTTCTGGAATTGAGAATAGTAATTAAATACTTATTCAGTGGGCTTATCAGCTATGGAGATAATGGCCATTCTAAAGAGGTTTTGCCTCTTCCGCTGAAGTGTGCCAAATAACCTAATTACTCTGCTATTCAAAACAAATATGTGACTACTTCAAATGTGAATTAGTAATAAAATTCTAGGAAAACTGGCTTTTATGTGTAGTGCTCTTAATAAGTGGACAACAGTGTCTTCCGTGGGTGCCTTTTGATTTAGTGACACAGCAAACATTTCCTGAGCACAGAGCTGGGCAGTAGAAATACAAGGTGAAGCAGAATGCTACCATATATTTTGAGGTCTTGTGGTGAATTTAAGTGGACAAACAAGTAAAAAAAGAATCGCAGGCCTGCAGTTTAGTGGGTTTGTAGTATAGAATGAGAGGGTGACATGGTTGGGTGGCAGAGTCTGAAGTACCCTCAGCCCCAAGCTTGGGGAAGCACCTTGATTCTTCAGGGAGAGAAGAGGTTCTCTTTTGGGGAGTGCCATGTTTCTAGAATCTAGGAAGAGGCATCTGAAGTAGAAGGTGAAGCGAGGGAAAGAGAGGGTTAATAGCAGGAGTCTAACTAGAGGCTGGATTCCAGCACGACCAGAGTTTATCAGTTGAGTGAGGGAGAGAGAGGATTTGAAGATGAAACTTGGAGGTTAATTGCTTCAAAGATGGGTACTGTAACAAGACCAGTCATGGCGGTAGTTGTATCAGAGGAGGAATGGATGTTTAGTTCTGAGGCAGGTAAAAGGACAAAAAGAAACACTACTTACTGAGCATCTGTGCTGGGTCTGCTGCATTGACACACATTCTTTCATGTCAGTTGAGATGCTGATGTGACTTTTAGCCTGTATGAGATCACCCAAGGAGTATCCTGAACCAAGGGAGAAGTTTGAGGAAGATGCTTAGTATTGAAGATTATTTTTTAGGTGTTCAGTCTTTTTATAAGGATAATATAGGTACTTCATTTTGAAAATTAGCTGACATTTGATTCTAAGAGGATATCTGTTTATAATTAAAAATGAATGTCAGCTAGTCACTATTGGGAATGAAAAAAAAAAAGACTAACATTCGTCAGTGATTTCTGTGTGTTGTCTTACAACTCCCAAAGCAAATTGAGAAAGCAGAGTTTTTTGGCCTCCAGCATGCTTCTTGGTACATGAAATTGTATTCACTAAACCTGCTTTCCAAATAGGCAAGTGCAAAGGGCTCTCACTGATCTAATCTGGGAAAATTGCAACACCAAAATAAATAATGTTAGTAATGTATGATAAACCATCAGATGAAATAAGATTTGGTGAATCTATATTGATCAGTAAATAAATGGGAATGGGCGAGGGAAAGCTCTTCCTTATAGGAGAATGCCAACAAATAAATATGGAAAAATGGAAGAAAATAGAAAAATCACCATTTGGCAAACATCACAGTGATGGTTGATGACTACAGGAGTTGTCGATGGGTGGGTGGATGTTTGATGAAGAACAGGATATTGGAACAGGCTTATGGTATTTTTCCACAAAATACTCATTATTCCAGAGGAGGAAATGGTGCGTGACTTTACGGTGAAGACCGGCAGATACAAACCTGTCCAGGTGATGAAGGCTAGCACCATCGGTGATGGGGTGATCTGACATCCTGTGCCTCTTGGTGTGATGTGCTGAGAAGAGCACAGCATCATTTGTGGGCTCTTCTTGCTAGGAATACATGGTCCAAATCTGTGCATGAGGAAAGATCAGAGAGGCCCAAATTAGGGTGACCCAGGTCACCTGAGAGAGTCAAAAGTTTTGACTCTTTAAAATTGTCGAGGATGAGACAGACAGGTAAAGACTGAAGAACTGTTCCAGATTGAAGGAGACTTGTGATTGTCATGTTGAGTGTGTCATTGTTTGGAGAAATACATATTGGAAAATACAAGAGCGAGGGGCTCCATATCCCCAATTTACTCTTGCGTGGTTCAGAAAATATACTGAAGGAGGGAAACTGAGAGACCACAGTAAATACAACGAATGATCTGCATCGGTTCCTTTTGCCACAAAGGGAATCACTGGGGTAGTTGGCAAAATTTCAGGAGGGTTTTTAGGTGACAGGGTGAGTGTTCTTTGTCCTGTTCTGGCAATTTATCTGTAAGTTTCAAATTGCTTTGAAATGAAGTTTTTTTGTTTTTGTTTTTTTTTTAAAGTGCTAGTGCTTTTCTGAAATCCAAACTAACTTTAATTTCCTTTTTCTTTGGTCAGAATTGGATAGGATTTGTTCCTGCTGTCAGAGGGCAAGCACACTGCACTTTTAATGAGTATATTAAAGAATGTTAAACATTTCAAGAGTAGGAAAATGCCCAAGTGATGCATCTGTAGGCAAGTCGACTTCTTGATTCTTTGCCCTCAAATGTAAATCCAGGGTAATCGTATTTACCTGGCCTGTCTCGCAGGGTGGGGGCTTCTTAGGGCAAAATGAGACAAATATGTAAACATTTTTCAAAAAGAGAGAATACTAATGAAATATAATCTGTTATTGACCAAATGGTGTGTAGAGATGTGTGGTCTGATTTCTGATATCTTAATACTAGTACTAATAGAAGTGTTCTGCTTTGTTAATGGGAATGCTTTTCCCTGTGTTTCTCTTTTTTCCTCTTTTGCTTCTCAGATATCTCCACACTCATCCGGTGGCTCCTTCTCATCCCTGCTTCTCTTTCAACTTCCACTTTTCCCAGCTTTCCTTTCTTCTCTAAATTTTTTCCTCTCACACAAATTCTTTGCTTGTATATTTTATTCTGTCTGCCTCTTATTCCCTTCTCCCCCTTTTATAGTCTTGTTTCTCTGCCCTTTTTGTTGTAGCCTCAAGAAGTCTTGATATAATGCTTCCATTTGCTTGTATTCAAGAGGAAGTCCAATCTGAATTAGACTCTTAGCAACAGACTATTGGTAACGAACGAACTTGTATTAATAGCTACTATTGATTGTGTACTATGGGTCTAGGATTGTTGGTTGCATTATCCATATTCACATTTTATCCTTACAACAACATTTCGGAGTAGGTATTTTTATCCCCATTTTACAGAATAGGAAAGTGAAGCACAGATGTTGAACCATTTACCCAAAATAAAAAAATGGTAAGTGGTAAAGCCAGCTTCAAAACCCGAGTGAATTTCAGAACGTGGGGTGCTTCATGGGCTACCATGTAGCCCAAGGATATTAGCTCCATTCCAGTTGGGTTGTACAGTTAGTGCCCTGGTCAATGAGTATCAAAAAGGAGTGAGGGACAACAATGTTGTATTGTTGGTTATGCTGGCGGCAAGGAGAGACGAAGCTGACTTACATGTCAGCGTCTGAATGGCTGGTTCTTGGCAAGTAATTATTTATGATCAGTGCATGTTGCTGCTGAAAGCTTTCCCATTGGACCCCTTTCCAGCAAGATTCTCCTTTTGGAGTGTAACAGGAACTAATTACGTGCTATTAAATCCAAGACCCATTTCATAGTCAGAGGTTCCAGTGGTAAACCTCACATGTCAGAAGCAATTAGCGACATCACGAGTGTCATCTTCAATATGCTGACCTCGGATAGTTCTAAATAACCATCACCGCGGTGCTATCTGAGCAATGTGATTTCAAGGCAACACATTCTGGACATTGTCCTAACTAGTGTTCTGGAGATTTCAGAAACGTGAGAAGCCAGTTAATTCTGACAGTTTTTAGATTTTGAGTGTCCAGGAAAGGGGCTAGAAGTGCTGGGCAGAGGACGAAGCCATGCTGCCGCGGTTTGCGAGCTGTTCTTGGGGCCCCTATTCTCACGCAGTTCTGACGCAGTAGCAGCTTTGCACCAGTGGCCCCTGGGCATGCACGGACCAAATGCCAGGATGTGAAAAACAGGCTTGGCCAATGCGTGAGAAACCAAGTTCTGGTGGGCTAGTTTGCTACCTGGGATTAATGGAAAGTATAGCCTCCACTTTTTTTTTTTTTTAAAGCTATGAAGCGAACAAACTCCTAATTGGAATTTGAAATACTTGCTGATAAAATGTATCTCATAGCTATATGTCCTGATTCTATTTTTATAAAGAAAAATGTGAAATTCAAATGTATTTTTCTTCTGGAAGTAAAGTATGTTGCAGAAGTGTCATCAGTGGGGTTGTGTACAGAGGGTACTTATAGGTTGCTGACCTTAGGATTATCTCCTGAAGTGGGATCTTCCTTTTGGTTTTGGATTTTTACCGTGTTACTGAGACACTGTATGGGAAAATGCAGTGACTGGATGCTGCTAGAGTGTGGCTGAGCAGTGAAAGCATCTGAAAAAAGATTGCCCTCGTGGGATAACTGGACCGTGTCCATTAAGCCAGGTTCTGTGCCAGAATGCCGGCTCCGTTTTAGGCTTAGCTCAGAGGTAATTGACTCTTCAGCTCACCAAGGCTGCTCGACGACTCTCTGTGGTAAAGAACGTTTTTGTTTCCCCCTCCATTCTGGGGCTTGGCTGTTTCAACTAGACTTTTCGTATCGACTGTAAATTCTAACCGCTGCAAAGCAGTCTCTGGAAATCCCAACTGTGCACAGCTGAGAGATAGCCACTTAGCATATGCCTTAAAAAAGGAGAGAAAAGGGGCGCTTGGGTGGTGCCGTCAGTTAAGCATCTGACTTTTGATTTCTGCTCAGGTCATGTGCTCAGGGTTGTGAGATCGAGCCCTGGGTAGGGCTTGTGGGGCATTGGCTAAATTTGGGTGGGCATGGTGTTGTCACTTATTTTAATGTAGGGTGGGAACACTGCTAGGAAATACCTGATAAACACAGTACTGCTCTATGAGTACATTGTAAAGTAAACATACAGCCCTTTGATAAATGAGTGTGTCAGTACTGAGTGAAACTGAAAGAAAACAGCCTGTAAGCGGAGATGAAGCTATGAACATGATTTTTAGGACATAGAAGTTAAATTCTAAAATTATTTGGTCCTAAACCTGTTTGAGGGATGTGTGTATGTGTATGTGTGTGTATGTGTGTACGTGATGCATTTTTTCCCTTGTCTTTCCCAAGTAATAAACTTCTAAAATATCTTCACAATGATATTGGCTAACCCTCAGTTTGGGAATAGAAGTTAGCAGTGTCCGTCAGTCAAGTACAGTCTGTTCCTACAGGGACGTAGATTGTAAAGGGTGTGGCTTTGATTAGTGAGCAATACTCACAGGATCACTGATCGAGTCAACAAGCCAAGTTTTTGGCGGTGGGCAGAGGGCTGGTTTCACAGTTGATGATACATGAAGTACCATGCTTTAGATACTTCTATTTGGCTGACCAGGTGTAAATGAATGTATTTTACTTTCCTGAGCTCAGATCTGTACTGCCAAGTGACCCCACACAGACACAGCATTTAAATCATCCCCACTGGAGTCAACCACGCCAGAGTTCTGTATTTGAAAAACTGCGCATTCTTCGATCCCATGCTCTCTATTGTATCTCTTTCTATGTATGCATTGGGAATAGAGGGGAAAGAGGGAAAGCGTCGGCTAACGAAATCACCCTTACCCAGTCTGTAACCGGAGCTGGCTTGCAGCACGTTTCTGTCCAACTCCGGGAAGTTCTGATTCTGTGATGTCAGAAGCAGCCCTAGGCTACAGCTTTCCTGGGTAACCAGCATGGCTTCCAGGAATTGATGCTGGTGATGTCATTTTAACCTCCTGTCCATCCATCTCCCTAAAATCCATATGTGCTTAAGGACCTTCTATATTCTTTTTTTTTTTTTTAAAGATTTTATTTATTTGACAGAGATAGACAGCCAGTGAGAGAGGGAGCACAAGCAGGGGGAGTGGGAGAGGAAGAAGCAGGCTCCCAGCAGAGGAGCCTGATGTGGGGCTCGATCCCAGAACGCCGGGATCATGCCCTGAGCTGAAGGCAGACGCTTAACGACTGTGCCACCCAGGCGCCCCAAGGACCTTATATATTCTAATTCATAGAGACGCAGATATTGCAAAGTTGTTTAATAACCTTAGCCTAAAGCAAAGGTTTGTTGAAAAAATAAAACTTCTTGGTATGCATGAAAATTAGTTACAATTCCTTTTAACATTTCAAAACTAAATGTTGCTATGGGAAGTAGTATTTGTTCATGGCCAAAAAAAACATTAAAGTGGAACTTCACCCAAAAAGTAAAAATCACCTATAATCCCCTTATCCAGAAATAAATAGCATTTGGTGTTAAATACTCAGATTTTCTTCCCTAGGATTTATATTCCTATAAATAAGTTATTATGTGTATATTTTTTTTCTTAGAAAAATGGAAACATGCTGCTTTATAAACCTCTCCCTTTCCTTAAGCTTGCCCCAACCAGAGAAAATATTTGAGCCATTTTTTTTCCCATGTTGGTGGCTATATATTTACATTATCATTTAGAATGGCTGCAGAGATTTGCCAGACACATAGGTAATGCCCTGAGTTTTTGCTATAATAAGCAATAGTCTGATGAGCATGTTCATACCTATGAATGGGCACTTGCTTGATTGTATACTTAAGATACACATTTAAACATAGTAGAGAGGTGCCTGGGTGGCTCAGTTGGTTAAGAGACTGACCCTTGATTTCAGCTCAGGTCTTGATCTCAGGGTTGTGAGTTTGAGCCCCATGTAAAATAAATAAATAAATAAAAATAATTAATAAATAAAATAAATGTAGTAGAATTTGTTAGATCAAAGTAGAACATATGTGGAAAGCTTGTGAGACTTGTTACTATGTTACTTTCCCCAAAGTTTATTTTGATTCTTTATCCATTTGTTATGTTAAAAGTCGTTTCTTTTAAATTGCATCCTTGTTTTTCAGGCTGAGCATTTATTTCTCTGTGATGTGCTGGCCATTTGAATTTTGTGGTACATTGACTAGTTTGTGTTCTTTTCCCATTTTTCCATAGAGGTGTTCCTGTTTTGGCTTATTGTTTTGTGAGCGCACTTTATGTTTTAGGCACATGGGTTTCCTCTCTGCATTGTAGGTATTTTGCCAAGTGGATTGGAATTTTGAATGAGACTTAGTCAAATGTAACATTAATTTAGTGAGTATGGGCATGTTTTTCAATACTGAGTCTTGCTATTTGAGAATAATAGCTTAAACACTTCTGATCTAAGGAGATTATAAGGAGTAAAGGTATGGAGTGACTTTTCCCAGGCCTTTCAGTTTATTGCCTTGCCTCAGAGTAGAACTGTTTTTACATCATTTGAGAAAATGGAGTAGCTTAAGTGTTTTTACCAGCTAAGTGATTGGATTCCATCTGTTTGGTTTTTGATTTATTCTTTTTAATGATTTTAGCATACTCACCTATTGTTATTCCTTTTCAAAGCTAGTATCTTTGGCTCTTTGAAATAGATTGTTCACATGGGTCCTTATGGCTTTGGGAGTCTGACAATTTTATGATTATGCAAATGTTATTGAGCTCATCTTGATGGATGTTCCCTGAGCCCTTGGCTGATTGCATAGAGACTGCGCCTTTAACTGTCACAGGGTTGGCTAGTGTGACCTTCACATCAGGCTGCGTAAAACATGCTTGCCAGGCATCTTAGGACAATTTGGAGCGGTTGCCCGGACAACCTCACTTGCTTCTAATCAAATGCCCAAAGGATAACCCAAGTCCCAGTGGGAATGCCTCTTCTGAAGGGAGGAACTCTGTCTTTAGCAGCGGAAGTGCATTTGTCAATTTTAGGGCACTTTGCTAATGTGTCGGGGAGATGAGGTTATGCCATGATCTGACAATGAACTCAGGGAAGGGAGAGAATGAAGGAAAAGTGCATCAAGAGAACAGGGATAGAAGAGAGGCAAGAGGGAGGAGAAGGTTGCCTTGAAGTAAATGGTAGAAATCAAAATAATGAATACCAGCATAAAAAACACTGTAGCACAGGCACTGAAAATGAATACCAAAAAGTTATGTTTAGGAAAAAAAAATCCATGGCCAGTAAATGAATATCTGGCAAGGGAAAAAAAAAGGTGGTGAAGACTTCTGAAAAGCATACAATAACAATATTTTTTTGCTGAAACAGACTCATCTAATGTGTTTGGCCAACCCTGGTCTAAGGAAGTAACACTGTTTTCATCTTGTACTCATCACTGTAGCCTGAGTAAATCATGAGTGATTTTTCTGGAATTAGAATGATGCCACTCAGAATCATAGGATACACTTTTCCTTGTTAATTCCATGAATCAGAGCTGTTAGAGATTTGAAACAAGTGTAGTTAAAGTCAGTTTGGTTTTTCTTTTAAACAGAACAAGTCTACAGTAAACCGAGATGGTTCTTATGACAGGTGGCAGGGTTTTAGCTGCTTGAATAAGTAGAATGCAGATTTGAGCAGAAAGGCATTGTGTCACCCTAGGATGAAAGCCTTTCTGTGAACATCAGTGAGCTGACCATTCTCTATTCTCAGAACCATCAGTCAGGTGCTTAATTCATCCCATTACATTAAAAAAAAAAAAAAAAAGTCCGTGACTCACTCCTAAAATATCCACAACTGGTCTTAAGACTCCCTTTTTTGAAGATTGCAAACCAAGTCCAGGAGAGATGCAAACTTTACTGTTGTCAAAACTGGCATAGCCAGCGCGTGATAAGAGGTGCTATCCAAGGTAGTTACTTGATAAATGTTGGGCAGTGGTGATATTGTCCAGATTTCAGAACCTTTGAAAACATAAGCCTTGCTCAGATATTTTCTAGAGATTGGATTTCTTAGTTGCAGAAAACTATGGTTTCCGTTAGAGTTCTGGCAGGTAAGGGATGGCATATTGTATAAAAACAACAACAACAAAAACAACACAAAAAAAGAACGTGAGGAGTATTTAGTGAAGAAGTGATTTAAAGAGTCGAGAGCAGGGCTCAGGGAACCCCCCAGGTGATGGCAAAGCACTCCACAGGTAACAAAGGTGGGAGCCAACACTGTCTCTAGGCCAGAAGGAGTGAGGGAGGAAGCAGTGTTCTGGGACCCAGTGAGAACCAGTGCCCATGGAACTGTAAGTGTAGATCCAGCTCTAGGCAGGACTGGGACAGGTAGGAGATGGGGGTGAGTTCAAGTATGTCAACTCCTCTCCCCTCTCCTCTCCAGTCTCTTGCTGGTAGCTTCTATCTGGGAGCTAGAGTAAGGCATTCTGGGTAATGCAGTTTATATTGATCAATTTCCTGGAGCCAAGAGAAGGGTGGAGAAGGCAGGATCATGGATCTGGGGCGGGGAAGGACAAATGGAGAATAACCAACACAGTGTGTAAATTTTCTGTTCCCTAAGGATCTTCTTGCCCTTTGGAAGCATACACATTTGGAAGAGGAGTTATTTATAAAAGAATGTCTTTTATAGGAGCTGGGTACTAGAACAGAGACACCAGTCAGTCTCATGATTTTCCCAGTTGATTACTTCCTTTTTCATGCTCCACTGAGTCTAGTGTATATTGTATAATTGCTGTTATTTCTTTACATGTGTGTCTCCCTCTCTTAACATCAATTACAAACTTCCTTTTATCTGTCTTGGTTTCTCCAGCATCTAGCCTAGTGCCTAGCTTTTAGTAGAAGCTTATGTCTTGAGTAAGTGATGGAACGACTGTTTCCTAGCCTATCTCAGGATAATTTTGACTTCTGCAGTGTACAGGCTTACCTCAGAAATGCCACGGGTTCAACTCCAGACCACCACAATAAAGCACATCTCATAATAAAGGGAGTCAGATGAAGTTTGTTTTTTTTTTGTTTCCCAGTATGTATGAAAGTTATATTTACTCTATACACTAGTCTATTAAGTGGGAAATAGCAGTATGTCTAAAAAACAATGTATATACCTTAATTAACAAATACTTTATTGCTAAAAAATGTTAACCATCATCTGAGCTTTCAGTGAGTCCTACTCTATTTGCTGGTGGAGGGTCTTGCCTCAGTGTTGTTGGCTGCTGACTGATCAGGGTGGTGGTTGCTGAAGGTTGGGGTGGCTGTGGCAATTTCTTAAGATAAGACAACAAGTTTGCTGCATCAATTGATGCTTCTTTTCACGAACAATTTCTCTGTAGCATGTGATGCTATTTGATAGGATGTAATATTCCATCTAAATCATTTGTTGTCATTTCAACAATCTTCATAGCATCTTCGCCAGCAACTGATTCCATCTCAAGAAACCACTTTCTTTGCTCATCCATAAGAAACATCCCCTCATCCATTCAAGTTTTATCATGAGATTGGAGCAAATCAGTCACATCTTCAGGCTCCACTTCTAATTCTAGTTCTCTTGCTATTTCTACCACATTGCAGTTACTTCATTCATTGAAGGCTTGAACCCCTCAAAGTCATCCATGAGGGCTGCAATCAACTTCTTTCAAACTTCTGTAAATGTTGATATTTTGACCTCTTCCCATCAATCACAAATGTTCTTAATGGCATCCAGAATGGTGAATCCTTCCCAGAAGGTCTTCAATTTACTTTGCCCAGATCCATCAGAGGAATCACTATCTATGGCAGCCTGTAGCCTTATGACACATATTTCTTAAATAGTAAGACTTGCAAGTTGAAATGATTCCTGGATCCATGGGCTGCAGAATGAATGTTTTGTTAGCAGGCATGAAGACAACATTAATTTCATCGTACGTCTCCATCAGAGCTCTTGGATGACCAGGTGTGATGTCAGTAAGCAGTAATATTTCTAAAGGAATCTTTTTTTCTAAGCTGTAGATCTCAGCAGTGGGCTTAAAATATTCAGTAAACCATGTTGTAAACAGATGTGCTGTCATCCAGGCTTTTTTGTTCCATTTATAGAGCTCAGGCAGAGTATTAGAAGTCACATAATTCTTAAGGGCCCTAGAATTTCAGAATGGTCAATGAGCATTGGCTTCCAATCAAAGTCACCAGTTGCATTAACGCCTAACAGGAGAGTCAGCTTGTCCTTTGAAGCTTTGAGGCAGCCATTGACTGCTCCTCTTCAGCTATATAAGCTCTAGATATCTTCATCCAATATAATGTTGTTTTGATTACATTGAAAATCTCTTGTTTAGGTAGCCACTTTCATGAATTATCTTAGCTAGATCTTCTGGATAACTTGCAGTTCCTACATCCACACTTGCTGCTTCACCTTGCACTTCTATACCATATACCATATATATATATATATATATATATATATATATAACTCCTTCTGGAGTCTAAAATGTCTTAAATGTCAGGAAGAAAACCTTAAGACTTGGGTAAGAAAGGATTTCCTAAGTGTTTTCGTTCTTTTAGTCTTCAGAAAAGATTTCTTAAGATACAACAACAAAAAACAAAAACCCACACATTTAATATAAAAGAAAGACTGACAAATTGGACTATATTAAAATTAAGAATTTTGTTCATTTAAAGAGGCATATTGAATTACATAATGCCTAAAATTTGCTTCAGTATGATTTGTGGGAGGGGAGATAGGGGCATAGATGAAACAAGACTGGCCATGAACTGATCATTTTTGAGAATATACAAAGAAGTCCTACCAATCAGAAGAAAAGCATGAAAAACCCACTAGAAAAATGGGCAAGGATATGCATGGGTATTTTATAGATACAGATAAGGAAGCACAGATGGCCAAAAAAAAATATATAAAATGTTCAACTTCGTTTTGTGATTTGGAATACATCTCAGAGCCCCAATGAAATGCCATTTTATACCCATTCAACTGGGAAATTTGAAAGATCTATTAATGTCAAGTGCTAAGGCAGATGGAGATCCAGAGGATCTCACACCTGCTAGTATACTGGTGTAAGTACCTAAGGAAATAGTATTGGCATTATCTCATGACCACATTTCCAACATTTTACTCCTAAGTATATATGTAAAAGAGATTCTTGCACATATGCACCAGGAAATATGTGCAGAAGTATTTATGGCAGCACTGTATACAACATCAAAAACCTGGGAAAACCTGAAATGTCTGTGGGCAAGAGAGTGGATTAATAAACTGTAGTATATGCACCCAATGGGACATATACCACAATCAAAAGAAAGTATAACAAAAGAGTAATTTTAATAGTACATATACTTCCCTTTTCTAGAAATTTAAAAACAACTAAAATTGTAACGTAGGTTTTAGGAGTACATATAGGTGAGATGATAATATATAGAGAGAAAAGTAGTAGAATGTTGAGTACAGGATTCAGGATGGTTGTTACCTCAGGTAGTAAGAACCAGGAGGATGAGACTGGAAGAGCCATTTGGGTAGATAAGTTATGATAAAGTCTATTTTTTGTGGCAGGGTGATGGGTTCATGGTCACCTATCACAGCTTAGAAGGAGTGAATGAGGGCAGCTCATGTGGCCCAGAGATGTGAATGTGTCTCATCTCAAGACGGTGATTAATCCAGCTCTGTGCAATTGAGGTTGAATAAAACAAGAAAGGAGGATTAGGATGAGTGGAAAGGGAGCAGTAGCATAATACATTCAGCACCAGGAATTTGGAAATTATACATTTTACATAGGAGGATAATCAGGGTGTAGGCTAAGCAGCTATTACAAAGAGACACAAATAAAGCTAATTGCCCCAACAAGATGGATGAGCTCTTTCCCACTTTCTCTCTCTCGTTCACATAATAGTTTAGATCAGAGCCATTTAATAAAAACACATGAGCCACATGTGTCACAATATTAAATTTCCTAGTAGCCACGTTAAAAAAGGAAAAAGTGAAATTTGTTTTAACAACATATTTTATTTGACTCAGTATAGTCAAAATGTTACTTCAATATATACTCAGTAGAAAAAGTACTGATGAAATATGTTATATTCTTTCTCGCTTACTAAGTCTTCAAAGTCTGAGGTCGTTTACACTTACAGCACATCTGGGCTTGGACACTAAATTTTCATCCAAAATACGTGATCTGTATTTAGATGTCATAAAATTTACAGTTGAAAAAAGTAGTTTCACATGCTCAAGTTTTTCATTAACTAAATCAAGTGTTGGTATTTAAGTTAATTAAAATGAAATAACATTAAAAATTCAGTGCCTTCGTCTCACTGGCTACCTTTCAAGTGCTCAGTAACCACACGCGGCTAGTGTCCATCTTAATGAAAGAGCACGTCTAGTTTGTTAGTTATCAGGATGTGCTCCCCAGCCTCTTGCGTTGGATCAGCCATGTTAACATCACTTGGGAACTTGCTAGAAATGCAAATTGTGAATCAGAAACTGTAGAGGTGGGCCAAGCCAGGTAATTCTGAGGCACCCTAAAGTTTGAGAACCCATGGGAAAGCGGTCATTCAGAGACCGAGGCTCTGTCATGTTGCATTACCATCATAGTATTGTCCTCATCTGCAGGGTAGGGCTGGTTGGCTAGAACCACTTCTGCGTCCTACCTGTAGGAAGGTTACGGACCAGGGAGGAGGGATAGAGTGGGCAAGTAATTTCCTTTTCTAAAGTCTGTGACCCAAAATTGCATACCTCCTTCTCAGATCCCTTTGAGTAGGACCAAGTAGCCATTACTTAGCTGCAAGGGAGGCTGGGAATTGTAGACTAGCTGGCTGATCGTGTGCCAGCTAAAACTTGTGGAGGTTTCGGTTTCTGAAAGGAAAAAGTGGAGAATGGATCCTGAAGCAGTCTGTAATCTCACCACAACAGGTAAGTACAGATTGATTTATTTTGTGACCTAGAACTTAGCCTAGGTTTTATTATTTCATTCTATCTGATCTCCATTGGTATATTGGGTTTCTTGGAAAAGTCAAATAGACAAAATCTAGATGCATATAATGCCTAAGGAAGCCTTAAAGGTGCTATGAAATATGTATAAACTTGAAAGGTGCCAGAGATAGTTTGAGCCATGAAGATCAGCCCCTGACCATCCTTGTTGGAAGCAGAGATTATGCGTGGTGCATTGCGTGGATGGCAGAATTTACCCCTAGGTGAGATTATTCAAAGGACAGGTATAGGATGGTTTCAACTCCACTCTACAGAGATAATACTCATTGACTAAGTTGCCTAGCTTTTTCACTGTCAGGGTTTAAATAACATGTTACATTTTGTTCTTGTTTCTATTGTCTTGAAATCACATGGGTGGTGCTCCTTACTTCCAGAACACTGAGCTTCCACTCAGCCCCCTACCTTATTTGGGACTAACAGTTTCCAATTGGTCTTCAAAAGTAGTCCTGGCAATACCCCTGCTCAGTGCCTTTCCGTGCTATGTGATAGCGGTGGGGCCTGTCCTGAGCCTTGGGTGTTCTTGTTGAATTGCTCTCACTAGGAAATAGTTCACAGTGACTCAGCATATGTGATTTTTTAAAACTATCATATAATTTGTAATTGTAGCTGACACTGGATAACAAATAATTATATAAAGAGATTTCCTAATGGCTTGAATAGAAACAGTCTATGGTATACTGCCTGGAATGTATTCATTTTCTTAATATTGAGAACTGTAAATTATCTCACACTCTTTACAGTTCTTGAAGCACTTTAAACACAGCTGATTCAAGAGACCTGTTTGATATTATGAGCGTAGAAATAGGAAGAGCTGCTTCTTCAGTCTTTGGATAGATTTGAAATCGGGACCTCGCCTGTAAAAAACAAAACAAAGAAGATGAGAAAATACTCAAAAGGAATCCTTGAATTGACTTCAGAAATGAAGTACATGGTGAAAGTGATATTAGAAGTTAGATTAGCAGCTGCTTCTGTTGATGACTTTCTAATTCCTGTAAAATGGCCTTGCTCTCTTGAGACCTGTGGCCATTTCCATTGGTTTTACTTGGCCTTATTTTATCCTGGCTACTTCCTCTGAATTGGTTAAGGCTTCTCAGTGGGCTGTAAGCAGGACGCCTTCATTTCTGGCAGTTCTGTTTTCAGTGTTAAATCATCCAGAATAATTGGAATTATGGTGAATATTATTACTTACTCCAGTTGGTCCTTAAAATGCTTAGTGTACCTCATCAAGAACCCCGGGGTCCTTAATTTCTCTCCCATTTTCACAGCCATTGTGGGGGACCTCTTGCCCTCTGGGTGTAAGGTGGTGATGATGTATGTGTGGGAGCGGTGGCCGGGGTTGGATGTTCAGTGGTTGTAGCAGGAGCTTTGTCGTCATAAGAGATCTGGCCATGGACGAGCTATTTAATCTCCCTATTTTCCCGTCTTTCATAACAATAACCTACTTCATGGGTTGTTGTGAGTGTTAAGTACGGTGATCCACTTATGATGAGCTTAGCATAGTATCTAATACAGAGAAGTACCTTATAAGTACCAGCAATTAATTAGTATTATTATTCACAGTAGGTGCCGTTCTAGAGACACTGAAAATGCTCTTGGTGTTACACTTTATATATTGAAACAGTAATGGTTCTCTAGGACTAGTTTTTCTCCTTTTCTCTATAACTTACTTTATTTAGCTTTTGAATAATACTAATCTTATAGTCTTAAAAATAATATTCACTCAGATTAGTAGGAGAAAATGCAAATACTTTCCCTAACAGTTCTTAATATTAATTATAATATATATATCTGAGGTCATATCACTTACTCAGTTCCTGTGGTACATGTCATAACACTGCTTTGGAGAGTAAAATAGTAATAATAATGACAACAACAACAATCTCAACTTTTGCACTTACATCTGAATTATTATGGAGCAGGGGAGTCGGGGCAGGGGGGATACCTGTCCAATTCAGGTTAACATTGTTGAAGATTTCACAAGTTGTGAATTGTCAACTTTCCTGGACTTCTGCTGTATTAGTATTTCAGGCTGCGGTATAATCCATTGGCTTGTTACCAAAGTGCTAGATAGCTAGACAGACAAGTAGTTACTTTAAAAAAAAAAAAAAAAAAAAAAAAAAAGCTTTTTTGACTTGCGATCATTATAATTCACAGAAAGTTGCCGAAAAATGTACAGGAGGTTTCTTGTACCTTTCACTCAGTTTCCCCCAAAGGTAACATCTTCCATAACTGTAGTACAGAGCAAAACCAGGAAATTGACATTGCTACCACCCATAGAGTCTATTCAGATATGCAGATATTTTCTTTCAGTCTATAACTTGTCTTTTCATCCTATTCGTGGGATCTTTTGTAGAGGTCCAATTTTGATAAAGGTCCAGTTTATCAGTTTTTTCTTTTTACTGTCTAGGGTTGTTTTTTTCAAAAGCAGGTCTACACAGCACCTGCTTTGGCATCATCTGAAGTTCTTGCTACAAAACCCATTTGCTTGGGCCCCACCCCAGACATTCTGAATCACACTCGTGGGGATGGGGTCTGATAGTCTGTTAATTTAAGAAACTCTCTAAGATCTGAGAACCACTGATTCAGAGAGTTTGTCCTTGAGTCTTTTTTCTTCTTTCGTGACCTTGTCTATGACTGATCCCATTCATTCCTGCCACTTGTATTATCAAATATGTGTGATAACTTCCACATAACCCTCTGACGAGCTCTGGATTAGCTTCTTTGCTGGATGCTCTCTGCTGCTACACATAGAAAGTCTTTAGTAAATGGATTATTGGTTAGATGTTACTTTCCAGGACCCCTATGAATAGGATGTAGTAGAATAAAAGCCATCCTAATTATTATTTATAGATTGTCTGTCAAAAAGGCCAGACATTGGTCCTGATGGTTGAAATGACTTAGTTATATAATATTTGGGGGGGGATCTAGTTATATAAATAATCTTAGAGTTACTTGTTTCTTACTTGTACCTCTTCTTCCCTTCATTAGAGCAGATAATTTGATATAATCTCTATTTGGAGAACAATTCACAGCATTTGGTGAATATCAAGGTTTCTGTGATTGAACAACCTAATATTTAGATATGTGGTTGCTCTTTTTACAATTTTTAAGTACTTTTTTCATCAACATGAAGAACTATTCCTTGGGTGTCTTTAACAAAGCCCTCTGAAAAATGACAGTTTCATATCTGGATATTTTATTTGATGTTGGAATGTAATTAGAACCTTTATTAAAACATCAATTTTAGAATGTCTCAATTTTATATCATTTGTTTGAAGTAGTTTTATTTTTTAATTTTTTAAAAGTTGAATTCTCATTTATTTTTTAATTTAATTTTATGTAAGTTAAATTCTCATTTTGTGTGCTCTCCCTAGTCATTTGCTCTATTTAATCCATGTTTCTAGTTGCTGCAGTCCCTTAAAAATTAAATTATCCTTTTAAGATGATAGGACATGCTGGAACAGGCCTTGTGCTAAAAGGTAGCAGCTAAAAGTATGGTGAAATGAAACTCTGTTTCTTATATGTTGATCTTGGAAGAAAATGATAAGTCTAGGAAATAGTGCTTACTGGTGTTTGTGTCTTCAGACAGTACGATCAGAGTTTACCGGCAAGAAATGAAAGCTGATTTTGTCTTGGTTGTAAAGCTGGATTCACTTACTATCACAGTAGAGAATAATGATAGCCGTAGGCCATGATATCCATCCTGTAATAAGGAATATTATGTGCTACCATATCGTGATAGCATCTTTTATGTGCAACTCTCAGGAGAGTTTGACGTCAGAGAGACTCGATTTCCATGTGGGCCAGCTAGCTCTGGTGACACAGTCTCCACTAACTTCCGATGGTCATGTCAGCACCGACAGGTGCCGTGGGATATACAAGGGGATCTAGTGACAGCGCGATTGGTGTACCTGAACAGAGACATATTGTTAAGTGAGTGGTCACCAAAAACATGCTGGTAGGATATATTAAGAGTGGTACAATCCAGGAACCTTGAGTCCTCCCTGCCCCACTTGGATGTCAGAAATCGTTTCTAGTCCTGTATAGGCATGCCTTTGTCTTGGATCTCATCATAACTTGAAACAATTTATCATCAATGATTTGAGACCTCAGAATTACCCTCTTGACCTTGGCTTCTTGTCATTCCTTTTCTTATTCTTCCTCCTGCCCGACCTGGTACTTGCCTCTCCTATGGTGCCTGGCCTCCTTTCTGTCTTCTCAGTTCATCTCGTTTAGGTTTCATTGCCATAGTTTGCCCCTCAAGCAAGCCGATTCAGCAGGACTGTCTAGTTTTTATTACTTTTTGTCCTCCTCTGAGTTATCTGGCCAATCCGACCTTGAGTAAACCCTAATGTTATTTATTCTGTTATCTTTTGCTCCAAGGATAAATGACTTTTTTGCATAAATCTTCAGGAACCTGAGTTGATTTTGTTTTTCTCCTGCCAAACCACCAGAGGTACTTGGTAAACCGTTCACGTCCCTCTGACTGCTCTACCCACGTAGGGGCTCTTCCAAGTGGCTTCCCCTCTCAAGATCCTACTTCACCCCCATATCGCTGCAGAATTCTTGCTGCTCATTTTTCTAAGGAGATATTTCAAGGCCATCCAAGATCAGTTCCCTTAACTTTCATCTTTTTGCTCTCCAATTCTCTGTATTTACTGTTGTCTCTGCTTCCATTCCCTGTTTCAGACAACTTGGAAAGGTCTTCTCTTTTCCAATGCTCATCCCCCTGTTCTGCCCTTAGTCGTATACCTGCCCACTCTTGTGAGACCCTGATTTGTCAATACATCCTTTCTTTTTATAACTTAAATTTGGTAGCTTCTTACCATATGAAAATGCTCAGATCTTTCTGATCTTTTAGAGTAGGGTTTCTCAATGATTGACTATGGATATTTTGAGCACCATCAGTGTTTTATGCTGGATAAGTCTGTGTTGTAGGGGGCAGTCCTGGTATTGCAAACTGTTCAGCAGTGACTCTGGCCATTACTCACCAGATGCCAGTACCAATCTGGAGTGTTCCCAGACATTGCCAAATATCTCTTAAAGGGCAAAATTCTTGCAACCAAACCATTCCATCCATCGCTCTTCTGCTTTTCTTTTCCTTCCCGTCATCACCAAGTTTCCCTGTGGACCACTCACTTCTTATCTTTACTTCCTCACCATTCAGTCAGATCTCAGTCAGGCTTCTGACACTACCCATTCCCGAAAATGCTCTCAGAGGACTGAAATAACCTCCTGGCAGCTAAATCCAGTGACTGGTCTTTTCTCAGTTCCTTAATTTTCTGCAACTTTTGACACTGTGGCCTCATTTTATGGTATCCATCTTATGTATTCTTTTGGCTTTCCTCCTAGCTCCCTGACTCCTTTTGATCTCCTTTCTCCTAGACTTTCTAAATATAGGCACTCCCCTCTGTGTAGGCCTCTGCTGTTTTCTTTTTTCATGGTTCTCATCCCTTCTCATGTCTCTTCTGGTCACTGCTATGCAGATGACTTCTAAATATAGATTCCATTTCTCAGCTGCACTCTAGGCTTACATGTCCTTTTGCCTCTTGGGTACGTCAACCTGATCTTCTACTTGACACATTAACTCAATATATTTCAACATGCTGAAAAACAAACTCTTCACCATCACTCCTTTCATTGTTTCCCATTAATGGGACCACAGATCTTTGTATCAGTGGTTCCCCAAATGTTTATGGTTGTACACCACGTCACTAAAAAGTTTTTGTGCATGTTACATCCAAAGTATGATATTTATTAATAAATTTTATACATGTGCCATAGTGTTAAGTTTTAAAACAGAAAATAGAAATTTTACAAAGGTTAGGGAAGATGAAGTTAATGCTTAAGATTTTACCTTAAAACCTGGCATTGGACTTTGTGCTCAGCAGGGAGTCTGCTTCTCTCTCTCTCTCACTCCCCCCTCCCCCCATGCTCGCTTGCTCTCTCTCTCTCTCAAATAAATAAATAAATCTGAAAAAAACGATTTAGATAGCAAATTATATGTTATGTATCTTTAACCACAATTAAAAATAATAATTTAAAAAGTCCTTACCAGAGAACCAGTTACATAATAATTACTTACTAAAAGTCAATGTTAATAATTGTTATTATTATTTCTATACCACTGTTATTACTAATTGTCTCTATGGGCCCATTCATACTTCTCAGTGTCTTAATTTTGGTTCAATAATTGATTACCTTACTCACTGGGTCTCACAGAGTTCCTAATACAACATAGTAGGTACTCAAGAAACAGTTATTAAATAAATAATGTGACAACAATGGATTACAATCATTTTTTGCTTTTCTTCACATTAGGGATTTAGTTCTATGAAAATGGGCATGGCATATGAGTAAATACTTAATTCATTTCTATTCGATGTCGTAAATGTACTAATGGCCTTCTGTATGGATGGTTATTCAGTGTAGAAGTTTATATTTAAGACATATTGCAGATACACATTTTACTCTAGAAATTATGTTGCCACATATTGTGTATTGGCCATTTTAAAAGTTTATTTTATGACCTCTAAAAAAGGTGTTAGCATGATTGCTTGGACAAAGGTGGGATTAAGATGATTTTAAAGTTTATCTTCTGAAAGTGTAACTGAGAAGCTACGTTTTTAAGTGGGTTAGATGTGGGAAGTGTGCACTCAGAGAAAGAAAAGAGAATGCTTGGTCTCAGTCTTTCACTGCTAAAACTTTGCCTTTCACTTGCCTGCATCACCAATACCATTTGACTCTTCTAATCTCATTTCACAAAATAGCCACCTTCTCTTTGTCCTTCATTGGCTACCAGTAACCTTTTTGAGCAGTCGTCTAGCTCAGCAGCCTACTTTCCAGTAAAATGTAATCACAATTCCCATATCGCTCTTGGCTTCACTGTCTGCTCCTCCTAATTCCCCCTTTCTGCGTGAATCAGCAGATGTGGATGACGTCATCTTTTATTTGGCCGTCTCGCCGGTGTTAAATGTCGCCCTGCCAGAAGTCAAGCATGGTAAGCCTGCTTCTGCAGTTTTTGCTCTTATGAAACTGGTGGAAATTTTGAATGAACAAAGAATTTTGAATCATAGCAATTTGGTTAAAGAACAAAAAGTCAACCCAGGGATCAGATACGGGCTAGGAATCCCTTACAAACCATGAATCAGTGGTTGATAAATAAGTGATTTCATACCATCTTGTCGTGCTTTTCAAAATACTACCAGTTGGCCAAAATGTGAGTAGATATTGATGCCTTAAGTTTTTATCAAAGAAATAGTAGATGAGCTTACTTAATCATCTAAGACTTATCTTAAATATTAAAAAATGATAATTTAAAGATTTTTTTACAATAGCTATGGGACAATATGCATAATACATGAGCCACAGAAAACCTTCAAAACTGTAGTTGTATTTTTTTTAAAGATTTTATTTATTTGAGATAACAGGGGAGAGAGAGAGCACGAGCTGGGGGTGGGGGCAGGGGCAAAGGAAGAGGGAGAAGCAGGCTCCCTCCTGAGCAAGGAGCCAGGTGATGGGCTCGATACCAGGACCCTGAGATCATGACCTGCACCAAAGGCAGATGCTCAACCAACTGAGCCACCTAGGTGCCCCTGCTTGTATTTTCTTATATAAAATTTATTTATATAAGAATATTGTTAAAGTTATCCTCATATGTGTTTCATGTATTTTATTAATACGGTCATTTATATATATTATAAGATATATAAAATGGATAGCATATATAAAAGTTTATAAAATCTTTAGTGCCCTGTACCTGTTCATTCCGAAGACTTCTCTGCTTTCTCAGAATGTGAATTGCTGTAATTGAGAATGAGCACTGTTCACAGTTCTTAGGGATGATCTGTCTTCCCCTCATTGGTCTGCTCCTTGGCCGGGAGTAGACTGTATCCAGAGGTGAATGAGAGGGTGGGGATGCCAAAGAAAGCTGGACAACCTTTACCCAGTTGAGTTACTAATCTAGATTATTAAGAATGACATGGCACGCGTACTACATTTCTGTGTCATTGAATCCCACCACTTAGTTGACTTTTCCATCTGGAGGTCTCAAAGACATCTTTAACTTCTTAACATTGTGATCGAAGCCAATCTTTTCATCCCCTGCATAGCAGCTAAGCCTGTGCCCCCTGCTGTGTTCCTCTATTCAGTCAGTTGCTCCAGCCAGAAACCCAGGATCCATCGCCTTTGATGCTTCAATTCCCTCCTGCACTCCCTACCCATATTAACAGTCCTATCCATTCGTCTCTAGAATATATCCCAAATTCATCCTCTTCCACTCCCACCTTAGAAAACAAAACAAAACCCAGATCTTTTATTTGACTCCAAATTATCTGGCTCCAGCCTACAGCTGTCACTTCATTTCTTGCCTTCCTCTCTTTCCCGCTCTCCACTCAAAGGCTGCCAGTCTTTTTCTGGTCCTTGGTATGTCCAGTTCTTTCTTGCCTCAGACCCTTTGCACACACTGTTCCCTCTGTCTGGAATGTCCTCTCCTTCTTTGG
Source organism: Ursus arctos (assembly GCF_023065955.2). Taxonomy (NCBI): domain Eukaryota; kingdom Metazoa; phylum Chordata; class Mammalia; order Carnivora; family Ursidae; genus Ursus; species Ursus arctos. The sequence continues at coordinate 56,802,039 of NW_026622763.1, forward strand.
CCTCAGTGTTAGCTTAATGCTAATTTCTCTGAGAAGCCTTTTCCTCCTTTCAAGTCAAGTTAGGTCCCTCTCCTATTTTTTTCTCATAGTAGTATGTCTTTTTTCCTTCGAGCATAATCATATGCTTAGCTGCTCGTTATTATTATTGTTTTTCTTCTCTCTCATTAGACCATAGGTCCATGAGAGCAAGGGCAAGTCTGTTTGGCTTAACACCACATTCCCAGCTCCTAGCAGTATGTCTGACACGTAATAGATGCTTGGTGTATTGCATGAATGAGTAAGTGAGTATCTTTTTATAATAAGAGAATAATAATATTATTACAGTCCTAACATTTTCCCCTTGTGTGTTCGAGGTAGTAGATTGTTTTCTTGACTTGAAGGCATTCAATAGATGGTGCTACTACTGTATGCTTTTATACTTTCACATGATTCTGCATATCTTGGTGTTTGCTATTCAGAGGGAGACTACTGCTTATGCTTATTTCGTGGTTCCTGACACTTGGTTAACAATTTAATTTTAAATCACTACTGAGACTTGCCTCATATGGAAAAAATAACTTATCTAGGTTATTTAAAATGTATGAGCCCTACTGTACTGTGTAGAACAGCAAAACTAATTTGCTTCTTTGGTAGTGAAAAAAAAGTATTTTCTCTACATGTGTTATTTTTGCCTCCCACAAAGTGCTAAGTTACAGATGCAATATTATCTCTGTAATAAAAAGATCTCGATTGAATGGTAGGAAAGGCTGTAGCAGCCATATTAAAATGTACTTTTCCAGAGTATGCTCTGTTTCAGAGGTAACAGGGATGCAAGTGAGAAATGACATGATGGATTTGACTGCCACAGTTTCTTACTGGATGATTCGACAAAACTCAAGCATGTCTTCCATTGCTAGAGGGTTTCTGTAGAACCGCGTGAGACCAGCGTGGGGCATCCCTGCCTCTTTGTTCCTCTGGGATGGGTGGTTGATTTTCTCTAGATGCCTTTTCTAGGTGCAATGGCTAAGTGTGCTAGGATGATTTCTTACTGTTTTCTTCTTAATTAAAAAAAAATCATTGACTGTAACATATGGCAACCTTTTCATAACTGCCCTTCTGCTAATTTGAAAATGCTGTTACAAAGCGTATGTAGTTGGACTCTGTCACAGTTTGCTAGGAGTCTTAACTAAAAACTCAGGCTGGGGACCTACCCCAGGTTTAGAGATGATGGTTTCACTGGGCAGTGGTGTGGGACACAGAAAACAATTCAGCCACATACCCTTCAGGAGGACAAGGTTGATTCTTAGTCCAAGTCAGTGTGTGGTAAACACACTGTACACCCAAATAGTGTGTCTGACCCTGTGTGGGATGCATAGAGAGGAAGCAAATACTAGCTCTAGTGAGAAACAAGTATACGTGGAATAATTAGATCCAGTGATCTAGGCACAGGGTTGTTCTCTGCATCCACACACTCGGTGTTTGGGGGCCTCACAATGACACTATAACAGGTGAGGGTGTGTGTGACTGGTATAGTTATACCTAATTTACTGATGGGAAAACTGAGCTTGGGATGAGTTAGGATGTGTTTGTTCAAGGGGAACAGGCAGGGAGTGGCAGCTCTGGCGCCCACAGCTGTGTCTTAGACTCTGGGCCCCCGGCCTTAAGTTCCATAGTACACCCTAGAGGGTTTCAAAGAAGAAAAAGCTGTTCATGGGCCCCTGGGATGCTGGCCTCAGTGGCACTGACATGCAGCCTCTGCCCTCCTTGCCCTCACAGTTTTGGAAGAGACCCTGACTTTGAAAGCTGACTTGGTAACCTCCACTTAAAACTGTGGCTCCTTCCTCTCTCTCACTCCATGTTTTCTATCCTCCTTTTGGCATTTCTGCAGTTCTGGCCTTACCTCTGGCCCTCATCTGTCTTTCCATTCCCAGCTTTTTCCTTGATCCGGCTTCCCATTTGTGTCACCACTCTCTGTCTTTCTTCCCTTCACTGTGGGAGCATTTCCTGACTCTCCTTTCTGAATGCCATTTGCTCCTCAACCCAAATCTGCTTCTCAGTGGGATCACCAGAGGTGTCTGAGGATCCTGTTTTTCAGCCCTTACTCTCTTCCGTACAGTCTGTATCTGGAGACCAGCTGCCATTTCCGGAATGTCTCCTCAGGTGGCTTCTGGGCACCTTCTCTTTTGGCTGCATGCCTGCTGCTGTTCTTCATCCTTCAGTGCTCTTCCTCCACTTCTACCCCTTAAATATCTAAACTCCCAGAGTTGTCGCATGGTTCTTGGAGACATGAGCCCTCAATTACCCATGGGCCATCTCTGCACGTCCAGCAGCCACCCCCTGTGACCAGAGAGATAACTACCCCCAAGATCTCCAGTTCCCACCCTCTCCCTCTCCCAAGGTTCCAGTATCTATCGTATCTCACCATGCCCAACATAGAGCAGAAATTCTTTCCATTGACTATGGAGTCATTCTTCAGTTTCCCAAAATAGAAGCCTTGGTGTCTTCTTTACATGGGGTTATCAGGAAACCTTTTTGCTTTTATCTCAGAATGATTTATCATGGCCTGCTAATTGGCCTCCCTTCCAGTCTCACCACACTGCAGAATGTCTTCCATTCCGCTTCTAGAGTTACCTCCCTCGCTGTTTAGTCTGATTGTATCAGTCTCCTTACTCCAGGTCCCCGACTCCCCATTTGTCTTCCCCACAGGGCAAGGGCCAGTTCCATTGATGGCCACCAGCAACTGTGCCCTCCATGCTCAGACACTCAAAAGTGTGTGTTGAATGAATGAATCTGGTTCCAGTCTCACTTCTCCGCTTTCTCCCCCAGTGACCTGCCCCTGTGCTATTGTGCCCCCAGCCCCCCACCATTTCTCATGCATGCTCAGTTCTTTACCCTGTCCTGCTTTGTCATTTTTAGATTTTTTTCTTCCATGTTCCTTGTTTCAACTCACATTTATTTTCTCTTGGGCACCTTGTAACTTTTCAGTTCTGACAAAAAAGTTCTTTTATCTTTTTTCTGTATTTTCTTTGTTGAAGTCACTCACCTCTCATTACGTTTCTTCCTTTTCTTGTCCTCATCCATTTCTGGGGTTAATTTTTGTGTTTCTGATTCGAGGCATTTTTTTAATTCTCCAGATGCTTGTGTGAGGATATTTAAGTCAGTTTTGAGTATTGTTTCAGTTTCCTTCTGCTTCATGGTTTTGGGTGGAGAGAGTTTTCAGCAGCTCTTTGGTGTGGTCCTGTTTTTCTCTTCCCAAGCATTTCAGCGGCACTCTTCCTGGTGCAGGAGCTCACGTCTCAGTCAGAGGTGCTGTTCGTCTGATGTGTGCTGCTGGTGGTGGACGGCGAGGCTCTGGTGTGTCGCAGGAACCTTACTTTCTCTCCCTTCCTTCTGTGCCGTAGCACCACTCGTTCTCCTTCCTTCTCTCCCAGAAGCAACACTTCTTCTGAGGCCTGTGTTGTCTCGCCTTCAGGCCCTTTCGCTCTGTGGAGCTGGGGCTGAGAAACTGGGCCTCTGTGTGTGATACTTGGACACTTGGTGCACAACTTTTGCTCTTTGGGGGTGATTTTGTCTGGGCTTCATCGGCGTCCCCTCCGTGCCTGTGTTCTCTTTGCACACTTGCCTCTCTTCACGCTCACTGGTATGCAGGAGCAAAGAAATGCTTCTGGAAATTGGTGTTTCTTCCAACACTGATGAATAATTTGAAGTTTGTGGTATTCTTTGCCCCTAATTGTGACAAATGGCTTGGGTCTTGTGAAGACATTTGCCATCTTGTTGATTTTGTAGTCTTTGGGGCAAGATGTGCAGAGAGATTTGGATCCAGGCAGCCTCCATGGTCTTCTAAACTGGAAAGCTCCTGCAGGGGAGGTTACATTCCCTGAGCTTTTAGGTGAGAAACCCAAGACAGAAAAGCTAAGGAATTTGGCCAAGATGGCATGGATACCAAAAACTAGGATATAAGGAGAATTTCTCCTTTTGCTTATATCAGAGAAGGTCTAATCCGCTATTACGAAGCTTATTTATGATTTAGCAGAGGGGCAATGTAAATTATCTTTCTTCTTTAAAGATTTTATTTATTTATTTGTCAGAGAGAGAGAAAGAGAGAGAGCGCGCACAAGCAGGGGGAGCAGCAGGCAAAGGGAGAAGCAAGCTCCCATTGAGCGGGGAGCCCAACATGGGGCTCCATCCCAGGACCCTGAGATCATGACCTGAGCCGAAGGCAGATGCTTAGCTGACTGAGTCATCCAGGCATCCCTAAATTTTCTTGATAAATTTTAACAGTACTGTGGGGAAGTAAAAGTCTTCTGAAAAATGTTTAATGTTTCTTTTAAAGAAATTTCAGGTTTGGGGGTGCCTGGGTGGTACAGTCATTTTAGTCATGTTGGGGTCTGACTCTTGATTTCAGCTCAGGTCGTGCGATTGAGCCCCACGTTGGTCTCCGTGCTCGGCATGGAGTCTGCTTGTCCCTGTACCTTTGCTCCTTCCCCACCCCTAAATACATAAATAAAAAAATTTTTTTGAAAAACATAAGTGAGTCTTCTCTTTAAAAAAAAAACGAAATTTCAGGTTTGGTTGTGGGTGTGATGGTATGTAAATATGTACAGACAGTGTGGCTTTATCTTTTTACAGTGAAATGGAATTTTTTTCTGTGATTGTCTCTTGAAACATGTTGTTGAAGATCAAGAGGAATGTAATCAGATTTGTAACCTTAATGTTGGTGCTTTGAAGGTTAGGAGAGCACAGCCCCTGGTGGAAAATGGTTCTATTTCATTATGGAAGGATCAGTAACTATCACTGTCCATGCGTACAGCAGTGTCAGGTTCCTTTTACTGTGATGAAGACGTTTGTATCAAGTCTTCAGTCTTAGTATTTGTCTTGAGCATTTGGTGTGGGGATGTGAGGACTAAGAGTGTCAGGTATTTTAGAAGGAGAGATGAGAGTTCTCTCTTTGTTTCGTTTTCTATCTACACAAGTAGCATCTACTCATGCTGATATTTTGAAAAAAAAGTACAAGGAAAGAAAATCATCTGGAATCTCATTGTCTAGAATCAGCTATTATTGATTTTCGGGTATTGTTTGCTCTGCTGGTGCTTTTTGTTTTTTGGGTTTTTTTCTATTGTATATTTTGCATGCTAGTTTGTAACCTACTTTTTTGGTGTACCAGTAAAGTGTGAGCATTTTTCCAATAAATCATCTATGGCATGATGTTTATTGCTATAAATTTATTCCTTTACCTAGATGTGCCACACTTTACCTAATCAGTCTATTATTATTTTTTTGTGGAAACCGAACTTTATTTTTTATAATAATTTTTATTTTGTTATGTTAGTCACCATACAGTATATCCTTAGTTTTTTATGTAATGCTATTATTGATTTAGGTTGCTTGAGGGCATTTTTGCTATTATTGCATTACAGGGAATTTTTTTACAAATTTATCTTTGTATACACTTTGATATGTAAGGAGCAACTGACTCACCTTTTTAAGATTGCCATTTTTTCTACTTGGAAACATAGAATAAAATGTACAGACTCTCTCTATGTCTATTTGCTTTCCTTCAACTTTTCGTCTTTGTTTTGTGTTTAAGTAACTCCCTACAGGCTCATTCCTCCCCCCCCCCTCAGTTTTTCTCCCTAGAGTTCACTTTTGCATCAGATTATTCTCTTTTCTGTAACTTTGGGTGCCATCTATATGCTGTTGATACCCAGACACTGATCTTTTAGTCAATTTACAAGTAAATCTCCAGCTGCTATTATAAAATCTGTAACAAGCTGTTTGATTTATAATCTCAGAGCAGGACTGAAGATTTATCATCCCTCCCACTCTCCCAGCAGGAGAGAGTTCTGAACCGCAGAGCTGAGTTATCTAACTGCCTACTGGACATCTTGCCTGAGGTCACCAATAGACATTTCGAACATCAAGTGTAAAAAAATAATCATAGTCGCTAACATTTTTTTTGAGAGTACTGTGTGCCAGGAATCATGCCAAGTGTTTTATATGCATATGCCCTTTCTGTCATAGTCACATAGGTTTACCATATTTCCCACTTTACAAATGACAAAAACAGACCATAGCAGGTGACATAGAGGCTAGTAAATCTTCCTTTGTTCTTTATAGATAAGCTGGCTGGTTTGCAAAATGGAACTCTTGATGCTTCACCCTATAGTGTCTTCCTAAAGTATTTCTTATCTTGGTAAAGGGTGAGCTATCTACCCAGGAGCTCATGCCAGGAAATTAGGAGACATCCTTGGTATCTTTTTCTCCCTCATTTATTAGTATCTCCTGTTGATCCTATTTTCCAAATACTTCTTGAATCATGCCACTGGTCTGCACACCTACTGTGCACACCCCACTCCCCCATCCAGGCCACTGGCTCATCCTTTCTCAACAACTCCTGACCCTGCTTCTGTTCCTGCCGCTCAGGACTCATCCTCACCCACAGAGTGGTCTTTATGTATTCAAATCTAATCCTTCGCTGCCCTGGTCACAGCCTCCCATTCTCTTTCCAGCCTCACTCTCACTTCCCTTGAGGAGGCCACACTTTCTTCTCCTCAGGGCGCCGGCACCTGCTCTTCCTTCTGCCTGAAATGCTCCTCAGCTCCGTTCTTCACCTGAATAACTCCTGCTCCTGCTTCTGGTTTCATTTTATTTTATTTTTTCTTATGTTATGTTAGTTACCATACAGTACTTCATTAGTATTTGATGTAGTGTTCCAAAAATGTCACTTCTGCAGAGCAGAAGCCTTCTCAGATCCTGAATGAGGATTCCTCTTTAGATTCTCAGTCTCCTGCCATTCACCCTCACAGCACTGAACACAGTGTATAGACTCCTAATCTTAGATTTAGCCTCATCTATAATATAATCTTAGACTCTGTGGGGTTATTTATCTGATAACTGCTCCCCTCACCTGTCAATGCCCTGAGAAGTTTGTGTCTGTGTCTATTTTTGTATCCTTGAACCTCAACCCTGAGCACAGTCCTTGGCACATAGTAGACGTTCACTGAATATTTGAATAAAAAAAGCATGAACATACTGAGTTCTGACTGCATCTGCAAGTGAAGTGAGCTGGGACGTCTCTTTCCCGTGTCCAGAGGTGTGGGTGTGTAGCTGATTTTCTGTATTTGTCCAGCAGGAGCCAAAGGACTGCGAGCAGGGGACCCACCTTTAGGCAAACAAGGGAGTGGCAGGCTCAGGGAGTAGAAGATGATACATAATGGAGGAGTAAGACTCAAAGGAGGGAAAGAAGAACCGCAGCTCTGCTTTTGTCCCGGTGGGAGAGCCCATTGTGATCCCTAAGAGGGTTTGAAGGATTGAATTAGTCCCAGTTCTTAAAGTTTTGATTTGGTAAGCCATCTACTCTGTCAATATTGTGAAGTCAGACTCAGCAACAGTTACTATGAGTTGTTTTTTTTTTTCTTCCTGCTCCTCTCAACTAGAGGGATATCTGTGTTTAATTTTCTATGGCATAACATTTCATTAACTGTGAGTGTGCCATTTCTGCTTACAAGGGCTTTCCGTGGAGCAGAAAGGAGATTACAAGGGGCCCTTCATGCTTGATTACTGCAGAGGAGGCCGTATTCAGCAGGAGCCTCTCGGAGCCCATAATCTGTCATTCTGGCAATCTGTCCTCCAAGGTGTCTACGTGGGACTCTTTTAAGGCTCAGAGTCATTTCGGTTTTGAAGCCGTTGTTCTTTCTGATCACGCACCCTTCCTGCCTACACCATGAAGTCCCAGAACAACTGTGTTGATTTAAATTCTAAATTTCTGTAACAGTGACAGTACCTCCACAGGCGCTGACACCGAATGGAGACGATTGCCGTATTCCTGCTCTACTGCTTTTTCTTCATCGGACTACGAGTAATGTGGCAGCAGGCGTCCTGGGCGTGTGCTTGTCATTATGTCATGCCACCTTTTGAAATGCCGGACTCTGAGCAGAAAGTCATGTGCTTTCTCATATTTCCACGCTTGTGTATTTCTCCTTTGGGTTCTTAAGAATATCTGAGGCGGAAGAGTGGTGTGTTATTGAGCCTACACTTGGCCATATGAGCTACTACACCAAAAACGCTCCCTGGGCACTTGAAGAGGGCAAGGGATTAGCAGAGATTGGCAAACCCTGTCTATAAAGGGCCAGATAGTGAATATATGGGGGTTCATGAGCCATATGGTCTGTTGCTCACTACTCAACTCTATCGTTGTAATGTGAAAGCAGCCATAGACAGTACATAAATAAATGGGCATGGCTGTAGTCCAATAAAACTTTTATTACAAAATAAGCAGAGGGCAAGATTTGGCCCATGGGCCACAGTGTGCCAATGTAATTAGCATAATTGCCCAAACCAAAACATTTAAAACAGGGAAGATGTTTTGGATGAAACAAAAAAATAAGAGACTTTTGTTCTTATATGGTCGATGGTTTTTGTTAAACAAAAAGGACTGACTTAGATGCCCTCTGTATCACAGATAACAACATTGGTACAAATTTTATATGCAGAAGGGCATAAATTCTATCCCATTCCTGATAATTAACGTTAATACTTCTAGACTATCTTTGGTCAGCATGAATTAGATGTCTGCTCTTCCTTCCTTCCTGGCGTGATGAGATCATGACACGACTCCATCCTAGTTTTGGATCTTCTGCTAAAATAGTACAACCTCTTGATAAGCAGTACATTAGGGATCCCCGCATGTGATAACAGCCCCTGGTGTGACTAGGCCACTGGTTTCTGCAACCCTGAACATTTCTGAGAGTGGACCGTGGATAGAATCTGTAGAAGGTGGCAAATATTGGCGAACATTCAAGCCGCTGTACACGAGAAGTTGTTACTGCTGATGAGTTTCAGGGAATGCTTTTGAAAGAGAAGTATAGAAGTGGATGACAAATTGAATTGATTGGGTCTTTTTTGTTTTTTGTTTTGTGCTTTGGTGAGGAAACTTCTTCCAGGAGACATGAGAATTTCAGACATTGATAATTAACTTTGATGTGGGTAAAGGTTTGTTAGTAATTCAGTAGTTTAATGAAATTTTAGACCTAGTCCAACCCTGTCCATTTCACAGGTGGGGAAAGGGAGGTTATCCCAGTAATGTCATCCTGCTTATTCTCATAACTCGCTATATTATCTTCATGCTGTGTATTCTAAAGGGATAAATTCAGAGTCAACAAATCAAAAGTGGATATAACCGTTAGTGTGTTCTTTATCGGCATGTTGATTTTATCCATCATCATAGTGGAGGTGGGGCTGCGAGTTGCCATATTTAGTAAATGAAAATATAGGACACCAAATTAAATTTGGACTTCAGATAAACAAGGATTTTTTTTAAGCATAGAAGTTTAGTACAGAATGCAATATTTGGGACATACATATACTGAAGGATTCCTGTTTATTTGATATTCAGATTAGTTAATAGATGGTTCTGTATTTTATTTGAACCATATTGGGGGCCATATAAACTGGGGGAAATATAAACTCAGAACCTAAGTCTAACGGTGAAGGTTTTATGAACAGGGTGATAGCTAGAATCGAGTTTTAGCTTGAAGCCTTGATTTTTCTTGAAATGACCAGTACTTTGGTTACAGTGTTGTGTAATGTGCTCTCGCATAACAAAGGAATAAGAGGTGGGCAGTTTCAGTCATGGTTTTGTTCAGTAATTTCATAAACAGCAGCTCAGATGGTGTTCCTTGGGCCATTCTGAAACCCAGCAGTTGGCAGGGTTAGCCAGCACTTTTTGGGGAAGTCGTGTGGAAAAACCCAGACATGGCGCTTGAGGCTGCCTGAGGAGGAGGGCAGCAGGTCACATCATGCAGGGCAGAAAGGCCAGGCTGGAGAAAGGCCATGAAAGGCGCGTGTTCGCCTAAACCAGGTCTTAAAAGATGTTAGCACACTGAAAGTAGGCACTTGGTGCATACGTCTATTATTTGAAGATAAGATGAATGCAAGGCAATGTATCCAAGTGACTTTCTTATATTTTCGAACTAGAATGTGCTTATTTAAAACATCACGCTGGCATGCTTATTTACTTTGAAACTTGAACCAACACCAACAACGGCACACCAGGCCAACCCGTTAGTCTCTTCAGGGTGCACTCTGACTCTTGGGAACTAGACTGGGACGTTAGAATTGAGTTACACCACTTGTCTCTGTCTCTGTCCCTCTCTTGCTGTCACTGCCTCTCTTTCTCTTTCCCAGTGCAAGTTGTATTTTGTGATAATTGTAACTGATGAAGGTTAGCTTAACAGACGAGTTAATAAAATAAAACAAAGGAATGGTCCGTATGTCCACTGGGCTTCCCTAAGTTGAATATTAATGTGCCTTAACATTGAAGAGTCAAATATTTAGAAGTCCAGCTTTCTCATTTCTTTTTTTTTTTTTTTAAGAATTTATTTATTTGACAGAGATAGAGACAGCCAGCGAGAGAGGGAACACAAGCAGGGGGAGTGGGAGAGGAAGAAGCAGGCTCATAGCGGAGGAGCCTGATGTGGGGCTCGATCCCATAACGCCAGGATCACGCCCTGAGCCGAAGGCAGACGCTTAACCGCTGTACCACCCAGGCGCCCCCAGCTTTCTCATTTCTAAGTATAATGGATTCACGTTAAGAATGTAATTTTCTGGGGCGCCTGGGTGGCGCAGTCGTTAAGCGTCTGCCTTCGGCTCAGGGCGTGATCCCAGCGTTCTGGGATCGAGCCCCACATCAGGCTCCTCTGCTGGGAGCCTGCTTCTTCCTCTCCCACTCCCCCTGCTTGTGTTCCCTCTCTCGCTGGCTGTCTCTCTGTCAAATAAATAAATAAAATCTTTAAAAAAAAAAAAAAAAGAATGTAATTTTCTTATCCCTAATGTTGTGATTTTATATGAGCTCGTGAACATTATTTTGGATAGTCAAGCTTCAGTGGGTTTTGTAATAGGTGAATCTTAATTTTAAGCATGTGAATTATCTACATCATTTAAGTTCCTAAACCAACTTCCTTCTGGAGGGTGCTTTTAGGCTTCTTCTCTCAGCCATCAGGTTGATGTTTGTACAAGGCACTCAAGCTTTTCTTAAGGCATTAAGTTTTGCATTAGTAGGAAGTTTTGCAAAATAAATCTTATAGTAAATAAAAGTAACATTTATGTTATCCATCCTTTTGATTTATCAGTTCTATTACTATTTTTTCAAGCAGGAATTACTGAAAAATGAATAGATACACCTCATGTTTCTGTTGAAAGAAATATACTAATAATCTCAAACATTCCAAGATGGAATGTTAGTCTATTAGTAATTAAAAATCTTCATTATTAATTTGTTATGTTTATGTATTACTTCACAGCTTAGAAGTTACTTTTATTTCCATTGCCTCATGTGGTACTTGGCAACAACCCAACGTTATTTTGAGTGAGATGTGCAGGGATCATTATCTTCAGTTTATAGATAAATAAAATGAGGTTCAGAAAGGTTGAGACTTGCCAAGCACCCGAGAGCTATTAAGTACTGGAGAGGGGATTAAAGCTGTAGTCTTTTAAAAAGACCGTTGGCATGGGAAATTTTAAACATGTACAAAGTAAACAGAATAGTGTGGTGAACCCCCATGTACCCGTCCTCCAATCTCAACAATTATCAGTATTCTGCCACCTTAAATCATCTACACCTTCACCAGCTCTTACCCCCACATGGTGATGATGATAGTATTTATAGTTTTTACAAGTTTATATACATTAAAAAGCACTGACCTTAGCTATATGGTTTTGACAAACGGCTATATCTGTGTAACCTATACCCCATAAAGACAGTTCTGTCTCCCCGGAAAGTCAGTTCCGTCATGCCCCTTCTCAGTCAACTCCCCACCCTCCCTAGGTAACCAATGTTGTGGTTTTGGTTTTTTTGGTTTTTTGGTTTTGTTTTTTGTTTTTTCCTACCAGAGATTAGTTTTGCTTGCTCTTAAGCTTCACAGGAGTGGAATCATTCAGTACATACTCCTGCGTCAGGCTTCTTTCGTTCAGCATCATCGTGGTGAAGCTCCCATCTTTTGACCCAAAGTTAGGTGGTTTGTTCAGACTGGTGCTATATTCCTGTCTCATGGCTATAGAAAGATTTCCTGAATGATACTCCGAGAAAACCCAGGTCCTGGCCTCATTTCATCATTGCTTAACCTCACATAGGGAGATGAACGTTTTTTCTTTACGTATGAAGGATCCACCGTTCCCTCCAGTGAGAGCACATTCTGTTGGGAAGGTTGGTGGTGGAGGAGGTGCTGCACCGCGCCCTGAGATAATCTGCCTGTCGCTAGCCAAGTCCTGTGCCTATACGGAATGCTTCCCCACCCCGTAGGTCCCCTCCCTACTAATTTCCCCTGATGTTGTCTGCCTATATGTTTTTGGAGGCCTCTTGATCAAATTCCATTTGAGTTTGTGCTGATTTTTTAAGGTCAAGTACTGATAATTGTAAGATTCAGAAAGCCATTTACCTGTCTCGTCATTTTTAATGGGATTACTTAACAGTTTAGTTTTGCTAATTAAGTAGAAGAGGAATGATCAAAATAGTGGTTAAATTACTGTACCCAGAGCTTGCATTTCATTTCATTTAAACGAAATCAGTGAGAACGCAACATTAGAATTAGATCCAAATGTGGTTTTCTTCTGTAGGGAATTTTCTTTGAATTCTTTAACTCAGTTATCTCTATTTTAGGTTACAGAAGGACAACACAGACCAAAAAGATGAAAGCAGAATTACCCTTTCTTTTCACTATTAGGGGATATATGTGTAAGGTTTTCTATAGGAAAGGCTCATAAGTAGAGTGGTGAACCCAAGGATGAGTGAATTTATAGGTGCCTCTGGCTCCTTTGGCAGACAAACAGTTTCTTTCCCAGAGAAAGTTTATACACTGATGTTGCTGAATTACTTGTAGTTTTCTTTAACTGATTGAAAAGAAGAGAGTCTGAAAGGTAAAATTAACTTGGTTTTATTCCATTTGCTGTTTGTGTTAAGTTTGAGTCGATAATAGTGGATGATCCATTTCCCCATGAAACCTTTGAAGGATGTGGCTGCTTCTGGTGATCATAGCACTGAGGACCATTGCTGAGATCCTGTTCACTCATTAGGACATGCCGCATGGTGATCTGAATCTAACATTCTTCCCCAGTTATTAGCTGGCATGCTTCTACAAAGAGAAACTCTTCTGTATCAAGTTCTCACTTATCCTGAGGCGCAAGCTTGTAATAGAAAAGCAAGATAAATGCTGATTCTTTCCCTTTATTTACCAGTTTCAAAATGAGTGGGTTAACTGGCTTCCTCTAAAAGTGACCAATAACTTTTTAAATGAATTTATGGATTTCAACACATCTGATATGTTTGAATCCATTTGCAATCATTATTCTGTTTGATGATCAAATTACCCAGTTTTTGGCTGGGGGAGCCTCTTCTAATTGGCTTCTGAATTGTGTGTATTTATGTATGTATGTATGTATGTATGTGTACATGTATTAATCAATCATTCACTTATTTATCTTTCTACTTATTTATTTAGAATGTCTTTGATAGACAAGATGTACCAGGCTCATTGTACTTTTTATTCCCAGACCTCAATTCAGCCATTTCTCCAAGGAGCTCCTGTTCCTTTTGATGGAAATAGTATTTCAAGACACAATATGAACACCAGGGGTGGTGATTGCTGCTGGCTAGTCATTATTTCTAGGGCCTTTCAGGGGATGAAGTTGGGAAATTAAGCAAATTGCTTCATGAGTTTGGACTGATACTTCCAATTCAAATTAAAGATTACTAACAAATGGTGATTGGTTGGAGAAGTGTGGAGTGAGCTAAGGAAATAATTATAAAATCACAGAAAATGGAATTGCAAAGGGATCTTGAAATATATGATCTGGTTTTCTGCCTACTTCTTTGCCCTTTCACAAAAGCTGCATTTGAACATGTCTGAGTAGAGAAAAGGATCAAGAAGGTGAAGCTCAAATCTTAGTCACTGGCTTCAGCCGTACAGGAAATGGCTGGACACCTTGATGTGAAGTGATTTATGTGAAGTGAGGAGATCAGAAAACACATTATGGCAGTTCAAATGGAAAACTTTGTACTGAGCGAATTTCAGCTTCGGTTGACCCTCCTTCAACTGTTTTCTCACTTTGAACTTTTTCTTGGAGAAGGGCTTTTATCTTTAGAAATGAGATATTTGGTGTAGGAAAGCAAGGCAAAATTAACTGCCAACAAGCCCCTCATTCCCCTGTGGTTCTGGCTTATAGTCGGGAAAGCTCTCTGCGTCATTTTTGTCAGATTTCTCCTATTGAGCTGAACTTGAATGTTGTTGTGGTTATTTGAGAAGCAATGTGTGAGAAAATTCGACTACTATTTTGTATTCTACAGGGTGGAGGCAAGAGGCCCAGGCTTCAGTGTCCCCTGGTTAGTCTGGAAGGCATCTGTGTTCATGTACACATTCAGTATCTAAGGCAAAACCTTACACATATGCAAGTTATTATCATAATGAGAGATGCAAACATGAATATTTACTCCAAAGGGAGTTTCAGAATTAAATACAGATGTACATTTTTGTTCTTTGCTAGAAAAATTGCTTATAAGAGTTTAAAACGCCAGTCTCAAAAGTATGTCTGCTTTCACACTGAATATCTACAGTAAATGAAATAAATGTGTTAAATACTCTCAATTGTTTTAGTATTAAATTTTCTCTAATGCTTTTCGCAAAAGGGAATTATTTTGATGGGGAAAAATACAAATATGCCAGCTTTTTAAAAAAAGATTTTATTTATTTATTTGAGAGAGAGAGAGCATGAACGGGGGGGGAGGGCAGAGAGAGAGAGGGGCAGAGGGAGAGGGAGAAGAAGACTCCCCTCTGGGCAGGGAGCCCGATGCGGAACTCGATCCCAGGACTCTGGGATCGTGACCTGAGCCGAGGGCAGATGCTTAACCGACTGAGCTACCTAGGCTCCCAAATATATCAGCTTTTAAGGTTTGTAACAGCATGTTAGCTAAACTCTATTTCATTATTATTACTCAGAATCTGTCTCCAAGGGAAGCATTTCATGAATCAAGATACATAAATGAGGGGCGCCTGGGTGGCACAGTGGTTAAGCATCTGCCTTCGGCTCAGGGCGTGATCCCGGCGTTCTGGGTTCGAGCCCCACATCAGGCTCCTCTGCTATGAGCCTGCTTCTTCCTCTCCCACTCCCCCTGCTTGTGTTCCCTCTCTTGCTGGCTGTCTCTATCTCTGTCGAATAAATAAATAAAATCTTTAAAAAATATGTATATATTAAAAAAATACATAAATGAGGTGTCATTTATGTTTATTTTAAGCTTAATATTCATTTTTAAAGAGGAAATGTTAATATTTTGAAAAAGACATCAGTGAAATGCAATGTCATATGGACAAGTTTCCTTTTGATATATTTTTTTAAGATTTATTTATTTTAGAGAGAAAGAGAGCATGTGCAAGCAGTGAGGGGGTGCATAGGGAAAGTAAGAGAGAGAATCTCAAGCAGACTCCCCACTGATCAGGAGCTCCTCAAGAGGCCTGATCCCATGACCCTGAGGTCATGACCTGAACCAAAATCAAGAGTCGGAGGCTTAACTGACTGAGCCACCCAGGTGCCCCCTCCTTTTAATATTTCAACAGAAAATAGCTTAATAGCCTCTCTCTGTAAGACTGTGAGATCCAATGGATTAAAGGTGGAAGAGGCTGGCCTTCATTAAAATTAAAAACTTCTACTGTGTGAAAGATAATGCCAAGAAAATGAGAAGACAAGCTACAAACTAGGAGAAAATATTTGTAAAGGACATATCTGGTAAAGGACTGTTATCCAAAATATACAAAGAATTTTTAAAACCGAACAATCAGAAAACAAATAACCTGATTAAAAAATGGGCCAAAGTCCTTAACAGATACCTCACCAAAAAAGAGATATAGATGGCAAATAAGCATATGAAAACATGCTCCACACCATATGTCATGGGGGCATGCAAGTTCAAACAGCGAGATACCACTGTGCTCCTATTAGAATAGACAAAATCCAGAACACTGATAACACCAAATGCTGGTGAGGATGTGGAGCAACAGGAACTCTCATTTGTTTCTGGTGGGAATGGAGAATGGTATTGGCTGCTTTGGAAGAAAGACTGGCAGTTTTTTACAAAGCTAAATATACTCTTACTATATGATCTGTAGTCACTCCTTGGTATTTACCCAGAGGAGCTGAAAACTTATGTCTACCCAAAAACCTGTACAGGAAAGTTTATAGAAGCTTTATGCATAATTACTAAAACTGGAAGCAACCAAAATGTCCTCCAGTAAGTGAATGTTTCAGTGGCATGTTATCTAGCACTAAAACGAAATGAGCTATCAAGTCATGAGAAGACATGGAGGAAGCTTAAATGCACATTACTGAGTGAAAGCTGCCAATTTGAAAAGGCTACATACTGACTCCAACTATAGGACATTCTGAAAAAAGTAAAACTATGAAGGCAGTGACAAGGTTATTAGCTGCTCAGGGGTCGGAGCGGTTGGGCAGGAAAGGGATGAACAGATGGACTCTGAGGATTTGTAGGACATTGGAAATACTCTCTAAGTTACTGTAATGGCAGACGTCATTATATATTTGTCCAAAGCCACAGAGTGTACAATAACAAGAGTGAACCATAATTTAAATTATAGACTTCTGGTGCTTATGATGTGTCAATATGGGTTCATCAATTTAGCAACTATGTGAATTGGGAGGGAATGTTGGTAATGGGGGAGGCTGGGCCCATGTGGCTGCAGGTGCACGTGGGAAATCTCTTTACTTCCTCCTAAATTTTGCTGTGAACCTAAAACTACTCTAAGAAGTAAAATCTTAATTTTATAAAAAGTTCTGGGAGGGAAAAAAAGGTGCTAGAAAAAAAATTGGAATCCTAGGGTTTCTATATCTCTCAGTGTTTTTTGGAATTCATATGTTGGGAAATATGGAATAGAGGTGAAGAATCAGAATTGAAATTCAGAGTTGGAGAAAGTAGGTCCAAACCCCATATAACACTCAATATACCCAGCGCTTGGTACTGTATTAGTTCTCGTCTTATCAGGAGTTCCAGACTCGGTCTTTTGTAGACATAGTTGCAAATTTATAATGGAAATGGAACGTGTGTTAGTGTGATCCTGGACAAAAGTGCAGGTAGAATAGACGCTTGGAGCCGGAAGGAGCTTTGGGATCATCTGGTAGCCTAACATCTTCAGTTTATAAATAAAGACACCAAGCCTCAGAGACGCCGCTCAGTGACTTGCAAAGCGACACACTTCAAAGCAGCAGGGCTGTGACTTGAAACCCAGACATCCAACTCCTGGTCAGTGTGTTTCTCAGCTGTACTGGGATGCGCGGTGATCGCGCCTTTCTCTCTCCGACCGCCTGTCTTTCACACCTTGGTTAGGAAGCCTCAGGGCTGGCAGAGATGCTCAGGTGGAGGTACATGTGTGCTTTACTCACGAGACACGGAAATTCTCAGTACCTTCCAAAATGAGGATGATCAATTTAAACTTGGCCGCAGGATATCCTTGAAGCCTCTGACATTGTGGCCTTTTGCCAAGAGCTTTTTCCTCTTGTTGGTGAGAGTCACACCAAGCCCATATTTAGAATAGAGGACAGGACGGTAGCCTGGTAACAGGAGGCTCAGGGAGCTGTCCAGAGTAGGGGGGCTCCTTACATGATGACCCACGGTCGGGCTGTACACAGAACGCTCTTCTAACGCTGTTCTACGCCGTGAATGCGATTTGCTTTGTTCCTTAAGGTCTTCCGGTTATTCTTGAGTTATGGAAATGATCTAACCAGGGAAAAGTAAAATCCATAAACATATAAAAAAGTAAATTAAGTCCCTTGAAGTTACTTGATCAGTAGCATCGTTCCGCCATATAAATGTCAAAACTGATCACCATGCCAATACAGTGGATTTATAAGGCATCGTCTCCTTCAATAATTGGGCTATAATGTATTCGGCCTGCAGGCAGTACTTGCTCTGTGGGTGCGTGTGAGACCCTCACAATAATTGCATAATCTCCAAGGGGTCCCTGGGCCGTAGGTAGGGAATCACTGGTGTGCAGCTCAAGGGGGGTGTGAAAACTCAAGAGTATTATCAGTGGGACACAGTGGTTGGGGTTTTTTTTTTTATATGTTACTTTTTAAGAGTTTTGTACTATTTCTGTTTAAAAAGTGTGTGAATGTGTGTGTATGTGTGCAAAATGACTAAATACAGCCCCCAAAATTTGCACAGAACAATTTAATTTAGTTCATGCCGTTTCAAGTTGTAGGACTGACTAACTGTCCCACAGCTGTAGTAGAGGTCATGGAATCTTTGCTAGTGGCTTTGACTTGAAAGATTTAGGCCAGCTCTTGGAAGTGAGGCAACACTTTGGGGGTAAGTGTGAGCAGGTCAGCACGCTTCCCTGCTATCACTGGCCTCCATCTGATAAGACTGAAGCATGTATGCACTAGACTGTTTATTCCTACCAACATTCATGTGGTGAATCCCTAACCCCCAAAGTGATGGTATTAGGAGGTGGGCCTTGAGAGATGATTAGGTCCTGAGGATGGAGCCCTCACGAATGGTATTAATGCCCTTATATAAGAGGCCTCCCAGAGCTCCCTTGGCCCTTCCACCTTGTCTAAGCCCCCCAGTCTGTGGTATTTCTATCTGGCAGGCCTAATGGACAATGTCAGTGTACTGGGTCCTTCAACCTTTCTCTTTCACTTTCCTTGTCTCTTGCTCCCCTTCCCTCCTCTACCCTTTTCATCACCTCTTTC
The DNA here is from genome assembly GCF_023065955.2 of Ursus arctos. Classification (NCBI taxonomy): domain Eukaryota; kingdom Metazoa; phylum Chordata; class Mammalia; order Carnivora; family Ursidae; genus Ursus; species Ursus arctos. The sequence goes on from NW_026622763.1 coordinate 56,820,768, forward strand.
CTTTCCTTTTTTACTTCTTTTGTGCTGCAGGTATTTGAGCACCGTGGAGCTGTGTGAAGTTTATAGACTAGTGGTTAAAACATGCACCTAAAAAGGGATCACAGAAATCTCTATCTGCCAACTTGCTTCAAATGCTGGGGCAAGAAAGTGGTGCTGTGAGATGCTGACAGAGAGAGAAGGCCCTGCCTGCAGGATCAGAGAACGTTCCCTTGGGATTGATGGTTGGGCTGAGTTGGGATTAGCTAGATGATGAAGAAAGGGAAAGAAGTGTTTTCCAGGCAGAGAGAACAGAATGTGCTTCAAGAATTGAAAGGAAGGATGACTGGGGTGGGTGGGGCAAGGACAAATCGCACTGAGGTTTGTAGGGCTGCCTGTTTGGAATCTGGTCTCAATCCTAATCCTCAATCTTCTGTGAAATGCTTCTTTGTGCCCAGCTGATTCAGGGACCACTTTGCACCCAGCTGACTGCATATATGTGTTCTCTGATTTTTATGGGATGCCTCTACCCCTACAGCTCTTCACTGGCTGTGTTAGTCAGCTGGAGCTGCTATTAACAGAAGCTGGCCACACAGTAGGTGGCTTTAACAACAGATACTTATTTTCTCAAAGTTCAGAGGCTATAAGTTCAAGATCAAGGTGCCATTGGGGTTGGTTTCTAATGAGGACTCTTTCTGGCTCATGGATGGCCATCTTCTCACTGTGTCCTCACATGGTTTCTCTATGAGCTGGAGTGGGAGGGGGGTTGAGGGAGAGATTGATCTCTACTGTCTCTTCCTCTTCTTATAAAACACAAGTCGTATCTGATTAAGGCTCACCCTTCTGACCTCAATTAACCTTTATCACCTCCCTAATGGCCCTAGATCATATCCAAATACAGCCATGTTGAGGGTTAGAGCTTCAACATATGAATTATGTGGGCACATATTTTTAGCATGTCACACTGACCTGTCACAACCTGGAGCATGACTTTTTTTTTTTTTTTAATTTTATTTGTTCATTTGTCAGAGAGTGGGAGAGAGAGAGAGCACAAGCAGGGGGAGCAGCAGGCAGAGGGAGAAGCAGATTCCCCACTGAGCAGGGAGCCTGATGTGGGACTTGATCCCGGGACCCCGGGATCATGACCTGAGCCAAAGGCAGATGCCTAACCAACTGAGCCACCCAGGTGTCCCTGGAGCATGACTTCTTTTTTTTTTTTAAGTATTTTATTTATTTATTCGACAGAGATAGAGACAGCCAGTGAGAGAGGGAACACAAGCAGGGGGAGTGGGAGAGGAAGAAGCAGGCTCATAGTGGAGGAGCCTGATGTGGGGCTCGATCCCATAACGCTGGGATCACGCCCTGAGCTGAAGGCAGACGCTTAACCGCTGTGCCACCCAGGCGCCCCTGGAGCATGACTTCTGATGATTGTCCCCAGGATAGTACCTCATGATTTACAGTGGACAGGTATCTCGGAGGAGAACAGATGAGTAAAAGCCTGCAGCATTTGGGCTTCTCCCTTTGAATACCAGAGAGAGAACAAAACAGAAACTGCTTCTATGAAGTCAGCACACTCCATCATGAAGCCACAGGGCTTGTGGTGGATCAACTTGCTCCGTCTCTGAAGTGGGCGTAGCTCTTGTGAGGGCAGCTGGTGCTCAGTGGCTGGGATGCTGCAGGTCAGCAGGAGAGTCAACAGGAAGCCTTAATACATGGAGAAAGGCTGACACTTCCAGATGCAACCTGCTGCCTCGTGACTTCAGATGATACCAGGTAGCTTCAGAATCATGTGAGGCTTGCCATCAGTAACAAGACCACAGAGAAGAAAATTATGAAAATAAAGTCATCCCTGGTTCTTGCCCTTTCTGTCAGATCAGTGGTAACTATTGTTAAGTACATTCAATTATAGGGCTCATGCTTTTTCTGGAACTTTTAAATTAATGACCCTTAGAAAAGTCACATTTAAAAAGACATATTGGGGATTAAAAAAAAAAAGACATGTGGGGGAGATGAGTAGCCTGGCATCCTACACGTCATTCTCAGGGGTATTTCCTGGGTGTGTGGATATGCAATGGCATCAGCAGGACTATGAGCACTGTGGGAAGAGGAAGCCAGAGAGGCATGGCATTTTTTTTTTTTTGCCAGTGCATTGAAAACTATCAAAGCAAGGTTTATCATTTTCTCCTTGATGACGCGAGTCTATCGATTACATCTGTACTTTCCCTACTTGAACTCTTCCACATTCTTATTATAGGATTCTATAATAGGATACAATCATATAGAATGAATTTCACTCTATTATTGGCTGAAAGGGTTAATGAAAGAAAGAAAACTTAGAAGAGCGTAAGCCACATCCTACACTCTACTAGTAGATAGAGCTTATGTAAATATGGACTGTGTACTATCTGAAGTGTTTGACAGATTTACAGGCTTCCTAGGAGGCAGAGAAAAGTGAAAATCCGAGGAAAAGAACACTGGCCAGGAAACGCAAGGCTGAGAGAAGTACCGTGGTGGTGATAGATTAATAAACAAGAAATTATTGAACACATACTGTGTATAAGACTGTGCCTGGCACTTAAGGTCATAGAAGGATTTAAAACAACCAAGGACTTTACATTTTAAGTTAGACCAGATATAAATTTAAGCAAAATATAAAATTGTCAAGTAATTGAAAAAAGTACAAATGAGATGTCAGAAGGTGGTGTATGATTTATTGCCAAATGAAGAGTGCTGCCAGTGAACTGATTTTCTCCAGTAACATCCAAACTCCATCACAGCGAGGACCACAAATGGCATGCTTGCAGTGGTTAGTATAGCGGTAGGCATTCATTAATTAATCAAGGTGAGGGAACACTGAACTTTTTAAAGTAAGGATGGTGTTTTTTGCTTGCTGTTTGAAAGGTGTAACTTATGTACAATAAAGTATGCAAATCTTAAGTGTAGGCTCACTTAATTCTCTCTCTCTGTGTCTATGCATAAAACCATCTCCAGATGAAGATCGAGAACATTTCTAGCACACTGGAAGGTTCTGTCACACCTCTTTCAGTCTGTACTGCCCAGTAATAGCTGCCATTCTGACTGCTGTCACGGCACTTAAATTCAGCCAGTCTTTGAACTTCAGGCACATGGAATTATATAGCGGTCCTCTTTGTGTTGAGATTTGTCCACGTTATTGCTTGCTGTTGCAAGCGTCAGTAGTTCATTCTTGTTCACTTCTGTGTATTAGTCTTAATGGGCATTTGGCTTATTTCAGGTTTGGTGCTAGTAGGAATACAGCTGCTATGAACATGTTCAGCTTTGTCTTTTGATGGACGTAAGCACTCACTTCTCTTGAGCACCTATCCAGTGGGATCGGCGGGTCAGAGAGTATTACTACCTTTAGCAGATAGTGTCAGACATTTTCCCAAAGTGGTCATCCCACCTTACATTCCCCCCAGCGATGTAAAATAATTTGAATACAGATTCTAAATTGTTTTTATAGGTTTCAGTAAAGTTCATTATAACCCAAGGAAGGGAGGGAATGCATTTTTCTCAGTGTTAGTATTGCTCATATTTCCAGACTCTAAGCTCTCGGGGCCAGAGCACAACATAGGCATTCAGTCAGTATTTGAGTGGATCCTGAGATAGGTCCATAGTTTAGGAAGGAAGGTGAATATGACAGCAGAGCCTAGTGGCAACCAGTTATTGAATTCTGACCTTTACAGATATCAAGGCTCTCAGCTTTATCCCTTGCCAGTTTCATGATGTCATTCTTTCTACAATTCTAATGGAGTCCGCTCTGTGCCAACAAGTCTTGTCCTACTGTCGCTGCTGAATAAATTTAAGGCTGTCCAGCAAGGCCCCTAGTAACACAGTTGCTGGTCCAGAATGGGTTGGTGACTGAGTGGGACAGGTTTGTGGACTACACGGTGGTAAGGGAAGCCTATGATAGGGCCTTGCAGCACAGTTGGGGGTGGGCTCAGGTCAGGTCTATACCAGGAAAGTACAGGAAGCAGGCAGGAAATGCTTTCCAAGAAATTCTTCTGTTTGGTTCTCTTATCAAGGAATAGGAAGAACCACCAAGTATGACCAGGGATAATTTGAGTCTGGAAATATGTACAGTGTGACTGTTGGGGAAAGCTGCTTTAAAAGCTTACATTGGGGGATGCCTGGGTGGCTCAGTCGGTTAAACATCTGCCTTCGGCTCGTGTCATGATGCCAGGGTCCTGGGCTCGAGCCCCGCAGAGCCCCGCATGAGGCTTCCCGCTCAGCGGGGAGCCTGCTTCTCCCTCTGCTCCCTGCCCCCCCCACTTGTGCTCTTTCTTTTTCTGTCAAATAAATAAAATCTTTAAAAATACATAAAATAAATAAAAGCTAATATTGGGTACCTCCTACGTACCAGGTATTCTTCTTTCCTCGTCATTATAGCCCTATGCAATGGGTACTCTTAGAGGCCCATTTCACAGATACGGAAACCAAGGAACAGAGAGAAGACATAACTCTCCCACAGTCATGCAGCTAGAGAATGGGAGAGCAGGATTTGAATCTAGAAGCTTCCAGAGGCTGGGTTCTTAGCCACTCACTGCACAACAGCTGCCTATTAGGGTACTTTAAACTTTTAAATTCATAGTCTTTATTTCTAGGAACCTCGTAAAAGTTGGGTATATGAAATGAGCATTTCACAGATTTTTACATGTCATTTCTCCCTGGGATGGCAAACTTGTAGTCTGAAGAAATTTGACATGTAGAAGTATTAGAATAATCCAATGATCTCAGTTTTTGAAAAGAAAAATTTTAACCTAGTATTAGTTGATCTGTATCAGAAGGCCTGTAAATTAGCAGCCAGACATACGATTCAATAACGTGTCTGTATTTTTGCATAAACTATGGTGTATGCCATGAGAACTAAAGAATAATTCTGAAATCCAGAAATTTGAGAGCTAAAAAACCATTTACCAGTTGAGCGTCTGCCGTGTGGTACGTGCAGTACTAGGTCCTGGACACGTATTATCTGTAATCTCCAAAGCAACTTGAACTAGGTTTCATTAGATCCCAGATCCCCACTTTTCAGATGAGGAAGTCGAGGATCAGAAAAGCCAAATAACCTGCCCAGTTTCATAGCTAGAAAGCATCACCATGGGAATTTGAACTAAGCCTGTTTGACTCCAAGACCCAAGCTCTTTCCGTGATACCACGCTCTTCCACTTATGCCCAAAGGAAGCACTCAATTTCAAGGAAGTTGCTGCTCTGTAATAACATAGTTCACCCTGCTATCCCCATCCATTTTTTTTTTAATCAGTCTATGGCATCAAATTAAATTTCCAGAAGAACAGTTTTTGAATTGTAATGGCATTGTTCCCTGTCTCAACATTTTAAAATGTATTCTGATTTTACTGACAATACTATCTATCTAAATACAGGAAACTTCAGTCGTAAGAATGCTAATAGACCTGATTTAGTTGTCAGACTTTTTTGTGGTCTCATGAGCAAACAAGTAAGTTACTGTGGAAACCATATAGAAACCTAGATGAATTGATACGGTAAGAGGCCTAAGAAATGGGGCAGCTTGAAATAATTTCATCAAAGTAGCATAGGGGATAAAAGAGAATGACTTAAAGAGAAATTAGGCCAGGGTTATTCAGTTAAGTCATAGATACAGTTTATACAAATCATATATTTGTTTAGAGTCTGTTTTATCATTTAAACCATTGTGTAATTCATAACGATATCACTGTCAATGTTTACCTAATTTGTTAACCTAAATTTTTAACCTTATTCTGACCTCCATTTGCATGTGGTGGTAGATTTGTACTTTAAAAGAGTATATGTAATAGTCATTTTAAAGGCAAGTCGGATAAAATGGAGTCTCCTGGTATCTGCCCCAGGGATTCAGTTGCCATTCCAGTAATCCAAGAGACGCCAGCAACATGATATTGGAGAACGAATGTTCCAAATGTCATTGATACAAAAGCCATATCAGGTAGAGCACCCAACAGAAATTTCCCATTAGCACGACTCTGAGTCGGGCCATCCCAGTGAGAGCGTTCTTTCATGTGGGGTTAGGGCTTAGGTCATGTATTCTTTGCAGGATTGGGGGCTTAGGAAAATTACTGATGTCTAGGAGTGCGTATGAGAACTCATTTATGTAACTGCTTGTAAACTGAGGAGGCAGAGCCATGTCCTCTGTGAACGCAGGACTGCAGACAGTAGGCAGCTGTCCAGTGGTCTGGCGAGAACATACGGATCGGCACAGCCCTGCGGCATCACCCCAGACTGAAGTCAGCCTCTCCTTTGTGATCCAATAAGCGTTTGAATGAATGCCATCCAAGTGGCCTGTTAGGGCTCGTGAACCGCTGCCCGAGCAGTATCAGACTGCCAGGGTTTTGGGGTTCTTTGGTTACTGTTTCTTTCTCTTGGCATTTGTGGGTTCTGTTATGGGTCAGATTTTCTGATTTTTGCATTTTGGTCCTTGAATATTTAGAGTGTAAGGCGTATTGGACATGATGATTAAAATGATTATTATATACATAGGTCTTGAGAGCTCTTTAACCAAAGCCCAGAGGCGACCAGTATTTTGAGCCTGTAAGCAGAGGAAACACAGGATCAGCGAGCCTCTGTGTTCTCTAACTTGAAAGTACATTATCAGTTGCATGAGTAGGAGGGAAGCTTTTAGCGCACCACTGTTAGTCGTCGTTGGCAAGTCACCGGATGGTAAATGTGAATGGCGGTTTCTTTGCCCTAGGAGTGGCATTAAAATTCTCATTTCTCAACTTCATGAGAAAACAAGTCTTGCTGCATATCTTTTAAACTGAAGCCTTTGTTCCTTCAAAGTCATTCTGTTCCTGTCCATTTGGTTCCCGTGGCCGGTCACAACGAGCTTTACCACACTTCAGCAAAAAGTCTGAGTGCCTGCCATTGCAGGTGTGCCCATGGTGCAGTTGGGCTTATGAATATGAGCCAGATGTGAGCATTGTCCTCAAAGAACATCCAGTCTGGGGAAGAAAAGACACATGTCTCAAGAACTCTGATCAAGATGGACTGAGGAAAGTCCATGAGGTACTGAGCAAGGATTGTGAAAGTTAAGAACTGGAGGATTCCTTCTAGCTAAGCCATAGGAAATGTCTCCCTGTCACCCACACAGGGTGTAAAGGAAGGGTGGGATTGAGATCTTGGAGATGGAAGGGGAGACTGTTTTAGTTAGAGGAAACACACACACTGGGTAAAGAGTGGGTACATCTGGGGGAAATTACTAGGAGTTCTGTTGCGTTGAAGATTTCAAGAAGCCTGTCGTGGAAGATAGAGTTGGAAAGTCAGTTGGGGTTGGGTCATGGGGACCTTTCACGCTAGGATAAGGAATCGGGGTTTATTCTCTCTTTTCTTCATTTCAAACTCTAACACAAGTGTGTGACTTTACAGTCTGATTATTAAGTGTGATTATTAGTAGAAAGTAAAGTGATCCTTTTGGCAGTTTGTGGGAAATTACAAAAATTGTGTTACACAGTGGTATGGGTCAGAATGGCTTTTTTAGGCTGAAAATTTTCCCCAGAGGCAGTGCTAAATATATCCCATAGCCCTGTCACTACGGTGGAAGTCAGCTACGTCCCACAGCCCTTATTTTGGTTCCTCCTTAGGTTAAACAATGTGAGGATCTATATTTCATGGGCTTTTTGTTTTTTTGTTTTTTGCCAGGTAGGTGGTGCTAAAATGCCTAATACCCCATTTCTCTGGCAAGCAAGCTGGTTTGTTTGAAATATGAGTCATTAAGCTCCTTTATCTTTCCTCCCAATTTCCTACTTTGCATTTTCCCTTCATATTGGGCACTTTGTAAGCAGTGAGGTGGCTCATTGATTTGCTGCCCATAAAAGAGCAGCCCTGGTCTTTTTTCTATTCAAAAGAATTATTATAGTCTACCTGTGATGTGCCTTGGAAATATTCTGAGCTGGTATTTTTAGCTATTGGAGGCTAACAGGAAAAAAATCTGAATTTTATCAGTTAGGATAGAAACACTTTTCAATTGATAAAAACATTAGTGAAAAGGGCTATCTTTGTTAGTGCTCTCTGGCTGATTAACTCTGTTGACTAAAGCTTGAGGCTTATATGGCAAGGTCAATTAGGTCTACTCTGTGGTTATCTCTCAGAACCTCTGGTCCTGGCCATTGATTTCAAAAATAATTATAATAATAGCAAGCACTTACATAGCTTTAAGTGCTATACATATAAACTCACTTAATTTTCAGAATAATCCTAAATAGTAGGTATTATTACTGTCTCCGTCTTTACAGATCATGAAATTGAAAAGCTGTGTGATTAGCCCAGGGTCCCATTGCTGGTTACCGGCTGAGCCAGGATTTAAATGTAGACACTTGGGTTCCTGAGTCTTTACTCTTGATTTCATTAAAAGCCAAGGACACCAGTAAGAATGTCCCCAGACTTAAGTAAACACAGTATGTGTCTTAACATTTAAGGCCATTTATTTTGTATGGCAGAAAGCTTTGATTTAAGAAATTTCACACCACGAGCGCCTGGGTGGTTCAATCGGTTAAGCATCTGCCTTTGGCTCAGGTCATGATCCCAGGGTCCTGGGATCGAGTCCTACATCGGGCTCCCTGCTCGGCGGGGAGCCTGCTTCTCCCTTTTCCATCTGTATGATGCTCCCTGTGCTTGTGCTCTCTCCCTCTTTCTCTCTGAAACAAATAAAATCTTTTTCAAAAAAGAAGAAAGAAATTTCAGACCAGTGTTATGATACATAGACACCAGAAATCTATTCAGCATCTTTTGTCGCCCACGCATACATAGCTAGACTCCTGGGCGAGGCTGCACGGTGGTGACATTTGAGACCTGAGCCAGGACTTCAAGGATGTTCAGGTGTTCAACAGGCAGACAAGAGCACCATAGGTACAGGGAACAGCACATGGAAAAGCTCAGAGGTGAGGTGGCATTCAGTGTGTATGTTTGGTGGAAAATAGGGTGTCCAGGTATCTGAAGCAGGGTGGAAGCCAAGCAGAGTGACAAAGACGCAGTGTAAGACTGCAGGTTGTACCCTGCAGAGTTCACCTCGTCCTCTCTGACGGTGACTTTCGTTTTGATCAAGGACTCACAAATTTTTATACCCAGTGTCAGAGGCTTCCCAGGTGTTCTGATGCTCACCTGTAGGTCCATAGACCCCTTTCCCCCAAGCAATAGAGGCTAATCGAGAATCAAGAATAACACAGTCAAATATATGCTTCAAGAAAGGGGAGGACTCTGATGGCCACGAAAGTGCCTGTGGGGGGGGGGGGGGGAGTGGTAGGAAGTAGAGACATCAGGAGGCAGGTGCCCGTAACCAAGGCTGGAGATGGCCGAGATGGCCGAAGAGCGATGTTGGGGGAAGATAACGTGGGAAATGGAAGTGAGTGGACTTGGGGTGAGCTACATGGGAAGGTTGCAGATGAAGTAGCTAGAAGAAACTGCAGTTTTCTAGCTTGGTTTGAGGCTAGGTAGTGATATCACTAAGGAAAGCTGGAGACAAGAAAAGGCAAGGATAGACAAAGGGGCAAGGGTAGAAAGGTAAGGGGCTTGATTTTTAGACCCACTGCGTTTCAGGCGACCGTGATATATTCCACGGACAGTTGGAAATGCAGTCTGGAGAAGAAGTCAGCATTGGAGAGAGACTTAGCCATCTCCCTAGCAAAGGGTAGGTTGAAGCCCTCGGAGTTAGGAGTTAGACAGGGCTGCCCCGGGGGAGCCAGGGAAGAGGAGGGCACCAGAGGAGCAGCAGTGAGGCTGGCCGGGGCAAAGGGGCGCTGGGGAGAGCAGCAGCAGCGGTGCACCGAGCGTTTCCCGAGCGCAGGGTCTGTTCCGGACACTGTGCCTGTGTTAGCTTGCTTACTCCTCTGACACCCCTGTGACGGAGTCACACTTTCCACGTGAGGAACCCGAGTCACCTTCAGTGGTGAATTAGTGGTGAGCATCAGTGAGCCGGCGATAGTGAATTAAGCTAGCTTTTCTCATAACTCTTTTCTAGACTTAAATATAGATGGGTAAGCTTTGATGACAGTATTTCCTTACTTTCCCCCCTGGTTCCGTGAAGTAAATATAGTATGATCATCAGAATTCATGAAGGAAGCCTGATCTGAGACTGAGACTTCCATAAATTTCTGAATTCCCTGGCTTTCTCTCACGTGAATATTCTGTTAGGATTCTTGCATTTCTTAATATATTCTTAGTTAATAGATTAAGCTTTCCCTGAAGTTTTTTCTCCCAGTGAATGAGCATTTTGGGCATTGGATGGAGCACTTCCTGAAATGGTTTCATGAGTCACATTTTCATGTTTCCTCTTAGAATAGACATTGGGCTCATTCTTAGTGGTGATCTGAGATTTCACCAAACTGTACATCCCATTCTAATCTACCCACACTTGTCTTGTTTCCTTACGTGCATCGCTTCCTCAGAACCTCTCCACTTTCTTTTCCTTTTTATCACTACCCTAGCAGTAGAGATTTTCTTTGGAGCCCATTTTCTCAGAGTCATTTTTTTGCGTCAGTTCATCAGTTATGTACTTTGAGGAACAAAAAACAATGAAATCACACCAAGTTGCCACAGCTGGGCTATCTGCTCAGCTGGGGTCAGCAAGCTATAGTCCAAGGACTGAACACTATCCACCACTTTTTTGTAAGGGAAGTTTTGCCGGACGGAATGTAGCCTTGCTCGTTCATTTGCATATTGCCTCCAGCTGCTTGCCTTCTGCAATGGCAAAGTTGATTAGTTGCAACTGCATGACCCACAAAACCTAAAATGTTTACGGATTTGGACCTTAACAGAAGAAGTACTAACTCTTGCTCTGTAGCATACCACTTTTGGAGGATCAGAATATGTCCAAAGCATATTTATAGTGCTTTACAGGTTTTTTCTTTTCTTTTCTTTTCTTTTAAGATTTATCCATTTATTTGAAAGAGAGAGTGAGCAAGTGGGGGGAGGGTCAGAGGGAGAGAGAGAATCCTGAAGCAGATTCCCTGCTGAGCGCAGGGCCCCCATGACCGGAGCTGAAATCAAGAATTGACCATTTAACCAAGTGAGCCACCCAGGCAACTCCATATAGTGCTTTAGAATTTTATTTTACTCATCTGATTAATAGAACCATTGAGTAGCTTCTGTAATATTTGTTTTTTGGATATAAAACGGACATTGTCAAGTAAATAATAAAATTGAAGACTCCTTTAAGTAATATATAATCAGAATTCTTACCTGTATAATCAGTCATCTGAATTTTTGTCAGCATTGACAAAACCATTAAATTTGGAAAAAGAAATTTTCTTTGAATCTTTAATAGATGCCAGGTCCTTAATTGTGCTTGGCCTTTGGGATTTGGAAAAATATAACACTTTCCCCACCCTCAGAGAAATACGTGTCAATTTAGACTAAGTCAGCTATAAACAAACAAAAAATCTGGAAAAATTGGCCTACCTCATAGAAATACAACAGATTGAGAAAATGTGCTGAGTAAAATATTTCCGTTTATTAGCATGTTGACCATATATTACTTCTTCAGTTATGTTTCTGAAAAAATGGTTGTGCTTTATTTCCCACTATTTTGCTAACACAAGAAATGCGTGATGCCAAATAGGATCCCCTTCTGCTCTATCAAATATAAGTTCTTCACATGTCCCTCCTGGATGCCCGCTCTTCCAAGTAGCTCTGCCCTCCTTTGGGGGCTGCTAATATCTTCTGAGGTCCTCTCTTGCCTCTGGGTTCTCTTTCCTCAAATTTCTTCTCCTGGATCAGCCCCACTGATGCATAATCACATGGTTCCCCTGCTCTGAACTCGACTCCTGTTCTCTACAGCCCACCTAGTGAAATCTGGTCCTGTACTAGCATTTAAGACCTTCTACAGAAGTCTTTGTGGAAGGTCTTAAATGTTCCATACCTCCTCTCTGCCTTTCCTCCACCCGACCCCCTCCTTTTTTTTGTACCCTAGACTCTGAGTACTGGAATACAGTCTGTGCTTTCTCATCTGTTGATTTTCTTTTCTTTTTAAACATTTTTATTTATTTATTTGACAGAGACAGCCAGCGAGAGAGGGAACACAAGCAGGGGGAGTGGGGAGAGGAAGAAGCACGCTCCCAGCGGAGGAGTCTAATGTGGGGCTCGATCCCAGAATGCCGGGATCACGCCCTGAGCCGAAGGCAGACGCTTAATGGCTGCGCCACCCAGGCGCCCCTCATCTGTTGATTTTCATACACTTTTCCTCACTGTTTGCAATGTCCTTCATCCACCTCTGCTTTTGTCCATTTCTTGCCTGAATCTACTTATCTTTCAAATTCCTCCTCGTTTGAGCAATTTCCCCCATCTACTTTCCACCTGCCTCATAAATTCTAAGCTAGAGTGAATATTTTCATGCCATGAATATCCATAACATATTTTCTGGTTTTGTAACTTAAAAAGATTATTCATATACTGTATCCTGTTATCTATGGCTAAACTCTAAATTTCTTTTTTTTTTTTTAAGTTTTCTTTATGTAAGTAATCTCTACACCCCACATGGGGCTTGAACTCATGAGCCTGAGATCAAGAGTTGCATGCTGTTCTGACTGAGCTAGCCAGGCGCCCCTAAACTAAATTTCTTAAGGGAAGGAGCTTTATTTTTGTTGATTGTTACATTTCTATATTTCTTTAGTGTCTGGTTTTAATGTCTGTATATAATAACTGCACAATTGACGTAGTTTTGAGTGGATAAATTAATCAGTGCTTAATGGCAGATGTGAAAACTCTGTTATGTTGTATCAGATGGTGAATTTTAACTTATTTGATATATGGTAGCAATAATGAGATTAGATAAATTTCTGAATTAAAAATCAGCTGTTCAGTTATTGACAGGAAAACCGCAATAATTGCTGGGTGAAAGTGCCCACAGATCGTGTTTTTCATCTTCAAGAAATTACCCCAGAACAGCTTGTTTTCATAGACTCTATAGGGTTGTAGCATTAAATCTATTCTCCAGGGATTTAGACACCGTGTAGAAATCCTCAGTGTATTTGGGATTATCACAGGTAAGAAGAGAAAAATCAATTTCTTGTCTAAACCCTGTTGTCAGTGCAAAAAACAAAAGAGCAAAATCTTTTTACCAACTAAGATATTTAGTGGAGACAGTAGCCAGAGTAAACAAGATAATGAGAAAAGGTCTTATGCCATAGTTTAGGCTGCAGTTTTCTGGGAAAGCAATTTAGGATGTTTGACCCTAAATAAAGACCAATCCATCTTTGTGAAAATGATGTGGGCATTGAGTCAGCACAACGGGACACCTAATGTACAGAAAATAGTAAAAAATGTCTCATGTCTAAATAAAATCTTTAAAAAAAAGGGGGGGGATGCCTGGGTGGCTCAGTCCTTAAGCATCTGCCTTTGGCTCAGGGCGGGGATTGAGCCCCGCATCAGGCTCCTCCACTGGGAGCCTGCTTCTTCCTCTCCCACTCCCCCTGCCTGTGTTCCCTCTCTCGCTGGCTGTCTCTCTCTCTCTGTCAAATAAATAAATAAAATCTTTTAAAAAAAATGTCTCATCTCTTATTTTTGTTGTGAAATGGACTTTGCTATGTAGACTGCTAACTTTGTGAAAATACTCTTCTACTGGTCTTTCTGTTTTTACTATTATAAGAATCTTTTCTTATAATAGTAAGTCACAGAATGATGGAGCTTGTTTTATCTTGTCTCCATTTTGCATTCTATGCATTAACTTAGTAGCTACACGAGACAGTCTAGTGTTTGATAGAATACATCCTATGCTCTGAGGGGCCCGAATAAGAAATGAGTGGAATGTGTGGGGAGTGTGCTGGACAAGAACATGGTGTATAGTGGGCAAAATTCAGACCGTGGGAGGATTAGTCACACAACTTACAGGAAGAATTCTGTTGCAAAGATAAAGGATCATTTGCTTCCTGAATGAGCCATTCAGAAGGAAACTTTGCCAAATCACTAAACTCCCTGATGAGATTCTGCAGAGGCTCCTACCCAAGTACTGGTTGGTATAGAAGACTTTGTTTGAATCAGCCTTTCCAACCTTTATAATTTCTAATTTATTAATTGCTTAGGTGGAAGGTGTTGGGGCAGCTTTTTGGTCTGCAGAATGTATCGTTAAATTAGAACATGATTCCTTTCATGTGTTACGAAAAAAAGCAGATATAATTTTTTAAAGCATTAATTTTGGTCATAGTTTTAAAAAGAAACAACCTCTTCCCATCTCTGAGTGTATTTTTAACAAGAGCTTTAAGAATTAATCTTCGATATTTGTTGTCACAGGAATAATCAGACTTGAACTTTATAAGCTTTGTACCTTTGGACTTCTGCCCTGCACACAGTTTATGTGTAAAAAAAAAAACCTGTACAGTTACTTAATTAAATAAAGTTTTGTTGTCACTTGGTTAAACTTCTTGGTTTCTGAATAAAACAATATATTAGCCACCTGCAAATTTGAAATTTGAATGTGATGATATAAATCTTTCTGTCCTAATCAAGTTTTTGAAGCTGAATTAAAATAATTATTCCTAATATTTCTGGCTTTAGTACCTATCAGGGATGATTGACTATATCTGAACCACATGCTGATAGAGTGCTACTCTTTAATCAGAGTGGTCATCTCCCCGCCCCCCCCCCCCAAGCTTATAGAAGGCACTACACTTTATTGTGGTTGCTGTCTTTTTGAAAATTGCACAGAATGTCCATTGGAACATTCACTATAGTCTCAGAACAGGCCAAAACTAATTTTATTCTGTGACATTGCATACACAGTGTGTGAAAATACACATTTTTGTGCAAAAGGAACAATAATAGATTAATTTCTTACAAAGTACATACATATAAATAGAAGCATTGTAATTTTCACTTTTACCTCACACTGTGTGTGGGGAACTAAGGTCCAGTCCTTGCTTCTCAGACTCAACCCAGTCTGATAGGGGAGATAAGAGGTATAAGCAAGAGGTAAGACCGAGACAGCTGTGTATGCCAGTAGACTTGACCAAAGTATCAGGTGTGATAAGTTGCTTCTTTTAGCAGAGATCAGTGAAGGCACTGGGGGTTGTGGTTTTGAGCTAGGTTTTGAAGGACATGTAGGCAAAGGAAAAAGAGATGAACGAAGTGGAAAGATGCTCCTCAGGCTGAGGTCTGATGTACATAGTCTGGCAACAAAACACGTATGCCATCTGGGAATTCCTTAGGTATGGTCAGCAAGATTCTGCCTTCTTCCTGCCTGTTTTCCTCTCCTCTGCTGCTGTACTGGGGAAACAGAGAGGAAACTATGATTTTACCCCATGGTCATCTGTTCTCTTTTACTTTCCCACTTGCCCTTTCAGGATGGTAAGAGGTTATGGCGAGTAAGACTAGGGAAGAGGAATGGGCGTGGGCGAAAAGAAACTCTAATGTAGTGTGGGGGAGGCGGGGCCCTTTGCCATACTTTTCTTTCTTTTCCTTTTTCACAGCTTGGCAGAGCCCATCATAGAAAAGAGCAAAGAAAAGTGGGGAAGGGATTTCCTGCAGCTGACCATATTCAGTCTGCCTATAATTATGTGGGATTAAAGAGCATGGATTGAGTGGTGTTTGCAGAAAATAAACAGGTATCATGCTGAGCATGCAAAAATAATCTTGATGGACCCTGACTTTAGTTCTAGGCCATCATCACAGTCATCAATTACATCTTATTCAGGACCTGTAAGATGCATGGAATTGTCTTACAACATAGTAGAGATTTTAAAAAACCATTTTTTTGTAGAGCTGTAGGGGGGTTTAAAACACCCACCTTTTTCCCCGGAAGAATGGTACTTACAGGAGCCAGCACAGCATAGGATCCTGAGTAGACCTCAATCTTCTTGCTCTTCCGTGAGGTCATCGTCTTTCAGAATACGTGTGTGTGCATTAATTTTTTTCCTTTTCCATAAGTAAAAAGAGAAAAACGAAAACCAAGTGAAAGAAGCAGCTTGAAAAATGATCAAAGCTGGGGAGTGATTTTTAAAGCTACCTTGTGAATAAATGAACCCGCTAGAGAGGTTTATGGCTTGAAGGAAAAAACCGCTGTCATATTTCCGGATCAGAGTTACTCATGTGACTTCTACTTTGGAGTACTTACCAGGTTTTTTTTTTTTTCTTTCTCCTCCTCCTCCTCCTCCTCCTTCTTCTTTTTTATTTTGCCTTAAAGTTTAAAGTGAACATTATCTTTTCATAAAATATTCTTTGCCTTCTGAGAAATAATGTCAAGTTGAAAACTATTCTTCGATAGCAGAGTCAGCTCTTTCTGCTGGAGGATTGTTCTGGGAGTTTGGCAGTTGCACTCTGTATGGCAAATTATAGACTATTAATGAGTCTTTATCAGGGCACGGTGATAGTACATTTATATGCTTATGTGGTGAAACCACTTCATACTTACTGGTTTTAAAAACTAAGGTTTAGGGGCACCTGGGTGGCTCACTCAGTTAAGCATCTGACTTGATATTGGCTCAGGTCTCGATCTCATGGTTGTAAGTTCAAGCCCTGCATTAGGCTCTGTGCTGGGTGTGGAACCTACTTAAATAAATAAATAAATAAATAAATAAATAAATACTAAAGTTTACATTTAATTGGAGGATTAAACATGTTTCTGGAAAATATGCTTTGTCCCCTTTTAGAAAATATTTGTTATATAAATTTAGAGTTTTCTTACTCCAGACTCTGGATAAGATGTCAGTTATGAATGTTACTGATGGCTGGCGGGTTCAGTGGCTGCATCTTTGAGATTCCATAAGACTGAGCAAAGGAGGTAAAACCTGAGACACCATCCCTTATGAATTTTGTCCTCAAAAGATAAATTGGAAGGAATTTCCCGATTGGTCATCTGCAGCCCCCTGAGAAGCTCATGAAAGTTCTGCGGGGTTGTACTGTATGAGTGTAATCTCTCTTTTTCAGTTCTGCCCCTTGCCACAAAACAGCAAGAGAAAGAAATCAAGGAGCCACTCCTGTCATCGACCATATCACCCTAGACAGACTGAGTCCCAGGGAAAATAGCTGCTGGCATTTGAGGATAAACCACTTTGAACAGCTTTTACCTTAATGCTGACCTGGAAGGCTTTGACTCCTGGTTACAAGGTGAGTTAGGAGAACACAAGCTTAAGATCAGGAACAGGGTTAGATTAGGCAGTGCTTAATAACAGCAAAAGATTAGTGAGACATTACCAGATCACAGGAAGGTGCTTCTTTATATATTCTTTAATGTGTATATCAGACCAAAAAGTAATATGTAGTAATCCTGGTTGTGTTTAGGCATCTTGAGAAAAAGTTCTGCTGGATTTTTTTTTTTTTTTTTTAAGGATAGGAAGTAGAAAAACGTGTCAAAATATTTGTTAATCTTTTTCTATCTGCAGCCTGACATCATGTAGAATTGACACCACCCTTCCCTTCTGGAGTAATAAAGCTGCAGATATAAGCCTACAAAATGAAATGTTAACCCTGCTTGAATTATATACATATATTCACACACATGCATGCACGCACACATTCTGAAAATGCATCCACTTTTTATAATCTTTCATAGAAAACAAGTAGCTGATTTTCTTCTTTTCCCAAGAGATTGAAATAACTAACATGGTATCAGCAGTGCTTACTATGGGGGCCCCTTGTCATCTTTGATATTTGCAGTTACTATTTTCAGAGCCACTTCACATGCGCTATATGATATCTTAGGCTCAGTGACTTTGGTCTTCACTATTTGGACACATTCCTCCCAGTTATACAAAACTTTCTACTTTCTTGAGATCAGTGACACCCAGAGTAGGGGGGTGTACCAGTAGAGTTCTTGGGGGCTTTCACAAGCTGTGTGTCCTCTACTCAAACTCTTATTTGCCCTGGGGCGCGGGGTGGTGGTGGTGATAATTTAGACATCTGTAATTTGGGAAACACCCCAAATCTGCTGATACTGCTCCTACCCTTTCCTTGCATGGACTGGTTCCTCTTGGTAGAGCAGAAACCAAGGCTCAATAATTTAGTGTAATAATCATAGTTATATAAGAAGCTTTCTGTTTATTACTGCATTATTTAAAATTACACTTTAGAGCAGAGCTTGCAAACCAGCAGCCCATGGGTCAAATATTAGACTATAATCTTTTAACCTGTGAACATTTTCTTTTTTAAAATGTAATTAATTGCCAACATTGGACAATCTGGAAACTTCACAGAAAAATCAGACACGTAGCTTCTCTTGGAAGATTAAAAATCTGGTCTTGTTACTATGCCAAGGACTGAAGTTTGCTAATCTTTATGATGCCCGAAGTATTTAATGCAGCCAGCCTTACAGATTTCTGTTACCTGCCTCGGTGCCTGTAGGCTTCTGCCATCAAGTTTCCTGCTTTAGGCATCAGTTTCTTTTCTCCTTTCATGAAGTTACTTCCACGTGCTTTACACATGACATGCTGTTAGTCTTTATTCTTGTTTGGCATTTTATTACTTTATATAAAATATGTTTTTTTTTAAAATGGTGTTTTTCTGAGGTTAAGCTCACCCCTCCCAGACCAGCCTAAGAAGAGGGAAGACTTTTCCAGAATCACAATGGTATTGCTCTTAGTTTGGAAATCTGATTTGCATAGTGATGAGGTTAGAATCATTCTTTCTAGACCTTGAGGTTGTCATTTCAGAGTGATATTTTATGACCCCAGAGGTCCAGCTCCTGATCTTACTGTTTTCGTCCCTGGGAGGCAAAAGTGATTCAGTAATTTGGCCTCTTTTTGAATGACACGCATAGGGATTAGAGTCCATGTACTAGCCCCCTATTCAATCCAGACACCAGAGTGATTCAGTGTGCCATCTACACTTGTAGAACTTTTGACCTTGAGAAATCTCACCATCAGAATCAGATGTCCCTTCAAGCACAGTCGGTTGTAGTCAATCACAAATTGTCTCTTTCTGCATCTTTGATTGCTGTATATTGTTGAAAGCTGAACTAGTTACAGGGATGTTCCTGTTAATTTGATATTGAATCAAGCTTTTATACGGTAATAAAGAAATTTAACCACAAAGGCATTTCAAATCATAGGGTCCTTTTCTGTCCACATTAGCTAAACCCAAACACTAATTACTTGATCAGAGTTTACAGATGGAAGAAACTGACTCAATCCCCAAACAGCAGTTCTTGTCCCAACAACTCATTTACCTTCTAACTGGTAGTGCCTGTTACTTTAAGTAGATTTTAGGCCTCAGGATATCCACTTTTAATGTTGAAGCAGACAAGACAGAAGGCCAGCGGGTTTGGATGTTTATTTTGGGTAGTTTAGGGTCCTGGCTGCATTACTTTGCTCTGTCTCAGGAAATTTTCTAGGCCAGTGTTGCCTAGGATCTCTTGACACTTGACCACAAGCAGAGATGAAATGTACATGAGTCCCTTTGACCATCAGATTTAAGTTCATGGGAATAAAGTAAATGGAAATTTGTTCTCACACACATTTGCTGAGTTGTGAGTTGACTACGAGACAGAAATTAAACTCTTCTTTAAAAGGAAAATGTAGGCGATTAGCATCTCATTTCCTTTACGAAACGTGTTTGTGTTGTTCTTTCAACCCAGGAATTAGTTTGTATGCATGTATCCTCAGGAAATATTTCAGAAAGCCCCCTTTATCTCATTTTCTCGGAGTTCCTGTTATTACTTCCCCATTCCCTCTTACTTAACCAAGATGGAAAAAATGGAGTAGGGAGTGCTTAGAAGCCATTAAGGACCTATAAAACAGGTTGAAATGCCGTGAAAAAGGGAAACTCAGTAAATCAGCTAACCAGTCAGCAAATATAACATGGATAGAGGAGAAAGTGTGTTCAGCTCTTTGCTGATGTTTGCTCCGTTTTATCTGTTTTGAAGCTTGTCAGATTCCTCCCTCAGGTAGTAGAAATGGAGACAATATCCAGTGAGAATTGGCAATGCCCATGGATGTCATTTTACCTGCCCTTTTTTTCCTCTTCTGGGCTTCTCCTCCTCTTCCGTCTCTCAGGTTGAAGGAGGTCTCTTCTCAACAGGCATCTCATTCTGAAGAGGTAAAGGGGCCAGGGGGAAGGTAGCAGGCCGGTAGCCAGGTCTTTTCTAGAGGGAAGAGGAATGAGAGGACTTCAAAATATCCTTCTCACTCCATTGGTAAGAATGGAAACAAAAGACCAGGAGAGAGTCTTTATCCAGGGATAAAGGCTGTGCCCAGACCAGTCCATCCCCATATGTTGTGTTTCTCATTCTGGTAGGTGAGGTTTTAGAAAAATGGTCACCCCCAAATCTGAAAAAATTTAGACCAGCTTTGAAAAGTAAATTGTGTGTTAGACACATATCCAGTAAACGATATGAAGAAGTAATTAAGTGAAAAAAAAAGTATACTGTTCATATCACAGGTTTTGTAAGTGAATAGTAAGGAAGAAGGAAATTTTGATTTGTCTTGTAAGATTCTTTTCATCTTTTGCTGTTCTTTTAATCTACTTTAAAAAGATACCTTTCATATAGAAAAATTTCAAACTATACAAAAGTAAAGAAAATAAATAGTATAGTGAACTCCCATACACACACACTCAGATTAATTTATCCCTCCTCCTTTTTATTCTGAAGTTATTAGAAGTAGACATCGGGATTCCTGGGTGGCTCAGTGGGTTAAGCATCTGCCTTCGGCTCAGGTCATGATCCCGGGATCCTAGGATTGAGCCTGCTTCTCCCTCTCCCTCTGCGTGCTGCTCCCCCTGCTTGTGCTTTCTCTCTCTGACAAACAAATAAATAAATAAAATCTTTAGAAGTAGACATCATGTATTTGGATCAACTAGTATTTGACCCTGAAATACAGTCATCCAGGAAAAGCAGAGTACATGCTTTTGATAGACAGTTTCAGAGTTGATACTTGAGTTTCTTCAGAGGGTGATCAAAGATATTTCTTTGTTTATTTTTAGGGGAAGAGTTCCCTTTTTCCTTGAGTATCATAAATTTATGGATTTTAAAAATATTTGTTATGTTTTAATTAATTGCAGTGATTTTTTTTTTCCTGGATGCTCAAGTAATATCTTTTTGTTCATTGGGATTCCTCTCCAGTTGGCTCCTGTGTATACATATAGAAAAGAGAGCCTGTCATAAAAGAATCCCAATGAATTTTCACAAACTGACCATTTCCATGTTATCAGCAACCAGTTCAAGATACAGAACATCCTGGAAGCACTCCTGTCCCATTAATTTCTTAACCCTGCTTTTCGGTACCAACAGGATGCCCCAAGCTCCTCTTGTACATTTCATATCTCAGTCTAAGTATCAGCCATTCCAAGTAGCCCTGGTTCTTTTTGGTAGTTAATGGAATTTAGAAACGACAGTCTAGGTGTTAGGAGGGCTCATTCTTATGGGTTTTCACCGTTTCTCAGCTTTTTCAAGGGGAGGGTAGAAACTATATATATTTAAAAATAAAACATATGAGTGGATACTGATTTTTTTTTCAAGTTAACTTTATGGAGTTTTAATATTATTTGATTTTATATATCTCTTTTCACTTACATGGAAATCTCGGTTCAAAATAAGATTACAAACTTATTTGCTTTATTCTTTAAGCACATAAAAAATAGTTTCATGAATAAGCTCAGCACTACTACTACTTATAGTGACTTTATTTTTATGCAGAAAAAAATCTAGGGTTTTATTTATCTTTTGTTATCATTATTTTTGGTCATTCAAAATGTATGCATGAGGTCAGGTCAGAAAATGAATTTTTCCTTCAACTCTGTTTTGAGAATCAATGTTGATATGTTTCTTGGCAGTGAAATTCAGTTTAATAACCTTTAGTTCACAATAATTTGAGTTACTCGCCACTCGTTACATCATAAGCAGGAGATGTTCCAGAAGCGACAGTGGGATTATTGTACTCTTTGGATGGGGAGATCGATGTGTGCTGTATTGGATGTATTTATTAGTGTCTGCCCCTCCTCAACAGGGCAGCTCCAGAGAGAGGAGAAAGACAAATACTCTAAATGAAGTAGAGAGCCTGAAAGTGCCCCATTTTTGTCTTCTTGCTTCTTTTTATTTGATAAATGGATATTTTATCAATGTGTATTTTGGAATGCCTTTTTCTCCCCTTGGTTGGTCAAGCGATCAAGTGCTTTGATTTTTGGACACATTTTGTAATATTTGACCCTGGGATCAATGTGAGTGTTCATGGAGAATATGGAGATAGGTAGTCTCTCCCGCCTCCCTGCCTTCCATCCATCCTTCCTGCCAAACATCTGTCCTTCCTTTCTTTTTCCTACTCAGGTAATTTCTGGACCAAGCTGAGGGCTGAGCATGGGAAGGAAATAGGAGAACTGCATCATTCCCTGTTTTGTCTCTTAAACTTTTCACCTGTCTCCTCAAAATGTCTTATTCCCAAACCACCGCCATAAGGTTAGAATCCAAGATTTGAGTTCTTTCAAATATACTTTTACATACAGAAAAATGATTAATACTGTAATTAATCTAACTTTGAGGTTAATTTGAAATTTTTCTTTATTGACTTTTCACATCAGATGAATAATGCTAGGAAGGACTGTGTGCAGTGAATCAATGAGACACATCTACTTTGAAAAGTTTGGCTTTTAGAGAACAAGAATGTATTGGGAGTAATAATTCTAAACTTTCCCCCAGTAAGAAGTGATTTCAAAGATGATGGACTAACACATAGGCTCCCCGAAACTTCACTGTGTATGTCTAGTGGTAGACTTTTTAAAAATAAATTTTTATTTATTTATTTTTTTATTATGTTCAGTTAGCCAACATATAGTACATCATTAGTGTTTGATGTAGTGTTCAACGATTCATTAGTTGTGTATAACACCCAGTGCTCATGCGTATTAAGGATGGTGGTAGACTTTTAAAGGTTTGAGATTTCAGAAACAGTAACAGTTTAAATATATGTGTGTTTAATCCTCTGCCTTGTATCACCCCTGCTCTATCTGAATTGTTTACTCATTTATGTAGGCATTCGTTCATTCATTCAGTCATCCTTGTAGCAAAGTCTCTTGAGCGTGTGTCTACTCAGAATGCACCAGTCACTATTTTGGGCCCAGGGATTATAACAAGGAGAGCAGGAATCATAACTGGTAAAGTCTCTGAGGACAGACAATAAGCCAATAAACAAATAATGTAACTATTGAGTAAGATAAGTGTTGTGAAGGAAATGAAAAGAATATTATACTAGAAAGTGACAGAGATGGTGCCTGTTTTGCGGTGACATGAGCTGAGAACTGAAGAACGGTTTGCTGACTACATTTTCATGTTCAGGGTACTGAATTTGAAAGCGCTGTACAATTTATTTAAACAATACCTACAAATTTGGCATGTGAATTTATTTCCAAATGTCTCATTTTTTTTCGGTTGGGACTTTAAGGTTAAAATCTCTTGTTTTCTCAGCTTCTAAAAACTGGAGGAAGTCCTTGGTGAAGAGTATATGGGAGCTTGCTGCGGTGTATTTGTAACTTCTCTGCAAATCTTAAATTATCATGAAATAAAACACTTAAATGAAGAAAACTGGTGAAGAAATACCAAAGTTTATAGTAAATCAGGTACAGTGTTTCTTCGATTTGCAAAGATGATTTCACCAGATTTACACAGGAAGGGACCGTGGGAAGGGTGGTGCGTGTTGAAAATTGTGACTTAAATGCTCTTGCCCTCGACCCATCACTCATTTTTGGACTAGACCAATTTTCTCCTTTTTCTTAATCCTTTATTTTAGCTTCTTAAATTTCAGAAATGTAACAAAACTTACAAATACAGTTAATTGACATCTTCCTTTTTAAAAATAATTTATGCGTTTTCTTGAAATACTCTTGGACTACTTAGGATGTTATCTTTCACGTGAATACGAGCGAGCCTTTTTCACACAGGGCTTTTTAATAAACTGGCATCATAGATAAAAGTTTACCCTGACCAAAGCAATCCTCTCTGTCCTTTATCTTATTAGTATTTCTCAATTCGTGCATTTCTAAACGTAAAGCATCTTCTTTTACACGTTAGGGGTGATAGAGAAATCTGAAGTTGGCAAGAAGGCATTAGATTCAGAATTTCCTTTGTGAATGCTTTGCCAGCTGTAGTGCAGATTAACAGACCTGCCGTGGGAAGCTGTTTGAGAGTCTACGATCTTTAAAAGTACTTTGCGGTATCTGGTCCCGAGAATGCTTCCTAATCTTCCATCGCCTCGTTCAAGGACCAGCAAATTGTAGCCCACGGGGCAGACCTGGCTTGCAAGCCTGGCTTTCGAAGTGAAGCTTTATTGGGACATAGCCATGCTTACTTGTGTACATATGTTCTGTGGCTGCTTTTCCACTACAGTGGCAGTGTTGAGTAGCTGCGATGAGACTGTATGGCTCGTAAAGCCTAAGATATTTTGTCTGGCCCCTTATGTAACAAGTTTACTGACCTCTGATGGAGTCGGACGGTGACCGGGTGATCTCTGTCCATTTCTGAATCTGGGATCCAAAGAATGTTATAGTCGCAAGCATTAGTAGGCAATAGGGTCCTGTTGGTTCATGATAGAGCTTTCTGCTTTATTTTCTTTTTTATTCATAAATGGAGATACTGTGTGTGTAGTAAAAATAGTTTTTTATAAGCTTTCTAAAGTTTTTCATAATAATTTTAGTAGGGTGAAGGACGTTGAAATGTGAAATGCTGAACACTTCAGTTATCACTGGAGATTCTTATTATCATTCTTTTAATTTCTGAGGAAAAATGTTAACCATTCCTTTATTTTTGAGGCTTTAGATCTATTACTTGGGAGTGACTCTGTCATACTGAATTATTATTCCCTAGTGTTGGTGTTAGGTCAGTGAAGAGTAGCAGTCCTTTACACCTGCTGCCCAGAGGCCATCTGGTTGGAACACAGTGCTGGGCCTCACAGGTTT
Source organism: Ursus arctos (assembly GCF_023065955.2). Taxonomy (NCBI): domain Eukaryota; kingdom Metazoa; phylum Chordata; class Mammalia; order Carnivora; family Ursidae; genus Ursus; species Ursus arctos. The sequence goes on from NW_026622763.1 coordinate 56,845,572, forward strand.
TGACCCGCTAGTGTGGACTAGCTCAAGAATTTGCATTTGAAACAAGTTCCCAAGTGGCATGTTGGTCCTAGGACCATCTTTCAAAACCTGTCTAACAGACAGTTAGCATTGGCATTTCCTAGGCCTGAGATTTGGGGAAAAGTAACTTTTTTTCATCTCAATTCAATATCAAGTGACATATTAAAACTTCCATTGAATTCCTTAAACTTCCACTCATCATCTTTGTGACAGGACTGACTAATGAGCCAGATACTGTTTCACTACTTTTATCTTTTCCAGTCCCAAACTTCTTATTGCTGCCTGTCCCCACTGCTCTTGGGTTTTGCTTTAAGGAAAAAGGGGGGCAGGGGCAAGCGCCTGTGTGGCTCAGTCAGTTAAGCATCAGACTCTTGATTTTGGTTCAGGTCATGATCTCAGGGTCATGAGATCAGGCCCCATGTCTGACTCCATGCTCAGCATGCAGTCTGCTTGACGTTCTCTCTCTCCCTCTCCCTCTGCACCCCACCCCCGCATTCTCTCTTTTTCAAATAAATGAATAAATCTTAAAAAAAAAAAAGGTTCCTTTACTGTTGTTTTCAGTGGCATTTGGGGGTAAAACAGATCCTGTATTCAGTTTGCCAGCTTTATCCCAATATGCGTGTGTGTATTTTATTTTATTTTTTTAAAGATTTATTTATTTTAGAGAGAGAAAACATGGGGGTGGGGGGGAGAGGCAGAGAGAAAGGAAGAGAGAGTCTTAAGTAGACTCCCTGCTGAGCACAGAGCCCAGCGTTGGGGGGCAGGGGGCTCCATCTCATGATCCTGAGATCACCGACTGAGCCGAAACCAAGAGTTGGTTGCTTGGCCGACTGCAGCACCCACGGTGTTATGTGTGCATGTGTGATTTAAAATACTTCTTTCTTTCTTGATTCCCATAAAATCCCATGGCATCAGTTGGGCACCAAAGTATCTTCCCTGCATAAAGGAAACAAAGGTTCTGAGACACAAGATCTTGTGATCTGCTGGAAGAGGAAGGCTCAAGCACAAGCTGTTTGACATCCATTTCTTTGTTAATTATAACATACTATGAGATTGATACTATCCGGACCTCAAATGTAGTTTATCAAACCATTGCTATTACTTCACTTTCTACCAGTCTCAATTATTTTTGATACTAAAATAATCTTAAGTGTGTTATTTGATCATTCTCTTATATTTAAGTGTAGTCTTATTTTTAATAAGAATATGCCCCAAATCCATTGAAAGACATAAACTGGTACATCAATTTCTATTTAGTGTATTTTTGTTAAATTATGCATTTCCCCCCAAAATACTCTTGATCCTTTGATAGAAAATTAGCAAACCTTTTTCATAGGGGTTTTTAATGGAATAGTGTCATGGATCAAATCAGTTTCAAAATTGGTACTCTTGAGACTTAGGGGTCCTGAACCTGTTCATGGAGGAAACTGATGTTCTCCTGGGTACAGTGTGTCCTCAAGTCAGCTTCCCCACATGGTCATTTGTAGGAGGGGCTCAGAAGAGGAGGTGTAATACCAGTAACCATTTTGCACAAATTACGACATTTACTTCTCACAACTTCATGAAATAGATGTTTTTATTCCTGTTTTATAGATGAGGAAACAGAGGCACAGAGAAATTAAGTAAATTCCCTGAGGTTTCATAGCCAGGAAATGGCAAAGTTGGGATTGGTTTCAGACCTAGGCAATCCTTGGATTTTTCTTTCTTTCTTTTTTTTTTTTTCGTGTAAAAATAAAAGGAGAAAACAGCACAGAATATAGGCAGTGGGGTACTGGCAAAGGTTGAAAAATCAGCTCTCTGAAAAAGGTGGGGGGTGGGATGCTGATTTACATGGCTTACGTACTCCTACCACGGCCAATTTCAAGTTCGCAAAAGGATATCTTTGAAGGCTGGTCTGGCGAGAGATGCACCCAGTCGCCTCCTGAGCCAGTATAAACCGGCTCCAGCTCACCACTAGGTGTGTGTGAAGATCGCCACACCCCAATTAAATGAGTACAGGAGGCTGAAGAGCCTGGGGCCCGGCAGTAAATCCTCCACGTTATTATCAACTGTTCCTTCTCTCCCCTAACAAATGAATGAGCAACCACTGAAACCAACACTCACGCTGAATGCCCGATGCAGATAGAAGTATGAGCACCTTCGTAGGTGGGTAAAGGTCTACATAACCCTTGCTATTCTGGAGGGATGACAGTTTTGTAAGATTCTGCTTCAGGCTCCTACGCATGAAATATTTGTGATTGGGTAGATAATGGCTAGTAAATTAGGTGGGTGGCAGGTGCGGTAACTCTGTGCAGTCGGGCTGCTTCATCTGTGTTTTGAAAGAATTACACTACTGCCTCTATTCCTATTCCTAACGTATGACTCGGCACCAGGGAGAACAGAACAGATTATGCCCCAGGCCTCAAGAGTACCATTAGCAGCTTGGTGGGTCTTTTTTTAGGACAACCGAGAGGTTTTCTCTTGGGAATGTTGAACTTTGTACAGTCTTTCTCTCTAACTACTGAGCAGATAAGGAATTCCAGTCTGCAGCTCATTGGGATTATTTGGGGCTACCTTTGGGCAAATATAATAAAATCAAAGACTGCCATGAGGGTGATCGCTCAGGCAGGCTGTGAGCATAATCCACTGTGTTTAATGTATATAATAGAGGGCTTACGTCTTAACTAAAGTGATAAGCCCAGGAAACAATCGGAGTGGTTTCTGTGGCCCGTGACATCAGACTGCAATGATGAAAGTGACATTGTCCCCACCCACAAAGATTATACAGAAAAAGTACAGATAAACACCGTACAGTGCATGTTCAATCACATATGTATGCACAAAGATAGAAGTAATACCGATTGAAGTGGCAATTCTAATAGGTTAAGAAAGATTTTATAAAGAAAATGAAACCTGAGCACAAAAGAGTACAAAATTAATGTCTGCATGTTATAAAAGTCATTATAGGTGATAGTACAGGAACGTTTTTATTGTTATAAAATATACATAAAATTTACCATTTTAACAGTTTTTAAATTCTCATTTCAGAGGCATTAAATATATTCACATCCCCACAGCTATGGTCTGAATGTTTGGGTCCCCCCCCAAATTCATATGTTGAAATCCTAATTCCTAAGGTGATAGTATTAGGAAGTGGGGCTTTGATCATGAGGGTGGAGCCCTTGTGAATGGAATTAAAAGGGATTCTGGAGGGATCCCTCGCCCCTTCTGCTAAGTGAGGACGCAACAAGAAGATGGCCATCTGTGAACCAAGAAGTGGTTTCTTACCAGATACCAAATCCACTGGTGCCGTGATCCTGGACTTCCCAGCCTCCAGAACTATGGGAAATAGATGCTTGTTTATAAGCGGCTTAGTCTATGGTATCTTGTTACAGCAGCCCCAATACACTCAGACAACCACTTTTTTCTTTTTTTAATTGAAGTACAGTTGACGCACAATGTTACATTAGTTTCAGGTGTGCGACATAGTGATTGGACAACTCTTTGTGCTATGCTGTGCTCGCCACAAGTGTTGCCACCATCTGTCACCATCCAACCCTATTGCAGTACCATTGATTATATTTCCTATGCTGTGTCTTCCATCCCTGTGACTTAGTCATTCCATAACCGGAAGCCTGTGTCTCCCACTTGCCTTCACCCATTTTGCCCATCACCCCAGACAACTACTTTCTTGAGAGCTTTTTCATCTTCCAGACTGAAATTCTATACTTATTAAACACTAGCTCCATTTCCCCCACTCACAGACGCTGGCAACCACCCTTCTACTTTCTGCCTCTGTGAATTTGACTACTCTAGGGACCTCATATAAGTAGAATCATACAATATTTGCTCTTATTTTACGTAGCATAATGTCTTCAGGGTTCATCCACATTGTAGCATTTTCAGAATTTCCATCCTTCCTAAGGCTGAATGATATTCCTTGTACGAATGTACTACATTTTGTTTATTCATTCATCTGCTGATGGGCACTTGGGTTGCTTCCATCTTTCGGCTATTATGAATAATGCTGCTATGAATATGGGTACACAAATATCTGTTCAAGTCCTTGCTTTCAGTTCTTTTGGGTGTATACCCAGAACTGGAATTGCTGAATCATATAGTAATTTTATTTTTAATTTTTTGAAGAACCACCATGCCATTTTCTTTTTAAAAAATAGATTTCTCCTTATTTATTTATTTATTTATTTATTTATTTATTTATTTGAGAGAGAGTGAGTGTGAGTGAGAGAGAGAACGGAGTGGAAGGGGCAGAGGGAGAGGGAGAAGCACGCTCCCCACTGAGCAGGGAACCTGACGCGGGGCTCGATCCCAGTACCCCAAGATCATGACCTGCACCAAAGGCAGGCGTTTAACTGCCTGAGCCACCCAGGTGCCCCAACCGTTACCATTTTCAATGGCAATTATACCATTTTACATTCCCAGTAGCAATGCATCAGAGTTAAATTCAGAAACATTTTCAACCTAAGCCATTTTATCTGGTTTAGCCAACTCTTCAGTATACCCCAGCTCAGCACAGAAATGCTTATTTTGACAGGAAATTCCTCTAGAGAACAGGACATTTGCTGCTACTCCAGTCACTTGGTACCTCAGTAACAGTTTATACACAGTCAACATGGATTAATGAATTATTATTTAAGGTCACAAAGCAGAGGCCAAATCTTTGATGTTTCCTGTTGTTGCCAAAATGTCTGCACTCTGCTGTCAATCAGTACCTATTAGCAGTCATGGGATCCGTAGTTTCCAATATTATTTTTCCTGTTAAAATATGAATTATGACATTACCAAGCTTCCTTTCAAAACATGTTAGCAAGAGTCAGAAACCAAATGATGAATGAAAAAGTGGCTGACAAATCTTAGAAAATTAGCACTGGTAAAATTATCAAAGTGATGGTATCAAAATGGCCTCGTCAAAAATGTCCGTGGCACATGCTTTCATCAGAATCACATGTCCTGTGATCTCATTATGTTAAATATGTTGCCCAGCTTTTGTGCCCATAGATTGTTTTTTAACCTGTACTGGTAACAATCCTTTTAGAAATATGAACTCCCAAGGATGTATGTTCTTAGCCATTTAATAATGAAAGCTTGTCAATATCTCCATAGGAAAATAAGATGCATGTATACCCAACACTTTTCACATCATTTCTGGGTTTTATTTTTTATTATTTTTTAAAGATTTTATTTATTCATTTGAGAGAGAGACAGAGACAGAGGGCGCACAAGCAGGGGGAGAGGCAGAGTGAGAGGGAGCGGCAGACTCCCTGCTGAGCTGGGAGCCCAATGTGGGGCTCGATCCCAGGACCTAGAAATCATGACCTGAGCTGAAGGCAGACACTTAACCATCTGAGCCACCCAGGTGCCCCATTTCTGGGTTTTAAAGAATGTGCTAAACTCACTCATGAATCCCAGGTTAAGAACCTCTATATTTGTATTGTATGCCATCAGTAATGTACCATCCTGTAAGGAAAAAAAAAACAAACTAGACTTGTCATTTAGTTTATTCATTGATTTATTAGTAAATTAAGGGTAAGTAGCAATGTAAGAATTTGTTGCATGGTCTTTGAGGTCAAATAGATTTGGAAACCAAACTGAGGATCCTATTTAATAAATTTCCTAAACCCTACCTTCGTCATCTGTACACTATGAATAACAGAAGAGTTCCTGAATGGGAAGTGTGACATCTGGCCTGACACATGGTAAGAGACTGCTGTTTTTATTGGTACTTTTCCCCTGACACAATAGAGAAAGTGAAAAAGCGATTACTACCCATCACCAGCCTATCCCATTCCCCCACCCCCCTCCCCTCTGAAGCCCTCAGTTTGTTTCTCAGAGTCCATAGTCTCTCATGCTTCATTCCCCCTTCTGATTACCCCCCTTTCTTTATCCCTTTCTTCCCTAATCACTTTATGATGACAATGTTTTGAAGACTCAGTTCTGGGAATAGTCCAGTGCATAATGTCCAAAACCCAATAAGACGTAAAATAAGAGGAAAGAGCTGGGCCATATTCCTGGAATATAAATTTCATACCAATTACAAGATTAAAACTAAATTAGAAAGAATACGTAATTATTAAATCTAGGGCATATGTCCCACTTAGAAAACACGTCAGCTCAGTAAAAAAAAAAGCTCAAATTACAGTTTTCAAATAAGGTCATTGCCACATTATAATTTACTAGATTAGTGTGATATTCAAAAATGGCTGACTTCAGCTGACTTTCAGGGAAACTTCAATATGAAGTCACCAATAAATAAGTAGAGCAATTCTTAAATCATTAAGGAAAGTTTAGGCTGGTTCACAAACCAATGTGACATTGGTTCTAGTGCTTTCCCCAAGGATTTGTTTAGATTTATGTATAGGGGGCAGTCCGTTTATTTTGAGTTGTGTACTCCTTCCTTTGCTAGTGCTTTGTGTTAAAGGGGATGTGCCTTTGCTGGTACCTCACGGCTCTCTGGATTGCTGTACTCCTACTCCATATTATACATAAGAGAGATCCACGAAGAACTGATTTTGCCTTCATGAGGCTATTAGAACCATGCACTGGCATTTTCTGGTGCTCTTCTTCTTAGGTTGCAAAAAGGAATGGAAATGCCTCCCTCCCTTTGATGACCATGGGTCTTTGAGCCTGGACACAGGAACTCTCAATGGAAAAGGCTCAGGACAGGGCAGTCCATCTTTCCAGAATATCAAGGTTCCTACAGGCCTCTCTACCCCCTTCACTGAGGCCCTTTGTTGATCCAGCAATGGGGTGGATCCCCGGCTTTCCCCACCTCATTGTCCATGGAGGCAGCTTTCAGAGTCTTCCCCCACCCTGTTCATTTTCTTTGACCTTGGTTGTGTCCAAAGATTAGTTGGACAGCTGAAGGGGGTTTTTCCTTCTCCTTGTCTGGCAGATCCCTCCTTGAGAGTGCTTTGTCAGATGCATGCAACATACTGGTGTCACTGTAATACCCACAGTGCACTTGGGTAGTCTGTATAGGCAGATTTCCGGTAAATAACATATTTGTAATCATGAAGGTTCCAGAAAGTTGGGAAAAATCTATATCAAAGTCTCTCAAGTTATAATCTTTATAATTTGTAATTTTCAGAACAGGTAAAAATGCCTATTAGTTTAAGTAGGTGGAAGAGGATATTCAGATGTAACAACAACTATAATTTTGCATCAAACATGGTTTCACAGAACCCAGCTAACTAGAACTCTCAATGAAGCAGGTCCCCCTTTACTATAAAGAAGGAATTATCAGAATATAAGCTGGTATTAAAGACTTATTTCATATAATAACCTTGAGAAAGTGTTTTCCAGAGTTAGTCCCTGCTCAGCCCAGTCTCCTGTACTTTCTACCTGGTGTGTATGGCATTTCAAACTTCTCTTGCATTGATTGGCGTAGTGTCTGTGTTCAGTTCAGTGTGAGAGAGAGAGAGAAACAGAACGTGTGTCCACCTTCCTTTTTCCCCTAACAGCCATCTTCTTTGATTCTCTACTTGAAACAGATATAAAATAGAACATTTTAGCATGTTTTATTTCTATTTATCCATAGTTTATATGTCTTTAACAGCAGCTTTTAAAAGTTGAATTATATTCTTTATCTCAAAAGAAAAAATATTTTTCAAAATGAAAATAACATTATTGAGTCTGTTTCTTGAATTAATATGTACCCGGTTTAAAAAAAAAAAACAAATATTTAAAATTCAGAAAAACAGTCATCTCAGATTTCACCTCCTAAATTGTTGGTACTTGTGCTATAATTTAAGTGGGATCTTGAATTGTTTTTATCTTACCATCGCTTTAGGTGATGTGTACACACACGTACACACACACACACGATATATACATGCATTTATTTATTTATTTTTAGAAGAGATTTATTTATTTATTTTAGAGAGAGAGAGCACAGAGGGGAGGGGCAGAGGGAGAGGAAGAGAGAGTCCCAAGCAGACTCCACGATGAGTGTGGAGCCCGACGATGGGCGGCTCGATCTCACAATGCTGAGATCAGGACCTGAGCGGAAACCAAGAGTCCAATGCCCAACTGACTGTGCCACCCAGGCGCCCCACATGTATTTATTTTTAAGACATTATTTGAAGAGCAATTTTAGGTTCAGGGCAAAACTGAGCAAAAAGTACAGAGTTTCCACATATCTCCTGCCCCCCACACATAGCCTCCTCCACCGACAACATCCCACACTGGAGTGGTACCTTTGTTGCAATCAATGATGAACCTACATTGACAGGCCATTATTACCCAGGGTCCATAGTTTACATTAGGGTTTACTCCCAGTGTTGTATATTCTGTGGTTTGGACAAATGTATGACGTGCATCCACCATTACAGTATCATACAGAATAGTTTCACTGTCCTAAAAATCCTCTGTGTTCCACTTATTTATCCCTCCTCTAACTCCCAACCCTGGCAACCACTGCTCTTTTCTCTGTCTCCATACTTTCGCCTTTTCCAAAGTGTCATGTGGTTGGAATTATGTAGTATGTACCCTTTTTAGATTGGCTGTTTTCACTTAAAAAATGATAGATTGATAGATAGATAGATAGATAGATAGATAGATAGATAGATAGATAGATAGATTTTGTAACCAGCTATGTTACTGAAAGCTTTCCATTTTTACCCCCTTGTGGTTGATTTTCATTTGATTCTCATGTGCCTTTCAGATGAACAATTATATTATTCATTGGTTAGCACTCTCAGAACAAAAGTGTTAATAAGGTAATAACCAGTATGATTATTTTGTTGCTGACATTGATGGAAATAGTACTGATGTTTCACCATTAAGCCTGATGTAGATTGATTTATGTGCCTATGTGGGTAAGCTTACATGTTTGTATGTACAGAATAGCACATAGAAAGACAGGCATTCCAAAACTTGTTTGGAGTTCTTAAATATTTGGGGATGGATATTAAATGGTGTACTTTTAAAGTCAGGATGATTATAGAATATGTAGCCTTTGAACAATGATCAGTTTTAGTTATTTATTATAGATTGCAGCAATTATCTAATAATTTCGTGTCTTCTATTCCTTGGTTATATACTTCTTATGACCTTCTTTCTGTACCCCTGTTTTTCTACATATTTAGAATCAAATGTCTAAATAAATAAATAAATAAATAAAGTAAAATAAGCTGATAAATCCAAGACATTTATTTATTTATATTTTCCCTATATTGGGCTTTTCTAATTTCATGAATTATAAACTTAATGCATTGGTTTTTATTCTTTTGTGTTTAGTAATGGAAATGATTAAGACCATTAATCTTTTCCTTATAGCTTTAGGTATGTTCTACATTTCTAAATATTTTTATTACATTATTTTGTATATTCTTTGCTTGCATTTATCTTTGGTCTTTCACTCTTGAGTTAACTGGAGAATTCACTCCATCACTCAGAGAGAAAGACAGAGAGGGGAGTGGGGGGTGGAGCACAGAACAGGACTGAGTACTTTTGGTTTCTGATCTGTTTTCAAATATTCTACAATATCAGTTTTAATTTTTCTTCAACCTAAGGTATTCTTAGGAGACTATATTTTCAAACGCTTTCTAGGATTAACCCCTGCTTGCTTCCATTTTTTCATTAATATTTAACTTATTGAACTGATTCAGAGAATGATCTAAATTCAGCAATATCATTAGGATCTATCTTATTTTGGTTTGCTTTTTACCAATTTTGCCTGATAAAGATTATTTTTCCAGATAAAGGTGTTTGTTTTTATTGTTAAAGATTAATTTTCCAAGTTGAAGCCTTCCTTATGTTCAGGAATATTTTTGAATATTATTTCTTTTCTGCTTATCGTCTTCAGGGCCATTCGTATCTGTAGATTTGGGTTCCATTATCTGTTAACTTAAACTGTCCTTTTTTCCATTTGCAACTTCAACTTGATCTTTTGAACCTACCTATTGACTAGATTTTTCTGCAGAATCATTCGGTGCTTCATTAATGCCATTTTAATTACTTTAAAAATTTTGGTGTCATCATTTGTTTCCTTAATTTCTTACTTTTGCCAGTTCCCATTGCATCTAAACCTGTCTTATTTCTTATTCAGAGACTCTTTTTTTTTTTTTTTTTTTTTTTAATTTGTGAAAGCATGAACCAGTGGTGCTCTAAAGCTGCCCGCTCTTTTGCTAGGACTAACATTCCCGATCAGCCCTCTAATTATCTCTTGCACATAATAATTTGCTCTCCTATTGGGGCAATAATTTTTCATAGTGTTTTATACATACACACCTTTTTTTTTTTTTTTAAAGATTTTTCATTTATTTATTCGATAGATTTAGAGACACCAGCGAGAGAGGGAACACAAGCAGGGGGAGTGGCAGAGAAAGAAGCAGGCTCCTAGTGGAGGAGCCTGATGTGGGGCTCGATCCCAGAACGCCGGGATCACGCTCTGAGCCGAAGGCAGACGCTTAACCGCTGTGCCACCCAGGCGCCCCAGATACACACCTTTTTAAAAAACTTTTCTTTATGTGAAATCTGCTCCTTGTCAAAAGAGTATTTGTCCAGTTATCTTTGGCTCCCTTCATGTTTACTTGATTAGCGTTCAGATCCTCTGAAAACTCACCCTATGGGGCTACGTGATGTAGAACATAGGTCTGTCTTATTCATTTCCTTAGTAAAGATTTTAGAAGGGTGGAAAGTGACCAGTCTTCATCAGTCACAATCAGAGAACTTGTCCGTTTGTGTGTTTTTTTCCTCAGTTTTGTAAATGACTGCTTGGGAGGGGAGGCTGTATTTTGGGCAGGCTTTGGGACAAGTCCATGCTGCTCTTTGGGAGTCAAGACTAAGGAAAGTAGGAAAAGACCAGGCAGGGCCATGAATTTGTGTGCCGGTGTTTCTGCGCCTCAGAAAGCTGTTTATCTGTGGCGAGGCTTTTCCCTGTGCTTCTTGCTCCTTGCCTCTCTAATCTAGAGGGAACCCGTGGAGTTTGCCAGACTTTCTTCTTATAATGCCACTTCACTGTCTTAGAAAGGGAGTGGTAGATTGGTTTCACACACGCTGGTTTGGTTGTGAGTAAAGGGATTCCTTACATTTTATGGCACGTAGTGGCCACGATGCTTTAGTGAAAGTACCAATGATCTTTTTCTTTCTTCTTCCTTTTTTAAAATTCTTTTAGCCCCTGCTTTTCGTCATTTTCTGGGGAAATGTTTATCAAATCTTACACCCCCATCTTTTTTAGAAGACATTGGCTTCTCTTCATGAAAGCAGTCCTTGATTTTCTTTTTCTTTTTGTAGGTTAATGACCTTAGGAATAAAAAGATTCCCTACCCTCTCTCTTTAAGGAAAAAAAAAATTGAATATATAATGACATTGTAATGACTGTAATATATAATGACAATAGGAATTCATTGCTCTGGTGATGATCTTGATAGAAAACTAATTTATTCCACCCAGCAGTACAATGACATTTGCATTGATAAGATCAGTTGATGGCAGGAATGCCTTCCCCTGTGACTCCTGAGGCTGCTCTTAATTCTCTGTAAATAGGCATGCAAATAGTGAAAAAGACAAACTATCAACAACTCAAACACTGACTTAAAACAGAATCTAATGTCAAAACTATACCCTAATTTTATGAAGGTTATCTCGCAAGTTGAGGAAAATCTTGATTGAGCCAGCTCTTGATTATGACCAACCTCAATTGCTGTTGCAGAAAAGGAGACTGTGAGAAAGGGCAGAAAAATTATTACTTAATTCTTACAATCTGTCCTCATACTTGGAGACCCTAGATGGCCTCAACCAGAACAAGTGGTATCATTTCCTCCCAATTGTGTTAAAATACAAAGTGTAATTCTCTAAAATTTCAGATTAAATCACCAAGATTGGGCAAAGGACTGGGAAGATAAAATTTTGATTGGCAGTAGTGTGGGGGAGGTCTTCTATTGCAGTGGAGACTAGAAGGATACCATTTTACTCTTGACTCTCTCACTTACAGACTGTAGGTTCCAACAGGACTTAGAGCAACTTGAAGGGAAATAGAACATTACAAGGGGAATTTTATCTTTCACATTAAGGTCAAATATAAAACTCAATTAAAACCATGTTAAAATCCGTATTATAAGGAAAGCCATCAAGCATCAAAGGAAACAGAGAAGAACCATAAAATGGAAAGTGTAACATGATATGGCCGAGATAAGCCCAACTATTAGTTATAACATTAAATGGAAATAGGAAAAACGTCACTAATACTAGATTTTTTTTTAAACACCCAACATGATCATTACTGGAGGAATACATAATACAAAATGATACAGAAAGTTTAAATGTAAAAGGATGGACAAATTTCATTAATCACTTGCAAACAGAAAGAGAGCAGCTGATATCAAAGCAAAAAAATATTGAAATGAACAAAGATGATCATTTTTACCATAATCAAAAGCAAACAGAATTATTTGGAACTCTTCTGTGATGAATCTCATTGTTTCAAGATACATGGAATAGAACCTAAATGTCCCAGTAGAAGCATGGCCAAATGTATCATCGTATATCTGTGTGGTGGCCTTATATGTAGTGATTCAGAGCCATGATACCGAAGTTCCTTTGTTTACCAAGAAGGCTGTTACCAATACGTTGTTGGTTGAAGAAAGCATATTGCAGATAGAGTGGATATTCTTTTCCCACTTTGGTTAAAGTAGAATCAAGTGTTAACTGAGGTTATTTCTAGGTGATGAAGCTAGAGTCAATTTAAATATTTTCATCTGAATTTTTAATCTTTTCCTATGGTGAATATAGTAGATTATTGCCCCTAAGTATTCGTTGCCTTATATTGAATGTGTTATACTTTCATGCATCATCAACCTCAATTTGCCATGTGACCTGCTTTGGCCAATGAGATGTGAGTGAAAGTGACATGTACCACCTACAAGCAACCAGTTTAAGAACTATCTCATGATGCTGCCATGACTGTTTTCCCTTGTCACTTGGGAGTTGCTCTTAAAACCTGGAATGAAGAGGATATAGAGTAGGGGTGCAGCTGACCTCTAAAGGACATGTAAATGAGACATGTAACTGAAGTTTTCTTGTAAGCCTTTGATATTTGGGGGTTGTATATTACCATGTCACCACTTAGCCCAGCTGATATAGTCAAGTTTCAAATGTTTTCATCTGAGTTCAGTTTCAGATGAACACATGCAATTTATAGTGCCTGTGAACAGCAGCTTCTAGAAGTCTCCCCTGCCACCTCATGCTTTAGTTAGGTCTCTGGGTCATAAATCTGAATTTTATGTCACTCAGTGTAAATGCAAATGTTAGAGCACTTAAAAACAATTGTAGTAATCCCACTGATATAAAAGGGGAAGGAGACAGGAAAATTAGATGTTCAGCTCTTGTATTGCTGTTATTTTCAGCAACATTATTTTTTTCATTGAGTATAGGAATTACGTTGGCGTTGACTTTAAAATCTATGATCTTTCAAAAAAATAAATAAAATCTATGGGCTTTCCTTGGCTTAAGATTTTGTTTAGGCAATTTATGAAAATGTGCTTTTATAGAGATGAAATAATTTTTTTAACGTCACACTAATTCTTATATTCTAAGAGTAAAGAGTAAATAAGTGTAACCTACTAACAGAATTTAGACTTACTTTCATAATGCACTTTGAAACAGAACAGGTGATCAAACACTTGATTGATAATCAGATTGGAATGATCTTTAGAGGTCATTTCATTCAACTTAGGTACTTGAAATCCTCTTTGTTAAAAAAATTCAGAAATCAAAAGAAACAACAATAATGTCTAAAATGATTCTTGGAATGAATTAAATCCTCTTAATTGCCTTTTCTTCATTCTTGATATTTTTCAAAATATTCATAATTGTCATTCAACCAGAATGTTGCCCTTTCATCATCAGCAAGTGACCCTGAAAATGTCACTTTAAATTAAAACAAGAACCAAGATGTTAGCATTGGTGTTAATGGGGAAAGTGCAGTTGCGAGTTGGGTACAGTTAAGAAAAAAAAGTTCAAAAGAGGAAATGTTGGCTCTTGATGTAGCATGGATTGAATGTACTTCCAAATGGATAACAGTCTAATAGGTTTGATTGTTTCAACCTCATCCCTTGGGGGCACTTGAACACATCACAGAACCTCCATACTCTTAGCTCAAGTGTCAGCATCTTGTACGGTGTCTTGGACCAGAAAGTACTTCAAATCAAGGACCTGAGCAGTGTTCTTGCTTTCTGTTTGCTGGCACCAGAGCGTGGCTTGAGAAATTTACTCACATTTACTAGACTCCCTTCATACAATAAAAGAATTAGATGATCATCTATCAAATGTTGACTTCCTACTGCCTTTTGACAATACTAAATGGAACCCGGTTTCCAGCCCATGAAAGAGCACTGCAGCACGTTTCTATTAATCCAAAGACCAGTTTTGTTACAAGAGAAAACTTTCCAGTTTGGAGGCTACGTGATGGTGACAATGAAGTTGAAATCTTAAGAAAGGATTACAAGTTTTATTCACTAGAGAGTCCAGGTTTCCCAATTTATAATAATTTGCCTTTTAATTATTGGGATGGTTCTTTTGAATATTCTCTATAGCCAGGTGACCATTAAAATCCTGATTAACATATTCAGGGTCACATAACTCATTAACATAATGTTGCAGATTTAGAAAGTACAACTATTTCAGACCTGTTTAAAATTTACTTGCACTTGCAGGGTTTACACGATCTATACATAAATCATGCAATACATTTATATTAGTAACATAATCTGTTAAACCTTTGTCTACAGCCTCAATTTCTCTGCGCTCTGGAACTACATTTCCAAGTGTTTGTCACCATTGGAATGCCTCGATTATACCTGAAACTCAGTGGGTCAAAACCATACTTGGGACTTTCTGTCAATCCAGGATTTATTTTGGCCAACCCTCACTCAGAATACCAGAATCCCAGGAGGCTTCCTCCACCCTGCCTTCTCCTCCCCCTCCCCCCCAATCCTCCATATCCTATTACAACTGCCAGGACTGGATGCCACATTTCCTGCCACCCCTCTAATCCATCATCTCTTGCTTCCTGATTGGGGCCTCCCTCATCTTAATTCCCCAATTTGGTTCTCCTCATGGCTGTCAAAGTATCCTTTTAAACACACAAATCTGGTTAGACCACACTCCTTTATGGCTTCTTATGCTTACGATAAAAATTGAAATGCTGAACACGGCTGACAAGGCCCCATGGGGACTGGCCTCTGCCTCTCTCTGACCCATCATGCCACTCTAATCATGATGGCCAGCACTAATTCCTTCATCATGCCAAGCCGGACACCCAAGCACCTGGTTAACTCCTGCTCGTCCTTCAGACCTCAGCTCAAACCCACTTGATCAGGGATACCTCTGACCTCCAGATCTAGTGAGTTCCTCTCGCCATGTATCTTCCTCCATCTTTATTCTTTTTTGATTTTTTGATTGACCGTCTTGTCTTCTGGACTGAATTTCAGGTCTCACTTTTCTTTAGCCTTAAGATTGCTTTCTGATCATTGCCAGGAGCTTTTTTTTCCGACCCGTGCTATAGTACGTACCCAAGTGTCCTTTGCTTCCTTCAAGGAGTATTATCATTGAGATGGGGGCTAGAATTTGGTCCTCTGTCTTCTTGGAAAAGGAAACTGCTTTAGTGGTCAGTCTTGTGGGTCACAGATTGTTGGGTAAGCTTCTTATCTTACACTATCATGCTTACCTTTAAAAAAATTTTTTTAGCGACCTGTATTGCCAGTTAACAATGCTTCTCTCAGGCACAAGTTTTTGGTCCTAGTACTTACAATGCAGGCTTTGCTTACATGAATCCAGGTGAGAAATGAAGTGGCTCTTGGCTATAGCTAAATGAAGCAATTCCAAGCATTAACCCAGTTTCAGACAGGCCCATCCATCTGTAGATTCTTGAGAGCCTGTTGGTCATTGACTTGAGAATCATATGTAGGTATGCCGTGGTCTTGAGATGGAAATAACTGTGGGCAAGTGTATTCTTGATCTTTCCTAAATGCTTGATCACACAATACAGAGAATGCATGAACCCTTTTGCCCTTTGTGTCTGTTTTGTGTTGGATTTAACCATCACATACGTGACTTGACTGAACTCAACTGAAGACAGATATGGGCTGAGCTCTTATTATAAGCCATTGGGCAGGGAATTTAACTTCCAGGGGAGGGAACTGATGTACTTTGGCATGAGGGTCCAGAACATAACATTGTAATCTGCTTTAAACAAAGAGAATGTGAGGGAACAATATGACTTTAACATATGGTTTCTTTCCATTTTCCTTGTTGACATTTATTTCATATTAACATTTTTAGCCTCCACCTTAAAATCTAGAGGAAGAAATAATGTTTCCTTATATGTCAGAGTTCTTTCTCTCATTAACATTTTGGTATTTTTTTCTAACTATAATGATTTTTTATTTGTATTTTAATTACATGAGGTTTTTGTTTGTTTTGCTTTTAGGTATTTTGGACACCTTCAATATTTGCCTTCTCTTTTCTGGTCAAGCCTGATTCATGAAATGGAACTAAAGCTGAAAAATCATCTACTTCTTTGTCTGCAAATTTGAGACACAATTGGGATGGTCTTAAGCACATACATCTAGACTCTAACTGCAGCTATGAGTTCAGACGAGAAGGGCATATCCCCTGCTCATAAAACCTCCACTCCGACCCATAGAAGTGCCTCTTCTTCAACATCCTCGCATAGGGACAGTCGGCAGGTAAGAGAATAGTACCAAGTACATTTGTTATTTTCTGCAAATACAGTACCATTAGGATATGATCAGCTTGCTTGCTACTTAATCCTGAAATCTTGTTGTGAAGATTTTAACTCCACAGGAAAAGTCACTATGCCATGAAGTTCCTGCTCTTGTTTTTCCATTATTTAGGATTCTTTTTCTTTTTTTTTTTTTAAGATTTATTTGTTTATTTGACAGAGAGAGAGACAGCCAGCGAGAGAGGGAACACAAGCAGGGGGAGTGGGAGAGGAAGAAGCAGGCTCCCAGCGGAGGAGCCTGATGTGGGGCTCGATCCCAGAACTCCGGGATCATGCCCTGAGCCAAAGGCAGATGCTTAACGACTGAGCCACCCAGGTGCCCCTAGGATCCTTTTTCTCGAGTGTAGACCCCAGGAAGGGTGGCTAGAGGAAACCCTGCTTTTCTCCTCATTGTGCACCTGAAGAGGGGTAGCAACTTCAGGAACTTGAACTCTGCTCTCTCTCTTTATTCCTGGAGGGGGAAAGGGATGTGAGCCTTCAGGTCTCTCACTGGCCTGCCCAGCACTAACTTCTTTCTGTTGGGTGTTTCATGGAACTTGGTGACAGTCAGATTCAGGAATTAGTATACAAATAAAATCATAGTATCAGAGAATTAAGGGCAGGGAGAGCTCTGCTAATGCTTAGAGTCCGTAGAGAAAATAAATTCTTGTTTGATTATCCCGTGGAGTCAATTCTGTCCATTATTTTTGTTTACAGAGTTACTTCGTTACTACTTCCGTGGCTGTTCTAGCTGCCAGGGCTGTGGGGGGAAGTTTGTTCTATGAATTTTCTTCATTGTCAAAGCAGGTGGTGGTTTTGCCCAGCACATGTCTGAGTATTGCTATTGGCCATTATGACATTATCTCGTGATAGGTTTCTTTGTTGTGTAATTGGAAATTCACAAGAAGCAGGTTTAGTTAACTCTTTATAAAAAGGTTCCTTTTGAGGAACATTCGCTTAGTAAGTAATTCTTGCAGTGTTTTTATGTGTTCAAGGTATATTGCCTAGTTCCCAGAAGTATGAACATCAGTTATTTCATAGTCCATAGTGTAGACGTGGCTCTTGAGACAGCCCATCCAGATGTGAATTCATTCTTCTAGATGGTGGGAATGCACTGCTGGGGTGTTCCCTTAGGGCGGCCTCAGTCGGCAGACCCTCCCAGCACTCCCTCTTCCATTTCTAGCAAAAGATTCCAAGGTTACCTGTAGGAATCAGAGAATCCTTACATGTGTATCTTTCCTAGATGCTCAGGCAGATAGTTCTGCTACCGGTATTTTGGACACTGGTGTCCTTTGTTCTAGAATTCAAACAAGACATCTTCTGTTCATGAGAAGCAGTTATATCATTAACTAAATCTGTGATTACACACAGTTATAATGTTTACTGCATTGCATTCATATAGTAAAAGAAAGTAGAAGTACCATGAATGAAAACACATTTATATTAAATTACAACTATATGCTGAGCTGCTTTCTAAGTTTCCGATTTCAATTTATCTTTCACCTGCCTCTCTGTCCTTTCTTGTTACGGCTTCTCCCTTTTTCCTTTGCCCTGGGCATTTCAATTGAGAGACATTTTAAGCAGCCTGGCCTTTCCAGCTGCTGAGGGAAGGACGGGATCGACCCGGGTCACCCTGGAGAATTCTGGCAAATGGAAACAACGGATGATGGCCACGGGAACATCTGTCGTGCCTTGTGCAGCTGCCTGTTGCCCCCGAGCTCCGGGCTGCTGTGCAAAACCACAGGGAGAAACCAAGCCCCCGGTCCCCAGAGGGAGTTGGAAGGTAGAATATGTGATCCTGGCTGGCTTGTGAATGAAAGTCTTGTGATGACATAAAGTAGCGTGTCTGTAAATGGAGACAATGTTCAAATGGTCATTATTCTCTAAGGAGGGTTAACTTTAGTTTCTGTTTATCTCAGTGGGTTCAAACTCTCCCAAATACTTTCTCCTCCCGTTCCTTCCTGCCTCCTGTTTTGTGTCTGTTCATCTCTCTCAGGGGAGAGAATAAAGAACAATTAGAGTTCTGTTTTTCCCTCCCTATCTCCATCACTTCCTAACATCCGGTATTGACTTGTGGAAATCAGAAATCTTGAGTGATCCTGTGATATCCTATGATGCAGTGCTTTTTTATCTGCACCTATTTTTTGTGTGACTGTTTTCCTAGTGAAGGGATGTGGAGAAAGTGTGATGAATTAGTCTTCCTTGAATGTTACCGTTCTCCTGACGAACATCGATGCAGAGGGAGCCCATCCTTTCTCATATATGGGTCATATAAGTAAACGACCTGCATACAGCTGAGGATACATTGATACCTTAATGCACATCCTTTGCTTCCTTCCCAAGTTCTAGTTCTAGATCACTCATTAACTGATTGGGCATTTCTACTTAGAGGTACCACTACATCTTAAATTAAAACGTAAGTATTAATACATAAGTCCATTTGCTCTCAGGATAATCATGCTCTCACAGACCCAGGGTCAAAGCCATTCCTTTCTCATTTCACTCTCCCACATTCGGTACGTGGACAATTTTTATTGATTATTTCCTCTTCATAATGGGACCACTTCTTTCTGTTTCCACTGTCGACTCGCTAGCCCAGACTCTCCTCATCTCAGCATCCTCCACGGTACTCTGGCCTCACTGTCTCCCTTATGGCCTTGTGAGATCGAATTTCCTTAATACGGTAGATTCATTCTCACAACCTGTCAAAGACTCTTGTGTACCAACACAATTAAGGCCAGATTTCCTTAGGTGGTATCCCATGACCTCCATGATCTGATCCAACCTCAGCGTCCCGTTTTCCTCCCACCCGGTACAGTCTTGTCTGTGCGCTGTGCCTAAAACTGCCTTATCCCTGTCTCTGCCCTCATCTTTCCTACGCAGAATTCCCACCACTCTTGCTCCACCTGGTCCCTCCCTGTGCTTCAAGGACTGGCTCCTGTGAATTTTCACTGACCACTCAACCCCATCTTGCCCTCTCCCTCCTCTGAACTTTCACAGAACTTTCTGACAGCGTTTGACATGTTTGTATTGTTTATCTTTTTTTTAAATATTTTATTTGTCAGAGTGAGGGAGAGAAAGTGAGCACAAGCAGGGGGAGCGGCAGACAGAGAGAGAAGCAGGCTCCCCGCTGCTCAGGGAGCGCCATGTGAGACTTAATTGCAAGACCCTGGGATCATGACCTGAGCCAAAGGCAGATGCTTAACCGACTGAGCCACCCAGACGTCCCTATATGGTTTATCTTTTTATGTACCGATCTCCTCAACTGTTTTGTAAGCTCTTTTAAGCAGACGACACACTCTAATTCTTCAGGGACAAGCCTTGCGCCTCAAATATTTTAATATGTTCCAGAAGATATAGTTAAAGATCTGCAATGGTATTAGTCTTGTCTTCTTATTACAACCTTGCCAGTCCAGATTTACTTGTCCTCTCTCCTCTTCCTTTCTCATGGATTAAGTAAAACAAAGAACATCTGCCAAGTGCATAGTAGTAGTTGGCCATCTTTCCTGTGGCCAAATTCTGTAGCACAACAGGTGAAGGAGAGAGAAGAGCTAGGAGATGAAGTGGTTCAGTGCCCCTGTGATTTCACCAAGTGTTTCTTCATCAGCACAAGAGGGTCAGGACTCCACTTAGTATTAACAAGTTGGAAGGCTTCAGTAATTGTTCCATTTACATTTCATTGCAGACTGATACTCAACCTTAGAACATCTCACAAAATTAGCTCTGTGTGTGTGTGTGTGTGTGTGAGAGAGAGAGAGAGAGAGAGAGAGAGAAAGAGAGAGAGAGAGAGAAAGGGAGAGAGAGAGAAAGAGACAGACACAGAAACAGAGAGAGAGATCAACTATGATTCATAAGCTGCAAGAAATATATGCCCTAAATTTTTCAGAAAGGAAATAAAGGAAGTGATTAAGACATCTAGGACTTATACATAAATCAGCATTTCCGAATGTATGTGCCGAAGAATGCTTTCCCCTTGAAATGTTGCATGAAAAGAGAGTTTTATTGTCAAGTAAGAGAAATGCTAAACACAATCTCTTTTTGCAATATACATTAATAGATTAAGGACACTGATAAATCCTGCAGTTAGAACTTTAACTGAGCACTTCAAGAATCTATTAGATTGTGGTTTTTTTTTTTTAATTCTCCTAAGATTTGGTTGTTAAATACCCAGATTCTTCTCTCTTTTAAGAAATTGGAAGATCTTGGCACCTGGGTGGCTCAGTCGGTTAAGCATCTGCCTTTGGCTCAAGTCATGATCCCAGGGTCCTGGGATGGAGTACTGCATTGGGCTCCCTACTCAGCAGGGAGCCTGTTTCTCCCTTGTCCTCTGCCCCTCCCCCTGCTTGTGTTCTCTCTCTCCCTCTCTTGCTCTGTCAAATAAATAAATAAAATCTTTAAAAAAAAGGGGGAAGACTTAGGTACACTGGAGCCCAGATTCTGAATGGGCAACACTAGACCAGGCTTAGGAGTGGCTTCCCCTTTAGATGGGGCATGTACCCTCTGATCGGCCACAGTCCCTACCTTTCCTTATTGTACTTCTGTACTTATGTTTCCTGCTTGGCCCCAGAAGCATTTGAATTGCCAGCCCTGATCCTGGATGTCAAGTCAACCACAGTAATATTGAGGTTACCGAGGGTGATTTCCACTTGGACATTAAGAAGGCATCTCAAACTTAACATTTCCCTCTCAAATCTACTCCTTCCCAGTCCTCCTTATCTTAGTAAGCAGCAAGTCTGTCCTTTCTTTTGGTACAACCAGAAACTTCACCAGGAGTCATCCTTGACACAGCTTCTCACACCTGCTTCCAAACCCTCAGTGAATCCTGTTGGTTCTACCTTCAGATGTACTTGGGGTCTGACCACTGTTTACCACCTCTTCCCCCTCCACCCTGGTCTGAGCTACCATCGTGTCTCACCCGGACGATGGCCATAGTCTTTTACCTGGTTTCCCTGCCTGTAAGTCCCTTGCCCGGCATACAGGCCATTTTCACAGAGTGGTCGGAGTGATCCCTTCAAAACCTACCTCAGAACAAGCCACTTCTCTGATCCAAACCCTCTACTGGTTCCCTTCTGTCTCTACATAATCCTTGAATTGCTGACCATTGTCTACAAGGTCATTCATCCTCTGGTTCTGCCTACCTCTCTGATCCCATTTCCTGCCTTGTTCTCCTTCACTTAGTTCTCTCCAGCATTTTCCCAGTTGTGCTCCCACCTCAGGGCCTTTGTGTTTTGGACCCCTTTAGCCTAACTTGCTTCTCCTCCAGGCATCCCCAGGTTCGCTCAGATACTTGATTCATTCTCCAAATGCACCCTTTTTGGATAGCCTTCTCCTCTCTGCCCTGCATACGCTCATCATGCATTGCCTACTCACATCTTATCTGTCTTCAAAGCATTAACCACCACCTGATACGTTACATATTTACCTGTTCACATCGTATCCCCTTCCTCTGTTGCCTGTCACTGACCTGTAAACTCCCTGAAAACAGGGATTTTATTAACGTCAGTAATGTATCCCTAGCACCTTACACAGCACTTCACATAGGGTATGGCACAGAATATATCTGAGTGAATACATGAATGAGGAGTCGGCATGGAGAGAAAGATTGGGAATCAGGTTCCAGAGGTCTTGGTAGCTGTGAACAAATAGTCCTGAGATTGGGAGATGACAAAGAGAGAAAGTAGTGTGGTGGGGAGCTCTGTGTCTCCCAAGAAGAGTGGATTTTGAGAGTGGAAGAGGGATCATTCAAAGGCGGCCGAGAGGAGCTGAGAGCACAGACCTTTCTGCTGGCTGCTGGCAGTGATTATATGATGAAATAAAGGGTTCGTGGCTTGTGAAGGAAATGGTGTCAGACAAAAGCAAAGTGTTGGGAGCATTCTGCATAGGTGTTAAAAATATTGGTGGGGGTGGGAGGTAACATTTATTCGAATATAGTTGACATACAACATTACATTAGTTTTGGATATACAGCATAGTGATTCCACAACTTTGTACACGATGCTACGTTCGCCACAGCTGTGGCTACCATCTGTCCCCATACATTGCTATTAAAACATCACTGACTCTGGTCCCTATGCTGTGCCTTTTATCCCCGTGACTTACTCATTCCCTAACTGCAAGCCTGTGTCTCCCACTCCCCTTCACCCGCTTTACCCAACGTCCCATCCCCCTCCCCTCTAGCAACCATCAGTTTGTTCTGTATATTTGTAGGTCTGATTCTGCTTTTTGTTTGTTTATTCATTTGGAGTTTGGTGTGTTGTTGTTTTTTTTTTAAGATCCCCCTTATGAGTGAAATCATGTGGTATTTGTCTTTCTCAATCTGATTTATTTCACTTAGCACAATACCCTCTAGGTTCATTCGTGTTGTCTCAAATGGCACAGTCTCCTCCCTTTTTTGGCTGATTGTGTGCGTGTGTATGTGTCTATATATATGTATATATGTAGACACACACATACCACATCTTCCTTATCCATTCATCTATCGATAGACACTTGGGTTGTTTCCATATCTTTGCTATTATAAATAATGCTGCAGTGAACATAGAGGTGCATATATCTTTTCAAATTAATGTATTCATAACTTTTTTTTTTTAATTATGTTCAGCTAGCCAACATAGTTAGTCATTAGTTTTTGGTGTAGTGTTCAACGATTCATTAGTTGCATATAACACCCAGTGCTTATCACAACACATACCCTCCTTAATGCCTATCAACTGGCTACCCCATTAACTTTATTTTTAAACAGGAGTTACTATTTCCCAGTCATAGTACTTATTTTATGGTAACATTATATGATAGGCTGAAGTTATGAGCAGCTGACTGGATTTTGTTTTTGTCTTGATAATTACTCTTACATTTACATATTTTAGAGATTTTTTTTTTTTTTGCAATATACAAGACTGAGACCACCTGTAGAGTTCTGGGATTAGGGCCAAGGATCTGCATTTAA
The DNA here is from genome assembly GCF_023065955.2 of Ursus arctos. NCBI lineage: Eukaryota > Metazoa > Chordata > Mammalia > Carnivora > Ursidae > Ursus > Ursus arctos. Next base: position 56,869,259 of record NW_026622763.1, read on the forward strand.
AAAGTGAGGCCTCTATTTAGAGCCATTGTTTATTTTTATTTGTATCATTATCAGGTCATTTCAGAAAATCAGACACTGTTGCTCTAAGAATTTAGGATTTGCAATGCATAATTACCAGATAATAGTGTCTATTATTAGTATTAAACACAATTAGAATTGTTATAGCTTTATCAGGTTAGACATTGCAAATGCTTCAATGAGTCAATCTTTTTAGTTTAATGAAAAATCAAAGAAAAAAGTATTAACCATTCCTCATAATGATTTTAAAGCTCACTGAAGCTCAGAGATAATAAAATAAATAATTTTTAAGGAAAAAATTATATTATGAATAAGTCATAAGAGGCTTGTAGTTAATCTTCTTGCCAGTTTTTTTTTTTTTAAGATTTTATGTATTTTTTTGAGAGAGAGATACAGAGACAGAGAGAGTGAGCAGGAGCAGGCAGGAGGGGCAGAGGGAGAGGGAGAAGCAGACTCCCTGCGGAGCAGGGAGCGCGCCTCCCAGAACGGATCCCAGGACTCTGAGATCATGACCTGAGCCAAAGGCAGACGCTTAATAGACTGAGCCCCCCAGGCGTCCCTTGCCAGTTTTTATAAAATATTTATTTAGTATCTAGTCAATCTTCAACAACAAATAGAAGCTTTCAATTACATGGGTATCTAAAAACGTTTCCTGCACATTATCAACGGCAGTACATTCCGAGACCAACCATGGCCTATTCAATTAATGTTCACCGATGACAAGTGAAAGCTGTCCCCAGCCATGATTGTGTGGGACTCCTGGAACCCTGGGCTGGCGACATAAGCTCCCCGTTCTGGTGTCAGCGGCATCTGCAACACATGCAGCTTTCATTAGAAGTGAGGAAGGTGCCTAAAAACCCAGAAAGTAGCAGAGTTCCTCATCAATGTCTATACCTTATGTATGGGGTTTTCATACAACATTTCTTCTTGGACAGACAGGCTGATAAAAATATCCCCAGCATATACATGGACTGAATTGGAATATGTCTTTTCCAGTCAAACCTCTGAAGCATCTAATTCAAATAGCTTTGTTAAGTGAAAGAACCAGATCACTGCTTTGAAGTACAGTGTCTATCTTCTGAATACGAAACCTATTTCCGTCTTTGAGTTGAGAAAAATAAAATGTTACCACAAACAAAAACATTCTAGTTTGTAGAGGAAAAAAAAAAGCCAGCATTCCTGATTTAGTACCAGACCTCCAGTTTAAACTCGACCTGCTTCCAGTGGGACCTCACTTTTAGGCCTTAGGACCAATGTCAATGTGGAAGAAAAAAAGAATTGCTTGCAAGAAAGCATTATGACCAACTTCTTCTTCCTCTTCTTCTTCTTCTTCTTTTTTTTTTAAAGATTTTACTTATTTATTTGACAGAGAGAGAGAGACAGCCAGCGAGAGAGGGAACACAAGCAGGGGGAGTGGGAGAGGAAGAAGCAGGCTCCCAGCAGGGAGCCTGATGTGGGGCTCGATCCCAGGACCCTGGGATCATGCCCTGAGCCGAAGGCAGATGCTTAACGACTGAGCCACCCAGGCGCCCCCCACTATGACCAACTTCTGTGCTTTAGATGCATTGTGTAAATTGGGTGTTCTGAAAAATCTAAATATTAGGCCAATTTCAAGAATAAACAGAACAATACCAGCACCAGCTAATCTTTCATGAGCTCTCACTGTGGAAGGCTGGAACGACCTTCACCTTTTTCAGAGACCTAAACTATGGCATAAAGTGGCAGAATGTCTTCCCCACAGCTAATGAGCCACTAAGACAGGATTTGCTCTGTGGACACCTGGTTCCAGAGCCCCAGTTCTTGGCCGCACCACTGTTTGCTTCATTGTGAGGCTCGACAAGCTCAATGTCCAGGAGAAGGGCCTTCTGTACACTGCGAAGCAAACTTTGTGAGGCAGCATTTGTCAATTATTTCTGAGTAATGTTTTGCCGCCTCATTTTTCTCCCTCAGCGATAACATTGATTCATTTACGTCCTCATTGGCCAGGGGAACAATAAACCCAGTGCTACATGGACCAACATGTTAGTAATTTTTATCACGAAATACTGTTGCCAAAGGCAAATCATGTTCTTCGTGCTTTCCTGAAGTCTCTGTATTTGCACATACACCCTATTGCTTTGGTAATGGAGAAGTTTTGACCGTTTGTTTGTTCATTGAAAACTATGATCAGCCTTTCCTGTGAAATGAAATGAGCAGTCCCGTAGTTGTCTTACTGTCCCCACCGTTTGGAGATCACTGTCACTGCTGCTTGGTGTTTACAGTGTGTATTCAGTCCCTGTCAAATGTGCTGCAGTGGAGACCCCTGGAAAGAAATTTGCCACCTGGCACTCGATGCTCGTTATCCACGAGTAATTCAGAACGTGACATTATTGGAGAAAGAATCTGGCCGCTGCTTTCCCTGCTACGTTTGCAGAATCCTCTGGTTCTGTATGCCTGCTTTATCAGTTTCTCACTGAGGAAGTTATCTCTTACTACTTGAGCTGGCTGGTTTGGGGTAGCATTTTTAGAGCAGCAAATTTGTCTGTCAGACCCAAGATTAACGCTGCCTGTTCAGTTCAGCATAACACCAAATGGAAAGAGCCGCAGTATAATCAGTTAGTGAACCCCAGAGGGTCTCATTCATAGGTCATCGAGGGGACCTGGGAATCTGTCATTTACAGAAGCTTCCCTGGGAGACTGTTACTCACCCAGGTTTGGAAAGCATCGCTCTTACAGAATACATTTATAGGTGTTTCGCAAGGACTATAAAAACATCATCTCCAAGGACCATAAATTCTACAAAACTGCTTTATTTGATTTTCAATTTTGACCAGTAGAAAAATGTTACCATCCCTTTGCCCAGTAGCCACTGAAAGTGGCTAGGCTGTAAGTAAAATACTGTCACAGAGGTAAAGGAAAGCCCCATGCGTGTTGCATACTTTAAAGTACCAGACTTCTTGACTTCAAATCCTGATTAAGAGCTGATTTTGTAATAATGATAATAGCCAGTGTTCGTGAGGTTTCAGGGAAATGGACATTCTCCTGCGCTACTGCTAACTGAGCATGTTAACTGATCTGGCTTTTCTGGAGGGAAATTTTGTGGTACATATCTAAAGTCTTTTAAAAGTTCGTCCCATAGAACACAGTAACTCAGCTTCTAAGAAATGTATTCCGAGGACGCACCAAAGATACATGTAAAGATTTCTGTGCAAAGATATTTATGAAAGTATTTTTAATGTTCAACAAGGAGTTATGTAAATAACCTATCTCATAGTCATGCACTGAAATATTGCACTGCGCTAAAAATGTTTTTGAACAATGTTTCATGCTGTGGGAAAATTGTACATTGTTAATTGAAGAAAACTGGTTATTAAGTTGAAAATATAGTATAATTCCAATTTTATTTTTAAGAATTAAGTGTAGGGGCACCTGGGTGGCTCCGTCTGTTAAGCGTCTGCCTTGTGCTCGGATCATGGTCTCGGGGTCTTGGGATCAAGCCCCACATTGGGCTCCCTGCTCCCTCCACCCCCTTCCGCCCCCGCTCGTGTTCTCTCTCTCTTTCTCTCTCTCTCTCACTCTCCCTCTAAAAGAAAAAAAAAAAAAGGATTAAGCATATATAGGGGCATCTGGGTAGTGCAGTCAATTAAGTGTTCGACTCTTGATTTCAGCTCAGGTCATGATCTTTGGATTGTGGAATTGAGCCCCCTGTTGGGCTCCACACTCAGCACGGAGTCTGGTTCAGATCCTCTCTCTCTCTTATCCTCTGCACCTCCCCCTTGTGCTCTCTCTCTCAAAAAAATAAATTTTTTTCCTTTTTTTTAAATTGAGTGTATATATGCATTGAAAAAAAGCTGAAAGCAAATGCAACAAGATATTGAAAGAGTTTGTTGCTGGTGTGATAGTTTTAATTTCTTTTTTCTTTTCTGATCCATCCCCCTCAATTTCTACAAAGAATGTTAATTGCTTCTATAGCAAAAAAAAAAAAAAAAAAAAAGTATGTCATATCTTTTGAGTCCTATTTTGTGAGTTAATGTGTGTATGTAGCTTTAAAATGGTATTTTGAATATAGTAAATATAAATGTCAGCCATTTTAATAATGAAATTGTAAGCCTTAACACCTTAAGTAAAAAATTTAAAATTAAATGAATATATAGGATATGCCATGTGGGAAAAATGCAGCAAGGTTTTTAAAACCATCTTTGAGGTGCTGATGCAGCAGCTGGCCTACCAATTCTCCTCTTAACTACCTACCTGTATTTATCTCACGGCAATTTAATTTGTTTGTTCTTTCATTCAGCAAATATTTATGGGTACATACAGGCAAATCATAGATATATCTGCTTTGAGTTCATGCAGGTGATCAAATGAACTCTGCTGTAAGTACACATACATAAATGTTAAACAGATGCATATAGGATTTTTTTTATTTTTTATTTTTATTTTTTTTTTTTTGCTTTTATTGTTAGTAAGATCGTGTGAGTGATTGTCGTACTGAAAGCATTTGTCTGTTCTGGGTCGTTTGAGTAGCCTTGTGGAAAATTATAAGTAATCTTGACTTTACTGTTCTGTTCAAGTCACACATAACTGCTGTCCTGTCTTTTAAATTAACTCTGCATGTTGCAGAGCCTTTGCTCTTGAAGTGACCTAGTCTCTGTCCCTGTTATTTGCTGTTGGTTTATAATTGCTGCAGTGAAGTATGATCCAAGTTGCTGGGGTTTTCAGTGATTTTGTTAGCGTGTTTGTGAGTGTTGAGAGTACAGGTAAGAAGCAAACCCACGAGGGGCGCCTGGGTGGCACAGTGGTTAAGCGTCTGCCTTCGGCTCAGGGCGTGATCCCGGCGTTCCGGGATTGAGCCCCACATCAGGCTCCTCCACTATGAGCCTGCTTCTTCCTCTCCCACTCCCCCTGCTTGTGTTCCCTCTCTCGCTGGCTGTCTCTATCTCTGTCAAATAAATAAATAAAATCTTAAAAAAAAAAAAAAAAAAGAAGCAAACCCACCAGCAAGTTCTGGTTCTACTGCTCCTTGAAGGCAACCGTGGAAGTTAAAAAGCTGTTTATTCACATGCCTTTTACCACTTCATGGTCAAGACTGCTGAACTGCTCTCGGCTATCAGTGAACCACTTGATGGAAAAAAAAAATCCTGATGGTATTTCTTACGATGCACTGTTTCCAGCCTTAGGCCAAGTTCAGTGTGGGGCCATGGCTATTGGTTCTTAGTAAGTTTCCTGTTTCTACGCAGAAGGAGGCAAGACTGTGAGGACTGCTACATCTCCCTTCAGGTTTCCCAGATGTGCCTTGTGGAATTTTCCCAGCCACTATTTCTAAAATTTTCTACTTTCATTCATTTCAGTGGTGCTTATATGGAGATTTTTTATTAATGCAATTCTGCCGTCTTTCAGTGAGAGTAAGACAATTATTACTATAAAGAAAATAGTAGAATTACTGTTTATTCAGGCATGGCCTTCTGGCTTTGGTGATTTTAACATTTTATGCTATTCCAATAATAGTAATAGTAATAATAATAATAATAATAATATTTCTTTGCGGGAGTTATTAAGAAGACAGCAGGCACGTCCACATGCCTCTGCTGCTTAGAAGGGGGCGGGGTCTGCATCACCGCCCTGTGCTCCTGCTCTCTACCACTAGCAGGCATCTCAGGCATCTGTCTGCACTCACGTTGTCAGCTTCCTCGGTGAGTTCTGATGCTGTGGTCACGAGGTGCTTCTGCTACTAGGTTGGTCATATCAGGTATGGATTCTTCACTTTAGATGTCCTACCCCGGCCAGGTGTTTGGACACCTGTTTCTGTGGCAGTAAAAATACACGGGATTCTTAAAGATTTATTCATAGAGCATTTACTGTGGAAATGTCAGCTCCCATTTCTAAATGCCCATGGTATGCCAGGCCCTGGCAGCACTATTGTGTCCACTAGGTGCCAGCTCTGTGACTTACAGTGTCTTCTAAGGTAGACATGACCATCCCCATTTTACAGCTCAAGGACACTGAGGCTGAGAGAGGGTCATGATTTGCCCAAGTCACGTGGTAAATAGCAGTACAAGGGTTGATGTGCTCATCTGTGTGACTACAAATTTATGTTCTTTTCTCTGCTTCGGACGCTGCATCCCTGAAGAAAAAGCTGGCTGGCTTGCTCTTAGTTCTTGACTTGGAAACAAACCTTAAGGTTGCACCATATTTGAAGAGTGCTATATCCTTTTTTGTTTTGTTTTGTTTTACCCATTTCTGCCTCTCTGCTTCCACAAAAGGTTGTGGTCGAGGATGGCCTTTGATGCGTTCAGTTAGTCTTGAGGGAATACACTGCTTGAAGTTGCTGCTGTTTTGCCATTTAACGTTGGCTTTAATTTCAGTAGAAGGCAGTGCTTAAAAGCTTGGACGCAGAGTAAAATCCCAATTCACATTCCAAGTCCAACACTTACTGACTCCGTGTCATTAATTTAACCCCTCTGTGCCTCTCTCGGTTCAATCAGCCGTAAAATAAATGTCATAGTCATTACTCAGAGGCTTTTTGTGCAAATGGAATGAAACAATCCACGTGAAGCCTAGAGACGGGCATGCAGAGAACACCGAACGCCGCCCGCCGCCTCCGCCCTTATCATCAGCGCTATCACATGGAGGTTATGAGCATCCCTGAAATAGTGTCGCCGTGTTAAAATTAGATGTAACTAGAGGAGACACAAGCCTCACAGCCAAAAACCTGGAGAAGAAAATACTTTAGAAGTTTATAAACTTAGGTATTTTTCTTTGAAAATATTTTACATAATTCACAAATATCAAAGCAGCTTAGGTGTGATCATCCGATGAACGGTTTCAGTGGCGGTAACGTTCAGAGAGCCGTGGGCCCGTTCTCCTTATCACTGTCCTAAATTTGTATGAAAAGCGAGTCTTTGCAGAAATTTGTAGCCACAGCCCGAAATAGTCACAGCAGTTCCTGTATGTCTTTGAAATGCGATGAGAATAAAGACAGACCTCACAAACTCGCAGACCCGTTCAGCGGATCTTGTGTGCCCGCATTTTGGGAATCACGTTCCCCCTCCGTGGGAGTTGCACCACATGAACTCTTACGAAATCAAAAAGCTGTAGTGACACGTGTGTCCTAGACCCCTGGCTTTATGCTAAATACGCATCCGTTTTCTCTGAGTTCCTTAAAAAACTGACCTGTAACGCAGCTGGGTTCATCGCTGTCACAAATGTACCACTCCAGTGGGGCACACTGATAATGGGGGGAGACTATGCCTCTGTGGGGGCCAGTGGCATGTGGGAAATCTCTGAACTTTCTTCTCAGTTTTGCTGTGAACTTAAAACTGCTCTAAAAAAAAAGTCTTAGGGAAAAAAAAAACCACTGACCTGAAAAGTTGTAATTTTAGTATTTGAAAGGAAACTTGATTTTAGAAGAATAATTAACAGGTTTATGTAATCCTTTATTTAACCTGCTTATATAATATGTATAGCACCTTGAAGATATTTGGCATATGTTTCCACATCACCGTGAAAGAATATGATAATAGCCAATTGGTGAAGAAAAGAACACAAAAGTATAGCACAGATTATGATCTTAAAGGAAACCTTGTGAAATGGATTCATTTTTGTTACTGAAGGTGTTGCCACATTAGATTTGACCCAGCCATTAACTTTAAGTCTACGAAACAAGAGCCCTGTGATTAATCCACTGGATGTTTCACTTTTACAAGTTAAGTTCTTTAAATGTTTTCAAAAGCTCTATCCTATTGGAGCTGTGATTTTTTTTATAGTTCCAGTATGAAGCTAGAAGGCAGTTGTATGTCTAACCATGTGTCAATGATTGCTAAGGGTCTCTACAAACTAATCAGCACTCACTGAAAAACTCCAGAAATTTTTGACTGGCCACCGTGTGCAGGGTCTTGTGCTAAGGGTGGGTTGGCAGTAGAGGAGGTGGGATGCCAAGGTGAAGATGAGCTGGTCTTTACCTTCAATCTAACTAGAGTCCAAGGCTGAGTCTGGTGAAGTTTGAAAACTGTCTTCTTTTTATTCGCCGATATTGAAAATATAGCATTCAAGTATTTAGATATTTCATTACAAAGTGTGAATGCGTGGCTCAGTCACTTAAGTGTCTGATTCTTGATTTTGGCTCAGATCATGATCTCAGGGTTGTGAGATCAGGCCCCGCATTGGGCCCTGAGCTGGACGTGGAGCCTGCTTAAGATTCTCTCTCTGCCCCTGCCCCCCTTTAAAAAAGAACAAAAACAAACAAAACAAGGAATCAAAACAAATAATGAATGGTTATGTGTATGATTAAATAACCTCAGGGTTATGCTTTTGGCTTTAAACACCATCAGTGTGAAGGCAGTTCTTAAGGTAGTGGATAACTTTTTTAGGACTGGATAATAAATAGTTGAATAGACAGTAATAGGTTCTAATAATATGTAAGACCGCGCAAGTTTGCATAAGAGCCTTTGGCTCCTGCATTATCATTACGGAGTTTAAATGAAATAGCTTATTTTTTGAAGCTAGTTACATTTATAATAATGAGTATCACCTGGTAGTTTTAACAGTTATGCTTTCATTTTTTAGTAAAATATATACATACATTTGTGATAATAAAATATTCATTTATTTACAGTTTCTTAGTAAACTTTTTATGATTATCTGTGACTTGGCAAATGAACATTTGGAGCTTGTATTTTTCACTCAGCTTGAATGTGTGCTATATTGTACTATGTTTGAAATAAACGAACCTCTTTTCTTCTATAATATAAACTGTTTTGTAAAACCAGGTGGAAAAAAGCTAACATTGTGTTATTTGTCACAGATACTGCAGTAAGTATTTTGTAGACTCTTCATGGTTTGGTCCCTAAGCCTTTTGATTCACAAAATCCTGGCAACATTTTAAATATTCCCAGGTATCTATAGAGACAAAACTCATTTTTATCACACTTTAAATATCCTTAATTGATCTTCTATGTCTGTGGTTTGGTTTAGAAATCAGAGGTTTAGTTTCCTTCCTCTGGCTAAATTCCTGAGTTAATCCTTTATTTCCTGCTACATAGTTGCTAAGATCAAGTTTCTTTCCAAGTTTTGCTTTTCTTACCATTTGTCTGGGGCAGGGCAGGGGGTCGATGTGTGTATGTTCTGTTGCCCAGCAACCCTCAAGGATGAGGGTAGACGAGGGCCCTTAAAGAGATGCTTGAGCCAAATATATTTCACTGGACAATTTAGAGAAGTAAAAGCAGTAGCCAAATGGAACAGGTTTAAGATGCGGGTTTGCAAAAATTTGTTCAGCCTTATTTGGTCTTTGGTTCATGGGCTACCTTCTGAGAGTCACTGCTCCAGAAGCTGGGGGTGTGGAACGATGAGTGGGAGGTTTGACCTTTCCTTTTCTATTTTCTATGTTGTATTTTGAATCTTTTATAATGAGCATATATTAGCTTTGTCATTTTAAAGCATAAGAAAGAACATGAAATTTGGGAGGAGGGACGATTACCTCCCAGAAAAAGGTAATAATGTTTTTGTTTCAACAACAAAATTCTCATTTTAGTTTCTAATTATGTGATCTCAGAATACATCTAAATTTTAAATGTAGCTGTTATGTTTTGAATAGGATCCTATCCAAAGTGCCAACATGAGCAAACAAATAATGCAAGTTCTGGGTCCTTTGCTCCCTTCTTGTCTGTTAAAGATCTGAGCACATACCACCAGTTTTTACCTCCGTAAAATGGCTTTGCTTTTTCTTTTTTTAAGGTAAAATGAAAACAGTGGATAGAGTCTGACATATTTATTTGATAAAATATCATAGTTATAAATGGCACAATATAATTCAGTTTCCACTAACGTTTATTTAATATCACAATCATATATCTCACTTAACATTTACATTAAACTTGTAAGTTAGCTCTTACTATTCTCTCCTTTTCCTGAAGACAGGAAATAGATGTGGAGAGAAATTAAATTAACTAATAGCCCCAAACAAGTACTTAGTATGTGTCAGAACCCAAGTTCAGTTCTTGTTTCATCTGACTGTAGGCCAGCGGTTTTTCTCATTTTGCTCATTTCTCATCCTTTTAGCAGATCTAATGATTCCTGCCCAACAGTAGCAGTGTTCCTTTCTGGGGTGAAGACGGTGGGAGATTTTCCCTGGGGGGACCATCAGAATCTATGTGTGGGATGATATGTGTAGTTTGGAAAAGATGCCAGAGATAATTCAGCTTCCTTACCACCTGCCTTGACTGACACTCTCTGCACCACCCCACACTGTACCATGATGGTTCGATTTTAGTCTATTGACTTTAGAATAGAACTTCTTTCAGCTCTTCTATTTAATAACTGTAAAAAGGTTTTTTTCCCCTCCCACAAATTTACCAGACAGTTAATTTCATGGAATATTTCTGGGTTAGTGTATTTCCTTCTCCCAGAAATAAATTTTGCATTATGTGGGGTAAGGAAATTTTTTACCTTTTTTTTTCATTTTTTTTTTAAACATTTTATTTATTTATTTGACAGAGAGACAGCCAGCGAGAGAGAGAACACAAGCAGGGGGAGTGGGAGAGGAAGAAGCAGGCTCCCAGCCGAGGAGCCCGATGTGGGGCTCGATCCCAGGACTCTGGGATCACGCCATGAGCTGAAGGCAGATGCTTAACGACTGAGCCACCCAGTCGCCCCTTTTTTTCCATTTTTTTAAACCTAAATTCAATTAATTAACATATAGTGTATTACTAGTTTCAGAGGTAGAGGTCAGTGATTCATTAGCCTTATATAACACCCAGGGCTCATTATATCATGTGCCCTCCTTAATGCCCATCACCCAGTTACCCCACCGCCTCATCCCCCTCCCCTCCAGCAACCCTCAGCTTGTTTCCTATGATTAAGAGTCTCTTATGGTTTGTCTCCCTCTCTGATTTGGTCTTGTTTTATTTTTTCCTCCCTGCCCCTATACTCCTCTGTTTTGTTTCTTAAATTCCACATAGGAGTGAAATCATATGATAATTGTCTTTTTCTGATTGACTTATTTCACTTAGCATAATACCCTCTAGTTCCATCCATGTTGTTACAAATGGCAAGATTTCATTTTTTGATGGCTGAGTAATATTCCATTGTATACATACATACCACATTTTCTTTATCCATTCATCTGTCAATGGCATCTGGGCTCTTTCCATAGTTTGGCTATTGTGGACATTGCTGCTATCAACATTGGGGTGCAGGTGCCCCTTCGGATCACTACATTGTATCTTTGGGATAAATACCTAGTAGTACAATTCCTGGGTCATAGAGTAGCTCTATTTTCAACTTTTTGAGGAATCTCCACACTATTTTCCAGAGTGGCTGTACCATCTTGCATTTCCATCAACAGTGTAAGAGGGTTCCCCTTTCTCCAAAAATGCCTTTGCTTTTGACTATCGCACAAAAGGCACTGGCACACATATGAATACTCAGCTATGTTTATCATTTTTCTCTACTAATTTGGGTAAATCCGGGAATGGAAAGAGCAGAGTCGCAGTTAATACTTAATTTGTTCTTGGACACTATAGCTGTCAGATTAGGAATTCTTGCTAATCCCTGACCAACTTTATATTTGGCCCCAAAATATCTGTTCTTATTTCTTCTGTTTCCTCACAAATTGGAGAAATGGGAGCAATTCATAAACTTTTAACTATAATGATTCTCTTTCTAATAAATGACTTTAAAAATACATTTGGGTAGGATTTTAAAAATCTATGACTGGACCCTTTATTTTCAAGGTAAAAGAAATAACCAAAAGCTTAAAACTTACCAAGAAATTAGAATAATTTTCTCAGGTCAAAGTGTAATTTTCTTCTTGAAAAAGCAAATATTAATCTAATAGTTTTCCAGCAAGATATCAAAAAGAGAGTCCTCAATAAGTAAATGTAGTGCTTATCTTGTCTGTTGAACCAATGAAATGTTCTAACTAGAGTAAAAATGTTACATTTCATTTTCAGCCTATACCTAAATATTAACTCCATTGAGTTATTTCTTTGATGTCTTTCAAGTTTATTCCCCCACAGAAAATATTTAATTTTCCCCAAATATACAAGTAATACCTACTTATTACACTAAAAAATGAAAATATTAAGAAAAAGTTAAAAATCCCCTATAACCCTACCACCTTCCTGTAGCTACTGTTAGCATGCTGGAATATGTTTCGATTATATGTATAGCGTCATCATATTCTGCATACTCTTTATAGCCTGGTTTTTCAGTTGACAGAGCATCATGTGGGTAGTTTTTCCATGTCAATGAATATATATCCATATTGTCATTTCAGATCACTGCATGGAATCCCCTTATAAGTCATATGTATTAGTTATTTTTACTATAATAAAATAATAAACTATCTGTCCTTATATCTTTGTATACCAGTCTGATTTCCTTAGGGTAAAGATTTAGCTGTGGGATTGCTGGGTCAATGAGGCATGTTCTTCTTTTTCCAAAGACTTTGTAATAAAATGGCTCCTCTTTAGAAAGGTTATACCCAATTTATACTCCCTTTTCCCCAGCTGATCCATTCTTGAATCTGATGGTTTAAAAAAAATCATTATTATGTTGGTTTCATTTCTTTGAATACTTCTGAAGTTGAGGTTGAACATCTTTCCAAATGTTCTGCATGAGTTGCCTGTTCATGTACTTCGCCTATTTTTCTGTTGGAATGTTACTTACTGATGATCTGTGAGTGCTTTTTATAGTCTGTAGAACACATCTACTGTTCATTGTATCTGATGAATTGTTTTCTTTGTGCATTTAAAAATTATTACAAGATATTACAATTATAATTATTTCCTAAGGATTATAAGAAACTCTAGAGACTGAAGTGGTAATAGGGCTCTGGGTTTTTTTGATACAGACCTTCCTTTTTGTCTGTTGTCCTTGGAGAGGTAAGCAAATATTTTTATGTAAAGCTAATTGCCTAAGTGGTAGATATACATTCTCATAAAGTTATAAATATGTTGAGACGTGCTCTGTGGTTTTTGCAATCCGTGTGATCTCTGACCTTTCCTCCGAGCCTGAAAGCAGCACTGTGGCGGCGGGAGCCGAACCGCATATGCAGAAGAGGGGAAAACCAAATCCTGGCTGACATGTTTCTGACTGTTCCTGCTGCCTTTGGTCTCCCTCAGGAACTTGCCATTGTTCACATGGCTCACTGGTCTCACTGTGATCTCTGTGATCTCACCCCCAGGTCCATCGCATGAAAAATGGGTTGTCTAATCCTGGGCTGCATTTCCATCTATTTTCAGAGTATCCACGTACTGGAGAGGACTGCTTCCTCCAGCACCGAGCCCTCTGTCAGTCGGCAGTTGCTAGAACCAGAGCCGGTCCCCCTCTCCAAGGTCAGTGACGGGATGTGGTGTTTCTCAGATGGCGTGATGCCTGCTCTGGGACCAGCGGAACTGTAAACAGGTCTTCCACCTGACTCCCCTAAGGTAGCTGTGATTCCTCTTGTAGGCCTGCGCTGCCACATCTTTCTGCCCCCAATATGTAGGCTTTCTCTGCCCGGTGCAAGGGAGGAATGGAGGAAAGTATATTTTTCTGGGAATTGCAGGAGTACAAAGATCCAAACTACTCTTTAGTTTAAAGGAAGAGAAACTATTGTCATTCTCCTGTTGGAGACATGAGCAAATATTTCTGCGTCAAGCTAATAGAAAAAAAAAAAACCTGCAATACTAACAGCAACAGCTACCATGATTGCCTGTGCACTGTGTTCCAGGCATGGTGCCAGGTGCTTAAATACATGATCCCATTTAACAGAACCCTTGCTAACAGCACCATGCAGTGGAGGTATCTATTACGTTTACAAATATGGAAACCGAGAATTAAGAACTTGCTCGGGTTCTGAAAAAGCTGCTAAGTAGCAGGGCAGGGATTCAGACTTAGACTGTTTCAGTTCTACCCCACCCGCAGGTCCAATAGCACCTGCCTGGAGGGGCTGTTGGATAGTCAGTCCCAGGCTTCTCCTCCCATCTGGCTTTCCTCGCTGTGAGCTCCGAGAACACCGCAGACTACTGATGAAAACCTCTTCTGTTTAATGGAAGCCAGCGTTCCCTTCCTTCAGCCTTCTCTTTCTTGGACTGGGGAGACCTCTAAATTCATTTATGTCTCAAATGCAAAAAATCAGAAAGAAAATCCCTACCCCTTGCTCGAAACCCTGCAGTTTTTTTCAGCAGGCTGCCTCTCCTATGGAGAAACTCAGAAAATAGAATGCATGGGGATTTGGAATGCAAATATAAAAATAGCACTTTATTTCCCCAAAAAGACTTTGAAATATGTATCACTGATTCTTCCACTTTGCTTTTCCTACATTAAATAGAATCCTTTAAGGAAAGAACACATTTTATGGTATGGAATACATATGCTTGTACTCTTCATATTTGGAAGATATTGCAAGCTATAAAGTTTGTGTTATTGGACAGGAGTAGACTGCAAAACTAAGGAAAGGGGGTTATCAAACTTAAAAAACAAATTAGAGAGAAAGAGAAAATGATCTGACTTCTATTTGAATGGCAAACAGAGAGAATGCCAACTTGGTAACTACAACTAGTAATCTCTTTGAAAACATCAGTTCTCTCTTACCGGCAGCTATTGGAGAGAGACTCAAGAAACACTGGGGCAGTGGGAGAGGCCCCTAACATTTCCTGAGCACCTACTTTGTCCCAGGCATTGGATCAGCACAGATATTCTCTCACAGAATCAGCCTACTCGATGAAGTGACTACTGATGTTCTATCATTTTACTGATAAGGAAACTGGGAGACTTGGAGCATAAGTAAGTTAGTTGTCCAGAGTCAGGTAGCTGGGAGGTGTGTGCCGAAGACCAGGATGATGAGAGAGACAGGGTGAAAGGAGACCTCTGAGACTGACACGCAGAAACGGAAAGGAGAGTTGCTGGTATTAAAAACACAAATCAGGAGGAACCTCCTGGTTGGCAAACATCGGAGGCATTGGGGGATCGGTGCCGTTGCAGAGGGCACGGAAGCTCTACGCCCTGTGCCCTCTGCGTCTGTCCCACCCGGCTGTTCCCAGTTAGGTCCTGTAATAAACTGGCGATCTAGTAAGTACAGGAATAATAATAAAGAGCTAATACGCACAGGACTTGCTTGGTCCCCGTCTCCCACCCAGTGCATCTCTAGCGTCCTTGGCATCTCACGGTATACTCCGGCTACACCCGTCTGCACACAGTTCCCAACCCTGGCCGTGCTCTTTCTCTGCTCCACGGGGGCATGTCCGTTCCTTCTGGAATGCTCTCCTGCACCTAGCTAGAAGTCCGGCTCTTCTAAGTCAGGCCCACAGGAGCCCTTCTTCAGATGCTGCTCCTCACCTCCCTGCCCCGACCCACCGTCGGCCCCAGCCTCTCCCTGTGCTTAGGACATCTCTTACTTTATCTTACATTCTTTCTTCCATCAGGTCCTCTAGAAGGACAACTGGGAGTAGGGTGTGTGTGATTATGGAGGGAGAGCCCTCAGGACAAGGGTAAGAGAAGAGCTTAGGGCAGTGTGGTGCTGGCAAGATGGGGTTTGGGCTGGCGTCCCCCCTTGAGCCAGCTCCCAGGGTGAGCCCCGGAGCGTGAATTGTACCGCAGAGCTGCTCTCACCCCGAGGCAGGGACTTTCTGTTCCCTCGGCTGTTTGTACTCTTGCGTCCTTCAGTGGCTGAGAGTCTCGAGGGAGGGAGAGGCCGAGGTGTGGGTGCCCCAGCTGTGGAGGAGGGAGGTTCGTGCCCAGGCACGAAGGCCCCAGCTTCCGCAAGCAGTTCACGGCCGTGCGCAGGCAGCTGGCGCCTGGATCCACCGGCCTGACGCAGGCGGTGGCTCGGACGCCGACAGCGCCCACTTCCCATTGCTCCCCCGAGCTGTTGCCCGCCTGCACCCCGCTGTAGGACTCCTGCTCGTGCTGGGCTGGTTTCATATTAACAGATACCACCTCTCTCGGCGCCTCCTGAAATCGGAGGATCCCACCCATTCCAGACACCAAAGCATCTCACCATCCCCCAGTCCCTTTGAGAGAAGACGGACCCCCGGCACTGGTTGGGGGCGGAAGAACAGCGTGTGAAGCACCCATCGTCCTGACTCAGGCTTTGCTGGAATTCTTTGTTTGGTGTTTTCGCCTCCTGAGGCGTGTTCCCGGACCACCCGCCCTGCCCGCAGCCCTCGTGCCCCTAGAGCATACCCTTGAGAAAGGAAAGGCCTCAAAGGAACAGACTAGGGCTGTTATCAGATCACTTTCTGGTTTTAGTTGTTATCGTTAGATAAAAAGTGTATTTAAAATTTCTAGAATGACAAAAATGTTTGTATTATCTGACTCAAGTCCTGATTAAGTTTCTATTATAAGTAAACCAACAAAAATTGGAGACTTTAAAACAGAAAATTAGTATCCATTGAAATTACAAAAAAAATTCTTCAGTTTTCAGAAAGTGATTTTAACTTTCCTAAGGTAGACCTAGTCTGCTAAGCATGGAGGTGGATCGTATTGAGTGCTGAGATGGGCTGTTTTCATATCGTACACACCTTATTTATAAAATTATCATCGACATTTATCACTGAAATAGGGAGGGTGTTGTTCGCTCTGGATTTACCTTGTTGCCTCTGTCAGTTTGACAGCTTATTTAACGGTAAGAACTGTATTAGGATTCTTTTCAATTTCTTTTGGCTTTAGTAACATCAGATCAGAGCAAAAGGAGTTATTTGTTCGGAGCTACTGCATTTATGTTTAAGAAATACATTTTAATTTTTTGCCTTCTCTATCTTACCCTTTTTTTCCCTCCTCTGTAGTTAAACCAAGAAAAAAACTACTGTGATAGAAATCAGTAGCCATAGCGCCACAGGCATAAGCTGGTATTTTAGTCGGAGTTTAATTAGAAAAAAATCCAAAAAGCACTGTACTTTTTATTAAATATTTCCATTTTTACAAGTTATGCAGGGTATTCATATATATATGACTACACACACATACACACACCACACATCATATATGTATGTACACACACATCACATATGTGTACACATCACACACACAGAATAAATCAAAGATGAACACTAGCCTTCAGATAAGATCTAGCTGAAAATGAAAATGTTATTCTAGAAATGCTATCCGTGGATAGGGCTACTAAAAATAGAAATGTCATTAAATACAGCTGCTATCTAAGAACAGAGAAAGCTCTAATGAATATATTTACACATATACGGAGAGTTATTCTTTACTTGATTGTATCAAACTTTTTAAAATAAATCAGTAGAAATCCATCATTTTTATGAAAATTTTTATCTACTTTTCTGGTGATGGTAGAACCTAGTGTTTTCTCTGATTATTCTGTCATTCATAAGCAATGCTGACTTGTTGAGTTGCAGTTCAATATATTAAAATGGGAATACCAGAGCACCCCTCTCTGTGCTCCAGACCATAATGCCACCTGTACTTGTACAAAAAACATGGTATACAGCCTGAAATTGTCTCATCGGAAACATTTTTTTAAAAAATTATTTTATCTAGGGGCACCTGAGTGGCTCAGTCTGTTAAGCATCTGACTCATGAATTTGGCTCAGGTTATATCAGGGTCATGAGATCAAGCTCCACGTCAGGCTCCACGCTGGGCATGGAGCCTGTTTGGGATTCTGTCTCTCCGTTTCCCTTTGCTTCTTGCCCCAACTCACGCTCACTCGCTCTCTTAGAAAAAAGAAAAAGAAAAAAATTATCGAATTAACAGTTTTGACCAGCTTAGTCACGGTTCCTGACAATATTATCTTCAAATAGAAAATTACTTCTTGGGCTGTTTGTAAGAAGATACTTACAGATACTGTAATGGGTTCTTAATGTTGATGAATGGATAGCAGTAGGTGTGTTCCGTAAGGTAAATAGTTCATTCACTGGGGACCCCTCAGGGATGACCAAGTAGACAAAGAAATGACACTGGTCTCAGATTGGTGTTCCTCGTCCAGTAGGGGGCATTTAGAGTTGGGTTTGGGAGAACAGAGGCCCAGTGTTGGCTGAGAGGGCTTTTCATAAGCCAGGAGTATCACCTGGGCTTAGTGATGCTCCAATGAAGCAATGTTCAGCTGCATCTCCCGGAAACATAACTTACTGTGAAAAAACACAGCCCCGTTTATACATACTTGACCTTAAACATAGATTTCACTTGGCCATAGGGCAAGCAGCTTCTGGAATGGAAGGAGGGAAAAAGAAAAAGGGGAATGGAGGGTAAATACGTTAGCCTCAACCTTTCCGTCCCCGGGGGCAGCTTTAGTAACTGATGATGGCACCTGGGCCTCTGGGCCTTGTCAGAGCTTCGCGGGCCTTCAGTAGGCTCTGGGCAGCCACCACCTAGACCTTTGCACCCGCAAGTCCATCAGCCATTCCTGTTGAAGCCTCTGTTTGTGATTGAGGGATGATTCCTGATAGAATGTATCTCTTCAGAAGGCGATTTCCCCAGTGAGCTTGGGATGGGGCATTCTGCAGAGAGGCCTGCCCCCCTCTGTGGAGCTGCATCCAGCTTCCGGAAGCTGAGCCAGCAGAGCGGTTACCCCGAGAGGTTGTGCTTCCCTGTGCCGTGGGAGGGGTTGTAGCTGTTGCACGTGACCTTGTTGCTCGTGCCTCTACTGCTTCAGCGCGCCCCACGCCTGAGATCTAGAATACCAGTGTTTGCCTGGTCGGCAGGTACTTTGGAACTGCATAGGCCCGTAGGAATCACCTGGTCCGGTGATTTGAAAACCCGGGATGTTGCTAAGGGCCAGGTATCTAACATGGGGGCGGGCCCAAGGGGCACTGGTGCAGACTGAAGGCTTCTGGGCCCCCTTCCCTCTGGGCAGGCCCACTGCTGCCGGATCTTATAGACTTGAACAAAACTCTCGAAGCTCAGATTTTTTTACATCTGAGATCTTCTGACTTTTAAATGTTGACAACTCATTAAAAAATTTAGACATCATAGACACACAGAACGTGTCTTATAAAAGAAGAAACCATGATTTGGAGGGTGATCATGTAGCCTCTAGGATCCCAGATTTCTGGCCTTGAAGTACAGGGCTCCCAAGGGTGTGTGTTTCAAAGGATGTGTGTCTTCCAAAGCATGGACTTCTGGGTGATGTGTGGCAAGCAGGGCATGGCCTGTGCCTGTTCCACTCTGAAATGCATGCAGCCCGCAGCACCGCCGTTAGTGAAGTGGGTGATGGGCCACTCAGAACACCGAGGCCTTTCCATTTTACACAGAAGGCCAGCACTCCACCCTAATTGAACATTTGTCATCAAAACAGCCTTACTTTAAAACGTTAAAGTGCCTTGGTGCCCAGAGATGAACTGTCTGGAAAAATGCATTTTAAACCTTCTGAGTACATGCCATCAAAACTCCATTCTGCCCTGCAGTCCCCCCGCCAACCATCTCCGATGGTCTACCTGGAAACTCGTTTTAACTTCACTTATAAGCACAACGCTGTGTCGGGTGTTAGACTTGGCTCCAGAACGTGGTTCATACTTCTGATGTGTCCAGTGCTGCTTCAGAGCAGCTTCCACTTAGGAGTCCACTCTGACTGTGTCATCAAACACTGAAAACATGTGACTCGTTTTTCTTCTTTTCTCTCAGGAAGCTGACAGCTGGGAAATTATAGAAGGGCTGAAAATAGGCCAAACCAATGTCCAGAGACCAGACAAACATGAAGGCTTTATGCTGAAGAAAAGAAAATGGCCTTTAAAAGGCTGGCACAAGGTACCATTTTCATCGTATTCGTCTTCAGATCGTCTTCGTCATAGAGAGCCTCTTATCTGGTGTCATTAGGGGGAAATTGAGGAGTATGATTGCATGTATAAAACTAATTTTCACAGCCTTTTTTTTAACCGTATGGGCTTCAACCTATTATACCTATTTAAGCCTGAGATCTGTAGTACCTGTATTCAGGGAAACCGTATTTTACATGATATTTAAAGTCCAGCTTGTACGTGTTGTCTACTCTGCTTTTTTCATTTAAAAATAATATGAATATTTAAAAAATAATAATATGAATATGTGCTTATTAAATACTCTCTGAAATAAGATGTTTTTAAATGCATATGTATGTTCCATTGGATGGATTTTTATTAGATTCCACCATTATTGAACCAATTCCCTGTTGCTGGACATGGAGGATATGTCTGATTCTTTTGCTATTATGATGTGATGAGCATCCTCATACACAAATTTCTATGTAAGTCCTTGGGATAAAGTCTTGGAATTATTGTTACCACTGCAAACTAAAGATGTACAATCACTGATCTTGGAAGTTTGTTTACTGCCCTTGAAAGTATGTGGTTTCTTCTTCTCTGCCCTACCCCACATCCTTTCTCCATCTTCCAGTTTTAATTATGGAGAAAATATTCTGTACTACACTGTTGCAATTACCTGAGTAACAAGAATACTGTAATGCTAAGAAGGAGAAAATTCCTCCATTTTCAGCATAAGCCCCTCGATAGACCACCTGTACCTTCTCTGAAGTCACTGGAAGAACAGGTTCATCTGCTTGACACGTTTGCCAATGGATTTCATCTCAGGGCAGATGAATCTGTTGGCCCAAGTGGCTGGGTGGTGGCTGTCCAGTTGCCCAAAGCAGGGACATTATGGATTAGGATCCTTAGGAAATACATTTTTTGCAATTTTAGGGAAAGACTTAAAATTAATGGACAGGAGATGTTGCCCCACTCCCCTGTCTCTGAGGGTGAAATAAAAACAGGTCCAAGAGGCTTCTGACTAGTGTTCCTTCTCACTTGTCAGAAGCATCCTCAGTCTCTCCTGAACCTATAATATTATCCCAATACTAGGAATTTCTCTCTACCCTTGCTCTTCCTTGGACTTTGGTCTCCTGGCCATACTCCTTCCCAGAATCACCTTTCCTTTTCATTCTGGCCTCACGACTTCGCAATTCCTCGAATCAGTGGCCTTGCTAATCTCTTCCCTAGTGATCACACAATAGATTATCCCTGCTAACTTCTTTGATAGGTAGAAATGGAAAAGTAGAGAAAAGAAGTCAAAGAAACCGATGTTATGAATCTCATTCTCAGGTCGACATCTCAGCAGCCACTCTTTCTGGGCCATGCCTTTGAGTGTTTTTCTATGTAAATAGTGGGAGGTTCACACTTGTATTGCCTTTTCTCCAGATCTCTAATAGCATCAGATATTTATTCAAGCATCAGCATATTTGATTGCCCAAGTCTTGGGTGATTGAGTAATCAAGTGTTTTTCAGCCATGGAGATGCTTTCTTTCAGTGCTTACTTGTCACCCCTAGGACCTGTGTTGAAGGGGTTTTCATGGCCTTCTGTGAGTTCTGGCAGAGTATACCTGAGCCTGCCCGCCTGCCACTGCGGCAGCTAAGTGTTCCCGAATCACATAAAACCTTCCCAGCAGACCAATTTTCCAACAATAGAAAGACTCCTTGCATCTGTAGAGACTGTAGGAGGGCATTGGACCCGTTGTTCGATCGAGTCCTAGAACTGTTTGTTCCCGTGTGAATTGCCCATGGAAAGGAAATCAACAGAGGGTTCCTGGGTGTTTGTGAAGCAATGATGGCTGAATTCATTTGGACTGGACCAGGAGCATCTTGGAGGAGACAAAAACTGCCAAAAATCTCTGTCTCTCTCTTTCTCTCTCTTTTTTTTGCCCTTAAAGTAATTTAAAAGCAATTTTTAATCTCTTTTACTAATAGTGAAATGTAAGCATTTTGCTAAGTAGAGATGCAAGTATATTGCTAAAGCTGCTTCTTAAACTTTCCAGATAATTTATTACTCGTAGATCTAGTTCATGGACTCCTGTAACAGACGTGAGCATTTTCAGGAATTTTCCATGGTATCCAGGGAAATGTAGGAGTTTACATCCAGGGTGAAAAATTCCCTGTAGAGAAGCTCCTCACAGAATCACTGTGACCTCAACTGAGTTATTCTCATTTCTCACTTTCAAAAACCCCCCAGTGTGATTCATTCAGAAAGTACCCGCTGTGGACGCTGAGATTGCACCTCCCCAACCCCACTCCCTCCCAGGAAAACCATGGTGAAAGATTGCATTCCCATCCGAGTATGTGTAAAAGAACCCAGTAGGCTGATGAAATGAATTCAAGCTCGGATTTCCTGACCGTTTAATGTGACTGACGATGACCAGGGGGACTGAATTCAAATATATGAAAATGATCAAACGTATAGATTGCTAAATGCCAAGCCACGTTAGATGCACACTTGTGAATGTTTTATATAATTCAAAATGCACACGGTAACCGGGGGTTGTTTGGTTCTTGCAGCGTTTTTTTGTCCTGGATAATGGAATGTTAAAGTATTCAAAGGCACCACTTGATGTAAGTAGCACGCAGGACATGTTTCAAAGATGGTTGTAAAGTGAGTAAACACCACCGTTGTGCAAGCCTTGTGACGTAGTTACCAGCTTTGTGCATTTGTGTGCCTGTAAGATGTAACAAGCTACCAAACTTCCATGTTCCGGGCAACGTGTGTTTTATGCTTGTGCTCACACTAGCATAACAATCTCTAACTGGCGCATGAAGACTGAATTTAACAATTGTGATGGATGTCGTTAAGAACAGAAGGTTAAACCTACAAGCGATACACTAATAAAATGACCCCTTCTGTCTTGGAGAGAACACCCAAAGAGACTTTTTTTTCCTGCATCTCTCAATTAACTATGCTTTATGTGCTTTTTTTTTTGAGATTTAAAGCAACCTTTGTTCTTATCTATATCCTTTTAAAACCTATCTTATGAACTTCATTTCTGTTTCATGTATCCATTTATCTTGGAAATCCTAACTCACTAACATTACTGCAAATTACTTTTCTCGAAGAAGTAGTTGTTTGCGTGTAAAACTAGAAGATGCCATCCGTCTTGTCATTGTGGCATAGAGAAATAACTCAGGTTTCCGTTTTGTCCCCATGTCTTTCATGGAAGCAGCTGTGTGTCCTTGATCAGACAAGGGCAACCAGAGGAGGCACTGGCTGCTCTGTGCTCTCAGTCCCAGCTGCCCACTTCGGCCTTAGCAGCTGTCTTCTCGTTGATTACTTGGGGGATGTTCTGGGTTGTGGGTCAAAGATTGATCATAGTTATTTTAGGAACCACTAAACATATCTTTTTTGGGTTCTAAGCTGTGCAATCTAGTACTGTGAAGATTAGCATTATAAATTATGCCAGAAACAGGACTAAGAAATAAATAGTCTTGGGGCACCTGACTGGCTCGGTCGGTAGAACATGTGACTCTTGATCTTGGAGTCGTGAGTTCAAGCCCCACATGGGATGTAGAGATTCCTAAAAACAAGTAAACTTAAAAAAAGAAACAAATAGTCTTGTTTATTGAAATTGGTGTGAAGTCACAGCAACTTCAACTGTCCTCAGATTAAGGACCTTAACCATTACCTCTTTGTAAAGGAGGTGTAGTATTCCATCCCCCATAGATAAGTTAAAGATTACATTACACTCACTTCAGTACAGAAACACATCAACTCATATATCCTTCTAGCCTATTTACTAGTCTTCTGACTTCAGATTCAAAAGGGGAAGGTCCATGGAAGCATCGATGTCGGACTCTCGGTCATGTCAATTAAAAAGAAAGCTCGGAGAATAGACCTTGACACAGAAGAGCACATCTATCATTTGAAGGTAAAGTCACTTTTCAATAGTTTGAGAATAGAGAATAGCTTCTCTGCCATTAGCAGGGGAATTCACTTGGCTGTGTCAGTGCTAAACCAGAGATTGGTTTCACCATTACCGTCTCCTCTTGTTCTTTGTTTTAGGTGAAATCCCAGGACTGGTTTGATGCGTGGGTCTCCAAACTGCGCCATCACCGATTGTATCGGCAGAATGAAATTGTCAGGTCACCGAGAGATGCTAG
Source organism: Ursus arctos (assembly GCF_023065955.2). Lineage (NCBI taxonomy): Eukaryota > Metazoa > Chordata > Mammalia > Carnivora > Ursidae > Ursus > Ursus arctos. The sequence goes on from NW_026622763.1 coordinate 56,893,088, forward strand.
TTTTCACATCTTTCCTTCAACCTCCACGGCTGAATCCTCACCAGCTGCTAACGTTTCTGTTGTGGATGGAAAGGTATGACTTTCGTTATATGAAAATCAGCCCAGAAATTGCTTGGGAAGTTATGTAGGCACGTAACTGAGTCTCGTTTGACAAACCAGAAAGAGAAAGTTTATTTTGTCAACTAACCCTCAAGACAGCAATGATATTGGGCATCAGAGTTAATCACAAGGACAGATTAGGTAGAAATATGGATCACCAAGAGAACTAGCAATTACTTTTCCTTTCTTTGAATGGACCACATCCTAACTTTATATGACTTTGTACGGAGACTAGGAAGTAGAATGAACATTTGGCTAAGCAGCACCTAGAAATTGGTATCTTCCTGGGTGGTAATAAGAAGACCACAAAGTTTGAAAAATGAAACTTGCTTCCTTGCCTTGAACTGTAGTGTATACATGACCCAGAGAGAGACCATTGAATTTTCCCATGAAGTTAAGGTAAATTGGCTAGAGGATGTGACCATAATATACACAGTAGACTGTTTGAATGACTAGGCGCTGTGTTAAGCATTTGACATTCACTCATCTCTAATCTTTAATATAGCCCAAGCTCAGAGACAGTAAAAAAATGTTTTCAGAAGAGACAAGGCCATTAAACAGCTGAGCCAGAATCAGAATCCTCATCTCTCTGTTCCCCAAATCCATGCCCTTCCCATTATACCAGGTACCAGATTAAGGGAGGCTGAAGTTGTTCTTTGGGCTATATTAAGAGTTCATTTTTTTATGTGGCTGAAAAGCTAGAGGTGTTGCCTGTTAAAAACCAAGGTGAAGACAAGAGGCAGGGAGACCGTTGTTTCTGCTTTTGATTTAGTAATTAAGTTTTCTGAACCATGGCCACATTGCGGTGCCCAGGGTTGTTCCAGCTCCCACTTGGTACCTGACATTGAGAACACAGACATCTGTGAATAACTGGCTGCTCTAAGGAGCTGGGTTTAAGAACCTTTCAGTGAAGATTCTGCTTTTCTCTGTTTCCTTACTTAGGGATATATATATAATATATATTTCCAAGTGTTTCCTTAGCATAACATTGAAAGACCTCATGGAATCTGCAAGACCAATCTAATCAGATTCAATGAAATACTAATGTATTCACTGTTTACTATTTCAATGGGAGTTACCTAAGTAATTTTTGTTAAATCCCATTAATTGTATTTCACAAGGCTCTTAAACTTTATTTCATTCTGGTTATAGCCTTGCCAAGGATTGTTCAACCAACGCCATCCTCCTAGGAACAGCGTATTGGTTTAACCCTAGTACTAACCAGTTCTGAAGTGAAAAAGAAGGAACCAAGAGGTCAGAGGGTAGGAAGTAGGGCACTTACTGAGGGACCCAACATGAGATGACTAAGATTGTCCTCCAGTTTCTCTGGGCCCCCTGTGCTCTCACCACAGAATACAGTGAATCCCAGGATTCATCCAAGCTAAACAAGAAATATATCCCAGATGGATATTTTAAAAATATGAATGTCTCATCCTTTGCTTCTTCTGCTTCTCCCTGCATGTTGATAAAAGACATATTATTTTCATCCCTTGTGTTATTTATTAAATAACTTGGGTGATAGCCAAGAACAGAGAACTGAAACCAGTTCCTCCCCACTGTTTGCCTTGGAATAAGAAAGCCTTTCAACTCTGGTTTTTGTAGAAGATCTGTTGCTGTAGTTATGAATGACACACCTCTAAGATCAAAGTCAGTGAAAGATTTCCATTACATTTCGCAAAATACAGGAAGAGCGAAGAGAGCTTTCTATCCCTTGCCTTGCATTCTAAATACCAAATTATGAGACTCCTGAACGCTAATTGGTTTGTGGCCCTGCATGGGTAATAAATAAATCTGGGTTTGCTAAATATGTGTATCATTCGCTTCATGATGATTTAGAAGAGACACGATCAATTATAATTGAATATGAAAGTCAAATATGGAGTTTTAAAGTTGTTTCAGCTTTTTCAGAGGTAATCTTCTGCTCTTTCAACTAAGTGTTCACGGAACTCACTGCATTATCTCCTTACTTCCTGCAACTTTATTTCACGTAAAATCCCTTTACTGGAAAGTCTATCGGCTGTAGGTAATAATAATTTGCTGAGACTGCCTTTTTATATATTACCATTTTTAATATGCATTCAAAGCGTTGCAAGGTTGCTTGATGGTGGGTAACATATTTAAGAATCTCATGTGGCTGACAAGTCCTTGAGCTGATTGTAAGGGAACAGAGAGCTTTGGGGAAGGAAAGGCCTTCAATCATGAGTTAAAAGTACTGCAATAAGGACGCTGTGTCTAATACACCCTGCTGAGCAATTTAAACTCCTTGAGCTGGCAGGCCCTTAAGAGTGGGAGCTGTGACATACTTAAGTGTTGTCCCCTTCCTTGTTCGGTGGAGATGGCCGCCTAGAGAGTGCTGTTCTGTATGAATTTGGGCTTCGCTGACCATGTCCAGGTTTAGCCTAGAGCCTTCTTTCGTATTTTGAGTCTGCCCTTTCTTCCTCTTTTCTGATGTCACTTTGAGGATACCTCAAAATATTTTTTAAAACTCACCTAAGTATACTGTTTCTGCTCACCCGTACACTCCCCTTTGTTCACTGCAGGTGCCACCAAACAGCTTTCCGTGGCAGTCCCCTTTGCCATGCAGCAACAGCCTGCCCGCGACCTGCACGACCGGCCAGAGCAAAGTGGCAGCCTGGTTACAGGACTCGGAAGAGATGGACAGGTGTGCAGAAGGTTAGTTCTTGGCCCGCTGGGCTCCCAGGAGAAGCCGACAAAACAGAAGCCAGAGCGGTGAATCGTGGCCGCTGAACCTCGTCCCCTCCAGCCTCCTCGATTGCCTCCCCCTTTCCTTGTGCTTATTTTTCCACACCAGACCCTGCCCCTTCCCGTGACCCCAGCTTGCCTTCTCCTGCGCCTTACCCCTGCTGCTTTCACCCTTCCCCTGCCCTGCACCCCACCTTCCCCCCTGCGCCTCCCACTCCCCGGACCCTGCAGGCCGGTGATCTCACCGGCCCAGCGCAGTCCCTAGAGCGCCCCCACCCTGGCTCTCCAGTGTGGCCGGGTCCTTTCTCCAGCTGCCTTCTCTGCTGCTTCATCTTGCCCTTGAACAAGTGTCTCCTGACAGCCCTCCAGAAGCAGCACAATGATGTGGCACCTGCTCTCCACGGTTCCCTGTTACCGGTGTCCCATTCTGCGTCCGTTGTTGAATATTCTGAACTTAGACACCATGCCCTCACTCTGCCATCTCTGAGCCTCGTACTTTCTAGAAACCTTGCTGCTCCCTCGTAATTAGCCCAAGCATTTTGGTCCAAACTGCCACAGACCATGTCCGTTCTAGGAGATAGTTTTCTTTTGACCTTCAAAACTGAGAAAACAAGGATAGTATAACAAGTATTTTGTGAAGACATTGGGCCTAACGTATTTTTATTAATTTTTTTCCTTTATGAAATGATGATGAAAGTAGATGTGAGAATATTTTCTTATGTCCTCACTTAGAAAAATTGAAATTGTAGGGTGACTGGGTGCCTGGTTGGTTAAGCATCTGCCTTTAGGCTCGGGTCATGATCCCAGGGTCCTGGGATCGAGTCCCGCACCCGGCTCCCTGCTGAGCGGGGAGCCTGCTTCTCCCTCTGCCCCTGCTTGTGTGCTCTCTCTCTCTTGCTCACTCTCCTCACTCTCTGAAGTAAATAAAATCCTTAAAAATAAGTAAATAAATAGTAAATAAAATCCTTAAAAATAAATAGATAGATAAATAAATAAATAATTGAAATTGGGCAATATATGTTGATCCCCACCACAAAAAAATATATTTTTTTTGCTCTACATGTGCGTGAACTCAAAGTCTTCAGCGTTTTGCTTAGCCCTTGCCACATCCCAAACTCAATCTTTATGTGAAAATACGATTTTGAGAGGGATGTTATATGCATAAAGCTGCCATTCCATTAAAAGGGTTTTACTTGAATGTATTCACACAACATGCAGACATTCGAGTATATGAACTTAGGGTTGGGGAAAGAAGCTGGCCCTCACTTTCCTAAAATGCTGCCATTTCGCCTCCGCAGCGGTTCTCGACAGTTCAGCCTCTCCTCTAACATCCGCCACGTTCTACACACTCACAGCATGGAGCCTGGCTGCCTGCTTTGCTGAACAGATTTGGGACCACAGATGGGGACAAATCCATTCTTCTGACCAAAATGAAGAGACATCGGCTTTGATGCTGGGAAAGCCCCTGGCTGGTGGGGGAGGGAGGGAGGCTTTGACTCCGTGTGCTTCAGAATACTCTGTGGCCCTCGTGCCTTCGGTCCTATCTCAGGGGTGCTCCTCCTTCTCCCCGTCCTGACTACTCTACCTGTGTCCTCCGTCCTGCCTTCCCGTTTCCTTCAGCGTTAGTGCAGTCATTACCCCATCTCCCGGGGATAGCCTCTCTCGTTCATTCACTTCTGCTCTCTGCCCCTAGACTCCAGCTTCTCTCCGTAATTTGATGTTTGCCCTTCTGCTCTATGAAAAAAGCGTTCTTGGTAGCCAGGGGCCATCTGATTTCCACTCAGTCCTCAGACGTCATCCTCTGACCTGCCCCACGGGACCTTCTCTGATGGGACTTCTCCCGTAGGCCTCATGAAGTTTTCCTTTTCTCTCCAGCTGCTCCTCCTCTGTTCCACTGGATTCTCATCTGGTCGCCTTGGCTGTGGGGATGGTCAAGGTTCAGTCTTCCGCCTTCGGCTTCCGCTAACAGTGACTGTAGTTGCCTGGGTGCTCACCACGGGCCAGACACTGAACTGAGCACTTTACGTACATGGTTTTATGTAAATCTTCCCAGTAGTACCAGGCAGGATTATGAACCCTATTTTTAAAGACAGGCACACTGATACTTAGGTCAAATAACTAGCTCATATTACACATAAATACTTGGCAGGCTGGAGGGCTAACCCAGGCCAACTAGATTCTAATGACGATGCTCTGCGCTTTGGAGATGACAGGCGTGCTCGTAGTTTCGACTCGGGAAATCTCTGTTTTGATATTACAGTGGTGATGGTGATGATGGGGAGGGCGGTGGCAGGGGCAGCGAATAGGTGTCAGGCACTATGCGACAGGAACTCTTGTGCTTGTTTTATATGCAGCAACTCATTCGGTTCTCTCAAAGCCATTTTGCAGGTGAGAAAACTTAGGTACAGGGCAATCAACTCACTCTGTCCCAAGTTCACACAGCTAGCAGAGTGGAACTGGAGTTCAAGCGTGGGCAGTCTGACTCCAGAGCACAGGCACCATATTCCTCTCAAAAAGGCTGAAGGCTCTCAATCTCAGCTCCGCATCCAGCCGGGGCTACATTCCCACACCTCTCCTTGCGGTTGGCCCTGTCTGTCTGCACTCGCCGGCCGCCTCCCCAGCCTGTCTGAAACCAGCCTCTGTGTCCTCCCTGAAGTGACCCCAGCTGCTGGGCTTCCCTGCTTTTGTCAATGCTGCTGTCCTAACCACCCCTAAGACATCAGAGGATCTCTGACCCTCCCGCCGTGTTCACCCAGCCACGACAGAGTTCTGTTATTTCTCTGAAAACACCCACCCCTCCCCATGCCCTCATCTGCCCTCCTCTCAAGTGTCTGCCTCCCAACTCAGACCAGCATGCGCCCAGTCTCTGGTGCGTCGGCAGCCTCCTGGCTGGCGTTCTCATCCTCGGTCCCTTGCTCTGCGGCCCCACCTCTCACAGGCTCGGGGGAAATTGCTGTTCTGACCGAGTTTGCAGCCCTGGGCCAGCAGTTAGCAGGCCGCTGCACTCAGCCTCGTTCTGACCGAGTTTGCAGCTCTGGGCCAGCAGTTAGCAGGCCGCTGCACTCAGCCACGAGGCACGGGTATTACTCTTCCCCACTTTGCAGGTGAGGAAAGCGAAATGCATGCAGGTTAAGGAATGTGCCCAGGATTACACGGCTGCCCTGGGGGAGATGTTTGACTAAACAGCTCTTTGTCCACTAGGTGCTACTCCCTCAAGACTGATATTTTCTTAAATAGCTTTTATGCAAAATTCCCTTCATGTGATTCTCTGTGGACTCTGTGGCTTTAGCCCAAACTACTTAGCCAGGCATTTCAAACCCGCCTTTCAGCTTTCAGGCGCCACCTGCCCTTTCAACCTTGCTTTCCACTGGCCCCACTGGACTTATTTACTGTTTCCTGAACGTCCTTGCACATTCCCTTGTCCATGCTTTGGCATAGGTGGTTCTTTCCCTCTCTGCCCTTCTCCACCTTGCTCTTTTGCTGAATCCTTTCCATCAATCCTCCAGACCTAGAAGAGATTTCACTCTGTCTTTTAAGTTTGTTCTGATGACTTCAAACCACAATAACTCTATTTTCCAAACTCCCACGACACTTTTCTTTGGTCTCTCCTAATCATTTCATAGAGAGTCCACACTACTGAGGTTTGTATTTCAGAAGTTTCATGTAGCATCTTCTTGAACTCATAGCATATCTGATTTATACTTTTAATACTCAAAGTGGTGAACCATTCATGGATCTGAACATATATCAGGCCAGATCTTCTCAAGTATGTAAGGGAATTGCTCGGCTCCCGTGGAGACAGTGTTCTGTATGCCACTATTGAAGATGGATACGTGATTGTTTAACATACAAAATGTTTGCTTTTTTTTTTTCCGCCAGTATGTAAATTCCATGAATCTTACTTGGTTGCGATAATCCCTGTACTTAGAACTATGCTGGGTACACAGCATCTTCCATCAGTGGTACCTACATGAAATAATAAATGGATAACTTTGGATATACCTTAATTTATTTAACCATTCCACAGTTGGACGACTCGTTTCTTTTTGGAACAAGATAGGGCATGATGGGAAAATAAATAAATTGCTAGGTTAGTTTTTAACTGTTCACCATTCTGAACTATCTCAGCAGTTTTTCTTGGCATAGTCTTTCCTTTTTCCCCATTTCTAAAACTAGATTTCATCTCAATTTAAAGAAATTCTTGAGATTTCTTTTTTTTTAAGATATTTTAGTTGCCTTTGGCAAATCTTTATAATCCTCTGTACATCCAGACGCTTAGGCAGGCAGCGAAGTCCTGCCAAGGATTTCATCTCCTATACATTTCAAGCAAGAGAAGTGGTGGGGACCGGTGTGACTTGCTCCAGCGGAAGGCCCTGGCAGCATGAGTCCTCGTGGTGTGACCCATGCCCACACAATTTTCTCATCTACCATCTCAGCTGCTACTCTAAGCCAGGAAGGGCAGAGAGGTATATATAACTGTCATCAGGAAATGTAAAGTCAGTCCTTGTCTCCTGACTCTTAACTTTAGGTCTTTTGCCCTTGAACGAGTTCATTTACAGTGTTCTCCTTCCGTTCTGATTGGATATTGTTGTGATGGTTTGAAGCCTGTTTCCAGAATTCTGTGCTACCTGCATAGACCATTTGTGTACGTGAGTCACACTTACTAGGAAGCATGAATGTAATAGTCACCGGATAGAAGGCTCAATGCATGGATAATGTGAAATAAGGTTCCTATTAGCATGTGCTTATGATACAGTTTTGTTCTTTAAAATGTAAATTAAGGGGCGCCTGCATGGCTCAGTGCGCTAAGTGGCTGACTTGATTTTGGCTCAGGTCATGATCTCAGAGGTCAGGTGTGGAGCCTGCTTAAGATTCTCTCTCCCCCTTTCCCTCTGCCCCCCCACCCCCCAATCATGCACGTGCCTGCTGTCTCTCTCTAAAATAAATAATAATAACAATAACAACAACATGCAAATTAAAAGGTAGGCCCTTTCTAGCCCATCTCCTTTCTCCTCTTCCCTCTAACCCTCCTTCCTTCTTTGCATTACTTTCTTTTTTTTCTTTCTTTCTTTGCACTACTTTCTTCCCTCCTAACTTTCCTTTCGTCCTCTGTATTTTCTACCCTCCTGAGCCACATAACTTTGTTTCCTCAGGGAAGAGGATGGGGGCACAAGGGCATGGCCTCCCCTGAAGGTGGGGGGGGGGGCAGGTGCCGTCTTCATCAGTACTCTCCTCCCACCTCCACTGGTTCCCTCTCTGAAGGAATGTGAAGGCCACCGATGGCCAGCAGTTTTTGGAAGCACAGCAGTAGTGCTTAAAAGCCCGCCCGGACTCCATCCTGAGGCAGATACTGTAGAGAAGAGGGGAGACCTGGGTATGGCCTGACTCTAAAATTGCTGCCACCCTGTTCTCCATAGAGTGAGCAGTGACTGGGAGTCCTGGAAAGACCCTTGTAGCCATTACTCCTCTGTTTCTATATCCAACAAAAAAGTCAAAAAGTCAAAAATCCCCCAAATGCAACTACCTATGTATCTTTACCTATATTTAAAGGTTGATTGATTGATTGATTGATTGATTTGAGAGAGAGATAGCATGAGCAGGGGGAGGGGCAGAAGGAGAGGGGGAGAGAGAATCCAAAAGCAGACTCCCTGCTGAGCACAGAGCCTGACACAGGGCTTCATCCCAGGACCCCAGGATCATGACCTGAGCCCAAAGCAGCCCTTTAACCAATTGAGCCACCTAAGGGCCCCATCCCTCATAGATTTTAAAGAAACCATTCATTGCAACATTGTTAGTGATCGAGATCATAGGTGAATATGTCTGCCTGACTTTGCATTCCATCTTGTTTTCCTGAACTTGACTTTAACTCCATCCAAATTCTAAGCATCCACCCTGTAAACTATTTTAGGAGTAGGTGGACAGGTTCCTAAGAATAAAACCAAAGAACAGTTGCAGGTTCCTTGAGTGTGCTTCCTATGTGACAAGGGCCACCTGAACAGGAAAGTGAGAAAACAAAATGTCACTGAGATTGTAATAGCTAGCTGTTAATTGGTAAGTAGGCTTTAAACTCATTTAATAATCAGTGCTTTTTTCGGAAAAAAAAAAAAAAAACCCATAATAAAAGCAGGAATCCCAGCTACGGTCTTCAGATCACGCTTGTAATGTGTTATGGGTCTGTTACTCCTGGAATAGCTTAAACTGAAGCAGTTTCCCCTGTTTTAGAGACTTTGTAGTTAATTTTAATTTGGGCTATTGTTTGGAAAAGATGGGCTGTCTGTGTAGATATGAAGTATAGTTTTTCCATAAAGTAGAAGTTTATTTTGTATTAAAAATACCACTGTGCTTGTTTTACACCATTTGTATACATGTGGTGATATTCATGCTGAACTGTAAAATTCAGGAATTAAAATGTGACCCTGTAATTCTACAAATCATCATCATCATCATCATCATCATCATCAGTGCTTTTAAGTTTCTAAACCAGAGAAGGGTGTGTTTTGTTTCGTTTGCCAGTACCGTCATTTATATAAACACGGATCTCCCTAATCACACTTGCCACCGTCATTTATATAAACACAGATCTCCCTAATCACACTTGCCACAATTTGGATCATCTTTTATTACCATCGCTGCCCCACCCTGCCCAGTTCTGATCTATTTTTATTTCTGATTTTTCTTAGACCTTGCACACTGCCAGTCAAACCTTGTGGAACTTAGCAAACTCCTACAGAATTTGGAAATACTTCAGAGAACTCAGTCAGCACCTAACTTTACTGATATGCAGGTAAATATTACCAAGAGGACTTTAAGACGTTAACACAGAATTTTTACTGGATTGTTTTATGAATATATAAGATAACATTTAAAGGGAAGTAACTACAACACAGATTAGTTTATGTACTGGAGTTATTCTTAATATTTTTGAATTCTTGGTGTCATTGTGTTAAAACGTCTATTTTGAAATATTTTACATTTAAGTACAAACTAATAGAAATAAATATCTGAATTATTCTTCCATGGGTGTATTGCATTAGAAATGATAGCTTTGAAGATATAACTTAGATACTCTCAGAATTACTGCCATCTTTTTTTTTAAAGACTTGTTTATTTGAGAGAGAGAGAGAGAGAGAGAGAGAAAGCACCTGCCTGCGAGTGGGTGGAGGGGCAGAGGGAGAGGGAGAGAGAGAATCTCAAGCAGATTCCCTGCTGAGCACAGAGCCTGTCCCAGGGCTCCATCTCACCACGCTGAGATCATGATCTGAGCTGAAATCAAGAGTCGGTTGCTCAACCCACTGAGCCACCCAGGAGCCCCACTGCCATCTTTTTATATAGAAAAAAAAAATGCTAAAGATCTCTAATCCTGTTTTCCTTTTGTATAGCAGACAAATATATTTCATGATTAAGTTATTTCTGCTTTTAATGCCCACTGTGCGTCAGATATGACTTTCTCCCCTGGCTGGTTTGCTTTAGGTGGCTAACAGCGATTCTTGACTAACTGCTGTGCTCTTTGTCTCTATCTGTATCATGTGTGTGAACTTAATAATACTTTGTTGCTTTTAACTATTTGTGTAATGTAGGCTAACTGTGTAGATATTTCAAAGAAAGACAAGCGGGTCACAAGACGATGGAGAACAAAAAGTGTCAGCAAAGATACAAAAATACAACTGCAGGTACAAACTTTACTTTTCCTTCATTCATATTTTTATATGCTTTTAAGATAGTAGTCTTTATATATCAGTCCATAGAGGTTAAGAAACCTAAAGTAGCTGACCTGCTTTAAAGCCAGTGTTTTACAGACTGGATTGCACTATCTAAATTAGTGGGAAGTCTTCTTACTCTGGAATAAGTAAAAATCATTTAAAAGAAAGGTAAAAATTATTTAATATGACTACAAAATGGCATTTTCATTCTCATTTACCACCTTTGAACCATTAAAATATAATTCAACAAAAAATCAGGCTAAAAATCTGGTGTGCTGTAATGAGCACTCATTTATATGTACTACATCTTAAAAGAGCCTTTCATGTATTAGCTTTGTTCAAAATTTTATATGTCAATAAAAAGGGATGAGGGCTGCAAAAGATTGACCTCAACAAACTCAGGTTCTAGTCTAATCAACTGTGATTTTCTGGCAGTGTAATCTTGCGCATTTCTGTTAAATTATCTAGGCTTCCATTTGCTCCTAGGTAAAGTGATGGAGTTAATCTAATGATCTCTGAAATCCCTTTCAACTCTAAAATTCTATGATTCTTCCAAACAGATATCGTTTGGCCATCGACAATCACTTTTAAAATCAATCATAAAAGTCTTGATGATTCATGATAAATGTACTTGAAATTTATAATAAATAAGTTGTTTATTTGAAATGAATAATTTTAAATCTTTAAAGGAAGAGCATCTTATGTTAGTGCATTGTAATGATATGAAATATGGTAAGTGCCTAAAACCTCTTATGTCATAAATCATATTACTTTCAGATTTTTAAACAAGAATGTTTACTATTCTGATCCTAGCTATATATTATAAAACAAAACAAAACAAAACTCTTGCCCTGCATAATCAAAATCAGACTTAGGATTTTGCTTTTCTTTGTATTACACTATAAATCAACTTATATTCTAATACAAAGGTAAAGGGAACTATTTTCCAGAACTCTTTGGTGTTTTCTGAATAAATAATAATTCTTTAATTCTGATTATATTGATATTCTTTGTGTTGTAATTCTGAATGTGTAAATAACAAACTCTTTGTTGCTTTGCTTGCTAACCTGGTATATTTGAAAATAAGTTTTCATAAGCACTAAAGATGCATGTTTTTCTGGTTAGAATATCTGTATTCTATGAACACAATTTATAGTGGTCCTTCAATAGGTATGGTTTTTTTGGTGTGTTCTATTCAGAACATTAATACTATAGAGACAAATGTGCCAAATGACTTCACAAAAAATTTACCTGAAAGTGCTTTTGGCATTTTCAATTGCTTTGGACATATGATTGTCTAGTTTTGTGGGGACTCTTTTAAACATGATATCTATGGTAATCATAGCCAAGAAAAAAGAATCATTATAAAAAATAATTGCAGGTGGCCAACGTCATAAGAACATCCACATTTGTAGGCAGATAGTCTTTCAGTCTCAGTTTTAGAAGGTATGCCCCTGAACAGATTGCCATTCACAGCTATTGTCTCCACCAGGCTGGCTGGTCCTCAGAGGGTGTGAGCACAGTGCCCCTGGCCAGCCTGCTGGGGCTCCAAGGCCCACCGTGGCCCCCATGCCACTCAGTTTTTTCCAGAGGAAACAAGAGTGCAGGTCTGAATAGCCCTTCTAGTCCATGCTTTTCTGTGTGAGGAGAGTTTTTGAAGATTTTTTGAGTCATCAGAAGAAATTGTTCAAAAAGCAGGAAAATATTTTTCATTCATGCTTCTGCCACATATTTGGGTTGTGTGTTTTTAAGTTTTTATTTATGCTGGTTTGCTTTGTTTTTATTTTGCCAAAGAGTAACAGTATGGCCCTTATGATACTAGTTTAATTATTTTTGAGGAAAATAGAAATCATCTCATCCCCACACTCTAAGAAAACTTTAAACTTTTGAAAGTAAGAGATTTAGTTCTAACTCCAAGTGGAAATCAGTAGACTTGGGGGTGGCAGTGAATTCTTTATTACTCCCAGAGAAACCCTGCTTGCACTTAGACTGGTAAAACAAAAGTAAGGTAGGGTGAATCCTTCAGAATTTGGTATTATCCCTGCACCTTTTCTGCTCACCCAAACCAACAGGCCTTCTCGGAGCCCTTAGGATGCTCCTTCTTTATAGTGGGAAGCTACTTGAAAATTTCTCCAAAATGCACACTTGGCTGGGGGATCCATAAAATCAGCCAGGGATGCCTATGACCAATATAAATGTCTTTCTTTACACATCGATATTTTCCTTACAGAGAGGCATGGCATTTATTTTTATTTAGTGGATTTAACATGCCCCCTACGTTCTCCCACCCCAGTACACAGGTTTTTCCCTCCTTGACCATAGGAGACCCAGCAGATGGCGCCAAGTATTGGTTTTGAGCCCATAATCATCTCCTATTTGAGCCACCTTCTCTGTGCCATTGTTGCAGCCAACCTGAGAGGCTGTGTAGCGAGCGGCTCACGGTTCGGCCCCTCTGTTGTCGGTAACTTGGAGTTACACCAGCTGTCTGTGGAGGAGCCCAGACTGCCCGGTGGTCGTGGTGGTTATGCTGCTGCTGCTGTTCTTAATGACATTATGCACTGAACGTTGCATCCAGCAGGCTGCAGTAGTTATTTTGAAATAATTATAAAATGGAACATTTAAAAAAATTGACCTCAGGAGAGTAGAAATGAAGAACATGTTATACTGTATGCTTGATATCTTATTCGTAACATGGGTTCGATTGTGCTATTGGTTCGAATAGGAAGGTTACATTTTAGACCTGCATGGCCATATCTCATAGAAATATGAGAAATCCTTTGTGTAATTCATTGAAGACATCTGTCCTAGAAAGCTCTCTGGAGGTAATCTTTTAGAAAAAAAGGACTTTCTCCCAAACTTCAGATTTCTGGTTCTAATAAAACTCTCCTTATCCTTATTACACAGTAACCGTTTGACTGTGTTTCCAATGAGGTAGAGGAGGGCAAGAAGGGAAGGATTGTTAAACGGTGCTATGAATGAGAGAGCTACTAGGTTTCCTACATGACTAACAGCACAAATTAATACTAGCTCCCTAGTTGTCAGAGCAAATGAGGAAGAGCAGGAAGCAGGGAGTAGCAGATACGTGGTCAGGTATCGTTCACGGGTAGCTGTCCTAGGTCTCACAGATGCTCAAATTATACTGCAGGGCAAAAAGAAGTTCTTTCTCCTTTCACTTACTACATTAAGCATGAAGGGATTTTGTATAGAAAACTTTTTTGTGGGAAACACATTTTATATGGATGGATGTGTTCAATAAACATTTACATCATGCATGCAGAAGACTTATGAGCACGGAAGAGAAATGTAATGGGGAAACTTTGAAGAGAATTGGAGTTCTAGGAATTTAAAATATTTTTCTATTGTTCCAAAAAGACGAAAGCAGTATGCTGCTTTTGCTTAATCTGCACTGTTAGGGACCCTAAGTACGTCTCAGTTCATTGGAATTGAATTTATCATTCACAACCATGAAGAGTGAAGGTCTGTCACACGGACAGATGTAAACTTGAGTAGTTAGAAGGAAATATCATTATCCCATGATCCTGTCCACCAAAAAGAGACAAAAAAGAAAGTTCTCAGCTTCGTCTGCTGGTTTTTGCATAGGTGCACATCATTACATGAAACTTCTGCCTTCAGGTTTCCCTAGTTGATTTTTGCAGGCATTGTCCCAACACAGAGGACATTGAATGCTTTTTCTCCTATGCTATGCAACGGGCTTCCTCCTTGGAAAATTCTTCACCGGAAAATCCCAACACCATTCCCAATGTTGAGTCTCAGAGAGCTTTCTACTAGGGGAATAAATGGGACGTTTTAGATTCCTGGTACCCTTCCCCCTGTACCTTTCCTCCGAGCCAGAAAGAAAAAAATTCTGCCTGGCTAATGGGAGACTCCCATTACAACTTGTTTGTTTTAGCCTTTGTACATTATTTAATAGTTTTTTCCTGTACTTATCTTTATCTTTGCTTCCATTGATTAAATGCCTTTGATTTCATATCACATGAAGAAAACGATATGCACGTTTATTTTACCTTAAAATCACAAGCTGTTCATCGGTTCATAACTTCCCATTTCCTTTTGGGGTGGGGTCATACTCAGCAACTAGACGTTAAGTGTCTGGGGGTTCTGCAGTGAGAACAGTGACCATTTCTCCCAGCGTGAATGTCCCTTTGAATACTTTTCAATGCTGCGATTTAGGGAAAAGTCAACTCCACTTAAAAACTCTCCCTTTTCGTTGTCTGATTATCTTTCATCCTCCCACATCCTGTCCTCTCCCCCCCCTCCTTTTCTCTCATTCACTGTCAGGAAGGGCCATCTGCGAAGGGCCAATTCAGCACCACTCGGCGCAGGCAGAGGCTAGCGGCAGCCGTGGCTACAACAGTGAGTGGATTTCAATCTCAAGTGGACGTTTAATAAGAATGAGCAGCTGGGTCCAAGTGGCGCCTCCCCCCCGTTCCCGTGGTGCCGTCTTTGTGCCGTGGCATCGATCGTAGCCCCCTCCTGTGCTGGCATAGCTTTCGCATGTTCTGTGGCTGTCTCTGCATGGCAGGTGTCGCACACGGGTATTCGTGTTTGCAATGGAAAACTGACCACCTAATCCAGTTCTTCTCCTGGCGGTATAAGATGTAAATCCAAGGTGGCGAAACTGAGTACGGCTCTCTATGGTGTGGAATGTCCTAAAATGATATTGTTATTTTTTGTTTGTTTGTTTTCGTCATACTGATATTGGAACCTCTGCTAACTGATTTCTGTTTTTCTAAGAAAAGTCATGTTACTACAGACAAAAACTGTGCTTTTTTTTTGTAGCATTGTGACTATTTGAAAAGGATGTGAGAATAAAGAAAAGAGAGGGTAAGAAAAGGTGAATTTTGATGTCATCTCTAAATGGCTACCCAAACTACACCTAGCAAGGGAAAATTTTCTGGAAAGAATATTGAGCTGAAAATCAGAAACTATATAGTGTGGAAAGGCGAAAACCACCAAGTTAGATGGCGTTTAATATGTATCTAAGGTTTATTAGGAGGGTAGAGCAAGTACTGAAACACATAAAGCAAATAACCAAAATTTTAAATTGACTTGAAGCTGTTTAGAATAGTGAATGGTGCATGCAGAATAGGAAATACAATATGTAAACACAAGAATCCTTTGCTGGATAAAAGCAAATCATACGATTTGCTTAATCATGTCATCCTGTCAGCTTTTTAAAATATAGAATACTAAGTTCATAGCAATCATGGATGTTAGTTTTTTTGGCTATTATAGTATTTTCTGAATTAACAATAGTCTTGCTCTTGCTCAGGGTGGAATATACTTGAAGACTAGAATGAAAAGGTTTTGGTTGCATTGTAAGAGAATGGATACTCATGAGAGGATTGTTGGTTTTCTACTTTTGATTCATAACTGACCCTTTATATCTCACTGCTTAGCTGGATTTTTTGAGAGAGAGAATTGCTTTTGATTATGAAATGAACTAGTGGCTTAGAGTTTATTAAGGGAATTGATTCTTAAACTCACGGTTTTGTGAACATTTGAACAAATTCATGAAATTCATATCATGATTAGTGTTTACCTTATGCATGTATGCATAATATAGGACACAGACATGGTAACAGATTATGCTAATAGATACATGTAAAATTAGTTAAATAGTTCTTAATCTTTCATTTATAAAATTCGGAAATCCAGATGATTATCAGAGAACAGTATCTCAGGATCGAAAGGAAAGGTCAGTCCTTCTGTGAAAATACCTATGTTTCCTTAAATAATGTACTTCTGAGAAGACATTCAGGGAAGCGTTGTGTTTCTACTGTGTTCATTTTTTTAATTGCAGATACATAGAGTGAATATAATAAAACTGGAATTAGAACCTATTTGGATAGAATAGTTTTATATATGTATATTTATGTATATATTTTTATATATTTATTATTAAATATTTATTAAGTATATATTTATTTTATATATATTTTTTAATGGGAAGTAGAAAAGAAAAAGCTTTTAAAATAGGAAAGTATTAATTCCCACCTCCCAGGGTAGCAGTGACCACAGAAGTTGAGAGTAACTTCCAATAATTCCAAGCATCTAATGAGAAAAGTTGGCAAAATTTAGTAATGTATTCAGAAATAACTAGAGGGAATAGTTGCTCTAAGCCCTTTAGGATTTGTAGCTTGAACTCCATAGCAAAGCATGATACCATCTAGCGGACCTTCAGCTTGCCCCCTTGGCCCCCTCACCCCCTCATTCATATCTCAAGTGACCTGACACTGGTGACTCAGCTGCCCTATTTCTCTTGGTGCAGGGTTCCTCTTAATTCCTCGCCTTCCCTCTTCCCAACACTAAGTTATCCCATACATTTTGAACCTATCCTATCCAGCTCGGTGCCTTTTACCTAGAATTATTGCAAATGACTCCTAGTTACTTATTTTCTTTCAGTGAGGAGGAGACCCACTCAAATATCTGGGGCAGCTAAGATTGCTCCCAAAAAACAGTGCACCCAAAGGAGAAGTTTCAGAGATTTATTCTCGTGGATTCTTAGCACTAGCACCCAAAATGGCTCACTTGTAACATCAACCAGACCCAACAGAATGGGGGGTGAGAAAATGAAACACACCAGCCCCTCCCCCATGGAAGAACACCAAGGGTCCCAATGCAATGAGTTCTCTACACGAGGACCCCTATACACACAACACAGAGGAAGTACAGTGGGAGACTTTTCACATTGGCTCCATACCTTGTATCTGCTCAGTATCTCCCTTAGATCTGCTGTTACGTGTTCCCTTTCTCACTCATGTTTACCATTGCTAAATTTCGGTGCCACAGTTCCACTGTCAATCCATTTTTCTCTTTTAACTTCTTTGTAGACAGGTGTTAAAAGCACCTCCTAACATCCTCATTCCAAACTGCAGTTGTTAGCCCCAGAATATTCCAAGATCAGTCTTCCTCCCTGGCACAGGATTTCGGGGAAGCCTTGGACTTCGTTCCTGAGCAGGATGTAAAGGCTACATCCAACATTGAGGATTCTCGAGCGCGAAGAGTGAGAACTGTAGACAGCTCCCACCCGAGCCATCACAGACAGAAGACCTAGCTATCACTTAAATTTTTTTTCATACCCAAATTGATGAACAAAAAACTGAGTAAAGAACTCTAATTGAATGTTGAAGAGGCATTCAATGAGAGTTAGATTAATACACCTCAGTTTGTATTCTCAATTTCATTTCATGAATTCTTCAATTAAAATGATCCATATACTTCTTTTTTTTTTTTAAGATTTTTTTTTTTTTTTTTTTTTTATTTGACAGAGCTAGAGACAGCCAGCGAGAGAGGGAACACAAGCAGGGGGAGTGGGAGAGGAAGAAGCAGGCTCATAGCGGAGGAGCCTGATGTGGGGCTTGATCTCATAACGCCGGGATCACGCCCTGAGCCGAAGGCAGACGCTTAACCACTGTGCCACCCAGGCATCCCTCCATATGCTTCTTTTAACAAAAATCGTAGCAATATAAACATTTTCAGTCAGAAGTATATAAAAACTGGGTTCAATTGCCCAGGGAACTGTCTGATTGCAGTTTGAATGGAGCATTCCAAGTCCCTTTCCCTGTGGGTTATATACAAGATTAGTTTTACTGTTTTAATTGCCAATTTAAACTTCATTATGTTCAAAAAATAAATGTGTAACATGTGTTTTTCTTCTCGGCACCTGATTCCAACTTTTAATAGACAGGCCATTATCTCAGGGACAAGTCTGGGTCCTCACTGGAATGTCTGGGCCTCTACTGCATCATGGCCTCCCCCAGCCTCCCTGCCTCCTTTTCTACTTCATGCCAGTCCTTGGAGTGTTGAGGGCATCTGAGTGCAGACAAAACCCTTTTCCATGATCCTCAACACATTACATTCCCCATTATCGGACACCCACCATTTCTTTTTATGCTCTTCTAGGTCTTTGTGTCTGGAAACCATATCAAATCCTTAAATCTGCACACTCCCTGATCTACCCATTTCCTCAAGTCTCTGTTTCTCCCCACGACTTCCTAATCTCCACTAACCTTCCCATGGATTCTCTGTGTCCCTCCCCAAAGGCTGAGGACTCACTGCTCTGTCTAGATTTAGCATCACCACAGTTAAGGTCGGATGTTCCCTTTATCTCAATATCCCTCAAATATTCTTCCACATCCTTTATAGGCATCCCCAAAGACCTCAGTCATTATTATCACAGAGTTACCTGGACAGGATTCTAGCACATTATTAAACCCAAGGACTTAGTTTTCTCAGATGGTTTCTCTGCCACTTTTGTGTGTCTCCTCTGGAATAGCCACAAATTCTGATCCTGACCAGACAAACAAGTTGTTGACATGTCCCAGTTCAGTGTAGCCAAGGTCCCAGTGGAGGACCAGAGAGAGTTACTTGGAAACTCCAGATACCAGACGCCTTGGATATCATATAGTAGCATGCTCAGCTTAGCCGAATTTAGGGAGAAAGCTTCATGCTCACGGCCTTCCCCAGTAAGCCTTGGATATCTTTTGAGATAATAACTCCTTGCCACTGCCAAAAATGGTAGCAATATAAATCCATGGGACCCCCTCCCATCTCAGCTGCCCTCACCCAGGTCCACAAACTCCTAGATTTGTTGGTTCTCTCCATCTCCTCCATCTATCCTGTGTATCCTCAGTACACAAGTACATGTTCCTTTGCCTGTTCTCTCTCTCTCTCTCTCTCTCTGTCTCTGTCTCTCTATCTCCCTTCCTCCCTCCTCACCCCTCCCCCCCTCACTCTCTCTTCTTCTGTCAGGAAGTTAAAGGCTCTAGCAAAATGGGGGGGGGAGTGGTTCTGATATACATCTACATCAGACAGTGCATTTCTTGTTAGCTGGAAAGTGTGAATTAGCCCTTAATTTATATAAAATTCAGCTTGTGGAGGAATCTAAGAGTGATTCTTGAAGATAACTGAAGGAACATCTGTGCAGTAGGAATTCGGGGAGGTTATTGGTAATATGATTTACAATAGAATTGGTATTCTCATTTTCCAAGAATGTTTGGCTGATGTCATTTATAATGGTCAGGTGTAACCTTCTAGAAGGAGAGGGAATGGTGCTTTGCCCCCGCCCATCACAAGCCTAGCCCAGATCCAGTGTGGGCAAGGAAGTACCTCTAGCCATTTGGGAAAATCTATAGTAATATGACTTTTTTTACTTAATGCTTTTCAATATTGGCCATTTCATAAGCCATGTTTGTATGTGTGACAGTGTTGTATGTAACATACAAAGGTCAACGACAGTAATTTATATCATATATATTTCATTTACCAATGTATTTTAATAAATCAATTTCAAATTTAATTGAGTCTCTTTAAAGCATGATTATATTTACTGTTAAACTTGTTTATGTTTTATCTGATGGCCACTGAGTAAGTAAATCTTTCTTGCATTTTTTACCTGTTTGGTAGGCTCCTGCTCCAGGCTCAGAAACAAGTGAGCATAAAAAGTCCTTGACACAAGTACCCAGACTTTGTAAGAGTTCCAGCTACTGTTTCCTGCCAGTGATTTTTTAGATCCCACTGTGCGTTCAGAGCTGAAGCTTATCTGGGATTCTGCCTTTCCTTCCTGTCCTTCTGTAGTCATCTCTTCCTGTAACAGGGAAAAACCAATGAGTCCACGGCAGTACTAAATCTACTCTCAGAAGTGAGACTCCTTCCCACCCCAGCCACCTGCCAACTAAACGCGTACTGAGTGTCTCTGGGTGTGTCATTACAAAGGAACTTAGTATTTTGAAGAGGGACGCGATTTTTCCTATGTACGAGAATGTGGACCGATGTACTGTTGCTCTTTCCTAATTTGTGCTGTCCCCTTTCAGGTCCCTTTCAGTGCTACCATGTCACCGGTCCGCTTGCACTCCTCCAACCCCAACCTTTGTGCAGATATTGAATTTCAGACTCCTCCTAGCCACCTCACCGACCCTCTGGAAAGTTCAACGGATTATACAAAGCTTCAAGAAGAATTTTGTCTAATTGCACAGAAAGGTAACAACAAATATAACGTGTCCTTAACAGAAGCTCTCTTCTTTGGTGAGCAGTTGCCGTTTACACTTCCATCCTTGTCCAGGTGGTCATGGTAGAAAGACTAAGTAGTGTATATACTGATCAGAGTTCTAGAGACAAAATGCAGTGGGGTATGATGCCTGCCTCTTGGTTCACAGTTTTGAACAAAGAAAGAAAGTGCCATAATGGGGGTGAAGAAGAAGGAAAGACACGAAGATCCGTATCCTAGGCAGGCCAGCAGACACTACAACTCAACATCTCTTTTTCTGTGTCTCTTAGTTCTCATTTAATACAGACTTGTGGGTTATCCTTAGAAGGAATTCTGTTGTGATTCTTCTTTTCCTTTATTAAATAAAGTCATGGATTTTGACCGTAGCTCAGGCTCAAGTAGGCAGTTCTGCGCCGTGTGGCATGGCCTGGGCTTGGCAATACTCGGCCAGAGGCTGGGCTGGACTGAAAGGTCCAAGGTGGCTTCACCCATGTTCCTGGCATGTTGGTGGGATGGCTGCAAGGTCGCACACAGCTGTGTCCCTGTCCCTCTCCATGACAGCTCAGGGCTCCGAGGGAATGGAAGCTGCCAGTCCTGTTCACGTGGCACTTCCACTGCACTCTACTGGCCAGAGCTTCACAGGCCAGTTTGGATTTGAGGGGAGGGGAAATTGAGCCCACTGAGGAGTCCCTTTTTTTGTATCAAATTTTCAGTAAGGCATGTTGCATAAGTTCAGGTGTTGTCAGCCACAGAGAGCAGGGTCTAATAAATAAGAGGCAGGTAGTAGCTTGTAGGTGGACTGAGCAGTCCTGTCTGTGTTTACCAAGAGCCTGCCTTCCAAACTACCATCCCCCAGTTTTGCTATAATATTTAAATTTCAGTTGCTGAAATTCATTTTTTGACTTAAGATAGTACCTTCCCAGGCATTGTCTTTTAAAATGCATAATCTCTTGAAGAAAGATACACATTCTGTGGTTTTCAATCATTAACATCTAATTTGACTTAATCACATTTATTTACCCTGAGGCTGTTGGTAGTAGGTGATAAAATATTCTTGAAAATGTGTGCTAAGTGGAACATCTCATGTGCCCCCATAATGCTCAAGAGTTTGGTGGCTCGGGAAAAGAAGGGGCACACACTGAGAGCATCTCTATGAATGTTGAAGTCAACAAGATTTCATACTCTCAAACCATCATCAAAAATGTACTATCAGATATTTCTTTAATTCTATAATCCCAAAACAACTAAGCTAAATCATCTCCTCACCACCCTTTTTTCCTGTAGATTTCTCAATTGAGATTCTGTAAGGCCAACTCTTTTTCACCTGCTATTTTACTCCTGATACATTTTTATTACATTTCTTAGCCAGATGCTAATTACATCATTAGACTAGAGCAGTGTTATTTTCTTTACACAACAGCATAGGATTATGGCCAGTAACTTTTACTTCTAACGGCAAGGGGACAAGGGGTGGTTGTAGGAGCAGGCAGAATGAGACAACAAATGTGTGAATTAAGTATGTATAGCACAGCCTCTAAAGGGAGATGAATAAATTTGACGATAGCCCCAGGAAAGCTTTGTGTATTCAGTTGCAGTCCTGAGGTTTTCAGGAAATCCATGTTTCAACAGGATTTTAAAGCCTGTTGAAACAACATATTTTCTTTCCAACTATGCTAGAAAAAAGGGCTTTTCTATGACTACTGAGTGAACTCTTTAGAAAGAATTATGGATTTTGAGATGTATGAGAGTCTGCTTTTAGAACCGCCAGTGGGGTTACTGTATTCCAGCTATCAAGTTATTACCTTTAAATTGATGATGACTAGAATGTGGCACATAAATCAGTAGATTGTGAGTCCCTCGTGATCCCACCATTTTTCCCTCTTCATTCAGGCCTGGGTTTTTTTTACTAAAATTTTCCGCTTCTTTTAAAAATAACTGTTCTCGAATATGGAAATCCCTATTTTTAGAAGACTTTGCATATTATAGAAACTGTTATTATAAAGATAGGAGTTGGAAATCCAACGTTCTTGTATTTCAAACTTAAAGACTACCCCAGAGTCTACCTACAAATGTACGTTATTAGGTATACAGAAATGGGGGGGGGATGTTGTTTTTATTGTTGCTTTTATTTTGTTGGGGTTTTTTTGTAGCTTTATCGAGATATGATTAACATATAACATTTCATAAGTTTAAGGTGTACCTGGTGATTTTATACATTTAAATACTACAAAATGATTACCACCATAGCATCAGCTAACATGTCCATTGTGTCACATAATTACCATTTCTATTTTGTGGTGAAAACATTTAAGATCTACTCTCTTAACTTTGAAGGATATAATACAGGATTATTAACTATAGTCATCAAACTGTACATTAGCTTTCCAGAACTTATTCATCTTAAACCTGGAAGTTTTACTCTTTGAACGCACTGCTTACATCAAGATATTCCTGGCTGAGGAAGTAATTCGAGTGCTATTCTCAAGACCAAATCATTTCCTACCTCAAAGAGAACTAGTCAGAACTTCTAAATCAGCTTTTCCTGGTTTATTTTGGCAGGATTTATAAAATGCACTTTTTGGGTACCTGCTTTGGGAAATAATATCTGGATAGTTCTAAATTATTTGCATGAGAATTCATCATACACAGCACTGTTCAAATATTCTTATCAACCATGACAGAATAAAACCTGTTGCCTTTTCCTTCTAGGAATTATAGATTAATTTTCTAAATGTTGATATTTAAGAATTGATATCAGTATTTTGTATCCTGCTTCTAAGTCATTTCTGGTATGAAATGCTCAATTTTTTACTCCAATTAATTACCATTACCATATTTGTTTTGTGTATAGGTATTTTGGAAGATTCCATTGTAAGGCTGACTTTTAACTAGACTGTAATATAATCCCTCCAGATAATGTCTGTGCATGAGTTAAAGTGCTGAGAGATTTGTAATTTTGTATATTCTTTCTGGATCCATTTGATGTTTGTTTCTCCCTTTTCCCCCCACCCAGTGCATTCTCTTTTGAAGTCTGCATTTAATAGCATAGCTATAGAGAAGGAGAAGCTTAAGCAGATGGTTTCTGAGCAGGATCACAATAAAGGCCACAGCACGCAGATGGCACGGCTCCGACAGTCACTGTCTCAGGTAAACGAAAGTGTTTGTTTCACTCTCGTGATGCATTCCCTACCCCGTAATGCAAGATTGGGAGTGGAGGTGGTCCGTCATGCATGGCACGTTCAACTGAAACTCCCCCCAAGACATTGCAATGTCAGGATTAAATTTTAAAATGTTTCTAAAATAATTAATTTAATTAAATTAAAGTTGAAGTTAAATGTTTCTTGCAAAATAGGTCAAGGTAAGAGTAAAAATCAACTAAACTTGCTTATAAACATATAATTGGTTTTTTGGCTGATTGAATATTTTCGATGCCTCTCAGTGGTCATTTATAAGACTGCCCCTGGTTTTAAAAGACAAATCATGCATTTAGACATGATTTACACTTCTAATATATGTTCCAGAATATATTTAATCCAGTGTTAAATACAACAGTATCTACTAGATCTTCCACACTTCATATTTTCCCACTTATACCACATCTCAATCTGTTGAAAATTATTGCTTCCTCTTACCTGTTTTTTTCTTTTCTGATTTATACTTTTAGAATTTTCTTCCTATCTAAGTTATGCTCTCTGAAGCTAGACTCATGTATTTCAAGATATATTGTACATCATAAAATACATTCAATATATATTCATTATATATTATTCAATATATATTCATTATATATAATTCATTATATATTATTCAACGTATATTGATCTTCATAATACTCATCAAATACCGATATATATCAAAGTTGAAATTTCTGATAAAAATCCTTTAAAACTGCACTTAATGCTTTTTTACCCTGAGCACTTCTCTGAAATATTTCCTTCATTTAGTCTATAATTGCACTTTTAAAAAGTCCTTTGAGAATTCAATGTTGTTATGTGATTTTGTGTGCGAACTCAGTGTTTATATAAAATATTGTTCACTTCCTGGTGCCTTGGATCAGAGTGAAGGAGCAAGCAAATCCTGGGTAAGTGGTTTTCCATGTGGATCGGCTCCTGCTTGAATAGTTTCCCTCAGTTCCTAAATATCGACAAACTGTCTCGCCATGTTTTATGTCCCTGAACTGTCAGCTTACCCTCAGTGTTAAGTTTCATGCTATTGAGTATTGTTACCTGGGCCACACTTGCCGTGTTCACCATAAAACACTGTCAGTTGAGGTGCATATCCTGCTTCCGGTGCAAAACCGGGGGGACTCGGGAGCATGCGCACTCACAGCAGCAGCTGTAGGGCCAGTCTGCAGAGGGCTTTCATCATAAGCACAGTTTAATGGTTTGCCTTGGGCTCCTCGCGTCATGTATCTGTCGGAACACTCAGTCTGTGGTAATTGATCTTTGGAATCATTATTCTGAAAGTATCACGAATCAGAGAGATCAAAATAATGGTTAGGTAAACATACAGATGTCATCCTGTAAATGTGCAAAATATATTCTTATCCCCCTAAACATTGCAGTGTTTCCTTCAGGTGTAGTAAATGATAGAGGCTTAGTGGTATACGCGTGTATTAAGAAAAATAAGAAAATATGTTTGTTTCTTTTGTTTTTCCTTTACACAAACTTTTTTTTAATTTTTATTTTAATCATCTGGTGCTTATCACAAGTGCACTCCTTAATGCCCATCACCTATAGCCCCCATTCCCCCACCCACCTTCCTTCTAGTGACCATCAGTTTGCTCTCTATAGTTAAGAGTCTGTTTCTTGGTTTGTCTCTCTTTTTTTTTTCCTTTTGCTTGTTTTGTTTTTTGAATTCCACGTATGAGTGAAATCATATGGTAGTTGTCTTTCTCTGACTGACTTTTTCACTTAGCACTGTACTCTCTAGCTCCATCCATGTTGTTGCAAATGGCAAGATTTCATTCTTTTTATGGCTAAGTAATACTCTGTTGTGTGTGTGTATGTATATGTGTATATATAAACACCACATCTTCTTTATCCATCGATTGGTAGACACTTGGGCTACCATATCTTGGCTATTGTAAATAATGCTGCAATAAACATAGGAGCGCATGTATCCCTTTGAATTGGTGCTTCTTTTTTGGGGGATGGGCAGTAAATACCCAGAAGTGTGATTGCTGAATCATATGGTAATTCTATTTTTGACTTTTTGAGGAAGCCTCATATTGTTTCCCACGGTGGCTGCACCAGTTGCATTCCCACCGATAGTGCAAGAGGGTTCCCCTTTCTCCACATCCTCACCAACACCTGTTGTTTCTTGGTTTTTTATTTTAGCCATTCTGAGAGGTGTAAGGTGATATTTCATTGTGGTTTTGATTTGCATTTCCCTGCTGATAAGTGATGATAAGCATCTTTCCATGTGTCTGTTGGCCAGCTGGATGTCTTCTTTGGAGAAATGTCTGTTCATGTCTTCTGCCCATTTTGAATTGGATTGTTGGTTTTGGGGATGTTGAGTTATATCAGTTCTTTATATATTTTGGACACTAACCTTTTATCAGATATATCATTTGCAATTATCTTCTCCTATTCCATAGGTTGCCTTTTAGTTTTGTTGATTGTTTTGAAAATGTATTTGTTTCTTGCTTGCTTGCTTTTGTTTGTTTGTTAAGACAGAGAATGGAAAGTAGAGATCTGGTTTGTGGCGTCAGATTAGAAATGATGATAAAGAGGAATTTTTTAATGATTCATTTGTTCATTCATTTATTCATTGTATTTCATTCAACTATGAGGTATAGTGCAAGGTTTGGAACACCAAGATAAAAGTAACTGGCCATGTCCCCAGGAAGCTTATGATTTGATTAGTGAGATGAGCAGTGTTTACCAAGGAAACAGTTAAATGGACCATGCTCTAGTCCATTCAGGGCAGCATAAGGGTGGTGCAGATTTCCGGGGCTCTGGTTTTTCCAAAGAATGGGAGATCCCTGACCTTAGAGCAGAGCCACAGATCAGGAGGAACTGAGCTTTGAACCGGGCTTGAGTAGACAGCAGGAGTTTACAAGGAAGGGCCCAATACTAACATGATAAAAGTAAAATAAAGCAAAGTTATATCCACTTTCCATTTGGGGGGTTAAATATTTCCTTCTTGTGTCAAAACATAATTTGTTTGCCTCTAAACTTAGAGCTTCAATAGATTTTTGTTGGGTTTTCGTGGGTTGTTTTTTGTTTTATTTTGTGGTGGGTGGTTTTTTTGTTTTGTTTTTTGGCTGTTATATATATATTTTTTAACCAGAAAGCTCAATTGTATCCTCAAAAAGTGTAAAAATAATTTGGTACTATAAAGACAGTCTGTTATACCCTATTCACTAGAGAACTCAGTGCTTCCTATTGTGTGTTATCACAGCATTTCGGCCATGTTCACGTTCTTAATTCTTCCCGTACCTCCCACTGGGCCAGTAGTACCCTCGCTGGCTGTCTCTACTCATTGCCCATAAGGCTGGACTCTCTTTCGGAACTCACCGTCGCTTATGCTTAGACATTTAAGAGTATAGACAGTTTACTCCCTTCTAGGAAATTGCTATCTATGGTTAAACCACTAAAGGCGTATCTGAAGAATGGCGGTTAACTCATAGTGGCCTAAGCATGGGGTGAACGAGGAAGAATTAATCTGGAAATATCTAAGTAAGTAGATGGGAACCAGCTCATTGAGGGCCACACAGAGGAGTTTAGGTTTATCTCATCAGTGCTGGGGAAGCCTTATAGGATTTTAACTCATGAGTGATAATGCCAGAAATTGAAAATATGAGTGCATATTTCTTATCTAGAAAGCTTACTCTGGTACAGTATGGAGAATGGTTGGAATTAAGGTGAAACTAGTTGGACAGAGTCTTAAGATACTTGAGATAATGCAGACCTGGGCTGGGGAAGTACCAGAGTTGGTAGGAGGAAGGGATGAGTTTCAAAGATGGGGGAGGGGGTTGGTTAGAATCAGCATGGCTTGGAAATCAACTGCATGTTAAACAGGGACAAGAAAACAGAGTCAAGACTCTTTGTGTAACACAGTAGTAATAGATCTTTTCCCTGAGACTGGGAATACAAGAAGAACTAATTCTTCAGGCCTAAGTAGTGATTTTTTTGGAGACTGAGGGGTCTGTGGGCCATCCATCAGACAATCAGATGTATGGATGTAGAGCTCAGGAGAAAGGTCTGGCTACAAAGAAAGATGTGGATACCCTGGTACATTGGCAAAGTTATAGATATTGATAAATCAGAAGAAAAGAGGGTCAGGGGTGCTGCTATATAGAACATTAATGGTTAAAGGACATAACAAAAAGAGGATCCTTTGATGGAGACTTAGGGGAAGCAGCCAAAGAATTTGGATGGCGCTGACCATTGGGATCAACAGTAAAGGGTTTTGACCGTCTCAAAAAGAATGATTACGCAGCAAATAGTATATGGACTGAAAGTCAGCCTTGGAGTTTGGTAGCTATGTCAGCATGTTCATATTGTGACGGAAGAAACCAGAAGACGAGGAGACAGTGAGGATGGGAAACAGTTAACTGATGGAGCCATCCTGGGTTGGCCAACTCCATTTTCACTGCCCCTCTTTCAACATAGCACTCAGAATTGAACAACATATTTAAATAGCGTACATTGAGACAAGCGTTCTGAGTATGTCTTTATATTAGCATAACTTCATGTTATAGTGTGATTTTAGGTGGCCTGAAAGCATCCTCGATCCATATGCGAGTGTTATCAGTTAAACTCCCAGTTATTTTTCTTATAACCAGTTAAGTCTCTCCACAGAGAGGGAAGGCGAAAGAGACCATATTTAAATAACTTCTTAAATTAGTCTAACATTTTTTAAGTATATATTTTATTTGTTATAACTATTTGATATATGTAAAATTATTAAAATGCTGCTTTTCAATAAAGCTTTTAAGGATATCAACTTGGCAAATTCCATCATCCTTTTAGAAGACACATAGCATAGAAAATAACATGAAATTAGCATTCTTCACTACCTGCTCAGAATAAATTGTTACCTGCCTTGGGCATGTAATAATTTACAAGGCTGAACAGGATAATGAATTCCTCTTCTAAAGTGATATTTCTTCCCTGATCTATGTGTACACAAACATCCATAATTCTGTTATTTTACCTCCATGAAACTTTAAAGGTAACTTTTACACCGGAGACGCAGCCTAGATTCAAATCTGTAAGACAGGGCATTGTATGCGGTCTCTACACTTTATTTCACAGCTAAAATTTCATGTCCTCTGTAAGATAGTACCCTGAACACCAAGATCAAATAGTGTATAATAACACTAAGGTAACTTCAGTACCCCAGATTACTATAATAGTAAAAGATTTGACTTGACTTGAGTCTGTCTCAAACACATTACCCTCTAACACCGTAATTAGTTTGGTCTCTGGCCCCAAAATCTGTGCACAGCTTATGCTATATGTACTGGGTGTTGGGTCCATATAAATGTGAGCGGCAGAATATGTTCCTTGTACTAAATGAATTTCATTTAATCAACATGCCATAGATTGTTAGATGTACCATCATTATGTGCAGTATTAAAAAAGAAAACAAGCTGCTGTCCATGAAATGGACAGTGCTGCCGAGGTGTTAAAGGTAGGAGGACACGTGCGTCTAAAATCAATGAAATACGGTATATATGGAAATGTAAGCAAAAAATCAACTGAAGGCACATAGTACCATAATTAAAATCCCAATTATAGTGTTCACCATCCTTACTGTCTACAACGTTTCACATACACAAAGTAAATATTCAGGGGTGTTTATCCGGATAAAACTTCCAAGAGTATTCCTGAATTCGTATCCCCTGAAATGTGGGAAAATTTGTTGTGCATGAAGTTATTCTTCATGGAATTATTTCTATCGCTTTTTAACTATCCACTAAGTTTAAATTGCTGTCATTTTGGACATAATTTGGCAATATTTCTAAAGACTTAAAAAGATTTTATCTTTGACCCTTTGACCCATGACTGATATGTCTGGTCTGAGGAAGTAATGCTGAATGTAGAAAACCATTATGCATAGAAACATTCATGGCAGCATTATTTATTCCAGGAAAAATCAGTAATACCATAAGTATCCAGTTATAGAAGATAATCACTTATTATGCAACCATTAAGGTCATATTTGTGAAGTTTGCAACATAAATATTTATATACAAAGAATAAGTGGCAGACACAGATGTAAAGTATGTACCCATTAAATAATGTGGAATATGTATAGGAAAAAAACTAGAAAGAAATAGACCAAGCTTCCAACCGTTGGTTGATAGGGTAGTAAGGTATGAATTAAAAAAAAAATTTTTTTTTTTTACTTTTTGTGTTTTCCAAATATACTGTAATAGTAGGTACTCATTTTAAAATTTTTAAAAAGGTGATTTATAAGCGATTCCCAGGGTTTGGTTGTTGATCATTCTCACTTTGACAGCTGCCATACTGATTTTCTCACTCCTTTTTGCTTTTATCCAAAGGGCTTAAGTCTCTGAGGATTCCATCTTGCCATATGTTTCATATCCTTCTCCAGCCCTCGGGCTTCCACGTTTCCTTCCCAGAACCCACAGTTCTGTTCAATAAAATGTATCTGTCCGAGTCTCACCCAGTCGAAGGTCATCCTCACCCATTGTCTGCCTGGCTGAATAATGGTAGTTAATAGCCAATACAGTAGGGATTTGGACAATGATTCTGACTCGAGATTTCAAGATGGTAACTTCTTTTATAGATTGAGAAGGAACGGTTTGTTTCTCGGATATATTAAACTTGAATATGTCTGAAGGACATGAGGTATGGGGAGATGAGCTTGCTCTGTGGAGAGTTTTGTGTGGAGTCCAAGCTCACTAACTCAAACAAGTAGTGAAAACAACCCTGGAACCTGCCTGGTGAAGAATCTAAGTATAGTTCCTATGGCGCTCGCTCCCTGTTAGGTCTTTGGTCCCATCTGCCACTAATAGAGCAATGTCATTACTGACACGTCTCCTTAGCTTTTCTTGCTCATTGGCTGGTGTGAGTAGCTAATGATGCCCCTCCTTTTTCCTTGCTTCTCTATGGTTCACGATCCTTGGGTATGTTCTGAATGTTGTTTCTGCCATCATCTGGGCTCTTCCATGTTAATTATTGCTAATAGTGTCCTTTCACAGAAAATATCTATAATCCTTCATGTTCCCAAGATTTCCATGATACCATTACGGAGAAAGTGGTTGAGTTTCAAGGGGGGAAGTAATAAATGTGGTCCCCCGCACTGCCTGAGAGCACGACACCACAGAGCTTGGGGCACTTGGCTGTCACAAATGTCAGAAACAGTCTGTATGATCAAGGCAAAAGGAGGAGCTTCCCGGGAAAGATGTGCAGAAATGGACCGTTGCACGCTCAGTTGTCTGCCTGCTTCCACCTTCTGCCGCTGAGGCTGCCAGACTTGGAAGAGTACTTATTTCCATGCTCTTGGGGGCTTTAGAGCACCACCCTTCTTCTACCACTGCATATGTATTATGAACACAATTTTCCTTTTGAACTCCTGGTTCATCCCCTATCACTACTATGGCTAGAGTTACTGTGTGTACCTTCACACACACCTGCAGACACAATTGCATTTCATGACAATTGGCTGAGATAAGAGCTTAAATGAGAATTTCACGTCAGCTATTCAGAGCAAACAATAGTACAAGCTTTGTGATACATGGCAAGCCTGTGTTGAAAACTCCTGCTCTGAGGAAAACCATTATTTATCCTCACCACTGAGTCTTCGTGGCGTTGTTTTGTTAGCTCTGTTCCAGTGACGGTGCAGTCACTTTGGAGAAACCCTCCGTTGAAGTTTGTCTGAAACCATTAGGTCAAGACTATGATTCTGCAGTTAAAACTGTCAAATGCACCACCATGAGACCTCCCACTAAAAGACAGTAAGATACATCTGATTCTAAATATTTCAGTAAACGACAACTTACAGCACACTCATGGGCAAAAAAATAGTGAAAGAACAAATAACATGGTGTCGTGACCACAAAGGACGGGGTAATGCGGTATTTTTTTTTTCCAACTACCAAGTATTTGAGATTGTGCTCTAGGAAAGGTGATCCTGACCACTTCTGCAGAATGTAAAGATATTAGGATTCTTCCTTTAAAGTATATGGTTCATTTACTATAAGAGTAATCACCTTTTAGCTAAATAACACATCCCTGTTTTCTCAAGGAGCTAGCCATATATTTCCTTCAACGCGCCAATGTAGCAACTATAAGATCTGTATCCACCTTCAATCCATCAATACCTGACAGCCCACTGGACCAGGTGTGTTATATTTTGCACATATTTTACAAGCTGGATACAAAGAGTTTAAACAAAAGCCAAAAGCTGTGAGTGAACAATTTTCTCAAAAAGCAGACGCCGTGTTGGAGGGACAGAGGAGAGGCCAGTCTATGCTCCATGCTCAAGGCCTAGGCACTGCTCAACGCAAGTGTGAAGTTCAGCCACTTCGTAGTTTATCCTGTTTTAATAGATACCGAGTTCGAATTATGATGCTATATTTGCATGTGTATTGGTTTACTACATCCATACACTCCATCTGAAGGACAGCAGTCCGCCCATTCCCTGGGGGAGATGCCTTTGCCAGTCCTGACGTTTAGGCATCCACCTCTGTCTTCTCATTGCTGATTTTAATGCAAAGGAAAGGAACTGTCCAGCTTCTCACTGGGCTTTGTTCTCACATGTCCTTTGATCCTTGATGTAATTCCAGTTCGCTACATCTATCTTATATATACGGAACATGTTCCCATGCACCCATGCAGTGCAAGTACCTTTGTCCCCAGGGCACCCGTAGGGAGTAAAGCTCACGTAAAGCTATTCTCTTCTTGCCACACATCCTTAACTGTTATACCAGGTAGCATTTTTCCTGATGCAGAGGGTATGTTGAAAGTAGTGATGGCGATAACTTGGAGTTAGTTCCTTCCGGTGATATGTTCTTTATTGTGCTTGTCAGTGTCTGCACTGCTCACTGAAGGCACCTTTTGGGCTACACCTGACTTCGTTCTGCACTGTCATGTGTTATGTGCTCCTAGAAAATGAAAATACAACTATTTTTTCACTGGAATAAAATATAATGCTACAAATTAAAGCCAGTTCATTGTTCACCCCATTTCCAAATAAATTTTAAGATCACTATCTGGCTTGGAGACAACTCCCAAATTTTAAAAACTAGAACCCAAAATGGAAAGAATCAGTAGTTTTTATTGCAGGCTGTAAAATATAATATATATGCGGTGGTAGACCAGGCGTGGATGTAATGGGCCTGACTCCAAGGGGGAGAAAATTCTATGAATCATTTTTATGAAATCCACGAACTCTTTCAACCCACTAACCTACTAAGTAGCGCTCTTTCTGTATAAAAAATGAATCCCTTAATTCTGAGCCATTCACTTCCTTCTTACCGGTAGGATCTGGCCTATAATGACTTCAAAAATTATAACTAAGAACATCATAGACTCTTGTCTAGTGTGTTTTTGTGTGCTTATTCTGTTTTATGCTTGCTTATTAACTTGAAATTACATGTGCAATTTTTGTTATTTTAAGGCACTCAACCAGAATGCTGAACTAAGAAGTCGGTTGAACAGAATACATTCAGAATCTATTATTTGTGATCAGGTTGTCAGTGTAAATATTATTCCTAGCCCTGATGAGGTAAGGCTCATTTTTAATAGATGTAGAGTACTTACTTTCTAGCATCTAAATCAACTACGTATCTTGGGTTTTTTTTTAATACAGTTCTTTCACTGTTAATAAGATTCTCTCCATAAATATTTGTATTGTTGACAGTTTGGTCTTCTTTGGAGTGAAAGATGTACACGAGCTCGATATCATTTATTCTTGGTGATCAGTCTTTATTTGTATTTATATCTGTGTTCACCTGATGCTACCGAATATTTGGTTTACGTATCGGCTCCAGCTTGTGAATTCTCTGTGTCTGTCACAGTCTTCATTTGAAATGTTCCTTATCATCTAACGGCCCATGAAATGTTGGGGGAAATAACCTATTTAGCTGAGAAGGTCTAAATGAAAGCTTTCTTAAGGTTTATTTTAAAAGCCCTATCTTAGGAGAAATCACCTAACTTGACTAAAATAATACTAATGGTGCTATTACAGCCACTAATAGGGATGTGGATAATTAATAGCTAGCACATGTCAAGTGAATGCTTACTGTGTGCTGGGCGTTGTGCTAACAGCCTTACATGTATTATCTCATTTGACACTCCCAGTGACCTCTGAGGTAGGTGCTATTATCACTCCATTTTTCAGGAGAATTTTTGACATAATGCGAAAAGGACAGGAGAACATTCAGTATTTGAGCTAGACGTAGTGTATAATTCTGTTTATAACCCTTGATAAAGTTACTATTTTATAACCATGAGAATTTATACTTTTCAACAGTAATACTAGAGCTTTATATACAGTGATATGATACATGTTAACAAGGGGAGGGTTTTAACTCATTTGAAGGTCACATTTACAGAACAGTGTACATTTTACTAGACATCTACAGGCGCCAGGGTCCTACCTTCTAATTGCTTAGGAAATGCCATCCCAAGACAGCTTCTTTTTTATTTAAGTTGCCTACCCTACGCGCACTCACCTTCGTGCCTCACACGGTATCTGGTGACCGTCTTGCTCACTCAACTGCTCAGAATCCAAAAGTATTTCTACAGCTTCATCATTCAAAAATTGTTAACAGTTTTAGTTTGAATCTTTGCAACCTGTTATTTGTACTCTCTCTATATACCACTTACTGAATAAAAACATAGTTTACCATAGGTTTAATACTCGAGTCATATTATCTCATTGGTTAAAGTTCACAACCATATTGGAAAATGACTTCTATATATTCTGGTTCAAAGATTTAGTTTTATACAGTGTTTTCTTAGCATATCTCTAGAGGTTTCTACAAATATGTCAAGATTTAGCACGCTGGTTAGACTACGGCTAGTAATGACAGATCTGAGAATATGAGAATGAACCTGTCTTCCTAATCGATTCAGGGTCTTCATAGGGGTTCGAGCTGTTAAACTCCACTTGATATCCATTGAGCATTGATTTGAAATCAAGTCACAGTACCATCACCTTTCAGCCGTGCCTTTTGGATTCTTCAGACATATTAGAAGGAAACTTAAGCCATGGTCATTACTGAGTTGCAAGTGAAAATTACTTGTGGTCACCACTCTTTTAACATATGGTGTGCATTTCTCTAGAAATCTGGCCTAGTACGTCATGGTCTAATTTGAACAAATAGCTTTTCTTTCAAGGGAATAACAATGACACCAAATGCTTCTGTCCTCTATAGGCCGGTGAGCAAATCCATGTCAGTCTCCCCCTGTCACAGCAGGTAGCCAACGAGAGCCGCCTCTCCATGTCAGAGTCTGTGTCCGAGTTCTTTGACGCCCAGGAGGTGCTGCTCTCTGCAAGCTCATCAGAGAATGAGGTAAGGTGTTTGATGTGTCAACTCCAGCTGCTTCTGATGAGGAGTTGGGGTGAAAGAAAGTAAGACTATGGGGACTTTTTTTTCTTTTTTCTTATTGTTTTTAATCACAGTAAGATTCTCAAATTGTAAGAAAGCCCAAAGCATGCAAACTACATTTGTTCCTGATTACTGAGCACTGAACACTTCTGGATGCCAACTTATTAAATTTGTTGAATAAAAGGAAAGAATCTAGCATTCATCCAGACGCCGTTGTACGATTTGTATTTCAGGGTATCCGAATAGTTGATGGCAGAGATTTTTTGTAGAGGAGACTAGTTAAATGTAGAAAGAATAAAAGAATTTGAAAATTACCATTTATGTGAATGTGTGTGTGTGCTTGGACATACACACACACACACACACACACACATCTTGACCAAAGACATGGATTTGAGCTTCTTTAGAAAGATGATGTCTGGAATATCTGGTTGGGTAATTAAGATTTTTGGAAGTTACCACTGGCTAACATAAAAACTTTTTTGGTGTTTTGTTTTTTACTGAGGTGTAATTTACATACAACATTATTTTCGTTTCAGATGTACAACCTAAGAATCGATATTTGTATGTATTGTAAAATGATCACCCCCAAAAGCCTAGTTAGCATCTGTCACCATACATAGTTACAGAATCTTTTTCCTGTGATAAGAACTTTTAAGGTCTACTCTTATCGCAACTTTCAGATATGCAGTACAGTATTGTTAACTATCGTCACCATGCTGTACATTACATCCCCAGGACTTATTTATTTTATAATTGGAAGTTTGTACCCATAAAGATTTTTTGGGTTCTTCTTCATGCTCATAAGTCTTGGCTAGGTCTTGGAAGCAGGGAATCTTCCTTGATCAAGTTGCAGAAATTGATTCTTTTACTGAAATTTAGAAGTTTAGTCAAGCATACTTTGAATTTTCTTTTTCTTCCTTCTTTCTTTCTTTCTTTCTTTCTTTCTTTCTTTCTTTCTTTCTTTCTTTCTCTCTTTCTTTCAGTATGGGAGAAGCCGCCAAAACTCTTTCCCACACAGTTGATTAAAAATTTTGTCATTTGAGGTTGCAAATCTGTACTGCATTTTTACAAAAAGGAAATGAAATAGTTGCTGAATGTTATTTCCATATGCATAGAAAGTAGATTGGAAGGAAGCATCCTGACAATTAGTTGTAGTTGTTTTTGGACGTTTGAAATTAGGAGTGATTTTAGAAACAAAAATAAGTGGAGAAGAGAAAGAAAGAATGAACACACACCACTTTTATAACGGGGAGAGGTACAATAGCATTGTCGTATCGTGTACTGAATTTGTTACCACCAAGCCACACACCTGCCTCTCAGATCCCTAGTCATATGTTTACTGATTCACAGAGACTCCCGGGTACAAGCCGGAGTACTAGTTTAATTATTCATAATGATAATTGGTCAGATGCTATCAGATGGACAAAATAATTATGCTTGCTGATTTGTGTCTCTTTCCCTAAGGCCCACCTGCATGGAAACCTAGCTCTAGTCAGGAGGTTGCTTGGTGAGCAAGGAACAGGAGCAGGAACAGTGTCTTGAGTGAACTAAAGGCTAGGAGGGCCGGGATGTCATAGTTCCACTCTTCTGTCTCCATTATGGGGATACTGTACCACATGGACAGGGTATTTGTGTCTGGGAGCCAATCATACCCCCAGGGACCACTATGCTGGAGGCATACTGCCAGCATTTTCTTTTCTGACTCTCCTTTTTCTGACCTCCCATTGCTGATCAGTCCTTTATCCTTCTTCAGTCAGGTTCCGGTCAAATTTGGCTTCGTGTTATTGGAGCTCTGACCCATCAGGTGATGACTTTAGAGCTGTCTCTCTGAAAGCAACCTAATTTCCCTAGGTTTAAGCTCTTGGAGGCACACTGGCTGGGGGCCCCAGTGCCACTCGTACCAGACCCTGACAACACCGAAATGAAGGGGATGTGAAGCAGGTTATTCCACAAGTCCAGGCAGTGTGGGGGTGCCAGCTCTGGGGGGAGAGGGATCCTGGTGGCGGAGGGAAAGACAAGGGGTGTGTGGAGGTGATGTATTCACTTGGAGGCATTGTGAGTTCATCAGACCTCTTGGTGGAATTCTCTGGCCAGTATTTGGGTATTCAGACCTAAAGCTCAAATGGGTCTGAAGAAGGACCAGGACTTGGCTGAGGACCCACATAACCACTTGGCTGAGACATTGCCCCCTGGGTGCACCACAGAACTCCTCTTCAGCATGTCCAAAACCACACACGTATCCCCAAGTGGGGAGAAACCGACGCGTACTCTTCTCATCTGCTCCTGCGCGTGCTCTTCTACCCAAGTGTTCACACCAGATACCTGGATGTGTCCTTCATTGCATCTGCCTCACTAGGACCCGCCACCATGTTGATTCACTCACTGGGTTCTGTCACGTCTGTCACCTACGTACCGCCAAATCCGTACATCTTTCCTACAGCTTCACTGCCACTACTCCAATTCATTCCTCCATCATCTCCCCCCGGATTACCTGAACAATCCCCATTAGTGGTTTCTCTGCCCCCCTTCTTGCCCCTCTAATCCATTTCCCACTGGACAGCCTCATTCATCTTTCTGAAATGCAAGTCTGACCATGTCCCTATTCCCCAGCGTCCTTAGGATAACTATCTAAATCCCTTAGCCATCATACAAAGACCCTTATAATCTGATCTCAGCTCTCAGCTGCAACCTCTTGCAATTTCTATTCCTCTGGATTCTTCCAGGGGCCAAATACTTGCTAACTGAATAAAGGAATGCTGATAGCACTTTAACACATGATTGATCTGAGAAACATCTGGGCATTAGCTGTCTTACATTAATGTTTTCCATGAGTGAGAGAAAAATCCTCTTTATGTGATATCTACTAATGCACTTCATTTAATGAATGTTCAGCTCCTTTAAAAAATGCTGTTTTTGCTTCCGGAATGATCTACTTCCTTTCCTCTGCTATTAACTTGTTTCCACAATGCTACATGCCTGGTCGCATTTAGGGGGGAAAAAAATCCCTGAACTCTTTTGAATCCCTAAGCTCTTCAGGAGAAGTATTTGTCCCAGGACTTCTTGACCAGGGGGAGGAAATCAATATATATTAATTGTTTTATTATAATACTGCACAGCCTTAACTTTATATACAGGATAATGTGCATGGACCACAGCCAGATGGCCCAGCCTTAGCTCACACATATGAAAATGCAGATCATACTCAGGGCCCACTGTCATTGTGGAACTGTTTTACATTCTACATGGACCATTCTAGAAGGAAATGGGTATTGGACCATTTTTATCATATATTACTTGGGAGAGATTAGAAATTTAAGAAGAAGAGACTGTTTATAGCTTTTTGTAGGATAAACATGAATGTTTTCTTAGTAAATGTTCAAACAGTACACAGGCATGCAACATGAATTTGGTTTAAACAGGAATTTGTCTCCTCTAATGATGAGCTTTTTTAAGAGAAATCTTGTGGAAGAGTTTGATTTACTTTTTTTTCTTTTATCAAGCTTAAGAAGGTGGCTGATGATTTTACCGTTGGCTCTTTTGCAGTCAATAGGAACTGGAAACCAGTTGCAGTGGGAAAACATGAATCAGAAAAAGACTTTATTCTCAATTTTCCATCTTTATAGACTTGTTCAGTGTATAAAGCAAAACTACCATTGTTCAGTGTGTAAAGCAAAACTACCATTATTCATTTATGTATGCAATAATTCTATCACTATTCTCCCTAAATATAGGAATTATTCTCAACTTTAACTTTTAAAACATCAACAATAAATCCAGAAACCTTAAAGGCAAAGACTGATTATTTCTGATTACCTACAAACTTAAAACTTTCACATGATAAAAAAAAAGGCATAAACAGCATTAAAAAATAAATTGCAGACTAGCCAAACGCAACCTGATGATGAACTGAAAAATGTGTGAAAGAAAACATATTTACACAAGATGACATGCAAACTTTAAAAGAGATCTTTTATGTATGTTAGGTAAATAGATATGAAAAAAACATTGATAATATCTAGTGTTTAAGTGGGTGTGGAGAGATTGTTATTCTCATGTGCTGCTGGTGAGGACAAATTACTACAATCTTTCAGAACAACAATTTGGCAACATGTGCCTGTAGGCTAAATGTGGCCCATTTGATCCAGCCATTTCACTTCTAGGAATAAATATGAATGAAATTGCCAGACAGAGTCACAGAATTATATTTACAAGGATGTTCATCCAAGTATTATCAATAATAATAAAAAGTTGGAAACCATTTAAATGCTGGCTAAATTCCTTGTGTTATACCTGTATAATGAATTATGGTGCCATTCCAAATGGAGGTGAGAGCTGTATTTATTATAATGGGAATATATTCAGAACACTATAAAACAAGATGTAAACTGACCCCCTTGTTCAGTATCTAAAGATAGATATATTGTTATATTATTATAGGCATTTTGACATTGGTAATATCCACCAAATGTTAGAAGTGGTTTCCATTAGATGATAGAATTATGGTGAATTTTTCTGTAATCTGTTTGCCCTCATATAATTTCTAATTTTTTATAGTAAGTATATTTTGTTATATGTGCAGGAAAAAATGTAACATTATTTCCATTTTGAAGAAAGTAAATAAGTATCAGCAGCTTTCTTGCGGGCAGTAGAGACGTTGGGTTGTTCCCATTTCTCTGAGTGGCTCTACTGTACTATTTTCTTATCTCATCCATTTCTAACTCCCCTAAGTACATATGTTGCCCCTTAATTTTATTCTCACGCAAATTTTGGTTTCATTTTTGTTCCATGTTGTTCTCTTGGAGAGAGTGGCTTAATTCTTGATTTCCCTCGTCCCTGGATCTTCCTCCTCTATCCCCAAATAATCTGCCAGATTTTGTCCATTATGTTCAAATGTGGCTCTCAAAGCAGCTTTACTCCCAAAGCCTCGTCGTGGCCGTCTTAACCTGTCAGAATTCCCTACCCAGATCTATGTAGTATCCCATCCTCTGAGCTCCCGAAGGAAAGCTGCCAGGCATCTTCCTGAAAACTAAATATGATAGTAATAAAAATAAATAAATAAAAAGAGTAATTGCTTTTGAGAAAAAAATAGGACTCTCTCATCCTCTTGCATGTAATAACTCGTGGGATGATATGGGAACTCTTGTGTTGACGTGAAAAGCCCTCCACAGCCAGACCCTCTTCCTGTTCACCCCACCCTCCATCACAGCCCCTCAGCTTCCGGGCATTCCTAGAATGGAATGTTCCTCTCATGTTTCTCCTCACCTTCGTACACTCTCCTTTCTTTCCGTGCTTCTCCCTGCTTCTAAAAACCTCTCCAACACCCAGTGCCAATTTTATTTCCTCTGGGCAGCCCCTCCTGAGTCCTCCAGGAACAAATAAGGCCTCCTTTTTTGTACATTCTTACTGTATTGCACTGCAGTGTTTCTGAGTACATCCCCGCCTCCCCCAGACCCCCACCCCAGCTGAGGCAGGGAGCTACTTAAAGCCATGCTGTGTTCTGGCTCATGGCCCACTCTCTCTCTCTCTCATGTGTTCATTGCACATGTGCCACATACACTTCCCCCCTCGACCTGTGCTTTTGCTTATTTGGGCAACATTTTGTTTTTAGTCATTGGACTTTCTGGCCTTTCAAGACTGAACAAGATTTCTCATCCTTTCTGTGTCCTTCCCTTTTTTAGGCTTCAGATGATGAGTCCTACATCAGTGACGTGAGTGATAACATATCTGAAGACAACACCAGCGTTGCGGACAACATCTCTCGGCAAAGTATGCATCCTTTCAGCTTCCAGGCTGTTCGGTCTTCTCGCCAAGTTAGAACGCTGGTGATTCAGTGAACAGCTATCTTCTCCCCTCCCTGACTGTTCCTTTTGCAGCTGATCATTCAGTATATTTCATATTTGTATAATCTGTCACGGTAGATGGTTGAAAAATCCATTAGGTAGATGCTTAAATGAAAAAGTTTTAACTACTTGCTTAAATCAAAAGTTAGAGTCTTTCTTATTAAATGTATTTAATTTTCAGAAATTTGACTTACCTTTTCTGGAATAATATTTGAGCATCTTTAACACCTTGTTTAAAAAAATTATACATTGATGTTTTGTGCACTTATTAGCAGCCCTGTGTTGAAATAATCCCATTCACTCTTGAGAGAGATACCTGGAGGCTTAAGAAATGTAACACAATCAGAAGTATTTGAAAGAATTATTTCCTTCCCAGACGCCATGAAATCAAAAAGTCAAAGTATCTTTTATCGTGATTCTTGTCTTTCTCTCTCTTCCAGTCTTGAATGGGGAGCTTACAGGAGGAGCCTTCCGAAACGGACGTCGAACAGGCCTGCCAGCTCCCTGTCCCGACACCAGTAACATTAACCTGTGGAATATCTTGAGGAACAACATTGGTAAAGACTTGTCTAAAGTCTCTATGCCTGTGGAGCTAAATGAGCCGCTCAACACTCTGCAACATCTCTGTGAGGAAATCGAATACAGTGAGCTTCTGGACAAGGCTTCAGAAACTGACGACCCCTACGAACGCATGGTAATAAATAATAGAGCAGTACCTTGCAGGGGGTTGCCAACCCTAGATGTGGACTAAGGCAGAAGTCATTACGATGGCATATTTGGTTTCTGCATAACATTCTCACTGCATAGGTGAAGGAGGAGACAGTTCATTTGCACAAATTGGTCAGGGCCCCAAAGTTCCAGATACATAGGAGATGTATGCTCTGTGACTTAATCTTTGGTCATATGTGTTTCTGACGTGAGGATGTAGAGGTAACCCACTCCTTCCAGGTTTAAGGCATGCCTTGCCTCTCTCCAGCAGCCTTTCCTGAAAGCCAGAAGAGCCCAAGTGTTCAAGAACTTGGGTCAGAGAAAGGAACCTCCTGTTTGTGCTTTGCCCTGGCCCCTACCTCACATGACTGTGGAAAACTTGACTGCCCTCCAGAAAGCACCAGCAGCCACGAGCGTCCTGCACATGGTGCAAAGTCGTGCCAAGGACATAACCTATAAATGGGGTTTCAGAGCCTCTGAATGCTGTGATACTCAGGAAACTGGGTGACAGCTGAATGAAGAATACGTGACCTCACATGCAAGGACTTTCACATCCTTTTTGCTCATTTTTTTTACCCATGAGTTTATGAAGAGTCTGTGCAGCTAATAGGAAATGCAAACGCCATCAAATCAGCACCCAGGGAAAGGGGTGTGTAAAATAGAGGAATACGGGACAAACAGACCTGGAAGTAGTCTCTCCTATATTATTTTCCTTTCTTAAATGTTTTAACAGGTTCTTATTGCTGCATTTGCAGTTTCAGGATATTGCTCCACCTATTTCAGAGCAGGAAGTAAGCCATTCAACCCTGTCCTTGGGGAGACTTACGAATGCATTAGAGAGGACAAGGGATTCCGATTTTTCTCAGAACAGGTAAGTGCTGTTGGACTCAGAGGGGTTTCTACGCAGACACTGTAGGAGGACAGGTTGAGGATGAAACAGCTCTTTGATAAACCATTGTTTGTAGGGGGATAGGATACCAGTTAACAGAAAACTCTGTTAACGTATGTAAGTTCTCTCTGTTTAAGCATGAAGTCTTAAAATTAAAGATTCAGTAATTTACTTACATATTCTGATAATAATTCAATAATAGAGATGGATGAGTTGACTAGTTTTTATTTGGGGGTGACCAATGTATGTTGGAAAAAAATGGCCCTTTATGGAAGTTTTAACACTGATGTCATTGCCTTCTCTTTTGTTTTTAATTACCAGGTTAGCCATCATCCACCCATTTCTGCCTGTCACTGTGAATCCAAGAATTTTGTGTTTTGGCAAGGTTTGTATTTCAATTATAACTTCAAAATCCAATTGGTGAGCCTACAAAACAATTTCTAGTTTCTAAAGGCACATTATGCTCAGGTTAGATTTCTATCTTTGGGACTCAGAGAATGTTAGTAATTGGTGTGGAATTCGGTTTGAGAAATTAGATGTCCTGGTTTAAATATGAAGCTGTGTCATGTAGGAGATAAGATAGTATACTTAGGAAACAACGCCCTAGGGACAGCAGAGCTCCATGCCGACTGGACCAGCTCAGGGCTATCACTCTACCTCATTATGCCTCATTGTCTGCATCTATAACATGGAGGTTCTGTCTGCTGCCTTCTTGCTTCTTGAGGTGGTGAAAGGAAATCTTAATTGTGAAAGAAGATTCTATAACACATTATCTGTGGTCATGGTCTATTTAGATATGTAAGCATTGTGCTGATTTGTGGCCTTTAACTTACTGAGGCTCAGGGATTTGGATTGAAGTCTCTACTTATACAGTCCCTATTGTTTAGTCAGAATGTTATAAACTCACATAAAATTACAAGTTTCAGAACCTCTTCAGAAAGAAAAATATATACAGTTGACCCTTGAACAAAACTGGGGTTAGGGTGCTGACCCCCGCACAGTCTAAAATTCATGTTTTACTTTTAACTCCCCCAAAACTTAACTAGTAGTAGCCGACCATTGACCAAAAGCCTTACCAATAAAATGTAAACAGTCAGTGAACACATATTTTGTATGTTATATATATTGTAGACTATATTCTTACAGTAAAGTAAGCTAGAGAAAAGAAAATGTTATTAAGAAAATCATAAGGAAGAGAAAATACATTTATAGTACTGTACTGTATTTATCAAAAAAAATCTGCCTATGCGTTGACCCATACAGTTCAAACACGTGTTGCTCAAGGGTCAACCATATATGTACATTTAACCATTAAGTGTAAATTTTTCCTTCATGTTTGGAAGGGGGCTTCATTGCTCACAGAATGTCTCTTCTCATATGCCCTTTCTCAGTCTAAAAACGCACAAAATGATAGAGCACTGTTACTGTATTTCATTGCAAAATATGAGAATACATCATTTTTTGATCTTAACAAAGAGTCAGAAATTTTGTGGAGACAGCACTAAGTTCCCTTTAGTTCATCAAAATGGGATCAAGTGGTTATTACAAATTAACAGGCAAACCTGAGTGTCCCGAAGTAAAATATAAAGCCATCATGTGAGATAAACCACTGAGCCCTGGGCCATAATTTAACAACCAGTGTAGGAACACATTTGTTAATTTCACTTTCTCATACATTTTGCTTACCTTTCTGTATTTAGAGATTTTGTTTTTTCCTGTTCTTCCAAATCATATAACTTTTCAAATTGATGTGTATATAAATCAATGGTATTGCCATACTGCAAGTATTTTTACTATACATCTTATTTTTAACATATCTGTTAACTATTTGCACCATTTAGTTAAAGCTCACAACAACATTTATCTAGACATTAAAGCACAGTAGAGTCTGTGTATATGTGTATGTGAATTCACATACACAGATACTGTTCCAAGCTTTTCCCAGTTTTATTTGTTAAAAAAAATATGAAACATGTGTCCTAGAGAAACATAGACAGTAGATTTTTTTTGGTTCATAGTTAATTTTTTCACCTTGGGCCATCCCCAGGCACATGACATGTTAAATCAACAATATAGAATCAGTTGTTGATTGTGAAAGTCCTTTGTGAAATGTACAGTGTAATACAGATGTTAATTTTTATAGACTAAGTGATTAGATATAAAATATATATTTCTTCTCCTCTGCCTATGTTGTTTAGACATCAGATGGAAAAACAAGTTCTGGGGGAAGTCCATGGAAATCCTGCCTGT
This sequence comes from Ursus arctos, assembly GCF_023065955.2. Classification (NCBI taxonomy): domain Eukaryota; kingdom Metazoa; phylum Chordata; class Mammalia; order Carnivora; family Ursidae; genus Ursus; species Ursus arctos. The sequence continues at coordinate 56,937,825 of NW_026622763.1, forward strand.
TGGAACACTGAATGTCATGCTTCCAAAGTAGGTTGCTTTCATTTTCCTTTTGGTGTCTTACCTGCTTTTCTAAATCAGAAATGGGTCTTTGAAACTATAGAAGGTGCCAATGATCCATTTCCATGTATGCCCAAAGCTTCTGTTAACTTCTCCAAAGTTTTGAGAACGGACCCCCGCAAAAGCAAATGAGCACTTCAGCACATGTATCAAAGCTCCCTGCCTCTCTCTCCACATGCTCTGTTCATCACGTCGATGACAGCCAGCCTACCTGTCCCAGGTACCTTGTTAGTTTGCATTTTATAGCAAAGGTTCCCTTTTTAGCCCTCTTTTCTATACAATATGTATTTTCACTTTTGAATTTATCTTAGATCCAGGGACTATTTTTATTAAAGTTTATTGAAGAAGAGTGATGGAATCCTTTCATGGTATTTTTCTAAAGGATATAGCCTATAAATTTTTAGAATTAATTGAAGTTTTCATTGAGACCAAAGGCTTGATTGTTTTTGTTTCTTTCTTCATTTGGTTGGTATTGTTTGGTTTTCCTTTTGTTTATTCAGTGGCAGAATTTGCTGGTGGATTGGATATGAAGGAAGGTGGGCAGGGGGCAGAATTCCCAGGACCACAAAACAGACTTTAAATATTTGTGAACTCATGGGAAGAAAGAGAGTTTTCCCAGGTGTATAGAGAGCCTGCATCATACCAATTCATTTTTTTTTAGAAATTTACAAGTGTTTTATTATGAAATAACATTTTATTTGAAAATACAGATAATGTGCAAATTAAAAGATGATCCGAATCTATGTCATCTCATTCCTTGGCAGAAACTCTATAACCTTCTGTAACCCAGAATTTGCATTAGTCATATGCTATCTATGATCATTAGTCTTTTCTCAAAGAATTTTTCACATCTTTGGTCTTAATTCAGAGTATGAAACAATGTCCTCAGGGTATTCTTTCTTTCTTTTTTTTTTTTTTTTATTTATGGACTAAGGTTTATTTTATTTATTTATTTATTTTTAGATTTATTTACCTATTTTTTTATAAGAAATTTTTATTATGTTATGTTAGTCACCATAAAGAACGATTTCACAACATTTGCAGCAACATGGTCAGGGTAATCTTTCTTAAAGGCACATCCTATCATGCCTATCTCCTCCCTCAAATCCTTCCACGATGTTCCCATTACCTGCAACATGAATCCAAACTCATCAGTGTGTTGTTGAAGGCCTTCCCTGCTCTGCCCCGTCACCTTTCCAGACTCGCCACCCACCACACCCTCTCACGTGTGGCACACCACTGGCAAGCCCCCAGATGCATCATGCTATTCTGGCCTCGATGGCTTTATCAGTGCCTTTCCCCGGCCTGTAGTGCCCTCCTATCCATCCTCCAAGCTTAGACTGAATCCAGCCTTGTCCGGCAAGTCTTTCTTGATACTCAGCCCACGTTCCAGGCAGATCTAAGGACTCCTTCTGTGTTCTCATGACACGTCCTCATCACATTTTATTATAAGTATTTGTTGCCATGTCCATCTATGCTTACCATACTGTTGGCGCCAAGAAAGCAAGAGACAGGTCCTATTCAACTTGGTGGCTTTAGCACCTGGACTATAGAAAGCACTGAAATGTTCCTTAAATGAATGAATCATATCATGAATGTTCTTGACTACATAGAAACTTTCAACAAAGAAATTAGAGGAAAATGAGGGAAAAGGAAGCTTTGGCCAAAGAATATTCTCAGCCATAGAAACAGTACTTATGTTTGTGACCTTCATTGTTCTTAATCAACATTGTATTCTTCACTAGGTATGGAGATTGCTATGTATGGAATAAAGTCACCACGTGCATACACAACATTCTCAGTGGGAGGAGGTGGATAGAGCATTATGGAGAAGTAACCATTAGAAATACCAAAAGCAGTGTTTGCATTTGCAAACTCACATTTGTCAAGGTAAATGATATCTTACAACAGTAAAGAAAAAAATAATATAAAATGCTTCATAAAGGAGACATAAAAGTTACCTTAAACAACAGCAAGTGAGTGTGTCCCATATCATTGATCCTTAAGGACATTTTAGATAAGAAGGCAGAACCCACTGGTGGAGTTACTCAAGGCATTCAGACGTCCGAACGTGTGGAGGTCAAAAAAGGCACCATCGCAAAACAAGAAGTACTTTTCTTTCTAAAGAAATTTCTTTTTAAACAGCCAGTCGGTGTTAAGTAAAATTCCAGAAAACCGCCTTGCCTATAGCGAGTCTTCTGGTTTCTATTTCTATTCTTGCTTGATTGCAACATAGTCAAGTGATCTTATTTTAGGGAGCTAATTATAATGCATTTGTCATTTTCTGAGGGTGCATGTGGATGATAACTTCCAGTCACCATAAGCTTATCCAGCTCTGCCGCTATGATGATCCAAATCCGTTCAAGAAAATCGTCACCTTGATTAACAAGATTCCCGAGCTAGACTACCTGCACAACAGCGTGTGCCCTCAGTCGCTCTGGTCTGACGTGGAACGCGCGGTATCGCCCTAATGGTTAGGTGTCCTCTCAAATTCGTTGTGGTACAGAAACTCCACCACCCCCTTTTAATCTGTTCTACTCCCGATCTCGTTCTGCTATGGCAGACACAGGTAACATATTGGAGTCTTAAAACCCAGTATGTTCTCTTCTTAGTGAAATCCTTTAACGCCGTCCTGGAAGGTCATGTTAGTTTTAATAGAAGATCTTCATTTTTACTCAAGATGTTACTCCCATTTTCCTTTTTTTGCTTGTGGACTCATCAGGTGGCTCTGAACTGAAAAGCCAGGATCGTTACTTTCCCCGGTTGGGTGATGACAGTCAATGTGTGCATTTTGTCTTGTGGGCCATGAGAAACTTCGATTTAGTCCTGCCCCTCATATTTGCAGAGCTCAGGGCAGAAGTACAAATGGAGGCCCCATTCCAAATGTGTAGATATTTAAAATTTGTACGTCAGACCTATAGTCTGTCACATAACACATTCTGTTCTTTCACCTTGACAAATATACCTTTTATAACAAAGCCCACGAGGCCAGGTTGGACACTTTAGAACTCCAAGTTGGGAACCTGGCAGCGCAAGAGAGCCAGTCTTGACGCATGGCCTTCCTGCTCTCTCCCCACCTGTGGCAGCCTCTGTCCCGCTCCACAGGGGGCCTCATCCACACATACAAAGGCAGTCCAGCTGCATGTCCAAGCTCTGTCCACACCTGCCTCAAACGGCCACCCATGGCTGCCCCTCAGGTGCAATTCACACCCTGGTGGTGGGTGGTTTGCCCTTTGGATGGACAAATCCAAAGAAGTGGACAGTGTGAGCTGTGGAAGAAGCTTAAAGCGGTTGGGAAGGGGAATTCTAGGACCTGATCTAGAAGAGGGCCATGGAATCCAGATGGGTGAATGTCCACAGACTTCTCATCTCCTGGGGAGAAGCGTGGTTTTCCTGATGAAATTTAGCCATTTACAGACACTATAAAAATTACTTCACAAGCAACTTCTACAGCATTGCCCATTGAAATGCATTAAAATCCATGAACAAAGCAAAAATTTGAGACAGGGGCATCTAAGGAAGAAATTACCAACCCATAAATTAATACTAGGTTACTAGGAGAGAAGCTGAGCCCTCTCTGCCCTAGCATAGAGTAGAGATGACCCCTTTCTTTAAAGATAAGCCCACTAACACTTGGAAAGCCAACCTTTCATATAAAACATTTGAGATGGATTTCTGGAAGTGGTTTGAATGAGTGACTTCAAAGTTAAGAACGTTTTCTGTATGGAAATTATAGGGATTGGTGTTATTAAAGAGACTGGCGTTTTAATTGGGCTTTGGTTTTTCCAGGTGAATTATTGGAATTCTAATGTGAATGAGGTCCAGGGGGTCGTAATGGATCAGGAGGGGAAGGTGGTGCACCGGCTCTTCGGGAAGTGGCACGAAGGGCTTTATTGCGGTGTGGCCCCTTCAGCAAAGTGCATCTGGAGACCAGGTGAGATGGGAGTGAGCATCTTGCCTCTGGAGGGCACCTTGAGTAACAGAAGGAAGGGGATGCCACATCTTGTGCGGTTCACCATATGCTTTCATAGTGAGATTAAAAACATAGATGCTTGAGGTAAGCATAGTTGTATTTTATGCTTAACATACAAATGAGGTCAATCCCAACTTTTGATAATAAGGAATTTTAAAATTGAGGCCAAATCTGACATGTGGTCAGAGACGAGGCTTCATGTAAAGTTATTCTAAATGTAATGCCCACGTGCAAAAGCTAGGTATGTTTATTAAAGAGTTTAGACAATTGAACTATACAAACTTAAATCCTTACTCATATATTCTCTGTTCTAATAAAACAAGGGAAAGCCTGCAGACATCTATAATCCACAAAGTCAATAACTTAACCAGAATAAGTGATCTTCTCACTTGAGCAGCAAAAAGCTGCAATATGTTGACATTTAATAAAAGATATCAAGAGAGTTCTGGTAATACACTAGCAGTAATTGACTATCAAGTGTAAATAGAACAAGCGTCCACATGATATTTATTTTCATTGCAATTTTGTCAGTTAAGTCCTAACTTTAAAATTAGTTGCTGGTTTTCTAAGAGACCTAGAGGAGTATTTAAATTTCCTGCTGGTCGTGTGGGGAGTTCATTCATTCAGCAGCTATTTCTTGAGTAGTGACCATGCATCAGCTTTACTCTAAGAGCTTGGAATACATCCGTGAGCAAAGCATACAAAGATCCCGCCTTCGAGTTTAGTTAAAAAGTGCCAATAAATAATCATTTAGATCTGCGTCTTTTTCTAAAAGGAAGTAAATTGTGTTTCTGGTGAAATCTTAATGTTCGAAGTTAATCAGCCTGGCATTTGGTTACCCAGTTGAGTATTTGAGGGGAAAATGATGGCATAGTTTACCCAGTAAAGAGTACCCTGTGCACAAGGTTTTATTTTAAAGGCTGAATTTCACAAAATATATGAACCTACTAGCTCTGATAACTAACACAAAGTTTCCTATCTAGCAAAACACAACCGATTTAATTTGCTTAAGAAAAACCTTAATCTGATTTTTATGACTACACATTTAGTATTCGTGTGGCTAGTAATTAAGCACCTGGGTTCAGGCAGCTTCTGCAGGCTTCCTTCACCTGTCTGCCACTCACGGTGGTTTATTGGCCTTTCAGGTTCCATGCCAACCAACTATGAGCTCTACTACGGTTTCACAAGGTTTGCTATCGAGCTCAATGAGTTAGATCCTGTCCTGAAAGATCTCCTTCCACCGACAGATGCCCGATTCCGGCCGGATCAGAGGTGAGCTTGGCCATGATGTTTGAAACGGACACTAGATCGTGGTGTGCTACAGACGCCATCGAGGCTTATTTTCACCACCTTCCTTTATCTATTCATGGAATCATTCATTCCTTCCCTTACTCCACACCATTTGAGACTTCGACCCTAGCTAAGACGGTGTTTGCGGGATCGTAACAGATACTTAGCTCAGCAGAATTTCCCACAGAAGATAACACAGTCCTTTTTTTTTTTTTTTAAGGTTTATTTATTTATTTATTTGACAGAGAGACAGCCAGCGAGAGAGGGAACACAAGCAGGGGGAGTGGGAGAGGAAGAAGCAGGCTCCTAGTGGTGGAGCCTGATGTGGGGCTCGATCCTGGAACGCCGGGATCACGCCCTGAGCTGAAGGCAGACGCTTAACGACTGAGCCACCCAGGCGCCCCAGAAGATAATATAGTTCTTAACAAAAGGTTCCTGCCCCCCAGCCCCAAATTCACCAGAGGTGTGCAAATTCGTGAACTCTGGCTCCACTAAAACCTCCTCCAGGGTTTTCACCTCTTTACTTCTACTGCTGTGTCTCATGGATTGTCTTTTAACCTGAAGAATAAGAAGATAAGTTACAGGAGCACCTAGAAATGCTCCGAGTCAAAGTCTGGAGTTTGTCCGGCGTGGTTTTGATCCCACAGGATGTGAGACGTTCTCAAAATGCAGTCCCTTTAATACCTTCTGATTCTTATTTTTTATTATTGTTTTTTTAATAATTTTTTATTATATATGTTAGTCACCATACAGTACATCCCCAGTTTTTGATGTAATGTTCCATGATTCATTGTTTGCGTATAACACCCAGTGCACCATGCAATACGTGCCCTCCTTACTACCCATCACCAGCCTCTCCCATTCCCCCACCCCCCTCCCCTCTGACACCCTCAGTTTGTTTCCCAGAATCCATTCTCTCATGGTTCGTTCCCCCTTCTGTTTACCCCCCCTTCCTTCTTCCCTTCCTTCTCCTACCGATCTTCCTACTTCTTATGTTCCATAAATGAGTGAAACCATATGATAATTGTCTCTCTGCTTGACTTATTTTGCTTAGCATTATCTCCTCCAGTCCCGTCCATGTTGCTGCAAATGTTGTGAAATCGTTCTTTCTGATAGCTGAGTAATATTCCATTGTATATATGGACCACATCTCCTTATTATTTTTATATAGTTCTGTATGCATGTTGTCCATTCTGACAGTTATTTTTACTTTTTCCAAAAAGTCCAAAAATTTCCAAAAATGTTTTCCAGAAATTTACAAATTCCACCTGAGATCATTTTCTGTTTCCAGAGTATTTGTGGCTTTATGTGTTTTCTGCCAAAATGTTCCAGTGTTGAGTGTCCTACTATTCAGTCCTCTTACACTCCCCTTGCCCCCAGAACATGAGGTCTCACTGTCCAACATTCCAATTCAACCAGCTTCCCATGTGCATCATACTGAATCCCTGCTCTTTTCTCTCATTTTGAAAGTTAAATACAGGTTTTGCAAATCACCAGTGGGTCTGCCTTTTCTTTCTCAGTTCTATTCAAATATTCCCTTCCTGAATTTCATTTACAATTCATTTCCTTTTTGTGTACTTTTGTAATTTCCCCTAATGTTAGATTCTCTTTTTTTCACGAGTTTTACTCCCTCTGATAAAAAGGGAAACTCCTTCCCTCTCAGTCTATTCTAAAAGTAGGTGGAACACAGCCAGCTGCCATCCTCCCTTCTCTGGCCTTTACTAAGTATTTTTCAGATAATATGGAAAAGGAGCGCAACCCGGTTCTTCATATTGTCCCAAGCCTGGGCTCTCCCATCATCCCGAAAATCTCGAGTTATAGAACCCAAGAGAGCACAGAAGAGTCTTCAAGGCCAAACTACTCCCTCTCCATCCCTAGCTTTACACTGCTGTACGCAGTAATTCAGTTGACATACCCAGCAAGCATGTTCATCGGTGGGCAGGCAGACAGAGGTAGTGTGGCCTGGGGTGGGAGCGAGGGGACATTATCCGCTCACCATGTTATATTCTCAGCAACTAGAAGGTAATTTTATACAAGACGAGATTATTTTTTTCTCAGCAAAGAGGATGATCTATTAGAGGGATAACTGTGTTCTGCTTAGATATTTGGAAGAAGGAAATGTAGAAGCTGCGGCAGCAGAGAAACAAAGAGTGGAGGAACTCCAGAGATCTCGAAGGCGCTACATGGAAGAGAACAACCTTGAACACATACCAAAATTTTTTAAGTAAGTCCGTTCATTCCCATAACAAGTTCACATTTTGCAAATGATTGCCACCAGCCGTGAGAAACTCCAGGCGAAAAAAGAAAATGAGGGATAGTTTAGTGTCCAGGGAACTCAAAATTAAACCGATTTGGGTAACTTTGGTTTTGGTAGTGAACATATTGAACCAGATTTTGTACATGTGAACAAATCAGTTCTCCTCCACAGCTCGTTTCTTTCCGTGGGCAGCAAAAAAGGGTGAGGGCCTTGCCCAGAATGCTCTTGGTACTTCAGCTACCCCATTTAAAACGGTGGAAACTTGTTTCCAGCCCCGCAACTCAAGGCTACAGTGGGACCCCACTGCCCACAAGGTCATCCTGGCTTCATTAGTATTTGATTTTATTTCCGTCATCCGGGGCTTGTGTCATTCAGATTTGGTCCTTCTGTGGTATCATCATGGGTGATTGTTACAGGATTATTTGCAGGATTATATATACATCACACAGATGAAGCTGTATTTTCCACATCCATCTGTTACCCTCCCGAGCCAGGACATATCAGCTCAGAATAACCTCATATCCTTTAGAGTTGCCATCTCATGCCTGCCCTGGGGAGGAATGCAGCCTTGCCCTTTAGATGACGGAAGTGCCCTCGGGGCGGGGACCACGCAGGGGCTCATGGAGCTACTGTTGTTGCGTACTTCTCCTCGCAGGTGAAGCAGAAACAGCCTTGTGGGTCTGGGGCCTGAAGCTCTTAGTACAGCGCTTATACGTGCCTTTTGTTTGTTTGTTTTTTAAGATTTATTTACTTGTGAGAGAGAGAGAGAGGAAGGGGAGAGGGAGAGAGAGAGAAAGAGTCCAGAGCAGACTCCGCATCGAGCACAGAGCCCAACGCGGGGCTCCATCTCACAACCCTGAGATCACAGCCTGAGCTGAAACCAAGAGTTGGCACTTAACTGACTGCACCACCCAGGCACCCCATACCTGCTTTTTTGCGGGGCAGTTCACTTCTAGCCTTGTCTAGAAGTGATTTATTTGTGCCTTCTGTCCCTCTCCCCATGACCTCATCCACTCCTATTTTAAACAAACAACACAAACAAAAGGAGTTTCTTTTTGGTCAAAAATAGTCAAGTCAGAGATGCCTCAAAGGCTCCGTCAGTTAAGGGTCTGCCTTCGGCTCAGGTCATTTTCTCAGGATCCTGGGATCGAGTCCTACATCGGGCTCCTTGCTCAGCAGGGAGCCTGCTTCTCCCTCTCCCTCTGCCCCTCCCCCTGCTTGTGTGCGTGCTCTCTCTCTCTCTGACAAACAAGATACTAAAAAAATATTTAAAAAATTCAAATCATCAATAAGCAGAGAGGACATTGGCTTACAAAGTACCCCTCATGTATACACATCCTATCTACGGGAGAGGGTCCAATGACCAGGCCACCTTGACGTGATTTGTGCCTAATGTTGATTTTTATATTTCCACAGAAAAGTTATTGATGCCAATCAAAGAGAAGCCTGGGTTTCTAACGATACCTACTGGGAGCTGCGAAAGGACCCTGGGTTTAGCAAAGTAGACAGCCCTGTTCTTTGGTAAACTGGGAATGTAGAGCTAGCCAACATATCACGCTCTGAATGAATAAATAACTATGCACAATTATGTTTCCTAGAGCTCCGCGTGGTTTCTGGGTCGACTGAAAACCGACCGTTTGCTTTTCTATTCATCTTTATAATGGACTTTCAGAAGTGCATTAGACAAGGCCCCTAACCACTTTTGGATCCTTTCTGTTTTGCTGCAACCATATCCCTTAAAAAACATCCACGCCCTCCTTGAAAAGCAGAATAAAAGGAGCAGAACATAAAATCCAAAGTCTGAAGTGTTTGCAAAGAAAACAAACTGTAACTGGTGCTTAAAGCCGATCCAGAGAGTTAAAGCAACATGACATATAAACCACGCGTTTGGTCCTTTGTCTGGAAGCACCATCCCCGCATCATAGAAGCTCCTGGGCCACGGCAGTTGGTCAGCTCAGACTTCGAGTGTGTCTGTTTCATGTGGTGTACTTGTGCTGACCTTGTCAAAAAAGATGTGATACTTCTCAGACCTGTTCCATCTGTACGCCATTGTTCATGCCTTAAGAAATGCAAAGATGTACAATAAATCATTTTTTAAATGTGTGCTCATAGGTTTATGTGAGGGACAGCTCTTTCGAATCATGGCATGATTCACTTTCTGGGATCAGAGCAATGATGAGACTAACGTAAGTGGATTTTTAACAAGTAAACTACCCATGCTTTACTTTGATATCTTGGTCACTGTATCATATATCTGAAGGGCAAGAAGGAAAAGGTGTGCTCAGTAGACCTCTGTATTCGCGTTGCTCGTCAAGTTCCTGTCCTGCGACCAGATAATAAACCCTCTTCCACCTCACCTCACAGTGTGCCCTAGTCTTTGGCAATATCTATTTGATTTGAACACTCGGCATCCGTGTTAAAACCTTAGAAGGAAATAACAGAAAGCACGTGGAATTTCTAAGCACGTGGGCTTAGGAGTTGCCGTAAATGGAACGACTTTTGAGTGGAGCACAATGTCCCCCGCATCTCTGTCGTGGGCCCAAGCCGTGGCCACCAGCCGAAACCCACTGGGAACAGAAGCGAGAGTACAAGGAGCTTATTTGCATTGTTGAAATGAGTTCTATGCAAAATCATATTTTATATTTTCCTCACATGATTCTGTATGATACATAACGACGTATTAGGCATTTGCCTTTGCTATTGGCAGAGATAATAAAAGAAGCTAAGGAATTGATCCATCCCAACAAAAGCAGGGAGAGGGGCAGAAATACGCTTTGCATCCTTCCGGATTTGTTTTTTCTTCCAATATACAGAGGCTTTTGTAAGAAGCTTGCATCAGTGTTCCTGAGTTTCTGCACGTAGATGACTCTGTAAATGCCTGTATGTTTAAGAAAAAAATCTCTTCGGAGATTTTCCTAGAGAATTATAAAATTACATATATTTTATTCTTAGAGTCATATCATCAGATTTTAAGTGCTATTTCAAGCTCTGAGAACAAGGTTATTGACATTTTACATTTTGTTATGAATTGTTGATTTTAGTGTTCTTTCTCCTCAGCAAAGCATTCTGAAGTAATGGCTAACCCACTCCCAAACCCCCAGTCGCCGCTGAGAGCGGAAGGGAAAACTCTGGAGTGTCCACTAGGTGGAGCAGTGTGTCAGTTCTGAAACGTCCCCCCCTTGTATCTCAGTCCCTACATTATGTGTACCATAGGGTTGAAAGTGAAATTTCTTTTTCTTTTCTTTTTTTTTTTTTTTTAAGATTTTATTTATTTATTTGACAGAGATAGAGACAGCCAGCGAGAGAGGGAACACAAGCAGGGGGAGTGGGAGAGGAAGAAGCAGGCTCATAGCAGAGGAGCCTGATGTGGGACTCGATCCCATAACGCCGGGATCACGCCCTGAGCCGAAGGCAGACGCTTAACGACTGAGCCACCCAGGCGCCCCGAAATTTCTTTTTCAAAAGTAAACCCCCTAATCCATCGCCAGATCTCAGCATTCCCCTGGCGCAACGCCATCCCTAGGATTCTCAATGCCTTTAATTCCCATTTTGAATCTATAGGTGGCTTGCCTCAAGGGAGTAAAATTATTCCCTTGTTATTGATTTTTTTTTCTGTGCATTCGTCCTGACGTCTTTTTATCTACATCTGAGATACATGCCTTTAATTTTAATTAGAATTTAATTAGAATTGAGTTGTCTTCCCCATAGAAGTATGTTCTCCCACAATTGCTAAAGCTTTAAATACTGTTCTGGTCTGTACTTACTAGCACTTTCCTGAACAGTCGCAAAATATTTAGCCTAAAAATAAGAGAATTCTGCAAAGCAAAGGTACCGCGAGTAGTGAAGAAGGAAGGTAGGGCATTAGGTGACGGCGGTGTATCAGTCAGGTAGCTGAAGGAGGACCCAGGGCCCATCAGGGAAGCATCTCCTGTACCTGGCATTTGGGCTGTAATTGAGAAAAAGAATAACTCCTAGAGAGGACCTTCACTGGATAATAAGTTCAAGCTACGAATCAAGGAGGTAAATGTTGGTCAGAGCTAACCTGAAACTCTGATTAGGGTTTCAAGATGAGAAGAAGAATGTCACATTAATGAAAAGACCACATATTATAATATCCCAGATTTAAAATCTATTTTGAGATCCAGATATCCTGAGTAGACTCCCAATTCAAGCGATCAATGAAGTTTTAGATAATATTTCTATAATAACTGATTCACAAATCTCCCTATTAAGTATTCATGCCCAGGTAATGGCCTCATTCCTCCCCACTCCACCTCCACCTCCCCCCCTTTTTTTTCCTTTTGATATCACGGTTTTAGAATTGTGCCACTGAATCTGTTTGGGATTTTTATTCACATAATTTGGGGGCTTTTGAAACTAGTTTAAACAGCAAAAAGATAGAATAAATATTAGATCATTCCTGATAAGACCTTATTTCTTAGAATTTTATATAAGCTTCTTTGTTTCAAGGGTACTTTTTTTATTTGTTTTTCCCCTAAAACAGTCCAAACTAGAGGAAGACTTAATATATCTTTATACATCCCCCGTGATGTATTCATCAGCTCCTTCACCTTTCTGCGCTGGTCGTGAAGGAAAGCAGAATAAGTGACAATGGTCCTGTGGACGTGGCTGGACTGAGCAGATCGAATTATTCTGCTTCCATATGCTGCCGCCCAGGGTGCAAATTTACTCTCAGATTTTGCTGTTATTTTTTTTAATTAAGTCATTATTTTTCATAGGTTACTTACAAGTACCCCATAATTTCCAGGCAGTTGTAAAAATAAACCTCATTTAAGATACCTTTGAATATTACCGATCAATTACAAGTGACATAAAAACTACCAAATATATCTTCCAAGGAAGAGAAACCGAGGGGTTGTCAATACCAAGGATGCCAGGTTGTTGAATTTCCAAACCTTTCGCTCCTCTCCATCATTCTGGTCCCCGTGCCTTTCAGCAAGCCCACTAACCAATCGTTCGCCTCTGTCCCAAAGAGCACTTGGAGGGCAGGGGTCAAAGAGGAACCTGATCAATGGTTTGCTCAGTTCTGGTTACGGCTGTGGTTGGAGAAGACTTTATAATCATAACCTAATGTACAATTTTGTTATTACAAAAATTAATTATCCTTCTTATCTAATCTTGTTCCCTGTCATCCTAGAGAATGAAGTGTTTGGGGGAGCAGAGCTCCTCACACACCAAGGGGTGTAATAAATGTTTGCACTTGGCTCAAGTCGTTATATGATGAATGTGGCACAGGAAATGAAGTTTGTGTGCAAAATACTAGTTTATTTCTATGGGAGCCATTATGTTCCGGAGATATATAATGTAACTAATTAAACAATTATGAATCTATTTTATGCTCTAGAAATGTTCTTTTGGGGGAAAGATGGAAAAAGTGTAATTGGAGCTAAGATTAAAGTGGTTTTGGTTTGTTTTTGTTTTCAGAAATCTTCCCAATCATTTAGAAATACTGCTTATCAAAACATGCTCAAACCCTCTAGGTTTTCACTGAACTTCTTTTGTAAAATTGATGCATTTAAAGTGTACGTTGCATGAATCCTTCTGTTAAGCCCGACTTTGCTTAGCTTTCTTACATGACTGTGAGAATACACCTTACATACCCGTGTGGGGGCGCCCCTATGTGATGAACTGTAAGACTTCATTGCAGCCTTTGCTATCAGAGAAAATGGTAAATTGCTTAAGAAGGGCTTAGCTTTAGTTCTTTCAAAATGAGATCTAAAAACAGAATTCTTTAAAAATTGTGCTGACGCAGCATGCCCACCATTCGAAGCAAATGAAGCCCCATGATGAAGGCAACTCACACGGGGCAGTTTCCTGTCTGTTACATGCATCCTTTTGTTTTCCAAAACCATCATCATTTTTCTCCTTCCTCTGGTCCTAACGTAGTGAGGGGCAGAGATAACACATGTCTATTCTTTAGCACTGTGTCATTGAGTATGAGAATAATATGCAGCCGTTATGCACGGTTGCAGGGAACCACTGCATTTAGCCTCTGGAAACACTATTTAATGTTCATGGATTAAAAATTGCCCCAGAATTATGTATTATTCGTTTCCTTGGTTTCTTCAGATTGGTAGGGAAAAAACATAAAACAATTTCTTATTTTCTGCAATTTTTTCCTATTATGCCTGCCTTCTAACTATAAACTAGGGCAATGGTGATGAAAAAAATCCTGAGTTTTCAGAAAATAAGGTATAATTCTATTTGAGGCCACCTGTTTCTTCGTACTTTAAGCTAATAAGGTAAGCAACAACTTAATACTGTTAACTAGAAGACTGCTGAAACTATGACTTCTTTTATCTTAGGCACCAACTTCCCTGCACCCCCTATTTATCGTCATCCAGTTATTTCTTTAGGAGATGATGTAGTTGTTAGAAACTTTTTCCAGTCATTTCCAGCTTATTGAGATGGGGCTAGCTTAAACATTCCATATATGAATGAGTAATTTGATACATTTTGACATATATGTACACTTGACACCATCACCACAATCACAGTGATGAACTCCATCACCACCAAACATTTCCTCTGCCCCTTTATCATCCCTCTCCTGCCCCTCCCCATCTGCCACGCCGAGGCAATCATTGATTTGCTTTTATTACTTCTTAAAAATCTGCATAATTTCTTGTATTTATTGCATATGGGACTTTTCTAGAAGACTGTGTGCCTATGGTAGACGCGTGCCTCCAAACTCCTGAGCCGCGATCCCGGTATCCACCACCAATACTTACATATTATAAGAGGATCTCATTAAGTTCTAGGTCTGGTAGCCCAGTAGAAATTTTAGATTTTTAAATAGTTAGAAGATAATAAACTATTTTTCATATCAAAATGGCCGTGTAAGTTAATGAATTCATTTCCATCTTTGTGGTGGTGATGGGGGGGGGGGTTCCAAAAGAATGGTAACAAAGAACTTGTTGGCAGTGTTGTGGAAACCCTGGGAAGGGTTTTCCTCTTGTTTGTAAGGAACGCATCACTGACAAAGCCGTGGGAATCCAGAACGACTGCTCTCGAAATGATGGCGTCTTGATAATGATGACGAAGGAAGCAGGATTTGCTTCTTTCCTTATTTGCCACCCTAGCCCCACTTTTGGGTCACAAACGTTGGAAAGCGCCAGGGCTCAAAAAGGCTGCCTGTCCATCTTTGCTAATGCACGCAGTCCTCATGTGAAGATCAAGTTGTTAAACGTAACTTTCAGGAGGAAATGGAAATGAATAGCTGCAGTCCAGGGAGCGTCTCACCACCGGCCGCCGTGCAAGGTGAAAGCTTAGTCCTACTTTCCTGCCCCGCAAATCCTGTTGCTCAAAAGCAGAAGACTTTTCCAGAGACTGTCAACTGCAGCATGATTGACATGAAATGCTAATGAAGGAAAAAGCCAAGAATGAATAAAAGAGAAATGGGATCTGAGAAAGAAAAGTAGGCTCCCTAAGTGGGGCGAGGGTCATGTTCCTTCGGGGGCGTGTGGATGGATTCCCAAGGAGCCAAGTTATTGCCTTGGATGTTTATTTACAGGCAGATTTCTGAGCTTCCCTCTGTAGATTCTGAGTCCCTAGATCTCGGGTGTGGACCATGAGTCTGCATTTTGCCAAGCACCCTTGGCCCCCAAGAAATTTTGAGGCAGATGGGAAACCTCCGTGAGCGTGGGCTGGCCCAACCACCCACTCCCTGGTCCCTGCTCCAATCTCAGGATTTTGTTTTTCGTCGTCTCATTGCAACATTTAGGAGTCAACAAGAAAGTCGACTTCCAGAATAAAAACCGACTAGAGCTTGGTGATTTGTGACTCACCCTGCCATGCGTGACTTCTTGTCACTTTGATGACTTCTGTCCCGAGGCCAGTGCTGTGATACAGAGGTGAAGAGGAGGGAGGACAGAACTCTGAAGCCTGAAAGATGAGACTGTGTTAACTAGGGATGGTAAAATCTGTTCTGGGGGCATTCTAACCAGCCCAAGTAAACAGAACTTCTCCTCTTCAAAGCCATGGATCAACCCCTCCTGCCTTCCATTCCCTCTTCGACCTGGTTCATGCCTCCAAGGGAAGTTCTAAAATTGGGCTGAGGGGGGCCTCCTGGCTGGTGGAAGGCCACAGGGAAATTCCGTGGCGAAGCGCGCTCCTGGTCACCTGACAGATTTTCGATACGAGGTAGAACCACCACCTCTTTATCCACATCAGCTTCTTCCCTGAAAGTACTATATTTTTAAAATTTTCATTTGAAAAAACTCCACTGTGAAATTATTCTGCTTATAATTGAACGTATAAAGGCAATAGTCATACTGTTAGTTTGCATATGGTCATTTTGAGATAAAAAAATTAAATTTTATCTTATATTAGGAGTAGAATTTCAAGCAACTTTCTACAGGAAAAAAATAGCTTGTAGTTAAATTTCCTACTGAAAGAGTGATTATTCACTGAAAAATATTGTCTAATCTGTGCCACCTCGAAATAAGAATTGTGCCTCTTCAATGAATGTTGTGTACCAGAATGTTACATTTGTAAGAGCACAGGAAACTCAATAAATTTTAAACTACGTAAAGAGGCTTGAGTTTTGTGTGTGGCGTGTTCTAATGACTTGTCCACAAAATGAGTAAATAGTTGTATCTCCAGCAAGAGACTTCAAGTTGAGTTTAAAGAAAATTGAACACTTATTCTGACTACATTCCCAGCTCTTTCTTCGTGTAGTAGCAGTGCAGAAACTGTTTTCAAAACAAATGCTAGGACAGAGGACTTCTCCCTGAATATCGAACTTACATGTATGAAGACTTAGGAAGCTGGTTTCAGTTTTCTATTTTATCTCTTGATTATAGGAGTAAAACTGTGTGTAGTTCTTAAAGGTTGCAGGGAAGTCAAGTCCTCACAGATGAGTTTTCCCATTGCGGGCCTCTTGGGAAAGCCCCTAGGGAATGGCTTTTCTTCATCCAATAGTCTTCCCTCAGAAAGAGACTGTTCATAGGGAGTAGTTTCTGTCACTGAGGAAAATAAAATATAACAGTGACAGTGTATTTTTTAATCTTCATACACATCGTAAGCAGAAGATTTATCAGTCTTGACCTCCAAGTCTCTAATTTCTTATAAAGAGGTGGAGGAAGAAATATTTTCAGAGGCGGTGTCAAAGCAATATGCCAAACCTTCAGTCACTAGAATCCCCAAATCGGTTTCCTCTAAAAATATTGGCAGTCAGCCTCTTTCGATCCTGCTAGAATATGTTAAGCGCATAGGCCCTGGGGCCTTGCATCAGCCCGGTTCACTGTGGAGCGTTCAACCACGGAGTCCTGGGGATGGGGTCCAAGGATTAAAGTGAGAAACGTCCCTGTGGCTGGCAGGAGTGCACAAAGAAATCTTCCCTTGCGTCCTCTTCTGCGTACACACCAGAAGTTCTTAAAGAGATGGAGGGAGGGAGGAAGAGAGGGAGAGACAGACTGAGAAAATAAGAACTCCAGATGCCAAGCATATGCCCCTCCCCTTGGTGTATGGAGTAAGCAATGGGAAAGCAAGTGGAAAATAAGCAGCAAAGAGACACAGTAGCTGAGACTTTTATTGCATCGTTTGTGATTATAGAATCAAGGTTGCCATGTCACTTCCCTGGTCCAAGGATGAAATCATGCCAGACAAGGAACCTCTTACGAGTACACATAGTCCCAATTACATGACACTATTGTGGGTTTGTAGGTAGTGATTTCTTGGTTTCCTTTTAGCTTCCTGGGTACAAAATGTGGATGCACACTGGGATAAGTACAGACTAAGTAGGCCGTGTCGCAGTATCTGAGCACGGGAGGCTGGCAGGGCTGCAGCGCCCCCAGCGTGGCTTTTCTCAGCTTTGTGGTCTCAGCCTTGAGTGTTCAAACTCATTTTCTAAATTCCTCACAAATTTGCCAGACACAGTTAATGATATTTAACGGAACATTCTAAACTTACTTTGTGCAGAAAAAGATGTTTTTCCACAGGCAGTCCAGCTCAACTGATGAAAATGCCTAAAGTCAGCATGGTTAGAAGCCCTCAGATTATTCATTATTCATGTAGATGCTTTAGTTTTAATTTGTTAGCATTTGGGGCAGATCCTGATGACAAATCTCTGTAGGTGGTATTATCCATGCTTTAACGTTGACAATTCTGGGAGAGCCTGTCTCTCCGGCGCGCCATCTCGCCTGATGCTGCCTTCCCAACAGATTTGGGGAACCACAAGAAAGAAATTTCCTTCTTTCTAGCCAGTGGGGGAAATTTGCAAAGCTGCTAGTTTATGAGCAGCATTAGTGATTTTAGAGATACCCCAGACTCTACTTTTGTGAGTCACAATTATGAATTCTAAAACCTAGACCTGTAGCTGTATGAGTTTCCTATTGGTGCCTTAACAAATTACATAAGCTTCGTGGCTTAAAACAATGGATATTTATTCTCTTACAGGTTCTGGAGGGGGAGGAGTCCAAAATGAGTATTGGCCAAGCCGGTCTGCTCCTCGTCTCTTCCAGCTTCTGATGGAGGCCTGCATTCCTTGGCTTGTGGCCACATCCGTCTTAACCTCTGCTTCTGCAATCACACGGCCTTCTCCTCTCATGTAGTCAAATCTCCCTCCTTGCTTTTATTAGAACACTGTGGTTATATCGAGAACCCGCCCAGATAATCCAGGATAATCTCCCCATCTCGAGATCTCTAATATAATCAGATCTGCAAAATCCCTTTTGTCATATGAAGTAACATTCACAGATGCAGGAATTAGGACATGAACATCTCGGGGCCATATGCAGCTACCATAATGGATGGACAAGCAGGAGGTGGTGAGTTGCACAATGCAAATGCAAGGGAAGTAAAAAAAAACTGTCATTAAATAGCATAGAATTTAGTAAGTAGTTGCTCAAGTCAAGACATCGAAAGCGATCCTTTTACAAATCTACCACCTTTATCTTAAATAGTGCTTGGCATATTGTAGGTGTGCAAGAAATATTTATGAATGAATGAATGGATGAATACGGCTCCCTATGGAGATTGCAGACAGAAGAAAATGAAAGTCTCTGAAGAAAATAACTTTGAATTTTTTTCATTACATTAAAAATAAGCAAGTATGCGTTGAAACCTTTTTTGTAAAAAGTTCCGTGAAAGTGACTGATTCTGTTCATTACATGGGAAAATGAAATAGGGAGCTTCGGTAGCACACATTCCTGAGTAGACTCATTCAGTAAGACAAACACCTCTAAAGATAAAGTGGGAACATAGAACACCCCATTTTCAGGGGGACCATCTTGAACAATGGCCTGCCTCTAGCCTTTTCTTCGGGTTCTCCATCATACCGTACTGCATCTGGCCACTACGCTTATGAGGGTGAGTGACTAGAGCTATCTTCTAGACTGAGACTCACGTCATTGCAATGACTGGATGACTTCATATGTCACTAAATAGATCTGACTTCGGAATAGCCAACTCCTATCTCAATTAAACCCTGGTTTAACGCAGAAGGAAAACCAGACTCCTCTAACAAACTTAACTTGAAAAGAGAAAAATGTTTGTTTGAATTGGAGAAGTCCCTTTGTTTGTAAAGGAGAAAACACTTCTCTCAGCCCTCCTCTCTAAACAGACTCACTTCCTATTCTCATGGACATGTGAGCTTGTTGCCTAATGAGACAGTGGAGATTGAAAGGTAATTTACCAATCCCGTTCTTGGGGAGCAGAAGGAAAATGTCACCAAAAAAAATCACAAAAGGGCCTGTGTGAACTTTAAATAAAGCCCTTGTAAGTGAGGACATAAAGGTGGTACGGAAACCCCGTGCGAGCAAGTACAGGCCTGTGCACTCAGTCAACCGCATCCTTACGCAAATGAGAATCGACAGCGCGTGTGTTCTGTGCTAAGGCCAGAACCGGGAGTGGTTCGTGTCGAGCTAGTGGCATCTGCTGTCTATCACCAGGAGCAGAAATCTGAACAATTCGGCCGGTACAGATGGGTTTTGTTTTGATAACCTGTTGGTGAAACAGAAATACTGATGTTTCAACATAGTGGGTTTTTTCCTTTTATGTTCTTCCCTTGGCAAAAATCCAAACAAGGCAAGAGCATTAGAAAATCAGTTTTGAATAACAGGGGCACCTGGGTGGCTCGGTCCGTTAAGCATCCAACTCTTTTTTTTTTTTTTTTTAAGGGAGGTTTTCCTTCTTTTTTTTTTTCCCCCTAAGATTTTACTTATTTATTTGTCAAAGACAGAGAGGGAGAGCCCAAGTAGGGGGGGCTGCAGGCAGAAGGAGAAGCAGGCTCCCCGCTGAGTAAGGAGCCCAATGTGGGGCTCCATCCCAGGACCTGGGATCATGGACCTGAGCCGAAGTCAGACGCTTAAACAACTGAGCCACCCAGGCGTCCCACCATCTGACTCTTGACTTCAGCTCAGGTCATGATCTCCACACCCTGAGAACAAGCCCCAAACTGGCCCTGGACTCAATGCAGAGTCTGCTTGTCCCTCTCTCTCCCCTGCTTGCCTTTGCATGCACGCTCTCTCTCTCCCTCTCAGATAGATAGATAGATAGATAGATAGATAAATCTTTAAAAAAATGATAACAGAGAATGCAAGTGTCTGTGTATTTCTTCTCATCCCCACTACCTTTACCACCTGGAGCCATTGTACTGATATATTTCTCTGTGGAGTCTCTTTATTCCAAGTGGTGTCTTTTCCTCAGTGAGCAGTCAAAACATGAAATCAGCATTTCTCTTTCTCAGGAAATTTGATGAAGAATATGTGACTTGCACAAAATGTTTATCAGCATTTATCATCCACCATTGGCAATTTCATCCACTGCGATGGAATCAATGAGCACGTGTGGAAACAAGTGAAGACCACGCACGTGAGAACAGAGGCTATTTACTCAGAGCTCGCTTTAGCAAGGGAGCCACCATCACTCGTGTTGGGCAGAGACTGACTCAGAGGGAGTTGGAAAGTTCTATATCGAAAAAAATTTCCTATATGCCTAGATGGAAAGCTGTTGGTATGGGGAAGATGGAGGCAGGCTCTCTAGAAGCAACAGAGCTTCATTGGTTTGGGGAGCGTATTTGGCTTTCTCTGGTCCTGAGTTGGAAACTGAGGCAAAAATAGGGAAGCTGGAGCCGTTGACTGAGTCCTGACAGTCCTGGGCCAATTGGGCTGATGGCTGCAGAGGTTCTGGGTGAGAGTTCTATTGTCATATACGGTCTGGCCATCCTCCGTACGTTCTGGTCTTTCAACCAGATTATTAAAAAAACAAGAACAACAAAGCAAAACTCCAGAAGGTTCAAGTTTGCTGAAGAGGCATCAGCATATACTTGAAAAGTGATTAAGAACATTGAGGCTGAAGGTCTGATCGAACCATCGGGCAGCAGAAGGTACGTTTTCATCCTCTGTGAAGCACAGCCTTTCATTCAGGCCACGCGTCTCTACTTCTAACTTACTTTTACTCGTTGTGAGCCCAACTTCCTGTGTGCACGTTCACGTGAAGCAACAGCTGTTAGTGTGTTGGCATCGTGAGCTGTGCCAATTTTATACCACTGTCATAAGATGCTTCAAGTAGAAAATCAAATGAAATAATTCCAAAAGTAGCTCAATTTTTTTAATTCAATTCATATGATTGAAGTAAAGCTTTTAGGAGTTAATTATGTCAAAAGTGAAATATCTGACCCCCATTTTTGTGAATGTTACTATAAATTCCGTTTTAAAATGCCATTTTCCTATACAAGGAAAATATTAGGGGTTATAGTATTGTGGTGACAAAAATGTTCTTAATAAGAAGAAATCGCCACAGTACAAATATGCTAGGAATTGGCTAGAGTACAAACACAGTTTATAATTGTGTTCAAACACGCTGAGAAATCTTACCAATTAGAGTTGTCAAGTTAACAAATATTTATATAAACCCAGTTAAAGTACCTGAATTACAAAATTTTTGTAACAAAACTGATGTTGAATTTTTAAAAAATCTACAGTATTCAACAAGGTTATATGCCATGTACTATCAGTCATCAGTTGAATTTTAAAATGTCTGGTACTTTGAAGCACTACTTTGTAACAATCATTCTAAGTATCCTACAATGCATTGAACATTTTGAACATTGTAACAAGTTCTCTAAATTTTGGTTGCAGTATGCTCAAAATAAATTGGAAATGATTCATCTAAATATTCAATGAGTAGAGAGTCAAAAACTTCAGCTTTTGAAGTTTTAGTGAGTTGTAATTATTGAAAACAAAATTTCCAAACAGGAAGACACTGAATTTTATCCCTTCAAGCGCAAGGTAGGAACTGAGCAAATTTAATGATGAGAGCTCAAACAATGTAGGTGTAATCCTTAAATTCTCCAACTGAGCTTTGGAATATCTAGACTAATAAGAAGAGTCTTTTGATGGAATTCCTATTTTTAATTGGATAAATGTTTATTCTTTACTTGAATGGAATGAACAGAAACACCCAATGGTTTTGCAGCATCTAAATTTGGCAAAATATTCGAAAGAATCATAAATAGAAACAATTTGACACATTTTGTCCTGTAAAACATTTTTGTAGGCACGCCTGAATGGCTCAG
The DNA here is from genome assembly GCF_023065955.2 of Ursus arctos. Taxonomy (NCBI): domain Eukaryota; kingdom Metazoa; phylum Chordata; class Mammalia; order Carnivora; family Ursidae; genus Ursus; species Ursus arctos. The sequence continues at coordinate 56,959,941 of NW_026622763.1, forward strand.
TCCATTGAGCATCTGACTCTTGGTTTCGGCTCGGTTCACGATCTCAGGGTCATGAGATCAAGCCCTGGGCTCCACACTCAGTGTGGGATTCTCTCTCTCCCTCTGCCAACATCTCCCCCAACCCCCACTGCAACTTGTGCATGCTCTCTCTTAAAAAAAAATCAAAAACAAAACAAAAAACACCCCACCACCTTTTTGTTGCTTATGGCACTCAGATTGACGGCAAAGGGACAGTATCTGTGAAAATATTTGGGCTGAAATTTTACACATTTCACAACAAAGAAGTATTCGATTTTAGAATATCCTCCATTTAGCAGAATTTACCCCAAATTTACCAAGTTCCTCAACACTTAGAGAGAAAGAAGTTTCTCAGTTAAAAATATTATGGTCTATCAAGGAGAAGTAATTGAAGATTTCAATGTAATCGTAAAAAATCTACAACTTCACAGAATACTGTAGGCAATTTTAAGGGAAAAAAAAGAAAAGAAAAAGAATAAGACCATACTAAAAAATATACACTTCAGAAAATGCCAGTGACCCACTATTAGAAAGACAAATGTTTAAGAAACTGATTAATGTACACAAATATATGCCCAAAATAATTATTCTGATGAGTTTTTTTAATATGCAGATAATCAATATGAAGACATTTTTAAATCTTTATTTTAAAGTACTTAGATATGTATTTTATTGTATAAAGAATGTGTAAACTGTTCTAGATTTTTATTTTTAAAAAGAATTTTATCTTTGAATTAAAATTTTTAAAAATTTTTACAAGTTTCAACATTATAGAAAATACCATTTAGAATATGGGAAAAAGCTGGAAATGACTATGCACATAGAATTTAATTACAAATATGATTTTAAAAATTGAAAAGAGACTTCCTGGAAGTACACAAAAATATTAATTATGATTTTCTCGAGGTGGAAGATTATTTGTTTTTAAATTGTTATTGATTAGGGGCACCTGGATGGCTCAGTTGGTTAAGCCTCAGACTCTTGACTTCATCTCAGGTCATGTGATCTCAGGGTTTCAGGGGCTTGAGATCAAGCCCCATGATGGGCTCCATGCTCAGTGTAGAGTCTGCTGGAGATCCTCTCTCTCCTTCTCCTGCTGCCCCCTCTGCAGGCTGGCATGTTCTCTGTCTCTCTCAAATAAATAAATCTTTTAAAAAATTGTTTTTGAGTAGAACTACTTTATAGGTCCACCAATACAATAAAATGAATTTGTTGGTCAATAAATAAACATTTCAAAAAACATATAATTGTAATTATTTTTAGCACTCTCTTCTCAAATACATCCTGGTTTGGACAATAAATTATATAGTTACCCTATATATTTGTATCCCCCATTCTTTCCAAAATCAGGTTCCTTGAAGCCTTTTCTTCCTGCTGGCCTTTGGTTTTCTGAGGGGTTAGGCCTAAAAAGAGGACTTTTTAAAGATAAGAAATGGGCAAAGGACTTGAATAGACATTTCTCCAAAGAAAGTACACGAATAGCCAACAAGCACATGAAAAGATGCTCAGCATCACTAAATAGAGAAACGCAAATCAAAACCACAACAAGATACCATATTCCACTTATTAGGAGGGCGATTCTTAAATAAAAAATAAAGACAAAATAACAAGTGTCTACAAGGATGTAGGGAAATTGGAACCCTTGTACACTATTGGTAGGAATGTAAAATGGTGCAGCTGATATGGAAAATAGTATGGGAATTCCTAAAAAAAAAATTAAAGTTGAATTACCATATGATCCAGCAATTCCACTTCCGAGTATATACCTGTAAGAGTTTGCTGTGGCCGCCATAACAAAAGGCCACAGACTGAGTGTCTTAAACAACAGAAATTTGTTTTCTTATGGTTTTGGAAGCTGGAAGTCCAAGATCCAGGCACAGGTGGGTTTGGTGTCTCCTGAGGCCTCTCTTGGCTGACAGATGGTCACCCTCTTGCTGCCTCTTCACATGTGGGTCTCTCTGTATATGCAAGCAACTGCTGTGCCTCTCAGTGTGACCAAATTTCCTTCTTAAAAGGAAGCCAGTCAGGTTGGATTAGGGTTCACCCTAAGGGCCTCATTTACACTTAGTCACCTCTTAAAAGGCCTTCTCTTCAAATACAGTCACACTCTGAGATACTGGGGGGTTAGAATTTCAACATATGAATTTGAGGGGGACACAATTCAGCCGCTAACAATACGCAAACAATTGAAATCAGGGTCTCAAAGAGATATTTACGCATCCATGTTCATAGCATTATTCACAGCAGGTGGAAGCAACGCAAGGGTCCATCGATAAATGAACTGATCAACAAAACGTAGTTTACACATAAAGTAGAATATTATTCAGCCTTAAAAAGGGAAGACATTCAGATATATGCTAGGACATGGATGAAACTTGGGGACATCATGCTAAGTGAATTAAAACAGTCACAAAAAAATACAAATACTGCATTCTACTTCTATGAGGCACCTGTAAAATTCATTGAAGCAGAAAGTACAAGAGTGGTTGCCAGAGGTTGAGGGGAGGAGGAATGAAGAATTGGTGTTTAATGGGTATAGAGTTTCAGTTTTGCAGGATGAAATAGTTCTGGAGATCAGTTGTATAGCAATGCAAACGTACTTAACACTATTGAACTCTATGCCTAAAAATGGTTAAGATAATACAGTTTATGTACATCTCACCACAATTAAACATTTTTTAGATAATAAAATGACACAGATGTATACAAACCTTGTACCATTGTTAAATTTCCTTGATTTGGTATTGTACAATAGTTACGTAAGATGTAACCCTTTAGGGACACTAAACCCTTTAGGGTGAACACTACAGGGAACCTCTCTGTACTGTCTTTGCAACTTGCCCTAAATCCATAATTAACTCCAAAGCAAAAAGTTGTTTTTAAAAATTGCATTCTTGTGTTTAAGAAGAAGGAAGTTATAGATCGCCAATTCAATCTCTTGGACCAGCATAACAGAACTTCACGGAGACAGAGATTAAAGAGTCTATTTAAGCACAGCCTGCCCATGAGGGTAACTTTGATCGGAAAGAAGCTCACAAGCTGGGACCCAGCAGGACCAAGTAACCCATGTAATGATTATTACAAGTTATTAGCCATCAAGGGAAGGAGGATTAACATGCTTTCTCACTGACATTGGAGGCTTGGTAATGGCTTCCTACTGAGAAGAGTCCCCAACAATAATTCCGCATGTCGAATGCCTTGTTTACCCAACAGTAAACCATGAGCTATAGCCCAGATTCTCTGCACGTGCCTCACTCAATATCACAGTGTGAGGGCACAAACGGTAACATGGTTTCTAGCCAAGGCCAAAATGCAGGGCCAGGGTTTTCCCTCCAAACTCAGACACAAGATCTACCCTTTCTCTTAAAAGAGAGTTAGTTTCCCCTCCCCCAAACTGGGGTCTAGAAATGTCTAAAAGTTATGGGTGCGATCTGTCTCAACTACCAACTTTCTCAGTAGGGGCAGTTCCGATTTTTTTAATGGCAGAATCGGAGATGTTATCTAGGACTTTATCTAGTTCTTTCACCTATGATTCAAATTTCACATTCTCCACTGTAATGACTGCTTCTAGAAGAAATATTCCCGGTTTCCTGGCTCTGAAAAGAACTCTGACATAGGGCTAGTTATAAAGAAAACTAAAGGAAGATCTCTTCCTTCAAGGCCAAGTAACCAGGGTCATTTCAAGCATATGAAGGAGAAACATACTTCCCCATACCTCCTAATTCACCATGAAAAACATCACTGTAAAGGGCCATTTTAGGGCTCGCTATATGGATTAGGCTTCCTTATCTTTCCATCTTCCAAACTAGGGTCCCCCATGCATGGCATTCAATATTTATACAATAATAATGATGATTATTAAAAAGCCTTCTCTGCACCAAGTGCTTTAAAACATTATCTCTAATGCTCCAACTATATACGTGGGAGGTAGTATTACTCTAAAGTCATGGAAACTGAGGCTCAGGGAACTCAGTCAGTTGCCCAAGTTCAACAGCAGAAGAAAATTCAACAAGAAAACAAGTAAGGAAAATAGAATTTTTAAAAAAGATTTTATTTATTTATTTGAGAGAGACTGAGAGAGAGAGAGAGAGAGAGAGAGAGCATGAGCTGTGGGGAGTGGCAGAGGGAGAGGGAGAAGCAGACTCCCCCCGAGTAGGGACGAATGTGGGGCTCAATCCCAGGACACCGAGATCATGACCTGAACTGAAGGCAGATACTTACCAAACTGAGCCACCCAGGCGCCCTGGGAAATAGAATTTTTTAAATGGTATGTATGGATATGGTTGCAACAAAAAGAAGAAAAACCGTAGATGTAAAAGGAGACTAAAATTTTAAGTGTAAACAGTGGCCATTAGGAAAGGGTTTTTTGTTTTCCATTGTTGCTATAGAAAAATTGTCACAAAAGTAGTGGCTTAAAACCACACACGTTTGTTATCTTACAGCCGTGTGGACGAGAGGTCCCAGGAGATCTCACTGTGCTGAAACCAACTTATCAGCAGGGTTCATCCCTTCCTGGAGCCCCGAGGGGAGGATCCACTTCCAGGGCCTCGAGGCAGGCCCCTTTCCTTGGCTCATGGCCCCCTTCTTCCATCTTCAGCCAGCAACAGTAAGCCAAATCCTTTTTGTGCTACGGTCTCCGTCTCATTCTCTCTCTTCTGCCTCCTTCCTCTTCAAGACCCCTGTGATTACGTCCAGCGCAGCTAGATAATCCAGATGCATCTTCCTGTTTGAAAATCAGTTGACTAGAAGCCTTAATTCCATCTGCAACCGTAATTCCCCTTCACCATGTAACCTCGCATTTTCGCAGCTTTAGTCCTGTCCGCATCCTCGAACCGCGGAGAGGCTTAAAGACCGTGGAATCGGTTCACGCTAAACAGACGAGCGGCCGTGGGAGTTCACTTTTCCATTCTACCATTACTTATGGAGTACTTGCACGGCGTCGGGAGCTCTTCGGGCTGTGAAACCAGTCACCAAGCTAAAGGGTTAACAGCGCTAGTAAGTGCCGCTGCAACGTTTGACTCTGACCCTTTCTCCTTTGCCTTTAAAGCACCTGGACGTGTGGCTATAAAGGCCCGGCCGGAGCAAGCCGGGCCTTCGCGCAGGGCTATCACATTGGGATGGGCAGGTCCTATCAGAGCTGCGTGAAGAAGTCACTGGAAAGGTAAGATGGGACCTTTGGGCAGATAGGGAGCCGGGATGACCCAAATCAGCGTATCCCCGACTCTCCCCGTTCGGGGAGGCCCGCGCTCCGTCTCCTCCTCAGGCTGCCTCTCAAGTAGCAGGAGTCCCCGCTGCCTACGCCCGTCTCCGAGATGCCTCCGCCGCCTGGCGGCTTCAGTCACAGGCGCCGCAGATGAAAGCGAGCCCGGGGCGGATTGTTCTCGGTTTTCATTGGGTTTACAGTAGAGTGCCCATATACTGGTACCACATTTTTAAAAAATCCCTGTTAAAATGAAACAGCATAGCAATAAAAATGACTTTTACTGAAAATCTTTAGCCCCCATGGGTTCGTAAGAGAAATCGTCTGTAACTGCCTTTTCTTATCCTGTCTCGATTTGATTTGATTTCAAGGTTGATTAATAGTAGTTGCCCCACGGGGCGCCTGGGTGGCTCAGCGTCTGCCTTCTGCTCTGGTCACGATCTTAGGGTCCTGGGATCGAGCCCTGCATTGGGCTTCCTGCTCAGTGGAGAGCCTGCAATCTGCTTCTCTCTCTCTCTGTCTCTGCGCCTTCCCTCCGGTCATTCTCTCTCTGAAATAAATGAATAAAATAGTAAAAAAAAAAAAAAAAAAAAAAAAGTATTTGCCCCAGAATAGTAGTTGAATAGATTCCTTCTATTTTCTGGAATGATTCTTATAAAACATTTGTTCTCTGAATAAAATTATTTGTTGAAAATTTGGTTGAACTCATCTCTAAAATTGTTCAGGCCTGGGTTTTTGTTTTGTTGAGCTTTTCATTCCCAATTCAATTTCTTTAATGGTTATTAGTCTATTCAGATTTCTGGGATTTCACATGTTTTGAATATTTGTCAATTTTATCGAGGTTTTGAAAGTTACTGCTGCACCGTCGCTCGTAATATTGGTTTATTATTTCTTAAAATTGGCTGTGTCTGTAATTACTTCCCCCTTTTTATTATCCATTTTGTTTCTGTGCATTTTCTCTCTCCCGGTTGGTTTGTTGGTTTTTCTCTTAAATTCCGTCAGAGGTCTATGAGGGCTGTCTTTGGTTTCATGCATAATCCCCAGGATTTTTGGTTTCCTTAATGAATTTCTTTGCCCTTATGGTTATCATTTCCCTCCTTGTTTTCTTTGCTGTATTTGTTGGCCTTTTGTAATCTCATTTCCTAAGCTTATTTCTTGTGTTTTCAGTCAAATATACGCTTTAGGTACTGCTTGTTGTGTTGCACGAATTTTCACACAGAGTACTTTCATGTCACCTGCTCCAAATATTTTGAGATTATCCTCCTAATTTTGTCTTTAACCCAAATACTATATCTTTAAATTTCTAGACGTGTGAGATTTAGCTTTCAACCTGCTGTTGATTTCTAGTTCTATTTCATCATAGTCAGAAAGAATAGTTTACGTGATGCTGATTCAAGTCATGATCTCAGGGTTGTGAGATGGAGCCCCCATGGGGGGGTGGGGGGGTCTGTACTCAGCCAGGAGTCTGCTTGAGATTCTCTCTTTCGCTCTCCCTCTGCCCCAGTGCTTTCTCTTTCTCTCTCTCTTTCCCTCTCAAATAATAATAAAAAAAAATCTCTAAAAAATTTAAAAAAAGAAAAAAAGGAGAAGAATGTCACATGCATAAGAGGCGGGACTGTGCCGTGGTAGCTAAAGAGTGTGTAGGAATTTGAATTCCTGTTTTCTTACGAGGAATTTTCAGGAAGAATTCTCTTCACCGTGAAGTAAGTGCAGTAAATTTCAATATTGTCCTGACAGTAGCAGATCACTATAAAGTAGCATCAACAGGGGTTTTCCTTCAGACTTTATGACACTATACAAGGGTCAGTACCAATCCTTCGATGGGAAATTGCTTCACAAAAGTACCTGTGTGGTTGTCGATTGATACAGTAAGGTGCGTTACCTTGCCTTACCCAGCGTGGCTGGTGTTGAGCCTCTCTGGCAGGGCTTAGAGTGAAAGACTCATAATAACTACCCTTTTAAAAAGATGAAGGTCTGAGATTTGTTCTCTGATTTATAGAGCGTACAGGAATGATCAGTGAGAAGATATACCAAGTTTTTACTCAACTATAAGAAAGGATTTACCATTTTAATAGCCCTTTCATTTAACTAACCTGGAGGAAAGACTGAGTTCTCTTTCTATTCTGTCTATAGAAAATATTGCAAAACTGTGGTCATACAGTGGGTTGTTTCCGTGAGGGTTCAGACTGAGCCTGGGAGATTTGATGATGTGTGGTAAACAGAATCCAAACATGAGATTGGAACTATACCTGATAACCTTTAAGTTAATAATTCAGAGCACTGGCTCAGAAATAAAACATACTCTGTCCAAAAACCTCTGCCACTTTCTATCTATCATGTATAATTTTTAAATAATTTTCACTCAGTGAAAGAGACTACATATGTTGTTACTCTTTTCATTTTAATTGTGATGTTAATCATTTTTATTTAATGTAAGTATTGATATGGTTGGATTTAGTTCTACAATTTTATTCTGTGTTTTTTGTTTGTTCCATCTGTTTTTTGGCCTCTGTTCTTCTTTGCCTTATTTTGGGTTAATTACACATTTGGCCAAATACTAAGCTGCATATGTGCAAGCTGAGATTCTGTAGGTCCAGCAGAGAGCAGCTGCTGGGGTGGGGGGGCGTGGCAGAACAGAGATTCAGAGGTCCCCCAGTGCTAGGAGACATAGACGTTTAGACCAGCCAGAATGGGGAGACCTCACAAAACACCAGGCAGTTACTTGGCGTCTTGGAGGGACTATACTTTAGAAGTAAGATTTAGAAAAGACCCGTGTTATCAAAGCTTTATAACAGCCTCAAAAGAATCAAGGTGATACATTAGTAAATTAACTGCTTTCTGGGGGTGGGGGGAACCATTACTCTCAAAAGGAAGACAACAAAATCCAGATTCATTGCAGCATCATCCATGTCCAGTGAGAACTGCAAAATCTTGGCACGAACAATTTCATCCAAGCACCCATCCCCCTTCGCCGAGAGACCTGACCCAACTTTATCATGACTTGTGGCATCCCAAGGCCTTGGCCCTGGAACAACCTAGAAGGCCTTGGGTGCCTGTCTGGGAAAACTCATGGATGCCACCAAAAGAATTTCTTCTCTGATGCAGCTAACACCTGACAGAGGCGCCTCTGACCCTTTTCTTAGAACATTTTTTTAGAAAATTTACAAGGTGGGATCCTTTCTCTGTCCCTTTGAGATGTATATGAATCTGCTAAACCCCAGAGGGTGTCTTTTTCAAGGACCCGAGAGCCATTCCTTGGAAATGTCATCATGGAGAAGGATAGGGCCCCTGTCTCCCAGGCCCTGCACCCGGGTAAGGGCCTCTAGCAGCAGACACAGACAGCGAAGCGTGGCCTTAATCTCCTCCAGCGCTTTGCCGTCAGCACACGCCGGTGTTTACGAGGCCTTCAGGTTACACTAGCGTCACCTGCTAGGGCAGTAGTATGAATAAAATCTGTCTTACAGCCTTTAACTAGTGTTTGAGACCCTCATTTAACAACTAGCTTTGTTGCTCTTTGACAGCAGCATACTCTAGATTAAAAAAAAATGATAAGAGAGGTTAAAAAAAAAAAGGCAGGAAATTGTGACCCCTTCTGAATATGTGTCACATATGCAAGCCAGTGTTGACCACCAATGGTTGTTTCCCAGCCCTGGAAAACCTCTGCAATCCCCCTTCTCTGCTCTGCCAGGGCCTCAGGGAATCTTACCCGGCACATGGACGCCTTGGTGCTTCGGTCCCTGTGCAGGATTCGGAGGCTTCTTTCTACACCTCCCTTCCCTCTGGTACCTGGCCCTCCAAACGCTCACCAACTCAGCATCTCTTAAATCTCCCAGACTCAGGGCATCTCCACACTGCAGTCTGGAATGTACCCTCCAGCAAAAGGCTAGAGCGCCTGGGGCTCCCTTCCTGCATTTCCCCCTCTCAGGTTAACAGTCTGTGCCGTTATCCAAGGTCTGAAAGCAGCCTTGGGTCTTCTGTGCAGTGTTATAGTTGCTTGCAGTGAGAAGGTTAGGCCAGAACCTGTTACGTCATCATGCTAGAAGTGGATGTCAACTTCTCTTACAGTACAGGTGAGAAAACAGAGGAAGGTAAGGTTAGGCAGCTCATCCGAAATCACGCAGCAGTTTACGCACTGGAGCTGGAATTCAAACCCTGGGCAGCAGTCTGCCTTCAGAGCGGCTCACATAATTGCTGCGTGACAAATGGCCTTCTATAGGCATGGTAGATGTTTGGTTCCGTGTCAGGAAGCATAGTATGTCCTTAATAAAGTCTAGTTGCATTAGTCTTAAAATTCCCAAAGCTCAGTATGAATTTGTATCAAGCCTAGAGCTTCAAGGCAGAAGTTGATCAATAGGACATTAGCACTGCTGCATGAACTGTTTCTTGATTACCAGGAATCTTTATTACTGTCCTACCATTAGTAAATGAAAAGGGGGCATTTGCTTAAGTCCTTTATTGCTTGAGTCCTGTTTATTTGCATGAACAAAATACTAAATCCTTAGTCTGCTTTCTTTTGCCATTAAACTCTACCTTTATTCATTAGAAATATAAAGCAAAACAAACAAAACAAGCCATCAGGCGTGGATGGGGACTCCTATCAATTTCTGAATTTCAAATCACTAAATACTGTGCAGTAACACCCCCATCTGGCCATGAAGGAGATTGCAGCAGAGGGAAGGCACAAGCTCCCGAATAGGAATGCAAATATTTGTAATAAAACCTTCCTCTTAATCTACCATCTAATTCTTAATTCTTAATCTACCACCTAAATGAGCTCTAATTTTCCATCTTATAAAAAATTATGATGAGACCTCTTTAAGCCCCTGCCTTTCTTCGGTTTTAGCCCATGTACTTGTAAACAGTTTGCAGAAGACACGAACAGACCTTTCTCCAAAGAGGACATACAAATGGCCAAGAGACACATGAAAAGATGTTCAACATTACTCATCATCAGGGAAATGCAAATCAAAACCACAATGAGATACCACCTCACACCAGTCAGAATGGCTAAAATAAACACGTGAGGAAACAACAAATGTTGAACGGTGAGGATGTGGAGAAAGGGGAACCCTCTTGTACTGTTGGTGGGAATGCAAGCTGGTTCAGCCACTCTGAAAGACAGTTAAAAATAAAAAGTTAAAAATAGAGCTATCCTACGACCTAGCAATTGCACTACTTTGCCCAAAGGATACAAATGTAGTGATCTGAAGGGGCAGCTGAACCCCAATGTTGATAGCAGCAATAGCCGCAATAGCCAAACCATGGAAAGAGCCCAGATGTCCATTGACAGATGAATGGATAAAGAAGATGTGGTGTATACATATACGACGGAATATTACTCAGCCATCAAAAAATTGAAATCTTACCATTTGCAATGACGTGGATGGAACTAGAGGGTATTAAGCAAAATAAGTCAATCGGAGAAAGACAATCACCATATGATTTGATTTCACTCATCTGTGGAATTCAAGAAACAAAACAGAGGATCATAGGGGAGGGGAGGGAAAAATAAAATAAGATGAAATCAGAGAGGGAGACAAACCATAAGAGACCCTTAACTACAGGAAACAGGGTTGCTGTAAGGCTGGCGGGTAGGGAATGGGGTAAATGGGTGATTGGCATTAAGGAGGGCACTTGATGTTATGCGCACTGGGTGTTATATGCAACTGATAAATCACTGAATTCTGCCTCTAAAACTAATAATACACTATATGTTAATTAGTTGAATTTAAATTTTAAAGCTTGCCTCTGTCTTCTGCCTCTTCCCCCCCCTCCCGCCCCCAAAGATACACGTAAATTTCTTCCACACTTCAGTTACATCTACTAGCACAAGATGCAATAGACACGTTGCAGGTGTGCACTCAGTCTGATTAACCTAGGAAGAACTAGCTTGTTCAGGTCCTCTTTCCACGCCGTTCTTGCCCCAGACCAAAAAAACCCAAACAAGCAAACAAGCATATATTTCTTTCTATTGACTCTGGCCTTTCTGATGTACAGATTAACTGAGTAGCACCTGTCTAATTATTGCACATGTTCTCTGTAAATGACCTTTTGATAAATCCTAACCTTAAAACAATTACAAAGGGAAATGAAGAAATCAGGAAATGTTAAATTAAATACATTAAATCAAGGCTTGCTTTACTGTTATCTTCCAACAAACCCAAACTTCCCTTTCTATTTTTCTTTGCTCTTTTTTTAAATTGCAGTATAATCAACATATATTATATTCGTTTCAATGTATGGCATAATAATTTGGTATTTGCATATGTTGCAAAATTATCACAATAAGTCTTGTTAATATTCATCATCACGCATAGTTACAAATTTTTTCTTGTGATGAGAATTTTTAAGATCTCCTTTCTAAGCAACTTCCAAATATAGAATACAGTATTCCTAACTATAGTCCCCATGTTGTACCTTACATTCCCATAACTTATTTATTTTATAACTGGAAGTTTATAACTTCTGATCCCCTCATGCACTTCACCCACACCTACCCCCCACCTCTGACAACCCACCAATCTGTTCTAGGTATCCATGAGTTCGACCAAACCTCCCTTTTTTGATACTGGCTTTATCTGGGGGCAGAAAGCCATCATGATTGCCTCTCTGTGAATAATTCTGAATAGGATGTCAAGCTAATAAAATGTTTAGAGTGGACCATACCTTCAATAATTTCCACACGTTTGCAATTTTTCAGGTAAAGCTGTACTTCAATGTGTTCAAATAAATTCATTTTTCTCTCCATCTATTAAGAGCTGCTGCTGCTTTGTTCTAATATTGGAAGCTTTCAGGCTGGGAATCTGTACTTTTTAGTACTCATGGTACAATATGGGCGCTTTCATGATTTTTAACTGTTCTTTGGCCTTTGAAGTACACTATTATTCTAGATGTAGGCTTACCCATGGTGGGCTTTGTCCTTAAATTAGGATAATTTATATTTCATTTCCTACATATCCTTTTAGATGTCCGGAGGAATCTTTTCCAAATGCAAATATGTCTTGCCACTGGAGAACATACACAGACCACCCACAGAGGCCCACAAAAGAGAACACTGCCTACAAATTCACAACCAGCCCTCTCTCTAGAAAGTTTAATAAAAGGCAAAAGATATGTCTAAAGAGAAACTATAGTATCTCAGAGTTGTAATTTTGTGTGATTTGTAAATTATACAATTGATCTGATTTTTTTCCTATTAATATCTTTTCTCACTAAGCTATACTCTCTATCTTTAGTTGGGCTCCTGAGGGGGCAGACGCTGAGAAGGAGACAGTGGGGCTGGAGAGGGAGGTTTATTTAGCAAATGGTTTTGGGATCACCATCCATGGAAAGAATGGGACGAAATGGAGCATTGGACAGAGGAGCCGGCTTGTAATGTAGTCTCAACCAAATTCTCAGTTGACCCTGTGAAAAACTCCGAAGCTGAATGGCCCTTGAGAATTGTCCCAAATTAGAGCTGGAGGGTCAGATCTTTGTTTGCCCATCATTGGATTTAGCCTGCCAAAAGAAGGGGATGTGGCCACCCTTGAATGAAGTGACTCTTTTCACCTTCTGAATGACTTCCCAGGGCTGATAGCCCCGCGGTGCCGCGGATGTGTGACTTGGATAGTTACACAGGGATCCATGCTTACAAAGGCCTCACCCTTTGTTTAATACTCTGCTGCCTCTGTCTTAAAATTCTTCATTTAATTGCCAATTAATCACCCTTTCTTTTGTTATCTTTTTCCAAGACGTCATTTGAGCTTAGCAGTCACAGTCAATTCTATTGTCCTTAGTTACTGTTTCACTTCCTGTTTCTCAACTGTCTGATACACTGTGCCCACCACTGGCATCCTATCCCCGTTCACTACTGGTCAAACTGTTAACAGCTGCACTGTCATGTGTGCAAGGGGATATCTGTGTCCCACCTACCACCATGGGGGAGGGTGGTTGTCTCATCCTGTAAGCCAAGGGGCAGAAGAACCAGCTCCAAAACCCAGTTCTAGTATCTGCTTTCTTGTATCACTTCTGGTACAGGTGTCATAGGTTGGGTTCCCTGGAAAGCAGATTCGGGGGTAGAGATTGGTGGGTAGGCAGTTTATTGGGGAGTGCTCTTGGGATTGCCACCTGGTGGGGGCGGGGGAGGAAGCTCCACTGGGCAGAGGGAGAATATGGGCTATGATGCAATCTCAAGAAGGCCTCAGCCGACCCTGTGGGGACGGGACCTCTGAAACTGGATGGACTTCCAGATTGTCCCCAAAGGGATGAGGGGACCATTCTTTGAATGCAGGCTACTAGGAAGGGAGTGTGACACTGGGCGTGAGGGGATTCTCTGAATCAGAGATCTGACAGCTGCGGGTGGTCTGCCAGCAGCCCTCCCAGGGCAGGGGAAACAAGCCAAGTCCTGGAGGGGAACCTGCGTGGCAGATCACAGTACTCCCTGAGAGCAGGGAGGGGGGCTTTCTCACATCATGTAATGTCAGTCCACACTGTAACCCAGAAGCCTGTTATAGCGCTGGGCACACTCGTGTTCATCATTTATTGAACCCATAGTATCATCATATTGGACTATTGCTATCTTTATCATTTATTCATCACCTGGTGCCCGTCACGGGTTAGAACTGATGCCACGAGGATGTTTGTGGCAGAGCTGCTGTTCAAAGCCTATTTGGAAAATTCATCTAATGTGTTTAACGGGCAAGAATGATTTGATAGGTTGAGAGCCTTAACATAGGGGTGAGCGAGAAATGCTATTAAAGATCACCTGCTGGTGTAGCTAACACCCTAGAAGTTTCCAACAGAGGTGACATTTGAACAGTATCTTTAAAAATGCATATTTCCTCCAGAGCCAGAAGCAGGAAAAACCTAGGCAGCAGGAAGAGTAGGACTTCTGGGCGCCTTAGACTCAGAGACTCATTTCATCAGTACTGTTTAGAACTGAATTACATTGTCCTTTCCCCCACTTGGATCTCCTCTTCTTCCAATGCCTTATGAAAGCTTTCCTCAATATATCCTTTCCGAAGTCAGCATTTTACTGTGCAGAAGTCTGTCATCTCTAGAGTTCATTACGCCCTTTCTACATTCCAGAGCATTCATAAAAACCTAAGATCAATCCAATCTTAATGACCTACGAGCTTCTGTTGATGCCTAAACTTTGTTTCCAGTCTGTGTAATCCTTAACATCATCAAAAATAGCACCTAAAATTCCATGATTTAATACAGATGATAACGTGAAACTAAGTGCTCTTCAGAGTTTTAAATAAGTTACATGCATTGGTTTTCCTTTATGATGTTGTTTTATTCTTCTCAAAGGATTCCACTCAAGTATGACTTTTTTTCCAGACAGAAAAATACTTGTCATATACTTCTGCTGGATTAACACTTGAGATTGTCAAAACCTGCCTTTATCATTCAGAGCTCTCTGAAGTGTTCCGAGTTCTGAAAACAGGCCTGAGACTTCCATCTAATCTACAAAAGTAGCACTGTCGCCTGGTGCTGGCAGAGGGACCACTGGAGGGGTTCCAGGATGATAGAGGGAAACAGAAAAGCAAAAGTTAAAATTTGCTCCTGAGGCTGATCTCCTATCCTTCCAATCACCCATTGTTTTGCTTGAAACACTTGTAACTGAACTGAGTGCACTGGGAAGTTTTGTTTTTGTCATTTTACTAATGCTTTTTCACTGCTAACTCCTGTATGAGTGGTTATGTCAAAGAAAAAGACAACGTTGCATTTGCTTGGAGAAAATATGGAATGGACTCATCACATATATATTTGTACGTTTTTGCTTAGGCCATGGGTGTTTTTTTATTTTTTGAAGATTTTATTTATTTGACAGAGAGAGAGAGAGTCAGTGAGGCAGGGAACACAAGCAGGGGGAGTGGGAGAGGAAGAAGCAGGCTCCCAGCAGAGACCAGGGAGCCCGATGCAGGGCTCGATTCCAGGACTCTGGGATCATGCCCTGAACCGAAGGCAGATGCTTAAGGACTGAGCCACCCAGGCGCCCCCATGGGTGTTTTTTAAACTTTGACTTTCAGAAGTACCCTAGGGATAGGTGAGTACCAGAGCATCCATATCATGGCGCTCCCAAGAATGGCTACAAAGAAGGGGCCACGGTCAGGTCAGTAACACTTTAATAAAACGAGCAGAACCCGTTACAACAACAGCTCTTTATTACATGGATTCAAATGCACACCAGACCAATCCTGTTCCCTGAAATTCAGTAATCACATTCAATAAACGCCTGTGAGCGCGTTCTTCCAAACTCTAAGGGGCTTCCTCCGAATTCCCTGTACAAAGCCTTGCGCGAAGAAGAGGTTAAAGCACCAGTAAGAACGCCTGTTGCTAGCAGTAGTTTCGTTTTTTCGCCGTCTTCATCATCAACATACATGCAGTTTCTTCCCTGTGTGTACGTGGCGTTGTAACATGGGCGCTACACTCTGCCTATGGTACAAAGTTTATAAATTCAATATACCAGTACAAAGTTGAAGCCGTTAAAAAGAGCTTGATAGCTACCAGGAGATGATGAAATCTGGAGTGTTGATGGAATCCATGAACGGATGCAGAAACAACACACAAACGCAGACGTCGTCAACATATTCCTTGGGAAGGGACGGAAGGGGTGCTGCTTCTGTGCTCCCGAGGGCTTCCGGAGCTGCGCCCGGTCACTTCCTCTCCGCTATTATCTTTAAATACTGCAGAGCGTTGTGCGCCGCGTCGCTCTGCGCGTTGCCGCAGGAGATCCCGGAGCCGTGGCAGACCGTGATGGGGCTGGTGGAGAGCTCGGCGAGACACTGATACTGTCCGTTGGCGCTCAGTTCTTCTGTAATCATGGGTTCAAACGTGACAGTTAATGCCAAGTGTATGGAAAGCGGACCCTTTACGGCAACAAGTTTCTACGACAGTCCTCCTGGACTACAGACGAAATCTATGGTATGCTACTGCACTCCCTCACCATCTTTATCGTTCTTCTCCAATCTAAAACCAAAACACAACTGCTCAGCGCTGTGGTTCTGAAACACAGCTGCGCTTCAGAATCACCTGAGGGAACGTGAAAGAAATGCAGGTGCCTTGGCCTCACTCCAGCTCGCTCACTCAGAAACCCAGGGATGGGGTGGGAGTAGCCGGATTCTTGCCTTTTCTTTTTAAAGCTCCCAAGACCATTCTAATGAGGCTAGCTGAGCAGGCAGTGTTTGCAAATTGAACCATAGCCAACTTTTTTTTTTTTTTTTTTTTTTTTTTTTTTTAGAGGGGAAGAGACCATTTGGCTAGAGAACTGGAGAGACTGTTTTTCACTGTGAAGTCTAGGGTCACTGTCGGGAGACATCTGAACCAGGAAATACATAGCTCAGGGCAAGACCTCTCTTCTGCGTTCATGTTCTTGCGTTCTACATCTGCGCAGATAGCCTAGTTCCATACTGTATACCCAATACCTAAGCTCAGGAAACAAACGTTCTTCTCATCAACGGATGAGTCCCTGTCACTAAAGATGGCTGGATGACGTAGGGGAAAGAGGCAGAAACGGATGAGTTACAATACGTTAAAAGTGGCCATGATTCAATGTTATTTCTACCAAAGTCAATATAATAGGAAATATCCAGATACAGTGGAGGTGCTTTAATGTGTGAAGAGGCTTTCTAGTTCTATCACCGAGATTTTTTTTTCCTTTTAAATTGAGGTAAAATTCACATAACCTTAACCATATTAAAGTAATATTTAGTCCATTCACACTGTTGGGCAACTGCCACCTCTATCTACTACAAAACATTCTTATCATTTCATTTTCCCAAGAAGAAACACCATGCACGTCGAGAAGTTGCTTCTTCTCTCCCCTCCCCTGCAGCCCCCTGGCAAATACCAATCTATGGATTAAACTATTCTGGATATTCATTTAAGTGGTATCATATAATATAACCCTTTTGTGTCTCGCTTTTCACTTAGTATGTTTTTGAGGTTAATCCACGTTGTAGCGTGTATCAGAATTTCATTTTCATTTCTTTTCATGGCTGAATATTTAATTGCATGTATATATGACAACTGACTTATCCATTCATCCACTGATGGACCTCTGGGCTGTTTCCACCTTTTAGCTATTGTGAACAGTACTACTATGAACATGTGTGTATTTGTCTGAATACCAGTTTACAATTCTTTTGAGTATACATCTGGCAGGAGAGTTGCTAGGTCATACAGTAACCCATTTGAAGAGCTGCAAAACTCCTGTTTCCCACAGCAGCTGAACCATTTTACATCCCCACCAGCAGTGTGGGAGGGCTACAATTTCTCTACATCTTTGCCAACATTCGTTATCTTCTATTTTCTTCATCACAGTCATCCCAGTGGTATGAACTGGTACCTCACTGTGGTTTTGATTTGCATTTCCCTGATGACTAAGAATAGTGAGCATCTGTTTGTGTGCTTGTTGGCCATTTGTGCATCTTTTTTGGAGGATGCCTAGGTTCTTTTGAAGGTAACTGCATAGAAGTTAGCTAAATTAGCTGATTGTGGTTTTTAGACTGCTGTTCTATATTGAGAAGAACTACTTAAAATTGGTAAGATGCATTTCAAAGGCCCATCTCAAGTTTCTTTCTTTTCCCAGATTCACCCATCCATAGTCCTGTTCATGACATGGCTTATTCATCTCTCTGTCTTAAAAGCCTTAAAAAATGTGGGTACTTAATAAATATTTACTGAATGGTCTCCCCTCAGCCGCCTCTTCTGACCACGTGTCTGTATTAAATTCCCAGGTTCTACATCATTCTCAGTATATTAAGACATTGCACCTGACCCATCATTCAATCCCAAAGTAGCAGAGAAAACCAGAAATTCTTTAAGCACCTAAACACCGGAGCTGGCAGCTCCTTCAAGCTGGTCCCCACAGCCCACCGAGGATGGAACAAGGGATATCAAATTCTTCACAAATTACACTGATGTAATCAGTTAAAATCAAGACACCACACATGCGTGTGCACGTGCCAGCTTTATAAAGCAAATTAAAATCCAAAGTGACTTGCTTTCTAATCTATCCACATTTGTCTACCTAAACAATTAAGGGCTAGAGGAAATATAGAAGAGGACAGCTGGGGTGGAATAAAGCTATAAAGTACTTGTCCCACTGATCTCCTTAAATTGGCAAACAGTGACAAAGTGGAGAGAAGTGGTCTGGCCCCACAAACTTAGTGCTTGTTCCAGAAATGAGGCTCCTTTTTATTTGTCAAACTCTCCATGAGGGCTAGTTTAATAGACACTGTATCTGTAGGGACTCTTCCCCTGATCGGATTCTACCGCTAACCAGCTGCGTCCTCGCAGGCAAGTTTCTGAACCTCTCTGTGCCTTCCTTTCTTTCCTTACATGTAAGGATAATAAACCTACTTCACAAGATTACTTTGAAAATTCAGTGAGCTGAAATATGTAATATCCTTAAAACAGGGCCTGGCCTATAGTAAAACTATAACTATTAGCTACTGTTTTTTATTATTATAACTGTTTAGATGTTAACTATTAATATGTATAAGAATGGGACAGATCAGTGATATTACTGCTCTAATTTCATATATATAAATATATAAAAATATTATATATGTACATATATAATATGTGTGTGGGAGAGGGGTGTGTGTGTGTGTGTGTGTATTTATCTATCTATCTATCTATCTATCTATCCTTGGTCAATGAAATAAATTGTAATACAGGCTTTGTTTCTGAAATACATTTTAAAAAGAAACCAGTTTTGAGATAAGCCAAAGGAAAAAATCATACCTATATCCAAATACGTTATATTAAAACCTTGTTCCTTGGCGATTTCACTAAGTAGCTGGATATAATCTGTATTTGGAATACTGAGAAGGCTCCTTTTCAGTAAGTTGATCTTTTCACCAGGAGAATTCCTCAAGGAATGCCAAGTACATCCTAAAGAATGTCCTACTACATTTGTCTGAAAAACAGAGATGAAGATTAAGACTCGTAACTCAGCCTGAGTTCTAATGCTATGACATAAGTAAAAGTATTTATTAGACACTCACATTTAATCCTCTATAATGCCTCTTTAAATGGATACCATTTGGTTAACTTTCCCATTTTAAATGAGATCACGCTAATAAGCACACATTTAACAAACACCGAGACGTCAGAGAAAAAAGAAGCCCATGCAATAATATACCAGAAGTACTTAAAAATACTTCCATATAGGACAAAGGTCTCTCAGTCAAATTTTCTGATGACCACATTCAGATGTAGAAGATATTTTAAAAAAGATATAGAGGATATTTAAGAGCAGGATAAACCAACCTATAAATACGAGACGTCAGAGAAAAAAGAAGCCCATGCAATAATATACCAGAAGTACTTAAAAATACTTCCATATAGGACAAAGGTCTCTCAGTCAAATTTTCTGATGACCACATTCAGATGTAGAAGATATTTTAAAAAAGATATAGAGGATATTTAAGAGCAGGATAAACCAACCTATAAATAACTGAATCTGCCTAATGGAGCAATTTACAAATTAAAATATAAAACAATTTTATCTTTATGACTTCTTGTATTAAGTACCAATCACTCTGACAGCTCTGATGCAGAAGACAAAGAAACCATAGAAAAGGTGCAATGTACAAGTTAGGTGTGAGAAGAACAAGTCGTTCAAATGAATGGCAGGACGTCATAAAGTTCTTACCAGACTTTTCCCGGAACCCAATAGAACTTTCTCCTTTTTCTCTTTTCTTTATTCTCCCCTATACCCTTCCCTTTCTACCTCTGTTCTTAGAATGCTTTACATTCCATGTCAGTTTATTTTTCTCAAATTGCCTTCATATATTATGCCAAGAAACCCCACAAACAACAACAACAACAACAACAAAACTATGGCCCTCTGAAGTAGGGCAACCTATCCACAGTCTTATTTATTAATGAGACGGACAGAGGTTAAGGGATTTTCCAAAAAAGATCACAAGGATGGCCAATATACAGAATAATCTGCAAAATTTGCAAACCAGAATGTTGTATTCCTTGGTTGGAACTTTAAAACATTTTGTTTTTTAAAAATTGTAATTCACTGGGGCGCCTGGGTGGTGCAGTCGTTAAGCATCTGCCTTCAGCTCAGGGCGTGATCCTGGGGTTCTGGGATCGAGCCCCACATCAGGCTCCTCTGCTGGGAGCCTGCTTCTTCCCCTCCCACTCCCCCTGCTTGTGTTCCCTCTCTCGCTGGCTGTCTCTCTCTGTCAAATAAATAAATAAAATCTTTAAAAAAAAATGTAATTCATTGATAGAGTAATTGCAATAAGAACAAATAAATAATGAAGAATAGTCTCTTTTCCTTACCACTCCTTCCCAGAAGACATGTTTCACTCCCAAAAGGTACTTACTGTGAAAACTAGTTCTTCAATATCCTTCTATAATTCTAAATTCAAGCACACACACATAATCTTTTTATTTATTTTACTTCTTAACTTCCCTTTTCCTCCCTCACCCCCACCTTCTTTCTTTGTAGCTCCACACCCAACCTGGGGCTTGAACTCAGGACCCTGAGATCAAGAGTCATATGCTCTACTGACGGAGCCAGCCAGGCGCCCCCAGTCTTTTTAAACAAAAATGACAGCTTCCTCTTCTATATCTTATTTTGCTCATGTCAATGCATGTATAGGCACTATATTTATCTTAACCAGTTTTCAGTTATGGCTTTTGGGTTATTTCTGACTTCTTGCTTTTACTAACAATGTTACAATAAAAATCTTTTGCACTTGGATGACTTTATCTGTAGAATAATTTCTAAAAGTAGAACTGAGTCAAAGAACACGTATGCTTTTGATTTTGATAAATATTTCCGGACTGATTTCTAAACCAATTTATACTACCATCAACAGTCTAGGTGGGTGCTTGTTCTCTGATACCCTCACCAACACCTGGGACTATCAAACTTTGTAGGTTTTATCAGTCTAAAAGGTAAAAATAATATCTCTTTAATTTCCATGACTGAAGCTGATCGTTTTTTTTTTTTTTTAACTACTTGTATCTCTTCTACAGGGTTATCATTTTTTATTGATGTGTAAGAGCTTTTTATGGGGTACTGAAAACAGTCCATTTACAGACCTGTGTTAAAAATAATTTCTTCTTTGTTTTGATTCTTCATTTTATTTACAGATTTTTTTTTTTTTTTTGCTGTGTAATGGGTTTTATGGAGTTAAATTTATCAGTCTTTTATTACTTTACATCTTCTAGGTTTTAAGTTATACTAAAAAGGTTTCCCCTATGCTAAGAATTTTAAAAAAGAAAGTTCTTCCGCATTTTCTCATACTTGGTTTTAATTCTTATGTTCAAATTTTTGATCCATCTGAAATTTATTTTGATATAAGGAGTAAGGAAGCAACGTAAATACGTCACACACATACAGATATATACATCCTCCCCTCCCCTCCACGCCACTGCAAATGTGGCTGTAAGTTGTTTCTACATTATTTATTGAATAATCCATCCGTTTGCCCACTGATCTGAAGTCTCACTGTTGTCATATACTCTGCTTCTATGTGGATTATTGTCTATACCTGGATTCTTTGGTGTGTCTTCTATCCCTGTACCCGTACATGTTTCAAAACACTGTAGTTTTAGAATATGTTTTATTCTCTGGTAGGTATAATCAGTTTTCTTGGCTATTCTTGAGAGTTTATTTTTCCAGATAAACTTGGTAAAGCTGTATCAAGATCCAAGATGAATTCCGGTAGGTTTTGAGTGAGACTACATTACAATACATTTTCATATATTTTACAATATTGAGTCTTCCTACTGAAAATAGGTAGCTTTACATTAATTCAATTTCTGTTAAATCCCTCAGGAGAGTTCTGAAGTTTTTTTCACATGGGTCTGCACATTTTCAGTTTATTCTCCAGCACATCATCCTCTTTTCTATTATTGAAAATGAGATCTTTTTCATTCCACCTCTTAATATTTGTAAATAGAAAAACTATTGATTTTTTTCTAGTATACTTTTTTAGGACAGATTTTTATTTTGCTATAAAATGATCAGTGTTACCTAGTTTCATAAATTTTGTTAACACAACATATACCACAAAAAGTCAGAGAGTACAGAATTATAAAAGCAACAATCTTGAGCCTCCTTCCATCCCTACCTTCAGTCCCCTTTCCAGAAGCAATTTTTAACTCTCTTCTTTAATTATTCTAGTGGTTACCTTCATAATCCTAAATACAAAAAAGCTATTGATTTTATATATTAATTTTATGATCAGTTACCTTGATGAATTCTCTTATTCTAGCAGTTTTTCTTTTACAGGGACACAATCATATTATTTGTAGTTAACGATCATTTTTATCTCTTCTTTTTAAATTTTCAACCTCTTATTGTTTTCTCTTGTCTAATTATATTGATTGGTACTTCTAGAACAAGATTTAAAAAATGGTCTCAATGAATACCCTTGTCTTTCTTCTGAAATTAATGGGAAGGGATGTAATATGTAAACATGTAACTATGATTCTGATTTTTTTTTCTGAGGTATATATTTTGAATCACAGTAGGGAGATTTAAATTTAAAATTTTTTATTTAAATTCAATTTAGTTAACATATAGTGTATTATTAGTTTCAAGGGTAGAATTTAGTGATTCATCAGTTGTATATAACACGCAGTGCTATGACATCATGTGCCTTCCTTAATGCCCATCGCCCAGTTATCGCATCCTCCCCCCCACCTCCCCTCCAGCAACCCTCAGTTTGTTAACTACAGTTAAGAGTCTCTTATGGTTTTCCTCCCTATTTTTTTTTTTTTAATATTTTATTTACTCATTTATTTGTCAGAGGAAAGAGCGCACAAGCAGGGGCGGCAGCAGGCATAGGGAGAAGCAGGCTCCCTGCTGAGCAAGGAGACTGCCTTGGGACTCGATCCCAGGACCCTGGGATCATGACATGAGCTGAAAGCAGATGCTTAATTGACTGAGCCACCCAGGCATCCCCCTCTCTATTTTCATCTGATTTTACTTTTCCTTCCCTTCCCTTCCCCTATGTTCATCTGTTCTACTTCTCAAAACAACAGCGATATTTTAAAAGTGTTTACCAATGATTGCCAAATATCTTTTTGGCATCCATTGACTCTTTTTCTCCTTTGACCCATTAAGGTGATTAATTATAGTAAGAGATTTAGAGAACCTATCCTTGCATTCCTGAAATGCAACAGAAATATCCTTGCATTCCTGAAATAAGCCCAACTTGTCTATGGTGTATTATTCTTTTACTGTTCTACTAGATATTTTATTAAGGTGTTTCACTGTAAGGGAGATCCATAATTTTTTCCACTGGGATTTGCTATTGTCAGGTTTTGGTGTTAGTGTTATGTTGGTTTTGAAAAATAAATTTAGAAGCTTCCCCTATGTTATATATGCATTGCCCAGAAGAGTTTAAATAGCATTGGAAATGATTTCTTCCTTGAGGATTTAACAGAATTGACCTATAAAATCACTTATAAATCTATCTGTGCTCTGTGATTTTGGTGTCATCTCTGACCCAATGTTTTATCTTTTTCTACTAAGAAGGTAAAACCAAAATTATATTATTGTGTACAGTCTTTGACTTTTTTTCCTACAGGATGAGTCCTTATTTTATTATCATAAACCAGGACACCGCTATAGCCCTCACTTCTCATTCCCCACCTAATAAATCCTCAGATAATGTACGAGATGTACCTATCTATGAGCATCATAATCTCAAGTAATAGGTCATGTGGAGCTCAAGCTTTAAGCTCTATATTTGTTTGCCCAGCTGCCTACTCAGTATCTTAACATATTCCACAAACACTTCAGATTCAATATACCCTACTCAGTGTAGGTATTAACTCATTGTAGATATTAACTCATTATCTTCTCCCCCTCAAATCCCACTCACCTTCTGCGTTCCCCACATTATTGAATGGTACCACCATCTACTCAGGTGCCAATCTAAAAATGTTTATTTTCTCCTTTTTCCTTACTCCCCACATCCAATCAATTACCTTGCCCTATTCACTCCAGTTTTCTAAATAATTTTTAAACTAACCATGTCAACTGCCACTAGCTTAGTATAGGCCACCATCATTTCTCATCCATTTTCTGTAACCACATTCTATAGGTCTCTGAGTCTAAGACTCATTCACTCACAGTAGTCCAACCCCTTCTAATCCTGTCCTTCCCAGATTAAAATTCTTTAATGACTTTGCTCTACTCTCAGGATAAAGTTCAATCTCTTGACTATAGGAGTCCTGTCCAGATTTAATCCCTCTTTGCCTTTCTGGCCTCATTGTTTGAGACCCCCCTCCTCCAACCCTATGCTCTAGCCACCGCAAAACCATTTAGGATTTCTAGATGGCATATAATGTTTTACTCCTGGTCTTTGTAGGTGTTCTTTTTTCTCTTTGGAATTCTTTTCCTCTGTTGTCATCAAGCAGGTCTTGGCTTAGATATTACCTCATCTAAGAAGTCTTCCTGAAATTCCCAGTCTTGGTTGGATCCTTCTATGTTCCCAAGCCCTCTCTGTAAGGACCAGTCTCTCGGGTTCTTTTCTCTTTCAGTAGGCTACGAACTCTCTAGTGGCAGAGACTGTCTTACTCACAGTGTGCACAGAACCTGGCACAAGTCTGGCACACAGTGTGAGCTCACTAAATGTTTGCTTTACTGTCAAAGTGAAGGCAAAAATGGCACTACTGGCTTATCATCTTTAGATCCCATTATGTGATTCTGAATTTGTGTCTCCCAAGGCCTCTTACCTGGTCACCTTGTGATAGCTAAAATTGGGGTCATGTACATCTGAACAGCGAAGAGAGTTTTTAAAATTACAACTCTAGAGTGTCTATACGACAAGGAATCTAGGGAAGTTTCCTACAGCAAGAGATGCTTAATCACGTTGACATCATAGGTGTCTTGATCATTACTCACTAAAGAAATGTGGTTCTCTGGAGAAATATTACTGAATTTGGCAAGAAATTTCTCAGCAGCGTTTCTCTTGGCTTGTTTTTTTGATGCCCCCTTTCCTAAATAAAAAAAAAAAGAAATGGTAGGTTTAGAGAAGAGATTAGATGCATAAAGTTTTTTTTTTTTTTAAAGATTTTATTTATTTATTTGACAGAGAGCCAGCCAGCAAGAGAGGGAACACAAGCAGGGGGAGTGGGAGAGGAAGAAGCAGGCTCATAGCAGAGGAGCCTGATGTGGGGCTCGATCCCATAACGCCGGGATCACGCCCTGAGCCGAAGGCAGACGCTTAACGACTATGCCACCCAGGCGCCCCCATAAAGTATTATTTTTGATCAGAGAACAATTTCATGATTTTTATATACTATACTTTCGCTGATCTGACATCTTTGCTTATTGTGTTTCATACAACTATTAATTTTTTCTAAAGATTTATTTAGAGAGAGCGCATACATGAGTGCGGGGGGAGGGGCAGAGAGAGAGAGAGAGGGGGAGGGAGGGTCCCAAGCAGACTCCATGCTGAGTGCAGAGACTGATGCAGGGCTCGATCTTACAACCCTGAGATCACGACCCAAGCTGAAACCAAGAGTCGGGTGCTTAACCAACTGTGCTGCCCAGGTGCCCCCATACAACTATTAATTCTCACATTTTTGAAGGCATTTCTTTGACAGTTTATCTTTAATAGTTACACTTTTTGTTTTTAACAGGTATATTTCCCTGTCTAGCTTTAATGAATCATATTTGGTTTAATTCTGACCAAGTATTCAAATTTATCAAGGTACATTTGAATTACAGCTCTTATCTCTTAAAGTCTACTTCTTGCTTACAAACTTCTATAAACTGATAGCTATGAGGAATTTTTCTTTAACGTGAGTAAGACACGCAAAGGAGGTACTGCAGTTGAAAGACACTATAAGTATCATCTGCGTCCATGCTTTTTGTTTTACAGATTTAAAAACTGAGGCCTGGAGAGACTAAGTAATTTGCCTACCCCCACAAACCAAGGGTGCATCAAGAATGGATGCCAGGTGGGGTGCCTGGGTGGCTCGGTCGCTTAAGCGTCTGCCTTTGGCTCAGGTCATGATATCAGGGTCCTGGGATCGAGCTCCATGTCGGGCTCCTTGATCAGTAGGGAGCCTGCTTTTCCCTCTCCCTCTGCCCAACTGCCCCCCCAACACACACACATGCTCTCTCTCAAATAAATAAATAAAATCTTTAAAAAAAGAATGGAAGCTGGGGTTCCCACTTCCGGTCCAGTGCTTTCTGCATTGGCCCGCACTGCCTCTCAGGGCAAATGGATGCTGATTACTTGAAACAGATATCTAGCCTATTCCATTTCATGTCATTTTAAGAAAGCTAGAGAAGTTACAATAGGGACCCTCAGTTAGTACTCTATTAAGTGACTTTTTTTGCATAGTTTCTGGCCCTTACAACATGGAAGTTGCTATCATTCAAAGGGATAATTTCTACTTTATTTTTATCTCATGCTATTTTTTGCCATCTAGCCTCTTACTAATCATCTTGTTTTCAAATGTGATCTTCTAGTCCTCCAATCTTCTAGAACAGCTGTTGAAACTTCCAAGAAGAGATTTACTATTGTTTTTTAAGTCACTAACACATCAATGCAGGCTATGTAAAGTCAATTATTTACTTCTTTCTGTTAACAAGCTTTTCCATGATTTTTAAAAATATCAAATTAAGAAGCATAAGTATTCTTTTTTTTTTTTTTTCAAGATTTTATTTATTTATTTGACAGAGAGAGAGACAGCCAGCGAGAGAGGGAACACAAGCAGGGGGAGTGGGAGAGGAAGAAGCAGGCTCCCAGCAGAGGAGCCTGATGTGGGGCTCGATCCCATAACGCCAGGATCACGCCCTGAGCCGAAGGCAGACTCTTAACCGCTGTGCCACCCAGGCGCCCCAAGAAGCATAAGTATTCTTAAGCCAAATATTTATACTTATTCAACTGTAGAAAGAGACAGTAGAATAGGAGTATATCAATTTTTCCCCCCAGAAATATTTGAAAGGATATCACAACAGAACTTTCTATGTTCATTCATCATCTGAAAATATTTCAAATGTCTTCAGGTTATGAGAGTAAAAAGAAGTAATTACCAGTTTCCATAAATGACTCTAGCCTGCAAATTGTGGTATATTCTCTCTTATGTGCAGGTCCTCCCTCTTGGGAAAGGGTATATTCAGGAAGTCTCCAGCCATGATGAATAGCCAACTCCTAGAAAATTGAGATGAGGCTTTAGTAGTAACTTTTATTATGCAATGGCTTAGTCACATAAATGATACTCTTTCATGATGTTGATCCCATTTCTATTTCTATGTTTGAAAAGAATAATGATATTCTGCAATGGAAAAATGGGGGAAGACCTTATATTCCCCATAAATATTCCTGCATCTTATATCTTGCAAGCTCACAATACCAAAACTGAAGCAGTTTACTGCTAGGATGGGAATGGTGTTCTTCCATTAAGACATAGTGAGCAAATATCAAAGAGTCAAAGAGAAAGAGGAGCTACTATCGCCCTCTTGGGGAACATCTACAGGTCTCACTGTCATCAGTTCCTAATGCCTCTCCCTCCTAGTTGCAGACTTCCTGCCCACAGCCGGCTAACTACTGCACTGGAACAAGAGCAGAGAGCAAAGGCAGCAAACAAACAGACTCGGACAAAGCGAGGACAGATCAGGGGAAGAAAACTAAACAAAAAGACAGCAAGAAAGGGACCAAAGGACGGGCTGGATAATGGGGAGGGGAGTTGTTCAACAGAGCACATGGATAATCTGCAAGAAGGATACTCTGCATGCAAGATTCAAAGCCGATTTTTTTTTTCCTGTAGAATAAGCAAATAGACTACTACTTTCTTGAGGCAGGTTACCCAATTTGGGTTCTTCATAAAATCTTCTGTCTTAACAGAAGTAGAAAGAGGTTTGTCACAAGAGTGGCAAGAAATATTCTTAAAGTATAAAACACTCTACCCATGTGCACTGGGGTCCTGTTGATCTCAAATGAGAATTCCACAAACCAAAGGCAGATACTGTATATGGAAGAAAATCCAAAACGTAAATAAATAGGAAAATAATTTCAAGTTAGTGCTGTAACATCTAATGATCATAACCAGGAAAACAAAATATTATACCATCTTATCTTTAAAAAATTCAGTCCTTGTTTCAGCCTTATCATATTATCAATTTATGACCTCTTTCTTCAACAGACAAAATGTTATGTAAGGAAAAACCGTGTGACTTACCTGTAATGAACCAATAGGGTTAAGCTGGTTCTTTGGTTGCTTAGAAGGGTCAGGCATTAAGGGGTCAGGAACTGCAAAGCTAAACATTTTTTAAAATATTATGAAACAAAATAATTTCCCCAAAACCATTCAATAATGACAAGCATTTCTTATTTAATCCTCGATGCCTCTGCTGTTCTCCATGGAATGCCCTTCTCTCCCACTTCTATGAGAATATGACCTACCCACTATCCAAGGTACATCTCATATGCCACTTCCTCTAAGAAACCTATCCTGTTACGTGAATGGAACATAACTTCTCCCTCCTTTGAACCATTATTAATATTTAGGTTGACCCTTTCTTAGGCAAATTATTTTACTGTAAGTTATACACTCTTACAAATACCTGTAACTTGTCCATCCCTCACCACACCTCTCCTGTGTTCACACTGTAAAACCCTGCATCACTTACCTTCATAAGCCTTTCAGGACTGTGCATATACAATAGGTGCTTCATCAAAACGTATTTAAATAAAGCATACTACTGTTACAACTACACAAAAAGGGAAGACTAATAATTGGGAAATTTAGCCTGGTAATGTGAATGATACAGATTATAAAGTTGTTTTTTCACTCAAATAATTATGGAAGAAAAATCTGTTTGAGCTATCATCTGTTCTATGCTAGAATAATCCTCCTAAGATTTGTATGTATCCTGCATCAAATAGATGGCCTGCACGAATCTGGTTCCAGCATGTGGGGACTATGATTAGGGAAAAAGAGAACTATGTCTTCTAACTAGTCTGAAATTACTAATTAGTGAGGTGATGACTGGTTAACACTGAGTAAAGCTACATTCAAGGTCACTACCACTAGGCGACTGAAGAGTCATTTCTTCCATGACCAAAGAGGCTCAGTTATTGCCGTTTCTTCAGGTTGTTTTTCCACCTGCCAGGATTTCAAGCTTTACGTAGGCTGATGAGATATGAATATTCACTTACAATGCTGCACGCCGAAGCTACCCAAATAATTGTGATGGAGATGTGAGAAAGTCTCTGTATTAAATCAGGCCACTTTAGGCCTGATTACAGCTTAGTAATTCCCATCTTATCTGTCAAGAAGCACAAATATATAGTAAAGTTTGTTAGCCTTTTTTGCTGACAAAGTGAAGTGCTCATGTGCAGAAAGGACACTCTGTACGCTCATTTCTACAAATATACTCAACACTTCGGGTTGACCTTTGGGCTGCACAGAAATAGCATGGTCATCACCAGCAAGGGGGGAATCCAATACCTGCCAGGCCATTTGGCATGTCTACAAAGCCAGCATAAATCAACTATAATGTATGACCCCAGAGAATCAAGCATCATTTTGTGAGATCCAAAACGTGTCAACGCTTCATTCTAAACTACTCAAATGGTTTGGAAGGGCTTAGAAAGGGGGAGGAACACTGCATGAGAACCTAAGTACATGCTAGACCGAAAGTGTTGAAGCTGGAGAAAAACCCTCCTAAATTCCCACGGGCCTCTGCTGTCAGCTCTGAGCAGGTACACCAGACTGTACTCCAGGAATAACTGAGTGCATGTAAAGAGAGGAATTTAAAGGCTCAGCATGCTCCAGAATGTGTCCATTAGAAACCAAAGACGGCATTCTATGATACATGAGATGCTCCAGGACCAACATTCTCCAAAAGCACCTGAAGTGACAACAAATTTATTTTGGAAAAATACCATCAAGCGTTAACATCCCACTAAACACCACTTAACATCTTCTTGTATTTTGTATACATTCTATAATAAAAGGAAATCTCTTTGTCTCCTTCCAAATTAGAATCTTCCCAAGAATATTTTCCACTGATCTTTTTCCACTTCATAACTTATTTTATGTAGTGCAGAAATTATTACAGTCTTAACACAGTAAGCTATCTGCCAGAAAAACTGGGGTTTTCTACTGTTGCATCCCATTGAGGGGGAAAAAAAGCCTAGTTCCTGAGAGCTTTCATTTAACAGTTAATTGCCGGATTGAATTTCTTAAGGATAAAGTTGTCTTTAACAGATGACAGGTTTTCACAAGGAAATGGAATTTTAGAGCTAGATACTAACAACTATTCACTTTGTTGCTTTTGTGAGCATGTTCAAACTTTTAATCTTACCTCAGCCATGATATTTTTGAGCTGCAGAATATAAAGAAATTTAGCTCACCAAATACTTGCATTGGCTTTCAAAATGTTTATGGCAGCCTCTGCAGCTCTGTGTTTCGCCAGCTTCTTACTTGTACCTTCACCTGAATTAAGGTTAAGAAAAAAATGTCTTTATGTGCTGTGAAAATGTGAGGCTTGCAGAGACATTTGGATAATGCAAAGCAGTCACTACAGTTCTTCTATACATACACACACAAAGGTAACAAAAATATATACTATGTACTGTAACAAAATATTCACCACAGGAAATTCATACCTTAAAAACCCACAATTTTAAGTTTTATGTATCGAATTCTACATACACCTATATTAAAAAATCCTTGTGTATATTTGTTTATTACATACAATGGTAATAAAGTAGACCATGTCATACTTCCTGAAAAAACTGCAACTTAGTATTTTACTCCTCCTTATTCCTAGACAGAGAGGAACTTCTTCCGCGACAAGAAGTCTCCTTTAAGGGAGCCACTTATAGCAACACTGTTTGACAGCAAAATGTGCACAATTTTATTCTAATCGTCTATCGTATACTGCATTAAACCCCTCTGTTTGGCTGAGCAGTCCTGGCTACATGTTGGTACAGTGGCAGAAGGTCTATATACGGAACGTGAGCCATTACGTTATGTGTCTTCCATACAATCTATATCCCTTACCTAAGTAGCTAACAGGGAGGCAGGGGATAGGCCTGACTCATCACCGAAACCGCAGCCTAATTTCAGTAAGCCATCACACGTGTTAAATGGTAAATTTAATCTTTTTCCTTCTGAGTTCAAGCTAGGTGCTGAGCACCTTTCAAAAGTGGTACCAGAGTGCTGATGTCCATTTCTCTGGTGTGGAGGAAAGAAACAGGATATGGGATAAATTTCAGCCGTGACTCTCAAATGTCAGAGGACATACAAACTATACGTGTTTATCCACTAACCTAGGGACTTAGGGCTACAGAGCAGTATGAAACAGAATCCCTGCCCTTCAAGAGCACACAGCCTAGTGCGGGATTTTGTAAAGAGGCATCTGAAATACAGTCGTATGTGTTACAATCGGCCTAAGTACAGGCTGGAGGGGAAGGACACCAAAGGGGCAGCTCCCCTCCTCTTGGCAAGGATTCAGAAAGGTTTCAGGAAGGAAGAGATAACGGAACGAAGACATAAAAGAGCAGTAAAAGCTAGTAAGGTGAAGAGAGTTGGGGGTTAGGAAGAGCATTCTAGGCAGAGAAAAGAGCACCTGCTAGGGCTCAGAGGCAACACCAAGCTTGGTGTTCTCAATACCTCCAAGCAGCTGGGGAGGTAAGAGCTTAAGGAAACGAGTTTCAAGGTAAAAGGCTACAGGGTTAGCAGGGTAGGAAGAGAGGTCAAACAACAGTCTTCTAAATTTGTGCTTCTCAAACTTTACTATGCATAGGAATCGCCCGTGACTTTTGTTAAAATGCATCCTCTGATCCCACAGGTCCAGTGTGGGGCCTGCTATTCCGGAGCGTTTGCATCAAGTGCCCAGGTGACAGTGATGCTGTCGATCACATCTCAAGAAGCAAGGTCATTAAGTCATATTAAGAAATCTGTATTAATCAGAGGGTGATGGGCAAACCACCAAACGGATTTTAAGAGCAAAAAGCACATGAACAGATCTGAATGTCAGTGTCATACGGAGAATGGACAGCTGGAGACTAGAAGCTGAGAGAGCAGCAGCAACACAGCAGCTGTGGTCCAAGTGCGAGACGACGGCGGCCCAGACAGCAGCAGTGGGAAGACAAGCAGAGCAGGCAGATGCCAGAGCTGCTTAAGAAGTAAGACTTGGTGGAAGAGTGGGCAAGAGGCAGAGGAAGGAGTTACGAAAATGAAATCCAACTTTCTGTGAGCAAATGGGTGATGGTGGTGCCTTTAGTGAGCTAGGGAATGCCAGGGAATTGACTTGCGGGAAACGAGAGGGATTCAGTCTGGGACAGTGAGAAGCTGAGGTGCTTTTGGGTCATCCAAGTGAAGATAACCAGCAAGCACGGGTGGATGGACTGTTCCATAACCGGACCTGGGCTGAATGAAGACAGATTTCAGGATATTCGGCCTTTAGATAGCATGTGAAGCTGCTATCTAACCTCACGTAGGAAGTCAGGGCAGTGCAAGGACAACAGGGGACCGAAGCTGAACGCTGGTTGCCATAGGTTGTTAATCCCTGGCCTAAAACACTTTGAAGGGAAAAAGACTACTTCGTTTCCTAAATTTTCACTGAATATTTAAAACTAGACCTGCTAAAGGTGTAATGCAACGAGTCCATGGTTCATTAAACTTCCAGCTAGCACCTACAATCCACCTGCCTCCTATAGATAAAAAAGAGCCTCAAAATTTTCTTAAAGTCGTTTCAAAGAAAATAGTGGAATCCAGATTTTCAGGGACCTAAACAAACGATGCCTTTAGATTACCAGATGGTGCAACTCCAGCGTTCCTGTTGAATTGTTTTCTCCGCATTCTTCCGAATTAAATTTAGTATTCATCATTTTTTGTGTTTGCAGTTAAATAGGTACATAAGAAACAAAATGCCTACATTTACAAATGGCAACTTTAGTTATCATTTGTTCAAGCTCACAGACCATAAGGGGAGTCTGAACTCTGAAACTTCATTGCTATGTGACTTTGGACGTGTTAACTGATAATCTCTCTGAACCTGTTTCCTCATGTTAATAAAAAAGGAGATGACTTCTTACTAAAACCCGTACAGTGTTAGGAACTAGATGGTGCTATGAAATATGGTACTTGAGCCGTTGTCCTCATTTTGCCTGGATACAGAATCAAGTGTGGTACAATGGGCCCAAAGTGCCAGATGAGTCCATACAAAGAGGGGAGAGATTCAGAAAATTCTGGGCTCATGTCTCCTGGCATCTTCTATAATCTATGAAACTATGAAACTTGTCAGCACCTACTCATCCAGCTATGGTTGCTCCAAGAACCTTTCCTGATTCTCCCTAATTCTTGAAAGAACCCTAGGAGGATCCTAGGTTATGTTTCTGAGCTTCTCTTGGTATCTGGAGAAGAGAAAATTAGGGAGAGAAGCAGATGAAGTTGGAAAGTCTCCATGACCTGAGATGAGAGGTCTCAGTTTCAAGAGCCTGCTCCTCACAGCTGTCCCTGGTAAAAAGGGCACTTTTCCGAACTGAAAAGCAATACCAAGTCTTGCCGGCCAACCCACATGATCATGGGGTTAATTGTGCATACACACCTGTGCAGGTTATGTCACCAACGGTTACTCTGAAGGTGAAAGTGGGTACGTGTATTTGCACATTCGATCTTTCACATTCATAAACCGGGATGTTCTTGGTCTTCATGCCGTATTCGTGTAATACCTGAATTGGTGTTTTCCCTGGCTTAGCTGTAATCATCTTCCCCAAACTGCAAAAACCAGAAAAGTGTGCTCTGCATGCCAAAGCGGGGAGGAAAGCAGAAGCATACAGAGGCTAGTTTTGACTGTCACCAACACTGATGCGGGAGGCGCCGAATCTCCTCTGCGGCCAGCGCCTGAGATGGCAAAGCGCACCAGTCTCCCGGCCCCGCTGCGGCGGGCAACCGGCAGGGTGAAAGAGGGCTTTAGGGAGATAACTTGAAGGCGGGTAGGAGGGATACCCCGGGGTTTCGGGTGCTGCAACCTCTCAGGACCAGGTCCACATAACCCCCTTTCCGGGTGGCGGCGGCGCGCCACCTTCGCCCACCCCGCGCGCAGCCCGAGGCCGCAAGAGGGGCGGGGCCAGGCCACAGACCCCAGACCGCGCGCGGCCGAGAGGGCGGAGCCGAGTGCCCCCGGGTCCGCCCGCAGCCGCGGGGACAAGAGCTACGGGAAGGGGCGTTACCCAGAATGCCGCTGGAGAGCGGGCTCCCCCGCCCCGCCTCTCGGCCCACCACTCCCGGCCCTGCCCGGCTCTGCCCCGACTATTCGGGTGCTGACCTGAAGGTCCCGCTGTCCTCGCGCTCCAGCGGCGAGGCCGCGGCGCGATGCCTGCTCTGGGACATAGCGAGAAGGGACAGCTTGGCGGCAGGTGGAAGAGCGGTGCGGAGAGATGTCCTCACTCCCCGGGTCGGCCGGTGCCCAGGAGGAGCGCTCCAGCGCCGCCGCCGCCTCCTCGACTCCCTCTTTCCTCCCGGCTTGCGTCCCTCTTGCGAAGGGGCCGGACGGAGGCGGAGTCTCGGTGCAGTAGCGCCGTCCACGCCCCCTCGCTGCCGGGCAGCTGGCCATACTCCAAGCCGGGCCCCGCCTACCGGCCCTCGGGTCTTCTGGGCGCCGGGCCCCGCCTCTCCCTTCGAGACTCCGCCCCTTTCCCAGTTCCGGCTCTTCTCGCTCTTTCCGGTTCCCAGCCTTCGCCCCGCGGATTCCCAGCGCTTACCCCCCACCACTGCCTCGGCGTGGCCGCACTTCTGCGTCCTTAAAAGGAGGCGGTTTCCGGCCCCGAGAGGCGGCTTGTTGGGAGTCCAGCTTCACAGTGTGTGAGGCCTGAGGCTCAGTTTCTTTTTCCGTAGTGGGGCTGAGGGAGGTTAGGGATGGGGCTGCGTCACTTTAAGAAAAAGATTTCAGAATTCTAAATGCAAAATTGCTGCGGAACGTCCCTGAACCTGGCCCCGAAGCTTGGGACTCGCGGTATATCCGCTTTGGGGGCTGCAGTGGGCTCTTCTGGTCTGAGCCCTACCTTGAGCTCGCAGGAATGTCCGGGGACCCCACTCCCCCAACCCCCACTTCTCTCCCGCCGGGTGGTTTTCCATTGTCTCTAGGCTTTCGTCGCGTTCGCGAGCGGATCTGAGCAAGGCTTCGGTGTAAACGAAGGCTTTTCTGTGGGCTCCAGTTAAATGCTGTTTCTGTACACCTGTGTTGTTAGTCGTAATTGCGTTTGCCTGGGACGCACCACCTTAGGTGGGGATCAGACAGCGACGGTAGATCTGTTGCTTAGGGGTTTGCTAGCCACTTGCAGAAATGACTCCCTGTGCTTTCTCTGCGTCGTGGAAGATTGCACAGTGCTGTTCACACAAAGGGGCGTTATTAAAAACTTTTTTTGGTTTTTGGGGTTTTTTGGTTACACGAGAGCCTTGGATACTTGCAAGCAAATGAAAACAGCTGAATCTTGAATCTAGTCAAATTGATTTATGGTATTAGAGGCTTGAATTAGGCCTATTCTGTCTTCTTCCCACTATCCCTTCTGTACATGTATTGCGATTACTACCATTATGTTTTAATGAGTATGTTACTGTAAGTGCACATAACCACTTTTTCAAAATAGAACATCCACATAACTATGGCAATACAATATTTCAAGCATTCAGATTTGTTTCTAAAATTTATTTTTTGCCCTGATATCTTAAAAACAAGCCCAAACTTGATATAGCTCTCTTGAAAAGTTGAGTAACTGAGGTAATAACGATGAAACAAAATAAATGCAGCACTATTTCAAAGAGTTGTCTATGTGCCAGCTACAGAGTAAGAAACCCCTAAGTAATAGTTTA
Organism: Ursus arctos; assembly: GCF_023065955.2. Classification (NCBI taxonomy): domain Eukaryota; kingdom Metazoa; phylum Chordata; class Mammalia; order Carnivora; family Ursidae; genus Ursus; species Ursus arctos. The sequence continues at coordinate 56,995,975 of NW_026622763.1, forward strand.
TAGTTATTTATATATGTTAGTATTATATAGTTATTTCTTCATTTATATATGCAATCTGGCTTTCATTTGTTATCTCATAAAAATCTGCATACAGTTGCTTCTCTATATTCTGTGAATTTATGTTTTATATTAATCACTTGGTTTTGTAGCATATAAGAAGGAAAATGAATGAACTGTATACTACAAGGATTCAAAAGAGCACTTTACTGTTGCCACAATTGGCATGGTGAAGTTGTGAAGGAATTCCCTTTGGACTAGGTCCACTGTAGGTGGTATCCAGGGCTAATTTTAGTGTCTAAATTGCATTGTTCCCGTAGAGCTATAGGTTTCCTCAAAACTGGCAAACTACTATCAACAGTAACCCTCATCAAGGACACTGGTAGTATTTTAAAATTAGTAGTTTTCTGCATATGTTTTAGTGCTTATAGACCGCAATTCCAAATTGACTTTCTCTTAGTATATCATTTAACACCGTTGATCTATAATTCATTGCCTGAGCACCCCAGGAGAGGCAGTGTTGTGAATTGTACACTGGTAAGCTACTTGGTGAAACCATGCTTTGTATTTTTAATGTGTTCAATTATATTTAAAATCGAGCAAGTCTTAGGTTTGTGCCTGGTTTCTTTGAAAGTATGGATTGTTATCTGAGGGTTGCAGTAGATGACATTTTCATATCATATTAATATGTTTGCTGCTGCTACCAAGAGCTTTGTCAAGCAAGTTGGAGATGGAGGGAGATTAGTTCCTGTTCCAAGCCTCAGTGAGGCTGACAAATACCAACCTCTAAGTCTGGTGGTAAAAAAGAAGCGATGTTTTCTCTTTCCTAGATATAAATTTACCTCAACACCTTTTACACTGAAAGATATTCTTCTAGGAGACAGAGAAATTTCAGCTGGTAAGTTTAAATACCTGTTTGGGAGTAACTACTCATTCAGCTATATTATTGACAATCCAAACTTCGGTTGTATATACTAATATTTGTAATATTTGCACATTGATAAAAGCAACTTATGATAGTAGTAATAAGATTAATAATACCTAAATTTGTATAGTATCAAATCTCTTATTTGTTGAATGATTTTCCAACCTAGTTTGTGAAATTACTTATTGTATAATTTTATTTCAATTATGTTATAGACTGTTTTAACTGAGCCAAGTTAGAATATGACAAAATAATATATTTCTTCATCTATAAAATGGGATACTACTTAATCTTACCCATCTTACAGAGCTAAATGAGATGAAAGTAATTTACATTTATTTCTTATGACTCAGTTATTGCAATTGATAAACTGAAATGTATTTTACAGGCTAGATTAGAAAACAAATTGACATTTTGACAAATTATTTGTTATAAACACTTGTTTTTCTTTCAGCTACTCAGTGGATCTTACAGTGTACAGAGCTCTTTTGGTGGAACAAAGAGCTTGAGTTTTTTTTAGGTACTCTATTTTTTTGTTGTTAAATTAATTGAGTTGCTATTTAATTAAAATTTTTTTTAGTTAATGTTTTAGTAGTATTATATGGTGACAGATGGTAACTACATTTGTGGTAAGTATGGCATAGCACATAAATTCGTCCAATCACTATGTCGTATATCTGAAACTCATATAACATTGTATACTTCCTACACTCAAATAAAAAAATTAATTTTTAAAGAAAGAGTTCATTTTCTAGCAAGAGGGATATTTTACGTGTTTTAAGATGTTTACATGTTTTGGGGAGCCTGGGTGGCTTTGTCGGTTAAGCGTCTGCCTTTGGCTCAGGTCATGATCCCAGGGTCCTGGGATAGAGTCCCGCATGGGGCTCTCTGCTCAATGGGGAGCCTGCTTCTCCCTCTCCCTCTGCCTGCTGCTCCCTCTGCCTGCCACTCCCCCTTCTTGTGCTCTCTCTCTCTCTGTCAAATAAAATCTTAAAAAAAAAAAAAGATGTTTACATGTTTTAACAATAAAGTCATAATTCATGCAGATATATTTATTTTTTTTTAATTTAAATGAGTTGCTATTTTAAATCTTGGCTTGAAATGTCACCTTTCTCAACTTTGGTGTAATGGAGTCTTAAATAGTAAATTAATGCATTACTATATGTAATCTATACTAGATGAATTTAAGACATTTAAAAATATTGATTTCCTTTTCATAAAGGTATTTCATCTTATCAGTTACTGAATTATGAAGATAAATCAGATGTTTCACTCTATGGAAGGCGGGGCAACCATATTGTGAATGATGTTGGGATTAACGTCACTGGATCAGATTCTGTTGCAGTAAAAGCCTCATTTGGTGTGGTAACCAAACATGAAGTGGAAGTATCAACATTACTCAAGGAAATTACTACCCGGTCAGTAGAATAATACTTAATCTACTTCAGTGTTTTCATTAAATATTTTAATTGTATAAATTTCATTACAAAGAATGCTGAAAACATTCAGGTTATATATATTGTCTAACATAATTTATTTTTTTTATTTGTTTGAACTACTACAAATTAGCAATATATGCAGACTTTAGGTAAGGGTAGATATCCAAAATCAGTTGGTTTAAACAGAAATTTTAATTGTACCACAAAATTGCTTTGGCCCTGTACACATTTACTAAGTTATTAGATTAAAAGAATACACGGGGGTGCCTGGGTGGCTCAGTCAGTTAAGCGGGCAACTCTTGATTTCAGCTCAGGTCATGGTCTTAGGGTCCTGGGACTGAGCGCTGTGTCTGGCTCTGTGCTAGGTAGGGAGTCTGCTTGAGGGTTCTCTCTCTCTCTCTCTCTCTTCCTCCTTCCCTCTCCCTCTGGCCCTCCCCTTGCTTGTGCACTCGCTTTCTTTCAAATAAAAATAAATAAATCCTTAAAAAAAAAAGAATACACTAATCTGCTTGCAACAAATATACTAAGGGAGTATCTTCCAACAGACTCCTATAATAAGCATGTTTTAAGAAAAGAGAAAGGAGAGGCAGATTATTAGTGGCTATCGAGCATACTTTCTGATTCGTATTAGACCTGCCTTGATTTACTTTTTGTTAAGGTGGACCATGAATGAGTAACACATGACAGCAAAAAATGTACCCTATTATATGTAATCAGATGTGACAGATTCTTGTGAATATCTCTGTTCTTTATTCTAGAAAAATTAATTTTGACCACAGCTTGATACGTCAGACAAGGAGCAGCAGAAAGGCAGTATTGTGTGTGGTCATGGAAAGCATTCGAACCACACGACAGTGCTCACTGTCTGTGCATGCTGGAATTCGCGGGGAAGCCATGCGGGTAAACCACGCTCATTAGGTTTCTCTTACTAAAAATGTGCAATGGGAGTTTTTAACAAGTACTAAATTTCTAATGAGATGTGTGTATTTTGTCAAATGTTAAGATTAAAGTGGTACAAGTGTATATAGGATTTTGCACAGTAATGGTTTTGTTTTAGAATTTTTAAAAAATCCAAGAAAACTGTGATTCTCAATGTGTAATATGATGCAAAAAAACCCCACTAATCTTTATGAAATAATGCATCCTAGAGTCCCTCCTATGACTATTTAAATGATGTTTTATGAATAAATTTGAATGCTTATATTGAATTCTTGATTTCATTTTTCAGTGATGTACTTAATACTCGAATTTTTGAAAGTTGATTTTATAATATTTTAATTTTTACAATAATATTGTGCATAGCCAAACATGCTTCATTCAACGTTAAATTCCTTCAAAAAACAAAAAAAACAAAAAAACCCCACAAAAACCTCTTGGAAGTTATTTGTGTTTCGTTCTTAGCTTAGTATTATTTGTCTTTGTCATTCACATAGTTAATGACCCATAATCATAACTTGACTGGTTTTATTAAAATGAATTGTTAGAAAGATAGAGTTCAATGAAAAACTTTTGGAATCTTTGCAAATAAAAGTTCTGTTTAGTGGCTACCCTTAGCTGTCCACCAAGTTGTTTAACACTGGATCATTCTGGGGGCACAAAGTGAAACATTTATTTAATTGTTGGAGATTATTTTGGTAAATAAGTTGATGATTGCTTTGGAAAGCTGCTGAAAACTCTGGGGGCTTTGGAACAATAGAGTAGGCTAAAAACGACTGTAGCACTTAAACAGTTGGTTTGTGGTTGAAAGAAAAAGTTGTCCTAGAGCCTTACTGTTGTGGTAGCACTAATCTTTGGCCCCAGTACCAATGTTAGTGAGAAAGTGGTAAGTGGTATTCCCTAGATCGTGAGACCCAGTGGACCACGTGGACTTCTGGTATGAACAGTTAAATTCAATGGGATAATTCATTTGTTTTTGACTTAATAGTAAGGTTGTACGAAATGTTTTGTTTCTCCAAAAAGCTATCCTTACATGGTATGCTCCTTAATAATGTTATTTACTTATTTACTATAGTTTCATTTTATGGATGAACAGAATCCCAAGGGAAGGGACAAAGCTATTGTTTTTCCAGCACACACAACCATCGCTTTCAGTGTTTTTGAACTCTTCATTTACTTGGATGGTGCCTTTGGTAAGTGAATGATTTGCATGAAACACTGAAATAATTATACTTTTAAGAAGAATTTAATGGGAAACAAACACGTACACACTCTCTCTGTGTAATTGTGGAAGAATGATACTCTCAGTACTGTCAATCTTACACTTGGGTAAAGTAGCTGGGAAAGACCCTCTGGTTGCTACTCGTACCCACTACCTCTTCTCTGCTTCTTGGTGAAAGCTGCAGACTCCCCTCCACTGCACTTTTGATTATAGATAAGAGCTTAAGTGCAATCTACTGACAAGGTATTCCTTGACGTACGTGGGGAGATAATAAATGATCTTCTAATAGGTCATTTTTGATGATGGCAAATAGAGGAATGGGTAGATAGTTAAGACGCCTGTCGGTGTCAGGGCGTCCAAACTAAGATAAGACAAGTTTTTTTCAGTTTTACCTCTCACAGACTCAGCTTCCCCCCAACTCTCCCTAAAAAATAACTTTGACAGTATAAACGCTTGCCCTAAAATTGTCTTTATATACCTTACAGAATACCTTATATACCTTATATCTCAGTGCAGCTCACTTTAGACTTTGACATTTCACAGGTCTTTAAGATTAGGAGATCAGCCACCTCAAAGGACTAGGCAAGGGAGCCCCCTAGCCATGGTAATTTATAAACATTTTTAGACCTGTTTTTGTTTCTGTAATTCTGTGGGAGGAGAGAATAGGAAATCCAGAAACATGACAAAACATGCTAATTACAGGCCATTTGGGACACTTCAGATATAGGTTTTTACGATTATATTGATTCTTAGGAGGGGTATAAACTGATAGAACTGATATATCCATCAAAATTTAAAATGTGCATACGCTTTTGGGAATTTATCCTAGAGATATACTTACACGTATGGGAAGTGATACGGGTATAAGGATATTCGGTTTGTAATAGCGAAAGGTTGGAAATAACCTTAAGATCTATTATCAGTAACTAATTGAATAGTGGTGCATCCATAGCTACGGAATGTTATGAAGCCATTAAGAAAATGAGGTATGGACCCTGACATGGAATAATGTCTAAGAGATATTTTAAAGAAATGTGTGTAGCATATAACTATTTGAGCCTAAATAATTTTATGTACATACATACATACATATCTATTCCTTCATGCTTAAAAAATAATATGGAGTATTTCTGGAAGTACACTCAAGAAACTTGACAGTGGTTATTCCGGGGTGGAAAACTGAGGCTGGGGTGCAGGGTAGACCGGAGACTTATTACTGTGTCCCCCTTCTGTAGTCTGGATTTTGTACCATGTAAATGTTAGCTTTTCGAAAAATATATAAAATTTAACTTAAAAAATACAGTGAATGGCATGTACCAGAATTCATCAGCCACAACTAAAACTCCCAATAAAATATGAGTTGTTCAAGTTATAACATCTTCTAAAAATTATTTTTTTTTTTATAGACCTTTGTGTCACTTCAGTGTCAAAAGGAGGATTTGAGAGGGAAGAAACCGCGACGTTTGCGCTGCTGTACAGATTGAGGAATATACTATTTGAGAGAAGTATGTCCGTTGAGGAGTATTTCAAATGTTTTTTTCTTCTTGGATTAACGCTTGCGTTTATCCAGTCAGGACTCCTGTCTGTTAAGGAGGAATTTAAATCCAAAAGCCAAATCATTTCATGACTCAGGGTTTAGATTCATGTATGTCTGAATGCGGTGTGGTTATGTATTTCTTATGGGACTTCTAACACATTTCTCTGTTTTTGTGCTTTCAGATAGAAGAGTAATGGATGCCATTTCTCGTTCACAGCTTTACTTAGATGATCTTTTTTCTGACTACTATGACAAACCTCTCAGCATGACTGATATTTCTCTCAAAGAAGGGACTCATATCCGAGTTAACTTGCTTAATCACAACATTCCAAAAGGACCTTGCATACTCTGTGGGATGGGGAACTTTAAAAGGGAGACAGTTTATGGGTGTTTTCAGTGCTCTGTCGATGGGCAGAAGTATGTGCGACTTCATGCAGTTCCTTGTTTTGATGTCTGGCACAAGAGGATGAAATAAAACGGAAAGTGAACATAGTGTTTTAGGTGCAACTGTGCCACACACCTTTCCAAAATCATCTAGGTATGCTTTGCTGAATTGTGGCGAATTAAAGAGGGAGAGGCAAGAGAAATTAACCCATCAGGGCATCGATTTCTTCATCTATAAATGTGGAGATGATAATAGTATCTGCCCTATAAATTGTCATAAAGATTAATATTGTTTATGTGAAAAAAGGTTTAAATATAAAATTCAAAATATAGACGTTCCTTCATGATATCTACCAGTTACTTTAGAATTATATTTGGGATTTGGCTATAATTTTAGATAACTTTACGTAGTGATTTTTCTAAATATCAATTTTATCTTTAATTGACTTTTAATTCAACATTTAAGAATGACAAGAGGTTAAAAGTGGTGACTTTATGGTGCTTTAACCATTGCCTTAGGTCTGGTAAAATGAGAAAAATGTGTTAATAATTCAATGTAATCCTAAATGTTTAATTGTGGTATCAAATGAAAAGCACACGGAGCTCAGTGTGGGGTTTTATGGACACAGTTCACAAGGTGACTGATAGCAGTTTCCCTTTGTGTGACGTACACATGCTCACTAGTTTTGTCTTTATAAAAACTCACTACTGTCATTTGAAAGTTAAGGCAGCTAGGACACCTTTATCTTTCTCCTTTGAAAATGTTTAAAATATTTAACATATTCAGTTTGAGAGATCTTTTTCATCTACTCTATAAGACGTCTGAGATTTTTCATAAACAACCTAAATTATTAATTTATTATATACCCTTATTAAAATAATTGCAAATATAATGCAAATTCTAGAACCCAAAATGTAGGAACAGCACTCTCTACTAGGTATATGCCTGTGAAAGCATAAAGCAATCGTGTAACTACGAAATACCTGATTATGTATGTAGGATGATTAAAATTTTATTTATTTGTGATCAGAGTTTTAGAATCAATCTCCATTTTACATCATCTATAATTTTTAAAAACATAAGTTTAAAAGCACTTGGAAAACAATGGGACAGAAAGGATAGAATTATGAACAGTTCGTACTTGGAATGAGTTCCACGTGTATCTTCTTCCACTATATTTGTGTTTTGAGCAGAATATATGAGTCAAATGCAAATATGAGTATACTGATTACAAAATGCTCTAGCGACTTTTTTTAATGTAGAGAACAGGGGCAGTTTCCAAACCAAAACATAATATTGAGTCACCAATGGAGCAGGTTTTCCTGAGGGAAGTCAAGGAACGAGAATTGGCGATTGAGCAAGGGAGGAGTTACAAAATTGGGTACAGCCACGAAGCCCTCTTGGGAGGAAAGGATAGACAGCAAAGGCTTTGGTTTTATGAAGTGTCAAACTCTGTGCTATGCATACGTGATATCCGTTAATCTGGTGGTTTTTTTTTTTGTGTTACCCCTGAACTTTGAGATAATAGAATTTCTGGCAGTGTATCTAAAGAGCGTATAACAGATGAACACTGAACAATGGTTTGGAAAGAGCTTTGGTTTGAACTCACTTGTTTGGAGCAGAGCTATTTAGTGCCTGACCATACTTTTCTACATACGCAGTGGGCAAAACCTTACAGGGTCCAATAAATAACGTGCATTTTCTTTGACACCAGTGTGAGATATCTTCTACAGCACCTCTTACCTCCTATTCTCAACAAGTCGGATGTTATGATTTGACCATGACACAAAACTGCCATGGCAGTGTATTCCCTGCTTGTATCCTCATGAAATGTCCTCACCTATAAAATAAATTCTACAAATTTTCAAAAATTTGATGGGGTGCCAGTTTGCAATGCTCATTCATGATCAACAACAAGAACACTGTAAAATGAAGTGACCTAGGATAGAGGTACATAGAGAAAGGGAACCGGAAACTAAGAAATACCATGGCATTAATTTAAAACTATCAAGACAAAAAGTTAGGGATGGTAGATCCAAAGGCCTGCAAAAGGGAAGAGGAGGTAGCACGTTGGTAATGATATCTGAAGGAGTATGGACTCAGAGCAGTGTAGATTTTATTATGTCTGTTAGGTAAGAGGCACGAAGTCTTTTGTCAATTATCTTTAAACATTTCCCATTAGAATAATGACCAAAGGCCAGAGCTTGCATCAAAAAGTACAGAGACTGTGGGGCGCCTGGGTGGCACAGCGGTTAAGCGTCTGCCTTCGACTCAGGGCGTGATCCCGGCGTTGTGGGATCGAGCCCCACGTCAGGCTCTTCTGCTATGAGCCTGCTTCTTCCTCTCCCACTCCCCCTGCTTGTGTTCCCTCTCTCGCTGGCTGTCTCTATCTCTGTCAAATAAATAAATAAAATCTTTTTTTAAAAAAAAAAAAGTACAGAGACCGTGTTAAGGTGCTCTGTGGGACAGAACTGTACAACGAATATTTTCCAGTGTGCATACAAAAGGAAGATTTGTTTAGTCCTGTGATTTTATATCCTTCTACTTGTAATGCTGGGAAATGTATAAACAAATGAAATGTTAATTCTTGGGTCCTATTGAATATTTTCACTACATGGGACATTTTTACAATTAAAATGTTAAAAATTCGATATTTAAATATTTATACATGTTGTTAAGGTTAGACCTGGGAAGAACTTGTAGATTTTGACCTAGGTGTCCTATTTCCTGATGGGGGAGAACTACCCACTGGGACATGGAGGTCTATTTCGTGGTGCTGCAATTTGTGTTCACAGAATAAAGCAATAGGAAACACAATTATAGCTTTCCTGAAGGTTAAATTTGCAAAATAACACATTTATTTTGTCAAAATTACATGTATCGAGGGGATCAAAATATGTCCTCGTGGGAGGAAAACAGAAAATATAAGTTCTAGAAAAGTGACCTTGTTTTATATATAAAGTACAGTAAGTAGCTAAGAAAATTTAGAAATAAAAATATACTATAGTTCATCATGTTGATACACGTTGTATTCCTTGGAAGAAATGAAGCCATCACCATCATGGTCATTCTTCTTAAAAATATCTTCTAAAACTGCATTCTGATAGGACTTGTCATGTGGCTTCTCATCTTTTTCAAATTCCCTTTTCAGGTAGTGATTTATCTAGAAGGCCAAAATAATGTCTTTAATAAAAAGGTACCACAGTAAATTTCAGTAACTTGAAAGAAATGTTTACATAAGGAAACTCAACTCTAAGGCTACTTATCGTAAGTGATATAAAATTTTTAAAAACTGTTTGAGGTTTTATCCTTTTAACATTTGAAGCAATTTTTCTGAAAAGGAACATCTTCAAATTAGGTTCCCCTGAGGTTATAGGTGGTTAGTGGTACATACTCAAAGATTAACATCTGAATTAAATTTTGTGGAAACTAAGTGTTTTCCAATAATCTATACTGTCTATGTTATGAAAGGAAAATCAGGAAAATCATTCTTGAGGATTTCTATTAGTGAATAAAACCCAAATTGGCATTTTTATAATCTCTAAAATTACTGCATATATTGTATTATCAATAAAACTCAACCATAGGTTTTGAAATAAAATTTAATTTTCTTAATTTTCCTATGCTTCTATAACTCTCCTTCAAATCTACATAACTATGTCAATCTCTATGATAATAAGGTCAAATAAAAAACAGGTATTAAGTATTCTTTCTCTGTGTAATATGACATTTCTCCTAGCCACATGGGACTACTAAGCACTTGACATGCAGCTAGATCAAATGGAGATACGCTACTCTAAGGGTTAAATACACAACAAATTTTTAAGACAATAAAAAATACTGATAATTTTTTACATTGATTTCATGTTGAAAGGGAAATATTTTAGATATATTGAGTTAGACAAAATAGTATTAAAATCATTTCACCTGTTTCTTTTTGCTTTGTAAGATGTGGCTACTAAAAGTTTTAAATTATATCTGTGATTCAATTATATTTCCATTGGAAAGTGCTGATATATATATATAATAACTAAACAAAGCAATGTGCAATAATCTGGAGATACTGTTCAGCAAGGCTAGGTATTTTAAAGGCAAGAGTATTTTTGAAAGCTAAAGTTGAACTCTCAGAGGTTTTTAGCAGTATGTATCCAAACTCAGTCCATCATGAGTAGACTTTATTTTAGAATGATCGATGGATCTTTTTTTTTTTTAAGATTTTATTTATTTATTTAACACAGAGAGAGACAGCCAATGAGAGAGGGAACACAAGCAGGGGGAGTGGGAGAGGAAGCAGCAGGCTCCCAGCGGAGGAGCCCAATGCAGGGCTCGATCCCAGAACTCCGGGATCACGCCCTGAGCGGAAGGCAGACGCTTAATGACTGAGCCACCCAGGTGCCCCTGATCAATGGATCTTAATGAAGGATAGACCAACTGTTCTCAAGTGAGACTTCAGTCCTATTGAGGGAGATTCATTTTTTTTCTTCCAGTTGAGCCTTAGTAATCTGGTGTAGGTGAAAAGAATTTTAAAGAACCTCAAATATTCCTCAGTTTCTAAGTAAATATATTTTCATAACCAATATTACTGACTCTTCTAGTACAGCGTAGTGGAGAGGTACAAAGAGGCAGCAGGTAAGAACATAAGCTTAATTTTGCTAGCAATGAGTTCCACACTATTTCTACTTCATAATTTAATAAAAATACTGTGTTCCTCTTCTTTCCTACCTTGTACTAAAGAAATAATTGACTCAGTCTTTCTGATGATGAAGGGAGGTAGTTTCTTTTAGTTCATGTTTCAAATCTAGTCTTTGTCACGTACTCGCTGTGTGGTCTTGGACAAATAATTTAACCTCTCTGGACCTCAATTTTGTCATCTGTAAAAGGAGGGAAACAGTATCTCTATGGTAGTATTGATGTGAGGATTAGAGTAACATTTATAGATGTCAATGAAAGATAGCTATTCTTTTCAAGCATGTGAAAGTCACTCTTACCATTTAGTGATAATGCAGCTGATACCTGAGAGACATCTGGACAGACTGTTGCTAAGCAGGTCACTGTTTTGGACTTTCTCTACTTTTATTTTCCAGAAAGAACTAAAGATCCCATAAGGGCTACTGAAGAGTATTCACACTGCAGAATGTGCCTCTTCGTGTGCATTTGATAGCGAATGGTCTGTGTGCACAGGCTGAGCTCTTTGGTGCTACGTGAATTCCTCTGCTGTTGTTCACTCTGAAACTCGTAAGGAGTCAATGCAAAGTACGTACTGGGATGGATTTGCCACCCCTCTAATTGTCCTTCTTAAGGAACGGGGGATATTTTCATTCACATATCTGTCTTTCTCTGCTGAGCAACCAAGGAGCTTCAGGGGAAAGTCCTTACTAATATCCTGGAGGAGGAAGTAGAATCAGGGTGGGGGAAGGACTGGAAAGGGAGAGGAAAAAGAAACAGAGAAAGGGGGCTTACTTGTCTCTTGAAATCAATGACTCAGGTACCTTTTGTTACTTAGGTGGTAGAGTCGTATGTTAAACTGTCTCCAAGCAAGAGGGTGGCAGACAAATGGGTTACTCGATTTAAGCAAAAAGGGTCGAGTCAGTGGGACTCAGCCAGGCACCAGCCTTCAGCAGTACAAACATTAGCCCTGAAACATCCATGCTGGAAATTCCCTGAAACAGGCAGGGCAGGCCATGGTTAAGAGCAAAGTTGCAGGAGCAACTGGGTAGCACAGTTGGCTAAACAGCCAACCCTTGGTTTCAGCTCAGGTCATGAGATTGAGCCCTGGGTCAGGTTCCATACTCTGCACAGTCTGTTTGAGTTCCTCTCTCTCTTTCTCTGCCCCTTCCCTCCCTAAAATAAATAAGTAAATCTTAAAAAAAAAAAAAAAAAAAAAAGCAGCAAAGTAGTGGAACCAGACTGCTAGGTTGTAGTCTGATTTTGCCACTTGGAGTGGTATGACCTTAGGCCAGTTACTTAACCTTTCTGGGCATCATTTCCCTCTTCTATGGCATAGAGATAATGACAAACTGTCATAAAGATTAAGTGAGTTCACATGCTAATGTGCCTACAGTAGTACTTGGTACTGAGAAAGTACAAAAAAAAATTACTATTATTGTTCCGACATCTTTATTAATCCCTCAATTCATATATAAGACTAACTGGAGGGATGCCTGGGTGGTTCACAGTCAGTTAAGCATCTGCCTTCGGCTCAGGTCATGATCCCAGGGTCCTGGGATCGAGTCCCACATTGGGCTCCCTGCTCCGCTGGAGCCTGCTTCTCCCTGTGCCTCTGCCTGCCGCTCCCCAGCTTGTGCTCTTTCTCTCTCTGACAAATAAATAAATACAATCTTAAAACAACAATAACAACAACACAAAAACCTAACGAACACAGAAGCTAGTTAGTGACCTCCTGGCTCCTGCTTACAATTTTCTAATGCACACAACTCAAATTCTTGCTATCTCTTTTCATAATCTCATGTAATCCCCACAACCTTGTGAGGTAGAAATAATTTGCACTGTTACAAATTCCTACGGTGCTGCTCGAACAAGCTCTGTTCTTGTAGTCTAGAAGCTGTAGTCTAGAATGCCCTATAAGATTAGCTTGGTATTTTAATGACCCTCTGGCAGGGAGAAAGGCAACTGAACGGGATGACTCAGTTACAAGTTTTATATTGAAAAAGCACATTTTCTTCTTGGAGTTTAGAGTTTTTAGTAACCAGCTCTATAAAAGCAAAGTAATCAGCCCATGCTTGGTAGAACTAAAAAATAACAGATGTAACAGAGATGTATTTAAATTGTGATGAAAAAATTAGACTGCACATATGGAATTTGTTTGAATTACCTCAGCTTTAGAGAGTTGCCTGTCATTGTCCGTGTCTATCTGTTTAAATGTTTCAATGCTTCGTGGTCCTTTGGTCACAGCATAAAGTTCAATCTCAAAAATCAATGTTGCATCAGGTGGAATCTTGCCTTCTGCTAAAGGTATAATTTTTAACAGTTTAACTTACATGAAGATAGTGTTCAAATATTTATTCACAAATAGCCATTATAGCATTATGATTAGATTATTTCATATTTGTAAAAACCACTTACTAAACACTTTTAAGAAAATTTTTTCCACATTTTTAAACCAAATCAGTTTTAAGGACCTAGTGCGCCATTATTTCCTGATTGAATTAAAATAACGACAACTGGTGTAATTTTTATTAATATACCCCATCATTATATAGGAGAGAGCTACTGCAGAGAAGAAATGCATGGGCAGAAAAATGTCAAAGTGTTAATGTGTAATCTTTTAAAAAATGATATTCTATAGTTATTTGGAAGTATAAATAAAACATACGCTTCAATATAATCATCTTTCCAATCCTTTATAGACATTACAAAATAAGTACAATGAGAAAATAACACCGTAACAATTTTATGAAATCTCTAATAACAATAAAAAAGTTAAGTATTAAGTTGAATAGTCCTCTTGAATAAAGTTAACCTATTCACTCACTTGTGATGTCACAGATGATCTTAGCAAGCTATGGGCTATTTCAGATGACCATTTCATAAAAATAACCTACAGAAATGACGTGCTAAGAGGCAGGGGTTGGCTTGTGTCACCAGTATTGCCTAGATACTCATGATAGGCACTCAAATATTTGTTGAATGAATGCCCCTATGGTTTATTTTTAAAAAGCCTGTTTGTTCTCTGAAGGAAATAGTAATTTCTTTAATGAAACAGTGGAGAATTCTTGCTGAAGTATTTATATAACCCAAAGAGAAAAGAGCTTGAAAGTTATAGCCAAAAGGAGAACTGGATCAGTTATCTCCAAAGCCAGGACATAGAAAAATCTACTCATGCATTCTATGACTAATGAAGTTGTAAGCAATGTAACCATCTATCACCTGACTTCAGAGTAAAAAGTGGTAGAGATTAATTCAATGATAATTTTTATAAAATCCATTCTTATTCTGTCCAGTTACAATCTCCTTACAACATGGAAACAACTAATGATAATAAAGACAACCTCAAAACACAAATTCAAATTTCTTAAGAAAAAATATTACAATTACCTATGAACTTTCTGAATAATTCTGTAAATACAGAAAATATTGCCAATTAGGTTTTGTCTTACAAAGATATTAGAGCATAAAAAGGAGAAAAAAGTGAATTTGCATAGAATTACTTGTATTTAGAGAAGCAGATCAAAGACGTAGGAGTTAATGTAAGGAATCTGTACGTACCACGTGTACTGTTAATTAAAGCACTGAAAAGTCATGCATTTCAAGACATGCAGGGTGCTCTGTCACACGAAGCAAGGATATTGCACAGAGAAAGCCTTCTTCAAGTGCTACCTAAAATAAAGTTATAGCTGATGTTAGGGCTCGATAACAACTCATTTAAAAGAGCTTATTTGACAGGACTCCTAGGTGGCTCAGTCAGTTGAGTGTCTGCCTTCAGCTCAGGTCATGATCCCAGGGTCTTGGGATCGAGTCCTGCATCGGACTCCCCGCTCAGCTGCTCCCCCTGCTTGTGCTCTCTCTCTCTGACAAATAAATAAATAAAACACTTTTAAAAAAAGAGCTTATTTGACAAGAAGTGGTTTGTTAGGCAGTTACAAAAGGTCTCCACTGCAATTTTTATGTAATCTAATCTTACCTATTGTAATGCAGGTAAGCCAGCAATTAAGTATGTTCCAAAGAACATACTTTTGCTGGGCCACAGTTTCCTTAAAACAAAAGTGCTGGTGGTGTTACTAATGAGATTCATCGTTTTTAGGTTTATTGGGGACACCTCAAATTGAATGTGAACTAACTTCTTCAAAGTTAAACTTGTACCTCTCTGCAGCAAGGGTCTGGATTCTTAATAGCTTAGGCAGCCTGGGTAGTCATTCATAGCTAAGCATAACCTAGTTTACAAAAAGGAAACTAAGTGGTCATTTGCTATAGGGGAAGGGGGCCCAATAGGATGGATGAGTGCCTCTTGGTGCGGGATATGGTTACAATGAGATTGAAGAGTCTAAAAGGCAAACTTTGCCTGTCTCATCTTGGCTAGAATCGGCCTCAACATATGACAATATTTTTGGGCAAGTACTACATTCAATTAAATTTATCTTCAATTTTTTTTCTCTCCCAGATTCCTCTACAACTAAAAATAGGATATACAAATTACGTACGGTTCCATGGGAGCTATTTTGATGGGACCAAATGATTGGCCAAGAGCATTGAGAATGAAGCTGTAGTTACCTGAAACTGTCTCTTTAGGAGTTTTCAGTCTGATTGGGTTTGCCTTGTGCCACTAACCTCCCTGCAATCCAATTTGGGGCAGTGATCCTCTGCTCTTGCTGGAAAGAAAAGGTGAGGGAATCGCTACTATTAATGAGTTAATAACACAGCCTCAAAGAGATAGGTATGCCATTCAACGAAATATTTGGGAGTAATGACAAGATTTAGAAAAATAATCTTTAGTGACTTTAATTACATACTAAATATTTCAAACAGGTGGAGTTAGCAAGGATTCTAAATAGTATGAGGAGGGAATGATTATAGTCTTTACACAGCAAAAGAGAGCAAGGATCTAATTGAGAATGCAAAGTAAAAACCATCCCTCTGCCAGGCTGACCATTTTCCCCCTTTTAAAAACTTTCCCTCTTTATTCAGCTCCACTTTTAACTTTGGCAATTTAAAAAATTTTTGATTTTAGAAAAATTGATACATGCCCATGGCAAAAAAATTAAACAGTACAAAATATTAGAGAGTAAGAAGAAATCTCCTTACACTTGACCCTCAGGTTTCCTTCTCGGAGCACATAATGTCATCAGATGACTGTGTATCCTTCCACGTATAATCTGTGTAGATTCATGATGCATGAACCCCTCATAGGTAAGATCTCTGAGGAGAGGAAATTGTTTCTTCTTTGTACATTGGCTTTATGCTCGATGCCTGGAACAGGGCCTGGCATTGATGCTCAATAAATCTTCCTTGCATGAATATTCTATCCCACTTTCTTTATTTTATTTTAATTTTTTAAAAGACTTTATTTATTTATTTGAGAGAGAGAGAGCAGGAGCAGGAGCCGGGGAGGAGGGGGTGGGGAAGAGGGAGAGGCAGAAGCAGACTCCCTGATGAGCAGAGAGCCCGATGAGGGGCTTGATCTCAGGACCCCAGGATTATGACCTGAGCCGAAGGCCGAGGTTTAATCAACTGAGCCACCCAGGCACCCCATCTCACTTTATTTTTAGCATATTAATACATATGGCTCTATGGCATTCTTTTTATTGGTTGCACCATAATCCATTGTATAGATATACCATATTTAACTAATTCCCTATCGATGGATACTCAGGTGGTTTCCATTTTTTTCTACAAAATAAAAATCTGTAATGAATATTCTTTTATATATACCTCTGTGTACATTCCTGTAAATGGAACTATGGGGTCAGAGGGTATGTGCTTTTAAATCTTGATAGAAATTGCTAGAAAGGTCGAGTGACTTACATTCCCAACAATAATGCATGAGAATGCTGGTTTTCTATACCTGTGCCAACTTTCATGCCTTTGATAATCTGATGAGTGAAAATGGTGTCTCATTTTGTTTTAATATCCCTTTCTTTAAATTAATGAAACTAAGTATTCCCATAGATTTAAAGGCCATTTGTATTTTCTTTGTTAGTGGGCTGCTTGCCTATTTCTAGGGCTAGGTTCATTTTTATTATTGATTAGTAAGAGTCTTCATGGTAGCTGCAAAAATTTTCCCCATTTATCTGGTTTACCTGGGTTCTCAGATCTCACAGTAGGATTTTAAAAATAGGTAAGATATTGAAAGAAGCAGTTCATTTCTTCCACATTTCAAGGCTGCTCCTGAATTTGGGTAATAGTGACTGACAGCTTTTTATATTCAGATGCTCTTTTTACTACGTTCCAGTGCTATCCTTTTACTTTAAGATCATGTTGCAGTTTCCCGAGTTTTATGAATTTGACTTTGGTACTGCTTACCGAGGGTATTTGCTATAGACATTTATGTCATAATTAATAAAATAACATGTACTAAAGTAAAAATGACTAAGGTAGAGCTTATAGAATATACAGGATCTTTATGAGTACTGCCAATACGTGAGGGAAAGAACCTCTGGCCAGAGAGATGTCTTCCAATGATGTCTTATTTTCTTTATATGTAAAAAGTGGGGACACAAAGCTGGATTGGACTAGATACAACTAATTTATTGGACCTTATGATTCTGTAACTATTTCCTCTGTGTTTTTTTATTTTACTTGGTTTTTTTTAGTGATTCAAAAATTTTTAATTGTGGGAAATACATGTAACATAAAATTTACCACTCTAACCATTTTAACTGTATAGTTCAATACAATTAAATATATTCACATTGCTGTGCAACCAGTCTCCAGAACTATTTCATCCTGGGAGAGTTGAAATTCTATACCCATTAAACCAATTCTACCTATTCCACCCTCTCCCCAGCACCTTGGCAACCAGTTTTCTTTGAATTTGACTGTTCCACATACCTCATACAAGTGAAATCATACAGCGTTTTTGTGTGATTGGCTTATTTCACTTAGTGTAATGTACTCAAGGTTCATCCATGTTGCAGCATGTAGAATAATTTCTTTCCTTTTTAAGGCTGAACAATATTCTATTGTATGTGTACACATGTTGTTTATCCACTCATCTGTCAATGGACACTTGGGTTATTTCCACTTTTTGGCCATTATGAATGGTGCTGCTATGAACATGAGTATACAAATATCTCGTTGAGATCCTGCTCTCAATTCTTATGGATATACACCCAAAGCTGTGATTTATTTTTCAATATAACTTAGAGATATAATACTAAAACACCTTACCATAGCCTTCCTTTCCATATGCAAATGAAGGAGGTATAATCACTTTCCGCTTCTCTCCAGGGCACATATCCATCATCGCAATGTCTAGGCCTTTTATAACTTGTCCAACACCAAGAACAAACCACTTGGGGTGGCCTTCATTTTGTGTCCGGCTACAATATAAAACAACACTTAGGTAAGCTGATTTTAAGAAAAATGAAATCAAACTTTAAAATACACCTGGACACGATGCCTGGATGGCTCAGTCAGTTAAGCATTTGCCTTCGGCTCAGGTCATGATCCCACGTTACAGGAATTGAGTCTGGCATTGGACTCCTTGCTCAGCTGGGAGCCTGCTTCTTCCTCTGCCTGCTGCTCCTCCTGCTTGTGCTCTCTATCTCTCTCTATGACAAATAAATAAAAAATCTTAAAAAAAATAAAATACACCTGGACATGAGGTTATAATTTAAAATTGGAGTCCTCTCTCTTTTCCCATATTAGTATTCATTCTGAACCCCCTGGTGGGTTGTTTGGCTCAAACTTCTTTCATAATAGCCAGAAAGAAGTCTGATTTGCCTAAAGCTAGTCATTAGGAGTCATGTCATTATCTTTTTTTATTGCCATCTTGCAAAAACTATTCAATAGTTACCTTTTTAATGGGTCTCCGGCCTCTAAGTAGCTTCATGGTCTATCCAAAAACTCATTTAACCTTTCTGAGTTTGTTCTAAAAAATGATGGTGCAGGTTTAGCCTCAAAAAGTCATTTGAACAATAATTAAAATTTGTATCTTTTCTTATTAAATTTATGTATTTTCTTCCAAATGGAAAGAACTAATTTTACCCAATCCTACCTTTATAGGGTAATAGCACAGATTAAGAAAAGCCATTCTTCCTCTGAGTAATAAACGATCAATTAAATCAGAGCAGACAGTGGTGAGATGAGGGGGCAGATGGGAGAACATAGGGCCCAGAAGACGCCAGGGAAAGATACTGTTGTGGTTTTTGGATACAGTTGAAAAGTGGCCCTCAGTCTGTAAATATCATGCTTCTGGAGGCCAGATAAAATCTCTTAAACTACCCTAGCTAATCCTCTGTAAAGAGACTCCAACAAACAGAAAAAAAAAAAAAAAATGGTGAGAACATCCTTACAGACAGTACCATCACTTACCCTTGTATAGATCCCAAGAGTGGTGGCAGTGGTCCGGGTGCCTGTGTATGTAGTGTATTTCTGATAATCTCTTGTTTAATAATTTAAAAAGTAATAGTTCACCAGGGAACTACTGAATTTCAGTAGGAATTTCCCCCCCTAGGAATAAAAGGCTCAGCTCTTACTGTTAAATAACAAGAACAAACCAATCAACCAACCACTTAGTTTCTGGTTGATAGAGGGAGCCTAGATTTCATGCATCAACTGGATGCCGGAGCAGTTCATAGCATTTCCTACCTGCAGTAGAATTTCGAACCATCTTTAGCCAAGTAGCCGTCGTAATGGGCATTTAGCAGGTCTCCCTTCTTGCTCGTCTTAGAACAGTTTTCTGGACGATGCAAAACTTCGATTTTCACTTCTTCTATGCTCTCCTCTTCCTTTTGTCCCAGAGCAGTAAAAATGCCCGATACATAAAAGAAAACGATTAATCTTAATAAGAACTGCATGGTTCCTGAAGTTGGCCTCAGATGACCACGGCGTTCCTTCACGCGTGTCACTTGTGCCCCCGCGCTGCGAAAGCTGCTGAGTTCCGACGCGTGGCAGGCATTGTTCTACGTCACAAAAGGCCCGGGGCGGGGCGGCCCATGGCCCCGCCCTCTTGGGTTTCGCGCTCAGCCACAGAATTTTCGTCTCTCGTCTTGGGTTCTGCCCCTCTGGTACCCGGCGCTTTGGATGGCTGTCATCAGTGGTTAAGGCAGTACTGAACACAGCACCGCTTCTCGTTAAATCCGTACATTTTACAGAAGGTTTCCTCAGGGTTCGCTGGAAATGATCGCGTTTCCTAAAATGAAACCCGCAAAAGAAATCTCCTGGGAGTGGGATGTTGTAGTCAGAGAATACGGCTGTCATTTCTGGGCGTAAAAGGTTTCTCCTCAGACCTCTAGGGCACTGGCGGGCATCGAGGGAGGCATTCTGCTTCTGGCGTGTCCTTGAAACACCGTCTCGGGGTAGAGTCCCGCATTAAGAGGTTCCAGGCTAAGCCACACACAATCTGACGGCCACCTGGTTGCGAGTAAACAGAAGGGCTGCTGCTCCTCACCCCCTTAAAGGCGATTCCCACCAGCCAACTCGAGCGATTTGGGACCTGCTGCTGGTGTGTGTTGCTCTCTCCTCGCCCCTCGGGGCCGCTCTCGATCTGAGGGCCCATGGGAGTTGGGGGAAAACCTGACGGTGTCCCTTCTCTTACCAACTCTGCGAGACGGGGAGATTGGTAACCATCCGCTGTGCACAGATGGGAAAATGAATTTATTTGAGTATTGGGGCCTTTTGTTCCAGTCTCCCAGCCAATACGCAGCAGGGATTTGACCAAGTGTCACACAAAACCAGCCTTTGCCCCATCCAACATTTTGGGTTGAAGTTGAAAAACTTTCAAACATACAGAAAAATTGAATTTTATTTACCCCATCACCGCGGCCTTCAACCATCACTTGGATTCTATCATTAACACGTAACTATATTTGACTTATTACTCAACCACCTACCCATCTCTCTACCCATTCACCAGTTCGCCTGATTTCCAAGTGAATATCCAAAGACTTTTTACCCAAATCAGAAAAGCTTCAGCGCAGGCCTGGATTTGATTCTGGAAACAGTTCGTTCTTCCTAGTCTACCTCGGCTATGCTAAGCAAAACCGCAGCACTGAGCCTGCTTTGCTTAAAGCCTGCAGCATTTCATAAATCTGAATTATTGTCATTATGTAAGATGACCATTTCCAAACAGGATTTCTTAAAATCATAAAAGCTAGGGGAAAGCCCTTATTTCTAGAATAAAATAAATCTCAAAGTTTGGTTCCATGTTTTATATTGTAAATGAAGTAGTGGCTATCTAAGGTTGATTGTCAGCGTGGTGACTGTTCTTGGGGTCCCTCGCGGTTCCCTGCTGGAGGACTCTCAGAGGCACACTGAGAGATACCTTCCTCAGAGATAATTTCTTGCGCCCCTTGAATGTGGGGAGGGTACGAGGGAAACAGAAATGGGTAGTCTTTTACGTTCTTGAAACAACCACCGGGAGGACCTGAGGCTTAGCAATAGGAAAACCTGAGCGGCCCACGTCTCCCGCGGGACGAGTGCGCGAGCAGCTAGTCCTCGGGGCTGCGGGGGGCTGAGGGCGCCGCTGGGTCCGAGTCCGCAGGCCCGGGCTCGGAGGCTTAAACCCCACGGCGTGGTAGGTCCGGGCCTCTCCGGGGCTGGGGGAGAAGTGTGGGGAGCCCCGGGACCGCCGGCCGAGGGCCTGAAGGAGGGTGAGGAGGAGTCTGGTAGCCTGGCTGGGAGGCCAAGGGTGCGCGGCGCCCGCCAGCCCCCTCCCGCAGCCTCTAGCACCGCGGCTGGGCGGCAGGCCGCGCCCGCTCCTTCAGCCCCGCCGCCGGGGAGGGGTTTCCCGGGACGAGCCGGCCCCTTTCATCCAGGAAGTGAAAGCGACGTCGGGGTCAATGAAAACAAACGGGGAGCCCGGGGGAAAGGAAGGCGGGCGAGGAGGAGGGAGCGCCGGGACGCGGGAGGGAACAGCTGTGTGGGTGAAAGCGCGAGCCGAAGGCCGGTTGCGGTCGTGATTTTGTCGCCGCCGCCGCCGAGGCTCGCCCGGGGATGTCTGAGACCACGCCTGACGGCCCCCGAGCTCCACGCGGCGGCCGCCGCCCCGGCCTCTAAGGGCCGCCACGTCCCGGCGGCGCGCGCGCGGGCTGAGGGCGGCTAGGTGCCGGCGGGGTTGCCCGGGGAGTGCCCGGGCGGGCCGGGAGGGGCTGCCCAGGCTCCGCGCCTACCCAGCACCGCGGCCGGCGCCCGGCCAGGAGGATGCGCGACGCCGGGCTCTGAAGCATGGAGGGGGTTCTGTACAAGTGGACCAACTATCTCACAGGTCAGAGGGCTCGGGTACCCCGGGGGGCGGCGGGAAGAGGCCGGGGGCCTTGGGCGGGTTTATGTGGGGGCCTGCGGAAAAGGAGGGTCAGGGGCCCCTCCCTTTGCCTGGCTTGTAGTGACCCTCACAGAGAACGGGTTCCATTTGCTTCCCGGGCTTAATCCCTCGCTCTGTCCCCTGTTAGAACTGGCCTCTGCAGGGGACGGTTCGAGACTGCGCACCTTCCTAAGGGTGGGCAGTGCGCCTGATCACTTCTTTCCCGGTGTAATAATACTTAACTTCCTCCTGTGGCTTCCGTAACAATTTCCAGTCACTCTGCGTGTGTTGTTGCAATCTCCATCCTTACTCACACTTGATTCGGCATTTTGTTAATAACTGAGTTCTCAGGGTATAGGACTAGAATGGATCCTGTAGGATCAAGATTCAGTTTTAAGAAATCTTGTCTATATTTTTCACATTTATAGGAAATTTTAGCTCGGTTTATTTTAAAAGTTCTCTTGTTTAAGTGGTTAAATTGTCCCCAGATAACGTTCTCTTAAGAGTTGGTTGTCAGTGAGCTATCTTTATGTTTTGGAATTAAGGTAAGGGTGAGAAATAGCGGCAATACACAGAAGTGGAACAGTCAGTGTCATGTCACCCATGAAGTGGGTTGGAAGGAAAAACTCCGAAGAATTTGTGTTTCTTTAGAAATGAGAGGCCAGCCAGGAAGGGTCTTTTTCCATGAACCCAACAGCCTGGTTCATTAAAAGATCCTTAATTCAGAGTTGTAGGCCCATCTCTGCCATCAACCAACAGTAAGGACAAGTCACTTAACCCTCTTAAGATCTCAGTTTGTGAAATATAGGATGATCAGTTAGCGTATCTTGAAAGGTGTCTTCCAACTCCAGAATTCTATGATCTCACCACATTAGAGGAAAGGAAATAGGTTTAAAGTAAGATTAAGTAGCAAATAAATTTCTTGTTTCAGTATAATAGGCATCTTGACTTGCTATCCACTTACTTACTCTGCTCAAAGTATTGAACCTCTTGGTAACTGAACTGCATGGTACACTCCATTTGTGTCCACCCTGACCTTGTGCAAAATCTGCACATAAACACTTTAAGGCATAATCATTGAGCTATGGTTGCCCCTTCCTCCCTTCCTTCCTTCCTTCCTCCCTCCCTCCCTCCCTTCCTTCCTCTCCTTCCTCTCCTTTTCTTTTTCCCTCTTTCTTTCTTTCCGATTAATTGGAATGCTAAAGCCTGATTTTATAGCAGCAAATGATTTAACATTTTTGATACATGCATGTTTTATTTTGCTCACACTAAAATGTCAAACATTTTGTTTCTATAAATAACATGTTTTAGCAGGAAACTTTTAAAAAACGAGGTAAATATTTTTTCCTAAGCATTCTCGTTTGGGCCGTTGTGAGAACAGTTAAGCTGTTTAGTTGAGATACGGTATTAACTTTAAAGACAGTGGTTTCTGTGCTTTGAAATGCAAATGATCATCTCATTGCAAACTCTCATAAGCAATGGTGTCAACAGTGTCTTGGGAGGAACCACTTATGCCTAGCCTAGAGCAATGGGTAATTACTGAGATGACTCATAATTTATTCCTGTAGTGGAATGTGGTCTTGGTGGCCATCTTTCTCATCTAGGGCACTGAGCCCCAGCTGGTTGAGCTTTTAACCACATGTGCTTAAGCTTTTAGTCTTTGCAGAGCATTTAAGCAACTTGCTAGTATGCATTGTAGAAGCTTGCTGAAATGAAATCTTTTGTTTGGAAGAATTCCACTTTAAAAATATAAATTTGACTCAGTGGCATACTGATTATTAATTTTAGTTCATCTTAGGTCAGAAGAATGAGCAGCTGTTCGTACTGAATGATTTTGAAGGAATCTTTCAGTTTCATGACAGTGTTCTTTGAGACTCCTTTGTAGAGATTAAGGATTTCAGTAACATTTGGTAGTTGAAATAAAAAGGAAGTTTTGTGTTTTTTTTTTTTTTTAAACAACGCCTATGAATCTTTTTCACAAAGATCTAGTCCTCTGTTGTATAAATGTGTGAATCAATTAGATTGTTTTAAATATTTCTTCAAAAAGGTGTGTAGAGATAACAGTCTTAATTATTTTAATATATTTAACTTTGGTCACCTTTCAAATTACTACAAATTCTACATGAGTCATTTTGCTTATTATTTGTTTTAAAGAGATATTGAATCACAATAATGCAGGCTTACAAAGTCACAATTTGTCTTATAGGCACACCGGACCTGAAGTGGAGTGTACTTTTACCACCTTGCTTATAATTTGTTTGCCTCGGTGAATTAGTGTTTGGAAAGATAATGGTTTCCTCATTTCTGTGCATGCTCAATATACAATATACTCTCATGGAATATACTGCATATCTTTACTCGCATGGATAACGTGCAATATCCCACTTTTTTGGCGTTTAATCACTCATTTAATCACTTGAGAAATACATTTTTTTTTTATCACCTGTTATGTGCCAGGCACCATTCTAGATGCTGGGAATGCAGTGACAAGCAAGATAAAGTTCATGTACCAGAAGAACTTACCTTTTGATTTGTTAGGATAGGCCTCATTAAAGGTTATAGTGTTTCATAATAAGAATTTTCCAAGTGTTTGAAAAGTTTTTAATTATTTTGGATATCCATCTTTCTGAACTGTATTATGACATTCCCTCTTGTGAAATTTAACCTCTTTATGATGTCATTTCAAAAGTGTTACAGGAAAAGCTATTTGGGGGGATAAGTCCTGGGTCTTTATCAGGAGGTAAGAATGAATCTCCCTGAAAACTATTTGATACTATTCGGCCCTGGAAAAACTGAATTGATTAAGCATATAGCAGGCTATGTCTAATGTAACCAGGCTGAATTGTGATTTAATAGTTACAGAAAGAACAAGGATAGTCACACTGCCTTCAGTGAGGCACTGTGCTCATGGTCACTGTGTTATTAATCAGTGAACTGTTGTAAATTAGTAGCATGCTTGATAAGATTTTAGGGAACACTGAGTTTGGCTTGCAAGAGTGGCAGTTGAACTCTGAGGAAAGCCATCAACCTCATCCTCAGCTTTGCTGTAGAGCCAAGTCTAGGACGGTTGTGTGATCTAGTCACTGAGTAAACGCAAATGAAATGAATGATTGCAGTTTCTAGCTTTTCTGCCTGAGCTGTGCAGTAGCCGGGCAAGGAGAGAGGGAGTGTGGGGAATCCATGCTCCCACCACAGACTATGCAGCTTCTGTGGAAGAGATTAGAATTCATTTAGCACTCACTTGTGCAAGGGAGTTTGCTTAGGCAAAATGTGAAAGAGGGGAAGGTCACATTGCAGAATTAAAGGTCTGGGTGGCACCTGAGAGGTCCTCTTGTTCAATCCAATCATTATGGAGACTGAGAATTTTTTTATATATATCGAAATGAAAAGATTTGTTTCAGTTTATCTAACTAAAGAGTGAGAATAGAGCTGGGGCTAGAATCTGTGTTTCTGTTGCTTTTTCAATTGCATTGAAACCCAACTCTCTTCCCTTCAGGAAAGGGGGAAGCCATGTTTTACCTTGTGTAGGGTTATTATTGAGGATGGGTCTCATGGGTTGTTAATGAGAAGGTTGTGAGCCAGAATAAAGGTATTACTCCCTATATCTATGCTGATCGACAGATTTCTGCAGAAGGCTCTCCCAACAAGGTGGGACTGAGGCAAGAGCATTTTGGGTAAGCCTTGGCCATTAAAAATTGTATTGTCAGAATGTTACTTCAGACCCAGAAAACATGGATGGCAAATTTTGAAATCATAGTTTTCTATGTGAATTAAAGTAATTTCTTATTAATCTTTTGTTATTTATAATCTTTGTAGGTTGGCAGCCTCGTTGGTTTGTTCTAGATAATGGAATCCTGTCCTACTATGATTCACAAGATGATGTTTGCAAAGGGAGCAAAGGAAGTATAAAGATGGCAGTTTGTGAAATTAAAGGTAAGTGAATATGTGAAATTAGAGAAATTTGAAGTTAGGCAAGTAAAGCGTTCTTCACTGCAATCTAAAAAGAGGGGAAAAAAGTATTTCTAGTCCGATAGGGCTCTTCTAATATATTTCCTTAGCAATTACGAGTGGCACTTAGCATTGTTAAGCACAGTTTTTTGCATTTCTCCTTTTATACGTGTACTTTGAGTTGAAATTCAAAAATCTTATAGTGTTAGTCTTCCAATTTGGACCTGAAAAATAATCTCTTGAGGATGCTACTTCAGTGTCCACATTGAGTCCACAGGTGTTCTCTTTCATTCTCATGGTAAAGGTATTGTGAGATGAGAAGCTGAGCTTTACAAATGATGAGGCAGGGGTGCCTGGCTGGCTTAGTCAGTAGAGCGTGCAACTCTTGGTCTTGGGTTCATGAGTTCAAGCCTCACGTTGGGCATAGAGCTTATTAAAAAAAAAAAAAAGCTGAAGATAATGAGGCAAGCTCTGTAAGGTTTTTGATAAAACATGAAGTCAGAGTCATAAACTCTAGTTCTTTGCTGAATCAGAGATAAGCTCTTCTGGGTGATAGAGATATTTTCCTTTTCTCCCAAAAGAGAAGAAATAAAGCAATAGGTCATGCTGTAATTTTCATGGTGGAAAGTTTCATGGACCATTGATTCATTTGTATGTGAGGTTGGGTTGTGTGGGGTGGAGGTAGGTAGGAGAGATCAGATAAAATGATAACAAAAAGTACTGAATTCTTCAAGGTATTGAAGGAAAAACTAAAGTACTGGAGGAGTGAATATCAAACACCTACAGGCTTTTTTAATTTTTCTTCTGTAGCTTGAATACTTGTCTTTCCTGAAGGGTACTTTCTTTGACACAGTGAGCTCTTGGTCATAGCTATCAAACGCTTCAGAGTAATCTTACTGCTCTGTGCATTTTCTTATTCAGATTAAACCAAAGCACCAGCTAATGTGTTATGTTACATTTTCCAGGGCTGGATTGCTAAATTTGTGTGGTTTCATGGTGGTTCTTAGTATGATTTAGCCATGGAGACAAAGTAGAAGTTTTGCTTGCTACACATCTGATTCTTCACATTCATTTAAGACTTCTTACCACTAGGGCTCTTTCCACAGCAGTGATTCATAACTTGGGGTAGATCAGTGTCATCCAGAGAGCTTTCTCCATAATGCACGTCTGCCAAGTGATTGTAACACGCTCCCGTTAGTTGAGAATTACTACTATTCTAATGGAAGGAAGTCATAGCTATCTAAGTTACAGAAACACTTCAGTCTAGTGTATTGTTACTGCGTCTTCTCTGAAATATTTGCAGTATGATTTTGTTGTTTATTTTTAACAAACATACTGAAATGGATACCAGTAAGTGTTGGCCTTCCAGCTACTCATTTTTGATGTACTTATTTTTAATTGCACCATCATCACCTGTAACACTTTAGAACTCCTCTTTTAGAATTGCCATCTGGGGGCCCCTGGGTGGCTCAGTCGGTTAAGCTGCTGCCTTTGGCTCGGGTCGTGATCTCAGGGTCCTGGTATCGAGCCCTGCGTCAGTCTCCTGCTTGGCATGGAGTCTGCTTCCTCCTCCACTGTGCATGTGTACTCTCTCTTTCTCTCTTTCTCAGGTGAATAAATAAAATCTTCAAAAATAAAAAAGAATTGCCTTATGAACCAGTTTATAAATCGCACAAGAAAAATACATTCAAAGCATGAGTTTTTTTTTTTAAAGGATGGTTTAATCTCATTTTATTCCCCAGATTTGATTCCAAATGATACTTGGTAAAAGTCAGAAATCAAACTACCAAGTTCAAAGATTCTCCACCCTTGAGGATATTTAAAAGACTCAGTGGCAGAATCCTAAGGCAATTCTAAAATGTTTCAAGCTATAGCAGCGTTTTTACTGTTGTTGTTTGTTTGAAGGAATCATTCTGTTCAAGAATAACATACAGAAGAGGAAACAAATCTTAAATATTCAGCTTGAAAAATATTTACAAAATGCATACATTCATGTAACCACCAATCAGATTAAGAATTCGAATATTATCAGCATCCCAGATGCTGGGATATTATCCTGTCTCCTCAGCCACTAATTCCTCTAAAAAGTAAACATTAATCTTTTATTGCCATAGATAAATATTACCTACTTTTGAACATTTTATACATGGAATAAATCAGTATTTTGTGTGTGTGTTGGCTTCTTTCACTCAACATTGTGAAGTTCATCCATGTTGTTCTGTGTAATAGTTCAGTCATTCTTATTGATTTGTAGTATTTCTGCTGTATGATTATCCCACAATTTGGCTATCCATTTTAGTATTGTTGTATATATATATTTTTTCCATTTGGGATTATAATGAGTAAAGGTGCCATAAAGATCCTTATATATTTCTTTTTTTGAACATATGTGTGCATTTCTCTTCAGTATGTATCTGAAAGTAGCATTGCTGAGGCATTGGACATATTAATACATTTAGCTTTAGCAGTATTAAAGAGAAAATTGCTCTTGATACTTGCTAGTAAGACCAACTTTATTCCAGTCTCTCTTGATAAGTATAGGGAGTACGGCAGTGGGGTTTTGTAGTAGGGGAAAGAGATTGGGCTCAACTCAGAATATGATAAGGAAAAGTGGGAATTTGTAGCCAAGGGGTCGGGGGGGGGGGGTCGGTGGATGGAAAATTACTAAGATAAAACATCAGGGAGTAGGGGGCATTCTTGCTAAACTGACCTTTAGGATTCTTGCTGAAGGCAGGCTGGGTGATCAGATATTACCTGGGGGATGTTGGCGGTAGAGGAATTTTTTCAGAGATTGGGAGTAATCAGATATTGATGGTGGAGGATTCTGGCTAAACTGACTTCGCAGAATTCCTGCTAAAATTGGACCGTGTAAGGACAGAGATGGAAGCCCAAGGCAGGCCTAGTCAAGCAGAGGGCTCAGAGGAGCTTGACTGAAGTTTGACCAAGGAGAGAATCTTTGTCGTAGATTATGCCAAACTGTTTACCAAAGTGGTTGTGCCAATTTATTCTTGAACGAGCAGAGCATGAGAGTTCCAGGTGCTTTGCATTCTTGCCAAAACTTGCATTATCAGTTTTAAGATTTTGAATATTTCTAGGGTATATACTGGTATGGTAGTTTTAACTTGTATTTCTTTAATAACTAATGATGAGTTTTTTTTTTTTTCTTTCAGATATTAATTAGCCAATTGAACATCCTCTTCTTTTGGAGTCCCTTTTCAAGTCTTTGGCCTAATTTCCACGTTGGGCTATCTTTCATGTTGATTTGTAGGAGTTCTTTATATAGTCTGAATGAGTATATTGTGTCTTCTTCCACTTCGTGGGTTGCATTTTCTTTCTGTTAAAGGTATCTTTTGATAAACAGAAGTTCTTAATTTCAATAAAGTCCAATTTTTCAGTTTTTTAAATTAGAACTTTTTATGTCCTGCTTAGTAAATCTTTTTTCTTCTTGAAGTCTTACTGTTTTACCTCGTCTAGTTAAGTCCATATTAGGTCTGTGATTGACTTAAAATTTATTTTTATATATGGTATCAACAGGGGTTAAGATTCATTTTTTCTTGTAGGGATATTCAGTTGACTGAGTATCAATTATGGAAAACAGCAGCCTTTCACCTAGTGCACCATAGGAACATCTTTGTCACGAAGTGAGTGACCGTGTACATTGGGTCTTTTTCTAGACTGTCTTTTGTTCCAAGGGCCTGCTTTTCTATCCTTGTGCCAATATCACACTGTCTTAATTTCTTTAGCTTTATACTTCTTAGTATCTGATAGTCTAAGTTTTCTGACTTTGTTCTTTTTCAGGATTGTCTTGGCTATTATTGGCCCTTTGCATTTCCTTAAGACAACTTAGAATCTGCTTGTAAATTTCCACAAGAGTCTGCTGGAATTTTGACTGGAATTATATTGAATCTATGCATCAATTTAGGGAGAATTATGTTCTCCACAATATTGAGTCTTATGACCTATTAACATGGTATATTCCTGTATTTAATTAGGTTTTTAATTTCAGTAATGTTTTACAGTTTTGCATATAGAGGTCTTGTCCATTTTATGCTAAGAACTTGATGTTTTGGGAGCCTTGTTCTTAAGTTTGTTGTCTTCTCAGGTGACTGCTCTGGAGGGGACATCTTTGATTAACACACCAATTTTGGTATGCTTAAAAAGGAGTCATCCTCGAGTGCCTGGCTGGCTAAATTGGTGGAGTGCTCGACTCTTGATCTCAGGGTTGTGAGTTCAAGACTCACATTGGACATGGATCCTACTTAAAAAAAAAAAAAAAAAAAAAAAGGAGTCCTTTTATTTTCATTTGTAGCAACAATTATTAGAAATTAGAGCTTTATTTTCTTTTGAGGTAGCTATTGGTGCTTTCACTAGTATTAACAAGTAGCCAAAAAAAAGTTACTCTTGGAGCCTGGGGATTTCAGTAGTTTTATCCGAGATTGGAAATCTTTTGCACCCATCATTGATTATTGCATGTTTATATATCTCACTATGTACATCCGAGGATGGTCTTTATAAGTAGAATAATAAGCTAGCAAAGCTTTTGTGGCACTATTTGCCATAGTACATCTGGTCAATATTTTCACTAATTGATCATATAAATTAGGGCTTCTGTCAGACTTTCAGGGCCCCTGAAAATTTGGCTCAACTCAGCTTGTCCATTCATGAATATCATTACCATGTAATACAACACGAGGCTGTATTTACGCTTATCTACTCAGGATTATGTTTATTATGTTTATTTCCTCATCTAGGCCTCTTTAGTGGAGTTTTTCCCTTAACTAAATCCTACTATTGTCAAATCCTTCTTCCTGAGGCCTTATTTCCTACCTCTTCTTACTTTCTCTCATTTTAATTACACCGGATGTCTCTGTACCAAAGAGTTTATCATTTACTTGTTTCAGTTATTTTTGGTGTGTCAGTTTTTTTCCCTGGTTAAATTGTCAGCTCTGTTAGAGCAAAGACTCCTTTCTTTCTCCTCTCCTATCTTCCCCCTTTACCAGCTCTTCTGAGCTGAGTAAATGCTTGTTGATTAAGGACAGTGTACCACAAATTTAATCTTAAAGCAAAGATTGAGGATTGGCTTGGTATAATCCTTGATTAGTTCTCTTTTGTCATAGTATCAAGGCAGGGGTGGTGTAGGAGAGGAGGAGCAGGATGTGGGGGGGAGAGGAGAAGATCTCAAATACTCATGCTTTTGGTGTGCCCTTAGTTCTGGACTGCTGTGCTAATGGAAGGTGGCCATAGGTACCCTTTATTGTGCTTCTTCTGAATGTCAGGCACTGTCCTAGGCTTGGGGGATACTAAAAAACAGACTTTGCTTTCAAAGAAATCGATAAAACATGTCTGATAAGTGGGACAGTGCCTGTGTATTTAAAGTAGTACAGGCAGCCCCCAGAGAGGGAGTTTTTAGTTTTTAGTGCTGTTTTCTCTTTCTCTTGCCACCGCCACTTCGGCCCCCCAGCCAGCGTGAGTATATGTGAGCGTGCGGTTTTGAGGGGTCGCCAGGTAGCCCTTTAGGGAGAGGCAGTGCCTGCATCCTGAAGCGCGACTTCTTGTCTTCAGTGTGTCTGAAACATCTAATACTGTGTGAGAGTGATGGATTCTCCCCAAATTGCTGAAGTTCGTGACTGTATCCCCCCGTGTTTATCATCATAGTCCATTCAGCAGACAACACAAGAATGGAATTAATCATTCCAGGCGAGCAGCATTTCTACATGAAGGCGGTGAACGCGGCGGAAAGACAGAGGTGGCTGGTTGCTCTGGGGAGCTCCAAAGCCTGTTTGACTGATACGAGGACGAAAAAAGAAAAAGGTAACTATAAATTTTTCTTTTGTGATGAGAATATTTTGTTAAACATAAATGTAAAGTGTCCTTTGCACTTTTAGTAATCTATCCTAAAGACATAATCAGAAATGTAGATAATTTACATGCATAGATACTCATCATAGTAAAAAAACTGTAAACGATGCAAAGGTTGAAATTTAGGGGAATGGTTCAGTAAACTAAAGGCTGACAATAAGTTGATACGTAGCCAGTAAAATGTTTACAAGGAATTTTAATAATGTGAGAAAATGCCCAACGTTAAATGATAATTGCAAAAAAGCGGGATTCAGAATTACATATCTAGGAGTGCCTGGGTGGCTCAGTCCGGTAAGTGTCTACCTTCGGCTCAGGTTATGATCCCAGGGTCCTGGGATCGAGCCCTGTGTTGGGCTCCCTGCTCAGCCTGGGAGCCTGCTTCTCCCTCTCCCTCTGCCTGCCACTCCCCCTGCTTGTGCTCTCTCTCTGTCTCTCTCTCTCTGTCCAATAAATAAGTAAAATTAAAACAAAACAAAACAAAATTACAAATCCATTCATTGATTAGCTCAGGAAAGATATGTAAAATTGGTCAAGTTGTTCCCTTTGGAAAGGTAATTTGTGGGAAGGAGACTCACTTTTCAAGCATCAGGCTCCCTGCTCAGCGGGAAGTCTGCTTCTGCCTCTCTCTCTGTCCCTCCTCCTGCTCATGCTCTCTCTCTCAAATAAATAAATAAAATCTTTAAAAAATATATATATTTTGGTAGTGAGTTTGCAGTTGTTTGATTTTTCTTTTCTATATTTTTTGGTTTTCCAAAATTTTTCATTGAGAATATATTTCTTTTATAATTAAAAAATAGTAGAAGTTAGTTAGATTACTGAAAACACTAAATTATGGGTATTGAAAAATGAAGGCCCAGAATTGAATTTATAATAATTTAAAAATATATGAAAGAACATCATGGGTAGAGTATGGCTAAAGGTAGGATAAGAAGGAATGGAAATTCACAATAGCCGAAAGGTGGAAATAACCCAAATGTCCATAGACAAAGAGATAAACAAAATGTGTATACATACAATGGAATATTATTCAACCTTTAAAAGGAAGGAAATCCAGACACATGCTACAACATGGGTGAATCTAGAAAGGTAAGTGAAATAAGCCAGTCACAAAAGGACAAATATTCTATGTTTGCACATACTGGGGTACCTAGAGTAGTCACATTTATAGAGACAGAAGGTAGAATAATGGTTGACAGGGGCTAGGCGGCAGGGGAGATGGGGCTATATTGTTGAATTTCAGTTGGGGAAGATGAAGAAATTCTGGAGACTAATGGTTGTAGGACATTGTGAATGTACTTAATGTCACTGCGCTATATACTTAAAATGGCTAAAACGGTAAATTTCATTATATGTATTGTACTACAATTAAAAAAAAAAAAGAAGGAATGGACTTACATTTGAGTAGAAACTAATTTAGGGTAGGTCAAATGGGCAGATAGAGCTGGTTTGGCCCACTGTGGCCAGAGTGGCTTCGTGGCTAGTATCACAAAAGCTGTGCCACTGATTCAGGGAACATGGAGAAATACCAGGATTTACTACGTGTATTTTCCCCTGCTTCCTCTGCTGTTTACACTGCTAGTTGAGAAGGTGTTGGTAAGTGAATGGCTGAGATTATGGCTGGTTATTTACTGTGTCTGGACATATTAAAGAAAAGAAAGTAAGCTCTTAATTCTGAAAACAATATAATGTGAAGGCAAAATGATGAAAGGAACAGAAGAAAATAAGATGTTTATGTAGTAGTTTTAACTACATAAAAATTAAAAACTTCTATAGGTCAAAATGCACAATAAAGAAAACTGAAAGAGAACAGATAAATCTGGAAAAGTGCTTTCAGTATCTAAGACAGGGGAAAGATTGCTCTCTTTAATGTGTAAGAACTTTTATAAATTATTAATTTGTATATTATTAAGAGAAAAACCGAACATCAGAACTGGAGAAATATGTAAAGGTTAGAAAAGACAATTTACGAAAGAAAAAATATAAGTACTTTTTAAATGAAAGATGAGTAATGGAATGGGAATATCCTGTATAAAACATCCAGTGGTTGGGGCTCCTGGGTGGCTCAGTGAGTTCAGTGACCAGTTCTCAAAGGATATAAAAACAATCTAACTGAATGTTTATATATGTTCTTTTCAGAAATAAGTGAAACCAGTGAATCTCTGAAAACCAAAATGTCCGAACTTCGCCTCTACTGTGATCTCCTAATGCAGCAAGTACATACTATCCAAGAATTTGTTCACCATGATGAGAATCCTTCATCTCCCAGCATAGAGGTATATACAAAGATGATGCCTTCATGTCTGGTTATGCTTTTTTTTTTTTTTGAAAGATTTTATTTACTTATTTGACAGAGAGAGACAGCCAGGGAGAGAGGGAACACAAGCAGGGGGAGGAGAGGAAGAAGCAGGCTCCCAGCGGAGGAGCCTGATGCGGGCTCAATCCCGGAACGCTGGGATCACGCCCTGAGCCGAAGGCAGACGCTTAATGACTGAGCCACCCAGGCGCCCCTGGTTATGCTTTGTAATACCCTGGTGGGTGAGCTTCTTCCCATAGGATGGCAGAGAAGCGTTTTCAAAATGAGCTATTTTTAGCTATCCTGGGCTGTCCCTACTACAGACTCTGGATATCTGTAAGATCTTCTAGATTATATCTATGCAACCAGCGAAAGTCAAGAAGCAGCACGTTTCTCTGGGGAATCAAGGCTTATCTTTGCAGCCAATGATTTGGAGTTTGGGGTGGGGAAGAGGCATTCCAGGCTTTGTTCTCTGGGCTGGAATCACTGGGCAAAGGCTGTTCTCTTTCTTTTGGTAATAAGGTTTCAGTGACTGAGAGTTGATAATTTAGCTTTATCAAAGAACTTTTTAAAAATGTCCTAGAACAGTAATGTAGGAATCAATTTTCAGATTTGTGGGGCCTGGCTATGAAATAGGTTCACACTTTCTGATAAAGGAGAATCGGTGGGCCCTACTGTTCTCTGGGTGAAAGGCCGGTATGGTTCCCAGTCTCCTTTTACCTAACTTGGGAGAAATGGGACAAGAAATCTTCCTGCCCCTCCTGTGGCCTTCTCCTGGTAGGGAGCAGTCTTCTGTGAGGTCACCTTTAGTTGCAGGCACGTTAAACCCTAGGGGTATTTACCATTCCACCACAAGCGCTCTGGAGGTCGGTGCCCTCAAATTTGCTCCAGCAGCTCAGTGACAGTGTCAAGGACCTGGGCTTGTTCTGTCCTTCCACTCTGCCATTCTTGGTGTATTTGGTTTTTCCCCTTATGCCCAAGGCTTCAGGGTGACTGCCAAGGTCACAAAGATGCAGGAGGCAGTTGGGGTAACCAGGGTGGAGAAAGAGACCTTCTCAACTTGCTGCCCCGGGCTTTTATCTGGGAACAAAGGTCTCAGCACCTCCTCAGCGGACTTCTCTCTCTCTCTCTCTCTCTCTCTCTTTTTTTTTTTGGTCTGGGTCAAAGGAAACTAAGAAATATCAGTATTTGACAGAGGGTCATGGACTAGCCAGGACTGGTTCAGACCAGTCTGTATTCATCCCCCAGGGTCAGGCCACACTGCTGTCTTAAAAAAATATCAGGGGTTGTATTCTAGCAAGGAAGAAGTGGGAGAAGGGGTTTCAGGGCAGATATGAATTGTTTCTGCCACTAAGTAATTCTCAGGGTGTTCCACTGCTGTCACCTCCTTCGGAATTCGGATACTTAGAAAATTATTGTTTAGGTTAGGTTTATCTAAGATACATTTTTGTACATAGTTTTCAATATGGTTGGTATTTGGTTTAAAGGCAAAACTCATTTTTTCTTAGACTCTAATTTCATACATTGTTTGCTTGAACAGACATTTCTTATTCATGTATTGCTTTAATTTTCTAAGGTAGTATATTTTAAGTAGATTTGCATGTAAGCTAGTAAGGTGTCTGTTGGAGATAATGTTTAGTCACTTGATTAGAATGTGGTGCATGATTCCATATAGTTGTGTGTGAGTCTGTTCAACTCAGTGTGTAATTTTTCAGAACATGAATGAAGCCTCTTCTCTGCTTAGTGCCACATGTAATACATTCATCACAACACTTGAGGAATGTGTGAAGATAGCGAATGCCAAGTTTAAACCTGAGATGTTTCAGCTGTCCCATCCGGATCCCTTGGTTTCTCCTGTGTCACCTTCTCCTGTTCAAATGGTTGGGAATTGTTTTTCTTCCAGTGATGTTGCATGTTTGTTTTTGTTTTTGTTTTTATTTTTAAGGGAGGAAACTGGCAGTGGGAGGGAAATAGTCAACAGATTGAATTTTTTTTTTTTTAGATTGTATTCATCTTTGGTGTTGGAGGCTTTCAGCTCTTTGGGCTCAGCGTGTGCCAAGGTCCTGATTGCCTCCCCTTGGAGGGCTGTGCCATTTACCCCAGTGTGCTGGGAAAATATTATAATGCTCTGTGGGTGTTGTAACACGGAAGAGGTTGGGGGCACTGCTCTCCTTGGGATAAAATTAGGGATAAGATTAAGCAAAGGGATAAAATTAAGGAAATCTTATAGGAGTTTTATGGGGTTTGAAGCAACACAATATAGGGGAAACAGTATTTTGTAGTCCGTATTTGGAATTGAGCCCTTTGAGTAGGCAAGTTACTTAATCTTTCTGGACCTCATTTTCTTCATCTGTAAAATAAAGAGTCTCCTCCACCAGCAGGTCGTTGCAAAGGGGCTGACCTCTTTAACACGGGTACTTTGTGTTAGCTTCTTTCCTCCTGATTGCCCTGGACAACAAGTACTCTTTGCTGGGGGCGATGGACTCGTTGTCCTTCCTAAGCTAATAAACTTGCTCGGGCAAGCTGTGCAGAACTAGTAGGTGAGACAGGGTTTGATGAGACTTTACATTTCTTTCATCTAAGTGTTTTCAGGGGCCCTTTTATAGAAGGAAAAATGCCACCTGGCTACTATTTTAGCAATTACTTGAAGGCTCATTTGTTAGAAGAAAGAATAGTGTACAACTTATTTCTACAACTTATTTCTTTAATCCACCCCAGCCAAATTAGCTATATGAGGTTAAGTAAAGATGACTACCTAGATTTATTTAGATCATTGTTTTCTAATCAATGTATGATGGGCTAATAATGTCCTCTGGGATAGGTGTACTATGAAAATGCGTTTTATGGGCAAATTATTTTGGGAAGTGCTAAGTTAAATGAATTGGGTTTCTCTGTCATAGGACTTCTTAGAACCTCTTTTATGCTGACATATTATGAATCTCTTAGAAGGAGAGGTGGTGTGCATTGTTTCTGAAATTTATTTGACACCCATCTTGTCTATTTTTGAATAACATCTCATAGGACAGTAGTGTTCAGTAGAACAGTTTGACAATATTGCTTTATAAAACAATTATAGATGTATTATGAACTGTGAAATAACCTATATGGTTGAACAAGAAAAGATCTTTTGAGATGGATGTATACAGAGTGTTCTATTCCGAGATCGGGCACGTTCGGGATGGTATGGCCATAGATGTCGGTTCTAGTGCTCTGTTCCTGACATTGATATATAAGGGCTACACGTTTTTTAAGGTGTCAAGTACAGACTTCACTACAAATATGACTGTATTTGACTTTATAGAATCAAATGCAATGAAACCACCTCAAAGCTGCCTTGTTTTTGTATTGAATTTCTGAGGAGAATCCTGTTACAAATGCTCTGTAGTCCAGAAAGGTCATACGTGTATTTTCTGTCTATGAAACTATAATAACTGTCTGTTTTTAAATCAGAACCTTTTATCAGTAGTGCCATTACAGAAAGTCCAATAAGCTAATCTAAAAAATATTGGTTAGAGGCTGCTTATTTTTACTTGCTTTGCCATTTTACTTCATACATCAAGCAGAACTTGTGGCTTATGATAATTAGTTCTGGAGGCACAGTGTGGAAAAAAGTTCAGACAGTCTTTGTGGGAAAATCTTTTTTTTTTTTTTAATAGTATGAGTAAATGGAAAATAAAACTGAAGGATTTGGGAATTCTAAAACTATTTAAACTGATTTTTAAGCTACTTTATGTAGTCAATCTCATTGTGTCCCTCCTAGAATAAATTTGCTTTCAATTTTATTTCAAATCATAATCAGAAATTCAAACAATCGTCATTTTGACCCACAGATTGAGTGATAATTGTAGTGGGGATGTCCTTGGGTGAGGAATCCCAAAGGACTTGATTTCTATTAAAGGAGGTGTTAATGTCCATTTGCATCTTGATGTCCATCATATTAGTGTTCCTGGACTATAAATTGGGTTGGTCATATCTGTTGTCATTTCAGCTGGGACTTCTCAGAGCAGCTGGTGGCTCCTGTTACAAATACAGTAGGCATTTACATAACACAGATGTTAGACTTGGACTTGTAAGACCCTTGAGCCCCTGCATATAAAAGCAACTGTCCTTAGTTTGTAGCATAAACTTTGCTTTTCTAGTACTTTGCTAAACGTTGAAATAATCTGTTTTAATTGGGGACCTTCTTCTATTTTTTGGGGGGAGTAGTTGGATCTTTTAAATTAAGTTTATAGTATTTGTTGTATTTATTAATGCTTTTATTTTTTTTTTTTTTATTTTTTTTTAAAGATTTTATTTATTTATTTGACAGAGATAGAGACACCCAGTGAGAGAGGGAACACAAGCAGGGGGAGGGGGAGAGGAAGAAGCAGGCTCATAGTGGAGGAGCCTGATGTGGGGCTCGGTCCCAGAACGCCGGGATCACGCCCTGAGCCGAAGACAGACGCTTAACCGCTGTGCCACCCAGGCGCCCCTATTAATGCTTTTAATCAGGTTTTTAAAGTTTTTAAAAAATATATGTTTTAGAGACCTATTTGAGACTTAAGGTTCTTCTTCTGAGTTCTTTAAAGACTTGAATTACTAATGCCATCTTCCATGAAAACCATACTTTAGAACATCTGTGTAACAGCTACCTGAATAATGAATTATAAAGAGAAGCTTTGCTACCAGACTCTTTTTGTGGCATTTAAGAAAAGAGAGGGAGAGGTAGTTACTAGAATATTTTCTGGCTTGCTAGATATTACTTTAAATAGTATGGTTTTTTGGATTGGTTATATACGTTTTAAATATTTTATATATATGCACATATATACACACACACATATATATGATACATATAAAATATAAAATTTTTTTATTATTGAGGAAAGGATCTAGCATGTTTTTGATATGTGTTCAGAAGGATTCCAATTAATGGTTATTAGGGACAAAGCTTGACATTGTGCTGCTAGTGTTGCTCGAGTCTGTAAAAGATAAATTTCTTGGCCAGTCTTCTTTTCCTCTGAGCAGATTTGTGTTAATTATGATAATGATAATACGTTAGAGTTGTATTATTCTACTTAATGTATGGATTATGCTCATTTTCTTTTTAAATTTCTAGATGAAACGTTCTGTCAGCCATCCTGGTTCTTGCAGCTCAGAGAGGTAAAATAACCTTTTCTTTTAATCAAGTTCTTTCAGAATTATACCTACTTAGAGAAATTCTTTGGGCCTTTAACATGAAGTAGTGTGGGATGGAAACTCTTTAGAGCAGAGCCTGGTTCTGATTTGCTTAGCAAATCTAAGTATGTCTAAGTATAGGGCCTAGCCCCAGTAGGTAGTTAGTGAAGATAAAATGAATGAATAAATTAAAATTAACCAGCAAGGTAAGCACCTTGTCTGCTCTTGTACCTTTTTAAAACGTTTGAAATTGTGTCAAATGATGGTTAGTAGAAATCCATTTTTGAGGTATCAAGGGTCCAAAGTTTAGGTTCATTTTACTACATCTTTTAATAGTCATATATTCATGCTGATCTGCTGTTTCGTTAAGAATTAAAGATCTTACTGAAAAAGAGAAAAACCAATTGATATTTTAAAGTATATATTCATATCAACACATTTAAGACATTTGTCTTCTAGATAGATCTTGCCAGTATCCCAGGCTACTAAAGTGTTCTTCATCTTGGTGGGTCAGTCTTTTAAGTTGCTCTGATTGTCTTATTTAGTTCTTTGGAAAGTGACGAAATTATAATGACAGTAGCTTTTATTTCTCTACATTAAGAAAAAGTGCTAACTGAGCCCTTAATATTGTCACTCTTCCCCATCCCCTTTCATGATTATGTAACCTCTGAACTATCATGTGCTCAGACGAGCCCTGTGATGTATATATATCCAATCCTGTCAGGGAATGAAGAGTTTCACCAGCTGAGTTTCCTAGAAAAATAGAAGCTTGATCCCTTTTACAAATTTTTATTTTTATGACAGAAATTTTTCTGAACTGTATTTTATCCTTTCTTCCTTATTAGATAAAATATAATTAGAATTCTTTTAAAAAGTTATTTATTTTAGAGAGAGGGAGAGAGAAAGAACATGGGAATGTGCAGGAGAGAGGGACAGAGGGAAAGGGAGAGGGGGCAGAGGGAAAGGGAGAGAGGGACAGAGGGAAAGGGAGAGGGGGCAGAGGGAAAGGGAGAGGGGGCAGAGGGAAAGGGAGAGAGGGACAGAGGGAAAGGGAGAGAGGGACAGAGGGAAAGGGAGAGGGGGCAGAGGGAAAGGGAGAGAGGGACAGAGGGAAAGGGAGAGAGGGGCAGAGGGGAGGGGAGAGATGGTTTTAGGCAGATGTGCTGAGCGAGGAGCCTGGTGTGAGGATTGATATCACAACCCTGAGATCAGGACCCTGAGATCAGGACCTGAGGCGAAACCAGGAGTCAGACATTTAACCAACTGTGCCACCAGGTGCCCCAAATATAATTATAATTTTAAAATTATTTTTTTCTTGATAAATCAAGATTGTCATCACAAACAGTAATGCTGGGCTTTCCACACGTGGTAGCTGAAGTGCTGTTGAGTGGTGATGATTTGCTTCTGTGTTGGATATTTTAGATTGATTTTTCTAGTTTTCTGATTTTCTAGACTATTTTTTATTTATTTGTTTTTTAATACTTATTAATTTATTTGAGAGAGAGAGTGTGTGCACACGTGCATGCAAGCGGGGCGGGGTGGGGCGTGGCAGTGAGGAGCAGAGGGAGAAGGCCAAGCTGACTCAGCGCTAAGTGTGGAGCCGGACATAGGGGCTCAATCTCACCACCCTGAGATCATGACCTGAGCTGAAATCAAGAGTTGACGCTTACCTGACTGAGCCACCCAGGAGCCCCACAGACTGCTTTTTAAAATAGTTTTTGTAGCCTCCATTTGCCATGTCTGTTTTTGCTGCTGTCAGTGAGTTGACCTCTAGCATGTTCCTTACCTACTTGCCTGTCCCCTTCACTCTGCTTTTTTTGATCAGATATGGATTGACACTCGGTACATGCACTTGTGAAGTCATAACTTGTAGTTCTCAGACATTTGTTAACCCTCTGATATATCTATGGTCTCACTGGACCCTTCTCTATAAAAGAGATTGCTTTATTTTACCCTCTTTCCATTTAGTTTGGCTCAGAGGTCATATTCAGGTTACCAGCTGGATTCTACATGTTCTGACTTGCCTGTGGCCTGACCTCTGAAGGAGTCGAATGTTGCTAAAATAGAAATTTG
Source organism: Ursus arctos (assembly GCF_023065955.2). NCBI lineage: Eukaryota > Metazoa > Chordata > Mammalia > Carnivora > Ursidae > Ursus > Ursus arctos. Next base: position 57,037,665 of record NW_026622763.1, read on the forward strand.
GAAATAAAAATAGTTCCTCTTTCTTTTGAAGAAGTCATTTAAAACTCCAGTTAAGGGGCGCCTGGGTAGCTCAGTCCATTAAGCGTCCGACTCAATTTCAGCTCGGGTCATGATCTCAGGGTCATGAGATTAAGGCCCATGTCTGGTTCGTGCTGACTGTAGAGCTTGCCTAAGATTCTCTCTCCCTCTGTCCCTCCCGGCCTACCTGTACCCTCCTCACATGCATGCTCGCTCTTTCTAAAAACAAACAAAAATAAAAAAACCATGCCAGTTAAGTTGAGGGTGTTGTCATTTGTTTAAGGCCTTACAGAATAATGAGTTTTATTGAATTTGTAGGAGTAGCCACTCTGTAAAAGAACCAGTGTCTACACTTCACCGACTCTCCCAGCGACGCCGAAGAACCTACTCAGATACAGACTCTTGTAATGATATTCCTCTCGAAGACCCAGATAGTAAGTTACATGGGGCTCTGCCTCTCTCTTTGGCTTATTCTCCAGAATCGTTGTGGCACTCTTCAGGGTTGAAATAAATGAAGGATACTGATAGTTGGCACTGTGCTTTGCTCTTGGACTCATTCCTTACTTCAGAGCCAGGCGAACAGCACACAATGAACAGAAGCTCGTATTTCCTCTTACAGACATTGTTATTACGTTGTTATTACCTGAGAAGTGCTGAATACCTCTATGTAAGTGCCATATCTTTGATTTATATATATAACATCAAAATTTCTTCCCTCTACATTTTAGTAATCTCTTAGTAATGTTCTACTCCCACTATATTTACATTTCAAAAACATTTTAGAAGAAAGTGTGAATTGTGGGTAGGATTCTAGGGGAAAATAAAGGCAAGTTCTAAGATCAGAGGAAAAAAATCAGCATTGTTACTTAAATAATTTGAAATGGACAAGGAAAGTAAATTTTTCTGGTGGTGGTGCTAAATTGTAGTAGCATTTATTCCTGTACCTTTTTCTCCCTTTCTCTTTAAAGAGGCAGCATACTATGATTGAATACTTTAGGAAAGTATTTATTGTATTTTTCTCTTCATAGAGAAAGCTTTGAAAATATGTCAGAATATCTAGTTAGACAGTAGTGACCATGATTTCCAGTGAACACAAACAGGTCTTACTATTACAACTCCGTTAGTAGACTTTGGCTTTTCAGAGTCTTTACTCCTGCCCATGAAGCATGTGTGATGGAAATTATATACAGTTCCTAGTTTGGGCATAGGTCGTGTTCCAAGAATTGGTAAGTCTGTTGTTTGGAACACAGATTTTATTTCTCTTGTGGAAATGACATGATAAATGATGTTTAGATTTCTTTAGGTTGCCCGGAAAAGTCCAGCAAATCCTTGATTAAGGTAGAGCTGTTTTACTGAAACAGAAGGTTAAACAGTTTAATGAGAGGGCAAGATAAAGTTCATGAAGATTGGTGGAGTTTGGAGAGGGACTGCTGGTCATTTTCAGATTTTTAGAAGGTGATGGCCTCTTTTTTTTGTTGTTGTCCATTTTTCTTCCAGAACTGTATATTGATAGAGCACAACTCTATGCTCATTGCCATTTTTGAACTTAAGTTGGGACAGTGGGTAAAAGAAGGAAGGAAAAGGGGTGAGGGTGGAAAGGGGAAGGGAGAAAGAAACTTTCCCAGGCCAATTTAGTACAACTTAGAAGAGATAAGAGAAAGAGGGTTAGAGGTTAGGCGTGGGAAGAAAAAGCCAGAGGCAGGTAACGTAGATTCTGATTTACCTTGTTCTTTTTGCCTGGTTTACATGACCCTTTGAATCTAGAGCCCATGAAAGAATTCTGTATGCTGCCTTGTACTTCTGTCTAGATGCTGTTCCTTTTTACTTTAAGGGGATCATTTTCATTTGTGATGGCGAAAATAGTTTTTTTTTTAAAAAATCCAGCCATTTTTCTTAGCTCTCTTAAGCACCCTGGTTTTGAATTTTTGAAAACAATTTTCATAAGCTCTCAGTGTGCATGTCTGTCTCCATTTAGCATTCCCATGGTTAGCTGTTAAGGAGTATAACAAAACTAGTCACATATACCTGCACACACATGTACACACATACACACGTGTGTCCGTATTTATATACATACATATATCTCAGTTCTCTAGGACGTTTTTTAAGTTGGGAAGTGTGGCTAGGTCAGAAGTTTTATCCTTAGATTTCCTTCTGTTTATCCTAAAGTTTAGTGTCTTAGTTAGTTGACAAAGTGGAGACTGAATTAGTGCTCTTCTTTAGAAAGTACGTGTCTTCGTGGCTGCCCCACTAGGAATATTTATCTTTTCCTTGAGAGAGAGAACGCCTTCTATTTTCTGTTAACTAGATCTTAAAAAATTACAAAAGTAGTAAACATTCATGGTAAATTCAAATAATATATACATATAAAAGTGCAGTTGTTTTGAAATGGGGCCCTGCCAGTGTGTTTAGCTGTGTTCAGTTGGAGCTGCGGTGATAGTTCTGTGAGTCATATTCCAAGTGGAAATATGGGAACTTTCCGTGTGAGGTACCTTGTCAGCTTTGCTCAGAAAGTCTTAGATGAAAAGAACAAGACCTGAATTAGTCCTAGTTCTGTTACCAATTGTGGGATCTTGGGTTAGGCATGTAACCTTTTTTGGGTCTTGTTTTTCTGTTGTTGGGTCCCCCCCCCCCCTCCGAAAACAAGGAGGATACTAACAGCATTACAACAATCAGGCTGAAAAATCATTAGTTAACTAAGACGATATTCACTTCAGCATGCATTTACTGACTGCCGTTATATGCCGGCCATGGTTCTAGCAGTGAACAAAACAAATAGCTCTCCTTCTGGTAGCTTCATCATCTATTTCATTAACTGTGAAGTTTCTCCTTATGACTGCCAGTAGTGGGAAAGTGAGATTTTTCTCTGTTAAGCAAACAATCAAAAAATTAATAGGAAACTGAAGGAATTTCACGTTCCTAAATAGGAAATTAAAAAAAATTTTTTTTCCACGGAGAACTGGAGTTAATATTGATAGGATGTTTAACCTTTTAATTAATTTCTTAATAGGACCTGTTCACTGTTCAAGAAATACGCTTAATGGAGATTTGGCATCAGCAACCATTCCTGAAGAAAGCAGACTTATGGCCAAAAAAAAATCTGAATTGGAAGATCCTCTTCCATCCTTCTCCTCCTGAGGAAATGGAAGTGTCCAACTTCCTCTAAGTATTGCTATGCAAAAGCTGCTGTAATTAAACTATGTTATAGGGAGTAGTTTTTCCCTTAGGATTTCTCTGCACTTTATAGAATACTGTAAAACAAACAAACAAACAAAAAAACAACCCACATACCTTTGAAGTGTATTTTATCTTTATATAGTTTATTTGCAAGAGTATTTTCCTAATAACTTCACAGTATGAATGTGCATCTTTTTTTTTTTTTTAAACAAATGATGGTGTAACATTTTGACCTCCATAAGGACAAATGTAGATATTTTTCTAAAAAACTGTGAGGGACTGACAGATTAGTCAGTGTGTATTGTAGCTTATAAACATGAAATCTTATAAACATAAGGTTTCTGTTTGACAGAAGTGTGATATATGTAACTTGTGCCATGGACCAGATGGTCACTTTACCCCAGCTAAAAATGAGTTACGATAGCAGCTTGATGGTGACTCTATTGTATTCCTTTAAGCAAAAGGAAACATTTAATATTCTAAATATTTTTAGCCCAAATACCGTGACATATTGAGGATTTTTTAAAAACCAGACTGTGCTGTCCTTCATATGTGAAGTTGACACTACTGATTTGTCAATACCAAATGTTGGGTTAAAGTATTTAACTTTTATTTATTTATTTTTCAGTTGCATCAAAAAATGATTGCATCCTAACTTTTATGACCTACCAAATTTAAGAGGTGTATACATTGTTATTTACATTGTTCTAGAAGAGAGGTTAATGTTGTAGTGACCTTGCTCACTTACACCAGAGAAATAAACGCCTTTCAATGGAAGAGGATTTTAGTGCTTTTTTCCTAAAATAGACATTAAGCTGCTGTTGTAAGGTATTATGTTTGCAGCTCTTTAGACTATCTAGAGACATTTTTTTAATTTATGACTATTTATACAAAAAAGGAATTCTGTCAAGGTGACTGCCCTACATCATTTGAGAATGGCATTATTTAAAGAACAAATAGCGTTTTTTGGTAGTGCCTGTCCATACCTATTGTCAGTGTTTGCCTTGTAAACTGTTTTTTTTTTTTTTAAATTCACTTTGGAGTGATGGTTTTGTCCAAGGTCTTGGATGAGGAGCACTTTAAAACAAACTGGTTTGGTGTTTTTAAGTTAATCACATGTTTAATAAATACATGGTTTTTGCATTCAAATGCATCATATAATACATTGTATTTTTTACATTGTTGATACTCTGTCTAATCTTTATCAAGTGCTATTAGTGTTCTTTATTGCTTTGATTTTGTTTATATATTTGGACCTCCCAGTGAATGCACAAATGGGGCATATTTTTAGGTTTGTTGCCTATGAGCTTAGAATAGTGTGGCCTATTTCACTTTAAATTTCTCTCGTAGGTTTATGTGGGACATTTTTTTAAAGAGTTAATATTTGGTATTTACTTCACTAAAATAAATCTGTAATTGTAAGTTTAAAGTGGACGTAAACAATCTAAATACATTAATACGCATTTAGATAAACTGTATGCTCCTTAAAAGTATTTGTGGTTTTAAATAGCATACAGGTCATTAGACTATATTAAGTGGAATTTTTCTTCTGCTCCTATGTTGTATTTCATATGTTTAATTTGAGAAAAGTTTAATAATGTAATAAGTTTCATGTTGAGTAATCAGAGTTTTTGCTTTTTTTTGTGGTAGTAAGAATTTGCATAGTGCTGAGATCATGAAAGTCAAGGTGCTACTGATAGGGAGTTTTTCAGGTCGGTATTTTTTTTTGAACCAATAGGTTTATAATGAAAACACTATAACAGGCTTTTGAACTCATAGGAAATAAATCCATTTTTTATTGCTTTATCCAAAAAGATGAGTTCCTGAACCGTTTTCTGTAAATATTTTTTAAAATAAAATACTATCATTTCTGGGTCGTATCATTTTTTCCCCCTTGAAACAGGTGCTTTGAATAGGTGTTGCCATATTCCTCAGTATGGCTTTTATTGTTACTGGGACCTGCTTTTTCACCTTAGGAACCAACACATTTGTGAAATCCTCTTTTGGGGGGAGTCTAAATATACCCTGAATGACATCTAGGTTTGGATTAGTGGATTGATAACATGAAGCAACCTATAAAGCTTCAGTGAACCTTGTGTTTTGAGGAGCCCTGTGTTCAAGTATGGCCTGACTTTTCTGAATTTTAAGAAAAAGGTAAACCAAGTAAGAACAATTCTGTAAGAATTTTAGCTTGTCAGAATTTTCTATAACGTATAGATATTGGTTATTCCCTTGTTGCTTTGTCTAGGCCTTCGGGTTATGGAGGAGTTTGGAGACTTTTGGTAAATCATTGATCTTCTAAGCAAAGTCTGTGCTTGCTTTTCTAAGTGCCTGGTTTCTGTTGTGTGGGAACCCAGGCCTCCGTGGTTAAAGTGACTTTGATGCGAATTCTTTTCTAACTGGACTAAATTTGAATTCTGTTATGTTACATTGAATTATCGTGTTATCTTCAATCAGGACAAGTTGAGAAATGGATGCTGTCGCTTGAATTTAAGTTCTAAAGCGGGGGATGAAGTATCTTCATTTCCACAGTCACCAGGGAACCTTTGACCCTGAAGTGTAGGATTGCAGTGTGCATTATTACACTTAGTATTTAGAAATCATCACGACAATCTCAGGAAATATATCTTTGTATTATATTACTATTAAACTGCTGTTAATACTAATTCCACATACATTACTATATCATTAATTTGGACTCTACCAGTTTTTCCCTTTTTTTATTAAATGAAGTGCCTCCAGGTCTGTCCTTTGGCCACTCGGTGTAGAGGGTGTGTGCTGGCCTGAAAGAAAGCCCAGTGAGGCTGCTGGAGCTCCTTCCAGGAGGTCTCTCTTTCAGTAGCCCAGGTGGGGTAAGCAGGTTGTAGCTGGTAGAGAGGGTTTCCTTTTCTTGACTTCCCAGTTCCCCCGTTCTCCTTTCTTTGAATTCATACCAAATTTGTTGATGAAAAACATTTAAAAAAATTGAGCTTTCTTTTTATTAAAAATAACTCATGCACATAGTTTATAATGAAAAAAAAAAAGTTCCTCCTGGCCCCAGCTTAGTGCCCCAGAGGTAAGCACTTTCAACTCTTAGTGGTTTGTTCCTATTTGAAGATATATTGTGTTCCTTTTTCTTGATTTATCAATTGCAGAAATCGTTTCTTGAGTTCCTTTCAGGGCAGGCAGAATTTGCTTTTCTTACATCTCTACCTCCGCCCTATTTCTTCCCCATCTCTCCCAGTCTCCCAATACAGGTTAGCTGCAGATTTTCATAAAATTATTAGCTATACAGTTGTTCCCCCTTAACTACTGTTTTGCCTTCTGTGGCTTCACTTACTTTGGCTTCAGTTACCCGCAGTCAGTGCCGGTCTGGAAGCAGGCGATCTCAGGTCAGTAGTAGCCTAACGCATCGTCGTCACAGCACCTGCGTCATTCACCTCCCTTCGTCTCATCACGCAGGCATGTTATCATCTCATGTCATCACGAGGAGAAGGGTGAGTACAGTACAATATTAGAGAGACCACATTCGCTGAACTTTTATTGCAGTATATTGTCATAATTGTTCTATTTTATTGTTAATCTGTTACTGTGCCTAATTTATAAGTTAAACTTTATCAGAGGTGTATATGCATAGGGAAAAACATAGTATATATTGGGTTCAGTGCTCTGCAGTTTTGGACATCCACTGGGGGTCTTGGAATGGGTCCCCCAGGGTTAAGCGGAGGGGGGGGTACTACTGTAACTGTTGGTCACTCATGAACCCCATGGTGATCTATCATTGTTTCTTCTCTACTAGAACCTTATTTTCCCCAGAATTAATAACTGCCTGATTTTAAAATTTTGCTTGGTCTTTTATGTACCTATCACAAAGATTATCCGAAGGCTTTAGTGTTCAAAAACATATAATCTATCAGTTCTTTTTTTTTTTTTTTTTTGGACCTTTGGAGACCTTTCTTCCACAATCCTTTGTCTTCTGCCATCTGGACTGTTGCTTTCCAGGCTGGTGCATGGCTCAGCAGTCATTCTGGGACCTCTTTCGTTTTTTAGGCTTAGGTTGGATTTTCTGTTTATTGGATCCTATGACTTCCTCTTTCTTGATTCACTGCCCCCTTTTGTTTTTTTTTTTTAAAGATTATTTATTTATTCGACAGAGATAGAGACAGCCAGCGAGAGAAGGAACACAAGCAGGGGGAGTGGGAGAGGAAGAAGCAGGCTCATAGCGGAGGAGCCTGATGTGGGGCTCGATCCCACAACGCCGGGATCACACCCTGAGCTGAAGGCAGACGCTCAACCACTGTGCCACCCAGGTGCCTCCACTGCCCCTTTTTTGCTAAAGTGTATCCACCCCTGAAAACTTCCTAGGAGAAGGTGTGTGAGAGGTAAAGATTTTGAGCCTTTACAGGTCTGAAAATATCTCTACTCTTAATTTATTGGTAGTTTGGAGTATATGTTGAAAATAATTTTTTCTCAGAATTTTAAAGGCAGTGAGGCATTGTCTTATTGTATGCGTTATTTTTATGAGGATTCTGATACTAATTTTTACATAGACCAGCTTTTATACTCTAGAAGCTTTTAGGAGCTTCTCCTTACCCCTGACATTTCATGACGTGTGGGTCTTTATTGATTCATGTTGATGAGTACTCTACTTGGTGGAGTCTTTCAATTTGTAGACTTGTCTACCTCAATTCTGGGAATATTTTTGTCTTATCTTCTGATAATTTTCTCTCCTCCATTTTCTCCATCCTATCTTTCTAGAATTTCTGTTTTTTTGAATGTTGGATCTTTCAGATTGATCCTCTAATTTTAAAAATCTTTCTGGTTGCTCGTTGAGTTGTATTTTCTGGTTGCTCGTTGAGTTGTATTATATATTATCTTCCAGCTCTCTTGAATTTTTTTTAGCTATGTGTTTTAATTTCTTTTTTTTTTTTTAAGATTTATTTACTTTAGAGAGAGAGAGAGAATAAGAGGGGGTGGTGAGGGGCCAGAGGGAGAGGGAAAGATAGAATCTCAAGCAGACTCCCTGCTGAGTCCGACATGGGCTTAATCTCATACCCTTGAGATCATGACCTGAGCCCAAATCAAGAGCCAGATGCTTAACTGACTGAGCCACCCAGGCGCCCCTGTATTTTAATTTCTAAGATTTTTTTTTCCCTCTTCCTTCCTTTTTTTTTTTTTTTTTTAAATATATAATATCCTGTTGCATTTCAGTGGAGATCTTTTCTTTGGATCCATTCGGTTTCTCTAGAAACCTGGGTTTTGGTAGCAGGGTAGAAAAAGAGGGCTGAGGACCCCACATTTTATGTGGTGACTTTTACTTAATCTCCTACTTTCAGCCTCTCCATGCACTATCTCCCCCCCCTCCCCCGGGTTCTTCTATGAATGGTGACCCTTAGGTCACCTGTGGATGGAGGTTGGGCGTAGATGGGTTGTCTGGCTAGGGAGAGGACCTGGGGTCCTGTTACTTTTTATGCAGACTTCTAGTCCTATGTTGAGCCCTATACTTCCAAGTCCTGAATTTGTTAGGTGTTTGGTAGAATGTATATGTGGCTTCTCTCTTCTGAGTGGTAAGGCTTTAACTTCCTCCCTTCTGCTAGGTTAGTTACCACGCCTCCTTCTGGTTTTTATTTTTACAAACTCTGTTAAAATCTCATGGCTCTGTAGTCTGTTCTCTTTGTCTTTATGGATTAATACCATTTATATTCCTTTAATGTCTTTTTGATGGGGTTTGGAGGTAGAGAAAATAAATACAAGTGGTCATTCTACCATATTTAACTAGAAGTCTAGATTTGAATTCAAATAGTAGAAGATAAAATTTCCTGAGTACTCTATAATTTATTGTTTCCCACTCTCTAATGATTTTTGATTAATACGATTGATTCTACTGCACTACCAACCTCATAGGGTATTGTGAGGATTAGAAGAGTCAATGCATATGAAGTGTTCAGAACAGTGCCTGCCTGGTACACGGTATGTGTTAAGTCAGTGTTAGCTATTGTTAATATTGTTGGTACCATTATTATTTTTACAACTATCATGCTTAATTCAGTAATCCATTTAGACTTGGATTAAGATGTTTTCATCATAGGAAGAATTATTGACATATGGGAAAATCTAGTGTTTAATAATATTGACCCTATGTTTAACTAGACTTTATATGAAATGTTCAGGTATTAAGGGTTATCTTTCTAAGACACATTAAAGCCTTAAAAGTCCAATCTGTAATTATTACTGTGTAAGTTTTTTAAGTCTATAATAACAATTTTGATGTGTTTTTAAGCTTTATTGGTATTGCATTTGGTCATCTAAATATGAGGCATAGAAAATAAACTTATGGAGATAATTGTTTATTATGCCTTATCTACAGCCAGTAGATGTAATACTCTTTGAATATATAGGGTATAGAAATAGCGAAATGGTGGACTCCAATCCCAGGATTTATGACCTTGTGAATGGTTGTAAGTTTTCAGAAAATGTTGTGAATTTATACATCAGAATGTCTGCATTTGCTCAATTTTAAGTATCTCCTTTGTATCTACATTGACTGTGTGCTATTACTGAATTCTAATTCTTAGAGGTGAAATGGGATTAGGTGCTCACAATCCTGTTTTTATGGATAGTGAGCTGCATACTTTGGAGAAGGGTTTTTCTTTTTTTGAAGGATTTTTATTTATAAGGAGATTTGAATTCTCTCTCACTAAAATAGAGTTCCATGGTTGTGACAAATGGCTGTAAATATTAATACCACTAGAGATGAGGAATTTTTCTACAAAAGGAATGGCTAGTTTCTTAGTGTGAATAAACCTCTTTGCAAATTATCAGGTTAACTCTGGTAGTACAGATGAAACAGGGAGACATGGCCAGGGTGAAGACCGTGCCTGCTCTTAGCTTGACGCAGGCATTTCCCCCTTCCCTAGATGTGAATGTAATTGTGCCCCCTGACTATTTGCTTTGATATTTCCTCTCTAAAGCTTTGATGTCTACGGCTTTGGAGCCCTTATGCTGCCTTTTCTCCAAATGCAGTAACTAATCTAGTATATTTTTATAGGATAGAATTTTTCCTTTCTGTCCCAGAATGTGCTTTCCCCAAAAAAGTCTTTTGTTGGTCTCTCTGATAATAAAACATTTGTAATACTTAACTACAGGCCGGTTGCTTACCTCTTATACCCTTTTAACAAAGAGAGTAAAGTACGGCATACAGAACACCGAAAATATGCAGAACCAGGATTAACTCGTACAGGACTGATCAGCATGATGAACATTTTGTTACTAGATCCTGACATTCTAAGTGTTTATATTATCCGTTTATTTTATTTAGTATTTTTAGTTCCTATGCTTCTGGACTAGTGTTATTTGCTGAATAAATAACCCACAAAAGCCAGAATTTATAGATAGCAGGGTGGATTAGATTTTTATTAATTGTGATGGACAAAACAAATGAATTAATGTACAGGGATATTAACAAATTAAGCAATTCCTTTGACATCAGTGAAGGACTCGTTTTGTATGGGTGATGTATTCAGAATATCAGTGATGATTAAAATGTATGACTATAACGAATTCTTTCTTAGTTTTAGTCTGTCACAGTGAGAGGAGGATGCTGTTGATATTCTTTGTGCTTTTGAAAATTTGTTACAAAGACTGTTTCACCTGCTTAACTCTCAATAGAAAGTATATTACCAGATTTGGTAGTACAGGGACAGTTAGGAACAAAGGAGAGAGAATAGTGTCATGAAGGGAGCCACAGCCACCATGAGCTGTACCCACACACTCTTTTCTTTCCCAGCCTCTCTTGGCATTAGCAGGCAGCGGTGTCATTTTGGGTGAGATTAGCAGTTTGGGAATAAAGACTAACGAGTTATGTGCAATGAAGGGGAGGCATTCTAGGGAAACTTGTCAGCCCCACTCCGTGCCATCATCTTCTCCCAGGACTCTGGACTTAATTTCTGAGAGAGCTGGGTTATTTTCCACCCTTCCTCTTATTTTTTTTTTTTAAGTTTTTTTTTAAGCAGTACCTGAATATATTCTCTTTATTAAATTATCATTTAGACAATACAAAGAAAGTGAAATTTCACCTTGACACCCCCATTTCTCCTGAGATAACCACTCTTTTTTTGGGTGTGTACCCTTAGAGACCTTTCCCGATGCACTAACTTGTCTTTTAGGTGGGTGTATGCAGTTGTTCACATGAGCTCTTCAGTAGCAAGGTGGCATGTCTCTGTGATACAGCTGGTAATAAAGAAGGAGGTAACTCTATGTTTCTGCACAAGTATTTTTGGTGTGTGATGGTAGAATAATTCTGGCCTCTGCCATTGTTGACCTGACCAGCATTTTAGCTCTTTTATTTTCTTTTTAATCCCCCTGTGCAAGGAGCTATGAATTGACTGCTTTTTTCTGGATAGTTAGAATGAGCCCATTTTCTTTTGAAAGGCAGTCATAGAATTTCTAGTGCATTTCTTTAATTGCGTGTGCACAAACGTGTGCATGTATGTCTGGGCGTATGGTTTCTTGGTTGTGGACAATGGAACCTGGAATTGTTTTGTTTTGAGATATGGCTTTACACTGAGTTTCACAATTGATTTTACAAGTTGAGCTACAAAGAATAAAACCAGTCTGCTGGAGAAATTACCATGACTCAGTCAAAACAGAGTTGTGTTTTTTGTTTGTTTGGCAGCAATCAAAAGCGTGGCCCAGAGACAGTAAGTGTGAAGCATCCAGATTTCTGTCTTGGAATGTATACATGTCCATGTGGTTAATTGACAAATTTACATGGTAAACGAACATACAATAAATATCTTTTAAGTCTTATCACCCGACTGTACTTGAATTAAATAGGAGATTTCTATACTGCACCCTTTTCTGTGGTATTTGTGGTTGCTAGGAGTTGCTAGGTTCCGAGTGTGTCAGCACGCCTTCAGGGGTAGCATGCCCAGAAGATTGTGTGGAGTCCCTTGCTATGATGCCTCATGCTGGGTGAGGCCTTACAGTATATGCAACTGGTATTTGGCTTACTCTTGTTTGTTTGTTTTCTTGTTTTGCAGTGGTTGGCTGGAGAGAAGTGTGCGGCAGTAAATAATAACCTGTCGTTCATAGCATTGTGACCATGGATGGCAGACTGTCTTTTTTCCTTCGTTCCCACTCTGACCAGTTAGCTGTAGCTTCCAGGGGTTCTGAGTTTGAGGCTGGGACCAGCAGAGAGAAACCCACCTACTTGATTAATGATGTCTGCCATGGGCTTGGTGGGAGGGCGTGGGGAATGGTGGCAAGGGTATTCTGTCATCCAGAAGATAGGGCAATGATTGTGGCTCGACTTTGCATAACTTTGCTAGATTACATTTTTTAAGCACTCAAAATAAACAAAGTTGAACAACTCATCATTGATCCTTGTTTTCAGTTTACACCATCACACGAGGAGGAATTTAACCATATGTATATATTTTAAATGGGAACAAAACTAGCCCATCACCTATTCAGGCCAAGTGTGTACGAGTGCCTAAGTAACACACGCCGTTGACTTACTAGCAGTGCCTTTGTGAATGCGAAGCCCTTTGCAACCTTGACGTGGTGCTCAATCAGGAAAAAGACCCAAAACAGTGCCATACTTTTAAAAAACTTGAAAAAGTCTGAGATTGGCACGTGAAATTCAATAGCCTACCAGTGCTTTATGTAAGTCACCTTTTGTGTCAGTCGCCCTTGGTCATCACTTGAGAGAAGAGTTCTAGTTCATCTGCAGTTTTGTGTAAGTAGCAACCCTCTTTAGAGTTGTCCCTTCTCCTTGCTGTTTTTTGTTTTGTTTTGTTTTTTTAAATAGAAGCCATGGTTTTTGGCGGTAGGCGAGGAGAGGGGGCATTTGTAGATTGAAACTTCTTTCTTGCTTTTGTGAATCAGGCCACATTGGCCACACAGTGTCCTTGAATATGGCTTGAGTAATGAAGCCTAGCAAAATGTACCAGTGACCTACTGTTTTTTGGCCTCCGAACAGTGTATTTCGAGGACACGTGGCTTCCTTTACCATAATGTTTGTCACTTTCCAACTCCTGTAGGTGTTTTTTCTTTCTTTTGCGAGAGTATGAAGGAAAGAAGTGAGTGGGTACAGTTTTAGATGAGGTTTTTAATAGTTCAGATTCATTACTAGCTTGATCTAGAGAAAATAAGACAAATGATCTTTTTTTTGCCCTCTGGTTTTCAAATTCTGTATTTTATCTCAGCCTTTCCTTTTGCCTGCTCTGAAGAAATCATGGTTGTATGTTATGTTATAAAAATCATGGTTGAATGTTAATAAGTTTCTAAGAGCTTTACAATATTATCTAGCCAAAGAGAAAGTCATAGGAACTTTTCCCATTCTGCTTTTCCTTTTTAAATATTCTTATTCCCTTTATCTTTTTCTCCATTTTTAATGGCTCAAACAAGATAGAAGTATTTTTTTAATTGAGATATAATTGACATATAACATTATATTAGTTTCAGATGTTTAAGATAATGATTCAATATTTGTAACTTTTTCTCCATATTTGATTAAGAGTACAGAGTCCCCCAAAAGAGCCTCCTCAGTATCTCTGTATTTGGTGGACTGTTTTGGAAAACAAAAGAATCACTTGAGAAAGGTGGTGAGTTCAAGAGGGCACTTAAATTTAGGATAGCTTATATATTTATTCAATTTAAAAAATTTGTTCAGTCAATATTCATCGACTACGAAGTACTGTTTTGTTAGCATTCCATCTTTGCTTTGTAATTTTTTAAAAAAAATATTTTATTTTTTAGAGAGAGAGAGCACAATCAGGGGGAGAGGCAGGTAGAGGGAGAAGCAAGGAGCTAAGCAAGGAGCCTGATGCAGGACTCGATCCCAGTACACTGGGATCATGACCTGAGCAAGGCAGACACTTAACCGACTGAGCCACCCAGGTGTCCCTTTGCTTTGTAATTCTTGAGTGCGCTTAAAACTCAGTGCTTTATTTTTAATAGTTTAGATAAATTGCCTTAAATATAACTGGCTGTCCTAAATTTTCACCTTTTTTTAGTTAATTAAATAGTATTTATTATTCACATTTGCACACCAGCTGTTGTTTTACCTCAATGCAAATAAGCAAGCATTGGAAAATATTATGGTTGCTTGAAAATAGCTTTTTCTTCATGTGTATAAATGTTATTAAAAACATAAGCACATGATTTTTTCTTTTTTGGCCTTTGAAATGTTTTTATTTTGGGTTAGTCATAACTAGTGCACATAATGGTTCTTGCAGCAAGAGATTGTGGGTATTTAATGAACAGTTTGTAACTTAAGAAGTTAAATCAATCGGAAATATTGAAACTGATAGAAAAACTAGTCTCTATATAAAGCTTAATGACCTAATAGCAAATATGGCTTTAGATTGATATAACTAAGCACTTTAATCTTGAAACATTCTTAGAATAGGATTTTGTTCTCAGGGGAAAAATAAACTTCATTTTAAAGTATATGTATACTTACTTTGCGAGTATTCTTTTTTCTCTTTCAAATGCCAAAAGGTGTACTCTCTATTTTTGTTATGAAAATTCTGCTTGTTTAAAGTATTGTAGCAATTTTATAAATCAATAAAACTGAGCCATGTCAACAGCGTGGGGGAAGCTTTAATAAATTTGCTACATCACTAAGAAAAACTTAAGAACAGCATGTATTGAAAGTTTAGGAAGGGTAATCCTTTGCTTTTAAAATAATGTGACAACTGGTTTGCTGCACACTTAAATGTAAAATCTGATTGGCTAAATTAAAGTTAGTGCTGTGACTTGAGAAAAGATAGTAGTAGAAGTAATAGTTAACATTTAAATGAAAACATTTAATGGGTCACCTGATTTGGCCAGATCAGGGGTTCTCCCCCTCAGCTGTACATTAGAAACGCCCAGGAGCATTTAAACTTGCTGATGGTTGACGAGACCAATTACAGCAGGATCCTTAGGCGTGGGACCCAGTTATCGATATTTTTAAAGCTCCCCTGAGATTCCAATGAGTAGCGAAGGCTGAGAACCACTGAGTTAAGTGGAAGCTCCCTCTCCTGATTGTTACATTTAAGAGATACATTAGAGAGCATTAAAGTTTGGGGCCATCATGTAACAGCCAGAGAGCCAACCATTTTTCTAGGTCCTTAGTAGTGTGGCCTGAAGATCAGCAGCATCGGCTTCACTTAGGAGCTTATTGGAAATGTCGAATGTCGGGCCCCTACCTCAGATCTGCTGACCTCAGGTTCAGCTGTAAAAAGGTGCTGAAAGCTTGAGAGATGCACTGTTACAGGTGGTATTAGGGTAAATGTAGCTCTTGATACATCCTGCCTTCTGCTGCTTTCTCTGGCTTTCTGTCTTAAGTAAGTCGTGATCTTTCCATACAGGGTTGGAAAATGAAATAGTACTGTGTGCTCACGTCAGCAGGTTACGAGCCAGAGATGATTTTTCTAATCTGGAGCACATGTGAAGGAAATGGGGCCCACTGTCACATCACCACCGAGCTCCACGCTCCCCAAGGTAGGGAAAGAAAAAGGCCCTGAAAGAACGGTCGCGGGCTGCAGGCTACGCTCTCTCAGTCCCCGCACACAGCTTTCTTATGTGTTAAGGAAAAATAAGTTGTAGTCTCTGCAGGGATATAACCTTATGCACATCTTTACTTTGATAATTCTTTGGAAAGAGAAAGAAATTTCCCTTTAAGTAAGAAATTTACTCATCCCAGTGGAAATGAAGAAAACCAAATCTTCCAAGTGCTCTGGAATAATGTCTGTCTAGTGCCCAGCTCTCAAAACCCCCCTTACCATGGCTGGGGTCCCCTACCTTAAACATTCCAGGAACTCTCCGTTGGCTTCCCTCCGTCTAAGGCATCCACAGAGACCAGGCAGATTGCCTCCTTCCTTGAAGGTGGGAAAGGTTCTTTTCTGTTACTTCCTTAGAGCCCATAACGTGGTGTCCAGAGAGCTGTTGGCTCTCTTACCCGCTGTCTGTTCACATGACATCTTGTTGGATCAAATAAGCACCCTATTTCCTGGCTATACTGCAGATGCCAGTGAAGAGGAATTTTCTACACTGGCACTGAGGAGCCTTTTTATGGGGAGTGACCTGAGGGCATCTTGCTGTCTACCCTGTCCTGGAACCATAATGACCCTGAAAGGTGGAACAGAATCCTCTTCTCCCTCTCTCCTGCCCTCTCTCTCCTGCTCTCTCACTCTCCTGCAGGTTTGAATTTTGGTGTTGTGAAGGGGTGGCAAGACCATGCTGGGAAATGGGGAGCTGGCCTCTCATTCCAGTTCTGCTACTATGTGGCTTTGGACATGTTATTCAAAAACCCTAGATGTCAGTGTTCTCCCCTTGTAGCTTTCTTTCTGTTGGATCTCTCCACTTGGGGCTCCATTTTCTTCTCCTTAGTGGTCCTTCCTTTTAGTAGATAGGGGATCTCAGCCTCCCATCTGGTCTTGGCCTGATGGACCTGGTGGTGTCCCTTCTCTGCATCTTCTTCAGGTTGTTCTAGGCAGGGACATAAGATTAGAGGAGGACGTGGGCACAGTTCTCAGCAGATCGGGGCTGGGGGGAGTGCCCGTGTGCCTCACTTGACCACAGTGCTCTAGACAAAACTGGCAGCTGATTTCAAAGAGCTGATTAACAAAGAGCCGATTTCATTCGTGCAGTTACAACTGCAGGGAAGACTTCCGCTCTCGTGTTCCTCTCTAAGGCTGAGACTGGGGTCAGATAGGATTTCCTCAACAACCCTAGAAACCTCCCCTACAACTCAGGAGATGTGTGCGTTCCATCCTTAGCAAGGAGCACTTGTCGTCGAGGCTCTACTGGTTTAGGAGCATCTGGTTTGGGGGGGCCCTCCAAGAAGTACTCATCCACACCAGGCTCATCCTCAGCCCCCCTTCTGGCTGCAGAAGGAAAGGAATCCTGAGCACTAGAGCCCTGGATGGGTTTCCAAAATGGGGCTCACCACTGCCTCTTTCTGTGGGAGCTATGTGTGGGTATTTCTCAGATGCCTTGGCATCTATCTGCCCTCTGAAACATGTAGGGCAGTATTTCTTAAGCTTTTTGAATCACTGACATCTTTAAAAATGAAATGAAAACTAGGAGTCATAATCCCTAAAAAAATATACATAGGCATAATCTCAGTATGTTCACAGACCCCTAAAGATTCGTTGATAAGCATGAATTTCAGGTTTGAAGTACTGACTTTCAGGACATGCTGTCTTTTCCACAGGATTCCTGACACACTAGAAAGCACTGCATGCTCTCTGCCCTTAACTTGCTTCCTACCTTTTCTTAAAATGGGGTAGGAGTGAATGGCGGTCATCCCCACAAGCCACATTCCCACACTGCATCCTCAAGGGAGCTCAGCTTGCTGGGCTGGAGTCTTCTACCTCCCCACTGGCAGCTCCGTGGCAGCAGTCATTGTCACTGAGAAGGCTGTGGGCAGTGAGGTGTCCTATCATCTCCACAGGGTCCTTCTTTCCCCCACCTCTTGTGTACCCACAGAGGCTACCAGCCTGACTTTATCATTGTATTCCTAAGACCCCAACCTTAAGAAAGACCTTTCCAGGTATGGTTATAAAGCCCCAGAGGTATAATTACAGGGCCATTATGGGCTAGAAATTTGGTGGTAGGTAAATGTCTTCCTGTGAATGGTTCCCCAGGAGGAAACAGGCTCTTTGATGTAGAATGGCAAATAGACATCATAGCTATCTCAGACTAGCTAAAGACTTTGTAAGATTTGATCAAGTAACTACTTTGCTTAAATTTCCTTCATGTTTCTCTTTACCTCTTAGGGAAAAGCCCAAACTCTGTAATGTGGTTTATGAGGCCTATTGCAATGCTACCCTGCCTCTTGCCCCCAGCCCTCCTCCAGAGGAGGACGAGCCTTACTCTTTTTTCTACCTTTTTGAAAGCAGGGTGCTCTCCCTTGCCCCCAGGCCTCTGCAAGTGCAAAGGTCCTCTGCCTACAAAGCCCCACCCTGCTTCTCCTTATCTCCTCCCTACTTCCGGGGGAAGCTTTGACAAGGAACTCCCTCGCCCCAGCAGTGTGCTTTCAAACACTCTGGATTTTTTTTTTTCTTAACCGTAGCACTGAATTTCATTTCTTAGGTGATACTCAGTTCCTCTTGTGAAGACATAGTCCTGTTTACACCTTCCATGTTTCCACCTGCCGTAGCCTGGCTCAGCCTGCATGCAGCATGATGAAAAGTGTTTGTTCCGTCATCAGTTAGCCTAGCTCTGTATCACCTCTTGGAGAATCACAACACGTTTAGCCTCAAGAAATATGATAGCCCAAGTCCTAAGTTTATTTGGTTGAGGAACACTTTTTTCACAGCACCTACCAACATCCTGAGGAAAAAAGTTTGGGAAATACTGATACAGAGATACCAAAATGCATAAAGTTAAGCTGTAAGCTTTCACTTTTTGTAACCTTAGACTAAAAATTGATGGGCCAAACTATTTTTAAAAATTCTTCTATTTATCTAGCAGACACTGTTTTCTCCTATTACAGGGAAACTGGACTTTCTCTGAATTTTTCAAAGGTATATTTGGGGCAGAGTAAACAAATACAAATTTCTCTTTTTGGAGCACAAGCATAAATCATTGTTCTTGAATCAGTCTCCATAGAGGCTGTCAATTGAATTTGTTACTTTACCAGCTGTTTGCGATTTACGTCCCTTTCCCCCCCCCCCCCCACCTGCGTCATCTATATAATGAGCTACTATTGAACGCAGGTAACTCGTTCACGTGGCCGCCCCACGCTGCCTGCCTAGGCCACGGGCTTCTGCTAAGGTATAAATAGAGGTCAGACCTTGCCTCTGGCGTGGCTGCCCCTGGCTGGATAGGCCGTTGCACTCACACTCTCTCCCAGGCCCAGCCTGGCTCTCAAGGCCTGGGAGCTGCAACTACAGAAGTGTGAAATGCTTTCGACTTTAGGGTTCTCATGAGTATGGACTGTATCTCAGCCACGGATGGGACATGTGAGAATATTGGCACGTTGGAGCTGAGCATCCTCCCCAGGAATCACCCAGCAAGTTCTGCCTCTCATTTTAAGGTAAGAATAGGCATTTAAAATGGTTACGTGATGTTGCAGATGCTGTTGGTACCGCCCAGGCCCCCAGGGTAAGTGTACCAGACCAGGTTTCTTGAGTGGTGGCTCTTTAGCTGCCCTGGTCTGCAGAGACTGCTCTGGCCAACAGGTGTTCCTCTTTGGGAGGTTATTTCCCTCCCCTCCCTCGGCCCCTCAAACTCACAGCCTGCGGCCACTGACTGTCCTTGTCTCTTCACTACATTCTTCAGGGATAGGGTCTACGTTATCTTACTCATCTGTGTTGTTTCCAAGGGTGTCTAACACAAAATATTGTGAATTGTAGATGTTCAGTATTTTTGATGGATTTAGTTGAATTGGTCCCCATAAAAATATTTTTCTTGATAATCTAAAAAGATTTAAGCTGTTATTTTGGGGGATTTTTGTTAAGTTTTGAGAATAAATTTATCCATGAGAATCAAATCTGTGCTTTAAAAATTGTTGACTATAGTTAACACAATAATTCAAATATTTGCTTTAGAGAACCTATTGACATGGGCCATTTTGAATTCGATTTACTCTATCTTATCTGTGGTCATTTCTGTGATTTGTGAAGTCATACTCCCCAACCCTAGAATTTCACAAAAAAACCAACCACACATTTTGAGGTGCAGATAGCTTGCTTTATTTTGTTGTTACTATTTCTCAAGGAGGTCCAACAATTGTAACTAACAATTGAATTTATACCTGCATGAAAGGAACTACATCAAATTGACATTTTGGGCAGTTAGTGATGGTGTAGTTGTTTATAATTTAACGACAGCCTTATTTTGTTGTTGTTGTTTTGTTTTGCTGTGGCTCATTGCTTAGTTGCCCCAGTTTCTCAGGTTTAAATTTAAATTTAGAGCTACCACACGAAGGCGTTGGCTGCACCCCAGAACCTCCAAGAGTTGACACTGCCCTGGCATAGGAATACTTGAATAGCTTGGTGAAATGGAGGGATGGCCAGGCGATGTTACTTTTCCAAGCTATCCCCGCACTCTCTATGGTCAGAAACAGTGTAGAGGAGCGAACAGAGTGTTGGCCGTTACACTCTGCTCTGGTAGTATTTAAGTCATGATAATTTAGAGTGTGACATCATCAGAGAAAATGTAAGACGTTAAAGTGTTGCTTACAGGAGGGTAAATGCAAACATCACCAATGCCTTACATTTCTGATTCAATAGGTATTGGTGCACATGTCCGGTTACGTGCATGGCATCATCTTTTAGGTGGATAGGACTTCTTCAGTGGGGAATTTCTCAACCCATTGAGGCATACTTAGACATCAACATTATGTTGAGGCACAAAGATTGATTAAGTGTTGAGCAGGGTATTCGTTCCATAAGAAACTTTCTCCTACCAACAGTTAGTTTCAAAAGTTACATTGTAAAATGTCATAAAATAAATGGTACAAAACTTTATAACCGTTAATCCGGCTATGTACAGTATGTACATGTCACTAGAAAATGTATAATATTCTTAGGTCAACAATTATGAAAGATTGAAATGTCTAATTTTGAACTTTGACTCATTTAGGTTGATACAAAACTACTTTTTCTTTTGAATATTTACAGATCAGAAAGAATAGTCCATGTGAATCATTTGTGAAAGGTTAAGAATGAGTATGAATATGAGGAGCACAGGCCCTCTTACATGGATCGAATATTTATATTCACAGTGGCAGAGTCAGATCCAAATTCATTCCCTAAGCTCAGGGTATAAAGTCCACCATCTTGTTTCTGTACGTCCATGATGATGAGAGTTGTCAGGTCATCTGTGTTTTCAATGTGGAATCGCCCGTGTTGTTCTTGGTTTTGAATTTTTCTTCCGCCACGGGACCATATTATTTCCGGGGTAGGCTCACCCGTAAAAGCACAGGCTACTGTTAAAACTTTGCCCTCATCAATGCTGATGTCAGAGGGAAGCGCTTCAATTTTAGGTGGAATTCCTTTATGGAACAACAACAAAAATGTTTTAGGATCATTGAAAACATGATTTGCTTTCTACTAAATTATATGAACTAAAGACTATACCGTGCTACTAGGCTTATCTACCTCTACCAGTAATTTTTATTGCTCACCTCTTACGCCTGCTTTAAGCATTCTACTAGTTGAGCTTTCCAGTTGTGTCATACTAGATTTTCCCATAAAACTGCTGGAACTCATTTCTACAAAGGACTCTTGCATGGAGGACATGCTTTGGGCAGACATGCTTGCAAATTTCATTTCAGTCATGCTGCTAGCACTGCTGCTGCTGAAACTGCTGAAGGACGCCTCCTGCTTGGAGGCAGACATTTGGACTGACTGAGACGAGAAGCTTCCTTGCAAGCTTGTGTCACCACTTGTCCTCAATACTACCTCTCTGGGAGGTTCTTCAACTAGAGCTGTGGAGCATAGCAGATACACAGTGAACATCAATGACATCTGGTTAATTGGTGACATCTGACATTGACTTGCAGAAATGGAAAACTTACACACACACACACACACACACACACAAACATAACCCAAACAGTGTGCTGTGAAAGCATAAGCGAATACATACATTTGTCAAGAGCTAGCTCAATGTCTCCAAGAAACGAATCTTTAGATTTCTATAATTACAATATTACATGCAGGTGCTAGAATAACTAGGAGAAAAATGATTAGTCATATAGAAAATCACAGAAATACTGTGCATTCTGAAAATAAAGCTAATAGGGCACTTGGTGGCTTGACTTTGAAAGTTAATTTATCCACATATCTGTTTAGCTGCAGAGAAAATTTGACCATAAGGATGAATTCACACGGGAGGCCTGTGCCTCTTACACATGGGATTTAATGAGGCTCCTCAGAGTTGGCTCTGCTCAGAAGACAAAGGGGGAAAAATAGATAAAGGCCTTAAGCAAGTGAGAAAAATGGGAAAGGGATACTTACGAAGGACCGTTAAGGAAGCAGTAGCTGAACACTGGCCACGGAAATTTTTGGCCTTAACTGTGTACTTTCCACTGTCGCTTACTGATGCATTTCGGATTTCAAGAGAATATACATTTCTGGAGCGACTTACACTGATATTTGAAGAAACAGAAATCTAAAATGTAAGGGGGGAGGTAAACAAGAAGTGTTTCTTTGAGCTCTTCAGGAATAGATGTGGCATTTTAAATTTTCTTTGATGATCTATTCATAATTAAACTTACCGGCAAGTTGTTTTTAAACCATTCGATTTCCGGGGATGGCTCACCACTGATTTCACAAGAAAAGACAACATTTTGTCCCTCGTTAATATTTTGAGATCTGGGCTGGGAGATGAAGGCTGGAGCATCTGAGAGTTCTTTGCTCAGCATCAGATCATACTGACATTTAATGATCCCTTGGCTGGTTTTGCCTATGCAGGTGAGGATCCCTTCGTCTTTGTGACTGGCCTGCTTGATGGTCAGGGTCTGATCGCTGCCCGAGACACCATATCTGTACTCCTCAGAGTTAGCGAGCTCTACGCCATTCAGTACCCATTTCACATCAGTGGCACCAGCAATGTTGGCTTTTAAGGTCACTTTCTGACCATCAGTTATGCTCATCTGAGTAGAAAATGCTTTAATCTCTGCATGCGTTCTGATTTCTTCCGATGCCTGTGATGTTTTAGTGATTTCCTCATGGACAATGGATTTTTCCAGAGAGGTTGCTTCTGATTTCTTGACTTTTTCAGAAATCCGAACCTTCGAGGCTTCCTCCTTGAGGGCTAACTGTTCTTGAGATTTCATCTCTGATTTTTTCATTTCTTCAGAAATTAGAGCTTTCTGGGAAATTTCCTCTTGGACAACCGCCTTCTCTTGAGATTTTACCTCTGCTAGTTTCATTTCTTCAGAAATTAGGGCTTTTTGGGAAATTTCCTCTTGGACAGCCGCCTTCTTTTGTGACGTAATTTCAGAGGTCTTTTGTGTAGACACTTGCTGTGCCTCAGTATCTTTTACAGCTGAAAAAGAAACCTCTGTAAGGCAAACTTAATTGGAAAGAGGCCCCACCCTTTACTCTTTTTTAGATTCTCCAAGCGAATAAATAAGACACAAAGAAAGGAATGTTGCCTCTTGTATGCAGTATAGGTAATATTTAATTCTTTCTCAGTCCTAGTCTTGGAAAGTTGTCATGCATGACTTTGAGATCAGTATAATGATTCTTTAAACTAAATTGAAGATGATTCTTATGACTTGGAAAAAAAAAAGTCTTGAAAAGAATAGTCAAATATTTAGGATAGGTGTGGATTTAGGAAATTTTGATTAAAAATTGAATTATTATGCTTTCTTTAAAGATGTGTATTTCTACCTTTGTGTTCAAACGGTATTCTGGAATTTGTAAAACAGTTTAATACTTTGTGTGTGTGTCCGTGGTATGTGTGTTTAAGGGAGAATGTTTAGAAAACTTTCGTTAATATCATTTTCTAAAAACTATTGGGAAGAATGAAAGCCAACCTACCTTTTATAGTTAATTTGCAGCTAGAGGACACAGATCCAGCTGAGTTTGTTACTGTGCAGGTATAAAGCCCACTGTCAGAAGTATCAGTCTTATGAACTTCTAAGAAGTAAGCTCCTTTGTCTTCAGAGAGTTTGTATTTACTTCCTTGTGTAACAGCCTATAGAATGCAAGTGATTTGAGTTTTAAAAAGTAAGTTAAGTTTAAACATTTTTTGGGAGACGGAGAGGAAGGAAGGGGTTAGACTTTTAGAATTGAGAGACATTTAAGAACTGGTTACCTTTCCATCCTTTGTCCAGATGACGGTCGGCCGGGGTTCTCCAGTGGCTTTCACCGCAAACTTAGCGACGCTGTCTGAAGAAACAGTTGTATCCTGCAGCCCAGTGACGATTATTGGTTTTGAGGAAATTGGCTCTGGAGCTTTTGGTTCAGTCTTCTTGGTTTCTGTTGACTCCACGGTTTTCTGAGCTGCCTTCTTAGTTTCTGGTATCCTTGACACCTGCTCATGGATACTCTTAAAGGCTTGTCCCATAAAGTGTAAGTTCGTTTTAGAAGTTCCACCTTCGCTAGATATCTCACAAATGTATTCTCCACTATCGGATTCCGTGAGGTTATGGATTTTGAGCTCATAGGTACCATCTGCTGAAAAATGAAACTGGAAATGCCCATTTTCCTTCAGTTTCTTGCCATCTTTATACCAGGTGACCTCTTTTGCGCTTAATACACTACTTTCGACTGCGCAGGTCAGCTTCACAATATCTTTAGATGCTTCTGCTTTCAGGGACTGAGTTATCTTGGGTGGGACAGACACTGGTAGCTGCTGAACTTTCTCTGTTGGTGTGGGTTTTGTCTCTGTGGGTGATACGGCTTTTGGGTGAGTAGTGACTGGTTCCGGGGACTTCACTCGTTTTGGAGACTTAACGGCTTCTGGAGATTTCACTCGAGGCTCTGGGGATTTGACGCTTGGTGGTGACGTCACAGCCTTTTCAGTAACCCTGGCCTTCTGAACAGTCAGAGTGAACTGAGCTTCTTGCCTGCCTTCGCTGTTTTCTACCACCACGCTGTAGTTGCCCTCATCGGAAGCCTGCACCGAAGAGATCTCAAAGGTTGATTTGTACTTTGTGGTGGTCACTTGGTGGCGGGCAGAAGAGCTTATCGCTTGGCGTCCACGCAGCCAGGTTACAGTGGGTACCGGCTCACCGTCTGTGTCGCAAGAAAACCTCGCGGACTCGCCTTCATACACAGTTATGGACCTTGGCTTCGTCAGAATTCTTGCTCCCACCAAAGTCGTCTTGATCTTTCTGTGTGTGGATTTTTCTTCCAGTGACTTCTGTTCTACGGCAGCACTTCTCTTTTCTGCAGATGCGTGGTGTTCATAGGCCAAGAGACTTTCCCTTGTCTCTGTCATCTGTGACTTCATTTCCCTGACGGAAGAAGAAGCTTCCATCTCAGAAGTTTTCTTAAACGACGAAACTGCGTATTCCTCTGTTCTTGTCAGCTCAGGGAAAACTGACGGAGGCACTTGTTCGTCTCTGCGCCGGGAAGCGTAGGTAGTGTAATCCCCGCCTGTGACATCCAAGGTCGCGTAGTCCGAGGCCTCACCTTTGTAGTTGGTGCACACGGCACGGTATGTTCCGCTGTCCTCAGCTTGGCAGTCCAGAATTTCTAGGGTCAATACCCCGCTCATGTTGGTGTAACGAATCTTACTGCTTTCCTGGAGTTCGACGCCATTGTGGTACCATTTAACCTCAGCGGTTGGCTTAGACTGAACATTTAAGATAAAACGCGTATTTTGGCCACATGGTGCCCTGTGGGAGCGCATTCTCAGTGTGATTCGAGGGGCATGGTCCAGCGTAAAAGGCTGCTGACTCAAAACTTCATACATCCTTTCTGATGTCTTCTGAGTCTTTAAAGCAGCTTTCATGGACTCATACCTGGAAAAGATATCAAATCTTGCAGACCTCTCAAATCTTGAGAGTGATCTCTCACTAGACACAGGGCTGGGGGAACGTGGGCGAGTTCTCTCTGGAGTAGGGGACCTTCTTTCTGTGTCATCTTCATATTCCTCCTCTGGCGGCCGACGTGGCCGGATTAGCTCGGACACAGGCCTCATTAATTCGATATAGGTTGGAGACAGGGAACGTCGCCGCCGCAGTAGCCTGGACACTGAGGAGGAGGACTCGGACTCCCTTTGAGCATGTTTTGAGGAGGCCTCCCTTTGAGCGTGTTTTGAGATTTCATATTCTTCCTCAATTTCTGTTATTTCTGTCACTTCTCTCTGTCGCCCTGATTTCTTTCTGGACTTTTCCTCCTTTGACATGTGGTCAAGCTCGCTTCTGTATTCTGAGAGTCGCTGAGTGGTAGTAACTGGGCGAAGCAACTCTTCCTCCTCTTTCTCAGCCATGATCCTCTGCCGTTGTTTCGGCTGCCTGTAGGAGGCCCGGGCGTGCCGTTCCCGCAGTTCCGCATAGCTCGTGCTAGTCTCAGCCCTGGTGGGGATGTGATAGGTTGAATATCTGAAGTCTTTTCTTGTTTCCTCCACCTTGACGTGAGCTTGTGGTGAAGAGTAACGCAGACTAGAAAGCTCAAAACGTGGAGGGCTTCGGCTTGGCGGTGAAGCTGAGAAACCCAGCTCAAGCTCTTCTTCAAGACGCAGCCTCTCTTCCTCTGTTCTTTTCATTGCCAAGTAGTCATCAATGGGAAGGAGTAATTCTTCGTCTGACATGTCGCCAAGAGAACGTCTTCTTGGTCTGTAATAAAAGTCATAATCAGGAGAAGGTGTGCGGCGGCGGGCTGGTCTCACCATTTCAAGATCATCTTGGGAGAGTTTGGGAATACGCCATTTAGGTCTGTATTGATCTGTAATGCGTGGAAGAGGCATCACATAGAACTGTTCCCATCTTGAAAGGCGAATGCGCTTGGGTCTTTTCTGTACAACTCTGTCAATTTTCCCAGGCATTTCAAATTGATCACGTATCTTTTTGTACCATTTCATGTCGGACATAGGCACAAATTGCTTAATGCGTTGGTCTTCTTCTATGGTAGTCTGTTTGTACTTGCGTGGTTCCGGTACCTCATAAGGCATACGGAGTTTTCTCTCTTCCTTCTTTTCTTCCGTCTCAAGTCGGAATTCCCCTTTTACAGTCTTGGTGCTTACAGCCGGTTTGTAGAGAATGGCAGCTTCTCTCAGAGCCTCTTGGGCTACCTGTGTCAGTGGCACCGTTTCAGTTCCAGAAAGAATTTCAGCCATTCTTAGTGTCTTGTCAATTTGCTTTTGGACATGTCGTTCACGCTCCTCCTTAGTCTTAAATTCTTGCTTGACGTACCTTAAGCGTTCCACTTGGAGGTGAGCCTGGCAGCTGGTGGATCCAGCTGTGTTCGTGGCTGTGACCCTATAATAACCTGTGTCTTCAGGCAAAGTGTCCCTGATGTGCAAGGCATAATAATCCAGGCCTTCGTGGATAATTTCAATGTTAGGCCCAAGGGACAGTGGCTGGCCATCTTTCTCCCATTTTAATTTTGGTGGGGGGATGCCAGACACTCTGATCTCAAAGCAGACGCTTTGGCCTTCTTGGCATTCTGCGTTTGCCAGCAGCCGTTTGAACATGGGTCTTAAGGTTGTATCTGTTGGCGGTGGGTGTGGGGTTACTGTCAGTTTCGCCCTGCAGCTGTCCTCACCATATTTGTTCCTTGCCACAACCGTATATTCAGCATCATCATCTATAGTTACACTGCTGATTGTTAACTGGTAAAGACCCTTGTCAGATTCGAATGTGTACTTCGCATCATCATCACCTGGTTTGATTTTCTGACCTGATTTATACCATGTTACACGAGGCTCTGGGTGGACAGTTATAGTTACTCCAAATCGGACATTTTCACCCACATAAGCTGTCTTGTTATAGAGAGGCAAGGTAAATTCTGGTGGCCTTTCCAGGAGTCTCATTGTGTCAGTTCTGCGCTTAATTTTCTTCATGGTTCTACGGCAGTAATAGTCGTAAGTCTCTCTCACACCTTTAACAAATAGTTCTGCATAAGAACTATCTTCACCGTAGTCATTGACTACTTTGCATCTGTAGGTGCCGTCGTCAAATTTGGTAATGTCTTTGATGTACATGGTGGCTACTCCATCTTCATAGGTGATTTCATATTTCTCACTGTTCTCCAGCTGTCTGACTCCAAAGTACCAGGTCACTTGGGTAGACTGATCATAATTTTCAATTTTGCATACATATTTGGCATATCCTCCTTCTTCACCAACTGCATGCATTATCTGTCCAGAAACCGGGCCAATTTCAATGGATGCTACTTTAACTTTAGCAACACTCACTCCCTTCTGAGATCGAATTGCACCACCACAAGAGATTCGGGCTGCCGACACAACCATGTTGAGGTCTTTCTTGATCAGAGTGTGGTAGTAACGCCGGTGTTTTAATGTTCTGATAACTTTAGTACTGACTCTTTCTATCTTCTGCTTCAGCCATGGATGCCGGAGTGCCTCGGATGCTGTCATGCGAGATTTTTTCTCTTTCACTAACAGCCGGTCAACAAAATCCATGGCCTCAAGGCTAATCTCTTTGAATGCTTCTTCGTCGAAAGTATATTCAGCATTCATGATGTTCTCAATCATCTGTTGGTTAGTTTCAGCCATGAATGGATTGGTACCACTTAACAGCACATACACCAGTGTTCCAAGTGACCACATGTCTGTGGCGGTACTGACAACGTCATGCTGGTGGACTTCAGGTGCATAGTATTCGGGGGCAGTGAACAGAAGCCTGAAGTTGTCCCCTGGCTTCAGCTGACGGGCTTGACCAAATTCTATGATTTTAATGGTGGAGCTCCTTCTTGTTTGGTAAATGATATTTTCTGGTCTAATGTCGAAGTGTCCGATATTATGACTATGTAAGAACTCTAGTGCTTCGCAGACCTGGCGAACATAACTTACAATTTCTCTTTCATTAAGTTCAAAAGCACTTGTGTTAATGCGTTCAAATATGTCAAGTCCTGATATGAACTCAAAGATCATAACTAATTCTTCCATGCTCTCAAATGATTCATGGAGGTATAAGATATTTCTATGCCTGGCAATGTTTAGAATGGAAATCTCCTTCTTTACCAAAACCTGATCAGTTCCCTTAACTTTAACAAATTTGGCCATGTAAGTCTTCTTTGAGGATGTTTCAACACAACGGTGGACAATTCCGAACTGACCACGCCCAAGATCTTCAGCAATCATATATTTCTCATACAGTTCCTTAGTTGAAGAGTGAGATGCTTTAGTCATGGAAACTTCCCTTGTTTCGTCTACCTCTTCATCATAATTCATGGCTCTGGTCTTGTCTTCTTTGGTTATGGTTGGTTCTGAAGGCTCAGAAGGCTTGCTCAGGCCAAATTTATTTTCAGCTATTACACGGAACTGGTAGCTTGTTTTTCCAAATAAGTTGACCACGGTATAACGTGTTTCTCGGGCCTGTCCTACACGGAGCCATCTTTCTGCAGTAGTTGCACATTTTTCAACAATGTAGTTGGTGATTTTGCTGCCACCATCAGAAGCTGGCTCAGTCCATGTTAAGTTGACAGAATCTCGTGAGACGTCACTAACTTTGACTCCTCTGGGTGGGTCGGGAACATCCGCCACATCCAGTTCGACGGTCTTCTGATCAATTCCAAATCTGTTTTTAGCACAGACCACATAGAAACCAGCATCTTTTCTCTCTACTCCATTGGGGAAAACAAGTGATGTGAAAGATCTTGTGACAATAACTTGGTAGTGGCCATTATTGTCGATGAGATCTTGTCCTTTCTGCCAGGTGATCACAGGATCTGGTTTGCCACTGAAAGGGATCTTAATGCTGACCACCTCACCTCGGAGAGCATGAACTGCTCCCATGCCTTCAAGAGTTTTAGGCAAGTGTATCTTAGCTGGAACTGTAGCAGAATAAAAGAAGAAAGAATGTAATTTAGCAACACCCAACACTATTTAAGTGCAGCAACCCCCCCCCCGCCAATTAGCAATGTGTCATCTAGCACTAAACTGATTTTTATTGATTTGAGGAATTTACCTTCTACTTCCAAGGAGGCAGTGCCAGACACAGATCCCCCTTGGTTGGTAGCTCTGACTTGGTAAACTGTGGCATCATCGTCTGTGACACTTGCAATGATGAGCTGGTGGTAGCCACCCTTGAACTCTTGAATCCTGTACTTCAGTCCATCTGCAATGATTTCTTTGCCTTGTCTGTACCATTTCACAATAGGTTTTGGATGACCAGTTACTTTGCAGACCAAAGTAGCGTTGCTCTGATATCTGACATTTAGATTTCTCAGTTCCTCTTTAAAGTGTGGTGCCTGAATTGGGACATCAGATTTGGGAGTGGCAGGTTCTGATATTTCACTCCATTCACTTTCCCCACCTAGATTTTCACATTTCACACGGAACTCATATTCAAGACCTTCAATAAGGTTTTGCACTGAAAAGACAGTTTCTCGAATTTCTTCTGTTGTCACAGCAATCCATTTATTCTGCTTCTTCTCACGTTTCTCAAGGTAGTAATTTCTAATCTTTGCACCTCCATCACTGGCAGGTGGCTTCCAAGCCACAACACAAGAATCTTTTGTGAGAGCAGTGATAGTTGGTTTGCCAGGAGCACCTGGCTTTTCTGTTACAAAGAAGAAAGATTTGAGTCACGAGGTGAAACAAGCAGCTTTATTAAAAGCTTAGTTTTTAAAAAGAAAATCTTATGAACCCAAAGGTCTAAGAATAGCTATTCCAGAAAAATGAAATGGGTCACTTGATGCTAAGAAACTTACAAAACACAAAGCTCTTTTTTAAAGAAGAAGTAGGGTTTGTATTTGCCCTTGTAGATGTGCAGAAGTTCAATTTAACTGAGATAAAAGGCACTTTTACTTTATCTGAATCTTGGCTATTTCCTTTCAAAGGTTATTTCTGTTAATAAGAGTTTTATGTAAGCATGGAATTTTGCCGTAGGAAGATTTGTAGAGGTTGTACTCACCAAAAGGACTCTTAATGATCACAACTGAGGCAACCTCTAGAGGCTCACTGATGCCAAAAGTGTTCTGGGCTGAAACCCTGAAGTAATAGCCAGCATTTTCTGTGAGGTTTACAATTCTGCAGGTTGTCACCGAGATGGCTGAAGACACCAATTGCCATTCAGCCCCTTCCTTGGCCTCACATTTCTCCACCACATAGTTGGTGATCCAGGAGCCTCCATCATCTGCGGGTGGTTTCCAGCTGATCACTGCAGAGTTCTTCAACAGAGCTTCTATCACAATTGGTCCTGTAGGTTTGTCTGGTTTATCTGTTGGGAGAAAATACAATCATAGTGGTTTTTTATAATATGTCACCTGAGACCTCTTTTTTCTTGAAAAATTAAAAAAAAAACACTAAAAACTAAAATAAAATACCTTGTATGTCCACATCAAGGATGGCATCAACTGTTCCAAGAACATTGCTGAGCTGGACTTTGTATTTCCCAGCGTGAGTCTTACGTTGGACATTCTTCATGACAAGATGAGTATAGTGCTCGGTGTTTTCAATAGTAATGTTTTCTGAGTTTTGCAAAAGTTTCTGGCCATAGAACCAAGTGATGGAAGGTACCGGACGACCAATGTACATAACATGAAGTCGAAGTGTCGAACCCACAGCACCATAATATTTCTCTTTCAGTGGGTAACCGGGATGGAACTGTGGTGTTGCTTGCAGGAGAAGCTTACTACTGGTTTCTACTTCTCCAACCTCATTAGTAGCTATGCAGGTATAAACACCTTCATCTTCTTGTTCCTCTGTCATTACTGTTAGCGTATGTGTGCGTCCGTCTGAAGACATTTTGTACTTCCGGCTTTGTACCAGCTCCTTACCAAATCGGTACCATTTAATGTCAGGAAGAGGCCTTCCAACAATCTGGCATGAGAGTTGAGCAGCTTCGCCCAACTTGGTGGTAACATCCTTCATTTCTTTGCGCACTCCTGGAGCCTCTCCAGCTGAAGGATAGGAAAGATAGTATTAATGCATTGTTATTACCACTGAATCTGTAATCCTCTGTCCCTGTATATCAGGAATGAATTTATCCTTTTGACTAACACTCTATTAGATGCCATGATTTACACATGAGTCTAGTTCTTAAAAATTTCATAGCGCTTTTCCTGGGGTCCTATGGAAAATAGGGATTCAGTGAACACATCATCACATTATTAGGTAGAGTGACTTTTCTCCTTATCATTGGGAGACGTCAACAATGATAGGGGTTTAAGTAAATATGAATTCTCTCTATAAATCTATAGAGAGAATCTTTGCCTTACTTCTTAGGTTTACTGAAATGCGATACATTTGTTGACCCTTCTGGTCTTATTAGGAAGCATAAAAAAAAAAAAAAACCAACACAAACTACTGCATTTGAAGGACAAATTGCTCTAAGATTGTGCTCAGGTCACTGCATCTAACATCTGAGGTTACGGGCTTGGAATGACTTCCTGTAGAACACAGCAGCTATTCCCTGTGTGCGTATATGCCAAAGTGAGTGATTCTTTCCAAACACTTGCTGCCCAGTAAGGTTTTCTGTACATCTACTTAATATCAAGGAAGAATTAGCCTTAACACGTTGCTTAGGTTATAGGTCATAAGCAGAGAACTAATGGCTACTTACATGTTAGTTTAGTCTTTATAGACATAGCAG
This sequence comes from Ursus arctos, assembly GCF_023065955.2. Classification (NCBI taxonomy): domain Eukaryota; kingdom Metazoa; phylum Chordata; class Mammalia; order Carnivora; family Ursidae; genus Ursus; species Ursus arctos. Next base: position 57,070,021 of record NW_026622763.1, read on the forward strand.
TTCTTCGAGGTCTGCTAAGCCCGGTCTCATTCTCAGCAAAAACCCTGAATTCATATTCAGTGGCTTCCAGCAAACCCCCTATTGTGAATTGCCTGTCCTTGATGCGCTCCTTGTTGCTCTTCTTCCAGGCACTGTCTCCAGACTGCCTGTATTCAACCCAATATCCAAGGATTTCTTTGCCACCATCACATTCAGGTTTCTCCCACTGTAAAGTGACACTATCTTTGGATATTGAAAGAATCTCAAGTTCTCCAGGTTGGCTTGGCTTATCTGAAATATTTTAAAACAATTGAAAAGGGAATAAGCTTTACTGCTGAGGTAAAAGAAAAAGACCAAAGATGGCTTGCCTCTTTAGTTTGAACCCCTTTAGAAACTCTCTCCTTACCAAATGGATCTTTGCAAACAACTGGTTCAGAAGCAGGGCTGGTCTCACTTAGGCCAACATCATTCTGTGCGATGATGCGGAACTGATACTCTGCATCAGGAACAAGCCCGGTGACAGTGTACATTGTGGTGGTTATCTGAGTCTTGTTGTGCCTGACCCACTTGTCAGTCGAAGTCTCCTTGCGTTCAATGTAGTAGCCTGTGACTCGAGAACCACCATCGTCTTTGGGCCGGGACCAAGACAGGCTGACAGAACTCTTGGTCACATCGAGTACTTCTGGAGGATTGCTTGGAGGCTCTGGAGGATCTATGGATATAAAGTAGAAAACATGTGTTAAGAGTATGGTCCCATATCTTGTAAGCTGATGGCTTTCATTTCAAAATGAAAGAGGACTGAGAGAATTTTTACAGTGTTGTGGTCGGAAGAATACTTACTCAGTGGTGTTTTTGGTATGACTGGTTCTTCAGATTTCAAGGGTTTGCTTATGCCAAACTGGTTTTCAGCTGAAACACGGAAATGGTATTCCACATTCTCTTTGAGGCCTTTTACCACCAGAGATGTGCCTCGGACTCTGGAATCAATTGTATACCAGGCGGCTTTAGACACTTCTCGTCTCTCAAGAATATAGCCTAAGATGTCGGCACCACCATCATCGGCAGGGGGTCTCCAACTGACCCTTACAGAGCGAGCTTGTATGTCGTCATATTCAAGGGGCCCTTCAGGAGGGTTGGGGTTTCCTATCACCCTGACTTTGATGTAGACAGCCTTCTTGCCACACTTGTTTTCCAGAACCAGGTCGTAAGTGCCAGAATCATCCCTGTCTGCTTCTTTGATTACAAGCTCAGTGTGTGTCTCAGAGGTTGCAATCATGGCGCGCTTACTAACATCTTGGCCTTCCTTAGTCCATTTACATATTGGGAATGGTTTTCCTTTGATTGGTATGGTAAGTCTGATGACTCCACCTTGTCTTACAAAGATACCTTCTTGGTATCTTTCATCAAGTTCATAATCAGGATATTCTGGGGAAAAGAAGATCCAGTCACAATTAGCATTTTTTGGGCGGTGGGGAGGATGGTGAGAAATAAATCTTAAGGCAATTATAGCAGAAAGTAAGTGATCATATGTCTTACCAAGCATTTCCGTGACTTTGACTGTTCCTGGTACCTCAGCGGGCTCCCCAGGTCCACCAGCATTACAGGCTAGGACACGGAATCTGTATTCAGCACCCTGAGGTAGATGTGTTAGGGTATACTCCCGAATCTTGGTTGGGGTGGTGTTACATTTGGTCCATTCGTGTTGATCTACTTTCTGCATTTCAATCAAGTAGCCTGTGACTTTAGATCCTCCTTCATCTTCTGGAACACTCCAGGCCAGAGAGACTGATGTCCTTGTTGTATCAGTAACTCTTGGGTTTTGTGGCTTTCCTGGAGGCGCTGGGGTTAAGAATAAGACAAGATATTGTTAAAGTTGCTGCAAAGCTGAAACTTGGCTGTGCCACCTAACATGCAATGAATTGTGTAAACATGGACTGTTAGCATTAGAATATGGTTGTTAAAATTTTATTCATTTTTATCAGTTAAAAATACTTAAAGCTCTAGCTTTTTCCTTTATCTTAAATGTGCTTTATTTATGATCACTATTACCATCTTACATTATCATCAGCTTTTAAAGTGCTTTCAGAAATATTAGCTTATTCAAAGAATTAAACACTGGTATAGGGCATGTATTGTAAGTCCCACTTTAAAGAATGGGTAATAGATTCAAGAGGAGAATATGAAAAGTTACTTTCTCAAAGCTGCTAGGGGCTGGAGTGGGGAGGGGATCCACAAGTGAACTTTTTGGGCTGATGGAAGAATTCTATATTTTGACTGTGGTGGAGGTTATACAACAGGACCTCTTCAAAACTCAGATATTTCAGAAGGATAAATTTTACTACATTTAAATTATACCTCAAAAAATTGACCTATACACAATGTATTTACCAATTGGATCCATGGCAACGATGGGTTTGGAAGGACGACTTGGTTTCCCAGTCCCTCTCACATTAATGGCTGTGACACGGTGTTCATATTCTAAGCCTTCAATAAGGCCAGTGGAACGGTACCGTGTCATCGTCACTGGTACTTTATTTACACGGACCCATCGATCTGCTCTCACTTCTTTGCGCTCTATAATATATCCAGTCACTTGGGAGCCACCATCGTTTTCTGGTGGATACCAAGTCAGTGTCATGCCATCACGGGAGACATCAAATATTTGTAATGTTTCTGGAGGTCCAGGAATACCTGCAGTAAGACAGAGGTAAACACATTATCGCAATGTGAATAAATTGAAATAAAGACTCACACATTTCTGTAAGTACGTCATAGCTTTTTAAATAGCATGTAAGACTTGTGACAGTTTTTCCAATTTTTTTTTGTACTTTTCTTGAGGTTACTCATTTTCTTCAATTTTATAAACATTTATTAAGCACATTCTGTATTTTTTTTCCTCACTATAACCTAGCCAGTTTCTCCTGTCTCCCTCCCTCCTTTACTCCTTCCTCTTTTTCATTAAAAAAAAAAAAATTAACCATTTTGAAAACCTCCAGGAAAATTTAGAAAACTTAGAAAGACCCTGGGGTTAATTTTGGGACCTCTTTTTCCTTAGGACATGATAAAAACAAATTCCCTTCTGCTAACATTCAGAATCAGGTGGGGAGAATGGTGGCCTTAACGGTCCAAGGACTTACTGATGCTGCTGCGACATTCTATGACCTCAGACTGCAAGTAAGAGCCAATGCCGAAGCGGTTTGTCGCAGCCACGCGGAAGACATACTCATTTCCTTCAGTGAGTCTGGTAAACTTAAATGTCTGTCTAGTCACTGATTCAGACACTGGCAGCCATCCTGGACGATGGGCATCACGCTGTTCTACCACATAACCGCTCAATGGAGCGCCACCATCCAATTCAGGTGGTTCCCAGGAAATGGTAATTGAAGTAGCATCAATTTCATCAATCTTAATAGGCCCAGTTGGAGGACCAGGCTTGTCTATGAAAGAGAAAGAAATCCAGAAAATTAATTTTCACTTCACATCACCACTGGGTGACATCAACAACGCACATGTGTCTTTGTCACACATCCTTACCAAGAATGATAACTTTAATGGTCTCTGAAGTAGTTCCAGTTACATTCTTCAATTCAAGTGTATATTCTCCAGTGTCTCTGATAGTGGTTTCACGGATGGTTAATTTAGCTACTTTAGTATGCGTTTCAACTGTGACACGCTCTGATTCTCTTAGTTTAGAACCAGCAAAGAACCAGGAAGCAGCAGGAGGTGGGCGACCAGCGATTGGTATCACGAGCTCCACTGGTCTGCCGGCTGGGACATGAATGGTCTTCTGAGGCATTGTAGAAAGATCGATTGTTGGCAACACTAGGAGAAAGAAAGTAGGCCTTAATTCTTAAGCGTTATTTCTATTGACGAAGTACCGTGAATTATGACTGTTTTCTTTACTTCACTATTATTGATGTTTTTGGTAATTTGGTACATACCTCTGAGGTCTTGTACAGTCACGGCTGTGATGATCTCTCTTGGTTCTGACACGCCTTTCTCATTTTGCGCCCTTACTCTAAACAGGTACTGTTCACCTTCATTTAAGGAAATGACAGTGTGCTCTAGGACGGTGGGTTTTAAGGTGACGACCTTCATCCATCTCTCAGTGCCAGCTTTGCAGGCCTCAAGAACATATCCAGTGAGTCGGCTACCACCATCGTAGAGTGGTTTTTCCCAGGCCAGAGTGACAGTTGATTTGGTGACATCGACCACTTCTAGCTTTGTAGGCACCAGAGGTACTTCTGAGACCAGAACCGCATCAGATGTTTCACAGGGTTCCCCGATGCCGTAAATGTTTTCTGGCAACACTCTGAAATAGTACATGGTTCCTTCTACAAGTCCGGAAATTCGGTACAGTGTCTTGCTGCATTTGGTAGTTACTGTTTTGAATGCTCTCATGGCAGCCTCACGTTTCTCAATAATGTAATTGTTGACAGGAGCGCCACCATCAATTGTGGGAACTTCCCATGTAATGGTCACAGAATCTCTCGATACTTCTTTAACTCTCACTGAAGGACAGGGACCAGGAGTATCTAAAAAAATAGAAAGTAAGATTCATACTTATTTGCCTGATTGGTGGATAGCTTTTTGTTTTGTGTTTTTCAGGAACATGGTTTCTCTCTAGAGAGGTGATCAATCCTAGGTCAAGGGGTGTTTTTTCTAAGAAATATACTCACAGCATAGTCAATTTTAAGACAAATACTTACCGTATACTTTAACAAGGACTGTTGCTGATTTCTTGCCAGATTGATTTTCGGCTTCAATGGTGTATTTTCCAGCATCGTACCGGTTAACTTTGTCCACAATAAGTAAAGAGTAGCTGTCAGTGGTGTCAATAATTGCCCGGTTTGCAAGGTCAATGCCCTTCTTGCTCCATGTGATGACAGGAGGTGGTCTTCCAGATACAGACACCATCAGGCGCAATGAGGCCCCAGCTCTGATGGTCACAGTCTTCTTTAAATCATCTGCAAGCTCTAGGTCTGGTATTTCTGGAAAGTAAATGTCAAAACTTAATTCATGAACAGGTGTGACGAGAAAATAATTAACTTACAAGCTTATATTATAAATACCTAGTCTTTCCACGGGCTCAATTTCAGCAGTTGACTCGCTGTATTCACTCATACCCTTCGCATTCACAGCAGCAACCCTGAAGGAGTATTTCTGGCCCATTTTAAGGTCTGGCACAGTGAATTCATTATTTCTTATTGTGGCATTGGTGTGCACTCGGTACCAGTGATCAGTATCCTTCTCTTGCATTTCAAGAACATATCCTAGGATGTCAATGCCACCATCATACATGGGCTTGGTCCATGCCAAACTAATGCTGAACTTGGTGGTATCCACAACTCTTGGAGCAGAAGGTGGTCCAGGGGTATCTATGGAATTTAAAAAGGGGGATTCAGACATTATACAAATAAGGAAGCTTTGAGGTTTATATTTTTGGTTTTCAAGACTCACAAAGGCATTATTGTTCTCCCCCCCACCCCCCAGTATTTCAAAAGGTCTTTTAATAAGGTTTAGGGGGGAAAAAGCCCTGTGATTGATTAAACTCAATATTGTAAAAGGTCTTTTTATAGTGTAGTAAAGGATTAAAATTTTTTAAAAAGAATTCATTGAAGATGTATCCTTATTGGCTATAAGAAATACAAGTTACCTTATGATCTCTGCATCTTAACCCACAAGTATGTAGTCGCCTTCCCTTTCTTCTGATTCTCCCACCCCCAGAAGAGTAAGGCATTTTTGTTCTTTGTCCACACTCACCAAGATAAGCTGTGTAACTGAGCTCCTCTGATATTATAGGACAACACTTTATGCTATATCATTATTAACATCATTATTATTTTATTTAAAAAATTACATTTCTTTAGAAAGGTAGATGGTTTTTTTCCTGCTACTTTGGCTAGCTATGTTGGGTTCTTCTAGCTCAATTCATTGCTTAAAATACCTATTCTCAGGGACTTTTCCTTAGTTGCTCAGCTTTCACAGGGTTAATGTCACTTGTCACCTCTATGTTTCTAATGAATACAGGAAGTGGTTTCTTCTTCCCTTGTTCAGTCACAATGGTTTATTCTTTTTAGTCGGGCTCAAACTCTGTACAAGGATTTGCCACTTAACTTTTGAAGCTCTTTCAACAATAATTTTGTTAGGTACTTATTAGGCACTTAGGGATATTTATAAAATACATCTCTTTCATATTGGTAGTAAAATTATTTTTTTCATAGACTGGAAAATACTGTGATGATTTGTAGCAATGTAACTGCTAACTTATCAACAGAAGTAGTGGTTAAAATGTTCTGGCTTGACTATATTTAAGATCCCTCTAATAAGCATATGCTTTTCTAGATCATTCATAAATTCTAGAGGTTCTTGGAAATGGCATATTGGAAAATTATTTGTAACATGGTTTTGATGGGCATTAGGTTTATGTGTGATTCTTGGAACTCACATGATGGTTCTCTGCATGAGATAAAGTTGGAAGCTTCGCTGGGTTCACTGTTACCAGCAGCATTCACCGCGGTCACTCGGAACTGGTAATCACAACCTTCCATGAGGCCAGTCACCTTCAGCCTTGTATCATATACCACATAGTCTTTGTTGACACGTGTCCAGCGCAAGCTCTTTTTCTCACGTTTGTCTACTAGGTAGTTGTTGATCTCATTGCCACCATCAGATTCAGGTTTTGTCCACTGAATGATGATATGCTCTTTGCCGGCCCCAACTTCTTCAGGTATGCCCGGTTGTGATGGAATAGCTGTTTATATTTTTGTGAAAATGAGGATGGTCAGAATTACACAAAATCACTATTGATAGGATTGCCCCCCTCTCCTTTGAGCCCATTATATTTAACTACCAAGTTGTTTCAAAGTGTTAATACTCACTGAAAGAGTTTCTGGCTACAATTGGCTCTGATTCAACAGGCACACCAGGGCCATATTTGTTCACTGCCCGCACTCGGAATATGTATTCATTGTTCTTGATGAGTCTGGTAACTACATGGGACAGGGTTGGGCATTCGCCTTCAACGATCACCCAGTTGAGCCTGCTAGTCTCTCGTCTTTCCACAATGTAGTGAGTTATTTCTGCTCCTCCATCTTCCTGAGGAAGGCTCCAGGCTAAAGTGCACTTTTCCTCTGTTACTCTGCTGACGGTGAGGTTTCCACATGGGCCAGGGGAATCTGAAACAGGTGTCAATGGCAAGCAATGATTCAGATCTTTTTTCTTCTACCCACACTTGAAAATGCTGTAAAAAATAAAAGAATTTGACATGCTTACCAAGAACTTTGACCATGACAGACACGGCCTTGGTCCCACTGGCATTCTTCACTGTTAACGTGTATTTTCCGCTGTCACTTCTGTCACAGAACTTGATCACAGCAGTTGCTCGTTTGCCTGTATACTGCAAAGAGACTTTTTCACAGAGATCTAGTTCCTTGTCCCCTTTGGTCCAGATAATTTTGGGTTCAGGTTTGCCACCAACTGCAGCATCAAGGACAAGATCCGAGCCTGCTCTGATGGTAACCAGATCACCCTGTAATCTGGCATCCAGTTCAGCTTTGGGTGGAGCTGTCATAGGCAAAATGGATATGAATAAATATGACAGTTTATTTTCACAAAAATTGTGATCATTTAAAAGGAGTACCTTATTATTATTATTATTATTTACCGTATTCATCTCTGCAAGTGACAGGGCCTGTAGATTCTGATCCTTTGCTAATTACTCCCGCTGCATTCTTAGCCAACACACGGAATTCATAAGTGTCTCCTTCACTGAGAGCAGTCACAGTGAAGAAATTGTCGGATACAATGGTATAGTTGCACTTTAGCCAGCGACCATCTCCAACCTCACTGACCGGCTTACGCTCTACGATATAGCCCACAACCTTGCTGCCACCATCATACACTGGGGCAGACCAAATCAGTGACACTGTTGATCTTGTGACATCTGTCACCTCTGGTCTTCCTGGTGGATCTGGAAGGGATGCAAAAGTCAAGTTTAAAAAAAAATACAACTCTGAATTCTAGTGTAGATGATGATGGTGATAAACAAATGTACCCATTCAATTTGGATACATACCAACTGGGTTTTGAGCCATCATAGGTCTTGAAGCTTCACTGGCTTTGCTAACACCTGCAGCATTGAGTGCATATGTTCTGAACTGGTATTCTAGTCCTTCCACCAAACCACTCACTTTGTAGTTGCACTCTAAGCATGGCACTTTGTTTTCTTTCACCCAAAGAATGGTATTCCGTTCTTTCTTCTCAACCCAGTAGCCAATGATTTTACTGCCACCATCATGGTAAGGTTCTTCCCAACGAATAGACATGGCATTGGCAGACACATGGTAGACTTCAGGTCTGGTAGGAGCACTTGGTGGGACTAAATATAAACAAAGATATCAAATATGAATACAATTTTATAAAATTCAGGGGAAATACTTAATAATGGAGTTTGAAATATTTTTATTTTTCTTACCGAATGGATGCTCAGCAATTATTGGTGCTGATTCTAGAGGCTTGCTGACACCAAATCTGTTCTCCGAACTGACACGGAAAGAATATTCCATGTATTTTGTGAGATGAGTGACTTTAATCTGAGTGCGCTTGACACTGGAATTGACAAGCTGCCAAGCTGTTGTACCCGATTCACGCTTTTCAACTATGTAATTAGTAATGTCAGTGCCTCCATCATCTTTAGGTTCAGCCCATGACAGGACACATGATTCAGCTGAGACAGATGAGACCTCAATGGGGCCAGTTACAGGACCTGGCCTTCCAATGACCACAACGGTGATGGTAAATGTTTTAACACCAGCTGTGTTTTCCAGGGTCAAGAAGTATCTTCCAGAGTCACCTCTCATGCTATCCTTTACAGACAGGGTGGTTCTGTCTTTTGTTGTTATGATACTCACTCGATCTGTATCCTTAAGTCTCATTTCTTCAAGCTTCCATGTTACTTTGGGAGCGGGACGACCAGTGATTGGGACATCAATGGTAAATGTGCTACCTGCTTTGCAAGTTATGAGCTGATTAGTAATTCCAGTGAGATCAGCAGTGGGCTCAATTTGAGGTTCCTTGATGATGACGGAAGAAAAGGCTTCCCTGGGTTCACTATAGCCAGCATCATTCTTGGCCTTCACACGGAATTCATATTCAGTGTTCTCAACCAGGCGCTCCACTGTGAAAGTCATCTGTTTGGTGCGACCAGCCTCAACCCAGAAGTCAGATCCTTTTTGTCTCATTTCGAGAAGGTAGCCAGTGATCCGGCTGCCTCCATCATGGTCAGGTTTAAGCCAAGCTAAGACTGCAGAGGAGTTGCTTGTGTCAATGATATCAAGTCTCTTAGGTGGAGCAGGCTGTTCTGTGGCTACGATTGGTTCTGGCATTTCATAGGGTTCACCCACACCGTACTCATTTTCTGCAGAAACACGGAAATAGTATGGAACACCTTCTGCCAGGTCACTGACCTTGAGGATCTGACGAGTGCATTTTTCACTGATAGCCTGCCAGCTACGACGACTTGCTTCTCGTTTTTCTACCACATAATGATGGATTCGGGCACCACCATCAAGGATAGGAGCGTCCCACATCAGTGTAACAGATCCACGGGTCACATCCTTGAAAGTGATTGGGCCAGGTGGGCCTGGAGTGTCTAGCACCTTTACAGTGAATGTGATTGACTTACTGCCACTGTTGTTTTCTACGGTAAGGGTGTATTTCCCTGCATCATTTCTGTTGCAGTTTTCCACAGTGAGGGTGCTGAAGGAGTCTGTTGTGTGGATATCAGCCCGAATGCTGAGGTTGGAGTCAGGTTTGGTCCACACAGCCGTAGGAGTAGGTCTACCCTGGTAGGCAATGAAGAGGCGAATACTGGCCCCAGCTCTAACAACATGGGTCTGCTTGAAGTTTGCATCGATATCTAACTCAGGAGCTGCTAATCGGTCAACTGCTTTAATGGCGCCAGTCACTTCACTGCTCTCTCCTTTTCCAGCACCATTGATAGCACTAACCCGGAATTTGTATTCTTCACCTGCTTGTAGATCAGTGACTGTATATCTTGTTTTCACACATGCTTCTGCATTTACCTTGTGCCAGTCTCCTAAGTCAGCTTTGCACATTTCAATAATATAGCCAATTATTTCCATGCCGCCATCAAACACTGGCTTAGACCATTCTAAGCTCACAGTTGTCTTGGATGTGTCTGTCACTTTGACCACAGTGGGAGCACTTGGTGGGCTAACTGGCTCTCTACATTTGATTAGTCTTGAGATACCACTTGCAGGTCCTATTCCTGCAGCATTTTCAGCCATGACGTGGAATTCATACTCATTCCCCTCTATCAGACCAGTGACTTTGAATCTTGTCTCAGAGATTGGTCGTTTGCTGATCACTTTTACCCATCGTGTGCTTTTCTTTTCTCTCCTTTCAAGGATATATTGTTGAATTTCATTGCCACCATCTGACTCTGGCCTTGCCCATGTCAGGGTAATGCTATTGCCTGTTACATTGCTAGGTTCTGGAGTGCCAGGGGCATCGGGAACAGCTGTAAAATGAAAACAGATTAGACATGTTGATTGGAAGTTAATCTTACGACACAGTACCACTCGGGAAAAACAGATACTTACTGTATTGTATTTGAGCAACCACTGGGTCAGAGTCAAGTGGCCTCCCGACACCAAACTTGTTAACTGCAGAAACACGGAACTGGTATTCATTGCCATTTATTAGTTTAGTGGCAGTATAGCTGTGGGCTTGGCAGTTATCCTCAATCAGTGCCCAAGCAAGTCTGCTGGTTTCCCGTTTTTCAATGATGTAGTGAGTGACGGGAGCACAGCCATCATTGAGAGGAGCATCCCACCACAGGGTCATCTTCTCGCCAGTAATATTGGTGAATCTTATTGGCCCAACTACTTTTCCTGGTGTATCTATAAGAAAAGGGTTGCAGAGTTCGTTTATTTTCCCTTGCCCCTTAGAATGCAATCAGGCATGTCTCTAACCCAAGTCCTGTAAATTGTAAGATTAAGAAGTTATTGCAGAAGTACCTTGTACTTTCACTGTGATTTCTGCTTTTGCGGAGCCAGATGCATTTTTGGCTTCCACGCTATATACACCACGATGGTCCCGGGTAGCATCTCTAACGAAAAGGCTGGTGGATCCTAGGACATCAGTTATTTCCATATTCATCTTCTTTTCAATTTCTACTCCATCTCTGAACCAAGTTACTCGAGGTACTGGCCGTCCCTGCACCAAAGCTTTAATTCTAAGGCTCTCTCCAGACTTAATAATGAGACCATCAAAGTACTCAGGGCCAAACTCAACAGTTGGTGGAACTATAAAAGAAATAGAAATAATATGCATTAGTTTGGCTAACTAAAAACATAAGCATGTTTTTCATTAGCACCATATCCTAAAGCCTGGAAGGGTAATGTTTATCCTGTGTTACCAAAGGCTATTGTGAAAGCAGGATCGATAATTGAGAATTTAGATTATGCGGCTGAACATCTGCATGCTATTAGGTTATCCCCCTTTTATGTCTGTCATGTTATTAATCTTGCATTGCCATTTGTAAGAAGAAAACACTTACAGATCATTTACTTCCTAATGCTGCTGTATAGTCAAACAAGTTCCTGTAAGAGGTCATCAGCTGCACTCAGGCAAGGTGATGACAGCACCACTGGGTGTATGTATTTTAGTAACTTCAGTAAAGCTGGACAGTTATTCTTGAGAGTGTTTTTCTTTATTATAAATGACTGCAATTACAAAACTAAAAACTCATTTCCATTTGCATGCTATTTATATGGGAACAGTGAAACAATAGTCATGGTAAAAAAAAATCGATGCCAATTAGCTTTTTTTTTTCTTTTTATGTGAAAGGTAGAAAATCTAATTCATCCACATAACAACCCATAATCTGTATGAAATGATGTTCTTGTTCCCCTTTTACAGACCAGGGGCCAAAAGTATCTTTAAAAAATGTGATTGCTTTTAAGCATATTTGGAGATCAGTTGTAAATGCTTACCGTTTTCGTCTCTTGTCATGATAACGCCAGAAGACTGTGAGGGTGGACTTATAGTACCGACGGCATTTCTTGCAATTATTCTGAACTCATATCGGTCCCCGGGACTAAGTCCCGTGACTGTGTACTGACATTCACTGACATCGGTAAAGTTGCATCTGACCCAACGATCGCTCCCTTGCCGTTTCTCAATGCTGTAGGCCACGATCTTACTGCCTCCATCACGCAGTGGTGGGTTCCATTTAAGTGTGATGGTTTCCCGGGTGACATCAATGTAGTCAGGAGTGCCAGGTGGGTCTAAAAAATTATGTGGAAATTAACTATCATTTCTGTAATCCATTTCTGAAATTAATTCATTCACAATGGAAGAAAAAAATGCTCATTTTAATTTCAATTTTTGTCAATAGCTAAGCTTTTAAGAAGAACTTGAAATTACTTTATTAGACTGACTTAAAATCCTCCCCCTTGCTTTACTTGACCAGCTCTCCAGTGGACAAAAGATAGGTGAGAAGGTGATATGTGGAAGAAAAGCAGGGTTTGATTTACTTGTTAGTAGGAGATTCAGTTGCTGAACTAAATATATTCGATTAATACTCAGTTACTTACCTACTGGAGAAACAGCTAAAGTAAATTTGCTTGGGTCACTGGGCGCGCTTAGGCCAGCAGAATTTTCAGCATATACACGGAACTGGTAATCTAGGCCTTCCATTAGTCCGGTAGCTCGGTATTCTCTACCAGATATTGGCGATGTGTTAACTCTTTGCCAGAGGATGCTATTTCTTTCTTTCTTTTCAACATGGAATCCAGTAACTTCTGAACCACCGTCATAAACTGGAGCATCCCAAGTTAGTGACATGCCATCGGAAGTCACATTGTATACAACTGGCTTTCCTGGGGGGCCAGGAATCCTGAACTGGTGTTTTGCCACAATAATGTTTGAGACAAGTGGCTGGCTGACTCCGTATCTGTTTTCCGCCCTAACCCTAAACTGGTACTCAGCATCTTTGACTAGATTAGGAACTTTGAAAGTTGTCCTGGCAACACTTGAACACACCATCTTCCAATTAGCTTGTGAAGCTTCCCGCTTCTCAATGCTGTAACACGTAATTTCTCCTCCTCCATCATCTTCGGGCGCGTCCCATGACATGATGACACTGTCAGCCTTGATTTCATCAAATCGAATGGGCCCTTTGGGCTTTGACGGTGGGCCAAGTGTGATGATTGTAATGGGATATGAGTTTCTGCAGACTGCATTATCAAGAATAAGGGTGTATTTCCCTCCGTTCTCCTTCTTGACATTCTTAATACTCAAAGTAATTTTGTTTTCGGTTTTACTGAAACGAACATACTCGGTTTCTTTCAATGGCAAACCATCTTTCAGCCAACTGATAGATGGTTTGGGTTTTCCTTTATAAGGTAATTCGAGGTGCACATTATGCCCAATTCTCACAGCGACTTGTGCCCCAGGGATATCTGACAGGTCAACTTCAGGTGTAATCACAAGTTCTTTCACTGTAATTGGCCCAATAGTGACAGCATCACTCAGTCCTTTGTCATTTTTGGCAAACACTCTGAATTCCAGGACTGACTGTTCCTTAAGTTGGCTAACTTCAATTTCACAGGTCTTACTTACACCAGCACGTGACCATGTTTGTTCACCTTTACCTTTCCTTTCCACAACGTATTCTGTGATGACGCTACCACCATCAAAATCAGGCTTGGTCCAGCTCAGGGTAACAGATGTTTTTGTTGAGTCTTTCACTGACAGATCACGTATGGGAGCTGGGACTTCAGCAGCCTTCACTGGCTCTGTAGTTTCACAGGGTTCCCCAATTCCAATCTCATTTTCTGCAAGAACTCTGAAGAAGAATGGAGTTTTCTCTGACAAATCTGTTATCTTAAAGGATGTACTGGTACATTTGTGTGATACTGAAGACCATGTTCTCTTGGTGGCATCTCTCTTTTCAATGACATAATTAATTATGGGAGATCCTCCATCAATGAGAGGAGGATCCCAGAACAAAGTGACTGTGCCTTGAGAAACATGTTTCACCTGTAGTTTCTGGCAGGCGGCTGGCGTATCAAGCACTTTAACACTCACAGTTGAAGACTTTGGTTGACCAACGCCATTTTCTATTGTGAGAATATATTTTCCTGTGTCATTGCGAGTGACTTGAGGAATTGTGAGTAATGAAGATGAATCGGTGTTTTGAATGTTATATCTGGCATCACTGCTGAGATTCTTCTCATCTTTTCTCCATATGACAGTAGGTGGAGGTCTGCCTTTGAAGGGAATCAACACTTGTACATCTTCACCAGCTTTAGCTATAACAGAGGTTCTGAGAGCCACATCTAGGTCGATCTCTGGTTCCTCTGTAGACATAAAATGGACAGATATTTTGAATTTAAAAGCAAGAAAATGAATGATTTCCTAGAAGCACTGTCATAAAAATAAATAAATAAAACACAACCCTTCCAGTAGGTACATACCAAGTATATCTTTAGCTTGTACAGCTTCAGTCATTTCTATAGGTTCTCCTTGTCCGGCACAGTTTACAGCAGATACCCGGAAGTAGTAGTTGATTCCGGGTGTCAGGTTGGATACCACATATTCTGTAGTTCTGACCTCTCCCTTGGTAGAGACAACAGTCCATTCCTCTTCCTCTCCTTGCCTCATGGCGACAACATATCCAGTAACAGCACTGCCTCCGTCATAGACGGGTTTACTCCAGCCAAGAGTGATGGAGGATTTGGTTGAATCTGCGATTCTTATCTTAGCTGGTGGGCCTGGAGGGTCTGGAATGACCATTCAGAATACAGTGATTACACGATCAGGTATAATTTAGGGACATGAAAGACACGGGTGAAGATGCTGCATTTATGAGCGCTTACCAATGGGATCAGCAGCTTTGTAGAAGTCAGATGGTTCAGAGAATGGACCCTGACCAGCAGCATTTACAGCGCAGACTCGGTATTGGTAGTCACTGTTTTCTGTTAGTCCAGTCACTTTCTCTCTGGTGTCACGGATAGTCTTCTTTGAGACCTTAAACCATCCTAGACTCTTCTTGTCTCTTTTCTCAAGGAAATAGCCGCTTACTTCACTACCACCATCGACAACTGGCCTGCTCCAGACAACAGTCATTGAATTCTTGGTAATCTTGGTCACCTCCGGTACGCCTGGAGGCCCAGGAGTAACTATTTGGAAAGGAAAAGGAAAATGAGTTTGAAGGATCGACATCATTGATAAATTCTACCATTCAATCTTCAAATCCTATGCAAGAATATTAGTTTCACTGACTACCCTTTCCCTGTGACAAAGATGACAGTGAGGGGAGATGTGAGACAAAAGAAACATTCTAAAAAAATCATTCTAAGAAAACATACAAGCTAGCACAGTAGTTCATTTGAAAAACTTCAAGCATTTGATTTCAGTTTCCTAATGAACCCATGTCTCACCAAAGGCATTCTTTGCTACCACTGGATCGGATTCCAGCGGATCACCAATTCCGTATTTGTTCACGGCTCGAACCCGGAAGATGTATTCATTTCCTTTGATAATTTTGGTGGTGGTTATGATGCATTCTTCCAAATTTTCAGACACAATAGACCATACAACACGGCTTGTCTCACGTTTTTCCACGATGTAGTGAGTGATTTTTGCACCACCATCATCCGCGGGAGGGCGCCAGAGAAGGGTTATTTTTTCAGCAGTGACCGTCTTAAATTCAATGGGACCACCTGGAGGTCCTGGTTTGTCTGTGAATGAAAGAAGAAAACAATAGGTCAGTACTTTTTTAAAATTGCTAAGTTTTAGGCAAAGAAAATATGACGTTGGCTATACTCAGCACCTACCCAGGATCTGTACTCTGATGGTGGCTGAGGCTGAACCCATGGCATTCCTTAGTTTTAGTTCATAGCTTCCACTATTAAGGCGACTTGCATCTTTGATGAGTATAGACGCAAGGTCGGTGGTATTTTCGACACATACCAGTGCGTTGGTTTGTAACTCTTTATCATCTTTATACCACTCAATCGTAGGCTCGGGTTTGCCAGAAATGCCAGCTCTGAGCTTCACAGATGTGCCTGCTCTGTATTTGACAACTTCTGTATATTCTAGAGGCAAATCAATTACGGGTCCACCTGTAGGAAAGACAGATGAGAAATATTTAAAAGATCACAAGGATGGAAAAAAATAATTGCAACTTCAAAGTAAGGTCATTGGCTTTTATTAAGTAATTATATGTATGTAGTAGTTCTAATTTGATTTACCTATTATTTTAAACATTTAAATTTTAGAAGCTGCGCTTCTATCCAGATGGGGAAGAGAGGTTGTGAGGAAGCTCTGTCCTCCAGTGATGCTGCACTAATCACACAGGACTTCACCGCCTTTGAAATGTATTTTAAAGTCTATCAGGTGTTTAATTCCAGGGACAAAGTGGGATACGGTAGTGAGAACATCCCTGAATAAGCTGCGGATTACATTTTCTCTCATTCTAGGTTTCTCCTTTCTTTTCCTCTGACTCCCCCCTATTTTTGCTATTTTCCCTTCCCAGTTCACTGACATCCAACTGTGGGCCATTCACGTCTGACTCTTAAAGTCTGAATTCTTTATATATTTCACTGGACAGATTTTCTGCCAGGCTGCTTAGAACTTTTGAGAAACAGAACTAAATTTGACTTGCTTCACAGTCTCACAATAGTGTCCCAAAAGCCTGATTCATAAAGAGCAGCCCTGGGATTCCGAGCATGAGGACGGGAGTGGATACTTTTCCCAGATACCAGAGAGACTCCTTGAACAAGGGGAACTTTTAGAGAAAGTGTCACAGAGTACCTAACCCTCATGAAATTTTAATTTTGAAGCCATTGTTGAGTTGAATGTGTTCCTGATTTTCCAGAATGGACAAGTATGAGTATTTTGGAATGACAGCAATGTAGAGAGAGTTCTGAAGGCTCTTTGAATTCCCACTCTACACTAATGAGCTGGTCCATGTTAGGGAAGTTACATAAGCACTCTAAACCTCAGTTTCTGTTCTGTAAAATGGACTCATGTTAGGGTTGTTAGAATTAAGGGAGAGAATTCATGGAAAATACCCAGTAAATGTTATCTGCTGCTGATACAATCATCATTAATGCCTCTGTTTAGTCTTTTACTTATTTAAGAGGAATAGTCTCTGGGCATTCAACCATGGTTTTAACTATTGACTCTGATAGTTTAAAATAGAAAAGGGAAAGCACCAACTCATACAATCAAAGAATTCCGAAGGGCTGAATTTGGAAGGGACTTGAGATATCCTGTAGTCCAAATCTCACATTTTGGAGTATTAAAATGTGGAGAGATTAAGGAATTCTCCTGAGACGCCCAGTTAGTTCACATACTTTCTTCTAAATATCTAATTAAGGTGCTTAGCAAACGATATTCCATAGATTAGGACCAGAAAAAGTATGGAAAAATACTGGGTTAAATTGCTATTGGGATTCGAAGTTCTAAAAATGCTTACCATAAGAATCAATGCATGTAATGGGGCCTACAACCTCGGATGGATTGCTGACTGAACCAACGGCATTCCTAGCAAAGACACGGAATTCATACTGGGAATTCTGAGTCAAGCCAGAGACGATGAATTGAGTCTCAATAACATTGGTGAAGCTGGCCTTGGTCCATCTGCCATCCGGAAGGTCTCGTCTCTCAACAATGTAGCCTGTAATCTTGCTTCCTCCATCGAAAGCTGGTTGTTGCCATGAGAGGCTGACAGAGTTCTTTGAAATATCAGTGATACGGACATTTCTTGGAGGCTCTGTGGTAATAAGAGAATGCAGATCAGTGGAACTTGTGTCAACATTATTTTGCTTTGCAGAAATAAGATTTGCATTTTTAAGTAGCCGGAATCCTCTTCCTCATGAAAAATACATACCACAGGCATCAATGGCTAGGACTGGTTCAGAAGGATGGCTCGGTTTTCCAATACCAGCAGCATTTTCTGCGTATACCCTGAATTCATAAATAAGTCCAGCACTGATTGTGGTGACTTTGAAGTGAGTTGTACGGATGACCAATTTGTTGGCTTTTTGCCACAAAACACTGTTTCTGTCTTTCATTTCCAGGTGATAGCCTATAACTGGACTGCCTCCATTGGACACTGGTTCATGCCAGCCCACGGTGATGCTTTCTCGAGTAACATTAGTGACCCATGGTGTAGATGGTGGTCCAGGTGTTGCTACAAAAGAGAGAAATCCCTTAGGTTAACACAGACACTTAAAACATTTATGTAAATGAAAACCTGGGATCTTAAAACTTTTGCAACTTACTGTATGGTAGTTTGACAACCACACACGCTGAATCTATGTGATCACTGATGCCAAAGCGGTTTTCTGCCTTGATGCGGAACTGGTATTCTTCTCCTGTGGTCAGTTTCATGATTTTAATCGTGGTTCTTGCAACTGTTGTAGATACTTCAGTCCACACTGCAGTACTCGTCTCTCTCTTGAGTACAATGTAGTTAGTAACTTGACTTCCGCCATCATACTTCGGCGGCTCCCATTTGAGAGTCACACTTTCTTCTGTTATATCGCTAATAACAACAGGGCCAGTTGGGGGACCAGGCCTGTCCAGTACAATGATGTTAATGAAAGCTTTGGTTGTTCCACTGGAGTTGGCAGCAGTGATCTCGTATCTTCCAGCATCAGTGGTAACGCTTTCTTTGAGATTGATGGTCAGGTTCTCAGCAGTAACTTCAGTATTAAATCTCATGGTTGCCTTCAGGGGGACACCGTCTCTTGATAAGGTCACTTTGGGCAGTGGTTTTCCAGAAATTGGAATGTCAACTTTAAGGTTTGAACCAGCTCTCACATACACAGTATGACTTGGGAAATTCTTCATATCAATTTCAGGTGGTTCTGAAAAATAAGAGTATGGCAGATGAAGGCGAAAAAGAGTCCCTAAAAATTATATCAATAGAAACCATCTCAAATTTTGCTTCTACATAAAATTAGACATACCTAGTTGTTCTTTAATAAGAACAGGAAGCAGGAGCTCTCTTGGGTCGCTGAGACCAGCTTGATTTTCAGCAAACACCCGGAAAAAGTATTCAGAATTCTCCCTCAGACCAGAAACAATGTGGTGGGTTGACTTTACCACTGCACATCTAACCCAATTTTTCTGCCCCTTTTCTAATGCTTCAACGACATAATGTACAATTCTGCTTCCACCATCGTGTTCTGGCTTCAACCAGGTCAGGGAAACACTATCTCTGGATACACCTGTTACTCCAAGTTTTTCGGGTGGGCTTGGTTTTTCTGAGAAAGTAAAACATCAGAAGAAAGGGATTATTACAACATTTTCCCCCCATGTGTTCTTTCTGCATTATCAAAGAAAACTTTAGGAAGGCCACATACTTCCTTTGAGTCTCTCTTACTTTTTAACTAATTTGGCTTCTAAGCCAAGTGAATTTCCCCAAGCTTTGGCAGTACATGTCATAGTATGTCGTAGCATCCAAATTCAAATTAAGTGTCAAGTGACTACATTAAATGGTAAAATTTATCTCAAATTTATCATGGGTATAAAAGTGAGGAATAAGATGAACAATCTTAAAAGAAACTTCTGCACACACATGCTATATATACGTGCAGTCAAATTCAGTTATATTTAAATTCAACATACATGATCTAATGCCAGCTATGTAAATTTCCGCATTTGTTTAATCAACAAAGAACTTTCTCTGCAGAGATTTCATGTTGTGCTATTGTATGAATTATTTGAGGTGTGAACCAAAAGCCTTTAAAATTAAGTGAGACGAATTAGAATGATTCATAGTATTCTAGGAAAATTACTATGGATATATAGATGTTCTTTGTTCTTAAAACATACCTGTTATTTTTACGCCTTCCTTTGTTTCAGCTGGTACACCAACACCAAACTCATTCTCTCCAGAGACTCGGAAGTAGTAAATTGCCCCTTCTTGTAAGTTGGTGATTTTGTAGGAGAGGCGGTTACAGTTGTTGGTCACAGAGACCCATGCTTTCTTACTGGCCTCACGTTTTTCTATGTGGTAATTCTTCACTGGTGCTCCACCATCGTTTTCAGGAACATCCCAGGATAACACTGCAGACTCTTTGGTTATGTCATGTACAGTGATATTGGTTGGAGGACCAGGAGAATCTAAAACTTTGACAACTAAGGTCAGTGAAGCAGCATTCACAGTATTCTGAATTGTTACTGTGTATTTTCCGGAATCATTTCTGTTGGCATTTTCAATAGTAAGTGACGTACGAGAGTCTGTGGAATCAATATAAGCTCTAGTGCGGAGGTCACTGTCTGGCTTACTCCACAAGACACTAGGTGCTGGTCTTCCCCGGAAAGGTACGGTCATGGTAAATGAGGCACCGGCCTTGACAATCAAGGTCTTCTTCATTTCACTGTCAAGATCAAATACAGGTTCTTCTTCTCTTTCTTTTGCTACTTGGGGATCGGAGCTATCACTGGGATCACTAGCACCAACCTTATTGATAGATCTTACTCTAAACACATACTCGGCTCCTGTTGTTAGTCCGCCTGTGGTATATTCTGTGCCTCTTAAGTTCTGAATGGCAGTCTCCCACTCAGTTTCATCAGATTTCTTATATTCTACAGTGTATCCAGTTACTGGGGCCCCGCCATCAAACAAGGGCTTAACCCAGCTAATAGTTATATTTGTCTTGCCTGAGTCCACAATTTTGGGTTTGGATGGAGGAGATGGCAAGAATACTGGATCTTCTGCCCGAATTAAGGGAGAGGTTTCACTTGGAAGGCTCAGGCCAGCAGCATTTTCTGCATAAACTCGGTACTCATATTCACATCCTTCCCGAAGTCCGGTTGATTTCACTCTCAGGTCATAAACTGGTTTTTTGTTTACACGCACCCATCGTAGGCTGTTTTTCTCTCGCCTTTCAATTATATATCCAGAGATTTCACTGCCTCCATCACTCTCCGGTCTTGACCAGCAAAGGGTCATGGACTCTTTGGTCACAGATGTAATTTCCAGAGATGTGGGTGGACTTGGAACTGTAAATGGGTCTAGTGCCTTTACTGCCACGCTCTCTAGGGGCTCACCAACACCGTATTTATTAACACCTGTTACTCTAAAGATGTATTCGTTGCCTTTGAGTAACTTGGTTACTTTACAGGATGTTGTCCTTAATTCTCCTTCACATATTGTCCATGCGAGGTGGCTTGTTTCACGTTTTTCTACAATGTAATAGTCGATATCTGCACCACCATTTTCTTGGGGCGGTCCCCAGGAAAGTGAGCATTTCTCAGCTGTGAGGCCATTTATTTCAAGTGGTCCTGCTGGTGGGCCAGGCTTATCAAGTACCTTGCAGTTAACTGCCATAGACCGAGTTCCTGCAACATTCTTTAGTGTTAGTACATACTGGCCAGTGTCTCGTCGGATACAGTCTTTCACTGTTAACGAAGTATTATAGTCTGTCGAGACAATTTCTGTTCTTGCTCTTTCTTCAATTTCTACCCCATCCTTGGCCCAGGAAATTACCGGCAGAGGTCGCCCTGCGATGTCTGCATTTATCTTAAGGACCTCTCCAGCTTTGACAACAATAACATCTCGGAACTTGACATCCATCATAATTCTTGGAGCCTCAACATCGTCTTTAACTGTAATAGGCCCAGTGGATTCAGATGGTTCACTAACTGAGTCAGCTGCATTCTTTGCAAAAACCCGGAATTCATAACGCTGATCTTCAGTAAGTTCAGTTACTTCAAAGTATGTTTCTTGTACGTTAGTAAAATTGCACTTCAGCCATCGGCCATCTGGTAGTTCTCTACGTTCGATAATGTATCCTGTGATCTTAGCTCCACCGTCGTAATGTGGTTTAGACCATTTAAGCGACACTGATTTTCTTGTGATATTTGTGACTTCAGGTTGTCCAGGAGGATCACAGGGATCTCTTGCAGGGACTGGTTCACAAGATTTACTGCATTTACCAATTCCAGCAATGTTCTCAGCATATACACGATACTCATACATCAGTCCTTCATCAAGGCCGGAGACTTTCATTTGTGTATCAGCGATGAGGATTTTATTTGCTTTTGACCAAAGAATGCTGCTTCTCTCTTTATATTCAAGGTGATAGCCAATTACTCGACTTCCTCCATCATTAACTGGCACTTGCCAGCTTACAATCATGGTAGATTTTGTGGCATGCACAACTTTAGGAGTGCCGGGAGGACCTGGAGGGCTGAATGGATACTCTGCAACAACAGGTTTAGATTCACTGTAGGAGCTCTTGCCATAGCGGTTTTCTGCACAAACACGGAACTGATACTCACTTCCTGTTGTCAGACGAACTATTTTAATGGATGTTCTCGCAACTGCCTGTGAAACTACATGCCATGTGGTAGAAGTGGTTTCTCTCTTTTCGACGATGTAATTGCTAATTTGGCAGCCACCGTCATATTCTGGAGGACTCCAGGAAATTGTTACATTGTCACAGCTAACTTCATCAATGAGAACAGGTCCTGGAGGCCCTGGTTTGTCGAGGACAATTACAGTTATAGGAACTGTTATGGATCCAGCACTGTTCGAAACACATAATTCGTAAGTTCCAACATCTTCCCTGGAAGCTTCCTTAATAGATAGTGATGTTACAGTCTTTGAAGAAGAAACATTGACCCTTGTGGTTTCTTTAAGAATCTGACCATCCTTTTTCCAGCTTACAGTAGCTTGAGGTCTTCCTTTAAATGGAACATCAATCTTAAGTTGGTCCCTAGCCTTTACATTGAAAGTATTGAAAGGAAGCTCGACGGAGGGCTTTATTTCAATATCCCTTGCAACTACTGGCACTCCAAGTTGTCTCGGATCACTCCTTCCCTTTTCATTGACTGCAGCTACCCTGAAGGTATACTCTTCTCCCGCAGTTAGGCCAGATATAGTCGCTTCTAGAGTCTTAACTTGTGTGCAAGTGCTCCATTTTTCACTCCCTTTAGTCTGCATTTCAACTACATAACCAGTAATTTTGCTGCCACCATCACTTTCTGGCTTCTCCCACTTGATTGTAGCTGTGTTACGGGTCACATCAACAAGAGTCACTCTTCCGGGTGGGAGGGGTGGTTCAGAAGCTTTAACGGGTTCAGTCGTTTCAGCTGGCAAACCAATCCCGTATTCATTGGAAGCCAAGACTCGGAAGTAGTAAGAACATCCCTCCTGTAGATTTTCAATTTTAAAAGTATTCTTCGTGCAATTGTTTGTAACAGTAGCGTATGCTTTTCTTGTAGTTTCTCGTTTTTCAACAATGTAGTTTGTAATCTTAGCTCCGCCATCAATAAGTGGTGGCTCCCAAGACAATGTCACCGAATCTTTCTTTATTTCTCTTACATTTAAATTCACAGGGGCGCTTGGCGAGTCAAGAACTCTGACGTTAACAAAAGCTGTTTTGGAGCCGCTGTTATTTTCTAGTGTCAGATTATACCGACCGCTATCAAATCTGGTAACATTATCAATTACCAACATTGTGTAGGAGCTGGTCACCTCGATCTGGGCCCTCTCTGTGAGAGTGCCTTCGGCCTTTTCCCATTTAACTTCAGGTTCTGGTCGACCTTTGATTGTGACAAATAAGCGTAAAGTAGCACTTGCCCGCAGAATGACCACCTTTCTGAGATCAGCATCAAGTTCTATTTCTGGCGGCTCTAGCCTCTCTTTAGCAACAACTGAGCCAGGTATAGTTGCAGGTTCACCTACACCTTCAGAATTGATGGCACAAATACGGAAGTTATACTCAGTATTTTCTTTTAGCTTGGTCACTGTGAACTGCTTTCCTTGTAATCCTGTCGGTGGAGTGCAGGTTGTCCATTCATCAGCAGCGGCTTCTTTGACCTCCACCATATAGCCCTTAACAGGTGCACCACCATCATAAATTGGCTTACTCCATGCCAGGGAGACAGAAGATCTGGAAGTGTCTGTCACTTTTGGATTACTTGGTGGACCTGGTGGATATAAGGTATCACATGCACGATAGAAAACAGATGGCTCGCTGGGTTCACCCACACCAGCTGCATTTTCAGCAGCGACTCTGAACTCATAGGAATGACCTTCGGTAAGGCCAGTTACTCTGAATCGGAGATCTGTTAGAGTTTTCTTGTTGCACTTGGTCCATCTAATGCCTTCCTTATCTCGTTTTTCAAGAATGTAGCCCTCAATTTCGGCACCTCCATCATCCACTGGGCGTGCCCATGTTACTACCATAGAATCTTTGGTGATTGCTGAGGCTTCAGGGGGTGAAGGAGGACCTGGTGGCTTATACGGATTACAGGCTATAACAGGCTCAGATTCCAAGGGCTCTCCAATTCCATATTTATTCACAGCCATGACACGGAAAATGTACTCATTACCAGGAAGAAGTTTAGTGACTTTGTAGTTAAGGGCCTGTACCTCAGTTGAAACCTGGGTCCAGGAGAGTCTACTTGTTTCTCTCTTTTCAATGATGTAATGTGAAATATTAGCACCACCGTCCTGTAAAGGTGGGTTCCATGCCAGGTAACATTTCTCAGCAGTAACTCCAGAAACTTTCAGAGGTCCTTCAGGGGGCCCTGGCCTGTCAAGTACCTTTACAGTGATTGGTATGGACTTTGTACCGCCAACGTTGCTGAGTTTCAGAATATACTGTCCTCCATCAGTACGTATACAGTCTTTGACAACAAGAGTGGTTTTCTGAATAGTAGATTTAATTTCCATCCTAGCAGTCGTCTCTTCAAGCTCTTTTCCATCTTTTGACCAAACAATATCAGGTATAGGCTTGCCGCGGATATCAGCTTCAAGGACAAAAGTCTCTCCTGCACGAACAACGATTACGTCTTTATATTTTGGATCCAGGGAGGCGTTTGGTGCATCAATTTCATCTCTGGCAGTAATGGCACCAGTGCTTTCAGATGGTTCACTTAAGTTGCCAGCTGCATTTCTTGCAATTACTCTAAATTCATATCTTTGGTCTTCCACAAGTCCACTCACTGTAAATTCAGTTTCTAATACATTGGTAAAGCTGGCTTTCATCCAGCGTCCATCAGGTAGATCTTTCTTTTCTACAATATAACCTGTTATCTTGCTACCACCATCGTAGGCAGGTTTCTTCCATTTCAGTGTAACATTGTTTCTTGTGATGACAATGGCTTCAGGGCGACCAGGTGGGTCACATGGATCACGAGCAACAAAGCATTCTGATACTTTGCTAGGCTTGCCAATGCCAACAATATTTTCAGCAGAAACTTTGAACTCATACTCAAGGCCTTCATCGAGCCCAGTTGTTTTGAATTTGGTGTCTTGAATGGGAGTCTTATTCAATTTGACCCATAAAATGCTGTTCTTTTCTTTCTGTTCAAGATGGTAGCCAATAATTTTGCTTCCTCCATCATGAACTGGCTCATGCCACTGCACAATCATCTGATCTTTTGAAATGGATGTCACAAAAGGAGTTCCAGGTGGTCCAGGTTCTTTAAATGGATATTGTACAATAACTGGTTTGGAATCCAGAGGGGCACTCTTTCCATACCTGTTTTCTGCAAAAATTCTAAACTGGTACTCAGTGCCTGTTTTCAGTTTGGTTACTTTAATTGTTGTTCTCGCAACTGTTGCTGAGACCATGTGCCAAGTGGTGGTAGTTGTATCTCGCTTCTCTACAATGTAGTTGCTTATCTGGCAGCCGCCAGTATAGGCAGGAGGTTCCCAAGAGATGACCACAAAGTCTGCACTAACTTCGTCAAACCGAACTGGTCCAATTGGAGGTCCAGGCTTTTCCAAAACAATGATGGTGAGATTTTCTGTTGCCGTACCTGCACTATTTGTTGCTGTTATAGTGTATTTTCCAAAGTCATCTTTGTTACTTTCTTTAATGTGCAGAATCGTTGAAGTAGCTGTTTCATCAACATTTACTCTTGTTGTCTGTTTAAGAGGCTCACCATCTTTGACCCATGAAATGTTAGGTCTTGGTCGGCCAATTACTGGAATTTCAATTTTAAGATCTTCTCCAGCTTGGACAGTATATGTGTTAAATGGTAACTTAAAACTAGGCTGTATGGTCAAGTCCTTGGCTATGACAGGAACACCAAGCACTCTTGGATCGCTTTTTCCTTTCTCATTGTAAGCCTTGACACGGAACTGATATTCTTGTCCAGAACTCAAACCAGTAACCACTGCATTGCAGACTTTGGATTCGGCCACAACACTCCATTTTTCTGTTCCTTTGGGCTGCATTTCAACAACATAACCCAAGACTCTGCTGCCACCGTCATGTTCAGGTTTCTCCCACATCAGCGATGCACTGGTCTGGGACACATCAGTGAGTGTCACTTTTCCTGGTGGGGAAGGAGGTTCAGCGGCTTTCACAGCATCAGCGGTTTCCACTGGAACACCAACTCCAAATTCATTTTCCGCCATAACTCTAAAGTAATAAATGGCTCCTTCTGTAAGATTCTCAACTTTAAAGCTGGTTTTGCTGCATTTGCTACTCACGTTAGCATATGCTTTTCTGGTTGACTCACGTTTGTCAATAACATAGTTCTTCACCTTTGAACCCCCATCAATGATGGGTGGTTCCCATACCAGCAGGACAGAATCTTTTTTCACTTCTTTGACTGCCAAATTTTGTGGTGGTCCTGGGGTGTCAAGAACTTTCACAGTTACGAAAGCAGATTTAGACCCGCTGCTGTTTTCCAGCTTGAGAATGTATTTTCCAGCGTCATTTCTATCACAGTTATCTATTGATAGTTGGGTATAGTTTACCCCCTTTTCAATTTGGACCTTATCTGTGAATTCACCTTCCTCTCGAGACCAGGTGATCTCAGGTGTTGGGCGACCTTTGAATGGAATGTGAATTCTGGCAGATCCACCAGCTCTTACAACTATTCCTTTCCTTAATTCAGAGTCAAGATCAAGTTCAGGTGCTTCAAGTTTATCTTCTGGTTTCACAGTACCAGGAACTGATGTAGCCTCACCTAAGCCAACTTTATTGAGGGCAGAGACTCGTATTTTATACTCTTGGTGCTCAGTGAGTTTTGCAATTTCAAATCGAGTGGCTCTCAGGCCAGTCTGTGGAGTAACTATTTGCCATTCTTCTTCATCTGCTTTACAGATTTCTACTACATATCCAAGGATCTCACTGCCACCATCATAGATGGGCTTACCCCAGGCAAGTGTGATTGAATTTTTAGTGGTGTCTACAATGTGTGCATTGGTGGGTGGTCCAGGTTTGAATACAGGATCACAAGCTTTATAATAAACTGTAGCTGGACTTGGTTCTCCAACCCCAGCAGCATTTTCTGCAGAGACTCTGAATTCATACTCATGATCTTCTGTTAATCCTGTTACTCTTAGACGCAAATCTGTAATGCGGCGTTTATTACATTTTATCCACCTAATGCCACTTCTATCTCTTTTCTCCACAATGTAACCGATAATCTCACTTCCACCATCACTATCTGGACGGTTCCAACAGACAGTCATGGAGTCCTTGGCAATGTTGGTGACTTCCAGGCTTTTTGGTGGTCCAGGAAGCACAAATGGATTTTTCATTAGTACTGGTGCAGATTCCAAAGGCTCTCCAACTCCATACTTGTTGACAGCCATTATGCGGAAAACATATTCATTCCCTTCTAAGAGTTTAGTAACTTTCAGAGAATTGGTCACAACTTCTGAAGCAACAACAGTCCAGGCAAGTCGACTTGTTTCTCTCTTTTCAACGACATAGTGAGAAATATCACTGCCACCATCTTGAAGTGGTGGAGACCATGTTAAAGTGCATTTTTCAGAAGTGACTCCGGTAACCTGGACTGGACCTTCTGGAGGTCCTGGTCTGTCCAATACTTTTACATTTACTGGGAATGACTTAGAACCTGCAACATTGGAAGCTCTTAAAATATACTGTCCACCATCAATTCTAATGGCATCTTTTACAATAAGTAAAGCCTTGAAATCTGTGTTTTTTATTTCACATCTGGCAGATTCTTCAATTTCCTTATCTCCTCGTAACCACTCAATGGTCGGTAGGGGCTTTCCATGGACATCAGCCTCAAGCCTGAACGTTTCTCCAGCATTTACCACAATTGTGTCTCTGAATTTTGGATCCATTGAAATTCTTGGAAGTTCAACCTCATCCCTGGCAGTTATTGGTCCAGTACTGTCAGAGGGTTTACTTATTGTACCAGCTGCATTCTTTGCAATGACTCTGAACTCATATCTTTGATCTTCAGTAAGACCGGACACAGTAAATTGAGTTTCAATGACATTTGTGAAGCTGGCCTTCATCCAGCGACCCTCAGGCAAATCACGTTTCTCTACAATGTAACCTGTAATCACACTTCCACCATCATAAGCAGGTTTGGTCCACTGTAAAGTGATTTCATTTCTTTTAACCATTATTGCTTCTGGGGTTCCTGGTGGGTCACAAGGATCTCTGGCTACGTAGCATTCGGAATTCTTGCTTGCTTTACCTACACCAACAATATTTTCAGCATAAACTCTGAATTCATATTCAATGCCCTCTTCAAGATTGACTGCTTTAAACTGAGTGTCATGAATAATAGTTTTGTTGACTTTTGTCCACAAAATACTATTTCTTTCCTTTCTCTCAAGGTGGTAACCTATGACTGGGCTTCCACCGTTATTGATTGGTTCATGCCACTGAACGACCATGGAGTCTTTGGAAATGGCTGTGACAAATGGTGTGCCTGGAGGGCCTGGTTCTTTGTAGGGATATTGAGCTACAATTGGATCAGACTCCAAGGCAAAGCTTTGTCCGTATCTGTTTTCAGCAAATATTCTGAATTGGTATTCTGTACCAGTTTTCAGTTTGGTCACTTTGAGCGTGGTTCTGGCAACAGTAGCAGAAACAGTATCCCATACTGTGGTGGTTGTATCTCTTTTCTGAACAATGTAGTTGGTGATCTGGCAGCCCCCTGTATATAATGGGGGATTCCAAGATAAAGTAATACTTTCAGCACTGACTTCATCAAATTTAACAGGTCCTTTTGGAGGATCAGGTTTATCTAGAGTTATAATTTCAATGGATGCTGTTTTCTGACCTACAACATTAGTCACTGTGATTCCATAATGTCCACCATCATCCTTATGAGTTTCTTTAATGCTGAGTACAGTGAGGTCAAGTGAATCAGTAACATTGACTCTTGTGGTCTGCTTCAGTGGAAGACCATCTTTAGTCCAGGTAACGGTTGGCTTAGGACGTCCAGAAATTGGCACCTCTATTTTCAAATCTTGGCCGACCTGTACACTGTAATTGTTGAATGCAGGTCTTACATCTGGCTCAATGACCAGATCTTTGGCAACTATTGGAACTGCAAGGGACCTAGGATCACTTCTTCCCTTTTCATTCACAGCAACAACTCTAAAGAGATACTCTTCTCCCTGAGTTAGGTTAGTAATTACTGCTTCAAGGGACTTGACTCGAGCACATTCTGACCATTTCTCGCTGTGTTTAGCTTGCATTTCCACAATATACTGAATGATTTTACTGCCACCATCATGTTCAGGCTTTGTCCAACTCAAGGAAACACTGTTTCTGGTAACATCATCCACAGTTATTTTTCCTGGAGGTTGTGGGACTTCTGCAACCTTAATAGGATCAGCAGTGTGGGCGGGAAGGCCAATACCGTACTCGTTCTCAGCTGTGACTCTAAAGTAATAACTGCAGCCTTCTTGGAGTTGCTCAATCTTCCAAGAATTCTTATGGCAGTTTGTTACCACTGCAGCATATGATTTTCTTGTGGCTTCACGTTTCTCAACAATGTAATTTTTTATTTTGGATCCCCCATCCAACAGAGGAGGTTCCCATGTAATTGATACTGAGTCTTTTGTGATTTCTGTGACTTTCAGGTTAACAGGCGGACTTGGTGTGTCCAGGACTCTCACAGTAACAAAGGCAGACTTCGTTCCACTGCTGTTTTCTAATGTGAGTGTATATTTTCCACTATCGTAGCGGTTGACATTGTCAAGAACAAGAGAGGTGAAACTGCTAGTGACATCAATTATAGCTGCATCTCGGATTTCACCATCCATCTTCCCCCATTTAACTTCTGGTGTAGGACGACCTTTAATAGGGACAAAGAGCCTTAAGGAGCCACCTGCCCTTATATTTATAATTTTTCTTAGTTCTAGGTCAAGTTCAATGTCCGGTGCTTCTAATTTTTCTTCAACTATAACAGGTCCAGGGACATCAGCATGTTCTCCAACTCCAGCTTTATTAACAGCACAGATACGGAAATTGTATTCATGCTTTTCCAACAGCTTTTCTACTTCTATATTTGTTTTATTGATTCCAGTTGGTGGAGTGCACATGGTCCATTCACCAACACTCACGTCACATTTTTCAACAATGTAGCCTTGAATTTCACAGCCACCATCATATATTGGTTTGCTCCAAGAAAGGAAGACAGAAGATCTGGTAATATCTATGACTTTGGGATTGTTTGGAGGTCCTGGTTTATAAATAGGATCACAAGCCTTTTGGTAACCAGAAGGCAGGCTTGGTTCACTAAGTCCAGCAGCATTCTCGGCTGAGACTCTGAATTCATAATTGTGATTTTCTAGGAGTCCAGTTACTCTCAAGCGCAATTCCCCAATCAGGCGTTTGTGGCATCTTGTCCATCTAACGCCCTCCTTATCGCGTTTTTCAAGAACATATCCAAGAATTTCACTGCCACCATCAGATTCTGGTCTTTCCCATACAACGATCATTGAGTCCTTGGTCACTGTTGTGATTTCTGGGGCCTTTGGTGCATCTGGCACTACAAATGGATTCTTGGCAATCACTGGCTCAGATTCTAGTGGTTCACCAACACCATATTTGTTTACAGCCATTATACGGAAAATATATTCATTGCCTTCGAGAAGCTTAGTAACCTTGCAGCTGAGAGTTTGCACGTTGGCATCAACCAGAGTCCAAACTAAGCGGCTGGTTTCTCTCCTCTCCACAATATAATTTATGATGTCACTCCCACCATCCTGTAGTGGGGGTTTCCAAGCTAGTGTGCATTTTTCTGCTGTCACTCCTGATACTAGAACAGGTCCCTCAGGTGGTCCTGGTCTATCAAGAACTTTGACATTTACAGTAACTGACCTCTCCCCTGCAACATTTTTGGCCTTCAGTATGTAATTTCCACTGTCATTGCGTATTGCTTCCTTTACACTGAGACTCGTGGCAAAGTCAGTGCTCTTTATTTCTAATCGAGCTGTATTTGAAAGCTCCTGATCACCTTTTACCCACTGAATGGTCGGTATTGGTTTGCCATGAACATCTGCATCAATCTTGAACGACTCACCAGCATGAACTACAATTGTGTCTTTGTATTTTGGATCCATACTTATTCGTGGTGGCTCTACCTCGTCTCTTGCTGTTATTGCTCCTGTGCTTTCTGAAGGCTCACTAAACACTCCTGCAGCATTTCGAGCTATTACCCGGAACTCATATCTGTGATCTTCAACTAGGCCAGTTACTTCAAACTGAGTGTCAATGACATTTGTAAAACTGGCTTTCATCCAGCGCCCCTCAGGCAATTCTTTCTTCTCTACAATATAGCCGGTGATCTTGCTTCCACCATCATAAGTAGGTTTCTTCCACTGGAGAGTCACGGAATTTCGTGTGACAATAATTGCTTCTGGCCGCCCTGGTGGATCACATGGGTCACGAGCCATATAGCATTCTGACACCTTACTTGGCTTGCCGATGCCCACGATGTTCTCTGCAGAGACTCTAAATTCATATTCAATGCCTTCATCGAGGCCAGTCGTTTTAAACTTGGTTTGAGGAATGGGTGTTTTATTCAACTTCACCCAGAGGATACTGTTTCTTTCCTTGCGTTCCAGATGATAGCCAATGACTTTGCTACCCCCATCACTAACTGGCTCATTCCAGTGTACCTCCATGCTGTCCTTGGAGGAGAGCATTACAAATGGTGTGCCAGGAGGACCAGGAACTTTGAATGGATACTGGGCTATGATAGGCTCCGAATTGAGGTAAGTGCTCTTTCCATATCTGTTTTCAGCTGCAATCCTAAACTGATACTCACATCCAGTCTTTAATCTGCAAGCCTTTATTGTTGTCCTTGCAACAGTCGCTGACACAATTTGCCAGGTGGTTGTGGAAGTGTCCCGTTTTTCTACAATGTAATTATTGATAGAACTCCCACCATCATACTTAGGTGGGCCCCAGGAAAGAGTAATACTATCAGCTGTCACTTCCTCCATTTTAACTGGTCCAGTTGGAGGCCCTGGTTTGTCAAGAACAATAATGTTAAGGGTTTCAGTAGCTTCACCAGCCGAGTTAGTCAGTTTAACTGTGTAATGTCCAACATCTTCTCGGCAGGCTTCCTTTATTGTCAATAGTGAATTATTTTCTGTGCTCTCTGCATTTACTCTAGTTGTCTGCTTCAGTGGTACGTCATCTTTATGCCAGGTTACAGCAGGTGTAGGGCGTCCAATGAATGGAACATCAACTTTTAGGTCTTCACCTGCCAGTACAGTGAAAGTATTGAACAGGAGTTTGAAGGCTGGTGGAATGACAAGATCTTTGGCAATTACTGGAACACTCAGTTGTCTAGGATCACTGATGCCCTTTTCATTCTGAGCCGAAACACGGAAAGAGTATTCTTCACCCTGAATTAATCCGGTTATAGTGGCTTCAGTGACTTTGACTGTGGCACATGTGGCCCATTTGTCACTACCTTTGCTCTGCATCTCAACAATGTAGCCTAGAATTCGGCTGCCTCCATCATGTTCTGGTTTTTCCCAAGACAGTGACACACTATTTCTGGTGACATCCACCAAAGTTATTTTTCCTGGAGGAAGGGGTCGTTCTGATGCTTTCACAGACTCTGCAGTTTCAGCGGGCAACCCAATGCCATATTCATTTTCAGCGAGAACCCTGAAGTAGTAACTACACCCTTCTTGAAGCTGGTCTACCTTCCAGGACGTCTTATGGCAGTTTGTTGCAACAGTTGAATATGCTTTTCTTGTTGATTCCCTCTTTTCAACAATATAGTTCTTTATTTTTGAGCCTCCGTCAAGGAGAGGAGGCTCCCATGTCAATGTGACAGATGACTTAGTGACCTCCTTTACCTTGAGATCCTGTGGAGGGCCTGGTGTGTCTAGTACTCTAACATTGACAAACGCAGACTTGCTACCTGAGCTGTTTTCAATAGTTAGTATGTATTTGCCACTGTCGAATCTGTTTACATTTCCAACAATAAGCAAGGTGTAAGAGCTTGTGGATTCAATGCTAGCTTTATCTAAGGATTCTCCATGTTCCCGGGTCCACTTCACCTCAGGTGCAGGCCTTCCTTTGATTGGAACAAAAAGTCTCAGGGTACAGCAAGCTCTTATAGTAACAACTTTACGCAGGTCAGCATCCAGTTCAATCTCGGGAGGCAGCATCCTCTCTTCAGCCTTTGGAGTTCCAGGAACAAGTGCAGGTTCTCCCATTCCTTCAGAATTCATGGCATAGATGCGGATTTTATATTCCTGATTCTCTACGAGGTTGGTGATGGTGTAAGAGGTTGCCTTGAGTCCAGCTGGTGGAGTGACAATCTTCCATTCATCCTCCTCTGGCAGGGCAATCTCAACAATATACCCAGTGATTTCTGAACCGCCATCGTAGATAGGCTTATTCCAAGCAATTGAAATGGATGATCTGCTCGAATCTAGAACACGTGGGTTACCTGGTGGGCCGGGCTTAAACACAGCATCACAAGCTTTATAAAATGGACTGGTAGAACTTGGTGCACTAATTCCAGCAGCATTTTCAGCCATAATCCTGAACTCATATTCATGTCCTTCTGTCAGTCCAGACACTTTATATCTTAGATCAGTAAGAGTTTTCTTGTTGCATTTCACCCAGCGTTGCCCAGCTTTATCACGCCGTTCTACAATATAATTGATGATTTCACTTCCACCATCAGAGTCAGGATGTCCCCAGCAGACAACCATCGAATCTTTAGTAATAGCTGTAACTTCAGGGTTTTTGGGTGGATCGGGGGGTCCATAAGGATTTACTGCAAGCACAGGCTCTGATTCCAGTGGCTCTCCAACTCCATATTTATTTACAGCCATGACGCGGAATATGTATTCATTGCCTTTCAGAAGTTTAGTGACCTTCAGTTTTGTCACTTGGACTTCTGAGGCTACATTTGTCCATGCCAATCTGCTGGTTTCACGTTTCTGAACTATATAGTAATCAATTTTGGCACCTCCATCATCCAGTGGAGGCAACCATGACAACACACATTTTTCTGATGTCACTTCAGATACAGCTAAAGGTCCTTCAGGTGGGCCTGGTCTATCAAGAACTTTGACATTGAAAATGTGTTTAGCAAACCCACCAGGATTCGTTGCTGTAAGGATATAGGCACCACTGTCCCTTCTTGATGAATCCTTGTTTATCAGGTAAGTAGAGAAATCTGCAATTCTTATTTCTAACTTTGCTGTGCCTTCAAGCTCCTTTCCATCTTTGGTCCATTCCATTGTTGGTGGTGGGCGACCTGAAACATCAGCTTCTAGCTTGAATGCTTCACCTGCTTTTAGTATTACTGTGTCTTTAAATTTCACATCCACCATTATCCTTGGTGCTTCAACGTCATCCCTGCACGTGATAGCATCTGATGGCTCAGATGGTGGACTAATAGCACCAGCAGCATTTTTGGCAATCACACGGAATTCGTAGGCAGCATCTTCTGTTAGGCCGCTGACCGTAAATTCATTCTCCAGAATGTTGCTAAAGTTGGCCTTCAGCCACCGCCCATTGGGAAGGTCTCTCTTTTCAACTATATAACTGGTAATTTTAAAGCCTCCAGTGTATTCAGGCTTAGCCCATTTAAGTGTCACTGTGTGTCTAGTAATATTTAGAGGAATTGGTTTCCCAGGTGGGTCAATGGGATCTAAAGCAAGCATAGGTTCAGATGGCTTGCTCGGCTTGCTTTTCCCTGCCATGTTTTCTGCAATCACTCGGAATTCATAAGCAATACCATCTGTAAGTCCACTTGATTTGAAAATGTTGCCTGGTACTAATGCTTTGCTCACAGTCTGCCAGAGAATACCATTTCGTTCTTTTCTTTCAACGTGGTATCCTAAAATGGGGCTTCCACCATCAGTAAGAGGCTCATGCCAGCTAATTGTCATTGAATCCTTGGTAACTGCAGTCACCTGAGGGGTCCCAGGAGGCCCAGGAACCTTAAATGGATAGTTGGCAACTATAGATGCAGATGTGATGCCTGGTCCCACTCCATATCTATTTTGAGCTTTTACCCGGAATTGATACTCCACTCCGGTAGTAAGGCGAGTGGCTTTATAGGTAGTGCGTATGACAGTGGTTGCTAATTCAACCCATGTAGTACTGTCTGTCTGTCGCATTTCTACTACATAGTTGCTTATTGGTACACCTCCATCGTTCTCAGGTGGGTCCCAAGAGAAGGTTACAAAATCAGATGAAACTTCATCGAATTTGATTGGTCCAGTAGGTGGCCCTGGGATATCGTGGACTTGAATGGTGATGACATCACCAACCTCTCCTACAATGTTCCTTGCTGTTAATGGATAGGGCCCGCTATCGCTTCTTACACACTCGTTGATATTTAAGATGGTTGAAGTGGCTGTATTTTCAAAATTAACTCTCTGTGTCTGTTTAAGAATCTGGTCTCCTTTTTTCCACGTAACCGTGGGCTTTGGCCGACCAAGCACTGGAATTTCCACTTTGATGTTCTCACCAGCTCTGGCGATGACTAGTTTCTGATAAATGCCACGAAGATCCAGTTCTGGAAGCGTGGTCTGCTCCTTGACAATGACGGGTCTGCTTTCTCTAGGGGCACTTCTTCCTGCACTGTTCACTGCCATCACCTGGAAGGTGTATTCTTCCCCTTCGGTTAGATTCTTCACGACACATTCTAACCCCTTCACGGTGCTGACATGGGTCCATTGGTCAGAGCCTTTTCTTTGGGCTTCGATCACATAGCCAGTGATCTTACTGCCACCATCGTGCTTTGGTTTAGGCCATGCCAGGCTGACTGTGCTCCTAGTTATGTCCATAATGTTCAGACTGTCTGGTGGGGACGGTGCTTCTGAGGCCTTCACAGGTTCTGTTGTTTCTGCTGGCTCACCAATTCCATATTCGTTTTCTGCCATCACTCTGAAGAAGTATTCACATCCTTCTGACAGGCCAGTAACTTTATATGTGCATTTATGGCACTTCGTGGTGACTGTGGAATAAGATTTCCGTGTTGCTTCTCGTTTCTCCACAATGTAGTTTGTTATACGGGAGCCCCCATCTATCAGAGGGAGGTCCCAGTGCAGGGTGACGCTGTCCTTTGTGATGTCTGTAGGCCTCAGGTTAAGGACGGGTCCTGGGGTATCCAGGACTCTGACATTAACAAAGCCACTTTTCTTCCCAGCAGGGTTTTCAATGGTCATGACAAATTTACCAGTGTCATATCTGTTACATTCTGGTATAATCAGAAGAGTAAATGATTCCGTGTTTTCAATGTTAGCTCGGTTTTTAAGGTTGATGTCATCTTTGGTCCATGTCACTTCAGGAGCAGGACGACCTTTAATGGGCACGAATATTCTAATACTGAGTCCCGCTCTAACAACAAGTGTTCTTCGAAGCTCGGCATCTAGTTCAAAATCAGGAGCCATTTCCCGTTCTACAATTTCAACATCTGTAATTATTGCTGGCTCCCCGATACCTGCATCGTTGATGGCTCTGATTCTAAAATTGTATTTTTCTTTAGTCTGAAGATCAGGGACAACAAATTGAGTGATTCGGACACCAGTTCCTGTTGTATCTTTTATCCAGGCCTCCTCTCCTACTTTTTGATGCTCTACGATATAGCCAGTGATTTCAAGTCCTCCATCATAATGAGGCTTGCCCCATGCTAAAGAAGCAGACTTTTTGGTAGTATCAGTGACACGTGCATTTGAAGGTGGGCCTGGGGGATCTGAAACAGAAGGAAAGACACAAAAGTGTATGTTAGGAGTTTGGCTTTTGGATAACTTCTCTGAAATATTGGCACTCCCAAGTGAGTGGTGTTGAAAAAAAAAAATACTAACATGCTACATCTTTCATCAGAACAGGATTTGAGGCATCACTAGGTGGACCAATTCCTGCTTTGTTTTCTGCACTGACACGGAATTCATAGGTGTTTCCTTCTTGCAGTCCTGTTACTTTGCATCTGAGATCTGAAACTGGCGTCTTGGTTGCTCTCACCCATCGCAAGCTTTTCTTTTCTCTCCTTTCAATATGATATCCTGTGATTTCACTACCGCCGTCATCAACTGGTCTTTTCCAACTGACAGTGGCAGTGTTTTTAGTGACATTTGATACTTCTGGTTTTCCAGGAGGGCCAGGGGGACCTGAAAAGGAGGCAAATTTATGAGAACTCCATGCTTTCGTAAACCGTGCTGCAAATGCTAACGTGTCAGTTCCCTTATGTGTTCTACATACCAAATCTGTCCACCATTTTGACAGGTTCAGACTGTACAGGTTCTCCTTTCCCATACTGGTTTACAGCTGAGACCCGGAAGAGGTACTCATTTCCTTGGATAAGTTTGGTGGCCACATGCCTGCAAGTCTGAATATCTTCAGCAACCACTGTCCACAAGAGCCGACTGGTTTCTCTCTTTTCAAGAACATAGGACTTAATTGGTGAGCCACCATCCTCCAATGGAGGTGTCCATGTGAGTGTTGCTTTTTCAGCAGAAACATTACTGATTTCAATGGGACCTGGAGGACCAGGTACGTCGAGGACTGTTACCTTCACATGTTCCTCCTTTGTGCCAAAAGGATTGGTAGCAGTAATGGTATATTCACCAGCATCTTTTCTAGTGGCATACTTGACAGTAAGCATGGAAGATGTTGGGGTTGAAGATATCTGAACAATATCTGATGGTCTAATGTCTTTTCCTGCTCTAGACCAACTCGACTTTGGAAGGGGCTTGCCAAGAATGCTAATGGCACTCAAAACAATGTTATCTCCTGCTTTAATTGTCAGCCCATCTTTTATTGTGGGATCGAGGACAATGGTTGGTGCCTCTGCAAAGAAAAAAAATACGTTTTAATCAGCAAAGAAAGGAGGCTTAATTTGCTATATTTTTGTGTGCATAAAAAGTAAAATAGACCCACCATATTCATCCTTGCAGATAATGGTTCCTGTACTTTCTGATGGAGCACTGATAGCACCTGCTGTATTCTTCGCTCTAACTCGGAATTCATATTTTCCACCTTCAACAAGGTCAGTTACAGTAAAGGCACAATCTGGGACATTAACATGGTTGGCTTTCATCCAAGTCTTAGAGGGTAGGTCCCGCATCTCCACTATATATCCAGTCAACTTATGACCACCATCATATTTGGGTTCAGTCCAAATGAGGGTCACTGAATTCCTTGTTACATTAATAACTTCAGGTTTGCCAGGAGGATCTAAAACAAAGCAGAAAAGCCAGTCAAATACCAATGTTTTTTTCATATAGAAAACACACCTAGGCTTTTCTTTGTGTAATGACTTACCAATCGGATCAAGTGCCACAACTGGCTCTGATGGCAGGCTTGGCTTGCCTACTCCTGCTAAATTGATTGCCATGACTCGGAATTCATACTCAAGACCTTCAGTTAATCCTGTCACTTTGAAGTCTTTCATCCTAATAGGTGTCTTGTTAGCTCTCTTCCACAAAAGGCTGTTTCTTTCCTTGAACTCAATATGATACCCTACAAAAAAAAGACCCAGTGAATTTGTCAATTCAGGTAGAAAATACAAATGCCAACCTGATTTTTAAGTACATATTTTTGCCCAAATGGTTTATATGTGGACATAATATGGAATAAATAGTCATTCTTGCTAGTATCTACACTTTTATTTCCTAGGCACTATTTTTTTTCTCTTGGAATATGTGTATTTATTGTACCTTCTGTTGAAGGTACTTACAAAAATAGATATCACTATGAAAGCCTTTATTAGGAGATTTTCATTGAAATCAATTATTAGCTTAACTAATGCTTAATGTACTGAAAGGAAAAAAACCCCATTACTGTGTGTACAGGTAGTGCTATAAGTAAGAAGCACACATTCAGCGTGGTTTTCAGGGAGGACAATTTAGAAGAAGCATTAATGTAAAAGCTATGGGAGAAGAGCAAACGAAATACCTGTAATTGGAGAGCCACCAGTTCTCCTGGGGTCAGTCCAAGTTAGAGATACTGAGTCATGTCTGACATCCACGATGTTGGGAGGTGGGGGGGCATCTGGCACATCTAGGAAAAAGTAGATGATACAAGATTTATAATAGGGAACTTTTCTCAAAAACATGTTTTTCTTTGTGTTTTCTGCCTCTGAGACACTCACCAAATGGATGTTTAGCAACAACTGGCTCTGATTTCAAGCCTTCTCCTACACCATATTTATTTTCGGCACTGACCCTGAAAGTGTATTCCATGCCCTCATGAAGTCTGGTTACTCTAAAGGTGGTTTTCTGGACAGCTGAGGCACACGTCACCCACTTGTTGTTCACAGAATCTCTCTTCTCTAGGATATAGTTGGTGATTTCAGAACCTCCGTCATCCTTTGGAGGGCCCCACTTTAAGGTCATGGCTTCTGCTGTGACTTCTTCAAATTTGATTGGCCCTGTGGGGATGCCAGGCTTGCCAACAACTTTTATAGAGAGAGTTCCTTCCTTGGTGCCGGCAACATTCTTCAGTGTGATAGTGTATTTTCCAGCATCAGATTTTTGGCAATCATGTACCACCAGAGTAGTGTTAACTGCAGTTGACTCAACACTGACTCTGGTGTCAGTTGGTAGAGGATCTTCCCCTTTCTTCCAGGTTACTGATGGAGCTGGCTTGCCTTTTATGGGGATCTTAAGACGGAAGTTGCTATTTTCTTTAGCCAAGTAGCACAGATCAGGTATGTCCTTTAAGTCAAGGTCAGGAGCCACTGTAAAATAAAATAGCAGAGAGAAATTATCGTCATTTTTCAGAGCAGGCAATTAATTTCTTCTGATCATTATAATTTTTAAAGGATTTTTCTATAAGCCAGTGAGTAGGGCTCAAGAGTACGCTTTTGATGACAATAAAGGGACATGAAGATGCATGGCTAAAGGCTTACCAATATCATCCTTTGCCACTGCAGTGATTTCACTGGGGGTTCCTTCTCCATTTTCATTCTCAGCACTCACTCTGAAGGTATATTCCTTGCCTTCAGTCAAATCTTTTGCAGAGTACTGTAAGCTTAATGATTTCATAACACGTTGCCACTTATTGTCTTCAGTCAGGAAATCTACTACATATCCGGTAACTCGACTGCCACCATCACTGCGAGGCTTTTTCCAGCCTATGCTACAAGATGACTTAGTTACAGATAACACTTTCAGGTCCACAACTGGTCCAGGGGTTTCTAAAGCAAAGGAGAAATGAGAAGTCAAAGCCTCAGATAACTAAGGTAAGAGGTCACTCAAAATGATGTGGTAGTAGCTCATTTGCTTACCGGAAGCTTTGACGGCATCACGTGTTTCACCAGGATCGCCAATGCCATACTCATTTTCAGCAAACACCCTGAAGAAGTAGGATTTTCCCTCCTCCAAGTTAGACACTCTGAAGCTTGTTTTTGAGCACTCAGTTGTCACCGTAGACCAGGACTTCCTCTCTGCATCACGTTTTTCCACCACATAGTTTATGATGGGACTTCCGCCATCAATAATGGGAGGATCCCAGGTAATATAAGCAGAATCTTTGGATATTTCCTTAACAGTGACATTGACA
This sequence comes from Ursus arctos, assembly GCF_023065955.2. Taxonomy (NCBI): domain Eukaryota; kingdom Metazoa; phylum Chordata; class Mammalia; order Carnivora; family Ursidae; genus Ursus; species Ursus arctos. The sequence goes on from NW_026622763.1 coordinate 57,110,796, forward strand.
GGTGGCCCAGGAGTATCTGGACAAATTGTGGGTAAGAAATGAATATGTAAAAAATACACAGACTACATTTTTAACATATGATTGTTTTTTTCAAATAGACTTACCAAGCACTTTCACTACGATGGTATATTCCTTTTTACCACAGCTGTTCTCCAGAGTCAAGATATATTTTCCTGCATCATATTTGTTCACATTTTCACAGCGCAAGAAAGTGTCAAAATCTGTTGATTTTATGTCAAGTCCGATCCTTTCTCTTAGATTGACGTTTGGTTTAGACCAAGTTATCTTTGGAGGTGGACGTCCTTTTACTGGTACATACAGTCTCATTGTAACTCCAGCACGTAATATGAGTGTTTTCCTCAAATCAGCATCGAGTTCTCCCTCAGGTGGAACTGTTTAAAGTAATAATTTGATGGTCAAATGTATTTCCAAGGACTAGGCTTATCACTCCTAAAATAAGTTTCTGTTTCAGAACTGATTTCTAGGTCTTCAAAAAATTCTCAGTATGATCCTCAAAACTTCTGTCAACTATTTCAGTACTCTGTAGTGATTGTTGATCTTTCTATATTCTAATATCCTGTGGGCTAAACCAGGTTTTCCCTGAAGTATCTGTACTTCCTCTCCTCCTCTTCTCATGAACCTCCCATACTCTCGAACTCTCTATATTAAATGGAGATAATTGATTCTTGGCTCTCTTCCATTCTTTTTTTCTTTTCTATATTCAGTGAAGGCTCTCTGATGTATACTCTGGCTCTCTTTATTTCATCATGGGAAGAAAAATGCATCGGGGGGGGTGTGAAGTATTATACCAAGTAATTCAAAATAAAGGGAGAAATGGTTATGGGAAGTAAGCAAATAGAAAAAAAATGGTGAGAAGGGAAATTAGGATGGAGAGCCTACAATTACATACTTATGAAGTGGGGTGAATTAGAAGATGAAAAAAAAAACCCATTAGAATGACAAATAGCTCACTACTTAGGTAAAAAAAAACCCTCTATTTTTGGAATAAAATTCCTATATTCCATATTCTTTTGAAGACGTGAATTCCCATGTGAGTATGAAAAGCTTTTCAAAGCCACAGATCAGCTTGCATTCCATTTGGTCTGTGCAGGATACCATCAAGTACCAGCCCAGCTCTCCATTACAATGTACTCCTACAGCTACCACTCCAATGCTCATAAATAAACAAATCTACATAAGGGAGTTCTAGACTGCCTTTTATAATATGACTGATGAAAAAAACTTTATTTCTCCTGGTTATCCTTACTTAAGATGTCCTTGGGACGATGTTTGTCTGGCACATCACTGGGGTCACTGTATCCGATCTTATTAACGGCATACACGCGGAACTGATACTCTGTGTCTTCCATTAGGCCAGTAACCTCAAAGCGGGTTTTCTGTAGCTTCTCTGGTAAATTGCACCTCACCCAGTTATCAGAGTCAGCTCGTTTTACTTCAACAAGGTAGCCAATGATAGGGCTACCACCGTCGTAGGCTGGCTTGCCCCAAGATAGACTCACAGAGCTACGGGTTGTATCATATACTTTAGGAAAAGCTGGTGGGCCAGGAGGATCTGAAGATAAATAACAAACAGAAAAGTTTCATTAAAATCTCAGTCCTGGTTGTTCAGGGTTGATTACAACATAAGATACGGGACTCATTCATGAAAACTTACACAGAGGGTCCCGGGCATAAGCAGCTTTGGATGCATCACTGGGTTTCCCTGGTCCAGCCTTATTTATAGCTGTAACTCGGAACTCGTATTCGGTGCCTTCTTGGAGACCTGTTGCTTTTATTGTTCTTTCTATAACAGGTTTTCTGTTGACTTTAGTCCAGTTAACTGCCTGGGTCTCTCGCTTTTCAACCAAATAGCCAGTGATGGGTGAGCCGCCATCATCTGCTGGTGGTTTCCAGCTTACCGTCATGTGATCTTTGGTTATGTTGCTAATAACAGGAGGATCACAGCGCCCGGGTGGGTCTGCAGAGATTGATTGAAAAGTTAATATGCCAGTCTAAAAGGTAACCTGTAACAAGCCAGTGAAAACTCAAGGACAATGTTCCTACCAAATGGGTTTTTAGCAATTGCTGGTTCAGTGAAGATTGGATCGCCCACTCCATATTTATTCTCTGCACAAATTCGGAACTGATATTCATGGCCCTCTATGAGTTTCTCCACAGTGCAGCTGGTGATGGGCACTGTAGCCGAGACTTGTGCCCAGTTGGGTCTGCTTGTTTCACGTTTGTCAACAATATAGTTGGTGATTTCTGAGCCTCCATCTTCAAGAGGAGGTTCCCAAGAAAGCATTGCACGATCTGCATACATTTTGTTGATTTTAACAGATGCTGGAGGACCCGGCTTATCTGAAAGAATAAGAAAGACAAGTGAAGTCTTTCACTAACACATGTGAAATGGGGGATGAGTAGACTGGAGGTCTGGAGATCTGACTGCAGTCTTTATATTGTCATTAATGTCCTGTAGGACCTTGGGAAGTACATAATTTTTCAGAATCTTAAGTTTGTTGTATGTAAAATACATAACTAGAATATATGACTTCTAAGGGTCTTTTCAGCTCTAAAATGCCATTGCCCTGTGATGAAAATAATTTCTCTGATAACAAATGATACATCAGGATATGTATCTTTTCTCACATAGGATTTTGTAAATTCTATTACATCACATCAACCAAAGTAAAATACGAGATTCTAAATAAGTGCTTTAGGTTACCTAATACTTTAAGCTTAATGGTGGCTGATTTGGAACCACTCGCATTTTCGGCAGTAATGGTATAGTCGCCTGAGTCCTTTCGGTTCACACTGAACAGCTCCAGGGTGCATAAGTTCCGCTTCATGGCCATCTTTATGCCTTCCGCTGGTTTCAGTAGTGTGCCCTCCTTCTTCCAAGAGACGGTTGGCATTGGTTTACCAAAAACAGTAGCATCCAGGCAAACATTAGTTCCAGCTTTCACAGTAAGCAAAGATTTCATAGCCACACTCAGTTCTATCCTGGGGGGAACTGGAAAGAAAGAAAGATAAGGATTTAATGTAAGCAAAGCTATATTACATCATTCTTGTTAGTAAAAGTAGGAAATTCATATGCTCGGTCTCTTTCGAGATGGGATTTTTACAAGTACCATTTATTATAAAAAAATAAAGGTTTAGGGACACGTGGGTGGCTTAGTCAGTTAAGCATCTGACTCTTGATTTCAGCTCAGATTGTGATCTTGGGGTTGTGAGATCAAGCCCCGCATCAGGCTCTGCACTCAGAGAGGAGTCTGCTTGAGATTCTCTCTCTTCTTCTGCCCCTCCCCCTGCTTGCACTCTTTCTCTAAATAAATAAATAAATAAAATCTTAAAAAAAAGAATATAGGTTTAATACAGAAGTTTGATAATGCTGAAAGTATAAAGAAAAAAATAAATATCTTCCATAATTCCAACATCCTTCAATTTTCACTATTATCATTCGGTACATTTCTTTGTCATCTTTCAATGCCTGCATATGGTGGAAATTACATGGTCTTATATCTGGCTTTTCAGTTTAACATGTTGTTAAGATTCTCTGTAATCATAATTTTTGTTGTCTGTTTACAAATTACCTATCATTTCACTTGTCGCCCCCATTATATACATTTAGTTTTTAATTAGGAAAAATATACATGATGAGTACTTTCTGTTGAGTATTATAGGCAAAGGTGAAATCTTACCATTTTCTGCCTGGATGGTCACTGGATCAGAAGGTTCAGAGGGCAGGCTAATGTTTACTGCAGTCTTGGCAATTGCTCTAAATTGATACTGAGCATTCTCTTCTAAGCCAGTGACTGTGTACTCTTCCTGGGGAATCTGGTGAGGTGAGGTATTGCACCGCACCCACTTATCACCAGGAAGTTTGCAAGCTTCTACAAAGTAGCCAATGATTTTGCTGCCTCCATCATGTTTTGGACGAGCCCAGATGAGGGATACAGTACTCTTGGAAACATCAATAACTTCAGGCTTTCCAGGAGGATCTGAAACCAAGAGGTATTCTCAGCATTTATTTTAACAACGGCAGTTATAACCTTCCCTATTTCACACAGTCACCCGGAAATATTCAGAATATCTCTGAATAGAAGTCGTAATCCTCAGAGACTGAGATTTAAATATGCTCCCGTAATACTAACAAAAATTACTCACCAACTGGCATTCTTGCGGTTACGTATTCTGTTGGTTTGCTGGGTGGGCTGGATCCAGCTTTGTTTAGTGCATAGATTCTGAATGAATACTCAAGACCTTCTACAAGGCCAGCACAAGGATATTCGGTTGACCGGACAGGAGTATCATTAGCTTTCACCCAGAGCAAACTGTTTCTTTCTTTGCGTTCAATCAGATAACCAGTAATGGGACTCCCTCCATCACTGTCTGGTCTGTCCCATGCCACAAATATGCAGTCTTTGTTGACTTTAGTGACTCGTGCATTCTTCGGTTCACTAGGAACACCTGGAGAGGAAGACAGGGGCAATGTCAGGGTTTTTTTTTTTCTTAAGTAACAGACTGAAAAGAAAACAATTTTTTTTTTCTCCCTGAAAGAAACCTACCAAATGGGAACTTAGCTAGCATCTTTGGAGATGTGAGAGGCTCTGAAATGCCAAATCGATTTTCAGCACGGACCCGGAAGATATACTCCTGGCCTGGGATCAGTTTTCCAACTCTGCAGGAAGTTTTTGTCACCGAGGCTAGAGCTGTCACCCAGTCCCCTCGGCTCACATCACATTTCTCCACTATGTAATTGGTGATGTTACTGCCTCCATCCTCCAGAGGGATGTGCCATGACAGGGAGCAAGCATCAGCGTCTATGTCAGAAATGTCAAACGGAGGCTGAGGGGGCCCAGGAGCATCTGCATAAACCAAGAGAAAGAAATAGAAGAACAGGGATTTGATAGGAAAAAATGTTTCTGGTCTTCATATTTAAATAGCCATTTGTCTAATGCTTAACCTACCCATGACGATAACTTTGATTTTTTGAGTGTCTGTCCCAGAACTGTTCTCTGCGGTGAGGCTGTAGTACCCACTGTCTTTCCTAGTAACATCTTTTATGATCAGGATTGAAGAGCTGTCTGCTTTATGCACTGCCAGGTGGCTGGAAGTGACAACGTCATCTTCTCCTTTTTTCCATTTACAGACTGGATGAGGCTTCCCGTACACATGGGCTTCAACTCGGAGTTTCTTCCCAGCTCTAATAGTAATTTGCTCTGGCATAAGGATCTTTGGAGGCACTGCAAGTAAATGAAAAATTCATTACGTTTGCGGGGGAGGTTAGATCTCCTCCGGTGGGGAACTCTACTAGTGTTTCCCACACTGTGGGTGGCAACCCATTAATGGCTTCAAATTCATGTTTGCATTACAGCCAATATTTTTAAAGAAGAATAAGATTGAACCAAATAGAAAATAGGAGAGTCCAATCTATACGTGCGAAGAAAATTCTAATGAAATTTTATCACATGATAAAAGGAGACAGTGACCACTTACACAGCTGTTCTTTGGCTTCATATACTCCTTCAGCTTCCCTTGGCAAACTGACTCCAACAGCGTTTCTGGCCGCTACTCTAAATTTATACTTCTTTCCTTCCTTGAGGCCAGTGACGACAAGGCTGAGATCTTTTACCACCGAGTACTCTGTCCAGCGATCTGCAGGCTGCTCCTCTTCTCTGTAGCTGATGATGTAGCCATCGATTTTAGCACCTCCATCACGCAGGGGAGGTAACCAGGCTAAGGTAGCACTGTTCTTGGTCATTTCAGTGACTTCTAGTTTCCTGGGGGGATCCGGTTCGCCTAGAAGAAAAATGTGATTTAGAAAAACTGTCCAGGTACACTAGTCCAGTCCCTTTATTACTAAACATAAATGCTTGGAAGCATCTGGAAACTGGAGCTCAGTGTGTTGAAAGTGAATAGTACAAGATGGGGCAGATTAAAACACTCTTTAATGAGTGAGTTAGAGATTTATTTGTACTATTTGGGTTTCTACAAATTAAAGCCCTTGAGGTGTGGTAGATGAAAACTCTTCAGTATCCTGACCTTGCTCAAATAAGAGACTGGAGTTAAAAGGAGGAAAAAGGACGGTGCTTACTCAGAGGATCTGATGCAAGCACTGGTTTGGGGACGTCTGCTGGCACGCCAGGGCCATATTCATTGACAGCAGTGACTCTGAAGAAGTACTCGTTCCCAGGGACGAGGTTGGTGACTTGGAAGCTCGTTTTCTTGACTTCTGGGGTAACTGTTGACCACGTCTTTCTCTCTGCCTCACGCTTCTCCACAATATAATGTGTCACTTGGCTCCCACCGTCATTCTCAGGAGGGGCCCAGGAAACGTGGCATGACGTTTTAGTGACATCTGAAACTTTTAAATCAGTCACAGGACCAGGAGTATCTGTAAAGAACCACAAAATCAGATATACGTGTCTCCTCAGCCTTCTTCTTAACTAGCGTGTTTTTGAAGGGGAAGAAGGAGCTTGTTAGTAACCCACCTAATACTCTGACATTCACAAACACGGCCTTTTCTCCTGCTGGGTTCACAAGCGTCAAGGAATATTTTCCCGAGTCATCACGGGTGGAATTGGGGATGACAAGGAAGGCCATAGTGTCAACCAGATCGACTTGTCCTTTTCTGACCACGTTGTCAATACCCACTCTTCGCCAAGTGACTTTAGGAGCTGGTCGTCCTCTCACTATGGCAAATAGTCGGATAGGGCATCCCGCTCTCACTGTGACCAGTTTTCTCATGCTGGCATCCAAATCAATCTCCGGAGGTTCTGCAAGTGACATGAAAACCATTAGTTGACTTTTCAGAATGTGGGGAAATCATGTGAGAAGCGTTCAGTGAATGAATCCTAGGGTAAAATAGGGTCTCACCTAGGATTTCTTTAGGTTTAATAGCATCCTTTAGTTCTGCAGGGCGCCCAATGCCAGCTTGGTTTTGGGCACACACCCGGAACTCATATTCCTGGTTTTCATCCAAGCTGGTAACCGTGAACTCCATGCGAACAAGTTGTGCTGCAGCATTGCACCTTTTCCAGCCTTCATCAGGTGATGTGTCTTCTCGTTTTGGTCTCATTTCCACAATGTATCCAATTATTGGCGCGCCACCATCGTACACTGGTTTTCCCCACCCAAGAGTTATGGAACTTTTGGTTGTGTCGACCACTTTGAGATTGGTTGGTGGACCAGGTGGTTCTGAAAATAATAAATATATAAGGATGAATTTACCTGTCATTAACGCATACTAGTGATACTCCGATGTGTAGTTTATATTATAAAGTAGTCCCCTCTCAGTTAACCAAAGGTAGGACATTCAGCTTCTCAGTGACTGAGTCCTTATTTTCCTTCATAAGTTTAGAATCTACTGTTGTTTGTACAATTTAGGTGATTTGGTAAAAGATCTATTTGGAAAAATATTGGCTAAAGTTTTGATGTCGTGGATTTAACTTATTTGTCTAATACCTCTGTGCTCGAGATTAAGAATTGGTACAGTATCAGAAAAAGCAAGAATATCATACCTATGGGGTCTTTTGCCACCACTGGCCTTGAGGGCAAGCTTGGTTCTCCAACTCCAATTTCATTTTCTGCCTTGACACGGAACTGATATTCATGTCCTGGGAGGAGGTTCTGTACCTTGAGACGTCTCTCGGGGATTGCACTCTTGTTAACAGGGACCCATCGTACTGAATGTTTTTCCTTTTTCTCCAAAAAGTATCCTGTGATGGATTTTCCACCGTCATATTCAGGTGGGTTCCAAACCACAGTCATCTCTTCTTTGCTTACTTTGGTGACTTCTGGGGGATCCGGACGACCAGGTCTGTCATATTTGGTTTTTGCAATGACTGGTTTACTTTCTGTTGGAGGCCCTGTGCCTATTTTATTTTCTGCACGGACTCTGAAAATATATTCATTTCCTTCTATGAGACGTGTTACTGTAGCACCGGGTGTTAAGACATTAGCAGAATAGGTAGACCAAACCATTCGCTTACTCTCACATTTTTCTAGAATATAATTTTGGATTTCACAGCCACCATCATCCTCTGGTGGGTCCCAGCGAATAGTACACCGATCACTGGACACATCAACAATTTTCAGATTTCTTACAGGACCAGGCTTATCTAAAACATTGACAGTGGCATAGGCCACAAAACTGCCAGCCGTGTTAGTTGCTGTAATTACATATTTACCGCCATCACTTCGCTTTGCTTTAGAAAGAGAAAATTTGGATGAATCAGCACTGGTATCAATCTTGACCCTTGGTGATCTTGTTAAGTCTGTAGCATCTTTGTCCTTGGTCCATAAAACTTCGGGGAATGGTTTGCCTCTAACACCTGCCTCAAGTCTAATGGTGTCCCCTGCTTTGACCGTTAGCACACCACTTAATTTCAGATCAAGTACTGGTTTCTGTAAGTCTTCTTTCACAACAACTTCCTCTGTCTTCACCCAGTCACTTTCCCCACCTTCATTCTTTGTTTGCACTCTGAACTCATAAATCTGGTTTTCAACACATCTGTCAACCATATATTGGGTTTCTTTAATGCTTCCTTTATGTACTCTTTCCCATTCATCGGAGCCCTTCAGCCTCCTTTCAACGTGATAGGACAGATTTGGGCTACCACCATCATAATCAGGCCGCCGCCACTTGAGATAGACAAATGTCTTTCCTTTATCTGCAATGTGAAGGTTTTCAGGCTCACCTGGTCTATCAATAGGGTTAATAGCCAGAATTGGAGTTTTTGTTTCAATGGTTGGACCAACACCTACTTTATTCTCTGCACAAACTCGGAAATAGTATTCATTGTTGGCTAAGAGGTTGGCCTTAATTAATCGCTTAGTGGCATCTGAAGCAACAATTGACCAGCCTTTCTGGTTTGGTTTGCGATATTCCACTATGAAATTTGTTATTTCTGAGCCACCGTTATCTAGTGGGTTTTCCCAAGAAATTGTACAGTTCTCTTTGGTTACATTGCTAACCCTTAAATTCTGGCAAGGCCCAGGTCTGTCAAGAACATTAACAATGGCGGAACCTTGGGCATGCCCACTGGTATTCTTAGCTGAGATAATATACTTGCCATGATCAGCTCTAACAGCTTCTTTAATTTGTAACTCAACACGAGGTAGATCCTGAATTATGTCAACCCGCTTTTCTCGGACCAATACTTTGCCTTCCTTGGACCAAGTTATGTCTGGATCAGGTCTGCCTCTGACTCGAGCAAGAATGCGGATAGTTTGGCCCACTCTAACAGTAATAACATCACGACAGGTTACATCAAGTTCTACTTCTGGAGGATGAAGGATGTCTTTTGCAATCACAGATTCTGCTAGTTCTCTTGGCTCTCCTTCTCCCACAATATTAGCTGCCTTTATACGGAATCTGTACTCATTTCCTTCAATTAGTCCGGGTACCCTAAAGGCACACTGCCTAATGAGCTCATCTTTATTAATCCTATTCCACTGTGTTGTACCAGGTTTCTGACATTCCACTACGTAGCCTAGAATGGGGCTACCACCATCACTGAGAGGCTTTGTCCACACCAAGTCAGCTGTTTCTTTGGTCTTGTCTTTCAGTTTAGGATTAATAGGTGGTCCAGGTGGTTTGATGGGCCGGGAAGCTTTTATTGGGTCAGAACTTGGTGATGGATTGCTTAGTCCTGCAAGATTTTCAGCAAAAACCCTAAACTCATATGTGTTTCCCTCATACAGTCCAGTCACTCTAAACTTCAGGTCAGGTATGGGTGTTTTGTTGACTCTCACCCATTTCCCAGTTACTTCTCGACGTTCCACATAGTAACCAATTATTGGACTGCCACCATCAGATTTTGGCAGAGTCCAAGACACTGTTGCAGCATTTTCAGTAACGTCAGTAACCACTGGTTTACCAGGAGGAGATGGAGGACTAAACTTATGTTTAGCAACAGTAGGTACGGAGTCAAGGGGAGGGCCAACACCCATCTTATTCTCTGCTCTGACTCGGAAAATATATTCACAGCCTTTTTGCAGATGTGGGATTTTCAGCTTTGTCTTACTGCTTCCTGATGAAACAACACCCCATGTGCCTTTCCTTGTATCTTGTTTCTCAACAATATAATTTATCACAGGGCTTCCTCCGTCATCCTTAGGTGGCTGCCATGAGATAGTCATATATTCAGGGGTAACATCCAGAATATTAATAGGACCTGTTGGTGGACCAGGAACATCAAGAACAGTAAGATGTACAGCTACTGTTTTGGTGCCAGCTGCATTGGAAACTGTGATTTGATATTCCCCAGTGTCTTTCCTTAAGCAGTTCTTAATGGTAAGTACTGATGAGAAGCTGTCAGTTTCAACTGTGTAGTGTTCATCTGTTTTGATCTCACTCCCATCGGTTGTCCACTTGGCAGTGGGAATGGGTACACCTCTTATGATGGCAGGGAACCTGACTGTAGTTCCAGCTTTTACCACAAGGCCTTCAATTAATTTCACATCTAGCTCCACAGATGGAGGCACTGGAAAGTGAACATGAGAAAATCAGATGTTGATTTTCACAATATAAATATTCACAATATGAATTTTAAAAAGAAAATAATAATGCCAATCCAAAAATTACCTAGTTTTTCTTGACATTCTATTGGGATAGTTGTGTCAGGGAGACTAAGACCCACAATATTTTCAGCTTTTACACGGAATCTATAGGTCTTCCCTTGTTGCAGTCCAGTAACAACACACTCTAAGTTTGTCACAGTCTTGAACTTGATCCAGTCTTCGGTGCCCTCTTCTTGATATTCCACCAAATATCCAGTGATTGGAGAGCCGCCATCACGATCAGGCTTATTCCAAACAAGGGAGACTTCAGTCTTGTCGACATCTACATGGTGTAAGTTTTTGGGTGGCCCTGGGGGATCTTTTCAAAAGAAGAAGTTATGATGAATGAATAATATTCTCAGAAACAGTCAGAGAAAACCTTTGTATCCAGAGAAAGCAACTTACGTAGAGGATCCAGAGCCTTGATGGGTTTAGGTGTTTCAACAAAAGGACCACGTCCATACTGGTTCTCGGCAGCTACCCGGAAGAGATACTGATTGCCTTCATTAAGGTGTTTAGCCATGTGACTCTTTTTCTTGGATGTAGCTGAAAGAGGTGACCACTGGGCACTGGCAACATCTCTCCTCTCAACCACATAATTTGTAATGACAGAACCACCATCATCCAGTGGTTCCTTCCAAGTAAGGTAACAAGAATCTTTCCTAATTTCACTGACTTCCAGATCTCTAGGTGGCCCCGGCTTATCTGAAAGTGTTAAATAATGAAGTTATAATAAGTTACTTAACCCAGGTAATAGGTTGAAATATATCAAAATTTATTTTTAAAATGTTATTACATTAAATACGTAAGTATGAAAATTCGCACCTAATACGAGGACTTTTACTGAGACAGTTTTCGAACCAGCTGGATTCTCCACTGTTAAAGAATAAATTCCACCATCTTCATGGGCAGCGTTGGGAATTTCAAGCTTGCTACCAACTGGAGTAACATCAATTCTTGCTTTAGTCGGAGCCTCTCTGTCTCCCTTTCTCCAAGTTACTTTTGGGAATGGCACGCCTTTGATGACGGCACTAAGTCTTAGAGTATCACCAACCTTTATGTGTTGTTCTCGTGCCATGTTGGCATCAAGAATCAACTCGGGGGGTTCTGGAATAAAGCAAATCGTACTTTCAGATTTGATTTGTTCATGTATTTTACAATGAAGTTTATACAACTAGAAGTTTATTACAGCGGAGAAGGTTTTACTCACCAAGTCTGTCTTTTACTAGCACTGGCTCGGGAACATGAGCTGGATCTGATTCACCAGCTTCATTAACTGCCCTGACTCTGAACTTATAGGTTTGACCATCCCGAAGACCAGTGACTTTATATTTCGTTTCAGGACATGACTCAGGAGTGTGATTAGCTCTCTTCCATTCTTCATCTCCAACTTTCTGGTACTCAACAATATAACCCAGAATCTTGCTCCCACCATCATGACGTGGTGGCTGCCAGGTTAGATCAACTGAATTACATGTTGTATCAATTGCCTCAGGGTTAATAGGTGGACTTGGTTTAGCTACGTGATAAAAGAAAAAAACAAAAAGGAGTTAGAACATAGCTGAAAACGAAGTTCGATAATGTGAAAAATAAACGAATGCTTTAATACTATACCAATTGGATCTTTAGCAAAGACTGGTTTGGATGGTGGGCTTGGATCTCCAATACCAATTTCATTTTCTGCAGAAACCCGGAATTCATACTGACACCCTTCTAGAAGATCAGGAACCCTGAATTTAGTGTATGGATGGATGGGCTCTTTGGTAACTCTAGCCCATCGTTTAGACATAGTTTCCCTCTTCTCCAGGATGTAGTTGGTGATGGGCTTTCCTCCGTCATTTGGCTTGTTCCAGGTCACTAATGCAGAGTCTTTGGTAACTTCTGTAACAACTGGCTGCTCAGGTGCATCAGGAACCCCTACAACAAACATTAGCAGAGTGTGTTAAAAATGTAATTTTTCCTATTAACAATATTCAACACTGAATCACTAGAAAGAAATGTAATGCATACTGAAACGATCTTTGGCTTTCATGGAATCAGACACCAGAGGATCACTTATTCCATACAGGTTTTCAGCATATATCCGGAAAATATAATCTTTTCCTTCAAGGAGTTTAGGAACTTTGCATGTTGTTTTAGCACTTGCGGATGTCACAGGCATCCAAATGTCTTTGCCCACCTCCTTCTTCTCAATAATGTAATTGGTAATTTCACTGCCTCCATCATCTAAAGGTGGCTTCCAAGAGATAACCATGTAATCTTTGGTCACCTCATCAAAAATAACCGGTCCTACTGGTGGTCCAGGACGGTCTGCAGAAAAAAAAAAGAAAAAATGACAGCCCAAAATGTTATTTCCACTTCTGCTTTGGAAAGAACAGAATATCTATTCTTCTTGCTAAGTGATACTTACCAACAACATTGACTTGACAGAAACCTTTCCTAGAGCCTGTACTGTTCTCCACAACCACACAGTATTTGCCAGAATCTGAACGTTTGGCCTTGATCTTCTCTAGAGCAAGTGTCGTCGGAGTGGTCTTTATGTGAGTGCGATCATCTTCCAGCACATCAGCTTCATCTTTGAACCAAGTGATTTTAGGCTTTGGTTTGCCTGAGTAACGGCCAGTGAGGGCAAAAGCTTCACCAACCCGAACTGTGAGCTTATCTCTGAAGTCAAGGTCAAGCGTTGGAGGAGCTGAAATTTTAATTATAAAGGCAAGTCAGTTTTACTGATGTCTTATGGTAAATCTGTGAGTGTACAAGTTTTCAGAGCATGACTTCCATTAGACACATACCTAGGTCATCCTTGCAAGTGATTGGCTTGGTACAAAATGATGGTTTGCCTTGTCCAACAATATTCACAGCACTGACACGGTACTCATAGGTATCACCTTCTTTTAAGCCTTTCACGGTGTATTTTCTGCTAAGCAAGTTGTCCTTTGTAACCTTGTGGAACTTCTCAGTTCCAATGAGTCGGCTCTCTACGACATAGTTAATAATTTCTGATCCACCATCATACTTAGGAGGATTCCAAGTCAAAGTAACAGAATCTTTAGTAACTTCTTTGACTTCCAGATCTTCAGGACGCTCTGGTACAGCTGCAAGTAAAATACAGAATTACGATGGAAAAAAAGGTTGTGTTAAAAATGTAGTAAATTACAGTAAATAGTAAACGATACTTTTGGAGGACTGCATTTAAACATTAAATTATTTGCTGTGATAAGTAACAGAAGGCTCTCACCATAGAACTATTGGAGTTAAAAAGGATACAATCCAGTCTAATTTCCTCTGATAGATGAGGAGAGGTTTGTTGAGGCCAAATCATTTAAGAAAATTCTCCAGAGTTAGGAAAATACTTCATATTCATGCCATTAAGTGGGAAATTAAAAAAAATAGTATACATGGACGGATTTGAAGAATCCTCTATTCCCATAATGTTTTTCACAATCACATTCAACCACTACCAATATCAGACTGAGCATTCGTCTCCTGAATGCTTGTCAAAGGAAACCAATATCAGACTGAGCATTCGTCTCCTGAATGCTTGTCAAAGGAAACCAATATCAGACTGAGCATTCGTCTCCTGAATGCTTGTCAAAGGAATGAAATGTTGGGCACCTATACACATATTTTGTCACCATCCTTTTATTAAATGAGTCAAGAAGTGATTAAGGATGAAATTGTTTTAAACTGCACTTACTTATTGGATCTCTGATGACAAGTGCAGTTGGTGTCTCAGTAAACGGGCCTATGCCAACACTGTTTTCGGCTGCAATTCGGAAAAAGTAGGCTTTTCCTTGAATGAGACCTTGGACAGTAGCATTTTGTCGGGTAACCGTATATGTCACTGGGGTCCATGCTCTGCGGTCAGATTCACGCTTCTCAATGACATAATTGGTGACTGGAGAGCCTCCATCATCTTCTGGAGAAAACCACGTCAGTTTGCAGGAGTCATTGGTTAGGTTGTGAGCCTGGAATGGTGTTCCAACAGGACCTGGCACATCTGGAAATAAGAGGAAACAGTTTCTAGTTGTTTGTTTTCAATGAACAACAGGGCTCAATATTTGTCACTCTCTGTGTTTAAAAAGGAGACAGAAATGTTATAAGATTTTGTGTCTATTGATTTTTTTCTTCCCCACGGTATCTATATTCAACCATATTTTTAAATGAAGTATGTTTATAATAATTACTGTTTGCCACTGTTTTAGCAGAAGCTAAAGGAACAGTAATGTGTGTGTGTGTGTGTATATATATATATATATATATATATATATATATATAACATGGGTCTTTATATATGTATATTTATACTTTTTTTTTTTTTTTGTAATTTGTAAGTCAGGAGGGAGCTGCTGGAAGGAGAATGCACAGGAGGAGACAGGAGAAGGGGTGAGGGGTAACATGGCTACGTTTTGTGTCTAGTTTACTTTCCAGAGGGGAAAGGGAGAGAGAGCTTTTTCTAGGTAACTAGTAAATCAGTAAGCAGCACAGGAGTTCCCAAATTTCAGAAGGACCTTTGAGAGGGTTGGAATCCAACTTTGAAAGTGTACCAGTTCTCAAGTTAAAGTAACAGGTATTTAGGAGCTTGAAACTAACCTAAAAGCTTGTAGGACTATTGGTCAATGAGATCTTTCTCCTTATGCCATTTTCATTAATGAAAACATAACATGTTTATATAACATTAATTATTTTCACATAAAAACTCATTGTTTGGAGTATGGTTGTGCCTGGAGACTTGCTGAGAGAGAAATCTGAGTGGGAGGGCTTCACTTTCTCAGCAAAATACTAGAATAAAGCAGCCAGCAAGAGGCATGAAAAAGTCTTGTGGAGTTCACCTCTATAGTCAGTGACTAGAACTGCAATATTGGTAATCAAATATGCTTTTCAACTAGAATACTGAAACCCTTCACAGAGATTTTTGCTTTATTATGATAATTAGCAAAGGAGGATACGCTCCCATGATGTGAAATTGATCAACCTTAGTAAACTATTAGATATTCACCTACATTTGCAGGAAAGTTGCTTTTATGAAAAAACTGTTATAAAAAACTTTGTTTTTATATAACATAAAAACATAACTTTTTAATGTTATATAATGCAACATATAAAACTATTTATAGGAGTCCAACAATATAAAATATGTATAAGACGAAAAAAGGATTTTTAAAGGCTAATAGTGGTCAGTGGGATTGCGGGTGATTTTTCTTATTTTCCAAAATATTTGTAACAGTTTTACTGTAACATAGCTTTACTGTAGCTGAAGTAAAAATGTTATTTTTAAAAGCTGCATGGACAAATTAAAGGTCTTTACCTAATACATCAACGATAATGGTCTTCTTTCTTTCTCCCCCTGCATTTTTGGCAAGAAGGGAGTAGACACCTTGGTGGCTCCTCTGGCAATTCTTGATGACCATGGAGGAGCTAATGGCTGTGGTCTCAATGGTAGCTTCTTGAGGTAATGCTCTTTCATTCATGTTCCAGGTGACAGTTGGAGGAGGTTTTCCAGACACATAGGCGATGATCCGGATCACCCCTCCGGCGTGGACCACAATTCTGTCTCTGACACTGGCATCTAGCTGAAGGTCAGGTGGCACTGGAACACAGTTGAAAATTACAAATGTGGTTTTCGTTCCCAATCCAAAACACAAATATGGATAAAATAATA
The DNA here is from genome assembly GCF_023065955.2 of Ursus arctos. NCBI lineage: Eukaryota > Metazoa > Chordata > Mammalia > Carnivora > Ursidae > Ursus > Ursus arctos. The sequence continues at coordinate 57,127,024 of NW_026622763.1, forward strand.
GAAGGGTAAATAATTACCAATTCTGTCCTTCATTTCAATGACATCTGTGACTTCTCCAGGTTCTCCAATGCCGGCAATGTTGACTGCTCTAACTCTGAATTTGTAGAAAGCTCCTTCTTTTAACCCTGTCACAACAAGCTTTGTTCCTCTCACTTCTTTATCTTTACCCTAGGGAAGGATCACATGCATTCAGGTCTTCGTAGCTTCCTGTTTTAATAGCTTTCTAAAGTATAACCAACAGCATATTTAAAACTACTCTGTTTGGGAAAATTATTGCCAGTTTAGGTTTTGGGGATCAGATATTTCAGGTAAGCCCTGAATGAAATGTCTTGCCCGTAATTGTGTTTTAATAACGATAATATAACTTAACAGATGTTTGGATTATCCATTATAAGTATGTTTTTTTCTGATTTCTTGATAAAAAATACAAGTAGAAATTAATGGCATTCAGAATAACAGCTACACTTTTAGCTTATTTATAATATATTTCCATAATGCCAAGTGTTAGCTACCTGTTCCCATTCTTCTTTTCCTTCTTCTTTATATTCAACGATGTACCCAGTTACTTTGGATCCACCATCTTTTAGTGGGGGAGACCACTCCAAATCCACAGATGATTTAGTCCAGTCTGTGACTTTGGGAATTGGAGGACCAGGAGGGGCTGGAAAGAACCAGTATACATTAGTATTCTTGACTTTTCCATGGCAGTTTGGTGGTGGGGGCGGGGGTTGGGGGGGAGGAGGAATGGTTTCAAGGCTTACCAATTGGATCTCTAGCAGTCACTGGGTCTGATGGCAGACTTGCAGGGCCCACACCAGCAGCATTGATTGCATATACACGGAACTGATAATCAGAACCTTCAATAAGACCAGTCACTTTATAAGAAACACCCAAAGTCATGGCTTTGATAGGATCTCGGTTAACTCTCTTCCATCTCTTTGAAGTGGTGTCTTTCATTTCTAGCCAGTACCCTGTCACAGGAGAGCCTCCATCATATTCTGGCTCTTCCCAGTTGACAGTCATGGAGTTGCGAGTCACACTGCTAACGGTTGGTTTATCTGGTGCTCCAGGGACAGCTGTGGAAAAGAAATCACATTGATTTATAAGAATTTATGAAAAACAACAGATAAGAGTGATTTTTATATGTAAAACATGTCCTACTTACAGAAGAGGTTTCTCGCTGTTTCAGGTTCACTGTCAAGAGGCTCCCCAACACCAAATTTGTTCTGGGCCATGATTCGGAACACATATTCATGGCCTTCTAGCAATTTGGGAATTGTGTACGTGCACTCTTTAGGTTCACTGGAGACATGCACCCATGTCTTCCTATTAGCCTCTCTCTTCTCAATTACATAGTTTGTAATCTTAGACCCTCCATCATCCAAAGGTGGAAGCCAAGATAATGTCATTTGATCTGCTGAAACAGATTCAAACTTTATTGGGCCCACTGGAGGGCCAGGACGACCTAAAATGGTTTCAAAAAAGGAAAGAAAATATTAGAAGAATGATTTTAAAGCCCAATAATATATTTAGGACAGAAAAACATGTAGTTTTAATAAAGCCGTGCTCTCTTTACCGAGGACATTCAGTCTCATCTCCTTTGATGCTGTTCCCAGGTTATTCACAGCTGTGATGGTATATAAGCCAGTGTCACTCCTGCGAGACTGTGGAATAACTAAGGTGCACGTATCATCCACTACCAGTTTGTTGACGTGGGTGTCATAGACAACAGGTTCTTTCTTGTCAGGCTTCCTTGGAGGAGCTTTAAACCAGGTCAGTGTTGGGAATGGCACACCTTTAATTTTGGCCACAATGTTAACATCCGTTCCTTCTTCAACCTCCATGAATTCTTTTAGCTCAATTGATGGTGGGCCTAGATTATTTAAAAAAAAAAAAAAGTGGTCACTAGGGACAGAAAGTAGAATTTATAGTGCCTATAAAGATATTTATATCTACTATCAGCAGGCTTTGTAGCCCAGCCCAATATGAAGAACAGATTTGATTTCAACTAACTTATACCAGTTTGGAGAACAGGTATATGTGGTCATCATCCTTTATTGGACCCACACGTGGCTATGTAACCAGCTATTGCCTCTCTCTTACCTGGTGTTATTATGCATGGAGATACTGAGAAAGGGCAGAGAGAAGTGAAGATTGTAGTAGCATGATATTCCCTTTAATATATATGCATATTTCCTTAAACATGCAGAGAGTTATGAGAGGACTTACTATTTTTATTCTGAGAGAACTCCCTTCCTAAGAAATACAACTGCTAGTAGAGGCAAAGCAACTTTCCATTTTCCATGAATCTAGTGGAAGAATGTGCAAAGAGGGCAGTGACTACACCCCTCCTAATTTTAGAAGAGGGAACTGAACAAACACAGCAGTAGGGATGGTAACAATAATAGACGAAGAATTATTACATTTGCTGTCTATATTTATTAAAATGGATGTATCTTTTTCTTAGAGAAAAAGAAACTTGATTGTGAAGATAAATGGGTCTCAAAATTTGCTGAGCAGATAACTGCTTACTTTCTTCCCCTTTTTGAGGATGATGCAGAAAATCATAGTAAGGAAATTCCAAACATCATCTCCTTCAAATAAGGGAAAGGTGTAACATATAAGGAAATAGGATAATTCTGTAGAAGGTGAGGGAATGAGTGATTAAGATGGCCACGTTCACACTCCACTCACAGTAGCCTCCTGACGTACAGATACTTCTCTTTTTCTCTTTGGACTAATACTAAATTTCTAGGAAGGCATTCCTAAAGAGGACATTCTTGGTTAATATGCCGGGACTTACATGTCTGGTCTTTGACAGTCACTGGGCCCACAGTGGCTGAAGGTTTGCTGACTCCTGCAGCGTTGACAGCCTTGACCCTGAATTCATACTGGCCGCCCTCAATGAGGTCTTCAACAGTAAATTCCAGTTCTTCCACATCACGCTTGTTGCACTGTTTCCATGCCTCTTTCTTTTTCCCAGTAGGGTCCCATGCAAGGCACTCAACAATATAGTGGGTGACAGGGGAGCCCCCGTCATTCTTTGGGGGTTTCCATGATAGGTGTACGGTGTTCTTTGTTATGAGGCCAATCTTGAGTTTAATGGGGGGGTCAGGAGGATCTTTAAAAATAGGGAAAGGAAGTATTAAGCATTGTTTATAATGATATACTTCAAATTTGAGAAATTAATCTTGGATTAAAAAAAAACTTACATATTGGGTCTCTGGCTGTGGTCCTCTGAACGGTTTCTGCAGGTGGACCAACACCAAAACGGTTTTCTGCACGCACGCGGAAGAAATACTGCTGTTCAGAGATGAGATCAGGAACCACAAATGTGGTGCTTCCACAGTTTGGATTGACCTTAGTCCAGGCTTTTCCATCGATTGTCTTCTTCTCTATAACATAGCCTTTGATCCTGTCTCCTCCATCGTCATCTGGCATCTTCCATGTGAGTCTGCAACTACCCCTTGTGATGTCACTGACTTTCAGATCTTTGGGTGGCCCTGGTACATCTGTTGGATGCAAATCACCACGTAAGCAATGTCATTTTGTTTAAAATAGTTTGTTCTCATTCTATGGTCACGTTTAAAATCTTTCTTACCCATGACTTTGACTCTGCAATGTGCTGTCTTCTGTCCTGCTTTATTCTTGGCTGTGATGCTGTATTTGCCTGAGTGAGCTCGTGTGCATTCCGGAATAATAATTACTGATGAGTTTTCAGCAGTCTCCACCTATACAGAGAAGAGAGTAGTCATACATTGGATGAAATGAGAGCAGTGCTGCAGTCAACTGTGTTCTGAATCACTTCCATTTTTTCTTTTTACCTGTGCATCCTCAGGTACGTCATGAACTCCTTCCTGTTAGAAAAGAAGATCGTTGTAGTATTAATATTCCTTAGAGTGAATCAATGGGAGACACAGAAAATTATATTTTTCTTACCTTCACTGCCTTCTTTGCCTTTCCATCAAACTCCCACGATGATTTTGGTGTTGGGCGTCCCTTGATGACAGCAGGAATCCTAATTTGGGAGCCAGCTTGACAAACCAGACAGTCTTGTGCTCCAATGTCAATAAAAACTTCTGGTACCTCTGTAATACCATGAATAATAGAACAGGATTTAGCTTACCTTTTTCAAAAAAGTAAGTGACCTATCCCCGGGAAATTACTTTCGTAATCAGAGCAAAGGATACATAAACGCAATAAAGGACGAGTACCTTGAATGTCTGTGGCAGGGATCTCTCCAGTTGTATCGCTTGGCTCGGATTCCCCGGCTTCATTGACAGCTTTCACTCTGAATCTGTACTTGCGGAGTTCTTTCAGATTTGGCACCACACATTCACAGGTGGTTAGCAGTTTGTCTGGCTCATTTACTTTTTTCCAGTCAGTACTGCCTTCTTCTTGCATCTCTACAATGTAGCCTTTGATTGGACTGCCACCATCTTTGGCTGGAGGTTTCCATGCCAGCGAGATGCTGGACTTTGTTTTATCTTTGACCTCTGGGCAAGAAGGTGGCCCAGGTGGATCTAAGAAGAAGAAAAAAACAAAGTGTAACAAATTTTGAAGCCAATGGAATGCCAGATTTAATCTACTGGATACTAAAGTAGGAATTCCGAAGGAATAAATTACCTTCCAGAGAAGAGAATATAAGAAATAGTATCTTTGCATTTCGCATTAATGTAAAACAAAAGAAAGCAAACAACTAACTGGGATTAAAGAGACTATACACTATCTCTAGATAGCTTTTTACCAATTGTATATAAATAGAATATACATCTATTTTAAGATCCCTTTGAAGAGACTGAAATATTCTCTACTAAAAACTTGTTTTAATTTCCATTAACAAAAGATTTTATTTATCTGATAGAGGGAGAGGGAGAAGCAGCCTCCCCACTGAGCGGGGAGCCCGATGCAGGGCTTGATCCCAGGACCCTGGGACTATGACCTGAGCCAAAGGCAGCCGCTTAACTGACTGAGCCACTCAGGTGCCCCTAATTTACGTTAAAATTTTTAAAAAAATGATTTCGTTATTAGCTGATAAATCCTTGAACACAGACTGAGTGTATGCCCTTTAGGGAAAAGATCGATGCATAACAATCCTTTACATTTCTGACAGTGCTTTACCATTATAGAAAGCCTTTTTAACCCTAGCTCTTCCTGTCTAGTGCTTAGCACAGTTCCTTGCACATAGCAAACGTTCAATATGAGCTTGCTGAATGAATGAATGACTACTTCATTTTAAATATATGCTCCATATAGAACTTAGAGTATTTTAAATCTTTTTAACAAGTAGCTGAATTTTTTTTTCTACAGAGAATCTAATCAGATATATAGCAAATATAATTAATCATTAAGGCCATGGTATTTTAGTTTTTGAACTGATCTGCTAAGTAGAGCTTTCAGAAGAATTTTTTTTTCTTTTATTTGACCTCACAGACTGTGCCTGAGAATCTCATATCTTTGGTCAAATATGCTGTTGAAAAGTTAACATTTTGCTTTTTGTTGAACTCCAACTAGAGGGTCTCTTTAGGGAGGGAGATCATTTCCATAGTATCTAATGGGATAGGGGTATGGGAACCGAGAGGAGCTTATAGTCTAGGGTCTTTATCATTGCGATTCCTCAGAAATATACACACGTATAGCTGTGTGTGTAGTGTGTACATATGTATATACATACACACATATAGAGTATCAGAAGTACATATATGTAAGTATAGGGTTTTTACTTTAATAAGCTGGCATAGAAAAATGCAAGAAATTTAAGAGCAGAATTATCCATTTAGTGTCTGTGCTCTTTGTAAGCTCTAGAAATGGAAGCAGACTTACATATAGGATCTCCTGCAATAGCTGGATCTGATGGTTCACTGGGAGGACCAACTCCTGCAGCATTTATTGCCATTGCTCTGAACTGGTATTTAACACCTTCAATCAAGCGGGGAACATTGAATTCCACGCCTTTCAATCCCACTTTGGTTATTGGTGCTCGGCTAACACGTGACCAGTAGGCACTTCCCTCTTCTCGCTTTTCCAGCCAGTAGCCCGTAATTGGAGAGCCTCCATTGTCCAGAGGAGGAGTCCAGCTCACTAGCATCGACCCTTTGGTGCGCTCCAGAACTTTTGGTTTTCCCGGAGGTCCAGGGAGGCGGAAGGGATCTTGAATGACAACTTTATCTGATTTGCAGTCATCACTGATTCCATATTTATTCACTGCCCTAACTCGGAACTCATACTGACCGTTGGGGATAAGTTTCCAGACCTAGAAATCAGATGAATAATGATTTCTTAAAAACAACATACTTATGTTGATTTCACTTATGTTAAAATTCAAGTTCTTTTCGTAGGGAAGACAATGAAATTATTAAAATCAAGTAAATATATAGTTTAAAAATACATAGACTCAAATGTGGAGAAGGCATCCACAACTAATTATTGAACACTACATCAAAAACTAGTGAAGTACTATATGTTGGCTAATTGAATTTAAATAAAAAATTTAAAAAAATATATGTGTATTTATTGTTCCTAACAGTGGATCTCTCAAAAGAGAATTGGTTTACCAAATAGTATTTACTAAGTTGCCTTATGCGCATGGTGCTAAAAACTACGATAAATCTTTTTTATGTGCAGTTTTGAGTTTAAGCATTAAATTCCAAGACTATGCCAGAATGGTGTTAATTTAGAGTCATGTCCTTTTAATGTGTATAAGAAAACATTTAGGATAATTTACCCCATATTTCCTCTCTACAGCAGAGTTGGTGACTTCCTCCCATTCACTTTTCTTCCTGCTTGCATCACGTTTGTCAATGACATAATGGGTGATTTCACTGCCACCATTGTCTAGAGGGGCATCCCATGTCAAGTAGCAAGATTCAGCTTTAATGTCAGTAACAGCAAGATTTCTTGGTGGTGATGGACGATCTGGAAAGGAGCCAAGAGAGGAGAATGAGAAGACAATTCTTAGACACTGGACTTGGTTTTGAGCAAAGGAAGCAGGTCCCTTACCATATACTTCCACATGAACGTTTCGGAACACTGAGCCCAGGCGATTGGAAGCAGTAATGGTGTAAGTGCCTTTGTCTTCCCGGACGGCTTTGGGAATGATAAGCTCGGTCTTTGCCTCACTTCGGGATACTTCTTCCTTTGTTATCTTAAGTGCATCTGTGGGTTTTTCAATCACAGTTTCATTCTTGGACCACTCAATCTTAGGCATCGGAAGGCCTGTCACATCTGCAGGGATATTAACAGGCTCTCCTGCCTTAACTTTGATAGTGTCTCCTCGAACAGACAGGCGCAACTTAATAGTTGGAGGCACTGTAAAGAGAAGGGAAAGAAAAAGTCATAAGATGTTTGCTCAACCTATGAGATAAAGGCAGCACCATAAAGTGCGCTCAAATCAGGCTCAGATTCCACACCTTCATCGTCTTGTATGACCACATTAAGAGGCAGGGATGGTTCACTTTCCCCAACTGCATTGACGGCTTTGACGCGGAATTCATACATTTGGTGTTCATCGAGATCTTCAACCAGAAGAGATGTGGTTGGGCAGAGTTGCTTGTTAACTCTTTCAAAGTTGGGTTTGTCGTGACGCCGTTTTTCAATGATATAGCCTTGGATGGGACTGCCACCGTTACTGCGGGGCTCTTTCCAGTCAAGGGTGATAGTGGACTTCGTCCTTTCTGTGTATGTGAGCCTCTCAGGAGACGTTGGAGGACCTTAAATCAGAGGCAAGTTGAAATGACAAGCATCAAATATTCATGTAAGAGATAGTATTTCACTTCAAATTAGTTATGTGAAAAATAGGTTTCTGTTTGGCATAACCTTACATCCATCTTTAAAATCCTTCTGAAAACCTATCAGTTACAGAATGATTACAGGCAGAGTTTTTCTTAGTAAGCTTTACAGTCAAAATTGTGGATTAAAAATAAATCGAAGGGCTTGTATGCTTTTGTTATTTTTACCACTTTAGATCTTTTACACCTCTGTCACTGGGAGAGCTTCTGATCCTAATGAATAGAAGAGAAGGTCTGTGAAGTTTTGCCTTGGACGACCAAAGTGTTTCCGTGATTAACAGACAGTGGATAGCACTACTGAACACCCTTTGAACCAAGTTGCCTCCAAGCGGGGGTTTAAAATGGAGTAGAAAGAGAATTTATGCAATGCTGCTGTAGTTTTGTGCCCAAAGGACAAAACAAAGAAGAAGTGTGAATGCTAACACTAGACCTAATCCTCTCCTGTTGATGGTTATCGCAACCCGAAGCCGAGCTGTGTGGTGGAAGCTCAGCTCTGCTCCCTCTCGTACAGCTTGACCCACGGCAGACACGTGTGAGATGAACTGTCGCAGTGAGGCTGTAATTTTCTGTTTTTGGTTGGTAGGGAGGTGGTGGTGGAGGAGGAATAAAGCCTCTGTTTCTTGGGGAGTGGGTTGGGGGAGTTTCTTGGATGGGTTGTCAGGATGTGTCTCCAAGTGTGTGCAATGTTAGGGTTTCACATTTGCTCCTACTAAGGAGATTTCCTTTCCTTAGATTTCTATTCTCTGGTGGCCTTTTCTGATTCTGGGCCTCCGTATCCTTCCAGTGTGGAGACTATTTGAGGGCTAAAGGAAGGCTAAGACATTTGTCATAAGGCTGTTGTCGATCCTGTAATCTTTCAAAAATAATGAACTCCCTTTAAGTACTAAAGTTATTAAGTGAATTACTCCAGTGTATTCTATTGCAGAGATGGAGTATGTCTAACTATTTTTAGGTTATTACTAAGCTGCAGTAGATTCAGGTTTTTCAGTATGCAAAACCATGCACGGATTTCTGCAAAAATTACAGTGAGCCAAAAATTACATTGAAATTATAGCAAATACAGTATTCTTAAAGTTGCTGGTAGTTATTTGATTTACCTTTCTTATCACTCTCTAGCTATAGATCATGGGACTCCTGGGGAGTTTGAAATAAGGCTCAATAAATAAATGACATAACTAGAAGCAAACACAAAGAAAACACAATGAAAACCTCTTTTACCTAGTGGATCAACTGCAAGAATTGGTCCTACTTCAACAGGAGGGCCACAGCCAAACTTGTTCTTGGCAATCACACGGAACATATATTCTTGCCCCTCAATGAGGCCTGTGATGTCACATTTAGATCTCTCAGTCTCAATTGGTTGTCTCCAGGTATGCATCTTAGCATCTTTTCTTTCAATAATGAATCCTGTGATTTCACTTCCTCCATCATCTGCGGGATCAGACCAGTTAAGTAAACACATCTTTCTGTTTGTTACAACAGGTTTTAAGTCAAGAACTGGTCCAGGAACATCTGAAAAAATAAAAAAAAAAAAACCATAAAAATCAATGCGCTCAATTGTATCACTTAGGAGAACCCTATGAAAATCCATGTAACATTCCTTACCAAAAACTTCTACTCTGGCTGCCGCGGATTTGGAACCACAGCTATTGGTAGCTGTGATCACGTATCTGCCATGATCTTTTCTCAATGCACTCTTGATAATTAGATCAGATTTGTTTCCAACGTTCTCTATTACAACGCGGTCTTTATCCAGCTCCCCTTCTTCTATGGTCCATACTCTGGTAGGCACCGGACGACCAGTTACCACAGCTGGAATTCTCAGAGTCTTTCCAGCCATTATTTGTATTCCAGCTTTGACAGAAACATCTAGTTCCACGGTCGGAGGCTCTGTTTGAAAGAGAACAGTAATACGTTAGCCCAAGAAAGATGGAAAAAAAAAATCCCATATTAGGAAAATATCCATAATCTTACTCATGTAACTGTTAAATTACCTTGTGGTTCAGCCACAGTAACAGGTCCTGTCTCTCCCGGTGGTCCTTCACCTGCAGCGTTGACAGCACTCACTCGAAGTTTATAATCGGCACCCTCTCGGATTTCTCTGACAGTGTACTGACGGGGCTTGATCATCTTCTCCGTGCAGCGTGACCATTCATTTGTGCCAACCAGCTGTTTATCAACAAAGTAGCCAACAATTTCCCCACCACCATTGAAAGCTGGGGGTTCCCATTCTAGATCAATAGTTGTAGAGCTTGTGTCCGTGACTCTTGGGACAGGTGGCCCCGGTGGAGCTAGAATGAATGCAGATACACAAATCAGAACTCACTGAAGCTTTTAAAATGGACAACGTACTCTATCCACTTTTCCCCAGAATGCATTGCATGTAATATGGGTAAGTACTGTCTGTGAAACTTTTAAGTTATATATATAGAGATGTTTAGGGGGTGGGGGAATGGGATAGACTGGTGATGGGTAGTAAGGAGAGCACGTATTGCATGGTGCACTGGGTGTTATACACAACTAATGAATCATCGAACTTTTACATCAGAAACCAGGGATGTACTGTATGGTGGTGACTAACATAATATAATAAAAAAAACATTAAAATAAAAAATACAGATGTTTAAAATTTTCCATTGTAACCTTAATGTGTGTCTGTATTCATTGTTAGAATTTTGCTTGATTTTTTTTTTTTTTGGTAAGTTTAAGGTATACAACATGATGATTTGATACATATATTGCAAAATGATCACCACAACGTTAGTTTTTACCTCCATCCCCTTACACAGTTATCATTCTTTTGGTAGTGATAACATTCAAGATCTACTCTCTTAAGAGCTTTCAAGCATGTAATATAGTACTTAAGTGACTTAATTATAGTCACCATGCTGTACCCCGCTCACTTTGTAAGAAAGTACTTACAGATTGGATCACGTGCTGTTTTGGGATCTGAAGGGGGACTGAACTTTCCAGGTCCAGCTGCATTTTCGGCACATACTCTGAAGACGTAGGTGAGTCCTTCTAATAGGCCTTCTACATTGGTCTTCAAAGAATTCAGAAGGCTTCTGTTGACACGAGTCCAATGTGTACTATTAACCTCACGTTTTTCAAGCCAATAACCCAAGATGGGACTTCCATTATCTTTTGGTTCATTCCATTTCACTAGCATACTGTTGCTGGTTACATCTTCTACAATGGGCTTATCGGGTGCATCAGGTGGTTCTGATAAAAGAACAATAGCATGTTTGAATTAATTCCCTAGTATGATATAAAAACTCAAGTTTATAAGCTATGATAACATATATACCCATGCATATGATAAAAACGCAAAGTGTAGATGCTAAAAGAACCTTACCAAATGGATCTTTAGCTATAAGTGGCTTTGAAACACATGGTGGTCCAGGCCCAAACCTATTTTCAGCTCTTACACGGAAGAGGTACTCTTTTCCTTCAATCAGTTTTGTCACTGAGTATTTGCAGTGTCTAAGTGTTGAAGTGACAGTAATCCACTCTGAGTCAGGTTTTGTCTTGTCTTTCTTTTCCAAAGTGTAGTTTATAATTTCACTGCCGCCATCATCAAGGGGTGGTTCCCATTTACAGAGGACGGAGTTCTTTCTAATATCTTCAAATACAAAGTTGATTGGTGGTCCCGGTGTATCTAATATTTCAAAAAACAGCAGTGATTAAAAATTTGAGTAGAAGTGGTTGCAATGGAAAATATCAATGTCAGCATGCCCCTTTAACATAAACTTCTGTTTTCCTACATCTGTCTTTGTATCACATTAGCTAACAACAAGTTTGGTTGATTTCATTTACGTAGCTGGGAGGAAAAATGGGACTGAGGATACCTTGCTGAGGCTATTTCCTACTTCTTTTATCCCCCTCCCCTGGCCCAAACCCCTTTTATATGTTTTACTAAAACTCTTGTATAGACTTTCTTCCATTGAGAAGTGTAGTTGTACCTACTTACCCAGCACACAGACAGTACAAGGAGCTTTGGCAATACCATGGTCATTTTCAGCTTTGATCATATACAGGCCATGGTCAGGTCGGAGAGAATCTCGGACGCGTAGCTGAGATTCTCCCTTTTTACTGTTGTCGATACTCAAACGTTCTGTCAGCTGCAGGACAAATGGTTCCTCTTCTTCTTGAACTTCACCCCTCTTCCTCCTAATTGTGGGTGCTACTCGCTTCTTAATTTCTTCTGGTGTAATGACTTTTTCATCCTTTAGCCACGTAATAGTTGGGTAAGGTGACCCGGAGATGGTTGCGTCAAGTGCTATTTCATCACCCCGTTTCACTTCAAGGCTTGTTCTCATAATGACCTTCGGGGCATCTGTAATGATTTAAAAACAGTAATTGCTTTCAATTCTGATCATAACATCCGACAAAACATTATCTCTTTTATGGTACAATGGGAAAACGGCAGCCCCATTAAACAAAACTTACCAATAGGATCTACAGCTTTGGTTGGAGGAGTGGCCCGAGAAGGTTCACTAATGCCAGCAGCATTTTCTGCTCGCACTCGGAATTGGTATTCCTTTCCCTCTTCAAGTCCTTTTGCTGTATAGGTCAGGACAGGTACTAGGTGTTCATTGCATCTCTTCCATTTGTCTTCACCCTTAGCAATCTTTTCTATGATGTAACCCATTATTTTGCTCCCTCCATCGTACAAAGGCGGCTTCCACGTAATAGTCATTGCCTTAGCTGTAGGATTATGAACCTCAACATCTATAGGTGGATCAGGGGGCTCTGAAGAATAAGGAAAAACCTGTTAATATGTACGTTTTTAATATAAGCCCACCTTTTTTAAATAAAAAATTGCATATTAATTCCTAGCTGTATTATATCCGTGCCCAAACTTACGCTTTGGATCTTGAGCAATGACTGGATTTTTCAGTTCAATATATTCGCCTCCACCAATCTTGTTGACAGCTTTAACACGGAAGAAGTATTCACCGTTTGGTATGAGATCTTTTACGGTCCAAGTCAGTTTGTTCTCACCAGACATGACTGGTATATATGTCCTCCTCCCAGCCTCTCTGCGTTCCAGGACGTAATGAAGGATTGGGCTTCCACCATCGTATTCTGGAGGTTCCCAGGTTAATTTGCAAGAACTCTTGGTCACGTCACTTGCTTTAATATCTTTGCATGGTCCAGGTAGGCCTATTAGAAATGAAATGATAATTATCGTAAGATGAAAAGTCAGCATGTTATAGTACACTCTTTTTCTAAGTGGGACTATCCACATTTTGGGTGGGATAATCTTTGATGTGTTGGAGTATCCCCTCCTTACACTGCAGGCCATTTAGCATCCTTGGCCCCCAATTACTAAATGTCAGTAGCCCCCGAGTCTTCAGTCCAAGCAAAGTTGCCCCTCCCGCTCGCAAATTTTTAAACACCATCCGCACGGGATGGGGTAGAAAATATTACTGATCCTGGAGAAAACACTACAGGAAAATGCAAATACAATTAATAAATGAATATTGGCAATTTAAACATCCTTTGGATATACTCTTTTATTTAGTACTTCACATGCTAGTAATTACAACAGAATTAAATTAGTTTAATCAGAATTTAACTAGCACTTTCACCTCTATAATTGTTTTGCTTCTCATATGGGAAGAAATCACCTGGAAGGACACTTAGCTTACAAATGGCCAACTCATGAAACCCTTTATACTAACCCTGCAAAGTTAACTAATTTTCCTAACATGTGAAGAATAATATCTGGTATTTCATCAAAGAATGATTACCTATGACTTTGACATTGATTTTTCCAGTTGCTGAGCCGAGCTTGTTCTCCAGCGTAATGGTATAAACTCCAGCATCCGCATGGACACACTTGGGAACTTCAAGGTGTGCAGAGATGTGGTCATTCTTCATTGTTAATCTATCACTTGCTTTGACTTCTTTGCCATCTTTATGCCAACTAACGGTTGGAACTGGGACAGCCCGGAAGGGAACAGGAATGCTTAACTTTTCACCTTCAATAACAACAATGTCATGTGTCTCCATGTCAATTGTTGGCTTGCCTGTAAGATATCCAAAAGAGGGGAAAAAAAGATATGTCAAAGGGCAATGTGTAAGCAAAGCCTGTTTTATTAATTATAAAAGAAATGGTGTTCTTACAGTCTGGGTCTTTGGCAACCACATTTTCGGAGATTTCAGATGGCTCACTGACACCAACAGCATTGACAGCTCTCACTCTCAGAACGTACTCCTTGTCAGGAACAACGCCTTCTTCAACTTTGAATTTCAAGTCTTTTATGGGGCGAGAATTAACTCGCATCCATTTCTCAGTGCCTACTGGACACATTTCAACATGGTATCCTATAATAGGACTTCCACCATTTTTCTCTGGAGGCTTCCAGGCAATGGCAATGTGCTTTCGCCCAGCGTCAGTCACATGCAAGTCAAGGGGAGGTGAAGGAGGACCTGAAAAAAGAGTGAAACATTCACATCCGTGATCTCATCATCAAGCTCTAGACAATATCCTCTGCATAACTGATGCTACTTACTTGTTGGATCTTCAATTGCCAGGATTTCTGTGGGTTCACTTGGGTGACCAACGCCTGCTTCATTTTCTGCCCGAACCTGAAACTGGACCTCTGTTCCTTCAATGACATCAGTTACTCTGAAGTTACAGTCAGGTCCTGCGGTCTTTCCAGCTTTCACCCAACGGGTACCTAACTTTTCTTTCTTCTCAATGATATATCTATTGAAATAAAACATTTCATTAGCATTAAATAGGGAAAACAAAGTTATGAATTTTCAGCTGAGTGTAAATTATTCTTTATGAATTAATTAAAATTTTACCTCTGTATTGGTCGTCCACCATCATTTTTCGGTGGTTCCCACTTCAGGTCAACATGTCGCTTGGTTACATCAACCACTGCAAGAGCGTAGGGTGGCCCAGGGGTGGCTAGAAGCAAAACATTCAATTGTTAGAAAAAGCAGAGGGAAAGGTAATAATCTACAACAAATGGCGTCACAAAGATGAAGTCAGAGAACATACTAAAGGTATCTTTGGCCAGGACAGAGTCCTCAATTTCACAGTAGTCACTTTGTCCTATGGCATTTTCTGCAGCAACTCGGAACACATATAAAGAGCCCTCTGTCAGTGGGGTTACGGTGCACTTGGTGTCCTTGACAGTTGTGTCCACTGTTTGCCAGCCTTTTCGCCTCACGTCTCTCTTTTCCACAATGTAGTTGGTGATGGGGGACCCTCCATCTTTCTCAGGAACTGTCCACTTAAGGTCTGCTGTATTTTTTGTGATATTAATAACTTCAAGCCAGCGAGGTGGTGATGGAGGATCTAAAGAAGAAAAAGAGAATTCGATTTTTTTATTGTCCAATATTCAGTCTTCACTGAATTCTCTCATAGTAACTAGGAAATCACATAGCAAGGATGAAACAATCTAGTAATGAGTTTTTAATTTTTTCTCATATTGTATTTCTCAGATATACTTTAGAAGAACTTATATACTTTAAGCATCAAGAGTGACTTACATAGTTTTTCCCTGCAAAGCACAGGGTCACTGGGTTCGCTGGGCTCACTTTCTCCAGCCTTGTTTACAGCTCTGACTCGGAATGAGTATTCCTGCCCTTCCATGAGACCGGTGAGCAAATGCTGAGTGGTGGGAACACCTTCAGCCACTCGGACCCAGTCATCTGTTCCGGTCTTTAGCATTTCAATGACGTAAGACTCAATCTTTGCCCCTCCATCATGTTCTGGCTTTGTCCAATTCAACATCAATGATGTTTTTCCTACATCTTTCACAGTTGGTTTTCCAGGAGGCCATGGAGGATCTGCAAACCAATGAAATAAAACCATTATTTAGGTTTGTCAAAAAAAGAGTTAATAGAAGCTTCAAAATAGCCACAGAAAGATATATAAATAATACCTATGGGATCCTTTATTAAGATTGGTTCAGTTGTTCTACTTGGTTTTCCAGGTCCAGCAAGATTTTCAGCCAACACACGGAATCTGTATTTTTTCTTATTGGTGAGACCTTTCACTCTGAATTAGGGAAAAGTGTGAATTGGATACCATGATCAGCAGAAATTTAACTGAAAAGATTTCATTATAAATTTAGATTTGGTCAAATGTACCAATGTAATTATAGTATCTATAACAGTGGTCATTCTCATAATATACTGGAAGACCACTTTGCAACTTACAGAAAGTCAATGTTTTACAGTAAAGAAATTAAGAAATGTGTCCTTGAATGGAATTTATATCATTTTTGAAATTATGTGGTAATACAAAATATAAAAATAATTTAAAATTTTATGGTAATATATAAGAATGTATAATCAAAAGGAATGCTAAAGAGTGAAAAATGATATATACTGCTATCTTAACATCTTGATGGAGATAATTGGACATACCTATATGTTGTGTCCTTTACTGGCATCTTATTGCATCTGACCCATTTATCAGTATCAGGATCTAATCTTTCAACCCAGTATCCAGTGATTGGGCTGCCACCATCATCATCAGGCTCACACCATGTGAGAGTAACTGCATCTTTAGTGATATCAGAAGGTTCGAGGCGAGTTGGAGGTCCAGGTGGATCTATAGGCAGATAAGGATATAAGTGTTACATGTCCTGTATATAAATTTGACACTCAAATCCCAGTTTGGCACAAGAATCTTTTTAAAATAATTTTGGCCAATGGATTAATGAGAAACTTACCAAACTGAAATTTAGCTGTTATTGGAGAGGCTTGAACTGGTTCACCAACACCATACATGTTTTCTGCAGCCACTCTGAAGATGTATTCTTTGTTGGGTGTTAATTTGGTTGCCTTGTAGTTTGTATCCTTGACAGTTGATGAGAGCTTGTGCCACACTTCACTGTCCGTCGCTCTTCTCTCCACAACATAGTTTGTGATTTTAGATCCACCGTCATCGCGTGGTGGGTTCCATGTTAGAAGGCATGATTCGTTGGTCACTTCTGTGATGTCAAAAGCAGCTGGTGGTCCAGGTTTGTCTGTGGATGACATTACACATTCAGGAAAAAAAGCATTTTTAAAAAAATCCTGTTTGATTTTAAAAAGTAGCTGCGATGAGTTTGCCCATTTTTGAAATGGCAGCCTCGCTCACCTAAGACGTTCACTTCCACCACCGCAGTGGCCCGACCACAGACGTTCACGGCCTCGATGATGTATGTGCCGGTGTCACTCCTCTTACTATCCATGATGGTCACCGTGGATTTCTTAGGAACATTTTCAATGGTGATTCTTTTGTCCTGCTTCAAAAGCATATCAGCCTTTGTCCAAGTTATTTTAGGTTCAGGTTTTCCAGTTACAGTGGCAGGAAGTTCAATTTTAGTTCCTGCTTTTACGGTGAGACCAGCGAGGAGCTTCACGTCAAGGAAGATTTCTGGGGCCTCTAAAATTGGAAAAGATTATTTACGATGTTAGCAAGTTCAAACAGAATTAAAGGCAGAGGCCTTGTTAATAACACAAAACCCCAACATACATACCCTGTGTATCCACAGCCTGGATTTCATCTGTGGGTTTGCTTGGTTTGCTAGGACCTTGCCTGTTCAAGGCCTTCACGCGGTAGGCATACCATTTACCTTCTTCAAGACCTGTCACTTCCATTCTATTGGAAAACAAAATAGGATATTTTACTATAATGCACATAACCTCTAGTGTTCATAATCTTTCTAAAATTCATACCTAATCTTAATAGAATACTACTCCTTAAATTAATTCTGGATTGCTTCAGTATTGTAACTAATGAAAACCTTGGAGGGGGGATAAGTTCAGCAGCACTTTTTAAAATTGGACAGGCACACCAGGGGAATTCTCAGTGAAAAAAAAGTAACACGTTTTCTAAAAGAAAAACACTCATTTTAGTGAGGAAGATGAAACATTTACTTGTGTGCCATAATTCTAAAATAATTTAAAAATATATAAAATATAGATATTAAATATAAAATAAAAATACAATTTATATTTTATTTATATAGTTATAAGATAATTATAAATATAAAAATAAATATAAAAATAATTATAAAAACCTACTTTGTTTCTGCAACTGGTTCTCCACAGGCAACCCATCGATCAGAGCCACGTGGACATTTTTCAACTATATAGCCTGTGACGCGTGAACCACCATCATGTTTAGGTGGATCCCATGTTAGAAAGATGCTGTTGGCTGTTCGATCTCTCCATTTAACATTCTCTGGTGGGTCAGGTACCGCTATAAACATTTTAAAGAGAGTCAGTCTTAGGTCATCTATGAAATCTCCATATTGCCAACCGTGCCTTTCCCCCATAACTTCAATTCCAGGTCTAAAAGTGAAAATGGCAATCAGAGGCTAGATAAGAAATCATCAAGGATGTACTCACTTGCAGGAACTGACATATTTACAGGTTCATCAACATATGCGGGTTCTCCGGGGCCACATTTGTTACGAGCACAGACTTTAAATAAATACTCTTTTCCTTGAACAAGATCAGGAACCGTGAATTCTAGGTCAGTCACAGAGTCTATAACCTGGGACAAAGAAATACAATTACTTGTTGCCCAAAAACCCTTTCCCTGAGTCAAAAGATTTTTATCATGAGCAGGGATACAAATAGAAATTGTTTTTGAATGATAAGGATTATTTCATATAAGAAAAAAGTTGCAGAGAAGACATAATATTTGGACCTTAATATATTAAGGTGAAACTTTCATAGTCTATACACATTAAAAAGGTAGCAGATAAGGTATTGAGTCTTTCCTCTAGCTTGGACATTAGAAACACGATTTCAAAGACTTTTTTTTTTTACTTATTAGACAGTGCTCCTGAGAGCGTGAGGAGGGGGAGGGGCAGAGGGAAAGGGAAAAGCAGGCTCCCCACTGAGCAGGCAGCCCAATGCTGGGCTCCATCCCAGAACCCTGGGATCATTTGTCTTCGGCTCAGGTGTCCAAGACAGATGCCTAACTGACTGAGCCACTTAGGTGCCCCCAGAAATATGGTTTTAAATCAAGGTAAAAAACAGTAATGAGTAAATAACAGTAATAAACTAAGGAGAAAAAAAAAATGGTAGATTGGGCCAACTAAGATAATCTAGTGGAGTGAGAAGTCTGACCACCAGGGAATCAAGTACTTAGTGTCCTTAGAATGGCTTATAGCTTAATAGGACATATTGGGTACTTATCAGGTATCAAAGGAATAGGTTCCGTTTTATTTTTTTCGTAAACTTAGAAAATTTGGTAAAGCACAAAATAAGGCAATTATACCAAATTTTGGTTGAACTACCTCAGAAAGCATTAGCATCAAGACATTTTAAAAAAGTTTTTGGTTCTTTTTCGGCAAGGCAAAGTGAAACCATATAAACTATGTCTGGCATCCCAGCATGGTGGGCTTTCCCCCACTCTTTTCTCCGGTGTTGGTGCATTGCTGCTCAAAACTCACTTTAGTCCATGTTTTCCGGCTGACTTCTCGTTTTTCAACAACATATCCAGTTAATGGACTTCCTCCATCATCATCTGGTGGTTCCCAAGTCAAATGTACCGAGTCTCTGGTTATGTCACCAAATTTCAGTTCTTTGGGTGCACTTGGGCGAGCTGAGAAAATGCAGTTAGAAATCAATATAGGTAACAGCTTGAACCAATATTTCTTAATACTGTCAAATCACCTTATATAACACAAGTTTAGGTCCTTACCAATTACATTGACATCAATTTCTCCAGAAATTGCTTTCACGCGATTTTCTAATTTCAGTGTATAAATGCCCTTGTCCGGACGTTCACTTGGAGAAATGACAAGTTCAGCATAGGCAGATAAGGTTTTTATTTTCACACGGTCTCCTGCTTCTAGTACTTTATCTCCAAAAGACCAGGTTGCACTTGGCCTTGGATAGCCTGTACTTGGAACCAGGATCGTGATAGGATTCGGGACAATAACTTCCAGGCCATCTTTAAATGCACTTAAATCCATTGTTGGTTCAACTACCAAGAAGAAAAATTAATGAGTTTCCAGTAATGTATTAAGGCCCTCATACCCTGAAGTAGTTATGCGCTATTCCCAAATCTAAAAACAAAATATCCACTTACCAGATGCATCATCAGCAGTTAGAGGACCAAGAATTTCAGATGGATCTGAAACACCAGCTTCATTTTCTGCAGATACTCGATATAAGTATTTATTTCCTTTTTGTAATCCAGTAACCTAAAGTTACGAATCAATATTTGTAAAAACATGTACATTTAAGTCCATGATCATACACCGAGTATTTTTATAGATGCAAATTCCCTACCTGGTAAGTCAGTTTAGGGACAAGTTTCTTATTGCAACGAATCCAATTATCTTTTCCTTCTTCACACCGTTCAATTATGTAACCCAATATTGGGCTTCCTCCATCTTTCAGAGGAGGCTCCCATGTGAGCTGAACTGATGACTGAGTCTGATCTGAGGAAGTTAGGTTCACAGGAGGACTTGGTCTCTCTGGAATGGAAGAAAGAGTTGGAGCACATCATTTAATTCAGTGACAATTCATTAATGCATAGTCATTTCTATCAGCCCCGTTAAAATAATCAGGCTTGCTGAATTCACTAAGTAGGCATGGTCTGGATTTCTATGATTTGTGCACATCTTTCTGATGTTCTACCTTTTCATTATTTTAATAGGCCTAATTTCTAGATTTCATAAAGTACTTATTTCCTTTTTTTGATGGGCTTACCAATTGGATCAGCAACTTTGACAAAGGGCGTGGCCGCACTTGGTTTCCCCACTCCAATTCGGTTTTGGGCTCTGACCCGGAAACTGTAATCTTGTCCTTCCACCACATCAGTGACAGTTGCAGATAGGTCTTCAGCTCTTACTGTCATGGCAGTGTCCCATCTGATAGAAGTCTTATCTCTTAATTCAATAACGTAGTTTGTGATCACAGCTCCTCCGTCATACTCTGGTGGCTCCCATGTCAGTGAGACCCCAAATCTATTTATATCAGTGATGGCTACGTTCAAAGGAGGGCCTGGAACATCTGGATTTCATCACAGAAGAAAACACAGCTTTGGGTTAAATCAGGGATAAAAGCAAGATGAGCTCGTTTGCAATTTACTTAAAAACTTCTTACCATATTTACTCCTTGCTTCTACAGGGTTATCTGTTTCTACTGGTTCACCAGTGCCAACTCTGTTCCTTGCACTGACACGGAATAGGTACTCAACTCCACCTTTCTGTAGTCCAGTGACAGTAAACTCACAACTGTCTGCACGATCAGTGGCCAGAACCCACGTCTTCCTTTTGATGTCACGTCTTTCAACAACATAACCTATGATTTTGCTTCCACCATCGGTTAATGGCTCTTCCCAACCAAGGCTTACTTCACCATCAAATGTTTCTGTCACTTCTAAGTTACGTACTGGCCCTGGGACATCTGAAATTCATACATAAAATTTTTCTTTTAGTGTGTTACCGTGCTTTTAATTGTGCTTTGCCAATCAAGTCCAACTGATGCAAGGGCTTACCAATAACTTTTAAATTGATGAATCCTTCTGCTTTTCCATGTTTGTTCTGAAGCACAATTTTATACCTTCCTTTGTCTCCTTTCTTAGCTTCTAAAATCCTGAAAGAAGTTTGTTCAGCTGTAGTTTCAACAGTTTTTGAAGACAGAGGTTCATTTTCTTTAAACCACTCAGCTTCCGCTTTAGGGTAGGCATCATAGGGCACCACCATCGTCAGAGGCTGGCCAACGTCAACCACAAGATCCTGATCTTCTGTCTTGATTTTAGGTGCAGCTAGTGAGAAAAAGAACATGGGAATGCTCTTGAGTTATGTATTACAGTCCAGCTACACCATAGCTTCTTTACGATGTATTTGTTAGCAAATATTGGTTACATGACCTTGGAAGTATAGCACAATAACTTCAGAGCAGCCAGAGCTGCTTTTGCAAATTGTCAGACTTGAGATCAGAGGATGAAGAATGATATAAAACCGTAAAATCTCTTTTCTTTGCCAAAAATAATAACAGGGAACTAAATATAGTACAAAACATGTTGGTTTTTATAAAGTAGGCATGTCATACTTAGTTCAAGATAAACTAGACAAAATTTTTATGTACAAGGGAAACAGTCACGGCTTTTTTAGAATAACCCATAAGGATGTCTTGAAAGCTTGAGTCAGGATGAGAACAGACCTAAGAGGCTCCAGAGAGGTTTGGAAAATAGAAGAGACCAGCGCTTTCTCTAGGTCTGGGTTTTTGGGGATGACTTTGAGGGCAATATGTTAATTCTAGGAATTAATGAACAGCCACCATGAGCCAGTACCTGTTCAAGGTTCTAGCACGTAAAGAAGAATGCTATCAATGACCTCTAACTCAGGACACTTCGTGGTAAGAGACATTAGAATAGTTACGTGTGGATAGAGCCTAGCAGAAATAAAAGGCTTTCACAAGCATTATCGCATTAATTGTGAAATCTGAAACTTAACAGAGTATCTGTGATATTGTGAGGATACCTGAAAATAAAAGAAAGGGATTTACCTGCCAGTTCAAGCTTAGCTCTGGCTTCTTTGTCTTTGGCAATAAATCTGTATTCACCCTGGTCACGAGGTTGAATATTACAAATCTGTAGCCTGTGTATCTTTCCTTCACTCATCATCTGGTGTTTGTCACCCTGAACAATAACCATGTTATTTCTTAGCCACTGAACTTCCACCTTATCTTTGTTGAGCTCAGCCCAAAAGACAACATCAGTACCAGGGGCTTCGAGAATATCTTGGGGAGGCCTGATGATCTCAACAGGGATTTCTGAAAAGAAAATATAAAATGAATACAAAGACATTCATATTTGGGTTAATAACCTTTAAAACTGGTACCAATACTAAAATTGTCCTTTCATTCAGTATGTACCTTCCACAAAAAGTCTGGCTCGAGATTTTCTGTCTTCTACTCCACAAGCATATTCACACTCATCATCCAGCCTGCAGTCTTTTATAATGAGTCTATGTGTACTTCCATCTTTTTCAAATTTGTATCTAAGAGATCAAATTATTGGTTAGCTTGCATAATGATCACTAAATTGTCAAACATATACAGGTAGTTACAGAAAGAGAACTTAAGAGGCTTTCACTTACTTTTTGCCTTCTTTGATTTCTCTTCCATTTCTGTACCATTTCACATTTGCCTTCTCTCTGGAGAGCTGGCAGGAGAAGACCGCATCATCAAACTCAGTGACTGTCTGGTCTTCCAAGTGCTCTACAAATTCTGTCGGGGCTTCTATGATCAGAAGATCGGCAACAGATTTATCTTGTCCAGCGGTGACCATGTATTCACCCTCATCAGGGAAGCCACAGTCTTTAATGATTAGAGAGTGCTTATATTTATCAATTCTGTATAAAACCCGGTTGTCCAAAGGCACCTCTTCTCCATTTCTAGTCCACTTCAGTGTTACATTGAGGCGATTCACCTTGCACCAGAATGTGACTGTTTTCTTCTCCATTGTTTCAATATCTTTAAGAGGCTCAATAATCCTAAGGTCTTCCTCTGTTGTAAAGGAGAAGAATAATGTTGACTTGAACTGTGTTCATAATAGACGTTGACATAAAACTCTTGTTAATTCCATTTAAGTGCCTTACCTTCTACTATTAGATTAGCAGCACTCTTAACATTTTCACCTCTGTGATTGGTCAGAGACACACTATAATTGGCTTGATCATCTAATTGTGCATTTCGAATTCTGAGGGTGTAGACCAGGTCTTTCTGGAGAATAATGTATTTTGAACTATCAAATATGGCCTCTTCATTTCTGAACCATTTGGCCTTGGCACCTTCCGTATTGACTTCACAGTTGAAGACGACTTCTTGTTGTTCCTTTACACGAGTGTCCTTAAGAGGAACTATGATCCTGAGTTTTTCTGAAAGCAACAGACAATTCTTATAGTATGAAGAAGGACAAAAGAAAAAAAAAAAGAAGAAGAAGAAGGACCAAAGTAGAGACACATGTAAGTGAACCCACGAAGCCAAAACAAACTTACCAATTACTGTCAAGTGAGCTGCTGCTCTGGCGGCTCCAACCATGACTACGTAAGTTCCCATATCTTGTAATGTGGCATCTTTCACAACCAGGATCCTCTTTTTGCCATCAGCAATGATGTCATATTTGTCTCCAGATTCAAGTGTCTTATCATCCCTCTTCCACTGGACTTCAAAGCTTTCCTTTGATATAGTGCAGACAAATTCAGCCTTTTCTCCTTCAAGTACTTCAAGGTTTTGAGGCTTTGAGATAAACTCAGCAGCAAGTTCTGGAAAGAAGCAGGTGCGAGGTATTAAAAACTTCAGCATCGGTACCTTAAATGCATCAAGTAGGAGTTCTTAAACTATGACGCAATTTTCATACCATGTACTTTGACTTTGCCATCAGTTCGGGAACTTGGGAGTCGGCAGTTGTAGCTGCCAGCATCCTCAAGATGAGCGTTCTGAATGGTCAGGATTCTCTTTCGTCCATCGGTAAGGATTTCATATCTTTCTGTTTCAATGATCTCCTCATCCCCTTTGTACCAAACCACTTCTGCTCCAGGCTTGGAGACTTCGCAAACCAGTTTTATAGTGTCTGTTTCGCTAACTTCAACGTTGCCAAGATTTTTTGTAAAGACAGCTTCTTCTTCTGCAAGAATAGCAGCAAGAACAACGTTGAGTTAAACTGAAAATTATTGTTTTCCAAAACATATGCTTCTGCAAAGAAAGACTTCAGCCTTACCCAGTACGGTCAGCATGCCAGAAGTTCTTGCTGTCCTTACTTCACAGGAATATTCTGCTTCATCATCCAGGAGACATTTGTTGATGACAAGAATGCGCACTGCTCCCTTAGATATGATGTCATATTTTTTGCCCTTTTTAATTTCAGCACCATCTTTAAACCACTGAACCTATATTTGAGATACATAGATACTTTTATCAGTTTTCTTATTGTTCCTTCACATATGTGTCCTTAAGAGGAATTAGGATTTTGAGTTTTTTTGAAAATCACCAACAGGACTATGGTGTGAAGAAGAACCAAAGCGGTAAATACAAATAACCTAAACCCAAAAGGGCAGGAACAAACTTCTTCAGTTATTAAGTGAGCTGCTGTGATGCTACTATCAGTTATTAAAGATAATGGGATCCTGTAAGTTTAGAGCCATTCAGGGCTTCAGATATCATGCGGATTAAGTCCTTTGTTTTCTGGACGTGTAAACGGAGACTCAAAGTTGACTTGCCAACAGTTGTTAATGAGACACATGAAACTGCAGGTATTTGTTCATAGTCTAAGAACATAGCAATTTCACATGGCCCATAGCAATAATATCTGAATCTCCTGATTGTGAGTCCATTGTTTTTCAAGTGATAGTGGATGAATAATACTATAAAGAAAACAATGAAATCAAGTATGTATTTCAACACCAAAGTAATAATATTTAATCTAAAGGCAAAATGATACTCAGAGATAGGTTTGATTCACTTTCTTTTTTTTCCATTTTGTCTAGGCCCAAAGTAAACAAAGGTATCTGACAACACAAGAGAGCAGTCAGACAGTCACAGACCTTAGCATTTGCTCTGGAAAGTTCACACTCAAACCGAGCCATTTCTTTTTCTTTAACTTGAAGATCGGTAAGTGGTCTTAAGAATTCCACATGAGGAGCTGTAAGAGAAGATCATCAGAATTCAAAATGAGGTTTATAGCAATTTACTCTACATTACTGCGGTATATATTAAGAAAAAGTCTTTTGCAGGGCCTTTCCATCTTAATAGGCTATAACGGACTTTGAAAGCACTTGGAGCTGCCATTCATGCATGATACTTTGCTTTTGTATTTTACATATCCCTGTAGCTTTCATAAAACTATGTGGCATACTATATGTCCAGCTGATTATATCTATATGTCTATATCTATCACCTATCGATCACCAACAAGGTTCTCCTGAATGACAGCTGAAAGAAAAATTCTCCTTGATACTGCTCCAGAGTTGAAAGCTGATATTGTTAAAGGAAACACCAGTAGCAAAGAAACATTATTTTGTTTAAGGCAGGCTCCATAATCATTGAGAAATGAGCAGAATTCAGTGATAATGCAGCTTGAAGTGCTACAGCCATTCTTGCCTACGGCTCAGAGGAAGGAGTTTGCAATTGAAATCACACATGCTTAGCTTTTTTTTTTTTTCTTTTATCAGCTTCAAAGATATCACACATAAGTCAGGCATCTATTAGTGCAACAAAGCAATGGGTTTTGTATGGGTGGCTGATTTGTTTTTTAATATTTTGTTTCATTTATTCCCAGAATAAAGTCAGCAGACGCGTAGGATCAGAGAGCGGCCTGCCCCCCTGTCCTTCCTTCTTTTAGGGCTCCTTGTGAGTCCTTCCCAGGATGATCGCTGTTGATCAGTGAAATTCTGGGACACAAATGCTGGCCAGTAGGCTGGAAGATATGCTCATGGTGGCTGAGCCTTCTTGGCGTGGCAACAAAGTAGATGACAAGGGGATAAAGGAGACCCAAGAAGCTACTCCCTCATTAGCTAAAAGCAGAGCAACCACAAAGACGAAAGAATAAAACAGTACAAGATGTATGAAGCACAATCAAAGCCACTATTTTGTAGCTGTTGACAGATGGGAAGCCACTAAACCAAAGAGCAGCTATTGCACAAAAATACACACTGAAAAATGTTATCACTGGACAAACGAATGAAGGAAGAAGGGAGCTAGCATGTGACATTTCGAAACAAGATGTATTTTTCACCAAAGGAAGAAGTAATGCTAAAAACCATTAGTGTTCTCTTCATTCACAGGACTCCAAGAATCCAGGCTTCACTCCACCTTATTATCCTTTATTTTCAGAGATAGCATTACGTAAGTGGGTCTTATATTACAGCGGACTTTAGCGTAATCCTATTCAAACTGAAATTTCATGCTCATTTTCTCGTTGTTCCTCACACCTGAGAATTCATTTCTTTCCAAGTGGAAATTGCTTGCCTTTCTTTCTCTTTTTTTCTTTTTTTAAATCATGACTCCTTTCTTGTCTCTTCCATTCAATGTGTCCTTATCTGTCTCAGGATATTCTGATAGTAGCTTTACCCCCGTAGACAAAGAGCACCTCTACTCACTAGTCAGAAGCACAGTGAAAGTGATCAATATGTCCTTATCAGACCAGATGTAGTAGAACGACTTTTTTCTTTCTTTCTTTTTTTTAAAACACATAAAGGATCAGGTTATGTCACTACTGATACTATAAGTTGCCAAGAAAGCAGTTAGGCCAAGAAGGGCATGCAAAAGGTGGCAAGGCTTTTTTGTTGTTGCTGTTGTTGTTATCAAAGAGTTGCAATGAAAAGTCCCGTGTAAGAAGAATACTTACGCACGACGTTCAGGTTACAGGAAGTCTTAAAATCCTTAGCATCACAAGTGTACATTTTAATATCCTCTGGGGTACAGCCGTGTATAATAAGTTTTCTGACCCTGCCATCAGCCACAATTTCATACTTCTTGCTTTTGAGAATTTCTGTCCCGTTTTTGAACCATTTCACCTTAGCATTTTCTCTGGATACTTCACACTCTAGTACTGCGGTGGCTTCTTCTTCGACCGTCTGGTCCTCAAGAGGCTTAGTGAACTCAACGGGGGGTTCTGAAAGAATCACACTAATTAGCCAAGGTAGTTTTCCTTTCCTTCTCCAAGACTTTGAGCACCTCCTCAACCTTCTTCTGAAATTGCCAGGGCTTTTTCTGTTTTTAAATTTCATTGTACGTTTTGATTCCACTTGGATGCTTTCCTCTAATAATGATGTTTCATCATTATTTGTACATACAGAGGAAAGGTGTTGTCTTAAACAATATGAAACATCAAGGACGTAGTAGCCGAGCCTTGGTTAATAAAGTGGTAGATACTCTGTTTGATAATAATTCTTCCTCGAGCCATTTATTGAGAGCAACATAAACAGGGGGGACAGAAAGAGGAAGTAAAACATATTCTAGTCCGTTTTGACTCTTTGTTTTTTAAATAGTCTGTGAACTATTTCATTAAGCCAAAAAGTAAAATTTGGATATTTGATGGATTTTAATCATCTGTGGTACTCATCATAATTGAGAGCTGACATCATTTATGAACCTCTGCAGTATGCATGTTTTTAAAAATAAGCCTTGTAATTACCTTTCACGAAGAGATTGGCATGAGTTTTGAAATCTTTTGCTCTTAGTTGGACTTCTCCAGCATCTTCTAACTTTACATCCCTTAGAGTAAGTGTATGAACTTTTCCTTCTGAACGTGGGACCACCTAGTGTTTTTATTAAAAAAAAAAAAAGTACAGTTTAAGACTATATGAAACAGCAGTTCCATACATACATAGGTACATTTAATTCACGTAGGTAAATAATTTGAAATAGTGCTTTCCAAGTTGTATAATCATATATAGAGCAATATGCCTTTGAAAATGATTTTAACCAGTAGTTTGGAATCTTTTAAGGAAGTTTTAGGCTTTCCTAAGTACCCTTACATAATTATTGGGTGGCCTTTTATGTTGAAATGCCTAGGCAAATTTCTGTTTATACTTCTGTATATGTATTTATATAGATAGGTAAATATTTTCTTCCATTTCTGCTACTGAGTTTATATATATGATAGAACTTAGAAAAGCTAAATCATGAAAGGAAGGAAAAAATTACTGCACATAGTAAGCGGCAAATCATGATCTTAGAATATCAAGACAAATGCCGCCATCGCTGTTAATATTTGGATGAGAGATTCTTGTTGTAAATGCAACCTTAGGTGGTTTGAAGAGAGAGTCTGTAGGAAAATGAGTTGTCCAAAACAATATACCACATTGATATGGGCTGTCATTAGGGCCCATAATTGCGACTTAGCACAATTAAAAATCAGCCTGCAGACAAGGCCATCTTCACAGTAATAACGCTAAGACGATCAGGGCTTTTTCTAGTTCTGCGGGAGGAAAGTCTGCAAGATCCTGTGCCCTGTCATCGAGATCGATTTTGCACTACTTAAGAGTTCATTTAGAGTTAAGAGTAATGTAAAATTTTTTACCAGTGAAACTATTTATTATTCTGGTGTGAAGGAAGAGGTCAAGAATAAAGTTTCATATGAAGATTTTCCTCAATGAAGGGCATGGCTGCTAATATAACGACCTTAATAACTGAGAAAGGTCAAAAACATAATAAGGGAACACAAACTGACAGGAGAAGGTAATTAAGACACGTCCTAGCATCATAGTTACTTATTCAACATGGTGCTTGAATGGGAAAAAAATTGTTTTTGTCATGATACTTCAAAATAAATTTTGGACTGTGAATTAGGGCTATTCTTTTAAAGTATTTCAGATTCCAACCAATCCACAGATATAGCTTATTCGTTTACACATTGTTTTATCATTTAAATTCCTCTGAGGCTGCTCTAGAATATTCTGTTACCAAGAATTTGTCTCAGAACAGTGGTTCTCAATAAATAGCTCAATCAATAAATAAATACAATGAACCCTGTTTATGTTAAAAAAGGAAAAACTAAGGTGAATTTTGTGGTGGCTTATGTTTGTAAGGATAACGTTAAGAGATTATCCTTTTAAAATATTGTTAACCTATCATGGATGCAAATTGCTGTAATAAGGCATATGACTGTGACCAAGCTGTTTAAGCTTAAATTCATAATTATTAAAAGGCCAATTAGGACTTAGCAGTGCTTTCTCAGACTGATGGCCAAAGTGGGAGTGGGACTCGTTTTCTCTAAAATTTTCTTTTTTGATTTCCTATTCCAATCACCTGTATTTGTTTGGTGTAGTTTTGGAGGCTAAACATTTTGCAAGCTGAAGTTGAAAGGCCTGAATTAAATTGGTGTTAGCAAATTTGTTATGAGAGATTTAAACAAAACCTGCAAAATGTAATAAATGACTTTATTACTTCACAGTTATATTTAATTTTTTTTTCTAAATTTTATTTATTTGAGAGAGACAACGTGAGCGCTGGTGGGGGCAGTAGGAGATAGAGAAGCAGATTCCCCAGTTAGCAGCGAGCCCAATGAGGGACTTGATCCCAGGACCCTAAGATCATGACCTGAGCTGAAGGCAGATGCTTAACCGACGGAGCCACCTAGGAACCCCTCTTTAAGTTCTTTTAAAAGAGAGACATAGAAGTAATACAAGAACAAGTTCAGAAACAGCTGAAATGTTTTGGATGGCTAAAGTAAAGAATTAAAATTCTTATGCCAAAAGAGACACAAGGAGGCCCCAGAGAATTGTAGTAAGGTGATCTTTTTTATTCCCAGAAAGAAGTTTAGTGTATGTGTGTGTGTGTGTATATATATATACATGTATATATATAGTCATTTTTTTTAAATAAAAGAAGTGTGGATAAATTTTTTAGGAACCTACATTTCAAATAAAATAGAGCTTTTTTTTTTATTAGAACTAATGAGACTGATCTTTTAATTAAAAAAGCTCTCAATTTGACCAAAAGATACTCAGTAGCAAAAGAATAATATTGTCCTTAAGCAGTGTTTCTCTATTGAAATCTTGAGTTTTACAAATGTCCAAAGGATCTTGAAAAGTCAATCAGTTCTCTGCATTTGGACATGAAAACAATGAAACCACACTTCATAGGACAAATGTACATTTCAAAAAAGAAGAGCAAATTTGAAGGTGGAGATGCCTTTATCACCAAGTTCAGTATTTAGAAGACCTCGCTGCAGGGGAAGTGTCCTCACATGTAACTTAATTCTCATGCTGCCATTTGAATGCACAGAGCCTTTTTCTGTCCTTGGTAAAAAAAGAGACTGGTTGGCCAGCACTGTCTGCGTTAACAGGCGGACTTTGTTCCTGAATTCCTGTTTAATTGCTCTGGTAGAACACTTGTTTTTTTGTTTGTTTTACTACAGTTGTTCAAAGGCATTTGCCTTCTTATTCATTACTTTACTCAACTTTGTGGCTCTTTGCTACCTGAATCCCTTTTAAGTTATATCCCTTCAGCTCTTAAAAGTTTGCTTTGTATTGAAGCCATGATGCCATCTTCAATATTATTTTTTTAAATATTGGGGAAAAAAATGTCCTAGAATAATGTACTGCCCTATGCTTTATTTCCAACCCATGTTGGACATTCTCTGTAGGTTTTATTCCAAGAATTCAAAATTAATGGAGAATTATCAAGATAATTTAAACATACAGACTGTTGTGGGAGACAGAAGAGATAGCTCGATTTAGGGAAATTGTATTTTGGGTCTATCTGAATGGTCATCTCAGTTTTTACTTACGGCCAAATTTTGGGCAAAGAAGACCTAACACTGAGAGCTGGTTATTTCCTCAAACTTAATGTATAGTTGCTCACGCATGTGGATAACCTCAGAGCCCTCCTTCTGGTCACAACTGTCAGCTGCACTGTAAATAGTCCACTTGGCATTCTGGAATTTGCACAGCTCAAAGCACTTGAGGGTTAAAAATAGCTTTGGAAAAATGCTTGAAGAGCAAATCTGCCCAGAAGTTATCTCAACTACTCGATCAACTGCCTGAAATGGAATTTCCATCTTCTCTTCTTAATCCCCTTATATGCAGAACACTAGAGAGCAGGGAGAGAATTAGTCACAAAACTTAATGTGGGGCTGTTGTTACAAGGCATCTCTGATCAGAAGGCCTTTTTGATCCCTCCTGTCTTCCGGTTAATCAAACAAACTCTCACTGATAGCTAATCAGCATTTGCCTTTTCCTCAAAAAATGAAAAACCTTATCGTACTTAACATTTTTATTTCCATTTCCATAAAAATACCATCAGGTTAAATCCAACAAAGATGTGATGCATCTGCTTTACAATTCCAGCGGAATCAGGCTAGAGTAGGGATGGGGAAGGGACACTAGAAAGAGCAAAGACCAGGAACATACAGGTGAAGACAGCATGAGAGAAAAAGGAAGAGCAGGGCATGGCAACCACACGACTGCTTTCTTACCTTATCGCTGGGCTCCAGTTTCTTCCCTTTGAGATACCATTCCACCGGGATATCCTCGTAAGAGAGCTCGCAGTCAAAGGTGGCTGTCTCCCCTGCGGTCACCGTGACATCCTTCAGAGGCCTCAGAAGACCAATTACTCGTGCTTTGCGAGAAGAAGGAAACAGCTCGGGATCACTCATTTTGTAATTCCAAAAGAATAAATACACTTAGTTACTAATCTTCACCGTTGCTCTCTTCAGGAAGGAAAGAGCTGCAGGACTGGCCACTGGCTTAACTCTCATGTGAACGTGGCCTCTTGGTGCCGAGAAGGGGAGAGCTGGTGGCCGGAGGGTGAGGATTTGTAGGGGCCCTTTCGTGGTGATACACGAGGTCAGCAAGAAATCTGTGCTGCATCTGTCTCTCTGCCAGGCATCAAGTTCCTCTTGCTACATGTGGTATGTGACTTCCAAAATAACTAACACTGTGATTGGGAGAGGACGGGGCCCCGCGATCACATAGCCTGTCCACATCCATCAAACACTTTGCGCCTTCCAAAAATGTTAGCCCATGCACCCCGCCTCCCTTCTTGAGTCTGAGGTGCCCACACAGCCGAGTTTTTCTGTAGTGCTATAGTTGAACAGCCATCGAGGGATGTGGTCTTTCGGAGTGCTGAGTTAGACTCCCGTGGCATGCATTACTACTCTGAATGGAAGGAGGACACAGCAGGAGAATATGACTTGCTCGATTTTCTTTTGTTCCAAGGGCAAGCAAGGTCAGAGAAATTTCCAAAACTTTGGAATTTGAACCTTGTGTATGGTAGGATGTCAAAGAAGTAAATGCAAGAAAGCCAGTTTCTGGACTTCGATAATGTTTTCTAATTCATTAAATCATTCCAATTCATTTACATTCATTTTCTACAAAAGCACATCCTTTCTTTTCACCAGAAACACATCCAACTTACGTTTCACTCGGAGGTGGGCACTAGATTTCACGTTGGCAGCTTGGAAATCCACCCCGCCGGTCTGGTCCAGGCGGCAGTTGTGCAAAATCAGGAAGTGCATTTTGCCTTCTTCCTTGATCTCACAATCCTGTGCCAAGAGAGAAAAAAAGGTTTCGTAGGAAACAATCTTTGGTATTTTCTTCTGAGGCCATCCTAGCTTAAGGAAAGGAACATTACAAATAATTAGCAGGGATATTTGATATAATTTTAAGCTCTTTTTTATGAAATAAAGTCTGCAGGTACTATCAAGAAAGCAAGATGTATTCTATCTGTGCAATTCGGAACCAACTAGCAGCATCGCGGGGTACCTACGACCTCATACCGCTACGCTGCGGCAAAAAGAAGGCAAATGTGCAGTCGTGTGCATTTGTAGATCCCAGTGTCTCTCTTTGGCTTACGGCCTGATAAAGAACCCGATATCGTGTTTTAAATGCCCTGCACGCACTCTGACTTTTTGCCTGTCCTTTTTATTTCACACAGCTCCGCTAGGTGTTGACAAGTTCAGAAATAGCCTCACAGGTGTTTGGAGTAGTGCCTCTCCCTTGAGTTTCCAGCTGGCATGGATATCCTCCTCAGAGATTTCGGTTTCAAAGCGGGCCGTCTCAGTCTCTATCACCTCCACACTGTGCAGAGGCCGCACCAGCTTGATCTCCCGATCTAGAAAAGGGAAGGGGCGGCATGGGTCATCAGCCTCTGGCAGAAACAACCCCAGCGGCTTCAAGAGTCGAACTCACAGAAATCTCCTCACCTTCGATGTTGAGCTTTCCTGAGGTCTTGTCTGTGCCACAGTCGCAGGTATACTGCCCGATATCTGATTTCAAGGCTTTCCTTAGGAGGAGTACGCGCTTCTTGCCGTCTGCCTTAATAACTACATTTGTAGATGGCTCTATTTCCTTCCCATCCTTAAACCATTTCACCGGCGCGTCTGCTTTGCTAATTTCACACTGTAGAATCACTTCATCTTTCTCTACGCCAGTGTAATCTTGAAGCTTTCCGGTGAAGTATGGATCTCCCTCTGCAAGTGAAGTATAAGTGGAAACATTCCATTAACCACCAAGGAAATGCAATCCCTGGGAACGTTCAAGAGGCAGCTCACAGAGTTCTGGGCGTACTTTAACACTGTACCAGGCTTTCGCTTATTTAACATGTTTATGTTCAGAAGTTCTCTATATGTTAGCAAGGGAACCAATGCATGTGATTTATCAAGAACTAGTCCATCTATCTTATATTTTGAAGTATGTTATTGACAGTAGTTTGAAAGACACTATGAAATTTAGCTTCAAATATAATGACGTGTTCCTTCATGACTCAGCTAAATTTCTAATTCCTTAGCGAATCCATTATGTCCATCCTGAAGCTTTCAGATTCACATTGTTAGTTTTTCTTCTATCAATAGTTTGCCATTTACAGTTTCTAGATATGTTAGACTTCGTACGTTACATACTTGATATAAGGGGCCAAGAGAAACAATGACTTTTATGACTGTAATTTCCGTGTTTCCTCTCTTATTAGAAGTTTGAAAACACTTTCCTGGAATCATTTTGATGAAGGGAGGAGATGGGAAGTATTTATAGCCCTACTTTAAACATGACAGGGCTCAATAATTAGGAGTTTTATTTCTTATCTGAACTGGCTATTTTGTGAACCCGAGTCTTCATTACTTGAAAGTCCCCATATTTTTAGGTAAAAATATTTTAGAAAGACGCCTGATAATGTGACAGTTTTCAAGGACAGGGGCTGCTTCCATGCAATATAAACCCTTGGAAGACTGTTTTATATGATAGATACTCCACAAGTTTCTGCTGAGTTTAATGTAATAAATAGAAAAAAAAGCACCTACCAAGCACGGTGAGTTTAGCTTCTGAACTTAGCCCCATAGCTTCCACTTTAATTTGAGAGGTATCATCGATAGTGAGGTCTCTGAATGTGATGGAATGAGTCTTCCCTTCATCGTCCATCCAGACCGACCTGCTGGTGTGTAGGCGCTGGTCGTTCTTGAACCACTTAACCCGGATGTTATCGTGGGACAGATGCACAGTGAACACAGCACTCTCCCTCTCTTTGGCTGTTACATCCTTGAGTGGGGTGAGGAATTTGAGTCGGATTCCTATCCAGAAAAGAAAATCTCATTAATTCCTGCCCTTCAGGAGAAACTATAAAAAAGCAAAAGAAAAAAAAATTAAATGTGGTCTATTTCATAAAGAATATTTACCTTCAATGATCAGTTTGGCACTTGTGTGTTTATCTTCGGCTTCAAACATGTATTTTCCTTCATCTTCAAAAGCAGCTGACTTGATCACCAAGGAATGTTTAGTGCCGTCCTTTATCAGCTCAACTTTGTCATCACCTGTGATTTCCTGGGTTCCTTTCAGCCAACGGAATGTTTTCGGCTCCCTTGACACTTCGCACTCAAACTTAGCCTCATCTTTCTCAAAGACTTTAACGTCACTGAGAGGCGTGATGAAGATGAGTGGCAGTTCTGCAAAGAGAGGACGGGGTGGATGAAGCCAGATTATGCTTCCGTTCATAACCCCAATCAGGTCAGGGTCTCGAAGTCTTGCAAAGAAAATAACACAAGGGTGGCTGACAGGCGGAGCATACCTTTCACTTTCA
This sequence comes from Ursus arctos, assembly GCF_023065955.2. Taxonomy (NCBI): domain Eukaryota; kingdom Metazoa; phylum Chordata; class Mammalia; order Carnivora; family Ursidae; genus Ursus; species Ursus arctos. The sequence continues at coordinate 57,162,312 of NW_026622763.1, forward strand.
GATTGGCTGCAGATTTGGCATTGGCAGCCTGGAAGGAGACCTCCCCTGTCATAGGCAGCTGGCAGTTGTAAAGGACCAGAATATGCTTCTTCCCATCTTCGATGATCTCACAGTCCTATTTGGAGTGAGAGGTGGAAGAGGGACAGAGCAAGAAGAATGTCATTGTCATAACTGGGGATTCCTACCAATCATCAAGACATTTTAGACCCAAAGTCTATCTTTTTTCACCCCAAACAACCGAACAAGCCCCTGCCTGTGTGATCGAATGATCTTGACTTACAGGAGAAGCAGTTAAAGGCTCTCCTTTTAACTTCCACTGGCCGTGAACATCTGGTTCAGAAAGTTCAATTTCAAAGCGAGCTGTTTCACCAACAAACAATTCTACTCCGTACAGAGGTTTTTCCACTTTTATCAGTCGGGCTGAAAGTACACAGAGTTTCATTAGGATGACTGAACAAATACACTTCGTGTACAGATAGGGTGAGTTGACAAATTCTGAGCAACTCACCCTCAATGTTAAGATTTGCTTTTGTCTGGTCGGTGCCGCAGTCACACATGTATTCGCCTTTATCTTTAAGGTCTGCCTTTTTGATTTTTAGGACACGGCGCAGGCCATCCGACTTGATAGAGTATTTTGTTGAAGGTACAATCTCTTCACCATCTTTGAACCATTTCACTGGCACGTCTTTGCTCACTTCACACTTCAGAATAATCTCATCCTTCTCGACTCCAGTTTTGTCATGTAATTTCACAGTGAAATAGGGATCGGCCTCTGGAAAAGCCAGTCAGCAGATCATCAGGAGAACGTGAAGATTAAAGTTTACTGGAATCACAAGTGGCAAAATACTCAAAGACCACCCCCTCTCGCCATCCCCAAACTGGCTATGTAGTCATCGTTGGTCATGTTTACCTAAGACCTTCAGGTTTGCGGTGGAGCTCAGGTCCTTAACTTGAGCTTTTATCTGGGATATATCATCCAGTGTCACTTCTCTCATTTCCAGTTTGTGAGTCTTGCCCTCAGATGAGATGAGTACGGTTCTGCTCGTGTGGAGTTTGGCATCATTTTTGAACCAGACTACGTGCATTTTTTCATGAGAAAGCTCACAAACGAAAGTTGCTGTTTCGCCCTCTTTCACTGTTTGGTCTTCAAGAGGCGATATGAATTTCAACCTTATACCTGCAGTGTAAACATGGAGAATGTGCTTAGAAACACAGTTTACCTTCAAAATAGTCCACTCTAATCTGCCAAGGTCAAAAGGATCCATTTTGCATAGCGTTTATTTATTCTTTTCAAATGGATCTATCCTCCATTAAAAAAAAATTAAGGGGCTTCTTTTGGTGATGATGTGACAGCAAAGTTGTGGTGCCCACTGTCACTTATCCCTATTAGAACTTGGTGTTTGTGGCATAAGCCTTAAGAGTTGGCTTTTCTTTCGGTAACACAAGTACCTGACTTCAGCTCTGCCTGCCAGACATCCACCTCAGAGATGGCCATCTTGCGTAAACACATTGCCAGCCACAGGGCCGGAGCAGGAGCCAGGCTGGGCCCCTCCCCACCATGCCCCACAGGCTCCTCTGTGTCTGAGACCTTGGTTGATTTTGATAACTGACCACTTGGGCAGCTTGGTTTTTTTTTTTTTTTTCCCTTTCCCTCACTTTAACTTCCTGCTCTTATGTTTTAAATTCACCATAAGGAGTAGTAAGCCCATAAACCATAGACCCCGACCCTCAACCACAATAAAAATGGAACCCCAGGCCCGCTCTCTACCCCTCACCCTCTCCTCCAAAACAAAACAAAACAAAACAAAACAAAACAAAACAAAACAAAACAAATGAAATGAAATGAAACAAAACCAAACCAAAACCAAAAAACCCCTGGCTCTGTGGCCCCAGGAGTGCTGTGTAATTTCCAGGTCCTCTAAATAATAAACCTTGTCTCTTTCAACGTTTCCTGATGGTTACTGCCGAGGGCATCTTGCAAGCATAGTAAGAACCACAAGGGCTGGTCCAGCCACAACGCTGGTTCTTGATAGGCTGAGAATGGCCCACAAAGCATTCTATCTTTAAAGTCATATATTCGTGTGCTTGCATGCGGGATCCTATAGCCAGATCTCATCAGCTCTTACCTGTAACAAATAATCGTGCCGAGCTCTTCTTGCCCGCCACCTCAGCAGTATAAACCCCTTCGTCACTAAACTGAGAATCATTGATGACAAGAATGTGTTTCTTTCCATCAACAATGATATCAAACTTGTCAGATGCCTTGATTATATCAGGTCCTTTAGACCATATCACATTCGCCTCTCGAGTGAGGACACATTCAAATCGAGCTTGTCGCCTTTCCGGAACAGTGACGTCCTTCAGAGGCACAACAAAGTCAAGTTCGATTTCTGAAAATCAAACATTAAGAATGAGGTTTCCAGAACGCAAGGGGCTGTGAAATGAAGTCGAGTCCACTCCATGCGTTCTAAAAGCCCATACCTTTTACTGTCAGGATGGCAGTGGTAAACGCATTAAGTGCCTGGTAAAGGACTTCTCCAGCTTGGTCCAGTTTGACTTTGTGCAAAGTTAAGAAGCGTTTTCCACCTTCCGCTTTGATTTCACAGGTCTGGAAAACAATGGTCTTGGTTAGCACTTGAATTAGGTAAGTTCCCGTGAGGAGAAATGTTTCAGATACACATGTCTACAGATGTCCTAAAAACTACTACTAATAAAAGTGAGTAAAAATGTCTAGTCATAAAATATTAAAAAATTGCCAGAGCTGTCCACAAACAGTGCATCAAAGTTCTTCCCCTCTTTGAGACTTCAGAATCCTGAAAGAACTCTATCGTCATTGAAATGTGAATGTCAAACTGAAGATAGAATGTGGATATTTTATGTGACTGACAACTTAAAATGGGAAGGGACTCACAGGTGAGGGCCGAAGAAGTTCTCCTTTCAGTTTCCACTGTCCAGGAATGTCTGCCTCTGAGATTTCTGCATCAAAGCTTGCACTTTCATTCTCATAAATGGTGACGTCCTCTATTGGTTTAAGCAATTCAACTTCACGATCTGTATTGGTCAGGGATGAAAAATCATAATGCTTTTAACAACCTAATAACACTGCTCTTTTTTTTTTTTCTTCCTTTTTTTTGGTGTGTTATTTTGCCTTAATCACACACAAAACCTAATCTTTTAGAATATAAGGAAAGACTTTTATACCTCCGAGTGTCAGCTTCGCGGGGTATCTTTTCCCTTCAATTTCCACCGCATATTCATCAATATCTTCTGGGGTAGCATTCTTGACTTTGAGGAATAGTTGTTTTCCTTCTCTGATTATCTCAGTCTTATCATTCGGTTCCAACGGGATTTCATCATATCCTTTGAACCACTTAATGTTTGGAGTTTCCTTTGCTATTACACAGCTAAAAACAGCTGTCCCCTTCGGTTTCACATGCTGATCTCGAATTGGTTTCACCAGCCAGTCTCTGATGACTTCTGCATGAAAATGAGGTCAGAAAAAAAATAGTCATGATCTGAACAAGTAATAGCAGTAACGTCCTTAGTAAATTTCAGAAATAGAAAAAAATTCTCAAAACTGGATATAATTAACTTGCTATGATGGGTTGATATTCCCCCATCTTAGATAAGGTACAAGGCTGGGAAATAAAACTATCTCTTCCGTTTTGTTAATATAACATGAAGTACCAATAAGTATAATAAGCAGAACACAATTTCCCAGCCAAGTACTAACCTACTACTTTGACGCAGGATGAACATTCCAGGTTGTTGGCATTTTCCACAGTAACCGTGTATGTTCCAGCGTCTTGGTCATCTGCGTCATTGATGGTCAGGGCTCGCAACAAGCCAATGACGCCGGGCACAATTTTGCCGGGTTTCTCCACCACAATCTTCCCATCCTTCCTCCAGACTACGTCGCGCTCTTTGTTTAACTCACAGCTCAAGTACAGCGGCTGTCCTTTGACCACGGTGACTTCCTCTTCAAGTGTTTTCACGAAACGCACAGGAAGTTCTGTGGAGAATTTCGGTATTAAAAATCTGCAAAGACTTTTTAATATACATATAATCTCTTCAAGGATAAAAAACTTGGAAATGAGGGGCGCCTGGGTGGCACAGTGGTTAAGCGTCTGCCTTCGGCTCAGGGCGTGATCCCAGCGTTGTGGGATCGAGCCCCACATCAGGCTCCTCCGCTATGAGCCTGCTTCTTCCTCTCCCACTCCCCCTGCTTGTGTTCCCTCTCTCGCTGGCTGTCTCTGTCAAATAAATTAATAAAATCTTTAAAAAAAAAAAAAAACTTGGAAATGAGAGGTTTTGGCTCAAGTTACAATAAAAATTACTACTGAGGTTTGCTGTGTTACAGTTTAATAGGGCTCATACTCAGCAGACTGGAAATTACCTTCTACAACAAGTTTAGCTGTGGAGGTCTTTTCCTTATTTCCCAAACGTAAGACACAGGTGTATTCGCCGGCATCAGACAGCTGGACGTCCATGATATGCAGCTTTCTGTCTTTACCATCTGCGATGAATCTGTGCTTTGGGCTCTCACGGATATTGCTACCGTCTTTCATCCAGCTCGTAATTGCAGTGGAGGGGGAGACTAAACATTCAAAGATGGCAGAAGACCCCACTGACTCTGCTTCAGTCAAGACGATGTCTTTCATTTCTTTCACAAACTTCAGGGGCACAGCCTTTAGCTGGTAAGTGAATGGGGCTTCATCAGGAGGCTTCTCGCCACCACTTCCTGGTCTTAACTTCTTCCTTTCAGCTTCTATTGGTGAAGGAGTCTTTTTGGCGACACCTAATTCAAAAGAAAGTTAAACGCGGATTTAGCATTTTCATAAGGGTCAGAAGGGCATACTTGGCTGCCTGCTGGATCGAACCAGTGATAGCACAACTGGAAGATGAGAACAGAAAATTAAAGAGTAGGCCAATTGAACCAATTGAATATACTGCCTTCTTTCAGATAGGAAAGTGAGCTAGCATAAGGAATCCATGAATAAGAAATGTTCTTCACTTTCTCAAGTTTTAAACCTGAATATCAAATGTCCCAATTAAGGTCTAATTATTTTATCTGTCCTGTATAAGTACCATGTATATGAGGAATGAAGCTAAGAGTTTATAGGGTTCATTATGCTAACATATAGTTGGTTATACATAATACCCACTTGGATGATATTAGAGGTTTGTTACTTGAAATAGCAGAAGACATATTAGTTTTACCAGAATCAATTAGGAATAATAAAGATTGTTATAATTTTTGAAACCTTTTCCCCCTTGAATATAAAGTTTCTCAGAGTGAAAGGTTACAATTTAGGTGCAGGGAAAGGACTCTTACCTTTGATGGGACCTTTCGGCTTGGCAGCCTCCTCCTTAGGTGCTTTGGCTTCTGAAATAAAAAGAACACTCGGCATTTAAACAATTTTCAGACCGATTTTATGCTTAGTAGTAAACCAGGAGGGGTGAGTCATGTTATTATAAATATTAATGCATGAAGAGAAATTGGCTTCATTTATCTGACTTCCATGGAGAATACTGTGATATTTCCAAGAAAGCATATTTTGATCAGTATCATTCTGGTCAACGATGTGACCAAGCTAAATTACCAGCATATTTAGGATTAAAAAATTACTTTCAGCAACTGCCTTTATTTTACTCCTATTTTTTGTCTCTCCCTTTTTTATTGAGGTAAAATGAACCTAACATAAAATGTACCTTTTTGACCACCGCAAGGTATACAATTAGTTGCATTAAGTACATTCACAATTTGCAATCATCAACACTATTTCCAGAACTTTTTCTTTTTGTCAATATGCAGTCTTTTTTTAAAAAAATGACAAACGATTCCTACAGGGCACGTGGGAAATTTGAATATCCACATGCTGCCTATATGTATGTCCTTAGGGTGTCTGTTTTCTTGGATTTCATCAGCCTTGAACATAGTCATTACTTAATTTTAAAAGCATATAAAGCAATGATGCTTTGAAGGAATGCATATTCCAATCAAAACACAATATGTACCCATGGGTGAGAGATTAGGTTGGGAAAGAACATCAGAAGAAGAAAATTTAATCCAGAATTTATGACCCACCCCTCCCAGCTAATAATGCCTGTTTTAACAAAAGAGGGTTTGCATTTTAATGAAGGATGAAAACTTTTATTAAGCCACCAAAACAAACAAATGAAAACTACAGAATAACTACCTGCTTTCTTTCCGACCACGGGCACCGTCACCGGGGCGGCGATGGGGGTGGGCGGGGGCTCCACCGGAGGTGGTTTGATTATTTTCACTTCTGTAGAGAGATGTCCATTGCATTAATGTATCCGTTCGTCTCTTCCTAAAATTTCATTTGGTGGCCTATTTGCCTTTTCTGATGTAACTTTGAAATTTTCAAATCACTAGTTTTTCAGAGAATAGTATATTCCAACTACAGCATGATCTATACACAGTATAACGTAATAATATAGTCAATGTATTCCAATAGATTTAATTATATGGAATAAAAAATAATATACTCTAAAATCTATTAGGACATTATAAATCATCTGATGCATGCTTTTACTTCCTTTTTAAAAATAACTACATATTTGTTAACACACACACACACACACACACACACACACACACACACACACACACACAGGCTCAACATGGTGTCACTTAGACCAAGTGCCCAAAATGGGACTCAGTACCCAGTCTAATTGCAGTTTCAACCTCCCCACAGACATGTGGCCTTAACTGGTCAGCCAGCAAATTTTTCTTTTCGTGAGCGCCAATGAGTCTGTTGGGTCCTCTCTATGCCCCAAAGAAAGAATGAGATAATCTACATGATTAAAAAAAACCCTGCTTTTTCCTCTAGCAGACAACTTCCTCTGGAACAATCCTTTTCTTTTGCTCATGACTTTTCCGTCCTCACCCTCTGTCTATAAAAATTCCATTTTGTATTAACTCCTTGGAGTGCCTCTCCAATTTGCTAGACAGGGTGCTGTCCCTTTCATGGTTTAGTAAAGCCAATTGGATCTTCATATTTGCTTGGCTGAATTTTGTTAGTTGACTTCTCTGTAAGAAGCATGAAGGAATATGCTGTTGACATTGGGGATGGACTTGCTTACCTGGCTCAGGCTTTGGTTTTGGTTCAGGCGCAGGGAGAGGTATTGCTGGCTTAATTTCAGGCACTAAAATAATTCACAGTTGTAAGCTGGTTATTTGAAGGGTTTTTTTTTTTTTTTTGAAGATTTTTGAAGTTTTTCACAAAATTAAACCAAATCTGGGCAGACTTAATATATCTTGGGAGATAGTAGAATTTAAACACATATGGTCACCAAATGAAGTATTTGATCTAAGTTTATTTTGCATATGAAACAAAATATTTGGAAAATATAGTAAAGCATTTTATTGGTTCTAATGTTGTTACTCATCTCATTATCTATTTTTTCCCTTGTGCTTAAAACTTACTTTAACAAATGGGTGATCATTATTAGCTAAGTGCACCTAAGAGCGAAATGGTAAAGAAAATCAAAGCATATGTGATGAGTAGATTAAGGTCGTGTGTTCAAATCTTAAAGACAGTGTGATGGTTTTTTAAATGACTCATATTTGCAGTTTTAGAGACAACTAAGAAAGTGCTCTTAAGTTTGTACCTTTTACTGGTTCAGGAACTTTCCTTTCCCTTTTGGTAACAGCAGCTGGAGGTACTTCAGCCTCTTCAACAGCTTTCGGAGGTGGCTCTGGTACTTTAAAATAATGAGATTATTTTCTAGTGTTATTTGAGTACTTAGAAATCAACTGACCTGAAATAATCAGATTAAACTATTTTTCAAAAGCTCTATTGTATCAATTAATTTCTGTATCAATTAATTTCTATTTTCTCTCCTTGACTGTGCCTCAGTTTATTTTACTTTCTCTTATTCCACCCACTTGCATCCCAGCTCCAGGAGCTCTCCCTTCCTAAATTGCTTCCATAACAGTTCCCAATAAATACACCTTTTGAGAATAGGCTAATGACAACAATCAACCCACTTAAAAGCCACCAAATTCTGTGCCACATTTGTTGACACCCTCCCATGAAGTTATTTTGCGGCCGACCCGATTATTTCACAATCACCGCTACCAGAAGGATAAGGGGCAAGGTAATAACAATAATGAAAATATATGAATGGATCTGGAAATTACTATAAAGATATTTAAACAGAAAGCAGACAATGGAAAGCACAGACTGTTTCACAGACGAAATATGAAGCTATGTTTATATTTAACTCCGATGATGTTTACAAGATAAACCTTTTGTTACATGTCCATTTTGTTAAAAGATAATTGTTACTGAGATTCCTACCTGGTTTTTTAATTTTTTCTAGTTTTTTAGGTTCTACTTTAGGTTCTTCTTCTTCAGGCCTCTTTCTTAGAACTTAAAAGACAAAAAGGTTTATATGTAAACCAAGACAAACAAACTAATGAAGATGTTGAGCACGCTCGACAAATGCAATAATACATAAAGCAAGGAAAATGAAAAGCATGCGACCTGGTGCACTGGCCAGTTAGCCTTTATGCTAGAAGTGCTTGTTTTGTTTTGTTTTTTTTTTAAATCAAAGGTTGTCAAATTAATTAAAATAACACTGGGAGTCACTTTATATCCACGTACATAGACAATCTGTTGTTCAGAGACAATACTGTTGCAAAAATGACCAAAACACAAAATGAATAATTTGAATAGCAACAAATTCAATTCATAATTCAACACTGTAATGTAATGAGGAGTATTTAAATAAATATAAAGTTTACTTAAGTGGAGATATCCAAAGAAATGTAGTCTAGATACCCGTAATTCTGTGTGAAGAAAATGTTAGAACTCTATTCTTCATTTGAATATCTTGCTTCCAGTTAAGATTTTATTAGTAGAAAGAAATGTTCAGTTTTTTAAAAAATGTTGTTTATTTGTTCTCATGATCCTGCATCATACTTTAAAACTGAATACTGAATTTAGGCTTAAAAGGTTTGGTCTAATTTAGAATATTTAATAGCTTTAGTGCTTTTTACTACATAATTTGATTATGAACATGACAGCTGTGATCATTATTATTAGCTTAGAGTATGATCAATTTCGTTATGTCTATGCATGTAAACTTCAAAACTGTGAATGCTCACAAAATTTCTGTCTTCTTTTAAAAAAAAAGCTATGGAAATGATAGCCTTCCCAATTTTCAGTGCAACTATCAATGAATTTTGATAAATAGGTAATCCGATTAAAAGAAAACCAAGAGACAGAAATATTTTTGTAAGCTTTCAAGTCTATTTTTTTTTTTTTTGTAAATTTAAAGCTAACAAAACAGTTGAAAAATACTATACCGCTTTTGAGAACAACTTCTTCTTTTGGTTGAGGTTTAGGTTCAGGAAGTAATTTGCGAACTTTCTTTTCAACTCCGGGCGCTTAAAAGAATATGATTTCAAATTTTGAAGTAAATTCATATAAAAGTAAATTTTAACAAGAAAAAGTTCTCTTTCAAAACTAGTTAACTATAGTGCATAATAATTTTTGTTGCAAAATAACATCACAGAATTTAAAAGCAAATAATACACTTCAAGTTATTTCTCTGCAAACATTTATATTGCCTTGTGACAAATTCCGTTGCATTTATTGTAAGCAAATATAGTCATCTTAAATGAGGGTAGAAGATGTTACTCTATATTGCCTTAATGAATCTTTGACCAAATACAGAGTTCTTGACAGCATCTTTGCCCCAATCTACAATTGTAGATTGTTCAAGTCTACACCGGCATCTCGCCAGCTACCTGTTACATTAAAATGATACTGGTAAGTGTTAGTGTCATTATCCAATCTTCTCCACTGGGGAGAGAAGAAAGCCAAGGGATCTGGCTGATGACCTTGATGTTGGGAAAGGACCACTCTCACTTCCTTAACAGAAGGGAAATATTGTTTCTTAAGATCTCCTTTTTGAAACAACACTAACCTAAAATTATAAAACTATAGAATTTGAGAGCTGGTGTTGGAGCTCATTTTTAATGAATAAGAAAATATTCTTGAATTTAGACTAAAAAGGACCCAAGGCATTCTGAGTTCATTCTCTCTTGCATCTTCAGTGACTATTGGACATGATGGATGATACATAGAGCAGCCTCCTCCTTTCTTATAACCCTCATGGATTTGAGAGGCAAAAAGAGAAATGCTGGATGATTATTGAACCACCTTACCTCTCTAGTGATGTCAATAAAAATCAGTTTAAAACATTGGTATCACTTAACATCCTATTTGTTTACTCATGTGAAATTTGAATTTTTAGTTATTTCTAAAAAATTTCCCATTAAGCAGGATATTTGCAATTCATTAAGTAGGTTTTTCTTTTGTTTTGTTTTGTTTTTGTATTTTTTAAACAACACGGGGCTTGAACTCAGGACCCTGAGATCAAAACCTGAGCTGAGATCAAGAGTCAGATATAAATTGACTGAACCACCCAGGTGCCCCTAGATTTTTTTAAATGTGATAAAGATAACTTTGCCTAACTTTAAAATTTAAATATACAAAAGGTGAATATGTATTTCACTTTAAATAACGATTTTTTTTGTCAAGTATTTTAAGTAAAATTTCACACTTCAACATTAAATTTTTTTATCCATGTTAAATTGTGCTGGCTTTCAATACTATTTTAGAGTTACCAATATTCTCAATTTATAACTATTTTCATTGTTCAAACGTGGAAAGACAACCACGCATCTAATTAATGTAAGGATGGCATATATCCTTTACTTATATAATGGACATAGTGGAAATACATCTTTGCATTTGTTTTTCTATATTATCATTTTATTTTTAAGGTCTATTTGACATTTGAGACTCAGGTACAGAACATACCATTGCAGCTATTATTTTTAAAGTTATTATATGTCATCACATGTCATTTTAATGTTTAAGTGGCTTTTCCTCCATTACTAGCTAACAGCCACAGTAATATTATTTTGTAATCTCCATTTTATGTCAGGAAATGTATATTCAAATGGGTGATTTTTCTAAAATTCCAGAGTGGATCAAGAACAGATTCAATTTCTGGATCTGGATGTGTTATTAATTAAACAGAATGCTGCTACCCATTATACTTACTAGAAAAATTAATAACTTTATATTTAACAGAAAAAATTCTAAAATTTATGATCCATTTATTTTTCTTTAGGGTCTAAGTTTACTTGGGGAAAATACTGTGTCAGGAGAAATAAATTTTGAAAAATGACCTGCAGCAGTCCTGAATGCTCCCTAGAGTCAGTGACAAGACAGTGACAGGAAAGCCTTGAGGAAATCCCTACGAATCATCTCAATAGTATACAAGGAGGACAGGATTTATTTTTAGCGCTCTAACACTGGCTAAAATACTGTTGTTCAGGTGAAATTCCAAAGCTTTCTACTATTAGCTCTCTGCATTTTAACCTAAGGCATATTCTGAAACTAATTTCAGCTGATCAGTAATATTTAATATTTTTAAGTTGAGGAAAATGCAAGAAGACATATGTAGATGAGACAAAGATAAACAATATCCATGAATGTATGAAATTTGATGGGAGACAAAGGAAGCAACACTCATGAGCCAGGACCATAAAAACTACAAAAATACAAGAAATAAATGAGACTACTCTGATTTAAAAAAAAAAAAAAAAGAACATTCTAGAAGACAGGAAGAGGAAGGAGCCCAAAGGAGGGATACTGCATAGAAACACATTTTCCAGATTGTGAAATACCTTTCAGAGGCTTAAGCTCCACTTTTTCTGGAACTTCAGGTTTTTCAGGAACTTTCTTCTTTGGAACAGCTTTAAAGAATATGATCTTAATTTTATTATTTGTACATTTAGACTAATCTGAAGCAAATTATTAAATATCTGCTCCAAGAGTCAAAACCAAGCTTTGCTTACAGCCAAACAGCATTGATAACAGCCAAGAGCAGCCACCAAGGAATACACAAGAAGCATTCAAACCATGAAAAACATTGCCCTTTCACTCTGATGGTGAGCAGTAAGTTTAAGTCTGGTGGAGAAAGAAGATAATTTTTGTTCTTTGCAGGAAGAAGAAGTTTTCCTTGAAGTATAAATTTGTATTAAGGGAAGTGTATTAAGTGTGTGTCTTCATGGACTAGGACTCACAGATGGATAGCCTTGTAAGAGGTGCCTGTTTCCTACGTCTGACTAAAAATGCCAGAATTACCCCTACTGGCCAGGAGGGATGAAGAGGGGCAAGAACCACGAGAAGCAGTCTTACTCTGGAAGATTCTGGCTTTGTACATGTGTAGGTGAGCATGGGAAAGTGCTCATCTAAGATTATATCTAGATTATTTTAGATTGAGAAATCTCATGACACTACCAATAAGACAACATTGTATTACCATAAATAGAATAATATGCTTTCACCAGTTTATTTCAGCTTTTAAAGATGTCATTTTAAGAAATTAAGTAATATTGCATCAATTCAAAGAAATATCTAAATACAAAAAGAATGAAGGGATATTTAATGAGAAGAGATGCTGGATATCAAATGTACTCATAATCACTCTTTCTGCCTATGCCAAGGACCACCACAAGACACAGTCTGGGCTTTTATTAAGTTGCAAAAGAAAAAAAAAAGTGGGGTAGCAGTGATGGGTCATTCGTATGCTTTCCTTTGATGGCATATGAACACATAGTAGCTATCAATGCCATAAATATATTACTTATAGTATATTTAAAAACACACGAAATTCTTTAAGAACAAAGTTTTGGCTGTTGTATAAATTTGTTACTGCAACATTAAAAGTTTCATGCAAAGTTTTCTTACACATTCCAAATGCGCAAGATCCCAGAGATATGCATAGCAATAGCACTCTGAAATCGGAAAACCCTTCCTCCATGAGAAAGTTAGTTGGACTGCCCCTGCATCCAGATGTCCAGGATGAAGCTAGCAATGAGCGATGATGCCCTTTCTGTCAGCACGTCCTGACAAAGCGCCCAAAGGCAGCAGAAAACAGGTCGCTAGGCAATTCCCACAGCTCGATCACGTTTGAAAGCACACACTTTTAAAAATAACACGTCTTGCAAGCACCGTTTCAGATGACTGACTAGAAGTCTGAAGCAGATTAATAAAACTTGGGAGTGGCACTTTATACCTTTAAGCTGGAATATTTTCTCCTTCACATCTTCCTTTGGTGGAGCAGGAGGAGGTGCCGCAGGCTTTGGTTTGAGTTTTGGTTTCTCAATAACCTTCTTTTCAGGTTCAGGTTCAGGTTCTTGAAAGAGTATTTCAGGAGGGTTAGTATATGTGTATGTTAATTAGCATGTGGATATATAGTCTCTTCAGTAGAAATTTAAACATATATATATATATATATATATATATATAAAGCAAAAAATTTGCTTTTTAAATTCCAATTCGCCTCCAACATAAAACAGTAACGAACATCAAACACAAAAATTTAAACACTATACACAGATGATGAGAACTATGGCAAAGGCACTGATAAAAACAACGGAAGTATCCGTGTAAGCCACACCACCTTGAGATCAACAGTACAAACGACATGGATGCGTAAGAATGAAATGCACGCTTGAAACAGAGTATCTTACACACGGACGCAGAGAGACATGCCGAACAACGTAAAACATGTATACGTATATGAAGATGAAGAATACGATGATGAAGAGTTAAGTCCAATTAATTGGATACCTGGTATTGGTATTTCTTCTGGTTGTGGTTCAGGTTCAGGTTCTTCAGGCTCGATATACTTTTGAATTTCACGTTCTTTAAAGAATGTTGACAGAGGATATGAGATCGTAAAGTTCTTCACAAAGACTCATACACATTTCACACAGAGGTAAAGATTGTCGTCACAAAAACAGAAATATCCAATTCATACAAATTCACTTATACAGAAAAAGAGGTAAGATTTCTATTATAGTTAAACATTCTATTAACTACTTCATTTGATGTATGTGGATGGCAAGTGAGATGACTTCTAAAGTCTGATGTGGGGTTATTGTTTGAGAATCCAATGCAATTTGTCCAGTTTTGCCTTGTAAACTGTATCTGTGGGAATTATTAATTACTATCAAGAGGAATCAAAGATTCTACTTCAAAAGAAATATAACTGAAAAGTGAAGCAAGCGTATGCTGGTATGCTTCTGTATATAATTTCAAGAAAGAATGTCACCCTATGAATAGCTTTTTATTTCTAGCAGGAGTCTTTAAGAGATTAAAAAATTTATGTTTATACATATATACATATATATATATACCTTCAACAGGGGGAGTCACTTTTCTACCAATGGTTATGGATGCTTTTTCTTCATACATTATTTCCTCAGGAGGCTCTTCGACTTAAAAAACACAGTATTATATTTTAGACTGTATTCACAATAGAATCTTTCAACTGCTAAGTTGCAACCTATCAACTTATACTCTATAACATATTCTTCAGATGACCCCAAAATATCAATAGCTTCACTACCTACAACAGACAACAGATAAATACATAAGACCCATCTACAACCAAAGCAAGATGATGAAGACAACGGTCATCTTCCCAAGATTTATAGAGCAGCCGTGTACCTTGGACGGGTGGAGCTTCTGGCTCTTCAGGAACAGGAATGGACACTTTCTTTTCTGGGATGATTTCCTTCGGTACTTGAGGCACTTTAAAGATATTGATTTTGTTTACTATTAAGAATTTAGAAGATGTGCAAGATTCTGCAAACAGCAGGCAAAGAGTACAGTGGAAAGAACTTTATCTTACAAGACTTAGTGGGGATATGGCTTTGGAGGCATGGCACCCTTTGGACATTCCAATTTCATAAATGAGTCTTCTCAGCCTTCTTCATTTGCTTCTCTTCCTCCGCATACCCTTAAATGTCAGTGTTCTCCACTGGTCTAACTCTGAAGCTTTAAAAAATTGGCTCTACATTCGATGAACGATCCTCCTGCACTCTCAACTCTTATTTCTCTGTGGATGACTTCTAGATCTCCATCCCCAGCTCTGTTCTCTTTCCTAAGCTCCAGATGAGTATTCCCAACTTCTATATTTGAAAGCTGAAAAATATATGCACTATCTTCTTTCTAATATTAGTTAGGGACCCAGTGAAACATTCTCATGGATATCTAGCTACAACCCTTACAATCATCTTGGACTCCTCTACTTCCTTAATAATTTCCATAATAGACACCAATTTGATCTCCCACCTCTCACTCTTTTTCCATTTCTACCACCACTGACCTTGTCCAACTCTTAATGACCCTAAATAACTACAGCGGCTCTTGACTATCAGCACTGTCTTCCAGCAGCTGGAACTATTGCCAGTCATCTTTCCGAAGCCTGCCCTCTACTAAATTTGTGCACCTGCTTCAAAGCCTTTGATATGGGCATTCAAAGAGCTCCAAAACACAACCCGTAGCTTTATATCCAGACTATCTTTCAAGATACCCCACAACCAATCCATACTCAAATCCATCTCCTTTCCTAGAAAACCATTTTCTCAATTGCTATAAAATGTAAACAGCCGTCAAAACTTAAATTTTTATTTCTTTCATACAGCTTTCCCTGGTGCCTCTGCCTGAAATTTGTCCTCCCTTGCTCTGTGTTTCTGTAGCCCTTGATACTCTTGTAGGTGTGATCACTTCCTGTCCCTATTAGAGTTGTGCTTTCTTCTCACCACCTTTTAAGTTGCTTGAAGACAGGACCACATCTTATTTTTTCTAGTACGCTGTTTTGTTAGTGGTAGGACATTCAGCAAAGTATGCTGAATTGAGCGGTTGTACCCTTTAAATCAGAGGACGTCCTTTGCTACCACACGGAACCATGTCATAGCACAACTGAATCTCATTTTTCTCCTGCTTATCTGTCTCATTTTTTTCTCTTTGCCCTCGTTATTTACCCCTTTTTATCTGTGAAGTGTGGTTTTGCATAAGAACTATATTAAAATGCTCGGGTAGCATTCAGAGAAATCTATATTTTTTCTTCATGGTAGGTACCTTTTTCTGGCACAACTTCTTGTTTTCTCGTAACAGGCACAGGTTCCTTCTTTACTGGAACAAGTTTCTTGGGCACCTCAGGCACTTTGAAGATATTAGTGGTATTTTAAAAAGAGTATTTAAAAACATTTTAAATGTTAAGAATAAAGAATCTGTAGTTAATGGAGCAGTATTAAAATTATTGGAAAGAAATAAGGACATTTTTGTCCCTAGTTATGCAACAACAAGGACACATAACAGATTACTTTCAACAAACAATGCTACTAATGATATCAGTGATGATGGGAATACCTTGAGCTGCTGGTATTTCTGGCTTCTTAACAGTTGGGACTTTCTTCACTGGGACAACTTTCTTCGCCATCTCAGGTACTTTAAAGATATTAGTAGCATTTAATAATATAAAATTGCAAGATGCAATATGTACGCATTACCTTGACAACATTTAGATAACAGTTACGCACAAAGTACAACACAATACATAATAAAGACTGTCGAATTTTAGACAGCACACAAAAATGAAGCAAATATTGATTTATTTTACTGTAAGTACCTTTGGGAGGTGGAGCTTCTGGTTTTTTGATGACAGGAACTTTCTTCTCTGGAACAATCTTCTTGGGTTCTTCAGGTACTTGAAAGATAGGAATTTCTTTGAGAGTCAAATGATTACACTGAAAAGCTTAACACTTAATGAATGACAGAAGAAGATCACACCCATCCCTTTGGTACGCACACTGTAACGTTCTATAGCTTTGTGTGCGCAAACGACTCCTGTTCTTGCCAATGAAGTCGAATTTCAAGGAAGGAGACTGACATTTTACCTTAAAGAAGGTATATAATAGATACAAAACTCCAGGGATGTATTTTCCTGTACGGTACAGGATGCTGTCTTGTACCTGCTGGTGGTGGGGCTTCTGGCTCCTCTTCAGCAACAGGAACTGGCTCTTCCTCTTCGGGAGCAACTTCCTCAGGCTCTTCATATACTTTAAAGATAGAATTAATTTCAATTCCGTGTATGGAACAATATTCTAAAATGTGCAAAACGCTGCACATAAAACTGGTAACCTTGATTTCTTCCCTTGTTTTAATTAACGCCTTCTCTTAGTTTTGTGAAGGTGAAATCTATCTTATTTGCACTGACTGCTGTTTCTATTGATTTGAGGGCTTGGAAAGCCCTTTTGGTGTTGAACGTCATTTAGTGTTAGTAGTTCTGCCCACTTTCTGTGAACATTAGAGAAAGCTTAATACGGCGTATGATGCCCTATGTAGATGTCGCTGATTGAGAACCCAAATCCGAGCTAATTAAGAATGATTAAGACAAATAAAGGACAGAAAACGACCAAGAGATACTGAATTAAGCAAAAAGGAGGAATGAGGCTTAAATTAGCAAGTGTCGCGAGTGGTCTCGGCATACCTTCTGCAGGAGGCTCTCCTTCCTCGGGAGCAGGAATGGCGGGTTCCTCTTCTACGGCAGGTTTCTTTGGCACCTCTGGCACTTTAAAGATATTAGTTAGTTTTACTTCTGGGTAGTTGAGAAGTACACAAAATTTATACCACCTCTAGTTCACATCTAGGTCAAATAACCCAGAGACAAACCCAAGAGCAAAATTCGCAAGGCCAGTAATCTGTTCAGAGCTCTGCAGAGCGGGGAGGGAAACATGGCCTAGGCACACAGACAAATCCATATTAGCAAACTCTTGAATGCACGTAATAGATGCATCCGTTTTTTTGTTTGTTTTTAAACCAATGATGTTATTGAAAAACATTTAAACCCTAAAAATCCAGAATGGCAGGTTTGTAATTGTGACTATAAGAAGTTTGACAAACAACGGGGTTTCTATAATAAGTAACTTTTGAAACCAGAGTGAGTGCTTTCCTGCAGAATCTCATTAGCGACATGTACCTTTAGGTGGTGGGACTTCTGGCTTCTTGGGAACAGTTACTTTCTTCTCAGGAACAACTTCTTTCGGAACTTCAGGCACTTTAAAGGTATTAGTGTTTTAATATCATGAAGAGTCACTAGCAAACATTCATCACATATACATAGCACAAAAGACTTTCTGAGAGTGGGAGCTTTCACCCTCCATCACACGGCAGGCAGCTATATGTACCTTTAGCAGGTGGGACTTCTGGTTTTTTGGGAACCACTGGAGGCACCTTCTTTTCAGGAGTAACTTCCTTGGGTACCTCGGGCACTTTAAAAGATATTAGTCGTTTTTAGCTCATAGTTTCAATGACATGAAAATCATTAGGTATAGCAGTGGAACCCAACACTTAAAAAACAGACATTTTTCTGTAGGAGGTTGGCGGCACTGAGAAGTACCTTTCACTGGTGGTGGTTCAGGTTTTTTGGCAATGACAGCAGGTGGTTTCTTTTCTGGGACAGGTTTCTTGGGTGGCATGGTCACTAAAGATATTAGAATATAATTTTTTAGGATCCGCGAAGATGAATGAGAAATAAGACAAAAACTCAAAATGTCCAGAAGTTTCAGGGCAGGAGGGGTGGAAAATTGGCTAAGGCAACGTAGCAGCTGGCCAGGTACCTTCTGGAGGAGCGGCAGGCTCTGGCTCTTCCACAACTTCCGCTGTGGGCTCTTCCCAGGCAGCTTCCTCGGGCTCCTCATACACTTGAAAGACACAAGCTCATTTTAATGCTCGAGTTGACTCAAGCATGGGAAATAGTTTACAAACAGGTTTTTACAACACTCAGAAGAGAGTTTCTTTTTAAAAATAATAGTTTTGATAGTGTCATTATTACCTGCAGGGGGAGGACTCTCCGGTTTGGGAGGAACAGCTTCAGGCACCTTCTTTTCTGGAACAGCTGCCTCGGGCACCTCGGGCACTTTAAAGATATTAGTATTTCCATGATTAGACAGAGTAACGACAAATGGACGGTATCAAACACAGTGACATGGGCGTGACTACCTTTGGCTGGTGGGACTTCGGGCTTTTTAGGAGGCATCACAGGCACCTTCTTTTCAGGGACAACTTCTTTAGGAGCCTCGGGCACTTAAAAGATATTAGGAAAACTACATTTAGGAACCATGAAGACGACTGGAACAAGATATTTTCAAGAGCAGAAGAGTTATGTCTTTTTAAGCCTAAGTTTGGCAACAAATACCTTTAGCAGGTGGGACTTCAGGCTTTTTAGGAGGCGCCACAGACACTTTCTTCTCAGGGACAACTTCTTTGGGAGGCTCGGGCACTTAAAAGATATAAGTAAAATTACACTCAGGAGTTATGAGGACGACTGGAACAAAACATTTTCAAGAGCAGAAGAGGTATGTCTTTTTAAGTCAAACATTGGCAACAAATACCTTTAACAGGTGGGACTTCGGGCTTTTTAGGAGGTGCCACAGGTACTTTCTTTTCAGGGACAACTTCCTTGGGAGCCTCAGGCACTTAAAAGATATTAGTAAAATTACATTTAGGAACCATGAAGACGACTGGAACAAGATATTTTCGAGAGCAGAAGAGTTATGTCTTTTTAAGCCTAAAGTCAGTGACAAATACCTTTAGCAGGTGGGACTTCGGGCTTTTTAGGAGGCATCACAGGCACCTTCTTTTCAGGGACAACTTCCTTGGGAACCTCAGGCACTTAAAAGATATTAGGAAAACTACATTTAGGAACCATGAAGACGACTGGAACAAGATATTTTCAAGAGCAGAAGAGTTATGTCTTTTTAAGCCTAAGTTTGGCAACAAATACCTTTAGCAGGTGGGACTTCAGGCTTTTTAGGAGGCGCCACAGACACTTTCTTCTCAGGGACAACTTCTTTGGGAGGCTCGGGCACTTAAAAGATATAAGTAAAATTACACTCAGGAGTTATGAGGACGACTGGAACAAAACATTTTCAAGAGCAGAAGAGGTATGTCTTTTTAAGTCAAACATTGGCAACAAATACCTTTAACAGGTGGGACTTCGGGCTTTTTAGGAGGTGCCACAGGTACTTTCTTTTCAGGGACAACTTCCTTGGGAGCCTCAGGCACTTAAAAGATATTAGTAAAATTACATTTAGGAACCATGAAGACGACTGGAACAAGATATTTTCGAGAGCAGAAGACTTATGTCTTTTTAAGCCTAAAGTCAGTGACAAATACCTTTAGCAGGTGGGACTTCGGGCTTTTTAGGAGGCATCACAGGCACCTTCTTTTCAGGGACAACTTCCTTGGGAACCTCAGGCACTTAAAAGATATTAGTAAAATTACATTTAGGAACCATGAAGACGACTGGAACAAGATATTTTCGAGAGCAGAAGACTTATGTCTTTTTAAGCCTAAAGTCAGTGACAAATACCTTTAGCAGGTGGGACTTCGGGCTTTTTAGGAGGCACCACAGACACCTTCTCAGGGACAACTTCCTTGGGAGCCTCAGGCACTTAAAAGATATTAGTAAAATTACATTTAGGAGTTATGAAGACGACTGGAACAAGATATTTTCGAGAGCAGAAGAGTTATGTCTTTTAAGCCTAAAGTCAGTGACAAATACCTTTAGCAGGTGGGACTTCGGGCTTTTTAGGAGGCACCACAGACACCTTCTCAGGGACAACTTCCTTGGGAGCCTCAGGCACTTAAAAGATATTAGTAAAATTACATTTAGGAGTTATGAAGACGACTGGAACAAGATATTTTCAAGAGCAGAAGAGTTATGTCTTTTTAAGCCTAAAGTCAGTGACAAATACCTTTAGCAGGTGGGACTTCTGGCTTTTTAGGAAGTGCCACAGACACCATCTTTTCAGGGACAACTTCTTTGGGAGCCTCAGGCACTTAAAAGATATTAGTAAAATTAAACTCGGGGGTTATAAGACTGCTGGAACAAAATATTTTCAAGAGCAGAAGGGCTATATCTTCTTAAGTCTGAGGTGAGTGACAAGTACCTGTAACAGGTGCAACTCCGGGCTTTTTCAGAGGCACCACTGGTGCTTTCTTTTCAGGGACAATTTCTTGAGGAACTTCAGGCACTTAAAAGATATTAGTAAAATTACATTTAGGAGTTATGAAGACGACTGGAACAAAATATTTTCAAGAGCAGAGGGTTATGTCTTTTTAATCTAACGTCAGCGACAAATACCTTTAACAGGTGGGACTTCCGGCTTTTTAGGAAGTGCCACAGACACCTTCTTTTCAGGGACAACTTCCTTGGGAGCCTCAGGCACTTAAAAGATATTAGTAAAATTACACTTAGGGGTTATGAGACTGCTGGAACAAAACATTGTCAAAAACAAGAGAGTTATGTCTTTTTAAGACTAAAGTCAGTGACAAATACCTTTAACAGGTGGGACTTCCGGCTTTTTAGGAAGTGCCACAGACACCTTCTTTTCAGGGACAACTTCCTTGGGAGCCTCAGGCACTTAAAAGATATTAGTAAAATTACACTTAGGGGTTATGAGACTGCTGGAACAAAACATTGTCAAAAACAAGAGAGTTATGTCTTTTTAAGACTAAAGTCAGTGACAAATACCTTTAACAGGTGGGACTTCCGGCTTTTTAGGAAGTGCCACAGACACCTTCTTTTCAGGGACAACTTCCTTGGGAGCCTCAGGAACTTAAAAGATATTAGTAAAATTAAACTCAGGGGTTATGAGACTGCTGGAACAAAACATTGTCAAGAGCAGAAGGGCTATATCTTCTTAAGTCTGAGTACCTTTAACAGGTGCAACTTCGGGCTTTTTCGGAGGCACCATTGGTGCTTTCTTTTCAGGAACAATTTCTTGAGGAACTTCAGGCACTTAAAAGATATTAGTAGTTTTACATTTAGATTAATGAGGTCAATGGACTAAAAATATTTCCAAGAGCAGAAGAGGTATTTCTTCTTTAGATAAGGATATGAGTGAACAATACCTGAAACTGGTCGGGCTTCTGGTTTTTTAGGTGGTGCCTTGGGAAATTTTGGTTCTGGGACAACTTCTTGAGCAACTTCGGGCACTTGAAAGATATTAGTAGTTTTAAAGTTAAGTTAATGAAGAGCAATGGGCTAAAATTATTCTCGAGAAAAGAAGAGATATTTCTTCAAGATGAGGTCAGGGCTAACATGTACCTGTGACAGGTGGGGCTTCTGGTGTTTTGGGTGGTGCCTTGGGAATTATCTTTTCGGGGACAACTTCTTGAGCAACTTCAGGCACTTGAAAGATATTAGTAGTTTTAGAATTTACGAATAGTGAAGGCATATATTACAATGATTGAGAAGAGCACAAGACAATGTTTTTTCTTCTTAACAGGGCATAAATACCTATAGCAGGTGGGGCTTCTGGTTTTTTGGGCACAACGACAGACACTTTCTTTTCGGGGACAACTTCTTCAGGAGCTTCAGGAACTTTGAAGATATTAGTATCTTTTGGTTAGAGATTATAACAGGGTAATATTGCAACACATTTACCCCAGCAAATACAATTTATGAGACGGGCAGACACTTCTACACACACTTTCCCAGCCTCCTGAAATAGGTGACCAACAACAACATGGAGGGATAAATACCTTTAGCAGGTGGAGCCTCTGGCTTTTTAGGAGGAGCCACGGGTACTTTCTTCTCAGGGATGACTTCCTCTGGCGTTACCTCAGGCACTTCAAAGACATTGGTAATTTGCATTTAGAAAAGGCGAAAAAAATTGCTGACTATACCATGTAATTATACACTAAGATATTCTGGTTAAATTCTGACATTCTTTTCTTCAGAATTTTATCACCTTTGCGTTGTATTTAGATACATAATTTTCTAAGTAAAATAACAGTTTTCTCCCTAGTATGTTTTGCTCTGACATTACCTGCAGGGGGAGGACTCTCCGGTTTGGGAGGAACAGCTTCAGGCACCTTCTTTTCTGGAACAGCTGCCTCGGGCACCTCGGGCACTTTAAAGATATTAGTATTTCCATGATTAGACAGAGTAACGACAAATGGACGGTATCAAACACAGTGACATGGGCGTGACTACCTTTGGCTGGTGGGACTTCGGGCTTTTTAGGAGGCATCACAGGCACCTTCTTTTCAGGGACAACTTCTTTAGGAGCCTCGGGCACTTAAAAGATATTAGGAAAACTACATTTAGGAACCATGAAGACGACTGGAACAAGATATTTTCAAGAGCAGAAGAGTTATGTCTTTTTAAGCCTAAGTTTGGCAACAAATACCTTTAGCAGGTGGGACTTCAGGCTTTTTAGGAGGCGCCACAGACACTTTCTTCTCAGGGACAACTTCTTTGGGAGGCTCGGGCACTTAAAAGATATAAGTAAAATTACACTCAGGAGTTATGAAGACGACTGGAACAAAACATTTTCAAGGGCAGAAGAGGTATGTCTTTTTAAGTCAAACATTGGCAACAAATACCTTTAACAGGTGGGACTTCGGGCTTTTTAGGAGGTGCCACAGGTACTTTCTTTTCAGGGACAACTTCCTTGGGAGCCTCAGGCACTTAAAAGATATTAGTAAAATTACATTTAGGAACCATGAAGACGACTGGAACAAGATATTTTCGAGAGCAGAAGAGTTACGTCTTTTTAAGCCTAAAGTCAGTGACAAATACCTTTAGCAGGTGGGACTTCGGGCTTTTTAGGAGGCATCACAGACACCTTCTCAGGGACAACTTCCTTGGGAGCCTCAGGCACTTAAAAGATATTAGTAAAATTACATTTAGGAACCATGAAGACGACTGGAACAAGATATTTTCGAGAGCAGAAGACTTATGTCTTTTTAAGCCTAAAGTCAGTGACAAATACCTTTAGCAGGTGGGACTTCGGGCTTTTTAGGAGGCATCACAGACACCTTCTCAGGGACAACTTCCTTGGGAGCCTCAGGCACTTAAAAGATATTAGTAAAATTACATTTAGGAACCATGAAGACGACTGGAACAAGATATTTTCAAGAGCAGAAGAGTTATGTCTTTTTAAGCCTAAAGTCAGTGACAAATACCTTTAACAGGTGGGACTTCGGGCTTTTTAGGAGGCGCCACAGACACCTTCTTCTCAGGGACAACTTCTTTGGGAGCCTCAGGCACTTAAAAGATATTAGTAAAATTACACTCAGGGGTTATGAGACTGCTGGAACAAAATATTTTCAAGAGCAGAAGGGCTCTATCTTCTAAAGTCTGAGGTGAGTGACAAGTACCTGTAACAGGTGCAACTTCAGGCTTTTTGGGAGGCACCATTGGTGCTTTCTTTTCAGGAACAATTTCTTGAGGAACTTCAGGCACTTAAAAGATATTAGTAAAATTACACTTAAGAATGATGAGACCACTAGAGCAAAATATTTTCAAGAGCAGAAGAGTTATATCTTTTTAAACCTAAGGTTGGTGACAAATACCTGTTACACGTGGGACTTCCGGCTTTTTAGAAGGCACCACAAACACTTTCTTGTCAGGGACAACCTCTTTGGGAGCCTTGGGTACTTTGAAGATATTAGTAAATTTACTCTTGAGTCACAAGGATTAACACAGACAAGAACTGCATTTATATATCAAAAGAGCTTTCAAGTCTAGCCAGGTGGTCTTGCTCTGCCCTCCCTATCCCACGTTAAGTAAAGGGTGGTTTAGAATGTACCTTTGAGAGGTACGACTTCAGGCTTTTGGGGAGGATGCACTTTCTTTTCTGGGACAACCTCTCTGGGCGCCTCTGGCACTTTAAAGATATTAATATTTTTACATTGAGAAGTTATAAGAATCCGTACAGACAAGAAACACATTCATACAGGAAAAGACATTTCCCCAAATTTCTAAGCCTCCAGCAACATATACCTTCATCTCGAGGAACTTCAGGCTCTTTGTGAGGAATCACATATGTTTTCTTTTCAGGGACAATTTCTTGGGGAGCTTCCAGCACTTTAAGAAATTAGTATTTTAACATTTAGTGTTATGAAGACCACTAGGAACAGCAAAATATTCTCAAGACTACAAGAGCTATTTCTTCTTTAGCTTGAGGGCATGGTCACTTGTACCTTCAACTGAAGGAGGTTCTCTTTTTTTGGAAGGAGCTCTCTTTGCAGGAACAACTTCTTGAGGAGCTTCAGGCACTTTAAAGATATTAGTATTTCACGTTTAAGATGTAAAAGGATTAGTGGAAACAGTAACCACAATAAGTTGGCAAGTGTAGTTTTCTAGAGGTCTCCTTTTCCCTTGCTCCACCCATCAACTAAGACTTAGGGGTTAGGGGATCCTCGGGAAGAGGTGCTGGCCCTTCACCAGCACTTGGCTTAGTTCCTGTGACACTGTGGACCCTCCTCACGAGGCATTTGTTGAGTGAATACTTTAAATAGAAGGGGTTTCTGTTTGAATAGGAACACCCACAAACGTTTTCTCTTGAGAGGGAACTTCTTGTGCAGCTCCAGGTGTTTGAAAGATATTAGTATGTTTACATTTAGCTGTTACAAAGAACATTAGAAAAGCGTAGTCGTAAGAACAGAGGACAGATCGTTTCTTCTTCAGTGTCTGTTCGCAGGTATCACGTACCTTTTACAGGCAGAAGTTCTGGCTCTTTAGGAAAATCCTCAGATACTTGCATTTCAGGAGCAACTTCTTTCATAGCTTCTGGCACTTGGAAGAGATTAGTATCAAGCTTAAAGGTTAAGGCATCAGTGAAGACGTTAGTTACATTAACTACACCAAAGTGGTCTTTCTGGCTACAAGGGAGCTTCTTTTAAAAACTGGAAGATGTATAAAGTTTTGAAGAAAGGAATCAAGCCCTAATTGTCTTTGTTCATTATTCCCCAGCTCCCTAGCACCACACACATAATTGCCATTTAATAAATGAATGATGGCAGGAATGATTGAATGAATGATACCTTTACTGGAAGATGTTTCAATTTCAGGGGAAGCAGACATGGGTGTTTTCCTTACAAGGACAGTTTCCTGAAGTGACTTGGGCACTTTAAAGGTATTAATGCATTGTACTTCAGAATGATGATGAGTTTTAGTCCTACATCCACCTACAAGAATGCCCCAGACTAGGACACCTTCCTACTCCCCGCATCTGATCCTTTAGTGACAGGATGAGTACTTGATTATCAGGAGCTATTTTCTTGGTCACCTCAGGTACTATCAATATTAGTAATTTTATTTCTTGGAATGGTAGATGTATAGAAAACTAGATCATGGAAAATTAGCTTCAAGTGAAAAAGATTGATTTTGTACAATTAATGATGTACTTTTAATTATTAATTTGAGGAGAATAAAACAGCTCTTTCTTGTCTGGATAGGCTTCATTTTATACCCTTACCTTGGGCACCTTAGAAAGGTATTTGTTTTCAAGTATAGGAGGGAGGAGAATGACCCAAAGATTCTAGACTGAAAAAATCACGTCAAAGCGTTCAGATATTCCTTAAATTATACAATATCATGGATATTGTAGAGAACTTGTTATGCTGGATGTTTTAAAACTTTCTCATCTTTTGATTTACCTAAAAATATTCAAGATGGAAAAATGTAGGACTCTAAAAAAATAAGATAATGAGAGGAACAACTAAGTATTCAGTGCAGAATACCGTTAACTAGTTTTAACGGCCTTAGTTTTAGAAGGCTCTTGGGTAGACACCATCCTACAAAAAAAGCTGCTCAAAGTTGAATTTAATATTTTATTATCTTTAAGTCATGGTTTTCTGAGAATATTTCTATACTCAAGGCTTATGGGAAAATAATTATTTCAAATTCATATGCTTGTGTTTAGTAGGAGGTTTATTTTAATAGAAAAGCAATTCTAATAGGCAGTTATATTATCTCCTGAAATTTCAACCCTGTGGAGAGTTAAATTACTGATTTATAGTCTACAGCCAAGCACCTCTTGTCATTTGATGGCACTGATTTCTGCTTTAAAGGGGGAGTGTTAAACCAATTCAATCTAGTTTCAGGGATATAAATGTTATAAGTGGTCTCATGTAGATTTTTATCCTAGCTAGTCTGATTTTTTTTTCTTTTTTTGGAAACAGTAATAACTATTTCTTATTGAAGAATCCATCTACACATTATATGGCTTCACATATTCCCTGGAGACCTCATAGTTAAACTCTGTAGCCCAAGCATCTTCCATTTAGAGAAGTTAAAGATTTTTCCCCCTCCTCTATTTTCTCTTGAATAACTCAGGGGAACATGTATACACCCAGTTCAACTTCTGCTTTGGGGGAACCACGTCTCTGAAATGACTTCCTTGGTGGCATCTGGGGCTCTCAAAATATTAGTATATTTACATGTGTTAAGTACAACTACAATCATGAGATATGAAAATCAGCTTTCCTCTGGCTTATACCTTTCGGTGTTGGTATTCTTCTTCTTTTAACAACAGGAACTTGCCGCTCTGGAAGACCTTCCTTGGAGACTTCCAACTCTTAAAGATATTAGTATTTTTTAGTTGAGAAAAGGCAAAGACATGAAGACACAACATATATAAAAAGTTAGTATTTAAAAAGATGTAACTTTAAATTAGAAATTTAATTTTTGTTCTAATTGCTTATCCTTGTACATTGGAGGAGTGGGATTTTTTTTGGTGGGGGGGGAGGAGGCAAGTCATAGAAAGTTCCTTGTCTTGGGTACACTGGGCACCCTAAAGATATTAGTATTTTAGTGTTAGAGGTTCTGAGAACCTACACAAAACACGAAACATATTTTTCAGACTGAAGAAGAAAGATTCTCTTTGGATTTTCATAACTAAGAATTATACCTTCAGTTGGAGGATGCTCTGGAATTTGGGGAACAGCCTCAGGTAACTCCACCTCTGGAAAAACTTCTCTGGTTGTATCAGGCTCTTTAAAGATATTAGTAGGTTTACACTTAGAAGTTGTGAAAACAGTAAATTATATAACACACAATTTTTGAGTCTTGAATACAAAGTTATTCATCCAAGTTTGGTGTTGTTGAAATGTACCTTTAGTTGCTGGTGTTTCTCTCTTTTTAGGAACAGTCACAGATATTTTGTCCTCTGCAACAACTTTCTTGGGTGGCTCAGGCACTTAAATGATAGGAGTATAGTTATATTTATAAACAGTGAGGAAAAGATTGAACTTTTAAAATGAGCCCCAAATAAATTTGCTTCAGACTAGATCATTGGTGTTATATACCTTTTGCTATTTTGATTTTCGTCTTTGGAGGATGAGTCATGAGTACTTTTTCTTCTGTGGTAGATTCTTCAGAGACTTCATAAACTTTAAAGATATTAGTATTTATACAATTAAGGGCATTTCAAGGTGATGATGAACCGTATTACGAAAACATAGTACTTAGCACACACTCATCACCCGAATTACCAGTAGTACATAGACACAAACTCATGACAAGAACACATCTGCTAAGAGAAAGCCTCATTCCCAGTTCTAACATATAGAACTCTCATTTATGATTATAATAAAATTGAGGAATTCACTGGCTAGGGACTATACAGTTCATCTACTTTGCCTGCAGAAAGTTATTGGCAAAATTGCCCTTTGCTCTTAGTTTTGTCCATAAAGAACAGGGTTGATACTGAGTTGCATATCGAGAATTCGCCTTCATTTGACCTACTGGAAATTCATATAAGTCCTTCCCTTTTCCAGGAACCTAGTTGGCTTAATTTTAAACCATATCTGGTTTATGGCAGTGTAGTTTAATAACCATGTAGGGATTGGAAGCCAAAGAGAAAAAGAAAAATAATTAAATCTTTGAAAATAAGGCAACTGAAGAAAATAAAGATTTCTCTAGCTTTTAGAAAGGAAGACCGGCTGGTGACAATAACCTAACCGAAGTACAGAGAGGGTGTTCAAAGGAGGGAGCCATCATATATATTTATCCCAACCTGGTATTACAGGCCAAAGAAAAGGGTTTAAACTGAATTTTTTAGATTAAAATAAATGAAAGAATGTTAGAACTATTGGTATTTTTTAGATTAAAATAAATGGAAGAATATCTTGAGTACCAGCATTTTTATTATTCAGATTACTGAATCGTATTCTATTCAGAATATTTTATTACTGAGATTATTTTACTCCTCAAATTATTTAAACATATTTTTACATAAAAGCAAACAAAAAATGGCTTGAGAATTCTTTTGATGTTGTAATGGCCTTATAAATCTATGGTCATTTGAGGAACATTGCCAAAACGTTTCCAATGATGGTTGTAAAGAGTAAAAAAAAAGGGGGGGGCATTTTGATTCTATGAAATCCTATTAAATTATTATTATGAAGTTAAAGTTACTTCATGGCGTGAGAAAATAAATTGCTTCAAAGCAGAAGATATTTGTATGCAGAACAGGTTAACAAGACAAGACAATGACAAATTCAAAAAGGCAAACGACTTTTCTAAAATTGGGCAAAGTTATAAGTACAGGACTATTTATTTTTTTTAAATTGGTGAGGAGATATATACCTTGTCTGAGACAAATAACCATTTAAATTATTGAATTTTAGCCAAATATTTTTTGGCATGTTAGGCTTTGATAAGATATTAGTATACTTATTTTTAAAAGCTATGAAGACAACACAAATGAAACCAAAGAGAACCATCAACTTTCTACACTCACTGTATATCGTTGTGTCTTCAGAAAGAGATTTTTCTTCTTGAATACTTCTCTTAGGCACCTCAGGAACTTTAAAGATATTAGTATATTAATTGTTATAAATAACAAGTATACTAAGAATATAAAGAAGCAAAGTACAAGGATCTAACATCACACACATTCACTTTAAACCATGAATAACTAAACAGTCATTTCATGTCATGATTAGTTTCAGTGTATACCTTTAGTTGGTGGAACTTCAGGCTTTTTAGGAACAGCTTCACGAACTTTTTCTTCTGGAACAATTTTCTTGGGTACTTCAGGTGCTTTAAAGATATTTATTTTATTTTTTTAAAAATGTCATAATTGGGTATATAATATCAAGACAAAAAGGAGACCTAACAAGAAGCATGCCAAGAATTCCAAAATCATAAGCCAACTAAACCCACAGTCAATGCATCTCTCTAGATTGCCTTGTTGATGAGTTCTTGACTTGTCATATTAAAAATACTTTGTCCTTGGGGTATAGCATCATTGTCTGTTGTTATCTGGAATGTTTGTTTCCAGAGCTCCTTGACAATGGCTTCCAAAATAAATTATTTTTGAAAAGAAGTTGAGGGGGGTCAATATCATTTAACTATGGCTTAAGAAGAGGATCAACAAAAACAGTGACAACATTTAGGCTGATGCTTTTGTTTCCAGAGAGTCATCACAAAAGGAAGGAATATGTTACAGAACATCAACTGAAGTTGACATAGTCCAGCTGTATCGTGGCATGGAGGGGGGGTAGGATCTCTCTCTCTCTGCTCCATAGTAAGTGAATACAAGGGGGTTTTATGTTAGTGGTGAATCAGCAAAGGCGGGTACCTTTAGCTGGTGGAAATTTGGGCTCTTCAGGAACACGTACTTTTTCTTCTACCACAATTTTCTTGGGCACTTCAGGTACTTTAAAGATAGTAGTAATAATTTCTTTTACTTTTAAACATTCATAAAGATTTGTAACAAGCACAATGTAAGAGAAACGTAAACACAAAACATGACATGGTCATAATATGAAACAGAGTTATTAGCACTTTGTCAAATATATTACGGTACTTAAAATGAATTTTGATAACAAATACGACAACAGAAATCCAGAAGAATTTCCCATGTTAGAATTGCAAGAACTTGACAAGAAAAATTAACAAGACACCTTTTGGTGGTGCTACTTCTGCTTGTTTTGGTGGAATAATTGGTACTTTCTCTTCAGTGATAATGTTCTTAAATGACTCAAGGACTTTAAAGATATAAGTATCTATTATTTATTAGATGTTTTTTATCTCTATTGTAAAATTCAAGAGGTTCCCAAAAATGAACAAAGCAGGGACATTAGACACATAGTCACTATGCATTTATTAGTACTAGGTGATTAAAATTAAGAACAGGAAAAAATAGATTTATCAATAAGCATGTTAGTGAATATACAATCAAACAGTACCAAAGAAGGAAACCTAGTGCATTATTTGGTTGATAAGGATATTTGCTTTGGGTGTTTTAGGTATAACAACAGTGACTTCCTGTTTTGGTAGAACTTCCTTTGGCCCCTCAACCCTTTTAAAGATATTAGTTTGTTTTAGAAATTCCCAAAACACAAAGCACAGAAGAAAAACATCAAGAACACAAATCTGTAATGCAATCAAGGTGCTGCTGTACATATAATGAGGTAAGTAGTTTTTCACTAGTGAAATACACCAAGGAAATACCTTTAGCTGGTGGCTCTTTTCGAGGAACGACCTTAGTGGGTGGTTTTTTTGGAGGGATGATTTTCTCAGATATCTCAGGCCCTTCAAAGATATTAGTGTTTTGATTTAGAATGAGTTCTTGAAGTATTAGGGAGCACTACCAATAAAGTTAGTCCAGTGAGGGCTCATAGATGCTTTATCTACTTATATTTTTTGAATTTACATCACACTTCCAAGAGTGATGTGATTTTCCTTCATTTCATCTATATTGTAGATTTACTATGAATAATAAGCATACATGCACACACAAATAGTCCTTCATATTACACACCTATGAATTTGTGCAAGATCTGGAATGGTACCAAAGAGAATTTATTTGTATCACAGTTTATCCTCATAAAATACTAGAGAGCAGGTGGTGTTACCAATGCTGCATTTGCTTCCTTAATGTTATTTCTCTAATGAAAATATCATAAGATGGCAGAAGCCTTTGACAAGCAATGATCGGTTTGTGAACAGCTGACTCATGTTAACAAAGCAATGGTTGTTTTGCCTGAACATGGACATTTCTCAGTGAACTGAGAAGCTTCTGTTTCACTCAACTGATGACATTGGTCAGTTATTTTGGCACCTGTAACCATCATGTAACAATCATTCTCAGCTGGATTCAAGAAAGAATCTAAAATTCATACAGTGAGCTCCTTAGATAAGTAGATACCAAATACCATTCTCTTGTCTGCTAAAATTATACACTGTAAGGTTAATCTCTACTCTGCATTAATCTCTGTATCAAATAGTTGAGGCTCATGCTTAAAGCATTCCATGATTTTAACTTGGAAAGTAAGTGGGTTTCTAGTATTCCAAATTGGACATGAAATGCGCTTAAAAAAAAAAAGTGAGTTAGAGCAAGGTCGAACAATTTGTAATAGTGACAGATTTCACCTATACCTTTAGGTGGAGCTTTGGGTTTTTCGTATACTTCCACTTCTTCTGTCTCCAAAACTTCTATTACCCTGTGGACCTCTTCAGCTCTGTGTACATCTTCAACTCTAGGTCGTTCTACTTTGATGAATTCTTCTACTTCGTGGAATTCTTCTTCTTCAAAATATTCTTGAACTTCATGGAACTCTTCTTCCTCAAGCACTTCCACTGGTGTTTCCACTACTTCTAATTCTGTTCTCTCTCTTACTACCTCCTCTTTGTGGAAGGCAACTGATATTTTTTCTTCAAGGACGGTCCTCCCTGAAAGAGCGTCTACTTTAAGAAATTTGTTTTTTCCAACACACAAGAAACGAAGATAAATATTCAAAACTACAGAATGAAAACAACTGAAAAAAAAAAGAAGGCTTTCATGCAATAATATGCAAAGATATGGAGAAGATCTTTCCAAAAAATACCTTTAGCTGGGGGAACAGCTTCTTTTTTAGGCACAGGGACTTTCTTTTCTGCGATTTTCTTTTCTGGGACTTTCTTTTCAGGCACTTTAAAGATATAGTTTTAATATTTAGGACTATCAAGAACAAGTTTTCATAGACAAAAGACATCAAAACAGTCAAGACACAGAGACATAAAACATAAAAATCTTTTTTCATTTTAAAAATTTTTTAAAATTTTACCCAACGTAGGGCTTGAACTCATGACCCTGAGATCAATAATCACATGCCCTACTGACTGACCCAGCCAGGTACCCCAAACATAAAAATCCTAATGAAAAACTATTAACAGGAAGTTCGGGTTTACAACAGAATATGTACCTTTGGCTGGAGGTGGCTCTTTTTTCTGAACAGGAACAGGCACTTTTTCCTCAGGAACCTTCTTTGGCACTTTAAAGATATTAGGCATTTCAGTTAGCTGACAATACTCGATAATGAACAAAATAAAAATGGTAAAAACAACATCTTTATAATAGCTGAAGCATAAGAAGTCACTCTACTACTGGACACACATTTTACAGACAATTAAAGATATTTTCCCAATTCAGTTATTTGTGTAACTAGATAAGACGAAGACACGTCCACAAGAATCTGTGCTGTTCTACTTGTTTTTAAATAGCAGGGATTACCGATATTGAGCCTACTTCTACTAGCTTTAATTTGATGAAGACTTTTTTGAAGTGACTACCATAATAGAGTGCTTAAGCCTTAACACAGGTGTCCTATTCAGCTGAGGACTATTTTATCTGGGGTGGGGGATGCCTACTGTGAGAGGGACAGCATAAGCTTATCTGTTAAGAGCACCCCTGAAGCATTAAACTACCTAGGAAGCGAAGAGAAGTAGACATTTTGTAATAACCCTGAAATACTTAGGCCATGAGGCTCTTTAAAATAGTTATCATCCCAGCATTAGAACAGATTATTTTCCCCCTATAATATAGTATACATAATTATGATAACATGAAAAAACTTGATATAATGGAATAAAATTTATGAACGGAATGTGGAGAAGAAGGGTCTATTGTTATGTACATAAGCATAGAGAGGTGTACTTATTACCATTAAAATTCTCAGCTGTTTAAAATGAGAAGCTTCCAGAGTAATTTACACACACACACACACACACACACACACACACACACACACAGCCGGCCATTAACATAATCATCCATTCACATTTCAAAAAAAGGCTAAAGATATGAAATGGGTTACATTTTTTTTTACTGGTCCCTAATCAATTTCAGAAGTTTGCTACTTAAATGACTCTAAGAAAGCAATCAAAGAAGAAATTTCTGTTTGTTTGGTTTTTTTTTAAAGAACCGCAAATGGAATTTAAAGACATTATTAATTGAGATTTGCTATACCTTTAGCTGGCGGTGCCTCCACTTTTTTAGGAACAGGAGTAGGTGCCTCAGGTACTGCTTTCTTAACCACTTCAGGCACTTCAAAGATATTATATGGACATTTTGAAAAATGACATGCAATGAACAGAACAACACCCATATATGCAAAAAATAACACAAGATGTTGACTTATTTTTAAAAGATATGAGCAACCTAAATAGTAATTATACAAATGAGGTAGTGACTTCTAAAGATGGGAGGCTATTACTTCCTAATCCTATTAGCAAATGTAGGATCAGTTATGCAAAAGCTTGGCATAGTCTTCAGGAACGATAGGCCAAGAATTATTCTAAAAAGTAAACAAAACAGAAATAGATTTCCCCCACTTTAATACTGAATAAAACCCCAAAAACTAGAAACTAGGAGAAAGTGTTATAATAGGGTCTGGCTAGGAAACTTTCAAGTGCCAATACAATACGATACAAGAATTGTATTGGAGATGCAGTAGAAAAGTTGGGTGGGGCACTTCAGATGCTATTCAATTTGTCATTGATAAGATGTAAGACAAGTATACTGAGGAATATTAGATTTAGACTTATTCTGAGAAAGATTTGGACCACCATAGATTTTAAATGTCCAACTCCTAAAAGCCACTGTACCTCTAGGTGGCGCCACTTCCTCAACCTCTTCTATGCTAGGTGGTTCTTCAGGGATCTCTTCTTCTGGAATAGGCTCTTCCGGCTCCTCATACACTTTAAAAAGATTATTATTTCGTAAGTTAGAATTTTTGTAAATATTAGGCTAAAAGGACATATCTGAAAATGGAGGTTGTCTTAAACATAGGTAAGTCACAGGTGAGCCTTTCCAATGCATGTACAAACTCACTAGTCTTGAAAAAATCTATTGAGTCTTCAAAATATGTTAGCCCCTTCCCAGAACTTCAGAATTAGAAAAGATGTCAGAGAGAATTTAGTTGAAATTATTATTTTTAATGGAGGTGGGCTTGTTTGAAGGCAAACATTCTGTTAGGGTGTAGACATCAGGTTTTCTGTATCAACTACTCAGGCTTAACTGGAATTTCTTTGGGGCAGTTTTATCCCACTATTGCCAACCAAGTCATTTGATGAAAAATTCCCCATGGCACATACAGTTTCCTTTCAAAGACTGTCATTAAAATAAACACACAAACAAACGAACAAACTGGCTAAGCATGTAAGAAAGGAGAGTCAGTTGATTTTAATTTGCCTGCCCAATTTCTATTAAGTAAATAATGATTTCTATTAGAGTCTGAATATGTTTATTTTCTGAAGGTAAAATGTGCATTTGCGTTCTTCCAATATTAGACAGTGATAAGACAATGACGACCTGGAAAATCTATTTTCTTAGAAAGTCATCTACCTTCAACTGGTGGCACTTCCTCTTCTTCAGGGAGAATGATTCGTCTTTCTTCCACTTTCTTAGGTACCTCAGGAACTTAAAAGATATTGATCGTTTTAGGCACTTAAAATGCAAGAACCAGTGAAGAGTGCATAAAGACCAAGTTTCCCTGTTTTTCAACACAAGGGAGTAAATATCAACATATACATGCACAAGACGAAACATGGAGATTTCACAGAATCAATTAATGAAACAAAAATGAAGAGTTTTGTGATTTAAGACTAAGAGCCCATTTAAAGAGATATTCTGCCTTTCACTGCTGGCGCCTCTGCTTTTTCAGGAAGAGCAAAGGGTACTTCAGGGACTGGCTTCTTAGTTACTTTGGGCTCTTTAAAGATCTATTAGTTGAGTGTTTTTATTTTTTAGAAATAACACACATAGAGAATCAACGTAAACACACAAACACAAAGTGGGAGAACTGACGCAGTACCAACACGGGTGCACCACAGTCACAAATGGTGAATGGCAATGACAGACCACACAAGGCAGACAAACATCCTGTACGGACAGCGTCACAGTCCAACATCAGTACAGCAAACGCGTCCTCGTTCGGGTGATGTACCTTTGACAGGAGGAGCCACTGCTTTCTTAACACCAGGAGGAGGCACTTTCTTTTCTGGTTCAGGCTTCTTAAGCACCACAGGCACTTTAAAGATATTATTTTATAATTTAAGTTGCACAAACATGGAGACAAGAGACATAGCAAAAATACAAGTTATACTAACAAATACTGGAAGAGGACGGGTTGACTCTTACAGGTGACAGAAAGAAATGGCAGTGTCTAATTTGCTTGGGAATAGTAGTACCTGGGGCAGGAGGAGCCTCCTCTTTCTTAGGAATGACCACTTTCTTCTCTGGCACTTTCTTCTTAACCTCAGGCACTTTAAAGACATCATTTCATGGTGAGAATTTATCGTGAGGGATACAAAAGAGAGAAGGCAAGAAGTTCACACACAGACCACATGCAACAGTTGTTCAGGGTAGAGATGCAGGGCGAGTCGGGAGCCCAGTGTTATGATAGAGACAGATTTTGTAGAGTGAGGGATCAGCTACCTACTTGAATGTCAGAGGACAGATGCTGTCATTTCATCCATTTTAATTTCACTAGTAATTTATCTATATAGTATCTATATCATTATCTATGAAGTATTTCTGAATCATTGAAGTCTAATAAAGGATTGGCTTTACCATTTCATTGATTATATGACTATTTAACCTGATGGAGGCATTATACTCATTTTCAGTAGCGATGCCATGATCTTTGGCAGAAAATACTGAGCTTTAAGGTATAAATATACGGACTTTGTCCTGTGCTATGAACTGATCTGGATAATTCATTCAGTGATAGAGCACTTGCACATACCTTACTGTATTGTATCCTCATGATATCTGAGCCCACCAGGACTGATACTAGTCTCCCCATTTTATAGGAGACAAACCTGAGGCTCAGATTGGTTAAAAGACTTGCTCAGAAGAATTTGGCAAGGAACAAAGCTAAGGCTAAAATCAAAACCTGCTGGGCTGCCATTTATATGTATGTATCAGAAGACATAAGCTATTACTCAGTGTTTTGATAAATACTTCAATCACTTTTTCTTTCCATCCTAGTGTTATAAAAGCACTTCATATAAATAGTTGAAAGATGAAATTTAGGAAAATTTATTCATTATATTTTTCAGGTATGTTTTTGTGTAGATAATTTAGCTTTGCAGAATATCTATATGAAAATTACGAAGTTTACTAAAATGACAGACACTAGGTAGACCTTCTGTGGCAGTTCTGGGACAATACCGCCTTTTATCCTTGTTCTTGAATACTGCTTTGTATCCAATGAAAAGTGGATATCAGTGTTCCTGAACATTTTTAGAAAGAAAAATGTGACTGTCTATTTTGTAAATGTAACTATTCCTAAACCCCAGTTGCACCATAACTTTTCTGGTGAAGCTATGAAGAATGTGTATTCACTCTGGGGAGGTATACCTTTGGGTGGTGGAGGTTCCACTTTTTTAGGAGCAGGAACAGGGACTTTCTTCTGAGGTACAGGTTTCTTTGGGACTTCAGGCACTTAAAAACATTCATTTTAAGACATTAAAAATCACATGCACAGTATTGTCTATATAACAAAAAGACAAATGAGAATAAGACCACAAACAACTAGATAACAGTTCATATCATGAAATTTGAAAAGACATTCAAGTCATTTCCAAGAGACAGACACACATGACAGACACAATAATGAAGGCACACATGTCTGGAATGCTTTCTAAGATTTAGATGGTGGACAACATAAAGAGTGAAGTATTATAGATAAAGCTGGAGATGAACAAAAAAAGATGGAAAGCAAGAATTCAACACAAAAGAGGCCTTGATGACTCCAAGAAGAGTTGCTATACCTCGTGCAGGTACTGGCACCTTAGGTTTAATTTCTGGAAGAACTTCCTCTTCTTCAGGTTCAACTTCTTCCTCAGGTATAAATTCTTCCTCCTCAGGAGGAACTTCTTCCTCAGGAGGAACTTCCTCTTCCTCAGGAGGAACTTCCTCTTCCTCGGGGAGAACTTCCTCTTCCTCGGGGAGAACTTCCTCTTCCTCGGGGAGAACTTCCTCTTCCTCGGGGAGAACTTCCTCTTCCTCAGGGAGAACTTCCTCTTCAGGAGCAATTTCTTCTTCAAATGGAACTTCTTCTTCCCGAGGTAGAGCTACAGGAACTGGAACTGGCTCACGTTTCTTTGGCACTTGAAAGATATTTATTCAATCATACAAGTGTCACTTTTTTGTACACTATTCATGACAATGGGACAACATGAAAAGCAAATATTCTGTGATCATAGAGGCACTAACTGTCATCAGATTCAAGGTCACGAAGCATTAATGGAAATTAGCAAAGCTGAATAAGACCGTTAGTTTTCCTTTTTGTCCCAGTTTTGTTAGTGATTAATGTACCTTTGGGTGGTGGAGCTTCCACTTTTTTCGGAACAGGTGTTGGCTTTTCCTCTGGGATGATCTTCTTGGGCACCTCTGGCACTTTAAACATATTATTTGTCTTTAAGAAATGTGTTCTTTTATATGTCTTAGAGCAATATATATGAAAATAACCACTAAATATTTGTAATAAGACAAATTTTTAAACTTGTAATATTATGGGGGAATTTGCACATGAATATATATGAACAAAAGATTTTTTTTCCATGTACTTAAATGATGAAGTGATGTACCTTTTGCAGGTGGAGCCTCTGCCTTCTTAGGAACAGGAACTGGCACCTTCTTCTCAGGCACTGGCTTTTTGGGCACTTCCGGCACTTTAAAGAAATTATTTAGAAAAAAAATGTTACACAACATAAAATTTTGAGTTTAAGCATAGTGTCAAAAAGATTAAGATATGGTAATAAAAATATGACCAAGGTATTTCAAGAAGCATTTTATCTTTAAAATAAAATCTTTTCTTTTCCACAGGGGAATATTAAAGAGTTGCAGCCCCAAAGAGCACGGAATTGAAGCAGTTAATTTTTACTTATATGCAAATGTGGAGTAAAAAAGTTTTTGCGAGTTCATGTACCTTTGGCAGGTGGAGCTTCCACCTTTTTAGGAACCGGTACTGGCACTTTCTCCTCTGGTACAGGTTTCTTGGGCACTTCAGGAACTTTAAAGACATCAAGTAGCATTAGTGTCAAATCTTTCACCCATAGATAAGAATCCAGCAATTTTAGGATTTTATTGAAGCATCATACAATTTTACTTTAAGATTGATAAGAATATTAGCCACAAAACAAAGGCCAGGAGATGCACAAAAATGTAAATAAAGAACACTGAGAAAACATAGACTGGTGATAAAGACAACATACAATGCCTGGTAAATGGTGATTTTGTCCATTTTGATATTATAATAAGAATGTACTTTAAGAACTTTCCACTAAAGAGGAAGGGCCAAGCACTAAGCATCAGCATGCTTCGATGGCAAAATTCAGAGATGAATACACGGTAAACGGTTCCTATAACCAGTTGGGTGGTCCCTGTCTTGTTAATAGTGTCACAGGGAAGGAAGTGATGTGGCTCGTCAAATTCTACATGAGTAACTTATCACATTATCTCACTGATGGATTATAAAGAGATGTACCTTTAGCTGGTGGAGGCTTCTCTTTTTTAGGAATGGGCACAGGAACTTTCTCCTCTGGCTTCTTAGGAACCTCAGGCACTTTAAAGATATTGTTTATTGGTAAGTTCTAACTACTAGTAACACATCTGTATAAAGCACAATTAACATCTCTAACAACAGAGAGCAACACACACAAGGTTGTGAACTCAGA
The DNA here is from genome assembly GCF_023065955.2 of Ursus arctos. Classification (NCBI taxonomy): domain Eukaryota; kingdom Metazoa; phylum Chordata; class Mammalia; order Carnivora; family Ursidae; genus Ursus; species Ursus arctos. The sequence goes on from NW_026622763.1 coordinate 57,201,972, forward strand.
AGACAGCTAATGATTTCTACGCAGATTAAGGCTTCTATAAGCCCACGTTATGAATGGTGGTTATACCTTTTGCTGGTGGGGCTTCCTTCTTTTTGGGAACAGGAACAGGTTTCTTCTCTTCTGGTACAGGTTTCTTGGGTATTTCGGGCACTTTAAAGATATTATTAAGAATTTTAGAAATGTTGCATACAAGATATAAAATGTGAAAGGCAATGGCAGAAATCATACTTCAGCATCAAAAGTGTCTGTTTCTAAAATAAGCAGAATTGGTCATTGGTGCTAATAAACCCCAGAATCTGACCAAATTAGACACCCAGGCTCTAAAGATGCTGCTACGTATCTCTTGGTAGGAGATATAATCTACCTTTGACTGGTATCACTGGTACAACTTCTTCTTCAGTTACAAGTTCCTCTTCTTCATGAATGTATTCTTCTTCTTCTTCTTTTTCTTCTTCTTTTTCTTCTTCAGTTACAAGTTCCTCTTCTTCATGAATGTATTCTTCTTTTTCTTCTTCTTCTTCTTCAAAATATTTCTCTACGTGGGTTACAACTTCCTCTTCAAAGACAATCTCTTCTTGTTCTTGTCTTTTTAGTACTTCTGCCACTTGAAAGAGATTATCTTTAGGTTTGACACTTACCAATGACTCAATGAAATTAAGACACATTAGGAGCACAGTCATTTGTAACAGAAGAAAGAACAGGCTTTATCTTTCCCAGAGAAGAACATCACACATAGAACTGAACATGAATTTTACAGCAAAGAAGACAAACAACACATTAAAAAAGAGTAGTATTAGGTACCTCTAACAGGTGCTGTTACTTCTTTTTTAGGAACAAGTACTTTTTCTTCTGTGACAACTCTCTTGGGCTTGATGGGCTCTTGAAATTTAAGTAGAAGGATATTTTATTGTCAGAAACAGGCCGCCCAGGCAATACCTGCTTTGTCATACTTTAAACAGAATAATTTTGCAAGTGACTCTCATGTGATAGATATACAACTGTTCATTTATAAGAAACTCAGATGTTCCATGAAAATGATTCTGAACCTCCCTGGGATAAAAATATACAAAAATACACAAATAAGTTTGAAGTAGCAGAGCCCAAATGTGAAATGATGTTTAGTGTTACGTATCTCTGCTTGTAGGAAAGATCCTTTACTGAAAAGCTAAATTTCCTTCTGGATAAGTATACTTTCTGAAAGTGCAGAGAAGTTACTTTATAGTTAGAAAAAAAAATGACTAGCCACTGAGTTAGATTTTTTTTTGTACCTTTAAAATAACTTTAGAATAAACAGTTGTTGAACTGTGGTCAACATTGTTATATCATTACACGAATTTAGATAAGTCAGAAATGTGCCAAATGGTCACTGATTTTAAATCCAAGCATTCTATTTTATATATATTGTAGCCGCAGCTGTTGTGTAATAGGCTATGGATACATCTCAAAATAACTTTCTTTTAAAGGTAGCATTACTTTCTTATCCTAGGTTGACACACTTTTTTGTCCAATAAATCCTAATGACTAACTTCAAAGACATACTTAACAACGAAACAAAGCAAACATAGCCACTTTAATTTTAAAAGAGACATTATAAAAGACCACGATTTTGGAAAGAAATGATTATACCTTTAACAGCTGGCTCAGCAATCTGCTCTTTCTCACGTTTGGTAATTGAAATGTGTATTTTTTCCTCAACAACTTTCTTTGATTCTTCAGGCACTTTAAAGATATTAATTATTGAAGAGCATTAAAACAAACCACACAAACACCATGCACATAAAAATACACACAGAAAAAACTGTGAAGTATTAAGAATCAGGACCACAATACATTCAGTAAAAACAAAAACCAGGAGACAGGTAGAAAGACATGTTCATAGAACTTGAGTAACAAAGATGTTTCTCGGAGTTATCACTCTGCAATGTACCTTTGGGTGGTGGAGGTTTGAGTTTCTTGGGAATGGGCACTGGGACTTTTTCTTCAGGGACTGGTTTCTTCAGCACTTTAAAATATCGACAGTAACAGATTTAAAAACCTGAACCAGATTTCTCAAGAGGAGCGAGAACAAAAAGTTAAGAAATACGATGTACAACACAACACCCCCAAACAAACACACAGTTTGTGTGCTGCCACTTCAGCATGTTAGCTTATAGTACGACAGACATGCAGGTAAAATGGGTCTCTCAGAACTGATCATGTTTTGCTCACTCTACCTTTAGCTGGTGGGGCCTTTGGCTTGGTGGGAACTGGTTCTTCTTGGACAGGCTTTACTGGGAGAGGCTTCTTGGGTTCTTTAAAAAAGTACATACAGTGTATTTAATGTTAGATTTTGGAATATAAATAAAAAATGCTATTTCTTTATATATCCTTTATCTACCGTGTAGCCATAGCCTCTAGGGGTGAGTGAGAATCACAGGTCCATGTAGAATAAGGTCTAAAAGCCCTGAACAAGCTGACAGTGCCCTGTCCTCCTGGCTTTTTGTTTCAATTAGGTCATTGTAACTCTCTCCTACATACTAATAGTCTCATTTCACCTCAGGTAGAAAAAATCATGGTTAAAACTTCTTTCTATATAATATTGGGTTTTATTTATTTATTATTTTATTATGTTCAATTAGCCAACATATAATACATCATCAGTTTTTTGTCTTTTTAATTATTATTGTGTTCAATGAGCCAGTATATAGTTCATCATAGTTTTTGATGTACTGTTCAATGATTCATTAGTTATATAAAATACCCAGTGCTCATCACAACATGTGCCCTCCTTAATACCCATCACCTGGTTACCCCATCTCCCCAGGCCCTCCCTTCTATAACCCTCAGTTTGTTTCCTGGAGTCCAGAGTCTCTCTTGGTTTGTCTCCCTCTCTGATTTCTTCCCATTCAGTTTTCTCTCCCTCCCCCTATGGTCCTCCATGCTATTCCTTGTACATAATATTGGTTTTTAATGCTATCTGTACAAGTTCATAGAATGTTTTCAAAGTGAAGCTATGAAACATCAGAAATTCGGTAAGTGAAATGATATTGCTTCATTTCAAAATTCTAGAACTTATTGAGTAAAATAAATGAATTGTGTGGAGCCAAAATTATACACCTACAAATCTGATGATCATTAGATATAACATAACTGCTTCTGTTAGCCTTCTTCTCTATCTTTACTTTGGAAGCAGTCTTTGTCAAGTTTTAATGGTGGGAACCCTGAGGGAGTGTATTTTTCTATCATGCTTGGCAGTAACAAACTTTAGAATAACAGATGTTCAGACATTCCATGTATCGGAATGATCCTGGGCACTTGCAGATAAACTTGTAACCCTTCTGAGAAAGGAACTTTGGGACATTTGCTATTTTGTGTCTAAGCAAAAATGAGGGAGGAAATAGATACCCAGAACTAAAGTCTAATAGTAACCTTAAGATTCACAGAGCCTTTTTTTCTAGAAGTTATCTAAGAAAAAAAATTCTAAATTTGTCAAATAAAGTTCTTTGCAAATTTCTTTGGTATCCAACTTTTTATCCTGCTCTAATGGAATCTGCATATATTTAAGGTGATGTCAGGTTTGCAGTTTTGCTCATACCTGTGACATATTCTTCGTGCTCTTTATACTCTTCATAATGTTCAAATTCACGTTCCTCGTATTCTTCATACTGGTCATATTCTTCTGTTGGTTCATACTCAAGTTCTTTATAATCATATTCTTCATATTCATCATATTCCTCTTCCCGCTCTACTGAAACAATTTCTTCTTCCCGGGTGTAAGACCATGCTTTCTCTGCAGTTACGGTGACTTCTAGAATAATATTGAGAACAGGCAGCATTTTACTTGAAGCTCATTTAGGGGTGATAGTGACAGTGCACTTTGATTTCATTCTTATGTGATGGATTCATGCACTGGTTATGGGAGAACCTGAATGCTTTTCCCGGTCAAGGTATTACAGAGTGTACATTTACTATATATGATTTCAAATGTTAGATTTCCTGCCTTTACTCAACAATAAGCCAATAAAGGGTGGGAGTCAAATTAAAAAGTAGCAGGCAAAGAGCTGTGTAGTTTCATGCTTCAGTTTAATACTTATTGAAAGCACAATATACCTTTCACGGGAGGAGCTTCTCTTTTTGGAACTTCAATGGATATCTTTTCTTCTTTAACAGCTCTTTTTCTGAGTTCAGTGACTTTAAAAAGAGTAATTGTTAAAAGTGAATTATGAGCTCTCGAATACAGACATGTTAAGAGATACTGTGTACGAACAATCCACAGACAACGACAACCATCACCATGCCCGTCATTCACATTTCTCATTTACATGGCAAGACAAAGCAACAGACCTGGAAATAAACATGGTCTAATATACAGAAGAATACTTTTTGCTAACCTGCTTAATGCTTCAAAGATATTAAATAACTTTTTTGGAAGATCAAGTAGTATTTATAAGAGAGTTCAAAAAGACAACCAGACAGTAGCAACAGTGACTATCAAATAAGCATTGGACAGAAACCTGAGTCCCATAAATAGTGTCTTCATCTGAATTCTAAAGTATTTTCAAGAAGCTCCACTGGCATAATGTAGAAAACTCAGGATTTAAAAAGTTTTAAATATTATCAAAGATTGCCACACAAAACAATCCTTTGGGAAGATGAGTTTAGTATACAGACAATAACGTATTAGAAGACAAGTACATTTTAAGGGAAAGTAGACATTTGGGGGAGCTTCACACTTTTGTGGAAAAGAAAGAAGAGAGTGCTTTCTGGTATCTGAAGTTGAGCTTTGAAGTAATATGAAAGACCATGTGTACATTACTTATCTTGTAATGTATTTAAATTATTTTCTCTAAAGATCCCAATTCCACTAGATTAGTTTCAATACCCACATGCTTATTTTGATTTTTGAAAAAGTTAGTATACCTTTTGCTGGTGGTTCCTCCTCTCTCCTAGGTTTGAGTTTTGGAATTTTTTCTTCTGGAACAGCTCTCTTGGGTTCCTCGGGCACTTTAAAGACAGATTTCACTTTAAGAACTGCTACCCTCATTCAGACCATGAAAGGCGGTCATATAATAGTAACTCAGACATAAAAGACTTGACATTTTCATTATTTCAAACACGAAAAAAAAAAAAAAACAAACAACTATAGCAACGAAAACAACAACAACAAACACCCATAACCAGTGCATTTGGTAAAGAGAATAAGGTAAGTACAATAGTCCGTGTATTGAAAGGTCACATGTACCTCTTGCTCTTGGAGGCTCCTCTTTTTTAGTTACAGCAACATGAACTTCTTCTTCTTGAGTAATTTGCATGTGCCTCTCAGTCACTTGAAAGATAATTTTAGGATTAGGGAGGTAAGTTACTTAAAGTAGATTTTTTTTAAAATATTTATTTATTTATTTATTTATTTATTTGGGTATTGGCCAGAAAGTCCTGTGATTTTAGACTACGGCAATTCACAACATACACACAAACTTCACAACAAGTAATACTCCCCCCATAGATAAGGCAATAATACACCATAGCCTCCAACATACACCAATAACCTCCATGAAAAAAGTGTGACCCAAGGACAGCAGTGAGAGGATGAAAGACAAGACATGTTTCAGGTTTTCGTGCCGGAGGCTTTCATTTACCTTTGGTGGGGGGAGGTTCTTCTTTCTTAGCCACTTTTGGAGGAACCCTTTTTTCTGGAACTGGCTTCTTTGGCTCTTCCGGCACTTAAAAGATATCAAGCAACACGGTCAAGCACATAAGATGAAAAAACGTTAAACACAGGCACTACTTTTCTTGATAATGTTGTAAAAACTTGAAGAATGGACCAATTTAAGATGAAAAAGACATTGCTCAAGAATAAAGTAAAGCCCAGGATACCTGGTGGCACCTTTTCCACTTTGGGGACTGCAGCAGGGACTTTCTTTTCCGGCACAGGTTTCTTTGGTACTCCAGGAACTTGATAAAGATTAGGGGAAGAATACAGAAGAAGTGACATTTGGGGCTTAGAATTCAACTTGCGAGAAGATCATACGTACACACACACATTAAGGACTCGATTCGGCATAAATGTCTATACATCGGTGCTGACAAAACACAGGCAACACGCAAACGGAAGGCATTGATACAGCCATTAAGACAAAGGGTATCATATTTCTTTGAGAGAGAACTGTACCTTTCGCTGGTGGGGGCTCCTCGATTTTAGCAGGAATTTTCGGTTTCAGTACAACCTTCTTCTCATGCTTCTCCACCGCTTGAAAAGATGATAAAACGCACTTGTAGAAATACCCAGATTTCTTTTCAATAAAAATGTAAGCAATCTGTTTACTTAGACACGATAGTTATCAATATATTCAATACAAGTGATAGACTGACGGCAAGAGAAGATAAAGGACGGGACAAGCCAAACACACATAGGCTGAAATCAGTTTAAGGGTTGGTATACCTTCTGCTGGCTCGGCTTCCACTCTCTTAGAGATAAAGTGCACCTTTTCTTCCACAACGTATTCCTCAGGCTCTTCCATCACTTTAAAGACATCAATTTTAAAGAAAAGTTGTAGTGTTTTTCATGTTTAATTTCAGCTGTGATTTATTACTTCGAGGAGTAATTAAAATAATAAAAAGTTTAACACTTGCCAAATCCCCGACTGTTCCCATTTAACAACCCCCCCCCCGAAGTGCATTTTAATCAAACCGTATGCCTTAATAAAGAATTTGGGAAATAAGTTTCAGTAATTTGATTTTCAAGTGTATCATAAAGATAATAATGCTTGTATTCACAGGAAGAACAGGACAAGTACAAGACATAAAAACAACCCTAGTGGCTAAATTAATAAGAACACAAGCATTTGAAGATAAGTTTCGAAAAATAACAGAGCACTCTAGATTTGAAGGCTTCAGGGCAGGAACACACACTTGAGGAAACATAAATTGGATGATAAAAAAGAAAAGACCTGTATTACATGTGAAAAACCTACTGGTTTGGGACTTAGAAACAAGCTTTTCCCCCTAGTTTTGTGGGGGCAAGTATGGTAGAAGAGGCAGGTGTCTTTATATGGTTTTTGAGCCTATTCGTATAAAGTTAATTACAGAATAGGAAGATCTAGTTGTAGACACATCTCTTTACACTAGAAGTAAACTTAACAGGCTACCCATCTTTTCCGTAGATCTAGACTTAATGAAAACACAGTATCATAGAATGTCTCTCCTTTTAGCTATAATACTGAAAGAGATTTATAATGCATACTGTCAAAAATTGAAATCAGATTCATGCAATGAGAACTTTCTTTGTGTACATGTTACGTTTGGTTTCCCAAATATGTCTAGAAATGTTAGGGCCCTCTTCAATCTATCAGATTCCTGACTTATGCCCAAAACCTTGGCCTTTCCCAGGAAGCACAACAGAACCAGTGGGCTTCCTCTTGGGAGTCATGTCCCATCCTGCCCTGATCCAAGCCATTCCATTAAGACTGAACATTGGGATTTTACATGGGATTTTCTTCACGTAGACAAGAAGTGGGGCACCTTTTATTAGTCAGAAATGCACTCAAGGGCATCTACATATAGAATTCCATTCATCTTTTTTTTTAGGAAGAGAGTTAATTTGTTATAGAACTTACTGATTTTTCTTTGAAGCACAGCTACATTAGAACTTTCTTAGGAAAGTTCTTTCAGATATATTGCTTTAGCCAGAGTGCTGGACTTTAGCAGTAAACCTAGTGATATCTTAATTCACTGCAAAGGACTGAAATAAAGCTCATTATTCAAGCCTTAAGAAACTATAGAGAACTAGTATTACAGGTATAGGGATGTCTAAACAAGAAGCTAATTCAATCGAAGATATTACATAATTGTTTTCTCCATACATGAAATATAAGAAAGACCCGTGTGTTCAGTGCTTCACTCTCAAACATGACCTTGACTTCTGGAATGTAATAAGGTAATACAATTTCTTATTCACTTAAAAACTGTGAGTCAGGACACATTAGTGACTTGTGCTGTCAACACTGCTCTATGTTCCCCATGTTTTAGGCATTAGACTACCAGGCGACATTTATGCCGGCCCACCCTGCTGAAACCAAGTCCGGTCTACTGAAAGGATAAATATAGATGGAGATACCTGCACCATTAATTACCTGTAAATATGAGACCTCCTTCCGCCCCATATAGCCAAGTAAGAGAGGATAGACAAGCAGTACATTGGATTTTTACTCTAAGGAATGTTCCTGAATCTTGTGTTTTGATCAAAATATACATCTAATGAGGCCCTTGGCTGTTCAAGGAATTTGTGTCCACTTTCATTAATCTGATCAACAATCTGTGAAAGAAAAGAGCTCATCAAGATTCCAGAGCATCTCGAACTCATTGGAATTGTTTACCTTCATACTCTGTAACCTTCACTTCTTCCTCCTCTTCTCTTTCCTCTTCTCTATAAACTGAAACGGATACTCTTTCCTCTTCTTCTGAATAACTCCACTCCTCCTCTGTGGATATTTAAAAGATAATATGTAATTTAAATTCAGCCTCCTGAAATACTGGTAACAGCCATGTGTTCCCTACAGTTGGATGGTGGTTCTTGCAACTGCTGAGTAGTGCTTCCTCATTACATGGAAGAGAGAGCTGATTTAAGATAAGGGGACAGTACAGCCCAAGACTGAGAAGAATATTCAAGTGACATCCAAGTGTGGCCATGTTGACAATTATCACATTTTCAACACCCCTTTCACTGTCTTGAAATGATTTAAGACCACTGCAGACACAAAAGACTCAGTCTCAGAAAGCTACGGCAAGTAGACACTGAGAAGGACAACTTCTAAGGCAAAGAGTCACATCCGGAAAGAAAGAGTTTGAGGTAACACACACACCCATTTCTCCCCTCACATCTGATTATATACCTTCGTGTCGCATGACTTCCACTGTTTGAGGAACTGCAACAGACAGTCTTTCTTCAGCAGCGAATCTTTTTTCTTCTACCACGGTTTTCTTAGAAACTTCAGCTTTAAAAAAGCATTAAGTTGAAGTGTAAAAATCAAGAATCTTAACAATCCTCTTTCCCTAAGAGTTTGGGGAAGACATGCACGGTACTCCACTCTCACTAATAAAATGGGAAAACGAGTTACGCAACAAACATCACGAGGATACACACACATACCAATTCCATCAGAAGAAAGACGGAGGGACATACAAGAAGACACCAGATAGAACTAAGCAAGAACTCACAGGCAACAAGATTTTCATAAGAGATCTGAGACAAATCCTACCTCGGGGAGGAGGAGCTTTCTTAGCCACAGGAACCGGGACAGGAACTTTCTCTTCAGGGACGGGTTTCTTACGTAGAACTGGCATTTAGAAACATGCACTTTCAGATCTTCAGAGTTATCTCACTGAAGCCCAACCCCAAACACAGATGTACACCCCCAATGTACTCATATCACAAAACTAACAAAACCCTCATCTGCCTTCTTACGTGAGGTTATACAAAGACGGTCTTGGAAAGAGAGACAATACCTTTTGGTGGTGGAACTTCTTCCTCTTTTTGAGGAACAGGTCTTTTTTCTTCAGGAACTTTCTTCTTTGGTATTTCTGGCACTTAAAGAACAGCATTTGATTTTAAGATTCTCAGAAAGGCAAAATAAATGAGCAACACAGAATGCCCATTAGAGAAGGCATGCAATTAAAGAAGCTTGAAGGAAAGACAAGGTTACTTATGAAGATGCAATTAAGTACCTGCCGGTGGTGGTGATTCCTCTCTTTGAGTAACAATGGTTATTTTTTCTTCTGTGACAACCTTCTTCTGTACTTCAGGAACTTCAAAAGACATTAATTTTTAGAAATGACTTTGTATTTTCCAAAGCAGCTAATTTACAGCTATTTTGTAAGAAAGTAGGCAGGTGGACAGACACTTTCATTGAATTATAACTCACACCATAAAACACTTGTTTTGAATTAAACTAACTCAACAGATAATTAAACACAAAAGTGTTTTGTACTCAAGACATAAAAATAGGGCTCCTTTACTAAGCAAGGTACTATACCTTTAGCTGGCGGGACTTCCTTTTTCTTTGCAACAGGAACGGGTATCTTTTCTTCAGGAACAGGTATCTTTTCTTCAGGAACAGGTTTCTTTGGCACTTCTGGGACTTAAAGTTTTTAAAACAGAACATTAGTTCAATATATACCACTTTTATGAATGGACATAGACACATACACCAATCTTTAGTAGTTCATTAATGTCATAGAGTTTCTATACATTGACAAAATAATGCAGAAAATTAAACTATAATAGTAAAAAGATCACAATGTAATAAATGTCACAAGTAATGTTATAAAGGCATTCAAGCAATTAAACTGAGTCATATACACAAAAAGATATGTACAAAATTCATTATAAATTGGTATGCTTTTGATAAAAACAAATTAGCATCTACACAAACAATACAGAGTATAGGTATAGAATATAGCAAAGTCTTGGTAGGTTTTGTGTTAATAAATGGAATCCATAATAACAATGGATTTATCTAAGACTATCTTAGACTAAGACATATTTAGAATAATTTTATCTATAGGACACCATTTCTTTTCCATTTCTCTTCTGATTTTGTTTTTGGTGCAACTGTAGTGTGTTTAAAACTTAGGAAACACTCGTTCTCAATCTGATACCCATGTGTCAATGACTTTGGGTAGCTCTGTGTACGAAATTTTGTGAGTATATGCATATATGTTTTTCTCTAAGAGGCTCCATGGTTTACAACAGGATCTCTGACCCAAAAAGGTTTACAATGGCTTAGTTTATCTATTCTAAGTGTTGATGATGTGGAATTTTTAACTGACAGGTGTATTTTAACAGCATGCGTTGCTGGCAATAATTGTTTCCATTTTAAATAAGATAGCAGTTTTTGTGAACTCCTGCACTTCTTATGCTTGCATCTGTAATATCCTGATGTAATTATGCAGATATATACATTTATGTCTGTATATATTATCTATACATGGGTGTTTATGCATATGTATGTGTGTGTGTGTGTGTGTGTGTATATATATATATATATGTTACTATGTATATTTGTTTTTAATGGTAAGTGAGACATGCCTCTGTGTCTCCCTCCGGAATGAACAGTGGCTTTTGGTATTAGTACTGGTTTTAGTAATGTGACCTTTTAATGTATCTTATTTTCACATAACCATATTTTAATGATTAGATAATCAGGAATCATTTTTTTAAAATAAGACCCAGAATTCTGAAAGAGTCAAGAGTTTGAGAAAGATAGAAACAGATTTGGTTTGGGAAGAAAATGGAAAATGGGAAGTCAGGGAAAATGGGAACACTATTTAAAAAGTATGATTTCAGTAAGCGTGGTTTTCCTAAATTGGAAGATACCGAATTCTTATTGAATCTCTCTGTAACAGACCACAGAGGTATGCAGTTTGTAGCTTTGTTGCATCCATAAAGCTGTGTCTTTTACATCACCAACCCCCTCCCCCCCGAAAAGAAACAAACCAAATTCAAAAACCAAAATAAAGGATTAGCAATTGAATCCAAACATATGTATATGAAATTTCCTCTGACTAGTTAATGAGATAATTGCAACGCTTATGGCAAATACTGACATTCAGTTAATGTCAGGAAACAGGGTCAAAGTAAATGTCAAAAATCAATGTTTCCAACTCTTCTAGACTTGTCGCTATTGACTTTTCAGAAGAGTGGCGGTCACCAGCAGCACGGTATACAACTTCATCTCGTTAACATTCAGTTCTGTCAAACGCTTTCCAGTCGTGACTTTTTGTAACTCATCATAAGCTATGGAAGTGTTTTTTATTAAGAAAAATCACATAGATGAGGGGTAAAAGAGTGTTCTTAGAAACGTGCCTGTAGAAAATGAGTTTCACAAAGATTTCTTCCTTAACAGAAGAAAGATAGCAAAAATTTAAGACAGCAGTTTGACATAGTTACTTCTTTTAAGACCACTTTCTGGTGGTGTCTTTGGAATGTTCAGTGTCATAAATAATGTAAGTCAAGAGTTACAGCCTTGGAAGGTGACCAACAAATGAAAACATCAGGCGCATCTAAAAGATACAAAATAATAAGACAGCATGGTACACATAAGAAGACCATATAAAGCAAAAGACTGGCACTTGGGGCAAATGGTTGCCCCCTGATCAGTTCTGGGTACCTTTTGGGGGAGCAGGTGGTTCCTTTTTGGGAACAGGAACAGGCTTTTTCTCCTCTGGTACAGGTTTCTTGGGAACTTCAGGAACTTTAAAGATAACATCGTTGAAACAATGTTGAGAATTCTAGTTTCCCCGTAAGACATTTAAGATTCCACTAAAGCATAAATCCTCAGTAAGAGTGTAAGAATTTAGGCAGTCATTAAACATGCTCTACTTGCATGTATGCAAGTAGAAATGTATGCAAAATAAATCAATACCATAGAGACGTGACCTACATTCCATGAAACGAACACGCCCTTAGTATGGTCTGAAGTTACTGATACTTGTATAACATGTTACCACAGCTAATGAGATCAACATACACAGAAAACGTTACAAATCGTTTACAGATGCTGTTCTGTTAATACACAGATCCCAAAGAAAAAGATACAAAAGGACAGACACTTGAGAAATTTATTTCAAAAATATTATTCTACCTTTGGCTGGTGGGGGTTCCACCTTTTTAGGAATGGGAACAGCAACCACTTCTTCTGGGACTGGTTTCTTAGGTAGTTCAGGGACTTAAAAAAAAAAAAAAGTGCCATTTTTGAGAAATCGCGTGTTTTTACAACAAGGCATATGCTGTTGCAGGTCAGAATTAAAATAAAGAGTAGACATGTCTCTTTTACGCCAAATGAATGCAAGGAAACTCCACGTTAGACGCAAGAGGCAACGGACCCCGGGGGGGCGGGGGGGGGGAAGAGGCGGAGGCTAATTAGAAAACGTTGTGGTTATTCTTGACCTTCAACTGCAGGAGTCTCCACTTTGCTAGGAACAGGTAGGGGCCGCCCTTCCTTAGAGGTGCCAGGGCCTCAGACACCGGTTTAGAAACCACATTTATAAAGCAACTGCATTATAACAATTGTATTAGATTATCTTAAATATTTTTTGTATCCTAAATATTTAACAATTTGGGTGGGGCGTGTGGGGGAGGGGAGCCCTGATTTGTAGCAGCTGCCAATTTCCAATTTCTGTGGTGGTGTAAATACTGCCACCCTGGCACACGAGAGAGACACCATGGCGGTGGAGTCGGGAATGGCGCGCAGTAGCCCACCGCAATCTAGTACTTCCACCGCGCAGGCACAATCGATGGAAACCACCTCGGAATCAGAGAGAATAATAACACGCGGAAAAAGTGGAAGTAAGGAGTTTTGACTATTATCACAGATTTTAATATAATTTGTTTAATTGTGAGTTTATGTAGTTCAGCTTTTAATCATGGAGGTGTTGAACACCGGCTAGCAAAATTCCTGCAAACTTCACCATCAGCTCTGCTGAGCTGGCCCGACCTGGCTCCAGGACATCACATTTCTATTTCCAAATAGCTGGTCACCAGATTGTAAGGTCCCTAAGCCCGGGCCAGAGCCTCCATTCATTTTCATTCCCCTCTCCTATGAGCTCCTCATGGCCTTCCCACCTCCTCTGGAATGTCCATTGTACCTAGTGGTTGTAGGTCTGCTGACTGTGTGACCAAATCCATTCTGCAATATTAACATATCCAAAGGCTTACCTATGAAAATTCTAAAAGATTTTAAACTTAGAAGGAATCACTAATACCTTCAGGTGGAGGCTCAATCTTTTTGGAAACAGCAACGTGAATTTTCTCTTCGGTAACAGTTTTCTTCTGTACCTCGGGGACTTTAAAAAACGTACATTTTAATTACTGGTATGCCATTATTATGGGTGGTAATTATAATTCACAAAGAATATTGAAATACAAATTAAAACAGAGACAAGCGTGCAATGAAAAGACGACAGAGAGCTACAAGGAGACAGAGATGCCTTCATAATCACAAATTAGGTATGAAGAAGACGGATAAAAATTCATCTAAAGCCCTTCCGAGCCCCCAAATTCAAATGTGCCTTATACCTGTGACTGACACCTCCTCCTCTGCGTGAGAAGCAAAGAACATCTTTTCTTCTGAAATAACCATCTTCTTTGTATGCACAGCTGGTACTTTAAAGAGAGTATTTCACTTTTAGTATTTCTTTTTCTAGGACAAGATACCTGATCAAATACATATGTGTATGTTTGCACATGTGTAATATACATTACGTGTAAGTCTTTAGACACAGAATGAGTGGGTTAGTATGAGTAGCTTGAGAATAAATTCAGTATTGACAAGAATACAAACCATGTTTTGATATATAGGGACAAACGATCCATGCAGCCTTTATCAAACATTATTAAATGGGAACCAAATAGACACAACTTCTTCACACGTAAATGTAGTGCTTTTCCAAATCCATTAGGGTTTATGCATATAAACGAGAGGATAGGGAATATTATCTGCAATGGAATGCCTTGCATAGTGAAGTTAGAAGACTATTTATTAAACAAAACCTTCCTTAAATTAAAAAAAAACCTGTAATTTTAGAGCAGAACCAGAAACAAAGGGAATGTTATTATTTCCTTAAATTATACATATAATTATACATATGTGCAACTCAACATAAGATATATACTGGAGAAGAATGTATTTTGGTAGTTTCAAATTTGTGAATTGTTTAGTAATATATGTACACATATACATAGACATAAATAGAGATGTTTAAAACTTGTAGCTGGCAAGACAAAGATGTATACCTTTCACTTCAATAACTTCTTCCTGCACAGGAGTCCGAGAAGGTTTTTGTGGAACAATCTTCTTTGAAACTTCAGGTACTTAAAAAATATGTACAAATATATTTGTATTGTGAAGAATATTGCTTTGCCCAAAATTTAAAAATATCTTAGTTTAGATGATCATATAACTAACATGGGAATATACAGCAGTAAACAGATGACGTGTGTACGTGGTATTAGAAATGTTTTAAATCGTAATACCTTTGGTGACTTGAACTTTCTGTTCCTCCACTCTTCGAGAAGTCTTTTCAATTTTTTCAACTACTGGCTTCTTTACAACTGCAAGCATTTTAAAGAAATTGCAGTATTTTTAGAATTTCTATCCAAATTCTCTTTCTACCTGTGTATCTATCCCCCTATGTATCTACGTATATTTATATATAAATATATATGTATACATGCATATATACATATATATATAATCTTTAAGAAAGAGACAAGTTTGGTACTCTGAACTTTAAGTACAAATTTCTGTACCGCAAATATTTTGGTTCTTTTAAAAAATATTTATCATAACCATCTTTTTATCATCTTTTCAATTTTTGCATTAAGTAAATTAGATATTCTTGGGAAAAAATTCATTGATACAATAAAGCTTAGAGAAGAAGTTGTGCCTATTGGATTGGACTGGTGACTTATACATCTTTGCCAAACAAGCCATGATAATGATGTGGATGTTCTGATCTAGTTCAATAATTCCGATTACATACCTTTTGGAGGCGGTGCTTTCTTTTCAGGGACTTTTGCTGGGATTTTCCTCTCGTGCGCTTCTTTAATAAAAACAGGAATAAGAAAGGATGCTTAAATAAGTAAGTTCTAGTAGATCATATAAACTGCAAAGGAAATAAGGATATATATTTGGGGAAAGTATGGTGTCTGGGATCTTTATGGCTAACGTGATCCCTGGCGCTGGACTTTGAAGCAGGATGCAGCAGAGACACAGAGGGAGTGGAAGCAAACCCTGAATTTGTGCATTAGAAGACCGCACTGGGAATTCCGGGATGGGACTCCATGATTCGACTTCACAATGTCAAAGCCTGAAAGTGACTTGAAGAAACTTCAAGAGTAAGTTTCTAAAAAGGCCTAACCTTAAAAGATGGAAATGGTCATTTCACTGCTTTCCTATCTATCCAGCTCAGGTTAGTAGCCCTGAAGACATCACCCACTGAGGAAAAGAGAAGAGAAGACACCCAGTCGATACACACCTTCATAAACCTCCTTTTGCACTTGGACCACTTCTCTCTCTTGGTAAGTTTCCTCCCAGTCTTCCTCCCCTTCGTCATAACCTTCCTCCCTTTCGTAGTACTCCTGGCCTTCCTCGAAGTCTTCCTCCCATTCCTCGTGAACTTCCCTCTTCGCTTCTACCTTGGCCTCCTCATAGTCTTCGTCTGGTTCTTCATAGTAAGGTTCCTCATACGGTTCCGTGTACGGTTCCACTTCCAGTTCGTCATAAGGTTCTTCCAGAGACTCGATGAAAAGTTTCTTCTCCTCGTAGACAGCGCGCTTCTTCTCATACACAGCTTCTTGTTCTTTGTGAACCTCTTTCTTTCTGGTTATGGTTGTTATTTTTACTTCTTCAGCTTTGGAGGATACATCAACAATTTCAGGAGCTGAAAATAAATAAATAAATAAATAAATAAATAAATAAATAAATAAATAAATAAATAGACAATATTAGCATATTAATTACATTCATGCCATTACTTCATAAACCAAAGTCTATGTTGTGGAACAATATCAGTATCTCAGGTCTCAGTATAACTTCAATAATTTGTTACATTTTCTGGGTATTGGTTCCATTCACATTTTTGTTGGCTATGGAACACGATGAAGAGTATCGAGATGCACTCACTCTCCATTTGAGGATTTTTTCCAGGGTGAACAGAATGGTATTCAGTAAATATCCAATGGACACATCTTCCATTGTTCCACGGGAACTACAGTTTATAAAGACCCTGGTGTCTCACGGGATATTTTAACATTTGATCATTTAATGGAATTTACATGTAATGTTAACCTCTATTTAAGTTTCCAATTCTTTCAAAGAAACATTTCTAATTTTAAAGCTATACTTTTGATAGTTGAATATGACTCTATAATCAGTTTAATAAAGATAATACTTAAAATTATGTAACCAAATCAATTAGTTGCTTTTATAATAACAACTTTTTAAAAAAAATTAAGGCTAACATTGTTTACATGATCCTTAGAACCTGTGTTAGCTACAACTGAAACAATAAGAATGATGCCTCCCTTTTCTCCCCTCGCCACTGCTGTCTCTGTGTCCACAGCACTGAGGCTGCATAAGCTGGCCTGCATTTCCCTTCCGGGGACTGGAGCAATATGACGTCGTCATTTCTAGTGCTAACTGTAACACGGCAGAGGAGATACCATAACTTTACAATCAGCTAGAAGCCTTCTATTTAAAAATAAGAATCCAAAACAGAGATGCAAATCTCAGAGATACAAAAAAATATTTAATAATATCTTTCCATTTACCTTTTGCTGGAATCAAGGCAGTAGGACGCAGGGGCTTCTTGTCAACCTCTGGGATTTTAAACAATAGAATACACGTTTATTTTTACATTATGCATTGTTTAATGTTTACTAATCCTGAGCACCTTTGTTAGTTATTTGTACAATCTGTGACTACTGCTAATAAACCAAACGCCTTTATAATTTCCAAATTTAGCTCGTCAGCATTGTTATGAGGTTACCATATATGCTACCAGCATATGCTCAGAAAGGCTGAACTTTGATTCTGATTTAAAACAATTTCAATTAACATGAAGCATGAAGAGACTATACAATAAGTCTAATGCTAACAAATAATGTATGTTTCATTTTTTCAATGGTTAGCTGTAAAGTTGAGGAAATACCCGTGTTTTATGAGCGCCCTCATCTGCCATAATGTTTCGCAAATGCCCTCTCAGAAAAACGTCTCTAGGAGTGGTGCCTTGTGCTCCTGGATCCTTCTCCTTTCAGGAGGGCTTCCTTACTCTGATCTTAAACAGGTAAAACTATTTGCTTAAATTTGGTGATCTAGTCTTCCTCTTAAAACTCTTCTAGGATATTGTAAAAAAAAAAAAATGGGAGTAATTGAACTGATCTTCCTTCAAAAAGCGTTTTGTTTTTCTGCAGGGACTGACAGCTCAGGTGAGCCAGGAAGGGTTCTGAGTTGGGCTGGAGCAGCCACTGGAAATTAGCATCAGTCCTTGGCTGTCTATCGGTAGGACTGGATCAAGAGCAGCTGTGGGACGGGTGGGCGTGCCCTCCAGAGATAACGAGAGCTCTCTGGTGTTACCGCTGTGTGCCATGGGCAGACACAGGCACAGGAGGATGGGGAGAGAAAAAAAAAAAGAAAGAGTAGAAAGCTGACAAAGGGAAAGCAAGGGCTGAGTTCTAGGGTGAGAGTGAGTGGAAGGAGAGCCTCCATTTTGGGAATTCAAACTCTTACCTTCCTCCACCCTCCACTATTTGGGGTTTAAAATTGTTAAATGGGAGAAAAGCAGTAAGACTCAATTTTCATTAATTAATGATGATACCTTTAGGTTCTTCTTTGGGCTTCGCGACAACTTTTTTGGTATCTTTCTTCACAGCTTTTTTGGTCACTAAAAAATAAGATGTCAGATGTAAACAGGTGAAATGCTTTCATGAAACAAAGAGGTTTTACTGAAATACTTTAGTTTTTCATATGTTTTGATGGTAATGAGACTCTTGCAACACTATTGCAAGACACCTGTTTCAGAAAGGTCTTGCACTAGAATGCAGAACATGCTTTTTGGATGGAGATAGAGTGTGTAGGGTCATTCTACACCTTCACTGATTTTATGCCTGCCTACAGTTTTAAAACACACAGAACGTGAACCTAATTGATACCATAAATAGAAAAGGTGTGCTTTTCCACTTTGTTTCACTTAGATAAGAACATTTTAAATTTATCAGGATGAAGAATAACAAGTGAATTAGTAAGATTAAAAATCCTATCTATGATATTGTGGAAATTTTCTTTGTTGTTGCTGACATTATACCTTGATCATAGCTCCTACTTATAACTTGAATTATGGCTCTGAATATTCATGAATAAATAACACTTTTTAATTTTTAAAATATGATTTAATTTCCCAAGTTTCCCAGTGGGTAGTCGAACTCAGCCATGTTGACCGTAGCGCTCAAAGACTAAATCATTCATTAAGGTAAATTATTATTCCTGACAACAAATACAAATGGAAATTTATGATTTTTGATTCTTGTTCCTCTCTGCTATTAAAAGTAGATGAAATATATTTAGCTGTTCATATAAATTACAAAAATGCTTTTATTTGTTATTGAGATGTATTAGTCACAAAACTGGAAGGTTTTTTTGTTTGTTTCTTAATTTTCCCAGAGACCGTCTGAAAACTAGCTCAAGCTCTTGACATCAGTGGTAGCAGATATTGGAGTGCTAGCAGGCCAAACCCTGGAAACTGCTACGGAAAAATATGACTATGGAGAAATCTGACTTTGATATGCAGAATTTTTTCCTGAAGCAAGGGGAATTCTGACAGCAATTCTCAATGACCCAGGACCCTAGAAAGTCCCAGGTAGTCTGTTGACTGATTTAGTTGAGCGGCTTGGGGGACAAATAGTCTAATTCGTCTACTGAAATATTTGAAAAGGGAAATTCCTTGACACATTCAAGAGCTCCTTATTGGTGCACTCATTCCTTAGATAAGAAAAAAATCAAATACATCAAAGATATTCTAAATCACATTTTTGTAACAAAATAGCAAATTTTAAAAAGGTGTTAACATTGTAATTGAGAAAAAAACACTGTAACTTGCAACATGACCATAAACTAGTATGTTTTATTTCCAGAATCTTCACTAGAAGTTAATCCCATTATTTTATTGTTATATATATAGTTACATATAGTTAAAATATATAAAATATGAAACGTGAAATCGACTTGCCATTAATGTTTCAGTGATTACATTAAGATAAAATATTTTAATATTAAGAATTGCATTTGGTTTGTCTGATGATTTTCAGAGTTTTAATCACGTCTTATACATTCAGTTAGAGCAAATCATTTACATTTTGAAAGGCAATTCAACTTGTTGGCCACTAGAGGGCCCACATGTTGCATTAGACCACATTTTCCAGGTCTGCGATGGTTGACTATGTATTTTGACATTTAGGTGGATAACATAAAATACCTTCAATGCGTTTCGCTGGTGGTTTCTTTTCTTCAGGTGATGGTAGCAACAGAGGAATAGGAGGAACAACCATAGGAGGGATTTCTGAAGAAAAGAAATGCCATGATCATGGTTTGGTTTCTTATTTTGTGTGAAGTACAGTGAAAAGTCTTACACATTCCTTTCAGAAATCAAATGTGTTATAGTACCAGTTCATCAACCAGAGCAAGTAAAAATAGCACATATAATTGTTACTACTCTCTTGCTTTGATTTGTAATTACACGTGAAGAGTATGACATGCAAGGATGTGCTCTCTCTGCTCTGGTTTGGCATGGCTAATTTCCTAGGGGTACAGAATCCTGTTGCTGCAAGCCCAGGCGTTGTGCTGGGTCTTACCTTCCGGAGGTACTGCTCTGATAGGCATGGTTGGGATTGGAACTCTGGAGTCAGGAATATCTGGAAAGGAACAATTAATGGTAAGCACAGAGGGACCGAAACCACAGATATGAGACAACGAAGATGTGACTGCCAGGCGTTTCAAGCAGCAGAATCTCATACACAGACACAGCGATATTAGGGTTCTTTTGCGTGGAACCGCATAGGCATGTTCATTCCCTGTGAAAACTGTTGCTGTTCTATGGCCACACAATTTTGTCATGATCCTAGATATCAGCTGAATGAGACCTTATGATATCTAATTTCCTAAGCTCACAAAGCCTAACATTTATATTATTTCCTGAAAATTATTTTACCAAATAATATCTTACTGAAAAACCTAAATAATAATTTTAGACGTTTCGATTTGGCTTCTATCATTTACAAAATTCTATTTTCTATTGAATATATTTGAGCAAGTGCTAGTGTTCTTTTTTTTTTTTTTTTTAACTTACCAGGAGGCTTCATCTCAAGCTTGATTTCTGCAAAAGAAAAAAAAATGACATTTTTGTGTTTAGAGTCGTCTGGGAGGGATTGCTTGTTTCAGGAATTGCAATGTGGCTTAAACAGGCTGTTTTCTGACCTTTCGTTGTTAAGTACAGCTCCGCTGTGCTTCTTGCTTCACCTCTCGGTTCCAGTCGAGCAATTACTGAATAGACACCTAAGAAGAATCACCAAACGCTTGTTGTCTGTTATGTTTGTAAATAACACTTCTTTACTTAAATCAGTATGGATTTATTTACCATTCTCTTTCCTAGAAAAAGTATTCTATATAGAATTACAGAGTGTAAGTATAAGCTAGGGTAGAAATATATAAAACAGACAAGATTTACATTATATATTCACGGGGCTGCTGTCAACTAAATTACCTTCATCATCCGGGGTCACATTGTGGATGGTCATATAATGGCAGCGACCATCATTCCTGAAGTTGTACTTCTGGCTCTCGGTCAGTTCTGTTGGCCCTTTGTACCACGTTACAATGGCATCATCAAAGGACACTTCGCATTCGAAGGTGGCCGACTGATGCTCGCTCACCACAATGTTCTGTATGCGCTTGGTAAACTGAATTGGTTCAGCTGTTAAAGTACCAAGAAGATTCAAAGTTAGTTTGTGTCGAGAAGAAATTCTGTGCTTTCCCCTCAGGTACTTAAAGCCGCCACCCATGTATCCAATTGGAAAAATAACAAAGGCTGAATATATAAAACAAAAAGAAAGTGTTCTTTTTTGCATCAGTAACAAGAAATTATCCCAACACTTGAGTGTGTTTCTTCAGGACCTATGTAGGAAAGATTAAAGAAATCCCTGGGAGTCCTTAAAATATTTGCACAAAGGCAATAGTCAAAGGGGCTTACGACCCAAAAGTCAAATTAAACTTTAAAGGGAACATAACTTTACTTTGGAACTTATTCCCCTTTGAAATTCCTCTGTAAAAGAATTTTGCTGTTCAGGACCTAGGATTGTTTTTTTCTTTTTCTTTTTTCTTTTCTTTTTCATCTTTCTCTCTTATCTCTGCAAAGCTTTTTATTTTTTTAATAATATTTTTTATTATATTATGTTAGTTACCATACACTACACCCCTAGTTTTTGATGCAATGTTCCATGATTCATTGTTTGCGTATAACACCCAGTGCACCATGCAATATGTGCCCTCCTTAATACCCATCACCAGCCTATCCCATTCCCCCACCCGCCTCCCCTCTGACGCCCTCAGTTTGTTTCCCAGAGTCCATAGTCTCTCATGGTTCATTCCCCCTTCTGTTTACCCCCTCCTTTCTTCTTCCCTTTCTTCTCCTACCGATCTTCCTACTTCTTATGTTCCATAGATGAGAGAAACCATATGATAATTATTTTTCTCTGCTTGACTTATTTCACTTAGCATTATCTCCTCCAGTCCTGTCCATGTTGCTGCAAATGTTGAGAAATCATTCTTTCTGATGGCTGAGTAATATCTACTATGTTATAACTTTCCTCAAGAAATAATTTTAAACTCAAGAGGAAGTCTGATCTAAATTACAGATGGCTCATTTTTAAGAGTTCTGAAACGCGCTTTGTGAGCCCATGTGGCCATGCACAAAGGGCCCCGCCCTCCCAGGAATGAATGGCAAGGGTATTTAGTAGGAGAATGGGCTGTGGTAGAGGGTCCTTCTGCAAGATTCTATCTGGAAGTCTGGAATTCAATGTATAACAGTACCAAGAACATCTCAGACATCATAAGTACTCTGGTGAGCCTTTTTTTTTTTTGAAGGATCATATAAGATTGCAATTATTTAAAAAATGAGAAGTGGTTTCAACTGGATCCTTTATATGGAAACCTACTAAAAATTTTTGAACCTTAAAATACAGCCAGGCATTGATATCCACTTAAAGCAAGTCAGAGAAGTTGAAATGTTTGTGGAAATAAGTCATATAGTTGTATTTCAACAACTGTAAATGGGCACCCACTCGAAGTAGATGCTATTTTTATAGCTAAAATGCTGCTCAGTACAGTCCAAGGGTGTCCTCAGCCAGTGCATATGATCAAAGGATTAGGAAATAAATATTATTGCTTCTAAATCTTGAGGTTTCCCTTTATTACAGAGATTTAGAAGGTTGGAATATAATCCTTGCATGAAATAATTATTTTCAAAAAACAGCTGCTAATCACACATGACATATGTTAATTTTATCTAGTAAGTTTCAGACAAGTAGATTCAAATTGATTTCTATAAACAAAATAGATTTTTTTTTTAGATCTATTAGATATAGCCAAGATCTTTTTGCTATAGCTATGAAATCTGGTCATTTCCAAGATCTCTGTCTTAGGATGAGAATCATAAATGTGCGAAATATGGAATTCAGTAAAATTATAAAGAATGATTGAATTTAGCAGAATTATGGAATTTAAATAACTGTTAGTCATGGCCTTGTTTAGATTGAAATCTGCCTTTGGTCAAAAAGAAGCATGCAAAAGAACTGGCGCTTGTGTGAATATTTCCCTTTTGATTTCGTGTACATCTTGAGATGTGAGTGAACGCTGTGTGCTGGGAAAGGAGAACACACACTTTGGAATCTGCGTAATGAATGGCAGGGCGTCCGCGGGAGGGGTCCTGCACCATGTTTGCCGTTGACCTGTGCACCTATAACCCCAGCTGTGGCCGTTCGCCCACCTTCAATTCTGAGCTCTGCAGAAGTTTCAAGGTCTTCATATTTGCAGGTGTACTGCCCCTGGTCTTCTGCCCGAACGTCTGCGATGGTCAGCTTATGGACTTTGTGTTCCACTTCTGTCTTATGTCTACCTTGGGGCTTAAGGATTCTGCCATTTCTGAACCATTCAGATTTTACGTTTGGCACGGAAAATTGGCATGTCATGGTGCAAGTCTGGCCTTCTTTCAAAGTAACGTCCTGAAGATGCCGTTCCCAAGCGGGCTCTGCAGGTATGACACACAAAACCTTTTGTTTACTATCCCACGCAGATGGGCTCAATGGTAAATGAACCTCACAAGGTGTTGTTGTTGTTTTAATAAAACGCTTTTTACTTACCAATTACGGTTAGTTTAGCACTAGCGATGTGTGGACCACACACCAATCTATAATTGCCCTGATCTTTAAGTTGACAGTTCTTGACTCTGAGTGTATGTCGATCACCATCGATACTTATTTCAAATTTATCACTGGGTTCCAGTTTTTCAGTCCCTTTGTACCATGAAAGCTTGATTTCTGGATAATTAATCTTAATGTCAATTTCAAACACAGCATCATCATCTTTCAAAACTGTCTGATTCTCAATGTCCTTGATCAGAGTGACAGGCTAGGAGAATAAAGAATTCACACACATTAGTCACTACTTCCCTTGTAATTCCCAATAACAGTCTGTTCACTGTATTATCCTCATGATTCACTTCACCTCTGTCTGTGACAGCCTTTGCTGGATAAATGATACAAGTTCCTCAAACTCCTTTTCATCCTTTTCTGACTTCTCAATTTCCTCAATTTCCTGAGGAGGAAAAAGTAGAAGTATTACATATGGGAAAAAAATTGAATTAGAGGATGCATGATTATATTCGGCTTCCATGATTGGCCTAGGTTACATTAAATGATCTCAAACAGCTGTAGGGTTCTGGAAATTCAAAGGATATATATTTGATGTTTCAAATGTAAATTTTTAAGATGATGCGATACACAAAAGATCATACCAATCTGTGTGTCTCTTCTTCTTGACTTTGCTTTAGCAGTTCGAATGCTTGAAGAAGACCTCGGAAGTCAGTGATTCCATACATGCGGGCATATTTTTCATATTCTTTAGGATCAACATTTTTGAGAAGTTCCATGATATCGATTTCCTCTTCTTCTCCAGCTCCTTTCTTTAAAATTGGAGTCCTAAATGAAATCAGAAATAAATGTAAATCACCTGTCTTCTACTTATTTTGAATTGCCTATTTTCATTTAAGAATTATAAATACCAATAAGGTTTCTTTTCCCCCTCACAAAGGCATAGAGCTGTGTCCTTTGTTCAAGAAATATTAGTTTTTCCATGTCAACAATAAAAAAAAATGTGGGCTTGGTGATGAAGTAGATTAAGATTGGACCATTGTAATTAAGTACAAACATTTTATCAAGGAATTTAAGAAGGAATATATATATTTGTAAATTTTACAACCGAAGAATCTAGTGAAATAATTAAAAGGAAAAACAATAACAGCAATGGAAGGCATTAATAAAGGATAAATATCATGTCAGGGGGAAGATGTGAGGAAAGCAAATGTTGATTAATTTAATAATCAACTATGTTGAAACATAATTTGTGTTGAAAATATTGGTAATTATGGAAATGTTGCAAGTGTTGATCTAGAAAAGAATTCAGAACATGAGAAATAATACACAGAAACAGAAAGTTCATATCGAGACAGGTACAGATTTCTCCGTAGGCCATTTCCTTTGTCTAAAATTTTAATAAAAAATTGCTTCAGTCTCACAACTTTCTCATGATCATTCAGAAACTGATCTTCATGAACTGCTAACCTACACCCAAGTATTGGGTGTTTGCTTATATGATCTTGTGAGAATGTCCGTGTGCTTCTGTTCATTTGCCATCAGAGGCTCGGAGGGGATGGTCCATGCCTCTTGAGAGATCTCTTTTGTGAATGGAAAATGACCGTGTGTGTGTGTGTGTGTGTGTGTGTGTCTGTGTGTGTGTCTTTGTGTGTGTGTGTGTGTGTGTGTGTGTCTGTGTTTGTGTCTGTGTGTGTGTCTGTGTGTGTGTGTCTGTGTGTGTGCGTGTGTCTGTGTGTGTGTGTGTCTGTGTGTGTGTCTGTGTGTGTGTGTCTGTGTGTGTGTGTGTCTGTGTGTGTGTCTGTGTGTGTGCGTGTGTTTTAAGTGAACTTACTTTTTCAGCATTGCTCTAAGATCTCCCTCAAGTTTCTCCTGTTTCTTCCTTTCATCCACCTGCAGGTTAACATTACTTTCAATTTCGCCGTGTTTATTAAATGCGACACACCGATACAATCCAGAATCAGTTTTTGTGGTGTCTCTAATCTCCAGCTTTGCTTCGTCGCCCTTCTGGTGGATAAGAATGCGACCCCCCTGGTTCAGTTGCCTCCATTTCCCTTTTGTCCATTTAACATTTGGGATTGGATCACCTCCAACTTTTGCAATGAATGTTGCAGTGGTTTCTAAGGAAGAATGAAAGTAAATGAATTAAAAACACTTCATTTTCCCGAATCGGTTCTTCCAAAATTAAATCAGCAGTAAAATTGTACAAGGTAGAAGAAGACGTACTGTTCACAAAGTACTTACTTTCTACGACTCTGATACTCTGAGGTTCTGACACGAAGAAGAGTTTCCCGTCTACTGCCGCTTTCTTGGCTGCTGGGACTGCGGCTGGTTTGTCTGAAAGACACATTTACATGTTTTGTTACCACAGTTACCTTAAAATCAGAACAAATTATTCCTTTGTAAAATAAGCTGTAGGAATCTGGCAGCGTCAAAGATATCATTCACTCCAGGACTCACTATGTACGACAGTGGATTACGGAATATAAAGCAGTTTTATAGGCATTTATCACTAGTTGTAGTTCTCAAATGCAGGTCAAACTACAATCATAATAGCAGTGTCCAATTTTATATTTCTAGGCTTGGCTTTATTCGATAGATTTCCTCCAGGACTGTGACATCAGATTCCTTCATGTCACACTATCATAGCACGATTTTTGGAACTTAGTTAGACCTTCTTGGATATGGTGGAAAGAGGTATGAGAAATAGGATGGTGAACTTGGAGTAATGTCAGACAATTTGTATCGAAATTATTTCCATTAAATTATCTAATACTTCAGTTATAACAAGGAGGCTAAAAATTGCAAATGAGCAATAATTGATGTTTCTAAAAAATGAATTCCATTCTTATTTAAGTTGTATAAGCAAATAAATGGGACCGGTCATTGGCTTCATTGGAATACTACTTTTGAGGTATCTGTACCTTTAATGGTCACTTTTGATTTTGAAGTGTCACTTCCAGCCACATTTGAAGCTTTGCACACATAATCTCCTGAATCTGCTTTAGCCACATCCTTCAGTTCCAGCATGGCAGTCCCGTGAGCAAAGCTGAAGCTGCATCTGTCTGAGGGCTTTACTTCCCTTCCAGCCTTCAGCCACTGGATCCTGATGGGTTCTGATCCCCACACGTGACAGCTGAGCTGCACAAATTCTCCTTCGATTGCTGTTACTGGAGTAAGGTGCTGATCAAACACAGGGGGCTTCTTGGGTTCTGGAATTACAAAGATACTTTTAAACGTAAAAGGAACATAAAGGCAAAAAAGTTTTAAATTCCAGAGAAGAAACAAGTTTTGCCTCTAACAGGTAGTACCGGCTGCTATAGCAGAACGGAACCAGTAACCGAATCAGGGTTGATTCCTCTCTGAAGGCAACAGTTACATGTATTGGATTTTTGAAGAAGATAAAGGTTGAAAAACAAAGAGTGTGCCATGTTGCCCATTAATCATACCAGCATCTGTGCCCTGATTAAACTCTGCAAACGTGGCAACTGGTCGTTCCTATAAACTTCCACACCACAGAGCACACTGTGGCTCCGCTCGAATGCGTACAGCTGCCTTTTTGCTGCGCCCTAAAAACGAAGGGCCTACGGGGGAATTCTGCTCGTCTGGAGCAGCAGTTCTTGCTGCCCTCTGGGGAAGAAAGCCAACGTTTGAGTAATCCGTGAGCCCACATCGTAATAGGTGACTTTCCCCAATATGCATCTTTAGCTATGAAATGCAGCTAGAGTAGCATTTAAAATCTAATCTTTGCCCAAAGGAAATAGCAGTTGAAGCTCAGTGGTCAACTGAAAATCAATCAAGAATATACAGGTAACATGGAAGGAAGGCCGTATACAACTCAGTGTTATGTAATGGTTTTATTCAATGATTCTAAGAAGTAGATACAAACATAAGGCAATATTCCTGATTGTAATGATTAAAAATTGCGATGTCTACTTAAAAAAAAATTCTACAAAGAAATAGCCTCAGAATGAGATAGAAAGTACTTATCTACTCAATGGCAAAACCACCAGGAAGGTAAATCATGAATATAAGCCACCACTTATTTTTTTTTTTATTAAACATATTTTAAAACTAAATGCACTTAAATTCTATAAAATGTCTTCAAAGTTAAGACAACTCAGTGATATGAGCCCATTAGTGGTATTAACCTATTTTCTATGCATGCACCCTGAAATGGCCAACAAACGGGCAAGTGGATCACATCAGAGTTGATCATCAAACTCCACGCTGCTCTAGAAAGTTGGCTTGTAAAGTGATTTTGATGAATCTGCATCATAATCATCTGGACGAAGCCATTTTATGGTCAGAGGATCAGGAAAAAAGATCTCTTTAAAAGATACAGTCTATTTCTTTGCCCCAAGCTAGGACTGTATATGTAAATACGTCTTCCATAATAATATGCAGCATCTTTCCTCTCATCTTTCTTTTTTCCCTTTTGAGCAAATTTTACTCTTTTGTCTGAGATTAATATTCATTTACAGGCTAAAAGCTTTGGGCAATATATGTCAAACAATAATCCGTTAGTAGAAATAGCCAAGAGAATGTTGCAGAATGTGATATAACTTCCAAGAAGCGAAGTTAATGTAGTTTTCCATGATGAAAATTTAAGAATTTTTCAAAATAAACGTGCCTCATAAAAATTTATGTATTACTGAGGCATGAATTTCCAAGTAGACTTAGACTTCTAACTGCCTGAGAGAATTTTGGGATATGATTCACATGCTATGATTTTAGTCCATTTATTATATAACACCTACTTTGCTGGCCATGTAACTAAATTATAAATAGTATGTATTTCAAGTTAATACATATGGAATTCTGGCAAGCCAACGACAACGCATATTTCCAGTTAGCCCTTACAGAACATGGGTTTGAAAGGCACGGGTCCACTTACATACGGATGCATTCTTTTCTCTAGTTCACTGTATTGTAAGAATATATAACTGACTGTTTATGTTATTGGTAAGGCCTCCAGTCAACAGGGTGCTATTAGCAAAGTTTTGGAAGAGTCAAAAGTTATACGGGGATTTGTCGGTGATCCTAGCCTCCGCGTTGTTCAAGGGTCAACTATGTATCTGCTCTAACTTCCTTGGCCAACGGAGTTAAAGAAGAAATGCACATGTCAGAGGAAATGCACAGGCCTAGCTATTAGGCAATAAGAAGAACACTGGAGGAGGCCGGGGGCCGCGAAGACGACTCACCTTTGATGACGATCGAAGATGTACACAGAGCAGAGCCCGCGTCGTTTGACACTTTGCATGTGTACAGGCCAGCGTCGCCCATGCCCGCCTTCTTGACGTGCAGCAGGAGCGTATTGTTCTTGAATGCGATCTCACAGTTGGAAGTTGGGTGTAGCTCGATATTATTCCTGTACCATGCGACCGTTATAGGCTGGGAACCGGCAACACGGCCCTCGAGTCTGAAAGAATTCCCTTCCGTTTCTTCAACGGTCTCCGAGAGTTTTTTAGTGAAGCTTGGTGGAATGAGCCGCTCTGCAAGAAATTGCAAGGATATATGAAATGGAAGCCAGAGGCAGGTTACTCATAGGAGGCTTTCAGGAAAATGAGGTCCTCCTCTACATTAGAAGTTAATGCTGACTAACCAGATACAGTGAATAGCGCACGTTTCTAAACATTTCCACCTCCTTCCACAAGCTTATTCTAAACTGTTCTCTGATTTATGGGATAAATGACAAAAATAGCTTATGACCATTTACAGAACCACATAGTAGTGTAAAAAAAAAGGGGGGAGTGGTCTTAGGGTGATGTAGGATATATACAATTCTAGAAAAATACAGATTTAAAAAGATCACTTGTTCTCTAGAGAAACTTATTTCTTCAACATTTTTTAGAAGATTTTATTTATTAGAGAGAGAGAGACGGAGAAAAAGAGCAAGCATGAAATGCGGGAGGGTCAGAGGGAGAAGGAGACTCCCTGCTGAGCAGGGATTCCCGACTCAGGACTAGGTTCTGGGACTCTGGGATCACAACCTGAGCAGAAGGCAGTCACTGAATCGACTGAGCCCTTCAGGAACCCTCTTCTTCAACATTTTTATGTCATTTGTTTATAACTGTCCTAAATTTCACTGTCCTAATAGAAATTGCACCCTTAGGAGAGAATAGGAAACAATTATGTTTTGTTGGACCGCATGCAAAATAAACGATACCTTTTATGTTAAGTTGAGCTGTGCATGAGTCCTTTCCCACTTCATTCACAGCATAGCAGGTATATTGCCCAGAGTCTCCCTTGTCTACTTTCAGAATTGTCAGGTGGGCCGTGTTTTCCAGGTAACTGATCTGGTAGTTTCCGCCACTTCGTATCTCTCTGTTGTCTTTGGCCCAAGCGACCTTTATTGGTTGCGTCCCAGTAACGTGGCACTCAAAGTCAGCACTGTCCCCGACCACAGCATCCACAGGGGCAACAGGGATGTCAAAGAATGGTGGGTTCTTCCCCACTAAGAACAGAGCAGAAGGACAGAGTTTCAGGCTCCGTAGCCATCCCATTTTACAGAAATAGTGGTGTTTTCTCCTTAATTTTGATGACAGAAATTTTAATTATAGAAACAGAAGTTGAAGTGGCCACAAACCTGTGAGAATGAGTCTGGCACCAGAAGAAGCAGACCCTATAGGATTTGTAGCTGTGCAAGAATACTGGCCCGCAAGGCTCCGGTCTGTTTTAAAGATGTTAAGAGTGGCCACATTATCTAAAAACGATGTTTGTACATTTGGGCTGTCTTTCAACGGCTTGCCGTCTTTATACCAAGACACCGAGATAGGCTCTGATCCATGTATGGTACATTCAAACACAACCGGCAGTCCAACTGTTTCTTGAACGTCTCGCAATTGCCGAGAAAATGATGGTGGCAGTTTTTGCTCTGTAGGAACAGAGTTAAAATACTGAGTACTTCTGGATAGATTTTTAATTTGCTGACTATCCTTCTCAAAATGATTGTTGTATGGATAATAGTATGTCTACAAAAATATCAGGAGGCATTAACAGCTCTTGAACTAACTTTGATGCAAAGAAAAACATATAAACTTTTGGAGCAAGATTTTCACTCTGTGGTCTCCCTAATGCACACTAGGTACAAAACTATGAAAGCCCAAAAAGCAACTGACTGGCTTAAGGTATGTCTCCAGGCACGCAGAAGATTCTCCTACTTTTTAAGACTGACTTGTGGCAATTTTAATGGGACACTCGTGAAGTGAAATTTTTAAAATATGGTTACTCATTTTTCTTAAAGATTTAATTATAGAGACAAGTGATTCCACGATCCTTCCAATGGAAGATTTAGTCCTCTTATCTCTCCCAGCTACAGAAAAAGATAAGCCACTAACTGTAGACAGAATTTCTTAAGCAGAAGATTTTGCCTTGGGCAAGATTTTCCTAAAGAGAAGTCCTTCACCAGATATTTTAAATCTTGTTCCAAAGAAACACATATTCATTCACTTTTAAAACATCGCAATCACCTTGAACAGTAAGGAACGTTGATGAAGAAACTTCTCCCACACTGTTTTCAGCTCTGCAGATATATTCTCCACTATCACTACCATCAACCTGGTTGAAAACCAGCGTAGCGACATTGTTCCTAAAATGCATTTTGCAGGTGGAAGTAGGTCTTAATTTGGTATCTCCTTTGTACCAAGACACCCCAATTTCAGGGGTCCCAGCAATTTGGCACTGTAAAGAGGCAGAATCTCCAACGGTCACCTTAACAGGCTCCAACTGCTTGACAAAATACGGTGGTTCTGCAGGCAAGAGAGAGAATTAGTCATGAAAAGACGTGCCAGAGTGATTATTTATATATGATGCTGTGAAGGCAGGGTCGTAACAAACCTAGTATCAGTATTTGTGCCGAACAGGAATCTTTTCCAGAAGCATTTTCAATGTAACAGTTGTATTGTCCTGCATCCTCCACTGTGCTACTTGGAATTTCCAGGATTGCAGATTTTTCAGTTGTGGTTATATTACACCTCTGAGAAGGAGTTACGTTTATGCCATTTTTCTTCCATGTAACCGAAATGGGAGGAGTTCCAGTGTACGTGCCCTCTAGAATCAGGGGTTTTCCTTTCTCTATGCTGTAGTCATTGAGCCTCTTCACAAATTTGGCTGGCGCTGTAGTAAGCAAATGGAAAATACGAAGTCAAACACACATACATTCAGATATAGACACAGCTGTTACTTCACGTAAGTTAGTTGTAACAATGCAGACTAGCAAACCAACCTTTTACATAGAGATGTGCTGTACAAGAAGCTCTGCCAGCCTCGTTACTGACTATGCAGGTATATTCTCCACTCTGTGTTGTCTCTACATCAAACAGCTCCAGCTCAGCCACGGAATCCTCCAGAGACACATTACACCTGTCCCCTGGTACTAATTCACTGCTACCCTTGAACCAGCTGACGCTGAAAGGAGGTGTTCCTTTTATGATGCTTGTGAAAGTTACATTGGCTCCCGTTAAAACATCCATGGCCTCAGGTTTCTGAACAAAGGATGGTGGTTCTAAACAAAAATGACATACCAAGAGCAATTTAATATTTTTGAAGTTTGATGATAAACATGCTTAATACAATAAGAAATGCAGTTCTATTTTCCTGTGGTTTTAACTGACCTCGCACGGTCAAAGGAGCGCTGCATTCATCAGAACCAGCCACGTTAGTAGCTACACACGTGTAGTCTCCGGCATCTGATTCTTCTAGCATGTTCACAGTTAAAGCACAAGTGTTATCTGTCAGGGTGGTCTGGTATTTCCTTCCACTGCTGATCTCGTTTCCTTCATGGAACCAGGAGACAGAGATTGGCGGTGACCCATAGACTTTGCACTCCATTACAACTGAGGAACCCGACAGACCATTCGTCTCTTTCAATTTTCTCGTGAATGAAGGAGGAACAGCTCGGTCTGAATGTGATAAAAATCAAACAAACAAGGGACATCAGTTATACAATGATTTGAAAAGAGAATTATTGTCTCTTTGATGGAATACCCCCAGATTCAGGGGCGTTTTTTGCCAGGGTATCAAAGAATTCCCTCTGCATTCACACAGTTGAAAGCCTTGAGAATCAATGGGCAAGATGTGCTAGCTGACGTGGGAGGGGTTCTGGTCTCTCATCACTGTGAACCATCATATGGTGAATTACTCCAGCATAAGTGATAGTTAAAGACAACTTTATCCTTCTCTGGGGATTAAGTTTTACTCCTACCACTCTGAATTGTGGAAATTTTTCCATGAGAAAGGGTTCTAACTTTTGAACTTGGTTTTCTTCCAACTCTACAGGGATGTGACCTCTGATTTTGGAGATGCAGAGGAGATCAGATTCATGTTCTGCTGTAGAAGATGGAGCTTCCCATACACATTTATGTAAATCAGGGTCTACATTATGATAACATTGAGATAAAAGCCCAACCAACCAACCTGAAACTTGAACTGAGGCTGTACAGCTGTCTTTGCCAACAGGGTTTTGCACCTCGAAACTGTATACACCACTGTCACTAGGTGCAACATTGATAATCTTAAGGCCAGATACTTTGTTGAAGAAGCTTATTTTGTATTTGCTGTCACTTGTCAGTTCTTTTCCATCCTTAAACCATCTGGTACTGAGTTCGGGTGTGCCAGTGACTGTGCACTCCAAGGTACAGGTATCTCCTGTGGTAACTCTAATGGATTCTGGCTTTTCCACAATCGCTGCAGGTTCTGGAACGAGATAGAAATTGCATTCAAAATTTACATTCAAACTGAAAAGCTTAAAAAAACACAGATACTAGTAAGTGTGTATTTGTATTCACGGTAATATTCGTGGCAATGTTCTATTCGTACTAACCGAGAACGGATAGTGTGGCGAAGCACTCTTGCATTCCAGCATCGTTTTTGATCTGACAGGTGTACTTCCCAGCATTGGCTGTTTCTGCTCTTGCAAACTGTAGGGTTGCAATGTTTTCTGAATAAGAAACCCATATGTTGTCACTTTCTCTAACAATCTCCCCCTTATCTTTGAACCACACCACTGATATTGGCTCAGCGCCTTCAATAGTAGTCTGTAGCTGAACTTCTTCACCAACGATGGTAGAAACATCACTGAGCTTCTTCACAAATCTTGGTGGTGCTGATGAAAAAGAGACAAATGGTTTAAAACGTGTGGGGCTAGTAGTACCTCCCTCAAGCCATGCAATGCTAGGAATTCCACTAGTGATAATAATGTTTCCATTTCTTAAATCAGAGGTATTTTTGGTGAGTGGGAGCAGGGACATGTTAGAGTTTATATTAAGCCAAAAGGGTCAAATGTCTTGTCCTCTCTAGCTTTCTGAGTTCAATGAAATCCATTGGAAAACTGTCTCAAATGATCTTTGGTAGGACTCAGATGTGGGATGCACACTAAACAACAAAGGACTTGAAAGAGAAAAAAGGGAAAGTAGAAGACACAGCTAGTGATAAAGAACTGGGCAATCACTAAGAAGCTAACAGAGCATTAAAATTAGAGGGAAGGAAATTAGAAGGGAAATGGTGGACAGAAAAGAATGAGACCATTCTAACCTTTCAGAGTGATAGAACCAACACAAGTGTCACTCCCCACATCGTTGGTGGCTTTGCACTGGTATTCCCCCATGTCTGCAGCATCAACATTCAGGATGTGAATACTTGTCAGGAAGTTCTCAGACATGATCTTGTACTTCTTGCCACTCCTAAGTTCTCTCTTATCTTTATGCCAAGAAACTTGAAATGGGGGAGTACCCTGAAGCTCACATTCGAGATGAACATCAGCTCCTTTCAGCGTCTCAACAGGATGAGGCTTTTTGCGGAAAACAGGTGGTTCTACAATTGGAAGGTAATTAAGTTAGAAAAGAAAGGAAAATCAGGATGTATCCTGTAAGTATACAGTTTCAAGTAAGAATCAGTTTTCCATTCCATCATAGAGACAGAAAATATCACTTTCAATTTTTGATTGTATGCTTCAAAAATTTTAAGATGTTGCTGAAGAGTCAAACAGGGACCTGAGAGGACAGCTAGAGAGGAGTCCAATGTGAAAAACATGAATCAAGAGTAAGATCTGACCTTTAACTTTTAAGGAAGTGCTGCTGCTTGCGCTGCCTGCTGCATTGCGGGCCTCACATGTGTAGTCTCCGCTGTCCTCAACACTGAGGTTGTGCATTTCCAACACCGCCACCGAGTCGTGGAATGACATTCTGAATTTACTGCTCTCTTGAATTTCAGTCTCGTCTTTGTACCATAAAACTTTGATTTCTGGAGACCCTCCTATTTTACATTCATATCTTGTGTATTCATCCTGTTTCACAATTCTTGACGTTTCTAGCTTCTTAATGAACCTGGGTGGTTCTATGGAACCAAGAGGGAAAACACAAGGTAAGGGATGGAAAAGACACGTATAACTCAAGATGAAGTGAAAAAAGGAATCCCTCTGTCAGAGAAGCCTTTAACTTCAGAAAACATATTTATTTGATGCAGTTCAAGGAAGAATAGTTAATAATTAGTAGTTAAGAATAGTTAAGTTGAATCTAAGTAGAAATTTCTTAAAATAAAATGCATGTATTTCTGTAAGCAACCATATCAAATGTTATTGCAAACGGAAAGAGGAAAATACATTAATCTGTACTGTTTGATTCTCCTCCCAGCAAAAGAATCATATGTTGAGTGCAAGATCAGAGGCACAGGCTATATCTGGTGTTGGAAGCACTCTGAAGTTCACAAGGAATACGAGAGTTTGACTACTCTCCTGTATGTGAAACAGTGGAGGTGTATCTCCTATGGTTGCAAAGATACCAGGTATGTACGATGAGGAATCAGAATAACAAAACTGGGCGAGGTATCATTATATTTATGCCAATTTCTCTTATAGACCTTAAATAGGTATTTCTTCAACTCTCATAATTTCCCTTCAAAGTGAGGGAGAGCAAGGCTTTCTTTGTTAGTGAAGCAAAAAATTCAAGCTCAGAGAAATAAAAATGATTAGGAATATGTCATAGAGCAAATGGGCTGCTAAATACAATTCTATTTTAATTTCAAGATATCTATAAACCATCCCCACAAAAACCCTCAAAAATTCTCTAATGGATTAGATCAGTAGCTCATTGAGTTAAGGATTTAATTTCTGACAATGGCAGCCATGAACTTGCTACAGAAAGATATGGTTGCCTTCCATAATGTTGGATCTTGATGTTCTCCCTAGCCCTCTCACTTCCACTATTATTTAAGTGGGGGCTAGTGGAGGAAGAGAGGTTTGCACAAGCTGACTCTTCTTGAAGGGCTTGTTTGGGATCTGCTATCCCCTAGAGTGACAAAATCCACTAATTTACAACCTACTGTCAAAAATAAGTCATTTGAGGTCACTTCCTTTTTTTGTCTCAAGCTGATTTCTTTCAAACTTGGATTTCCTTGCAATTCTGTGAAAAACTTTGGTTCACTATTTCCCTAGTCTCTATCTTAAGCCTTTGAAAATGGATGTCCAGTCTGTGTTCTATCAGTTTTATATTTTTTAACAAAAAATTTTAAAACTTGACCCCATTTGGAAGGCCCTAGATCCATTTGATCTCTTCTAATTACTAGACCATGGTCCCAAACATAACTTTCAAGCACACCCTTCCTCTTGTATTTCAAGATATTGAAAACATAAAAGAGATGTTGCTTCTTGACTGGAACAGGTACCTTGTACACCCAGGTGAGCAGAACAAGAGTCTTTTCCAGCGACGTTGCTTGCGTAGCAGGTGTACTGCCCGGCATCGCCTTTGCTTACTTTGAGAACTGTCAGAGTGGCAGTGTTTTCAACCAAAGTCATCTTGTAGTTGCCTCCAGGGCGAATCTCTCGGTTATCTTTGGCCCAAGTGATTTTGATGGGTGCAGTTCCAGTTACATGACATTTAAAAGAACCACTTTCTCCAAGAGCAAGATCTACCGATACAGGCTTTAGATCAAAGAAAGGAGGCACTTCATGTTCTGAAAAGGATGAAGACCAACATGGTGACTTTGGTTTTCATGCTCCCGGACATGGAGCAGAAACTAAGTGGCACCAGTCCTTTGGCGGCCCACAGCAGTGAAGCTTTTATAATGAAGAGGGTAATGTGATGAGCTACTCACCTGAGAGAATGAGTTTGGCACTAGAAGAAGCAGTTCCAAGAGGATTAGAAGCTGAGCAATTGTACTGACCAACATGGCTCTGGTCAGTTTGCAAAATCTGAAGGGTTGCTACGTTATGAACAAAAGACGTTTGCAAATTTGCATCATCTTTCAAAAGCACCCCATCTTTGTACCAAGACACTTGAAGAGGTTCTGAGCCATTGATGCGACATTCAAACGCAACAGGGAAACCAAGAGTCTCATGAACATCCTTCAGTTTTCTTGCAAAGGAAGGTGGAAGTTTACGCTCTGTAAAGAAGTTATAGATAACCCTTGTTTACAAGAGATACAACTTCCACGACGTATTTCAAGCCATTACAATTTTGATGTTTTTAAGAAAATGGGTCTGTCAGCACACAGCAAGACTTGGTAAACGAAACCATCGTCACCTTTGATAACAAGCACGCCGGAAGAAGCGACTGCCCCCACGCTGTTCTCTGCCTTGCATGTGTACTCTCCCACGTCACTGTGGTCCACTTTGTTGATTACTAAAGAGGCAACGTTATTTTTAAATTGCATTTTATATGCAGGAGCCGATCGTAGCTTTGTGTGTTCTTTATACCAAGAAATTCTAATTTCTGGGGTTCCATCCACTTTACACTGTAAAGTCGTGGGTTCTCCAATGGTTGCCTCTACGTGTTGCAGAGGTTCAATGAAATAGGGTGGTTCTAGGGCACAAAGGATGATAATCAATCAATCACGCTACCTTGAAGAGGATGTTTTCAAAGAAGGAAAAGACAGCAACAAAAAGAGGTAACTTGTTAACACACCTAAGACAGACACCAGAGCTTCACAAATATCTTGACCGGCCTCATTTTCTATCAGGCAGCTGTACTGGGCATAATCCTCTATAGTGCTCTCTGTAATTTCCAGGATCGTCGATTTCTCTGTCATGGTAATACTGCAGTTCTGAGACTGTGAAAGAAGGAACTCATTCTTCATCCAGCTCACCGAGATGGGAGGTGTGCCAGTAAACGTGGCCTCAAGGACTATGGGGCTTCCAGTCTCCACGTTGAAATCAGCCAACCTTTTCACAAAGGTGGCTGGTTCTGTACGGAGGAAACAGGAGGGTGAAATTGGCATCTTCAAATGAAGACTTGGAAAGGAATTTTAAGAGACACATGAGTTGGAGAACAGAGCAAACCTTTCACAAAAAGATGGGCAGTACAAGAGGCACTGCCCGCGTCATTGGTCACCAGGCAAGAATAGTCTCCACTCTGCAACGGCTCCACCTCCAACAACTCCAGTTCTGTCACAAAATCTTCCAGAGAGATGGTGCATGACTCCCCTGACACCAGTTCCCTGCTGCCCTTAAACCATTTGACCTTGAACGGAGGGGTGCCTCTAAAGACGCTGGTGAAGATGAGGCTCGTTCCAGGTAAAACTTCCACAGAGTCGGGGATTTGTTCGAAAGATGGTGGTTCTGGAACCCCCACGGGAGGGAGAGGTCAAGAGAAAAAAAGGAAACTAGGTGAGATGGCGCTTTTGCTCCTCAAAGAAAAGGGAACTAAGACTACAAATGAAGACCAGATAGAGAAATTCCACGCGAGGCAGGCGCCACGTCACGTGGAAGAGACGTGAGGGCGGCTGCGGCCCGCCTCTTGCACACTGACCTTGCACGGTCAGGACGGCCGAGCACTCGTCAGAACCAGCCACGTTGGCAGCCACACACGTGTATACGCCTGTGTCCGAGGGCTCCAATAAGCTCAGATTCAACGTGCAGACATTTTCTGAAAAGCTGGACTGGCATTTAGGCCCGCTAACGAGCTCATTTCCGTCCTGAAACCAGCCAACTGAAATCGGGGCTGAGCCAGAGACTCGGCACTCCAGAACGGCCGAGGTCCCCAGGATGGCGTTCATGTCTTTCAGCTTGCGGATGAAGGAAGGAGGCACAACTCGATCTATGTGGAGAAGGGTAGTTTTCCATTTAAAGAGAAGCTTTTTTTTTCTTTTTCCAGGAAAAATTATAGATTCGTAAAAACCTCACACTACTCACCCGACACGTGGACGGATACAGAGCAGGTACTTTTACCAACACTGTTTTTCACTTCAAAGCTATATAACCCCTTGTCACTCATTTCTGCACAAGGGATTTTAATGGAAGCCACTTTGTTGATGAATGTAATCTGATGTTTGCTGTCTGCAGATAATTCTCTCCCATCTTTGAACCACTTGACTGAAAGTTCTGGTGTTCCAGCCACTACACACTCTAAAGCAAAAGGATTTCCAGTAGTGACAGTCATGGGTTCTGGCTTCTCTACGATTCTGGCTGGTTCTAAAAGAAGAAGTATAGCGCATTGAAAATAAAGTCACCTTCCAAACTGAGAGTGTAATCAATATATAATGGGGTAAGAATAATATTTGCAGATGATGACCATGGGCCAATCAATGTGATTTTTTTCTCAGGTTGTACTTTGTTACTAACCTACTACAGTCAAGACTGCTGAACACTCTCTCATCCCAGCATCATTTTTGATTTGGCACACATATTTTCCAGAATCAGATGCTTCAGGGCTCCCAAGCTGGAGGGTTGCGACATTATCGACGAATGAAATCCTAGTGTTTTCACTCTCTCTGATGACATCACCTTTATCTTTCAGCCAGACAACAGAAATTGGCTGGAAGCCTTCAACTACAGCCCGTAACTCAACAGCATCCCCAACAAGGGTTGAGGTGTCGCTTAGCTTTTTCACAAACCGTGGGGGTTCTAATGAAAGAAATTTGTGGTTAGAGAAAAAAAGAATCACAGCCACAGAAGTTATTAGTTAAACAAGAAAAGATGAAAGGAAGAGACATATATTTTCGTGCCCGCTTATACAAACCTTTGAACTTGACAGTGCAAACACACGTGTCGCTTCCCACCTCATTAGTAGCTTTGCAATGATATTCTCCTACATCGGAAGTGTCAAGGTTAAGGATATGAAGACTTGTATCAAAATTTTTTGAAGTGATTTTAAATTTCTTGCTGCTTCGAACTTGCTTTCGATCTTTAACCCACACCACTTCAAATGGGGGGGTTCCCGAAATTTCACATTGGAAGATAACATCAGAACCTTTAAGAGCTCCTATTGGAGCAGGCTTCTGGGTGAAAACAGGAGGTGCTACCAGAAAAAAAGAAGATAAATGATGAGAAAATTTGCTTACTGAAAAGGAAAAATAGTATTTTAGAATCCAGGATCATTAAGAATGATTGGTGTGACCGTATGACAGTATGGTAATGCAAGAAATAACAATTCACAAAAACTAGTTCAAGGAATTGCAAGCAAATCCCCATAGGGAGTCTTGTTATTTTGGAGCTCATAACATTGCCGAAAAAGAATCCAATCAGAGGAGAAGAAAGCAGTTTAGGGTGTCTAACCTTTAACGGTCAGGGCTGTGCTGCAGCTGGCGTCACCAACACCATTATGAGCTTCACAGATATAGTCCCCGCTATCCTCAGTGCTGCCTTCATTGATGGTAAGCAGTGCCACAGAATTAACGAATGACATGTTGTATTTCCAACTTTCATGGAGTTCACTGTCATTTCGGAACCACACAACTTTTATTTCTGGGGAACCACTTATTTTGCATTCCAGTTGGATGGATTCTCCCTGCTTCACAACTTTAGAAGCTTCTAGCTTCTTAACAAACTTGGGAGGTTCTAGTAAATCAAAGGAAAAAACAGCTTGTGTTTGTAGTTGAAGATCCTATAAATACATATTTAAACTGGTTTATTAAGAATATACTTTCTGATTATTTTATGGTAAAATGTTATGCTTTCTATTAAACAAGCTTTTAATAGAGAATTTCATTGTTAAGCTTATTTTTGTAGTTTGGATATATAAGCTAAGATATATAAAGTAATGTATTATAGAGGTATTTGATCACAATTTAGTAATGATAAATCAGAATGCCATATAACAGAAAATAGGAGAATGGATAGTTGAAACAGTATTTAACAAATTTCAATTAGACACTATCTGATAGGATCACACTTAGAGTTGACACTACTTTAAAGAACAATATAAAGACAAAACAGAACTTTGATTAATGTTTTCAACACTAATATACAAATTCTAACATGACCCAGTTAGTTTTTCCCACACACTTAAAAACTAAAGGAACTTTTAGAAGACCATTACACAAACGTGGGAAAGAACAGGTATTGGTAGGTGTCACGTAATGATACCTTTTACACTGAGTTGAGCTGAGCACATGTCTTTGCCAACATCATTGGTTGCTTGGCAAGTATATTGACCAGAGTCTCCTTTGCCTACTTTAAGAATTCTCAGATGGGGAGTGTTTCCCACACATGTGATAGTATAATTTCCTCCAGGTCGTATCTCCTTGTTATCTTTCGACCAAGTGATTCGCATTGGTTGAGCACCAGTAACATGACACTCAAAGTCAGCACTTTCCCCAGCAATGACATCAATAGATACAGGCTTGATGTCAAAGAAGGGAGATTTCTTAGGTTCTGGAAAATGAAAAGAAAAGGCAATGTGTGTTTTTGTTTGTTTTACTTTTTCCATTGGCCATTTCTACTCTGACAATGAATAAGAAGTCACGGTTTGGTTTGCAAAGGGAAAGATTAACATGGGAACAAACCTCTTGCTGTCAGTCTAGCACTAGAAGACGCTGTTCCAAGTGGGTTAGAAGCTGAGCAGGAGTACTGGCCGGAGTGACTCAAGTCCGTTTGCAAAATTTTTAAAGTTGCCACATTATCTACAAATGACGTCTGTAGATTTTCGTCATCTCGTAAAAGTACCCCATCTCTATACCAGCACACTTGGATGGGTGCAGAGCCATTTAATCGACAAGTGAGTGTAACTGGCAACCCAACAGTCTGTTCAATGTCTTTCAGTTGTCTTGCAAAGGAAGGTGGGAGTTGGCGCTCTGCAGGAAGACAAGCGATACTTGAGCCATCAGTAGATCAAACGAAAATTTCTCCACAAAGATAAAAGAATTAAAATTAAAAAATTTCCTCATTTCTGAATTCATATTATCACCTTGAATTCTGAAGACAGTCTTAGAAGAAGCAGTTCCTATGCTATTTTCTGCTTTACATGTGTACTCTCCACTGTCATTAATATTCACTTTATTAAAAACCAGTGTGGCCACATTGTTTGTAAAATAGGTCCTGTATTCTGGAGTTGGCCGTAACTTAGTGTCTCCTTTGTACCAAGACACTGTAATTTCTGGTGTCCCAGCAACTTGGCACTGTAAAGAAACCGAATCTCCAACAGATGCCTCCAGGGGTTCTAGTTCCGTAACAAAATAAGGTGGTTCTGAAGAAGAAAGGATCACAGTCAGCCACTGGAATTAAAGAACACCAAACAAAGCATGCTTTGTGTTACATGAATGCCGATCATTTAGGAGAGAACATAAGACAACACACCTAACGTAGATACCAGAGCTTGGCAAACATCCCTCCCTGCCTCGTTTTCAATTTCGCAGGAGTACTGTCCTGCATCTCTTTTTGTGCTGTTCAGAATTTCTAGGATGCAAGTTTTCTCTGTTGTGACTATGCTGCATCTCTCAGATGGAGTTACGTTAACACCATCCTTTTTCCAGGCAACTGAAATCGGAAGTGTCCCAGTGTAGGTGCCTTCCAGAATTATGGACTTCCCTGGCTCTACAGAGTGATCACTTAACTTCTTCACAAAGGTAGCCGGTTCTGGTGAGGGACAAAGCACGACAATTAAACACAGTAAGAGTGCAAAGATGTCAGCGTAGAGAAAATAAGAAGGGCAAATGCACTTGAACAAACCTTTCACAAAGAGATGAGTCGTGCAGGACGTTTGGCCAGCATTGTTAGAAACCACACAAGTGTATTCCCCACTCTGAGAGATGTCAACATTAAATAATTCCAGTTCTGCCACAGTGTCTTCAAAATAAATGTTACACCGGTCTCCTCTCACGAGTTCTCTGGCGCCTCTGAACCAGCCGACCTTGAAGGGAGGGGTCCCTCGAATAACGCTTGTGAAGGTGACATTTTTGCCTGGTAGTATTTCCAAAGGTTCAGGTTCCTTCACGAAAGAGGGTGGTTCTACATAGACATGGAGGACAGTGAAAAGAGCCCGTAAGCTTCTCATTCAGTTGCGACTTTGAATTGAAAAGGAAGAGCTCTTTTGAATGTGCGTCAAATGGGTGCCTGGATGGGCACCCAAAAGAGAATTTGTAAGAAATGGTTTGTGTACGTAACACTGACCTTGTACAGCCAACGCTGCACGACATTCATCAGAGCCGGCGGCATTAGCGGCCACGCACGTGTAATTGCCCGTGTCCGAGGAGTCCAAAGAATTCAGCTGCAATGTGCAGACGTTATCGGAGAATGTGGTTTGGTACTTTGCTCCACTGACAATCTTAGTTTTTTCATGAAACCAGGCAACAGAGATAGGTGATGACCCAGCTACTTTGCACTCCAGGATGCAAGAAGTACCCAGCACCCCAACAGTACCTCTCAGTCTTCGGGTGAAAGAGGGAGGGACCATTCGGTCTGTGTGAGGAAAGGCAAGAGATCATCATGGTTTGAAAGAGTAGAAGAGCTGTGCGGGAAGGAAGCTGATGAAGGCATTCGCATAAGCAATGGGGGGAATAGAGTGGAACTGACCTGAAACGTCAACCACAGCTGTGCAGCTGCTTTTTCCAACGTTATTTTGAACCTGGAAGGTGTATGTGCCTGCGTCTTGCCTTTCAACAGAGAGTATCTTTAAGGAAGAGATTTTGTTGTAGAAGCTAAATTTGTGTTTTTGGCTGCTGGTCAACAGCTTTCCGTCTTTGTACCATTCTACTGAGAGTTCGGGAGTGCCGGCCACCTTACACTCCAGAGTGCACGTTTCTCCCACAGCCACTGTCATTGATCCTGCTTTCTCAACAATG
Organism: Ursus arctos; assembly: GCF_023065955.2. Taxonomy (NCBI): domain Eukaryota; kingdom Metazoa; phylum Chordata; class Mammalia; order Carnivora; family Ursidae; genus Ursus; species Ursus arctos. Next base: position 57,245,911 of record NW_026622763.1, read on the forward strand.
ACTGCAGGCTCTGAAATAAAATGTGATAGCCATCTGTCAAAGTCCGTTACCATTACCATGCCTCTACTCTCAAATTCACTGAGACTGTTTCTTCCCATGCTGTGGTTGTGCTAGGGCTCTCTCCTTAGAGAGAGATGATGCCACAATTACACACTATCATGAAATGATGGGTTATTAAGAAATATGTTTGTGCACCAGTTGACTTCCAAAACAATATAATGTATACTAGACAGTGTGTATTGATCTGCACTTGACCCTCTCTCTAGAGCAAAGGATTCATGTCATTATGAATTACTTGATATTTTTGCTTTAAGGTGCTAAAGCTAGTGGTTTTCCAAGCTGTTCTCCAAACAATTGCTGAATTAAAATGTCCAAAGGTGCAAGTGCAAGTCTTTCCTATCTAACTCTGATGTTGGGAGTTCTTGCCAGCATTAATAGCTAGTACTTTGGAAACAAAATTTCCTTGTTGCAAAAGCTGGCTTCCCATAGTTTTCATGCTTAAACAAAAGAGAGTCATGATTATATTGGCTAATCCATCAAGAAAAGTAGTAAGTAAACATTGAAACAGATGGCTAATTTTTGTTAGGATCACAGAAACAAGAAGAGTTTAAAAGATCGATTAGGGGAAAAGAAAGATCGATTAGGTCCTTTTTCCTAAACCTTTCTTTTTTTTGGTCTTTCTTTCATTTTATTCTTATTTTATTTATTTATTTGAGAGAGAGAGAGACAGAAAGAGAGAGTGAGAGATGGGTAGAGGGAAAGGGAAAAGCAGACTCCCCACTGAGCAGAGAGCCCGACAGGGGGCTCGATCCCAGGACCTTGGGATCATGACCTGAGCCAAAGGCAGATGCACTAACTGACTGAGTGATCCAGGCAACCCTCTTCTAAACCTTTCAAATAGGTAAGGATTACTATCCTTCTAGAAGAAATTTAGAACAGGAGATTCTACCAGTGACTCATCTCAGTGTTTGGCATCACCTTCTATCAGGGGACCGTTGTACTATATTGTACCAACCTAAAACAGTCAGTGTGGCCATGTTCTCCCTCATTCCACCATCATTCTTGATTTGACAGATATACTTCCCAGCATTAGCTGGTTCTGCTTTTGCAAACTGCAGAGTTGCAACATTTTCTACAAATGTAATTCTGATGTTTTCACTTTCTCTGATCACTTCTTCTTTCTCTTTAAGCCACTGGACAGAAATAGGCTGGGCTCCTTCTATGGATGCTTGTAACTCAGCGGGCTCGCCAGCTACAACCGTGAGGCTGTTCAGTTTGGAGACAAATCTTGGTGGTTCTGAACAAGGAAAGATGGGTGGAGAGTGTTGAAAACATTGTCCAGATAATGGAAGAGAGAGAGAAAAAGTAAGTGTTTTGCACATTCCTGCCATTTCTGCCAGATGCAGGAAATATGCTTACCTTTTAATTTTACAGTACAAATACAAGTATCACTTCCGACTTCATTCTGGGCTTTGCAGTAGTATTCACCAATGTCCGAAGCTTCAACATTGAGAATGTGAATACTTGCGTGGAAATTTTTGGATGCAATCTTGTATTTCTTGCTACTTCGGAGCTGCCGCTTGTCTTTGTACCAGATCACGCCGAATGGTGGTGTTCCCGATAGTTCACACTCAAGACTAACTTCAGTATTTTTAAGGGTTTCTACTACAGGAGGGAAGCTGCTAAAAACAGGTGGTTCTGTAAAAAACAAGAATTTCTAATGAATTGGACTATTTAATTTCACAGAATGTTTTTGTTTTTAAGGTGGAAGAAAGAGTGAAGATACTATAACGGGGAAACAGTGTCCAGAGCCATCACTTTAGTGTTGAGGAATAACCGCTTTGGAGAAGCCATTAGCCTTTACAAAAATCAGCCTGCTTCCTTGGCAGAGAGCCCAGACAAGACCTCCAGTTGTCCTTACTGAGGAGTTCGACCTTCTATCTACCTTACCTTACCTAATTTATCTTGGACAATAAGGACTGATGCAAAAATTGTAAACAAAAACCAAACCCAAGTACATTTAATTAAGATGATATTCATGAGGTTTAGAATCTTGACTTCAGGGTTGAAATTTTTTGTATATGCTCTATAACGGAGATAGCTGAAAGCCCTTATGACACTTGTGATCTAAGTCTTCCACGTCAACAAATGTTACTGAAATAATTGCTTCACACCATGACAGACTTGGACTTTGTGATAAAAATACTGGAAAATGGCCACAGAAAATACTGGTATTCATTGTACCAAGGTATAGTGATATAATTTTTAAAAAATAGGAACCAATTCTTGAGAGAGAAAAAAATATATATAATTGTCCAGTATTTTAAAAATATATATTTATGTATATATTTTTAAGTAGGCTCCAGAGTGGAGCCTAACGTGGGGCTTGAACTCACAACCCTGAGATTAAGACCTGAAATCAAGAGTTGGACACTTAACTGACCGAGCTACCCAGGTACGCCTCTAATTGTCCTGTTTCAAATGTAAGGTTAAAACCTGTATTGCTTGCATCTTATATATATGTGGTAAATATTCTTTGCTATTAATGCTAAAGATTATAGTGAGGCTGCTGATATATTCATAAGCTGACCAAAGGCAAAAATAGATTTTAAAATGCCTACTTTTCTTTTTCCTTTCCTTTTCTTTCTTTCTTTCTTTCTTTCTTTCTTTCTTTCTTTCTTTCTTTCTTTCTTTCTATGTTTGTGAAACATCGAATTTAAACTGCTTGGCCAATGTGTTGAGGTGATCAGAATGATGGCATTGGAATAACAAGAAAAATAGCTACATGTAAGGAAATCTTAAGAAAGAACATCTAAAAAGGGAAATAATACTAGTTTGGGGAACTATTCTATGATCTCAAATGGAAGCTAAAATGACAGTGAAAGAATAAAGAGCTATGATACCCCAGGGGAGGAGAAGGTGGGTTTCAGGTAATGAGGGACAGAAGGAAGAGATTTCTACCTTTTACGATAACCTTGGTACTGCAGCTTGTGCTGCCGGCAGGATTCTGAGCCTCACAAATGAAATCCCCACTGTCCTCAGTGCCGAGATTGTTCATCTGTAGGACGGCCACTGAGTCAATGAAAGTCATTCTGTATTTATCACTGGCGTGGAGTTCGTGTTCATTTCTGTACCACACAACTCTGATTTCTGGGGATCCCGTTATCTTGCATTCAAGTCGTGTGGAGTCACCTGCTTTCACTATTTTGGATGTTTCTAATTTCTTTACAAACTTTGGTGGTTCTAGAGAGTGAAAGAAAGAGGAGATGATGAGGGAACAGATATAAATAACATGCTAAATTAGGTAGTACGCAGGAAAGAGGAAAAGATGAACAATGCCTGGCAAATACTGTGTACTGTTAGAGAGAAGTGAACTTTCTTGACTGGGTAGATGCACTGTACAGAAGGGAGCCACAGGTCAGACAGAAATGTGAAACACTCAAACAGTGCACACCTGTCACAAGCAGCACCGTAGTACAAGAGTCGCTACCAACGTCATTGGTAACTTGGCAAGTGTATTGTCCAGTCTTGGAAGCATCCACTGAATAGAGATTTAAGAAGCTAGTTGACCCTTCCAAGCCAATGAAACATTTAGGTCCAGAGGCAAGTTCCACATCATCTTTAAACCATTTTATTTTAAATGGTGGTGTTCCTTTCAATACTGCCTTAAATTCTACTGTAGAATCCGGTATGGCTTGTTGTCGCTCGGGTTTCACCAGGAAGCTTGGTGGTTCTACAGATGTTAAGAGAAATATACTTAATTAGATTCCTTGTAGTTAAAGTGTTTTGACAGTCATATGGACATGTAAGCAAACATTTCTGAAAAGAGGCAACAACGGTGTATTTCTTGAACTCAATAAATATAGAACCACAAAACAGAAGTATTGAGACTTTTAGTTCTAAAGAATACAAAGGAAGAGTGGCACATTTAAAAAGCAATCACAAAGAAGAACCAGGAAGAGGAAAAGAAGTTCTAACCTTTAACAGTTAAGATGCCACTGCATGCATCATCCCCTGCTACGTTTGAGACCTTGCATGTGTAATTCGCCGTATCCTCTAATTCCAGATTATTAACTTCCAGTGACACTGTGTTCTCGTGACTGATGGGTCTGTATTTTGCACTTGTAGATATTTCTTTTCCGTCCTTAAACCACTGAGCGCTAATAGGAAGTGAGCCAGAAACCTTGCACTCCATACGAATAGAAGACCCCAGAACTTTATCCATTTTGGTTAATTTTTTGGTGAAAGATGGAGGGATATCTTGATCTATCCAATGCAAACAGCAAAACACATCGATTAATATGTTGCCACTTGTGCACAAGGGATAGAGGTCACAGAGATAAGGGAAGCCAACTAGGGCCAAAGTACACACCTAGCACTCTCAGGTGGGCGTCGCAGCTACTGCTTCCAAAGTCATTTTCCACCTTGAATGTGTACTGACCACTGTCTTGCTTCATGACTGACTGGATCCTAAAACTGGCCACATTATTTTCAAAACTCATCGAAAAATATCTACTAGGCACAATTTGTTTTCCATCCTTCAGCCATTTCACTTTGAGTTCTGGTGTCCCGGCCACTACGCACTCCAGAGTCACCGGGTCTTTCTCAGTGACATCGACAGACTTCGCTTTCTCTAGGATCTGAGCAGGCTCTGCAGTGAGAATTAAAGTGCACATGAGCTGCATTGTTAATTCCGCTGGAAACACAGGGTGCTTATGAAACTGTCCCCCCTCGACTAAGTCCTCAAGAGAACAGCTTACAGACCTTGGACTAAAAGGAAAGCATAACACCGCTCAACGCCTGACTCGTTCTTGGCTTGACACGTGTATCTCCCGCTGTGCCCGTTGTCCACAGCTCTGATCTGAAGCGTGGCCACATTGTTCACAAACGAAATATGAACATTATCATCTTCATCAAGAATGTGATCATCCTTGAGCCAGGTTATAGAAATGGGAGGAGAGCCCGCCACCGTACTCTGAAAGGTGGCAGAGCTTTTCAAAACAGTGGTGAGGTTCTCTATCTTCTTCATGAACGATGGTGGTTCTGTGATTCAGTGAGATAGTGGGAAAAGAAGAGGCATGGTTGAGCTTCTCCTTGTGATCATAAAATGAAAGACATTGCGAAATTCTTACATGGTAGCCTGTTCTCGTGTGTGCCACTGACCTTTCAGGGAGACCCGGGTACTGCTAGAGCAGCTGCCGCCTTCATTGGATACGATGCACTGGTATTCACCAGTGTCTGAGGGGTCACACCGGGTTATATGGAGGTTAAACACGGATACTCTGTCGGTTAGGGTATATTTTTTGCTGCTTCGAATTTCCTTGTTATTCCTCAGCCAAGTGACCTCAAATGGAGACGTTCCCGCCACTTCACACTCCAGCTGCACGTCACTATCTTTCACGACCTCCACGGGCCTCAGCTCCCTGATAAAGGTGGGAGGTTCTAAAGATTCAAAAGGAAGATAGACACGAGCTTACTCGAGGGAAGACCGACAGCCTGGCCGGCAGCACAGCCGAAAGGGCAAACGGACCCAGTAACGCACCTTTCACTTTTAATTCAATGCTGCAGCTTGCCGTGCCTGCGTCATTGCGGGCTTCACAGACGTAAGTCCCGCTGTTTTCTACCCTGGCACCAGAAATTTGGAAAGTGGCTACACCATCGATGAAGGAAATGCCATATTTCTTAATGGCTGTTATTTCATTCCCGTCCAGATACCAAGAAACTCTGATTTCAGGAGTGCCTGTTATTTGGCATTCAAATGTTGTCGACTGTCCGTTTCTCAGCACTAATACGGGGCTGGGCTTCTTAATGAATTGAGGAGGTTCTAAAGACGGGGAAGAAAGTGTCACATTGAGCGTCTTTTTAAAACAAAGGTCAGAATCGCTTTCTCCAGCCTCGTCCCTCCCCGCTCAAGAAAATCCAGACAAGCAAGCAAGAGAGATGTATGCAGAGACCAGACCTTTCACAAAGAGAGTGGCTTTACTGGTTGCGGTGCCAACATCGTTGCTTAGTTGGCAAATGTAGGTCCCAGAATCGGCAGCTTTGGCTGAAAAGAGCTCCAGGATGGTGGACGTGTCATCCTTCCAAACTGAGCGAGCTGCTCCTGAGTGCAACTCTTTGTTATCTTTAAACCACTTTATGGTCATGGGCGCAGTGCCACCCACAAGAGCCTTTAGCTGAACCCTTGTATGGGGACTGACGTCTTGTGACTGTGGCTTTTCCATGAAGTAAGGGGGTTCTGGGATGAAAGACAAAGAAACAAAAAGAGAAAGGAAGGTTTACTTTGGAATGGGGCAGTAAGGGTGAGAATTAAGAAATGAGAGAGCAGACCAGTCCTTGATAAGGGGAGATAAAAAGTGCCAACCTTTGACTGTGAGATGGCCACTGCACTGGTTGTGTCCTGCCTTATTGGTGGCTGAACAGGTGTATGTCCCACTGTCTGTACCTTCCAGATGACTGATTTCCAAGAAGGCAGTATTGTCATGAAAAGAGAATTTGTATTTTTCACTAGCTGTTATTTCCTGGTCGTCTTTGAACCACTGGATGCTGATGGGATGTGACCCAGCCACTATACATTCTAAGTCAATAAAAGACCCTTTAATGCTGTCCATTTTCTTCAGCTTTTTGGTGAATGAGGGAGGTATGATAAGATCTATGCAATGAAAAAGCAAGAAACCAAAAAAAAAAAAAAGTTAGGTCAACGCAGCAATTTGTATTTTCTGTAAAATTGTAGGAGACGAGGAGGAGACACTCAGTTTCAATACCAACCTAATACATTAATGCTAGCCTTGCAGCTGCTTCTCCCAACATCATTTTGGACCTCAAAAGTATATTCTCCACTATCTCTCTTTTCTGTAGAAATAATCTTCAGTACAGAGACTGTGTCAGTGACGCTGATTTTGTATTTTTGGCCCAGGGTCAGTTCTTGGCCATCTTTAAACCATCTGGCTGTAAGCTCTTTAGTCCCTGAAAATTTAACCTGCAAAGTGGCTGGGTCCCCTTGGGTGACATCTATAGACACAGCCTCCTCGGTGATTGTTGCAGGTTCTGTAGAAAACAGAGGGACAGGTGTGGGTGGTGAATCACTCCACTAAAAGGCTCACATCTGCCTTATTCCCTAAAACCCACGGCAAACCTGAACCGACCTTTCACTGAGAGCAGTGCAGAACATCTATGTATTCCTGCATCATTTCTGGCCTGACAGACATATTTCCCATCATGCTTGACTTCGATGCCACTGAGGTACAGACTAGCCACATTGTTCTCAAAGGTCATTCTTATATTATCGTCCTCGGTGATTTCCTCATTGTCCTTTAACCAAGTCACGGTGATCGGCAAGGAGCCCTTGAGAGTGGCCTGGAAGGCAGCGGTGCCCCCCCGAAGGGAGCTGGTGCTCTCGATCTTCTTCACAAAGGCTGGGGGTTCTAATAGAAGAATAATTCTCAATTAATGTCAGCTTTAGAGCCAAAGTGGATTTTTGTTGGAACAAAGAGTTCTCTCTACAGAAGAGCCAGCGCATCATTTGAACGGACACTAACCTCTCAGAGTCACCCGGGCAGTGCAGGTGCTGCTGCCCACCTCATTGGTCACCCGGCACTGGTATTCACCAGCATCCGTGGCGACGAACTTGAGGATCTGCAGGCTCACCAGCTGGTCCTGAATGAAGGTTTTATACTTCCTACCACTTCTCAGCGTCGTGTTGTCTTTGAACCAAGTGATCTCAAAGGGAGGTGTGCCTGCCACCTCGGCCAGCAACATGACGTCGTATTCCTTCAACACTTCAATGGGCTTAAATTCTTTGGTAAAGTAAGGTGACTCTATAGCAGGAAAGGAATTACTTTGAGTTAACGAGGGGTGAATCTGGGCTATGGGCCACACCTGTGGTAACACAAGGGGCAATGTGAACACAAACCTTTGACTATCAAAATGCTACCACAGTGGTCACTGCCAGCTTCATTTTGGGCCTCGCACATGTACTCGCCACTGTCTTCAATGGCAACATCTGTAAGTCTTAGGACGGCGGTGGACTCCACAAAAGTCATTTTGTGCTTGCTGCTCTCCTTGATTTCTCTATCATTTGCAAACCATGTGATTTTAATTGGAGGGGTACCAGTGACTTTGCAGGCCAGCTGGGTGGCATCTCCCTTCTTTAACAACTGTGATGGCTCTAACCTCTCAACAAACGTGGCGGGCTCTGCGGAAGGAAGGAAGTTATTAAAAAACTCGAGGAAGAGGAAAGAACTTGTAAGGATGATAGCACAAAGATGTCAAGAAAACCAAGCAAACCTTTTACAAATAAGTTTGCACTGCACTCCACGCTTCCGGCAACGTTGCTGACTTGGCAGGTGTATGTGCCAGAATCGGAGGTTTTTACTGCATAGAGTTCCAGGGAACTTTCTAAAGCTTCTTTGCTAATATAGCAGCTTCCACCAGAGACAAGCTCTTTGGCACCCTTAAACCATTTGACTGTGAAAGGGGTGGACCCTTGGAAGGTGCTCTTCAGGCAGACTGCTGAGCCAGGCAGAACGTCCTTGGATGCAGGCTTAGTTACAAAACTGGGTGGTTCTAAAGGAGGGGCATAAGAAAGAATTTCTAAGAGTTAAGAAGCGTGATCTAAGAGAAGAGGCCTTAATTTGAACATCATCTATATTAGAATGAAATGCAAAGTTTCCGGCCAACCTTGCACAATCAGGGCTCCGCTGCTGTCTTTGCTTCCCACGGAATTCGTGGCTCGACAAGTGAAATTGCCCGCGTCATTCATGTCTACTCTGCTTATCTCCAAAGAGGCCGTGCCTTCCACAAAGGCTATTCTGTATTTGTCAGAAGAAGCTATTTCTCTACCGTCCTTGAACCAGGACACCCTCATGGGAAGAGAGCCAGCGACTCTGCAGTCCAGCCTGCAGGTGCTGTTAACAACACTGCCCACGTTGCGTAGGGGTTTGGTAAAGAATGGAGCGATGTCTCGATCTGTTCGTGGCACAAGAAGAGAAGAAAGACAAACATGGGAAATCGCTCAGTGATTTTATTCTTGCTCACTGGTTAGGTTTCAAAGGAATGGGCAGCATATGTTTCTGAAGATACTAACCCAATACAGTGAACGTTGTTTCGCAGGAGCTGCTGCCCACTTCATTGGAAATCTCAAATGTGTACTGGCCGCTATCGTGCAGTTCGGCTGAATAAAATTTGAGTTGGGCAACATTGTTTTTAAAACTTATTCGATACTTTTTACTAGCAACCAAAGGTCTTCCATCTTTGTACCATTTGGGCTTGAGCTCTGGGGTGCCTGTGACTGTATACTCCAGCGTGGCTGGGTCTCCTGCTGTCACCTGGATCAGCTCTGCTCTCTCAACAATTTTGGCAGGTTCTACAATGGTATTAAATAGTTAGCATGACCAAGTGTGCATTAGGGTTCCACTCTAAATGGAAATAGCAATACTAAGTTAAAATGTTCCTACACGAACCTTTAACTATTAATTCCCCAACAGACGTTTGGCTTCCGGCTTCGTTTTCAGCCAGGCAGGTGTATTTGTCACCAAAACTAATCTGAACGTCAGGGATGATCAAGACTGCAACACCATTAGAAAAGCTCATTTTGATCTTTCCATCTTCTTTAATTATTTCTTGTCCTTTAAACCAGGTGACAGAGATGGGTTCTGACCCTCTCACGGCAGCTTGTAAGGTAACAGTTTGACCTGCTAGTGCGGTAAAATCATCTACTTTCTTTACAAAGGTTGGCGGTTCTAGTTAAAGAAAGAACAGACAAAGCTTATCAATTCCCAAACCCTTTCGACACCATACACATTTGTGTTTCATCTAGATTACATTTCTCTTGCCCAATATCACCCTCCTGTAGTGTCGGTTAACGAGAAGAATAAGTTAAAATTTAAGAAGAATCACACTTCCATCCGACAGAAAGAAGCACAGAAGATACGTGGTTATCAGCTGACAATATGGTCATAGATTATTACGTAACCCACTTTTGTTATTGGAGAGTAAATATTTACAGTCATCTCAGAATAAAGACTGGATGAAGGTCACTGACTTTGTCCCCGAGGTCCCAGGTTAAAGCAAAAGTGAAACATATTTTCATGGGTTAGGAGAAGAAGAAAACCCGCCAGTTTCCCTTCCGTGGATTAAGAAAGCTGTTTCGGCGATTTGTTAAAGAGGCGTTGTTGCGTTCAGGCACTGACCTTTCAGTAAGTGTGTTGCACTGCAGCCACACTTCCCGACTTCATTAGCAACCACACATTCATATTCACCAACGTCTGCACTATTGAAAGAAAAGATCTCCAGAGACACCAGAGACTTCTGAGAAAACAACCTGTACTTTTTACTACTTCGAATTTGCTTCTTGTCTTTGAACCAGCTAATTTCAAAGGGTCCAGTGCCTGAGATTTCACACCGAAGAAGGGCATTTGTTCCTCTCACTATATCTGCAGGCTCAAGGGTTTTGATGAAAGAAGGAGGCTCTACAAAAGCACGAAAGCATGGTATAAGTAATGTGTCCCAAGCAAGTAAAAAGAAAATCTTTTCTCAGAAAACCCGCAGACTTCGATTCAACAAACCTTTGATAACGATTTCAGCACTGCACGAGTCACTGCCAACGTCATTCACCGCCTCACATGAGTAACTGCCACTATCTTCAACTTTGACATCCGTCAGATCAAGCACAGCCTCAGAATTGACGAAAGACATTCGAATAGTGTTACTCTCACTAAGTTCTTTGTTATTTTTAAACCAAGTGACCTGGATCACAGGTGAGCCTTTCAGCTTGCAATGGAGGCGTGCTGATTCACCTGGCAGCATTAAATAAGAGGGGTCCACCTTCTTCACGAAGGACGGTGGTTCTACAAGAAGTTAACAAAAAAGAAAGAGATCTGAAGCACCAGCTCCACAAAAAAAAAAAAAAAAAAAAGAGACATATACCACAAGAAGACACAACACACATCAAATATCCCGATGAAATTTCTGAAAGGGTAGTGGTGTCCTCGATAGTTCTCCATGATTCCATTATTTTAAAACCCTTTCCTGGTCTCTCAATTAAAAAAATAAACACACACAAAAGCAAGCGAACTCTTGTCTTACACAAAAAGCAGACTCTTTGCCTTACACAGAAAACAACTGCCTAAGAGAAGGTCGTTACGGATTGCCTAGACACTTGAAGTTCTTAGAAGAAATCGGAAGCAGGTTTTGTTAATGGCAGACAGTTTTAAAGGAACAGAGTAGCTTCAGAAGAAGACTGAAAATATAAAATCAGACAACACCACAATTTCGCCAAACCAAAACAACTGCTTAGATGAAATTACTTTAATAATAATAAAATGTACGGACTGCACGGTGTGTCCACAGTTTTTCTCCAGCGCATCCTTAAAGTGCAAAATAACATTCATGCATTTCTTACCTCTGATGGTGACTGTTGCTGAAGAAGAGCTGCTCCCAGCCTCATTGGAAGCGGTACAAACGTAAGTTCCTGAATCTTTGAGTTTGGCCAGAGGGATCTCAAGTGATGCTATTTTATCTTCAAAATAGATCTTATAATCTTTCCCAGGGGGGAGTTTTTGCCCATCTTTATTCCATGTTACTGTCACCTTTCTGTCTTCATCCACTTGGCACTCGAGGTGGATCTTCTTATTGATTGCTGACTGCACAGGTTCTAATTCTTTAATGAAATGTGGCTTGTCGATGATGATTAACTCAGCTTGGCAGATGTCAGCTCCAAACTTGTTAGAAGCTTTACAAGAATAAACTCCTCTATCTTGAATTGTAAGATTTGAGAGTTCTAAACTGTGTTTATTTTCTGCCTCTGAAATCTTGCGGTTAGGGGAAGGTGACAGCGCAGCCCCGTCTTTCTGCCAAATGGTTTCGATCACGGGAGTCCCTAATACTGTGCAGAGGAACTTGGCTGTCTTACCCACAAAAGTTGTAACGGACTTAGGTCTGGAGTAAAAGCTTGGTGGATATGCCTCTGCAAAAGAAATTTTTTTCAACATTATATTTTGTCCCCACAGAAGCTCTTGCTGTCATTATATATTCTAAGAAAGAGAAAAGATGAGTTATATATTTAGACAGACATGAGACATTATTTAATAGGATAATAAATTAATTAGATGAAAAGATTTGTCAAAGGAAAGGGATGAGAGAGTTCTTTATAGAGGAGAGAGACAGTACTTTCAACGTCTCCGTTAAAGGAAAGAACAAATGTTGCTTTGTCTAGCAACGTTAACTTATTATTGTTAAAGATTCGTCCACTTTAGTAGCTGATTAGTTGTCTGAATGATTTGATAAGTAATTCAGCTGCTCCTTTAATTCTGTGAGTTAGAAGACTGTGTAAAGAAGATAAAGAAAATGTACTCGACTCTCCTGAAGAACAGGGACATTAAGTGATAAGAAGGAGTAGTTTTGTGAAGTCTCTCTAACCTTCATGTCAACCATCAGCAAATCCTTCAACGGCCCAACTTTGAATTCATTCCCTAAGTCATTTCCAACTCGTAAAAATATTTCTAGCAGTAATTTCCCATTTCCATTCTGCATTTTGAAGGAAGCCTTTAGGGACCTCTTTCCAATTTAAAAAGAATCTTCCTCCTCCTTTTTCCCTTCTTATTATTTGAAAGCTCAGGTATCAGTCCCCTTACTGAACTGGCCTAATTTGGGTGAAGAGGTTCAAAAGCATCGTTAAGAAGACTGCCAGGCAGCGGATTGCATGGAGACTCTAATCACAAAGTGAAACCCCTAGATGGGTTATCATGGGCCTGGGTTTCAGATTTTTTGAATCGTAAAAGAGCGGCAAGGGAGAGGAAGCTACAAGGAACCATGACTTTGCCAAGCCAAGAACATGTGCTGTGTTTGCCTTTCCCCTTCATGCTTCTACTGGAAAAGACCAAGGGGCTGTCCCGCCCAGATATTTAATGCACGTCTTCTTTCTCTTAACAACACAGGGAATTGCTACCCCAGCGTTTATATTCACACTTTCCCTTGGAAGAAGAAAGCAAAAGAGACAGAGACAGACAGACAAAAGGAAAGCACGACTGATTTTTTTTTTTTTTTTTTTGCTAATGAGGGAATTCGAATACTTGATGAGTGTCAATTAGGAAACTGAGAACAGAATATTTCTGTAGTTGCTCTTATTTTTAAATCAGTAATAAAGCCTAGGGTGAGAATCCTAATTTGTAGTCCTGAATAGCTCCCTATCTTATTTTAGGATTTAAATTCAGTCTCATGCTTGGGCTTTTTTTTTTTTTCAGTTTGTAATTCTGTTCTTAACTGGTTAACTGGTTCCAAATTATCAAATACAATGGGACATTATTTATTTTTTAGTAGCAACAAACTGTCCTGAAACGTGTCATATTCTGTGCCGAGCCAGGCCATGAGATGTTAGCCAAGATATTTCCACCATGCTAGTCGTTTTAAAGAGAGAGAGAAAAAAACCCAAACCAAACTTTCAGGTGTCACTGCTCATTGGATTCCTTGACATTGTTTTCAAAATAATAAGTTATTTTTATTTTTTCTTTAGCTGCTCTTAGAAAGAGGCCAGTACAGAATGAGCTCTCGTCCCACAGGGACTCTGCACGACCTAGCCACCATGTTATAGCTCAGCCACTGGCTTCTCCAGTTGGCAGGACAAGCCAATCCTGCACCTGTACAAAAAGCAAAACAGGCAACAGTGTGAAGCAGGATGACCATCTCGACGTGTGTCATTTACCTGTCACGGTCAGCGTGGCTGTGCAGCTGACGCTGCCGTACTCGTTGGAGGCTTTGCAGGTGTACTCGCCACAGTCCACAACCTGGGTTCGCAGGATTTCCAGGGTGGAGACATACTTCGAAGATCGAATCGAACACTTGTCGCTTTCGTAAATTTCTCGGCCAGCTTTAAACCACTGGAACCGGACATTGGGGGCAGTTTGGACCTCGCAGGTGAATTTGGCTAGGTGGCCCAGAGCTACTTCCAGGGGCTCGATTCTCCTTTTGATCACTGGGGCAGCTGCAGAGGGAAGCAGAGGCCATTAGTCCGCCTCCTTATCAGGGATACCACATTTGTCTTTTTCTTCACACTTTTGTTGCTGTTAATGAAGTAAAACAGTTGAAATTGGTGAGATGGATTGCAGCAGTTGAAGACAAGTGACTGGAAAATGAGAACAATCACTGAAGGTAAAAGAAGACAATAAGTAGCTTTTAACATCTTCAATCGTTACTTTGCAGTGGATTGTGAAAAACACGATTAAAAAGTGATGCCATGGGCTTACATGCATAACAACATGATATATTCTTTAAATATACCATGCTAAGAACACTGTGAACAGCATTTAAAAAAAAGTGGTATACTAAATACAGTGAGGAAGTGAAACAACACCAAAAAAGAAATACAAATAAGAAACACAAATGGACAATTAATCATGGTTATTCTGAATTTAGGGATGAGACTGGCAATTTCAGACAGCGAGGCATTCACTGACAGCTTTTATTATCTATTATTAAAGTATTTTCAAGGAAATATAAACTAAAAAACATATTGGTGTCATGGAACATATGAAAATAACGTTTTATTTTAAAAATAAATAGTAGCTAGATAGGATAATGCACTATCCCACAAGGAGAAGACTTAATAACCATGATTACGTCTGTGGTTTCGTTCTTACTCTATACAAATCACTCTGTGGCAGAGGCAGGTCAGTGAAAACTCAGTGATGGAAACTAAATCATTACGATCCAGTGAACGTTAGAGCTCGAGCCCCCTCATCCTTAAAATCCAACCTCTTTTGACTACAGTGAGTTTGGCCGAAGTTGCTGCATTCCCCTTGTCGTTCAAGGCCTCGCAGGTATATGCTCCTTGATGTTCTTCCGTATTTACTTTGTCGATCACTAGCGTATATGTATTTTGATCTTGTAAACACTTGAACTTTTCATCTGAATGCACTAGTTTGCCCTCAAAATACCAATTCACCTCTTTGGCATTTGTTATGAATGTCGTGAGGTTTACAATGTCACCTTCCTCCGCAGTCGTGTCCACCAAGGGCGTGTGTATGACAGGACCGTCCTCTTCGGCTAAGCTACCCTCAGCTTCCTGTAGCTCTCCTAGGCCCACCTCCCCAGTACCACTTCCAGAGGACTTCTCTCTTGCCTCTGACGGCTTTGGAGTCTCACCCTGTTTTTCCTCAGGGCTAGCAGCCAGAGCAACGCCATCAGGGACAGGTGTGGTATCTGCAACTTTGACCTGACTTTCCACATGAACATAGCTGACCTCTTCTGCAGAGACAAGATGTTTAGACTCGACTTCTGGTTCCCAGATTGCTTCAACCTTCTGTGAATCTAAAAAAGGACCCGGCTCTTCCTGAAAGCCCCCTTTCTGGATTCTGGGATCCTCAGCTGTTAAGACGTTTATCTCCTCACATACAATAGAGCACAGAGCATCCTTCAGTTCAGTTTTCAAGTTAGCCGTTTGAGGATCAATGCCTTCAATAGCAATGGTGAATTCTTCCGTTAGAGTCTTCACTGAGGTAATAAGGTAGGTACACAGAATGCGTCTGGGCTCTTGGGTGAAGTTTATGGCCTTCACCTCCACCTTTTCAACGTTCCTTAACCATTCAGAGAAAAGACTTGGCTGCTCACTGGCCACTGCTGCTTGCAAAGCCCTGCGGATCTGAGTTTTGAGGTTTAATCGTTGTTCTTCTGGAATTCCAGGAAGCAAACTCTCCTTAGGAAGAGTGTCACTTGTCTGCACCTCTTGCACACCATTTATCATCATGGGCTCTTTTTTATACTCACTGGTTTGGTTCAGGGGCACTGCCAAGTGGTCAGAACACTCTTCCTTGAGCAGTACCTGCTTTTCCTCACATGCTAGCGGAAACCTTAAGGACTTGCCTTCCTCAGTCCTGGCTGCAAAATCCTGCCCTGCACTTTCCAGTTGATCTGCACTTTCCATCAAAATTTCATCTTCCGTGCATGTGTGTTCTGAAGGGACCTGGGGCTTGACCTCAGGACCCTTACGACTTTCCATGCTTCCCTCAGCTAAGCTCTGACTCAGGGTGAGAGCACTTTGTGCCTCTTGCTTTGGAAGGGTCAGTCTTTGCTCTTTGTCCATTGCAGATGCTGTCTTTTCTCTTGATGACAGCACTTCCTCAGCCACAGAGGTTGGATATGAATGGGCTGGAGCTTCTTCTATTGAAGACTGTGGATAACTCCCTTCAGGTTCAGCTAGGAAAGTTTTCAGAGGCTCCACCATTAATGACCTAATTTCTTCTATGGACATGGCACTTGGGAAGATTTTTTCAGTATCTGATAGGACCACCTGTGACTCAGGCTCTTGAAGCATTAGGACATCTTCTTTCGGGAGGGTTTTCTGGGACTGGACAATCTGCAGCTGTAAATTGGGAGATGGTTCCTTGATAGGCCGAACGTGAATGGTGCCATTGATGGAAAGAAGTGCCCTGGTGCTTTCTGGATCAGGCACGTTCTGCTCCAACATGACTGTGGATTGCAACTGCTCAGCCACTAAAGTAACTTGACTACTCAGTTCACTGGTTTTAATGATATGCTCATAAGAAAGCTGCTGGTTTTCTTCTGCAATTGAAGCAGCTTTCAAAATGGTGTCATTTACAAAAGCTGCAATTTCCTGCTCTGAGTCAAAGGCTTCGACTGCAGGACCCTTTAGTGACATCTGCGGAAAATCTTTAGTAGCCTCTGGTGTGGGCTCTGCCTCGCAGGGAGCATCAGGCTTGTCTGTGTCTTCCAGAAGCACAAGCAGCTCCGCAGCACAGGTCGACTCACCCCACATATTCTCTGCTTTACAGACGTAGAGGCCACTATCTTCCCTCTGAGGGTCATTGACAATGAATGTTCCAGAACCATCAGGGTTATGGATGATGGTGTAATAAACATTGGTGTAAAGCTGCTTGTTTTCTTTGAACCACAAGACCGTGGGTGCAGGCTCTCCAAGCACCTTGTACTCAAAGACAGCAGGGAGACCCTGAGCACAGTGAATTGGTTTGAACTCCTTAAGGAAGTAAGGAGGACAAGGACCTTCAAACTTTTCCAGATTTTTTTCCACTGGTTCTGGTTCTTTCTCTTTGTGCGCCTCTCCTTTGGAACTAATTTTTAGATAGGCACTGCATACTGTCTGTCCATATTCATTACTGGCAATGCATGTATACTCTCCCTCATCCTCAAATTGGGTGAACAGGATGATCAAACTATGATCATTGCCGTCAAAAACAAATTTGTAGTCAGCAGAAGGGGTTAACATTACTCCATTAAAGAACCACTGAATTTTAGGCTTGGGAATGCCAGTGACAGTAACAGACAGTTTAGCCACATCCCCTACGCTTATTTCAGCATTTGACGCTTCTTTGATGAAAATTGGAACACGGCCTTCCTTTTTGGAATCAAATGTAGTTGACTGAACTGGAAGTTCAGATGAAAGTTCAAGTGTTTCATTTCTATTAGATAACTGAAGGCCAGAGCTATAGGTTTGGAATCCTTCTTCCTCGGCAGACAGAAGAGAACTAGAAAACTCTGCATGGGGAAAAGTGATTATTATTATACTACCAGTTTTATTTAACAACAACAAAAAAATAGAAGTCAAAGAATTATGCACCAACTGATGGTCCTCTTCTGCTTTATTCCTGGAATCATTAGATTATCTTGAGATTTACAAAAAAGCACATTTCTTAATTTTTAATCTTAGCTCATTATATTACGTAACTTCCAATGCCTCCATTTGTGTTAGAGTTTATAAATTTCAAAGCTGTTCTATGAGTTTTTCTCTGTGATATAACCCCAATTCTAAAGTTTGAAAAACTGCTACCTATATATTTATAATAAAAGAATCTGGGATTATTTAAATCAACTTCTAAAAAGATCCAGAATTATTTGTTTAGAATTTTCTTAAGAATGATAGCTATTGTCAAATTGAAGACTGATTATTTCCAAAATAAAATACTTATGTTTCAGTTACTGCTTATAATCTGAAGCTATTATTAAAAAGAGGCTATAGGAAATACTTAATTTGAATTTGTAAGAGAACCACCGGTTTCAGTTACTAGAAATTCGGGCCTTCTCTGGCCATGTAAATTGCCATATTATTTCAACAAAGCTTTTATAATAAGGCTTTTGTTAAGTCAAGGAAATGGGAGGATTAGGAATGAAAGAAAATAACTCCAACATTAAAAATTGTATTGTACTTTATTGTGTGAGAAATATCTATACAGCATTATGGAACAGAAAAACAAAAGAGTGAATAACAGATACTCTTTAAACAGTATCATGGATAACAGGTATAATTTGATAAAAAGGAATTAGGCTTTTCATTAAATCTGGTAGGCATGTAGAACAGCTCTGTTAATAAATAATAGTTTTATTACCTTCCCCAAAAGCAGTATTATTATTTTATTAATTCACTCCCCTTGCATCACATGGAATAGTCATGCCTTATTTCCTCTCTGTTCTGGCATAGAAGCATTAGAAGGCACAACTCTAGTGTCTACTGGCTATAAATACACTGGCAAAATTTATCGATGGCATGTAGAATACATACTCAGTTATTTATTATTTCAATTAGTAAGCCACAAAATCATTGATTAATTTCACATCCTAATGGTGACCACTTAACTTTACATTTATTACTCATGTCCACTTTCCCTTCACTTGAACTCCCAAAATATCTGTAAAGGGAATGAATGTGAATATTTAAAATTCCCCAAAACCCACTAATACATTGAAATATTTTCAGTTGTCTTCCCTTACTTCTAACATGGTGTATTGGCCATAAAAAATAAAGTAAATAAAATTTACATGTGCTGAAACATGAAAGGTATAGTTAAAAGTACATGCATGTAGTAGTAGCAGCTAATAATTATGTCTAAACTCGACTACATATAATACAATGAATTCTCTATCCAGCATCAGAGAAATTAATATTTCAGGCTTTTAAGTTATGTGCCACTGAATCAGAAAAAAATTCCATTTAATTATCTACAACAATAAGCCAAGTAAGTAAGACAAGTCTTATTTTTCTTTCTTCAGTCATTTGTTATTCTGAATATCCTCAATTCAATGCATTTGAGACTAAAAGAATTCTAATGAGCAAAATCAAACTCTTCCTTCCTGCAAATTCAATAAGGCATTACAATGTTTTTTCCCTTCTTCCTTCCTTCCTTCCTTCCTTCCTTCCTTCCTTCCTTCCTTCCTTCCTTCCTTCCCTCCTTCCTTCCTTCTTTCCTGAAACAGGTTTTGAACTGTCACTGCACCAGCCACTGTCCTGTTTGTCATGACCTGCATTTCTAATTTATTGAAACATCCATTTTGTAACTAGGAGTAGAATAAATCCCTAAGTCCTTAAACTGCAGAATTAGTTTTATTTCAGGGATTTATGATGTGGTATATTACATTATATCTATAGTTATTATCATAGGTACTGTGTGCTCACTGGTTGAAACAGAAATGATTGTTGCACAACAGTATATCTATCTGCATGAGTTATGGTGATTCGAAACAGGTAGAACAGATGTTTTGGGGGGTGGGCGGGAGGGGCGTAAGCCTGACTGCTCTGTCTGTATTCTGCACATTCTCTCAATTGCTCCTTGAATTTGGAAGGCTTTAAGGGAATCCCACTGCGGGTATAAAAAATTGATAGACGAAAGAAACAAACAGCTGAATATATGAATTCCTTTGAAAATTAAATTTAAATTGCTTATTTTTTTAGAATTAAAAGAAATATATTTAATATGATCATGATACATAAAAGTTGCTCAATGCAGGGGACAAATCCACCTATTGGGTAACAGTGAGCGATTTAGAGTTGGTGGGAGGAAAGATTCATAACTTCATTACTATATTCCATTATTTTTTCATCATTTGTTGCAAACTAAAATTTATCCTAAATTATATTAAGAAAAGTTACACTGGGATGACACAGAATCACAGAGTTGAACAATCACCTCTGAGGTTTTTTGGTCCAACTCCTCATTTTCAGATAAGAAAACAGAGTTGTCTCATATTTATTTCATCTTATGTGAGAAGATTCACGTTCATGGTGATACATAGATACACTGTCAAGAATTTTGTGAATTTATTATAATCTTGAAAAACAAAGTCACTTTAGAGACATATATACCTTAAATTTGAATGCTTTTTAATTTCTAGTTAGTTTTAAAAAATTCTAATTAATTTAAAAATGAAAGGAAAACTTATCTTGTTATTTGCATATAATCTGAAATACAAATGATAAAATTGCTCGATACTAAAAGTACCCCACCTTCTATTTTCTAATGTCAAAGATTCTGAAATAGGACTACAGTTTAAAATCTCTGTATAAATGTAATATAGTAGTTTCCCCTCTCCCTCAGGCTGATATCAAGTGAATGCTGCATTTAACACTTGATGGTATTTTAAAAGTTAAGAAAATGGGGTGTTCCCAAAAGTGGAAAGGTCTTTCTTTGCATATTTTGCAAATGTACAAATGTCTAGATGAACTCCACCCAAAAAGAAAGCACCATTGGTCCCTTCAAAACCAGCAAGAGTTAAACGATTTAAGAAGAGGGATATTAATAATGAAAATATTTTTAGAAGAGCCAAATATATTAAGTTTGCAGTGTAAAACAGATTATGGAACTAGTTATCAATTGCATGAAGCTGGATTCTGTTGTTTGTTTTATCTATTCTAAGTCCAAGTCAGTAAGCCTGGATTTGGAAACAAAAGGGTTACAATTTCAAAAATGACTTATACTCACAGCAGAGAGGAGATTTACCTTACCAATTTGTCTGCGTGGTCATCTGACCCGGTCTTCCATCTTATGTTTTACTTTACATAAATAGCTTTTCTGCTAAAAGAGAATGCATCTACCGAAACGCTTTCGTGGAGGAGGCACGAGGGTAAAGCAGTGGTACAAACAGTTAGGTAGCCACGGAGATATTTAATCATGCTTGATGATTCACAGCAGAGTTGATACAGTGATGGTTCCACAGTGGAGATCACAGAATATTTACATGTGTTACAAACATGAGATTTCTAAAGAGAGAAACTGTTCTCCAGGGGTTTTCAAGGTATCAAATTCAGATCGAGTAGACCTATTTGGAAATTTATCAGATCTACATAATTTGGAAAATATGGACGCACCCAAATCAATTTAATTGTTACGGAGGCACTGACACTTGGCCCAAGAAACTATGTTAGGGTGAGGGCGGCACAGGTCTCTGCCATTCCTGACTCATTCGTAGCCACACACCTGTACTCACCTTCATCGTCTTTTCCTAAGCTCGTTATGAAGAGGTTGTGGAACCCTATGCCACTTTCCTCAGCACTGAACCGCACCCCTTGCACCAATCTCCCATCTTTGTACCAGTAAACCGTGGGTCGTGGAGAGCCACGGACTAAACACTGGAAATAAGCTGCTGTGCCTAAAGGTGCGTAACAGTCCGAGATACCTTTGATAAACCTGGGAGGCCCTTCCACCACCTGAAATTCAAAAAAGCTGCCTGAATATTTGCTCCTTAAGACTAACTCTTCCTTCAAGCTGCTTAAAGTCACTTTGCTTTTCTTTGTTGTCATAGCAAACACTTCGGCATCTCCCATGGTGAGAAATCCTCGGCAGATGGCCTCTCCTACACAATTCATAGCTCTGCACCTGTATGTCGCACTGTCCGACGGACAGACGTTTCGAATTTTAAGGGTGTGACTTCCGTTCTCCTCACTGATCACATACTTGAGGTTATCCGGTTCAATACACATATATTCTTTATACCATTTAACTTCCGGGCTAGGGATGCCTATGACTGAACATTTGAACACAGCGTCTGAGTTTTCTGGAATTTTAAAATCACAAATAGGCATTATAAAGCGAGGAGGCATTTCAAATACTTCTAAATCAATTTTTAAATCTTTGTCTTCTTCCTCCCTTGAGGCCATATTTGGATCTGCTAAATTCAATGGCAGAACATCCAGACTCACAATCATGCTTTTATGATCAGGAGTAAATTCAGGAACTGTGACTATTTTCACCTGCTTCTCAAATTCTTTAACATCTTTTTCACTTAATTCAACCTCCAAGACAATTTCTTGAGGAGAAGGAGTTCTTGATGATGTTGTGTTTTCCAAATCAAACTCCATGACATGCTGATGTGTTACTGGAGGCGGGAGGGCCACTGCTCTTTCATTTTGGGCTACTATGTCTACTTTTGCAAAGCTCTTTGCTTCCCCTACGATGTTTACGGCATGACACATGTACTCTCCCCCCTCTCCTTTTTGAATGTTAGAAATTTCCAAAGAACACACATTACCCAC
Organism: Ursus arctos; assembly: GCF_023065955.2. Lineage (NCBI taxonomy): Eukaryota > Metazoa > Chordata > Mammalia > Carnivora > Ursidae > Ursus > Ursus arctos. The sequence continues at coordinate 57,268,181 of NW_026622763.1, forward strand.
CCTTTCTATTTTGATTCTCTCATCTGGCTCTAGCAAAGATTTATTTCGATACCATTTTACACCAGGAACTGGAATGCCCTCAACTTCAACAATAAAGCCTAATGTTGTGTTTTCATATATATTCCTTTTGGTCAGAGGTTCAATGAAAGATGGAGGCATTTCATTGTCTTTTGGCTCAATAGCTTCATTGGGTGTGCCAAATGAATCGGAACGCCATAGTTCATTAGCTGAACTTCTCTCTCCTGTAGGTGTATGGAATTGTTCATTTGGTGTACTGTCCTCCCTTTCTATTTTTGATGGGTACCTTTTTAAGTTTCCAGTGGGATTTGGTCCTCCAGTAGGAGTAGAATATCTTTCAACTGTTTCTCCTCCTAAAGGTGTAGAATATCTCTCTATTGTCTCCCCTGGGGGTGTGGAATATCTCTCCAGTGTCTCCCCTGGGGGTGTGGAATATCTCTCCAGTGTCTCCCCTGGGGGTGTGGAATATCTCTCCAGTGTCTCCCCTGGGGGTGTGGAATATCTCTCCAGTGTCTCCCCTGGGGGTGTGGAATATCTCTCCAGTGTCTCCCCTGGGGGTGTGGAATATCTCTCCAGTGTCTCTCCTGGGGGTGTGGAATATGTCTCTGCTACTTCGCCTTCAGAAGGTGTGGAGTACCTTTCAGCAGCTTCCTCTGAAGATGTAGTTCTTTCCATAGTCTCACCTCCTGAATTTGTTGCAGATTGTTTAGTTGTTTCTGAAGGAGTTAAACATAAATCAGGAGACTTTGGAGTTTCAAAATGTTCAACAGAGGACGGTGGGGTATAAAACTGATCTAACTCTGAGATTTCTTCACTGCTTGTACTTCCCACATCGATCGAAATATCAGATTCAGGGGAAAATGGGCGACCTAATGATTCCTGTTGTTGGTTGTAATATTCATACACAGCGTTAAAAGTTACTTCCTCAACCTCCATTGACGTGACTGATTCACTCTGGAGAAGCTTTGTTTCGTGTGCGGTGTCTTTAGTCTGAGGAACTTTGTGCTTTCCAGCAGCAAGTAAATACTGTGTTAGGGAGGTCTCAGAGTCCATTACTTCCATTGTCTGTGCCTCATCGGATTTAGGAAGATTTTCAGAGGAACAAGTTTCCATCTTTTCTCCTTCAGTAGTGGAGACAGAAGTTTCAATCTGAACCTGAACTTCTTCATAACACTGTTCTTTCCCCAAGGCATCAATTTTTTCCCTTATTTTTTCATTTGGATTCTGCTGTTCCTCAGTTATCAAGAATGGAAGGCGCTGGCTCGAGGAGACTTTTGTGTGGCATGTGGCTGCCTCGTGAACATCACCTCTGCGGTCTCCCAAAATTCCAGTGACATATCCCTGTGTCTTTCCATCCTGCTCCTGAAACGAACCTGACTCCGGTTCCTTTTCACAGACTTCTAAGAGCTTTTCCTCACTTGCTGCTTTTTTCAAATGTGAAATGAAACTTCCACTTCCATTTTCTAGAGAACTTTTTTCCTCAGAAATATCAGTTTCTCCTACATCAACAGAGGAGGTTTGAAGTAGGGCACATAATTCACCATGGGTTTCTTCGGAAAAGGATTTAAAAGAAATGTCAGGATTTAAAATTTCTAAATTCTGTTCCGGTATGTGTTTTTCCAAAGAAAGGATATTTTCATCGAAATGGGTTTTCTCCATCACAGTCCTATTTGAAAACTCCTGACTGGAAAACATTTCTGGACTGGTAAATACGTTATTTAGCACACTTTTAGAGCTATTTTCTGTCTCAGATTGTAATGTTTCAGTGCCAGCAATTTCTTCTTTAGAAGGTGTTTCCTGTTGATGAGTATCTGGGCCCTCCTTCACTGTATCTCCTATATGAGAATACATTTGCTTTAGATCAAATACAATGCTCTTGGCATCGGCTATTTCAGAAGCAGGATGTTGGATTTTAAAAGAAGCTTCTTCTGGTTGACCACCATCTAATGCTTGGAATTTTAGATCTGCATTTTCTATTTGAGAGTGGAGCTGCCTTAGTGCTTCATGTTCAGCCCTTCCAGAAATTACAGATTGATCTATGAGACCTATTTCTTTCTGTTGTTCCCTCTCTTGTACTTCAAATTCTTTATGAGTTTGAGAAGAAAGCAGCTTTAAATTCATTACAACGTCAGATGAATCTGGTTCAATATCTGGAGACACTGTCTCTGCCTGATACATATTTGCTTTTAGGTTTCTTGATCTTGATTCTCTTTGCTTTAATGGAAAGTCTCTGTCACCAAGCTTCCTCTGAGGTGGACTGACAAATGATTTCCCAGTAAGTCTTTTTTCTAGAACTCCTTTTTCTACATGTTGTAACTTTTCAAATGCAATGACTCTATGCTTCACATTCTTCCCTGGGTAGTGTCTCTCTTCAAGGGGTTCTTCACATTCGATGATAGATGAATCTTTCAGATTGTAACTATCAGAAGTTCTCTCAGACTGGATATTCGGTAAATAGTCGCTTTGGGCATATTCTTGCACATTTTCCCTTTCTGCATCACCAACTTTTCTGAAATCAGTTTTTACCTCTTTCCTAATTCTTTTAACTTCATTGAAGTCATCAACAAATGGATAAACAGTACCCTCTGCTTGGTACAGCTCTGATTTTTCACTTATATGTCCCTCTTTCCCTTCGCCCTGACACTGTATGAGTTCGACTCTGACAGGCTTGTTGATTTTTATGGCTCTAGAAGCACCATGCATAAATCTGGGTAGTTTTTCTCTAGAATATGTGCAACGAACCCGATCCTTCTGGTCTATCCATTCAACTGTCTCAAGGCTTTGAAAATATTCCCTTACAGAATGTTCTTTTATATTGGATTGGGGAGTAAAAGGACCAGGTGGATAATCATAAAAATGTGCCCTTACAGATTCTCCCCGAGTCTGTTGGTCTCTGGAATATTTTGCATACATTCCACCAATATTTTCTAGTTGACTATACTCCCTGTAAGTGACCGGTTCCACTGTCAGATCTGAGACACTCTCAACTGTTCCTGAATTATTTTCAGCAACACATTTATATTTTCCAGAATCTTGAGAATTGACATCATTAATATATAATCTGTAGCTAAAATTAACTTCTTCAAACTGAAACTTCTGGTTTTGCTTTAATAGGAGCCCATTTTGAAACCATGTTACAGCTGGTTTAGGCTCACCAGACAATAAACATTCAAATACTATGGAATCCCCTTCTCTACACCTGGTATGCCTTGGCATTTCCTGTAACATTCTTGGGGGCTCATTAGTAATATCCGACGAAAATATAAACTTGTGTTTTGGTGACTGGGGAGCCTCATCCTGAGGAGATGCTTCCAACTCCTCAGGGTCAAACAATTCTCTTGACTCTTTATCCTGTTCTGGGGTAGGAGTAGCTGCTGTTATCTGAATTTCGACAGGAAAGGAAAGCAATTCTGTGTCTGCAGAGGGAGGAACTGGGAAGTTAGTCTGGGGATGTTTTTGGCCCTTTTGTCTCCAAGGCGGCTGAACGCCTTTTGTTTGGTCAAACACCAAGGCCAGCTCCTCTTCCTCATCAGTGTACTCGTGCAACACTGGGACTGTATGTGTGTCAACACCATGCCCTTGCTTTGCCTTCACTTTAAGTACACCAGTTGTTTTTACTGTTCCGTATTGGTTAAACAGCACACAGGTAACAGAACCTTCATTTTGAGGAAGAACAGAAGAAAAAGTTAATACTGAATAGTTTTCCGAGGTATGAGTGATAAAGCCTTGGTTACGTGGGATTGGTATATCATTGTTATACCACGTCACTATGGGTGGAGGATATCCTTCAAAGTGACATGCAAATTTACAACCGTCACCTTCATAAACTTCTTGAGATTCAATTTCTTGAAGAAATGAAGGCGGGCAACGTTGTGGTTGCTTTTGGAAAGAACTTTCCAAAAATCTTGTGGTCTTTCCTTCTTGCTCGGTTTCGAATTCATCAGCTTCTGTGGAAGTACAGTGCTGGATTTCTCTCAAATCATCCTTTCTTATTCTCTCACTATCTAGTTCCGCATTTTCTTCAATATTTATAACTGCACCAAAAGCTTCACTGGTGTGTGGTATAACAACCTGGGACACCTCTTCAGGAGTCTCGTATATTTCCTCATTCTTATTTAAAACACTGATATATCTAGAGGACTCTCCAGTGTCAGTTTTGGTCATAATTTCTTCAAGTTGTTCTCTTGCTTGGGTATCCTCACTTACTAGAATCCTACCATATAAATGGTCTTTTTGGAGACTTTCTCTTAGAAATGGCTCTTGGCTCATTCTTATTTCAGTCTGGAGGATTTCTTCATCAACAGTAGTCTGAAAGCTTGTGGGAGGTTCTCCAGATCCTACATTTTGATCCATTTGGTTAGGAAGGACCTCTGGATTTTGGACAATGCCCTCGCACGAATGATCTACCTTATCCCTACTTTCGTTTAGATCGGAGACAACCCTGCCTTCTATCTCCTCTCTAGAGAACAGAACGTCTTTATCGGTAGCCTCGCTTCTCAGAGTTCTTGAGCTAATTTCGGAGGACATATCTGAAAGAGATAATTTCTTTTTCTCCATTAACATTTTTCTAGCCTCCCGCAAACGTTGCAACTTTATTTTGGTCTCCTTGTCCAGGAAGCTTTCACCCACATTAAGCCATTCCCTTATGTCAGATTTACTCTCTAAATATTCTTCATCATACAGAAAGTCAGTTTTCTTGCCTGGACTTACTGTCTTAAAGTGTATAGTTCGCATCATTCCTATTTGTTCTACATCTTGTTTTTTGTTAAAGGGAGAGCCAGTAAACCTCAGACCAACCTTTATTCTGTCTTCTCTCCTTCCAGCTAAGGCCTCCGTATTTCCATGTGTCTGTTCTGCCCTTTTCAGAAATTCTAAACATTTCTCATCTTGCCCTTTCTGCATAACAAGCAACGATGCTGTTGATTCAGCCGACCCTTCACTATTAATTGCTAACAATCTGTAACTTCCAGAATCTCTGCTTTGGACGCTTTTAACCTCTAAGCAGGAAGAGTGATGATGTAAATCACTCTCAGTTTTTATAACCCGTCGGAGACCCGTTGGGATGGGCCGATTGTTATGAAACCAAGTCATTTCTGGAGTTGGACAAGCAATTAATTTACACATAAAAACAACGGGATCCCCCTCTAAAACATACTGAAATGTAAGTTTTTGAGTAAAAGAAGGCTTGAAATATTCGGGCCAGGAGCTCGTAGATGATATTCGACTTGCGTATCTTTTAGCAGCCATGGAGCTGTGGTCTAAGTCTTCAGAATCTGAAAAGGCATCGCGTGTATCTCTTTCAGAATGTTCAGATTCCCCCTCGGAGAACGATTCTGAAAAAAAAGTGAATTATAAAGCATTTTACTATTTTCCATTGTATTTGAAAAAGTTGAAATTAAATGAAATTGCAAAATAGGAAATAAAATAAAATGCATGCTACAGATTCTCACAAATCCATAAAAAAAAATTCACTCACCATATTTGTTCGAATAAACGCAACACCATGCTCTGTTTAAAAGATTCTGACACGAAAATCGTTCGTTGTCTGGTCTTTTCTTCAAACTGTTGAAATTTCTTCTTGAACAAGCAAAAATGCATTTCAAAATAACATGTTCCTGTGCATGTTTGTTTTGAGAGCAGGAAAACTTTGTTCTTTTGATGGCTAAGAGGAAAATCTTACCTGACTTGCAGAGAGTGGAATAAACGCCCTTTCTGATCCTTTTGATTGTAGATTAAATTATTATATTTTTGAGAATTAACTATTTAAAAATATCTATAAGAACTATAACCATAAGTAATTGGCTAAAATAAAATGAGAAGGCGTTTATTCGAACTAATACAGCCATAAAGTCACAATGTTATGCAAAGGAAAGCAGGCAATAAGGACCACGTAAGGCAGCTATCTGCAAGCCAGTGTAAGAGACATGTCAGTGTTAAAATGATGTATGTGCAGGAAGTGTACACCAGAATGGGAATGTATCATTTTCACACACCCTAAAGAAAGTAGCATTTCAAACATAATTCGTTCATGACATTGCATTCTGAGAATGACAGCTAGGTTATTGCCTATCGTTCAATTTAATTCACTGTGATTTTGAAAACAAACTTCTACTTCTTGATTTCATGCATTAAGATGACAACTTTTTCCAATATGCGCTTTTGAAAATGGCTACAAACATGAAGTTGAATATGACCGATAAATTTTAAATACAAAATTTTAAATTACCAAATTACCCGTGAAATGCATGTAACCATCAGCATACTAAACAAGGCATGCGACATAGTAATATATACTCTAAGAGATATATTTATACACCTATGTCATTTTTCTCAATATTACTAAAAAAGAGTAGGCAGCTCAAGGATTCTATTAATCCTTCAGAATTTCTACTTAAATCTCACATCCAGTGTAATAATACCTTTCATCTCCACCTCAATCTGCTCTTCAATCCTCCCGTGCAAAATGGATTCTGGGGCTACAATGGAAAAACATATACAGAGATTTTAATGATTAATTCCATTTACTTTCTGCCTCGATTCATATATTCATACAATTACAATTTTCCCTTTATTCTGGTAATGGAAAACTACGTCCCCCAAATGCACCCCAAAAATCCATGCCAAACAAATCAATGAGCTGATAAAGTACATGACAATGTTGGCAGAAAGATTTAAAAAAACATTTTTATTTTAGGCTCTCTGTGAAATTTCCACTTTTAGTTCCGTAATTCCCCATGCCTTTACATGCATTCAAAAACGCAATCCACAAACTGCAGGAATATATATATTTTTTTTAATGTCCTACCCACTGAACACTTGCTAAGAGATGGAGTCACAGTGAGGAGGAACATGCATTTTCTAACTCGCCACTTTTTGCTGAGGGCTATTCTCACGTTTTCCTGCAGAATTGTTTCCTGCTAGTAAGTACTCCTTTGATTTGAATCACCTTTAAAGCTTTAAACTACACAAAGTCTGATGACATATTAAGGAGCCAAACAAAGAGCCCTCAACTCAAAATGGCTTTCATTATATAGGGAAAAGGCGTAGGCTTTAGACACAGTCGTCTCTGGGGCAGCGTGTTGAGCAAGGCGGGTGTCCCCATTCTCGCTCAGTCTTCCGTCCATCCGTGCAGCACCGCGCCTGTGTGCTGGACTCCCTGGCTTCTCCGTTCCTTGTGGCCTTTGGCACGAAGTGAACGACAAACTTGAGGTTTTCTTTGATGATTCTCTCTTTACTTCGTGGCTTGTTTTAATTTGTGACTCTTTCAGTGTTTTAATACTTTTAATGTCTGAACCAAGGGCAATTTTTGTAACTGCTCTGGTTTGCGATTCTTTCGCTAGGTGAGAATAAAGTTAGGAAAAGGAATAAATTAGCTGTTTGTAAGAGTAAAACACGTGCTGAATTTAGAGAAGGTGACATGTCATTAGGATGAGAAGGAAAGCAGCATGTTAGTCTCCAAACTAATACATGATATATCTATGTTTACTATGCATAGAAGAACTCTACTCAAACAATCTTATGTGGTTTTACGTTCCTACTTGATCTTTGTGGATAACTGTGCAGCCTACATAAAGTTATAAGGCCGAAGTAATAGAGGAACATATGAAGACTGGTCTTATGTTCCATGATTGGACAACTGTGCCCGATCCTTCATTCTTCAAACACTTAAAAGTGGCTTATCCTTCAACTTTCTTAAGTACAAGAGAAGCAGTCTGGACTTTCCAAGAGAAAAATGCTCATGCTCCAAGAATACTTTAATAATATAACCGATTAGAACCGAGTGAACTGGAAACCCTGTGGCAAAAATGTCCAGCTCAAATCCACTCTGGCAATATGACAATCAAGCATGTACTGTGGCCCTTGTTTCTTAGGAAGCAAGTTGAAAGACCTACATTTCTCCTGCCTCCACAACAGAGCTGACTCCCAATTATATGGCTGCAGAACCTGTCCCAGTTGTCACCACATCACCTTCAGATAAATAGTCATTCTGGGTGATTATTGCACTAGCCAGCAGCTAATTGAGGGTCAACTCTCTGGATGGTGAAATTTGCCATTTCATTTGCATAACTAGGCCTCAGTTCTCGAGATATTCCCATTGAGGACTATGAAAATATTACCAGAAATAGTTACAGAACAAAATATCAGATTAAGAAAGAAAAAAGACTCCTGTAGGTGAGTGAGGATTACAGATATATTAAATGATGTATGAGCCTGTTTAAAAATTCAGAGCCAAGATGGTGGTCACAGAGCACCATATTATCTCCAGCTCATCTCTAACATCTCAAAAATGGAATGGACAGATCAAGAAAGACCTTGAGGCCAGAGTTCTCCATGGACCCCTGGAGATGCTGGAACTTCTTCCATCAGCCTCCTTCCATGGGACTCAGTGAAGATCCTTTACTTGCCGACATACAGCATGGGATTCTAGCACCCGAAGAATAACTTTCCCATTTCATTGGTATCTCAGAGGAAGTCCATGGATAAAAGGAAGAACTTATCTCTTCCAAGACAAATTTATTTGTACCCTTCCAGACACAGTGGCAAATCAAGCATGATAACAACAAAAATAATAATCTTGCCATTGGCTAATTTTACGATTCCAGGAGGATCTGAGACTGTAAAGCAGTATCATCTAACAAGCAATATCTACAGACTCCTGATTTAGGTCCAGACAGAATCCCGTTATTTTCAGTGCCCAATCTACTATTTCGTAACCTCCTTATAAACATCTAGAACTTTTAGATCTGCACGCAAAGGGCAGAAATGAGAAATTTTGAGCCTCCTCATATTAAAATAATTAAATTTCAACTTGGCACAGTATCAGGCACAATAATAATTAATACTTTATGAACTATAATGTCTTGACCTTCTTCAGTATACTTCGTAGGTGGCACATTTGGTAAATACTAGAAAAAGCAGCACATATGAAATAAACCGTAACCTTCTGAAACAAGATTTGAGAGTTACACCTCCTTGAATCTAGACTGGAAAGTTAAATGTTCGTCACAAGTTTGGCCAGTGACCTGGCTGACCTTCAGCAGTCGTTTCTCAATAGAGTGCTAAGTTAGGGATATTCTAATTCACATATTCATTGATTTGATTTGCGTGGCAGAAAAGCTGCATAAAGCGATGAGGATGAAATGAAGCAAGTCATAGCTAAAAACCAAAGAAGCACCTTCTATGTTTAGGACTGCCGACGTGGTCTCCTCTCCATAGTCACTGTGTACAATGCAGCTGTACAATCCTTGGTCTAGCGGCTGAACGTTACATATGATAAGAAACTGAATATTTCCATTTTGTGACTGCTTCACTCTTTCAGAGTCCTCTATCCTTACGCCTTCATGAGTCCAGGTTACATCAACAGAAGATTCATCTTGTAAAACACAGAGGAATTGAGCCGTGTCGCCGCACTTCACAGAGAGGTCCTGAAGCGGCAGGAGAATCCTTGGGGCCTCGCCCACTGCCTCTTCGGCCCAGTTCCCAGAGAACTCAGTGCTCTCCGCACTTTGTGAAAGGGACGCAGTATGGCGCAACTCCACATTTTGAACCGATGCGGCTGTGTGGGTGGAACTTTGAGATACACTTTCAAAAACCTGTGATTCATATTCATAGGATGATCCTTGAAATGACTTAATTTCGTTTTGGGATATTTGGCTCTCCTGCTTTGTGAAAGAGGAATCTGCTACTGCCTGGGACTTGGCGGACTCTCTTACATCTTTCCCAGAACTCTGCCTAGCTAGGACTCGCACTGTACAATCAAGTGACAAGAAAAAGAAAAGAACATTAAGATCTAAGCTTTGTCACTTGGCTAGGTTAGTAAAGACAATGGCATGGAAGATGAAGATGAAAGACATCACTGTCACTTGGAAGCAGCATGCCGGATGCAATGTGCCTTAGGATGTCAGATCACACAAAAGAACGCTCATTCCCAGTGATCCAGTGACGAGTGGATGCCATAGGATATCTGGCTCCTTCCTTCTGTTGTCACCACAGCTAACCAGAGTGACAGTCTCTCTTTCTCTGTTTCTCCCCCCCACACACATGCCCTGGGAATGCCATTTGTCCCCCTTCTTCCATATACTGTGTAAACAATATATGGCAAATGGATCATTAATGATCCAATGATGAGATGTTGTTTAGAAAAGTAAAAACATCAAGCAAAGTTGATGCCTAAAAAAATACTTGCTAAGGTAATGCATAGATTATATACTTCAGAGAGATTTAAACCGTATAGGTTAACCCATAATTGAGAACTTAGGAGGACCTGCCGTGTGTTACTTTATTAGTAAAAGATGGACTGACCACACTATGCAATGAGACAAACAGCAGAGACTCTCATTAGTAACCGTGGGGGTAGGAGATATGAAGCAAATCCAAGTCTTTAAAGCAAGATGAGCTTTACCTTTTGGAGTCACTGTGAGCGGAGCTGCACAAGAGGTTTCCCCAGCGCTATTGGCGGCTTTGCAAGAGTACTGCCCAGCATGCTCTGAGTAAGCATCAACTATAAGCAGTAAAGCCATGCCTGTGGACTCCTCAAAATGGAAAACTACATCTTTTCTTGGTAGAATTGGCTGCTGGTTATGAAACCACTGGATTTCTGGCTTGGGAATGCCAAAAACCCTTGCATGAAATCTGACTGTCTCCCCGCTGTGCACCCTGAGGCTTGATAGAGGCTGGATGAAGATGGGCTTTTGGCCAAGGGACTCCTTCTTAAATGAAACTGATGAAGAGACATGCCATTGGGAGTCTGATGTAATTTCTTCAAATTTGCTAAGTCCTGAAAAGAAGCATGCCGACCTTTAATGTCTTAGCCTGCACTGAAACCAGAACTCATTTGGAGTTGTCTACAGATCTGTTGCCAATTTCAATGGTGGACTAGAATCCAGTCCAATCCTAACGTCTTGTCAATGTCTGCCACCACTGGTTCCAAGTCACACACGTTCATTCCACTTTCCAGGCAAACAAGTCGAGACATAAATAGTCCAAGAAAGTTCACTGTATTGTTTGTGAAGGCAGTAGTGACGTACACAATTTGTTTTAGGTATTCCTGTTTTCTGTTTTTATTTTTTCCCCCTCTGGTTGTAAAATTACATTTTCTATTTTGTAAACCACTTTAAGAAAATATCTATTATAGTAAGTGTTTAAAATTAAGAGAAAAACCAGAGCTGCCCTCAATCTGTATATATTTGTACATAGTTAATAATACATAGACTAAATTAGCTCAGCAAAATCAGTCTGACTATATAAAAATACTGTAATCTTGTTTAGAAACAAAGTGCCCTCTACTACCAGGTAAGTGTTTCTGATGGCAGTTTAAAAGCCCCAAGCATCAGAAACGCTAAACCATCTTAGCACTGGGCCTCTCAGCCTTCAGGCATTCTTTGAATAACAGTGAATACACCTAGCTGGTATACAGAACTGGAATCATCCTCTGTAGCTTCTGTGAAATCAGAATTGTGTCAAGACAATGGGGGGATAGTAATACTTACATTACAATTTTTTTTTAAAATTTTCATCCTCACTAAATGAGAAAACAATTCTACCTCTTTCTTTAGCATGTTTCTCTCCATTCTGATACATGCTGATCAGAAAGCATGAAAGCTGGTGAGGAGAGCAATACGTTACAAAACATTATAAAGACGAAGCAGGGCAAAGTGAGAAATAATGGTTTGTGGTTCATAATGAGATGGGACAAATGGCAAGTGAGAATGTGGCATAAAACATGGAAACAATGAGTTGCATTAAAAGAGAACGGTAGGGCCCACGATGGTTTACATGGAATCTTTAGTGGTTGTTACTGACATTGTGAGATTAGAGCCATATTTAAATGTGGTTCTTAAGGTTGTTTACTGTACCTGCCAGTCTCAAGTTGGCTGTGCTTGATACTTGACCCATAGCATTATTAGCAACAAAAGTGTAAAGTCCTTCATCTTCTGGATAAGCTTCAGCAATTTCCAGTTGGTAAGTGTCTTCAAATTGAGTCATTCTAAAGAACCTAGATGGCTTGATTTTCTTGTCTTTGCTGTACCAAGACACTTTTAGATCTGTATTACAAAAGGAAAAAAGAAGATATTTAAATCACAAAAAGTGGTGGATATTTTTACCTGCAAACACAATACTGATTATATTGGTGACTACATTTCATATTTATCTTCATAACATTATGTTTCTCTTTTGAGGCATGCCACATCTGCTTTTACAGAATTTCTTGTCATCTTTAAGAAGGAAAGATGATTCCAGAAAAATCCAGCTTATAGGCTGGTTGTAATGTTTGAAATTTTACAATTTTAGTTATATTATTTTTAACCACTTGCAGGTCATGCTTTGGAAACAGGGACAAGGTTTTGACATAGTGACCTTGAGGAAAAGATCATCCTAACGAACAGTCATCGTGATGGGTTTGATCTAGGATAGTGGTCGCCTAATAGGACAGGAAGTGAGGGAAATCTGTGCTCCTGGGGGGCAGAAAGATCAATCAAAAAGAGAGCTGAAAAGATGAACACTCCCAGAAGTCTAAAACAGACACCCTACAGGCTGAAGACAAAATTTCTCTATTTTCATTACCAATGAACAAGCATTGAAAAGGTCTTAGCACAGCAAAAAATAATTTTTAAAACTGAAAGAAAGAGTCATGGAATTTGGGCATCTTAGATATATTTGGCTTTTTTCAAAGTAGCAGTAATAATAAATAATGATAAAACTAGCTTTTTTTCACCTAAAGAGTTGAAAATAACCCCAAAGCAGAGATAAAATAACATGATGTTGTTACAATTGAAGGTGAAGTGAACTTTAAAAAAATCTTACACTTCTATCGAAACAATCACCCTATAAGTCAAGAGTGAATTTAAATTTAGTCACAAGTTTTAAAAGCCACAACCCAAGACTTCTTGTTTTGGGAGTATGATCACTGTATCACTTCCTTATCGCAACACCATGCATGGGGGGATTCTCTACTAGTCCATTCAGCTGGCATTTGTTTGCATTTTAACACAAACACTGGTTTGTGAAGGTTTCCCTCCTGCCCATGATGGTAGTTGTGTATAAAAGGTTCTCCTTTTAAAGACACAAATCTCTTCCTTTGGTAGCAAGGTAAAGTAGAAAATGGAACCCTGATACCACAATTTCCCAGCTGTGTGACCTTAGACCCATCATTTAATCTCTCTGGACCAGTCTTCTCATTTGTAAAATGAGATGCATAATAATTCATGAGCTCTTCATTGCAAAAACAACCAAAAAAAAAAAAAAAAACCTGTTGTGTGAATTAAATGACTTATACATGGGAAGGGCTTTATAAACCACTGGCACAAGTCAGTCATCAAAGCAAGACTGTTTAACCACCCCAAGGGATCATCAGTGCCTTTAATAATTTGCCCCAAGACAGGGCCATGTAATATAATAGGTAACACCATCACATGGAATTTAACAATCATTCTACAACCATTTAGCTTGTCTACTAAACCTCGATGGAAATGGAATGATGAAGAGTGTGTCCACCTCTTTACGGGGTTCTCAGCATATTCCTGCAATAACTTCTTCCTTCGGTGAATGGAATGAAGCCCTAGGACAGGCATACACTGCCAACAATAAATGAGCTAAAAGGTGAGACCTTTCTTGGTAACGGACTTGGTGCTTCTGACTGGGCTACCACTCTCCGTGTGGGTCACTGGTTTCTTTTGGTTTCTGTGAGGCCATTCCACTCTTCCACCACTCCATTGTATTTGGTCCCTAAATTCCTTTCATTCCACCTCTTGAATTCTCCCACAATCTACACTCTTCTTCCTCCTGACTCCCTTGGTTGAGGGCCTCATCAGCATGCTCCAAGCCTATCAGGATGGCCTTTCCCTTGGTCCTCATCTCCCACATCTGTCCATTCCTCTTTTCACTATTGCAGTATTGTCTCTGAAAAGCAAACCTGACCATGTTACCTAGAGGCTTAAAAAGCCTTAAGTCACTCCTCAGTGCAAATAAGACAAAATCTCAAATCCTAAGCATAGAACACCAAAACCTTTAGGATCTGGCCCTTGCCTTCTTTTTTGGCCTTCTCCTCCACTTATTACATCACTTTCCAACCATACTCAAGCCACTTGTCATTTCCAGCACATGAAGCACTCTTGCAGGCTTTTATGACTTGTAAATGTCATTCTCTGCCTAGAACGCCATTGTGTTCAATGATCCTGTTGATTCTTCAATGCCCAGTCCATGCATCTCTCTCTGTCTTGCAAAGGCAGTGAGTACATAGGCTGTTACAACACAATGCGCATCCATCATTGCTAGACTAATTATTTATCATTTTATTTAGCTAGCGGTTGCTCAGTAAGCCTCCAAATGATACTATCCGTAGAATAAACACTAGCAAAAAGTTAGTTTTAGTTCGTTTTAAAATTCTACTTTTCTAAATTGCTTTTCCACCAGTAGGTGGCACCAGAGACCGTCAACAGGCAACACTTTCTCATAAAAGCTCCACTAGATGCAGAAGCCAACCAAGTTCCAGGCTTAAGTGAGTACTGAGTTCCAAAAACATTTCTGAAGACTCATAATTTTTTCCAATTTAGAAGGCAGGGCTGAATTTGTTCTCCTAGAGTAGTACCAGGTCAGAGGAAGTTGTGTAAATACATTCAGTCACAGGGGCATGAAACTTGTGCCATTTGGTAAGCTTTTAAAAGGGCATTTTACTTAATAAACTTAATTTTTGCCATATAGGAAACCTGTCTGCAAGAGGATGCTCAAACCTCTGTATGTGTATAAACAGTACCACACATAAAGAGCTAGTAACCCACTAATTTGTAAAGTCCATTTAAACATTTGAAGATGTCAGTCGTATAGAAAAGATATTTTTCTCTTTCTACCCCAATTGGAGTCTTGTAGAAGGTTTGAACATATTTTTGTGACACCTTAAAAGCAAAACTATATTATTTATAAACTGAAAAGTGCTATATAAAGACTTCTGCTTTACTTAATCATATATATGTATACTGATTTGAAAATTTTCCTCTACAAGTTCAACGAGAGGATAAATTATTTAGTGTGACTTTAGTGAACTTGATATTAAAATGTATTTTTCTTTATTGTGTTAGTAAGATATTATCAAATCAGTCCATATTTCTTGATATTTAGTATTTCTCAAACTCTGCTTTGAAGTCACAAAGTCTATGACGTTTGTCTATGTCGGTCACCCAATACCAGACTTTTATGTTTATATAATTCCCCTCTATGGCTATAATAAAATTAACGTATTAAAGTACTAGTCACTTGCCAGCCATGCCTATAGGTACTTTACATACATAATATCTTTTAATTATGTTCATAAAAATCAAAAAGGTCCATTTGGTTTCTAGATCAGCATCTCTATTTCACAGGAAGAAATCATCAGGTCGTAGAAAGTCAATTGAATACGAACTTGTTTAGGAAAATGGCTCATGGCAATGCAGAGATTAAGTCATAAACTAATGGAAGAAGAATAATGAAAAAAAAAAACCCACACTTACTAGGAATGCTGTGAAAAGCCCAAGCTCTAAGAATTTCCCTTTGGTCGTACGTAAAGGCCAAGGAAAATGAGAGAGTGACTTTCACTTGGGGTAAGGTTGACCTACCTTGTCCCTATCTGAGGTAAGTTTACAATCATCATCGGCTTGAAGTGGCTGTGAACTTTTGTCTCATTCTACGAAGACTGGCCTCCTGAGGTTGTGGGGAGGGGCTGGGGGTATCTGGCAAGCGTGCCCCTATTAAAGAGTAGAAGAGCGAACGGACCGGGGGTCGCTGCATGATGGGCATTATGCTAGGCACTGGTGTGCGTTATCTGAAATAATCCTGATTGGTATTAGTCATTTGATAATCATTCTTTTGTCCAAGTAACAATCACTTATTGAGTGTACACGATCTGTGAAGCTATTCTAGGACAAGGACCCACCCTTGCTGCCAAGGATCGTACTTTCCAGTAGCTACTGCCTTTTTAGGCAAGAAGTTCTAGGTACTGAGACAGAGTCCCTGCCCTCGTGAAACGTACATTCTAAGATTAAACGCAACACATCCTTCCTTTACTCATGAAGGAAAGAGAACCAGAGAAACCTTATACTTGCCTAAGGTCACACAGTGAAGCCTAGGTTCAAATCCAACCTCTGATTATAATGCCCCTACTTTTGATGCAGTAGGCTACTGCCTTCCAAAGGAGTATACCTTTCCTCACAAGCACTATCGACTGAATAATGTCTTACATAGAGACTCTTCTCTTGAAATATATGTAGATAACAGGATGATTACTATAACAATAACAATTGTAGTTTTTGTTGTATTTTTTTCAAGAGAGAAGAAAAGTTATCTCAGGGAACATGACATCTTTTGAACACTGGAAAATACCGATCAAGTTTTTTTTTTTCCTGTATTGTGGTAAAAAACAAACAAACAAACAAACAAACAAAAAAACCCCACATAACATAAAATTTACCACCTTAACCATTTTCAGGTATACACTCAATAGTGGAAAACATGGCCTATTCTTTTATTCATAATTCTTCTGCAAAATTCCCATTTAAAGTCAAATTATGCCTGAGAGGTGTTCGTGATTGAGGGAAAGATGAGAAAACTTGCCTCAGATCATTCTTTGTAAATATTAGCAATGATACCTTTGCTCATAAACCTACCTGTTCCAGACACTCTGCACTGAAAACGGGCTGGCTGTCCCTCCGAAGTGACAGTGTCCTGAAGGGGGGTGATGACGGCAGGAGGATAAACTGGCATTTCCTGATCTGGAGACACAACCTCTGGAACTAAAGAAAGGGACCACAAGACTGGTCATGATCAAGTCACTTACAGACGTCGCAGAGTGGAGTGTGCTGATTTATCTTAATTATCTGGCAGCAGGGCATTTTCTAAAAGTGGGGTAGCAAACTACTCTTAGGGGCTCCAAACTGTATTTAGAAATGCAGTGGGAGAACCAAAAGCAGGTTTCTCAGGCTTTATGCTAAGCTGAGAAGTAGCAAGGCGTTTCTACCTTCCACTGAGAGCGAAGCGGAGGTTGTGGCGACTCCATAGTCATTCTTGGCTTCACAGGTGTAAACAGCTGCGTCCTCTGGGAAGGCTTCGATGAGCAGAAGTGTGTACTCTTGCCCATCGTGAAGAAATTTGCATTTGAAGCCAGTGGAAAGCAGCTGCTCTTCCTTGTACCAGGCAATTTTGGGCTGCGGTCTGCCGGCTATCACGGCGCAGAAGCGGGCAGGCTTGCCAGACTGCACAGTGATGGGCTGGAGCTCCTGCAGAATCTGGGGCGGCTCCGGAGCTGGGAGTGAATGAAAACCAACACTTGTGAGGAAGTGCGAAAACACGGAGGACATGTGAAAGCCTACGTTCATTTGTGGCCAGGGGTGAGGCAGCCAGAAACCAAACTTTGGAATTGTGATGGCTTTACTTGCCTCAGAATATGAGAACATTCTTTATGCTAAGAAGGAAGAAAACATTTGGAATCTTGTCCTCAAATAGAATAAATTTAGAAAGATACTTCTGGTATTTGAGGCTTGGTCAGGGGGTCTTGTTGAGAGTGTTGAGCTTGTCAACATAATGTGATCACCCCTCTCCCTGCTGGGGTCTGCATGGGGGTGTCGCAATGGCCGGTACCCTAAAGAAAGCCAGGACGGCTGCCACTCGCTGCCTATTTTCTATCATTTGGGCAAACCATGTGGCCAGGTGGTTCATCACCTTTAGGTCTGTTTGTTTTGCAAGTATTTGTGTATATGTCAGAGTCATTTCTTTATATTTAGATGCCAATGAACTACAATCACCGAGCATGAATAAAGAATAAATGTTATTCCAGATCTACTTAAAGGCAATTAGATAGACTTAAAAAAAAAAAAAAAAACAACCCAAAAACCTCACTTTCTTGCTATGCTAATTAAAGCATCTTCTCAGTGTTGTGATGACTGAGGGGAACTGGGTAGTTCATGGAACACATAAATGGGGGGAAAGGACTTCTGTAAGGCTGGGTGGTTTCTGACCTTTACTTCTCTGTGTCTCAGTCTCTCTATCACAAATCTAGAAATAATAAGAACTGGATACCATGATGATTTGGTCTTCCAGGGACTAAGGGAATGTTGGCAATATGGCTCATTTTTATTAAACTGAGATTATTCTTAGTGTTCTTCCATCTGCTTCTGGGGTATGTGTTCAGAGTAGACTCAAGATTAAAATAGGGATGGACAGTCCTTCTCTGTGCATTTAGGTTAGTCTCATTTCTAGGTCAGCCTCAAATTCAGCTCTAAGCTTTCTAATGAGGAAAGTGGGTGGTTTCAAGGCACTCCTCGGAGGACTTGGCAGCATGTGGAATAAGAGCCTCTGGCCGTAGGGCTTGAGGCACAGAAAACCTAGCTCCACATCGCCTGTGGCTCTCCAGGCCCTCTGGGGTCTCAAAGAGGACTTCTGGGTTTTCCCAGGCACTCCGCACTAGAGGCTGGAAATGCCCCTGGGGCTCGGTAGCACTACTAGCGCCTAAACAGTTGGCGCCAAGGGCAGAAAACTTGACCAGCTGAACCAGCTGAATGCTGTTATCTAGAAACCCACTGAGGGGCTGTGATAACTGACATACAGTGGGTACTCAATAGTGTTGACCAACTAAATGATGATTTGCCATTAGGCACTTTCTGGAAATGACATCTTTACAGTCTGTAATAGCCGCTGTCCCTTTATCCAGATATAATGTGAAAATAAACGTAGCTGCAAACATATGAGTAGTATGGCTTCTTTAGAAATTGCCCAGAACTATCAGCACTTTAGGAACTTAAAGGGGAGGATTATTCCAGATGGATCCACAAAATACATTAATATGTCTACCTACCATTGACATAGAGAGTAACAGAACTCCTGTTCCTTCCTGCCACAAAGGTGTATTCACCAGCATCACTATGCCTGGTCTCAGAGATAAACATCCGGTGGATTCTTCTCTCCACCACATATTGATGTCGTTCTTGAATTTGGAAATTGATTTCAATGCCATCTTTATACCAGTGGGCATCAACATCATCTTCGTTGACCTCAAACTCAACGACAGCACGTTGTTTCTCAATAACCTTTTGGTGGAGGAACATAAAAAGAGAACTGAAGTCCTGCTTTCCTTTTGGTTTTAACCTTTTTCTAAAACTGCTCATTTCAAGAGCATGCCAAACCTATAGATTATGATAGAAAAAGCTGACTGGGTGAAGTGCATTCTAATTCGTCCTGCATCTCCTTAGACAAATGGTACCCTAACTTCTTCTAAGAGAATCCTGCTAATACCTGCACTGAGGAGAGACACCACCCCAAAGAGACCATGACTTGAATCCTTAAATGTTTGCTTTTTAACTAGTCATAACAGAAATAACAACACCTCATATCTGTGGGCTTTTTATTTTGGACAAAGCTCTTTTACTATTTAATCTGATTTCATGTGGTATGAACAAGAACCTCCTGGGGTAGGTAGAAACCATTAGCCTCATTTTTAACAGTGAGGCAATCAGGTTCAGAATTGGACAGTAAAGGACAGAAGACATATTCAGGTCATCGGCGTCCTCACTGAAGGCTTTTTCACTATGTAGTCAAGGCCTGTCGTGCCCGGTTCTTCTCAGATGAGCTATACGATAAATCCGAATTCAAACAATATTTCTCCTAACATGTTCCCTCCATTCCACATTCGGGAAGACAGGCACCCATGAGAACAAGCCCTGCACACGGAGTAGAGAGCAAAGGGGTCTGGCTTGGTACCTTTGCTAGGAACCCAGCTTCTGCTCAATCCTTGACCTCAGAAGAAGCGTTCCCAGCCAAGTCCCTGCCTCTCCACAATAGAAGCTATCTGACGAAACGCCACCTTGTCCTACCTTCCCTGAGTGCCAGCTGCCGTGTAAGCACCACGACGTACATCTGAGCTCTATCCGCTTCGTGCTGCTTGGCCAGTGGCCATTTATGAGACAGTGAAGTTCCTACAGCTGCTTTAATTAAAGTATCTAGACAGCTGCTAAGGACACACTATTTCCCTAAGTGAGGGAAAACTGTGACTAAATTGATGTCAGATTGAGAGTCTAAGCCAGCAGGGATCAGCTGTTTTCTTTCTTTGGAGGACTGTGGTTAGAAAATGTTGAGGTTAAAAAATTAAAATCTCAAACTATGGATTACGGGCTCTCGATGACGTCTCCCAAATTCAGCACGTAGACGATACCTGAACCTCCCTCTTCAGACTTCGGATGCGGACGTCTCTGCCTTCTACGTAGAGGTTAGCGGTGGATATGTTGCCTCCTGCCACCACTGCGTATTGCCCGGCATCAGACATCCGCGTGGAGGGGATCAGCAGGCGGTGGACGTATTTCTCCTTCTGTATCTTTATTCTGTGGATGAAATGGAAATTGAAGTTTAATGAATGGTGACTCAAAGCAAACTGGGAATTACTAGAACGTAGCCAGGCAACACAAGTGACCTGTCCACAGTCGGCAGCTCTTGGCCATCTTTCATCCACTGAACAGTGATGTCAGGTTCAGAAACTTCACACTCAAACATGGCTCGCTTCTTCTCAAGAACCTTAATATCCTTGATGTGTTTCCGAAATTCTATGTGGCGAGCTGGAAAACAGCACGTACAAAAATTAACCTTTCTAATGGCTTTAAGACGTAACTCACGGAGTAGGCGATCCACAGGCTCAAAGCACTCAGTCCAGGGGCTTCAGTATTGTCAGAGTTGGCAAACCACCCCTTCAATCAATGTTAGAATATTCTCATTACCCCAAAAGCCCATACAGGCCTTAGTCACCACCCTCCAGACCCCTCCTACTGTCTCCCCCCAGATTTAGGCGCCCATCTATTGTCTATAGATGTGTGTATTCTGACATTTCCTATAAAGGGGATCATACAATATGTGGTCCTTTGGGACTGGCTTCTTTCACTTAGCATATGGTTTTTAAGGTTCACCCATGTGGTAGCACGTTTCAGCACTTGCTTTTTAGTGCTCACAATACTTCATTACACAGATACACATTTTATTTTCCCATTAATTGATGCACTGATTAGTATCGTACATGGTGTGTTTGACATTTCGTGTTATGGGTAAGACATTTATGACACCATACCTTCCACGTAAAGGGTGGCTGTTGAGGTAGCTTTTCCAGCCACGAAGGTGTACTCAGCTGCATCCCCAAAGTGAACATTCCTGATATTCAGTGAGTGCGTGAGCTTTTTGGTTCTCATCTGGCACCTGTCAGTTGATTTGATTTCCACACCATTCTTTAACCATTTGTAAGAGATGCCTTCATAGTTCACTGTTACCTCAAAGGTAATGGTGTCTTTTTCTTCAGCATTGATGTCCTTCAGCATGGATGTAATCATGATTGCTGCAAAGGGGGAAGGAAACACACCCAAGAAGACTTCGTGTCAGTATGATGTGAGTCATATCAAGCACAGAGTGAAAACGAGGAATGTGTTTAGTATGTCTGTTAAGGCAATTACAGTTCAGGGGTATGAGCTATGCTATCTTCCAGGTTCCCCCCACAGGACTATACCAAGGGACCAAGGAACAGAAAGAGCTAGTGATAGATAGTAGAGCATCTTTACAGGTAGCCTTGAAAGGCTACTCTAATCAGAAAATTTTATCCAGGTGGAGATGCTGGTGCCTAACTCAGGGTGAACACGCAGTCGATGTTTCAGTCAAGGATTTTCGGAGTGGATTAACTGGTCAGGAAGGAAAAGAGTGGGATATGGAATAACAATGAGTTTACCAAGTATTTGATACAATTTTTGTTTGTTTGTTTACTTACGGGTGACTCTCAGGGTGGCGCTGACTTGGTCATTGCCACAGACAAATGTGTACTCTGCCGAGTCCTCTGTGCTGGTGTTCATGATGATCAGCTGGTGGAGTTTCCCCTGCACCACTATCTTGAACTTCTCACTCATCTCAATCTCCACGCCATTCTTCAGCCACATGGAAGGGACATTGAAGTGGGACACCTCACACTCAAAGGAGGCAGATTTGGTCTCAGGTACCTCAATGTTTTTCATGGTTTTTGTAATATGTAATGCTTAGGAAAATCAAAAAGCACTTCAGTTAATATATTTTATCTTTAAAAAATGGATGAAACCAACCAACCAACCAACCAACGAATGAACACATGGGAATCATCTCGGGAAATGCCGCAAGGAGCTAATACTTACTCTCCACGAAAAGTTTAGCTCTGCACTCCAGCTGCCCCACCACGGCTGTATATTCCCCAGCATCCGAGGGGGAAATGTGCTGCAGCATCAGTTTGTGCACCTTTCTTTCTGAGACCAGCCTGTGCTTGTCACTTGGCTTAATCTCCACATTCTTGTGGAACCATTTTACTGGAACAGTGTCATGGGAAACACTAACTTCAAAGGCAACGGTGGAATTTTCCAAGGCGGTCACATCTTTTGGCTTTTTAATGATCTTGACAGCTAATGAGGAAAGTCGAAGCGATTCAGTGATATGGTTAACTTAGTGGTTACCATACATTGGCTACTTGTAAAATGTTTCTAAATTAACTTACTCTCCACATGTAGTCTGGCACTGGCTCCTAGCTTTCCAAGCTTGAAGCCATATACAGATTCATCTACAACAGCACAGTTTTTAATCCTCAGAGTGTAAACTGTTCCTTTGACTGAGATGTCGTACTTGTCATTGGATCGCAGCACAACGCCATTTTTGATCCACTGGACGCCTTTTACGTTAGGATGCGTAAGCTCAACAGTGAAAACAGCATCCTGCGTCTCTGTCACGGTGAGGTTCTTCAGAGTCTTCTTAATTTTGACAGCTGAAGACAAATTTATGATTGGTTTAGGAAATAAAGATGACATGGTCAACTAAAAGAAGTCCTGGCATAAGATCATTACCTGGTCATCTTGCAAAAGAACGGTTATCAAAAATGTGGCAGTTATGCAGAGCCTCTCTTGTAAAAGACACCTTGAGATTATTTAGGAAAACCTGGGATCCAGTTTGAAATGTACACTGCACAACGATTTTTCTATATTTGAATGAGAGGAAGTTTGCATAGCTGCATACTAATAGCTTAATAGTGAAGAGCAAAAGAGGGACAGAGAATGAGAGTGTCTAATTAGGCTGTTCCTCTGAGCTAGAACCTAAGAAATGGCTTCTTCACAGAAACACATCTTAAAAGCAATTTTGCACCTTGTGGTATATGGCCTAGAAAGTTTAGAAAGTTTATAATGATTTTGTGAAATCAAGATTTATGGCACCCAGAATGGTTATACCATTGACTTTTAAACTGGTAACTATCAAGAATGCAATATGATGTGAAACAGATAAATCTGTTATTACATCACTGACCTTCAACTTTGAGTTTGGCAGATGTTTTGGAGGTGGCCACCTTGTAGGTGTATTCTCCAATGTCATCTAATTTGGTGGCAGCGATGATAAGTCTCCTTTTGTGGCCATCAGATTCACTCCTGACGTTGTTACTCAGTGGTAGGTGTTTGCCGTCCTTCAGCCATTCGCCTTCGGAATCTGGGTTGGCAACTTCACATTCAAACACAGCTTCCTGCGATTCAGCCACAGTCTGGTCGGTGAGTGGCTTGGAGATGGCTCCCCCTTTGGAACAAGAGAAGTTTAAGTGTGAGTCCTTTAAAAAAATATATTTATACAAAAAAGAAATCTTTGCACAATTAAATATAAAATGCCAAATTTTAAAACATGATTTTGAATATCTGAAATGTTTAATAGAATTATCTTAACCCATATTGAGAACATATCACAGAAATCCCCGTTCTAGTACGCATTACTGATAACCAGGGAAAATACTGGACTCAGGAAGGTTTTACAAAGGGAAAGGAACTGCTAATATAGAATTTTGAGAGCAATACCACCTGGACGGCCTCTAACTCAATTTCTCCTTCGAAAGTATTCTACTTAAGTCTTCTAAGGATTATTTGCTGCAAATATGTCTAATATTTGATTGGGAAAAGATGTGCTAAGCAAAATGTTCAGTCATCAATATTTCTATAAGATTGGAGATTCTTATACACTAAAAATCACTATTTTTCTTTAAAAAGATTTATTTATTAAAGAGAGAGAATGAGTTATATGCATGCACATGAGCCAGGGTAGAGGGAGAGGGAGAGAAATCCTTAAGCAGACTCCTCCCTGAGCCTGGAACCTGATATACGGTTTGATCCCAGGACCTTGAGATCATGACCTGAGCCAGAATCAAGAGTTGGCCGTTCAACCGACTGAGCCACCCAGGTGCCCCAAAAATCACTGTTTTGACATATGTTATCTCTTTTATGAAGCTTCCCCCTATTGCCTCCATGGCCATTATCCACTGGCAGAAAAAATTACTCTTTCAGCAAGTTATTTGCTAATGTATCTGTCCCTCTTTAAATTGTGAATTCTTCAAGAAAAAAATATCATGCCTTATTCATTTTTGTGTCCTGTGTTTCTAGCGGTGTCTTGCGTATGGTAGGGCCTTAAAAA
Organism: Ursus arctos; assembly: GCF_023065955.2. NCBI lineage: Eukaryota > Metazoa > Chordata > Mammalia > Carnivora > Ursidae > Ursus > Ursus arctos. Next base: position 57,292,643 of record NW_026622763.1, read on the forward strand.
ATGTTGAGTGAAATCACATAGGGGCTCATATTGTTCTTGGACAACATCTGAGGAAATATTATAATGTAATGAAGTATAAGCCATGAAACTTTCACATAAAGTGGGACCCACAATTCCCATATGGATTTTACAATTTAATCCCAATGTCATATCTCAACTCCTCAGTAATTAAATTGCAATGAACAAAACACATTAAGAATGACTTCTAGTTTTTTCTTGACGATTTATGCTTTTGGTTTTTCATTTTGAAGCAAGGGATTTCTGCTGAATGAGTGCGGTCTACTTCATGTCATGAGAAAGAGATACACAGATATACTGACTTACATTTTAAAATAGTCATTGGGTTCATAAAACAAATATGAAGGGAACAAAGGAAACAAAAGTTAAAGAAACGAGCGATTTAAAAAAAAGAAATACACCTTTAGAGTAGGAAAGTTTCAATCAAGCTCAATTCAACAAATGTTCATTGATCATCTATCATGTGCAGTATGTTGGAGAACACAGATGAGAAAGAAGCAATTCCAGATTTAGGGAGCTTATACTCTGGTGTGAGAGGAAGAAATGGGGAATAACACAAGTATATGATAAGGGCCGTGGAAGAGACACACATAAAATAATCCTGAGGTTGGAGGAGTAAGATCCTATACAGATGGGAAGATTAAGGAAGGCTTCACAAGAAGATGGAATTTGAGGTAGTTCTGCCTAGAAGAACATGGTGGGGACAGTGTTGAGGGAAATACTGGTTTCGAGAACAGCATAAGCAGAAGCACGGAAATGAAAATGGATGGGAATTTGAAAGGAAATGGGCCGCAATTTCTTAAATTAAAACAACTGCCCCACCTAAGAATTTAAATTGAATGATAAATGTACCAACCTGCCACAGTAAGTTTTCCAGATGTCATATTTTCTCCGGCAAAAAATGTGTACTCTCCTTCATCATCTTTCATCATATTTAGAACTGTCAACTTATATATTTTTCCATGAGCTTCAATTTTATATTTAGAACTGGGTTTGATTTCCTGGTCCTTAAAATTCCACAAAACATCAATTCCTGAGTGGGACAGCTCAACTTCTAAGACCACATTTTGAGTTTCTGTACAGGTAAGGTCACGAAGACCTCTGATAATTTTAATTTCTGGGGAAAAAATAATCACTTGGTTAATATTACACTGGGAAAAGAGAAGGCTTAAGGCTTAACTTATCAGTTAAACAGAAGAATCCTTACTTTCCACAGAGAGATCACAGCTGGTTTCAACCCTGCCAACCATCAGCTTGTAAGGTCCTTCATCTGAAGCGTGGGTCCGGTTAATCACTAGTCGCTGCTTAGTGCCTTTGACAATGGCTTGTACACGATCATCAGGCTTGATTTGTTCATCGTTTAAATACCATTTAACAGAAGTCACATCGGGAACTGAGACCTTACATTCAAGCACAGCCTTGGTACCCTCAAGGACATTAACATCCTTTAGAGGAGTTATCACATCCACACCTGCAAAACAACACACGCAAATAAAAGATTTATGAATGTGAATTTTGTTTTAAATGCCCACTTATTAAAGTTCTCTACCTCACTTAACAATGTACACGTAAAAATATGTAAGTTGCACTCACTGTAGACAGAGACGCGCCCACTGGTTGACAGTCCGAGGGATGGAATGGTGAAGGAGTAATTTCCAGCATCCTCCTTAGTCATATCTTCAATGAGCAGCATGTGGGACTGTTTGTCTATCACAATGTGAACTCTGTCACTGGGCTGCACTTCTTGGCCATCTTTCATCCAGACACCTTCCACATTCTCCAAGGAGACCTTCACTTCAAGCTGGACAATGTCACCTTCACAGACTTTTTGATCACTAAGTCCTTGTAGGATAGCGATGGGGCGGGCTGTGAAATATGGGGAGAAAAAAGAACGTTATGATCATTTCTTTATCGATAAGCCATGATGATATTCAGTGCAGGCCAAAAGGAACAGGAAGACTTACGTTTCATCTTTAGTTTACAGGTTGTCTTTTTCCCGTCAACAACAAAGCTGTATTCTCCCTGGTCCTCTTTGGTCACGTCCTTAACTGTGAGGTTCTGACGTCCACGGCGAGATGTAATTGTGTATTTGCCATTGGATTTCAGTTCCACGCCATTATGATACCATTTGCCTTCTATATTTTCTGGAGATATAACGCACTCTAACTCTCCGGAAAACGATTCTGGAACTTCTATGTCCTGAAGTTCTTTTACAAATTCAACAACTGCACCTGAGGCATAAGATAAAGAGAAGTTAATTTCTCTGGAGAGTTCTACATCAAGACTTACAGTAGAAAAAGTTCCTTGTAATTCTCTTAAGTTCCCCATGCTATCAGGAATATTCTTAGTATCTCCCTGCCGATGGACTGAGAAATAAATTTTTAATAAAAAGAAGTGATTTTTATATTTAAATTATTTATTTTAAAGATTTCATTCATTTATTTGAGAGAAAGAGAAAGAGCATGAGTAGGGGATTAGGGGCAAAGGTAGAGGGAGAAGCAGGCTCCCCACTGAGCAGGGAGTCCAAAGTGGGCTTGATCCCGGGATGCTGGGATCATGACCTAAGCTGAAGGCAGATGCTTAACCGACTGAGCCACCCAGGTGCCCCTAAATTATTTTTCAAAGCACAGAATTTTATTTCAATATAAAATTTTAAAAACAAGACATCAAAATAACCTTGATTTTGGAAAAATCCAAATTGTCAATATTCTTAATTACTGGTATAAATTCAGGAATCTTGCTCTGGAGCTTATATCTAATTCCCAAATAATTCCTTTTATGAAAGGAAAACTGCAAAGCTAATTTTATCACAGCCTAAGGGTGACTTTAGAACTTAAATAGTGAAATGATTATGTACTACCTTCGACAATAAGTTTCGCTGTTGTTTTGACATTTTCATCTTCCACGAGTACGCAGCTGTAGTCTTCAGCATCGGATGTGTCAATCGTCAGTATGGAGAGGAAGTGAACCTTTCTGTCAGAGTGCATCCTGTATTTATCTCCCGTATGAACCTCCACACCATCTTTGTACCACTTCACTTTGACAAATGGCTCTGAAGTTTCACATTCAAAGGTTGCCATGGTGTCTTTTTCCTTAGCAACAACATCTTGTAATTCCTGTGTGAAAATGATTGATTGCTTGGCTACAAGGAAAAGGGGAAGAAAAAGACATTATATTAAATTAAATTCACAATTTGAATAATGGGAAAAGAAAATAAAAAGAAATATGCTAATGGATATTCACGGATAAACAGAGACAGATCCATCAAACCAAAGACATTCAAATTACCTTGGACAAGTAAGAATGCATGGCTTGAGGTTTCCCCAGCGATGTTGATGGCTTTCACCATGATGCTGGCAGAGTCCTCGGCAGTCACATCTCTTATGACCAGTTCACAAACATTGTCTTCGGGCCAGTACCAGTAGATTCGGTCAGAGCGTTCGATCTTTACACCATTTTTGTACCATTCACATTCAGGATCTGGTCTTCCCACCACTCTGACCCGGAAGTGTGCATCAGATCCTTGGCCCACCGTTTGGCTTTGGATTCTTTCAAATATTTTAGGAGCCTCCATACTAGGACTCAGTTCAATTTTATCTGGTTTAAACGTTGGAATAGTGATCTTGCCTTCTTCAGCAAGGACTTTCTTCTCCTCTTCAGTTAATTCTTTGGTCCAGTGGAGAAGCTCATCTTTTGTCTTCCTTAGGAGCTCCTCATAGGATTCATCCTTCTTACGAGACTTGAGCTCCACAGCAGTAATGGCTTCGTAATATCCCTCCTCAGTCCTGCGCTTGAATTTACTGCGCAGCTCTTCGGACTCTTCGGATACTTTTTCATGGGTAATTCTTTCAGCTCTTTTCAACTTCACAACTTCCTTGGCTTCAGTGGTATCAACAGGTCTATCTACTTTTTGTACTTCAAACTGAAGTTTTCCAGGTTCATGTATGTGAAACTCGGGCTTTGGTTCAGGGGCTCGCCTGAGAACAGACCTAAAATCTTCCCTCTGTTGGATTTCAAGTTTCACTTTATGCTCTATCACACCTTCGGGATTTTCTGCAGTGACCTTGACCTCCCCTGTATCATATGATTTGCAGTCCACAATGTCCAAATAGTGAATGCCATCATAGCGAACTCTGAACCTTTTGCTTTTGCGGATCAGCTGTCCATTGAGGTACCAGTTGACTTTGGGTTGAGGGTAACCTGTCACTCGGCAACGGAATCTGGCGGTCTCCCCTTCAAGTACTCTTACTGGTTCTGGGAACAAGACAATGTCTGGCTTTTGCTTCTCTTTCTGGTCTGTTGTTACACCTGTAAGTGCACCTTCATGAGCCATCCTCTCTAATTCTTCAATTCTCTGTAAGCCTTTCCTCCCCTCAGGCAACTGAGATTCTTCCACAAGACTTTTTTCATCTTTAACAATAAGTGTGGCAGATGTGTGGTCTGTTCCGTATTTGTTAGTAGCTCTGCATGTAATGATACCACTGTCTCTGGAATATGCAACTCCATAATCAAGGCTGCAATACCCAAACTCATTGATCATACGGAGCCTGTTGGCTGCTTCAAGTGGCTTTCCATCATGGAGCCATTCCACCACCATCGTTGGGTCACCAATTGGTGTTAGCCTACATTCAAAGTGGGCAGGCCCAAAGCGCTTGAGTCTTAAGGAAGTGAGTTTTTTCTTGAAAAACGGTTTCTGTTGTTTCTCTTTATCATAGAGGTCACCCTCTTCCCATTGCTCCTGACCATATCGCAGATGGAGGGGCTCCAGTTCTGGGGCTGCGATCTCCTTTGCTCTATAAGTCCCTCGTGGGATGATTAATTTTCTCTCTGGTTCAGGCTCTGCAAACTCAACTTCAACATTCACTTTGCATCTTGTAGTGTCTCGGCCAGCCTTATTAATAGCAGTTGCAGTATACCAGGCAGAATCCTGGCTGACAGTGGAGTCAATTTTAAGGGCAGCCTCTCCCTTGGTTCCTTCAATTCTAAAAAAAGTGAAAAAAAATCAATACAGAAGAAGTTATTGCTTCCTTGGTTACTGAATTTGTATAATGAACTTAGTTTTATTCTTTTCAAGCAAACATACCTGATTTTAGGATATTTATGAGGTACAATGATGTCACTGTTTTTCAGCCATACGATATCAGGGTTGGGATTACCCGTAGCTCTGACTTTCATTTCAAGTCGAGAACCTTCCTTTATATTGACATTTTTTAGTTTTTCTATGAACATTGGTTTTACCTGATGTTCCACAGCTGGAAGAGAAAGGTTATGAGTTAGAGTGAGTAGGACTGAAATACCTGTTTATAGCCCAAGTGATAAGGTATTTTCTTTTTTAAGAGCAAATACCTTCCACAGTTAAAATCACTGAAATCGAAGATTTGCCTGCCCTGTTTTGGGCAACAACAGTCCATTCCCCAGAATCACTGGGCGCTGCGGGGACAATAATCAGTGATTGGGTACCATCTTCTTTAATGACTACTTTATGGGTATAATCATTGACAATTTGCTGGCCTGTAAAATAAGTAAAAAGGAAAACTTGTATTAAAAATAATTGTTTTTCAAGTGTTGTACACACATATAAACTTAATTTTGTGTTTAATGACTTGTAAGTAAAAGCTTATCATACTTACCATCGTGAAACCAGAAGGTCTCTGGCATAGGTCTACCAACGACCTTTAAGTCAAATCTGGCAGTTTGCCCTTCCAAACATTTGAAAGAAGCAGGCTTTAACACAAAGACTGGCTTATAGAGTCTCTCAAGTTGTGACTCATCTGTTTCCTCCAGCCTACGTCCAGGGGACATCCTTGCAGGGGACATCCGTGCAGGGGACATCCTTGCAGGGGACATCCTTGCAGGGGACATGCGTATAGGAGATCTACTCACTGAACGTGGAGAGATAGATCTGAAAAACAAAGGCAAAAGAGAATATTTTCATGAGGCATAGAGAAAGCACAGTAAAATAAACAAACCTCTTTCTTAACATCATTTTAGAACTGACTTCATGTATATATTAAAAAGCACTTCAAAATCACTGGGATCCAAAGCAGAACACATTATCGTTGCCCCTAAATCTATGTTTTTCGTATAACCTCAATTTCAGTCAGTAGTTCTTCAACATAGCCAGGTACCCAGTCTTAAAAATCTTGGAACAATTTTTAATAGTCTCTCCCTCACCACCTGCATTTAATTAGTCACCAGCCCTTTTGATTAGACTGCCAAAACATCTCAATAAATATTGATTGGTTAAATCAATCAATGAACACATTTATAGAAAAGGAGAAATATAATTTTTTATCCAAGAGAAGGGAAAACATAGAAATTGCATTTGAAAAAAAACCAAACCCTATCTACACATTGCAGCCAGACTGGCTTGGACTGGATTTCAAAGGCTGGCTCCACCACTTACGGGGGTGGGGGGACTAAGATAATTTTCATAGGCTCACAGAGATCAAGTGCTCCCACTTCCAACGTAGTAATAAATATAGTAGCAATAATAATACCTACATTGCAGGGTTGTTGAATAAAGTAGGGATAACGTGTAAAATTAGGTGTTAAGGAAACCTATACAGTTTTCACTACATTAGTTACAGCACTGGCGGAATGAATAGCATGCTACACTAATGGAAATGCTCTGCTCACCTTACACAGGGGCAAGGAATAAAAATGCCTGGCAACCATCTCTATTGCTAATGGCAAGTGTCTGTGCTTTCTTAGCCTTTATTTTTATTTACTTATTTATTTTTTGTCCCTCACACAATAACAACTTGCTACTGGGACGTCTGTGTTTTAAACAATTTAAATCTTAATCAACCCAAATTCTTCTGGGGCTTACCTGATTCTGCTCACTGGTTCTGGGGTGGGTATGTAAGTCGGAGCAGCAAGAGGCGCAGCAGGCTCGACATACAATTTCCCCGAGCAAATTGCATTTCCTTTCATATTGCTGGCAAATGCAGTATAGATGCCCTCATCTTCTGGAAGAACAACAGGTATGCGCAGACTAGCTCTGCCATCTTGCAGAAAGTCCATTTGGTATCTCTCTCCATGCTTGATGCGTTTGCCGTCTTTGTACCATGCAATCTGCAAATGATATCATGCATATTGAAAAAAATTAAGATAAAATAGTTATTGTAACCAGTTTGTATCTTTATTGTAGCATGGAGACATGATGTTTATATTTTACCTTGGGTAATGGATATCCAGACATCTTGCAATGAAAAGTAACACCCATCCCCTCGAGAATTCTGTAATTCTTGATTCTTAAGTCAAATCCTGCTTCGATAGCTTCCGATTCAGAAATGTCAACTGCCATCTTTTCTTCTCCATCTTCTTCAAGAAGTTCTTCTAATGTAGTCTTTATTATTCTGTATTCAATTTCTTTGATAAGCCTCTCTTCAAAGGAAGAAATATGGAATTCCTATATAGTAAAAAAAAAATGACAGTTTGTTAAAAAATATATATCCTGACTGATAGAAATAATCCTTTAAGAGCATATCTTTAAGAGATAAGGATTGATCAAAGTTTTTGACTGGCAGGAAAACCTAGCAGGCTTTTTGTTTTTGTTGAGAACTGGATGAGTCACTGTTTGGTTTCAAATCTGCATTATCATCATCTTCGTCAGTTTGTGCCACAGCACCTTGGGTCAACGACAGTCTAAAAGCACAGGTTAGGTCTGGGATGTTCATCCTGCAGATGAAAGGATTGGGGCAATAGTGCACTTGGTTGTCCTAACATTTGTCTTTCCCTACATATATGGAATGTCTATTTCTAAAGCCATGCTGTGCAACATGTCATGAAGATAAAGGAAACTTGTCAGCAGTGAATCGGGACCCACTAATTGTAGTCTAACCCTGACCCCATCCCTGGAAAATGAAAATATCAAACAAAAAGAGGGACACTGTAGGTGGTAAGTATAATGTATGAAATGATTTACTTGGTCATTATTGTTCTACTCACCTGTTCTTCTACAAAAGTTCTGACCATTACAGTATCTTTGGCCATTTTTTTCCTAATTAAGGCCTGTTCTTTTTCATACTCTTTTTCATAATCAGAGTATAAAAATCCAGGTGCTATTTCTCCAACTTTAGGTTCTTGCACAAATGCAGTCATTTGTGTTTGGTAAAGCATTTCTTGCTGGGACTTCATCAGTGACTCATACTCAGCTACAAGTTAAGAATATACGTTATTTTTGTAAAGTTTTTATTTAAATTCCAGTTACCTGGAATTTATTACAGCTACAGAATTAATACACAGTGTAATATTAGTTTCAAGTGTACAGGGTGATTTAACACTTGCATACATCACCCAGGGCTCATCACGAGCCCTCCTTAATCCCCATCACCTATTTCATCCATCCTCCCCCCCACCCCCCTCGTCCCCCTCCCTTCTGGTTACAGTTCATTTTCTATAATTAAGAGTCTCTGTTTTGGTTTGTCTCTTTCTCCCTCTCTTTTTTCCCCCGTTGTTTGTTTTAGAAACGTAAGTTAATTTTAATGTTCCTACGAGAAAGTATTCATGCCACTTCACTCAGGCAAGCCCTACACCAGGGAAAATTGATAACCAAAAGCTGGGTTTTCCAAATTTTACTATCGAAGTGCTCAAACTATATTAGATTGAATTCCAAAACCAAATTTTCATTAACAAGTCAAAGTAGCTGCTTCTACTGTAGAAAGAACTTTATATTAGTGGTCAGTTTTTCAGGATCTACCCTAGGGCTCTTCCTAATTTACTGTCTGGCTTTTGGCAATTCATTGATTTTCCTGGATCTTGAGTGTTTTATCTGCTAAATGAAGATAGTATCTTAACTTTCTCTAAGGAGTGTTGTGTAGACCAAACGAGACAGAACATGGGATGTCCACTGTAATGTGAAATTAAGCAAAAGTAAATGTGACCCACAGATACATTTTGTTTGGCCTGAATGCCACTCTACTTTTTGTCAAATTACTTTGAATACTGAAAAATCTTGATTTCCAGATTTTCTTTTTAAGATTTATTTATTTATTTTAAAGAGAGTGAGGGAAGGGGCGCCTGGGTGGCACAGCGGTTAAGCGTCTGCCTTAGGCTCAGGGCGTGATCCCGGCGTTCTGGGATCGAGCCCCACATCAGGCTCCTCTGCTATGAGCCTGCTTCTTCCTCTCCCACTCCCCCTGCTTGTGTTCCCTCTCTCGCTGGCTGTCTCTATCTGTGTTAAATAAATAAATAAAATCTTTAAAAAAAAAAAAAGAGTGAGGGAAAGAGAGGGTGTGCATGCATGTGTGAGCAGGGGGAGGGGCAGAGGGAGAGGGAGAGAACCTCAAGCAGACTCCCCGTTGAACATGGACCCCGATGCGGGACTCAATCTGATGACTGAGATTGTGACTTGAGCTGAAATCAAGAGTTAGATGCTCAACCAGCTGAGCCACCCAGGCGACCCTCCAGGTTTTCTTTAAAATATCAGAAACTCTAGGAACATTGAGCCTGACATGTGTGTGCCTGGCAACAACACAGTGGAAGTCGGGAGCTACTGTCCCCTTAAGGCAGGGCATAGCCTCTCCAGTGCCACTGTCTTCATAGCACTCACTAATATTATCTGCCTGGATCTGGAAGGCAACTGGATTTGGAATCGCTGCACCTTCAAAATACGCCTAGAAATGAATGCACCAAATAGAAACTAGTGCTAGAAACTTGAAGTTTATCACCAGTATGGATTTGAGGCCTTGTGGTCTAAAACATTTCCTATATAGCTGAGGCCAAGAGAGGGTAGCCACGGAGACAGCCAGCAACAGAACTGGAATATTTTAACAGGCCTTTTGACAAACACATAGCACTGCTACTTCCCTGCATTTCCTTTCCTATCATGCACACAGAAACTACCCAGCTGCGTTTACCTTCTTCAAGCAGGGAGGCAGATGCAGAAGTCTCGCCATGCTTATTACGAATAACAATAGTGTATTCTCCAGCATCATCGGCAAAAGTCATCGAAATCACCAGTCTGCACTCCCCGGTTTGTTTGTTGTAACTCACTTTGTATCTTTATGGAAATGAACACACATAAAATTCAGTCACAAATAACCCTATGTGAAGAAACGAACCCCCATGTGGATCAGTGGTATAAAATTCAATGATCTTAAACATGTGACTAAGCTCCACGCAGAATAAAAGGTTGCTGAAAATTGAGGAAAATGCATGGACATGAGTAATGAGGGTCAAACAACTTAAAATTTTCATTTTAAATAAGGTTCATATATTCTTAGAAATAAATAGAATATAATACTACTAGAATCAACCATACAGAAAGGGCTTCAGTGTTTATGGTAGCAAACGACGAGGTCATTTAAACACTTAGGTATTTCTCTTTGTTCATTATTTTGCTCTTTGTTTCACATGAAGAGCAAATGAACAATCAAAATAAATAAGTTCCCTTAAATATTTCAATATTAAGCCTCTGGCATACTATATTTTTTCTTATTAAGATATAAGAACACTACATTTTTTGGTTTGTTGTAAATTGCAGAAAATTCAAAGCTAAATTGTACAGTCATTTACAGCAAATTTATTAGCATAGATGTTCATGTATAGCTAAGTTTCTTCTTCATTACATGAGCCTTATTCTTTTATCTTCTAGTGACTTTATTATGCATTTCTACTGAACACTGTCTTAGATGCTTTCCAGAAGAATGTGTAAAAATCCACATTTCCTCTATTTTACTAGCACTATACATGAATCAAACTAGAATACAGAAAAAATATATCTTTATCCTCTTCTGTCACATAGCTTTGTTTTTCAGTAAGACTTTGTGCAAAAGTGTAAAAATACCTCAAAATATACTCGGAAGTTTCCCTAATGGAAGAGCCCACATTGGGGAGGGTAGTGGGGCAGGCCTATTTCTCTGTAGGCTTCATCTACATATCATACAAATCATAGAGAACTCTACCAGTCAGCCATCAAAATACCTGTATCCCGTCGTAAGAGGAACACCAGATTTTTTCCAGTAGACGTGGGGCTTTGGATTGCCGCCAACCTGACATTCAAACACAATGCTCCCACCTTCCACCAGTTTCTGGACCACTGGTTTTGTAATAAAGAAAGGGGCGGCAGGTTCTCCGGGTCCTGCTTGTTCCTCTGTGATGCTAGTATCCGTCATCACCACATCTCTGGACTCTACAAAGCTGGAAAGAGAATTCCCTTCATATTAGCTTCTGCGGTTGCAATTTGCCGATACCAAAGGGATCGAAAAAAATCAAAACTGTACAAAAGCAAAAGAATGTTTTACCGTTTCTCTTCTGTGGTCAATTTCTCAGTCACGGTTGTTTCCTTTTCAAACTCTTCTGATGCTAGAAGAAGACAGAAGTTTCCATTTAAGTCAGGCATTGAGTCCATTTTGTTAGCGACCTCTGCTTAGCATGACAGTTGACCCTCTAATGGACCCCATCCCAAAGGGGCTACCGTTAGGAGGCATGCAGAAACCATGCTGTGGAAAGTGTCGGCTGAGGGCGATGGCATGTACAGAAGGCGGTGGGAGTGTGGCCACCAACCTTGCACAGCCAGATAGCAGGATGTGCTGACGGTCCCAGCCTCGTTTACGGCACTGCAGGTAAATCGCCCGCTGTCTTCCGCAAAGGCTTCACGAATCATAAGACGGGCAATTCCACTCTGGAAGGTTATCTGGAAATCAATGGAACTTTCTATTTGGTAGTCTTCCCTGTACCATGTCACTTTTGGGGAGGGGTATCCAGAGATGTGGCACTCCAACGTGACGGATTCACCTTCTATAACCGTCACATTTTTTAAGCCCTGAAGAGAGAAGAAAAAGGAAATACTGATAAGGTGTGCATAGTCATTAATCATCTCTATGAGTAATGACAAGTGCAGGGGTTTGAACTTGCACATTCTCATGGCCATAAAATGTTTTTTTTAAGTCAAGACTCTAGAAATATTAGTAAAGAGACTCCCTTGGAAATGGAATATTATATAAATAAATAAATAAATAAATAAATAAATAAATAAATGTCAGGTGTTTCCACGTTCATAAGGCAGAACTGTATTAACTCCATGTAATGGGACAACTCTGTACCCTCCGTTAGTCTCACATATTTAAACCCTAACAGAACTGGAAGGCTCAGCAGCAAATGCTGCCTCTTCGACCAAGCTTTTCCTGCTATTCCCAATCGGAAGTACTCTCTCCTTCCTCTGTTGAGGTGCTTTTCACCTTCTATATGATGCTTGTCACCTTTTGTATGTATGTTTTTCTCTGATACTAAGGCAAGATGTCGAAGAGGGCTGGATTGGTCTTTAAATCTCCGTCACTCTCCCAATAAAGCCTAATACCTCAGAAACCCATTAAGTGTGTTGACTATGTGACTGACGGTTGCCACACAGAATTCCCCTTTTTCTTGCCAAATAGTGTATTGTCTTACACTTAGCATTTGTGAACTAAGGCCGTTTTGAGGAACTGATCTCTGCATATATTAAAATTGTCTGACGAGATGTGCATCAAGCTCATCACTCACCGAGACCAAGGTTGGTGGAGTAACCGGGATTTCAACAGGTGCAGGTACCCTTGCTGTTTCTGTCACCTATGAATTTTACAAAGGACGTTACAAAATGCCCATGGGATAAGGGGCAAACTCATCAACTCCTAGCACATGCAAAATTATAAAAATTTGAGGAAAAGGGGCTCGGACCCACACCAGACTCAAAAGAATTAAGTCTGAACTTGGGAAAGGAGAGAGGCAGGATGCCTGGTTGAGGACTTCGGTGGCACAAACCGGCCGTGCGCCTGGCCCCACTGGATAGGAACGGCTCAAGAACAGCGTGCAATCCAGGGACTGACCTTGGTTTCACGCTCGTGTAGGACTTTGAAGCGTTCTTCCCGGACTGTGCCACCAGCGATGCTCACCCCTACCTCCTTCTTCACTTCAATGCCAGCCTGACTCTTGTAGGTGTCTGGCGTGTCGGCGAAGGGGAACTGGGGTGAGGGGGTGGGTTCTGCTCTCACTCTAGCCTCAGCAGGCTTCACGGTCGGTGCCTTCACCGACTTGGTGATCTTCTGAGCAGAAGACGTGGCTGACAACTCTTTCTGTAACGTGGCGATAGCGCTACCGGCTATCGATGCCTGAACGGAAATGGAGCAACACGTGTCATGGTTCAGAAGGCAAGCCACCATCAGTCATTCTGCGGGGGGCTGAGTCTGTGTTCTAGATGGTCTTTCAAGGCCCTCATTAGCACCCTTGCGATTAACAAAAAGTCGGTTAGAGATAAGCCACTTAGAAAGCTCATCGTCATTCCTGCCAGTCTGTAAAATACATTTGAAAATATCTTTCTGAAAGAGTTAAGAGCTCCTTATTTTATGCTCTTCTCATAAAGGGATGGAGGGTCTTCTAAAGCTCAGTCATGAATTTTCACTTAACCATCCTAAAAATACCACAGTGGGAAATTCAAAATCAGGAAATTATTAAAATATTTGGTAAATTCCTAAGAACTACTTTAAAACAGCATTGTAAAGTTTCGGCCTCAACTCTGGATGGAAGATGAAAATGGAGACATTCAGAAGAATATTTTGAAGGCTTTCACACTCTTTTACTTCTACCGCTGTGCATGGTTATTTGATTGCAATAGTAATTTGGGGCTATTCCCAAATATAGGTATTAAATGTACTTTACAATTCTTTGAAGGCACACAAGATTTGCATTCCCGGTCTTAGATGTGTATAAGAACAGTGACTGATACGAAGGGTTGCTATGTGCTGTTTTTATGTTTTATGGTTTTATACATACTAACTTGGCCCTGATGACAGAGCTAGACACTAATCCAAGGCTGTGTGGTCCCAACCCAACTACCACACACACTACCTCTCTGCATCTGGTTACACTGAGTATCTGAACGTGTGATTTTTCAGTATCTGACTTTATTATTGATATACATTCACAACCTGAAGTGTCTCACAGCATAAGGAAAACTAAACTGCACGATATGCCATCTTTTTACAAAATGAGAGACAGAGAGACCCCTGTACGGATTTGTGTCTTCTCTGAGGTGTACGGTAACCCCTCTGCTGCTCAACGCTTAGCCTGCTGGACACATTTTGGAAGCCGGGTTTCAGGGGCTTTGGAGTCTACCATGAACGTAAACAGACATCACCAGAGAGAGGCCCACACTCCCTAAAGACCCTGTGTACGTCACGCATTAGGTCCTTCTATCCTTCGAGCCAGACGTTTCTTTGTCATGCTCTTGAACTTCTTACCTCATATCCATGTTCTGTCTTAGGGACAGAAATTTTTGAAACAGTAAAGTGAGGGCTTGCTGTGCGGGGGCGTTTATCCACATGGACTAATCTTTCAGTTGTAAGATCTGTAGTTTTCTTGATCTGCAATGAAATGAGACTCAGTGAGGCCACGGTTCACCAGATGACCACAGCGGTTAAGCGCGCTCTCCCGTGGATAGGGTGACGATCCAGCGGGTACACACCCACCTGTGATGAAATGTGCATTCCCATTTGATCAGTAGTTGTGATATGAGTCTCAGAAGGAGCCTGGATCACCCTAGGCTTGACTGCTTTAGGGACAACGTGGGGTTCCGAGGCTGGACGCTGGGGCTGCTCAGCTACCTTTGTGGCGGAAATGTGCTCCTTATAGCCATACTCCATAGTGGTCTGCTGCGCATAGGATTCTTCAAGATGCCTCGGCTCCCTGGGCTCTCTGATGCGGGCCTGGTCTACTGCAGCAACGACTGTCGCTACAGCTTCCGCCTTTTTCCCAACGTCCACCTGGAGACAAGGTTTCCAGAATTAATACACAGTAACATCAAATTCAAGCCGGGACAGCTTCTCCAAGGACAGTCACTGAAAACAGACAAATGCCTAAAGGTGTGGTAGGTGAATGGCACCCGGGTCATATGGCTCTGTTAATGTCTCCAGGAATGTGGCATTTAGGAAATTAATATTTCACTGATTATTATAATATAATGGATAGCTAGTTAGATACACTCTATATATACCTGCTTAATTAGACCAGACATTAAATCACACAAGCACACCACATGGGACAACACAGTACATATATAAAATAGGAAGGAGATTTCAAGTTTTCCTAGGATTCTGTCAGAGGCAGTTAATTAGCACTCGGGAAATCAGAACTCTGGGGCTGCTTATCTTCATTAATTATTTTTATTATCCTGTCAATCATTTAGTCTAGTATTGCTGCAATGACAGCAATGATGAAAAAAATTCTCTAAAAACCCTCCTGGACCCATCCAGAAAAATCAGCTGCTACAGAGTTGTACAGTTGCATGCAAATCTGAGATAATGTGAAAGCTCATGAAACAACACTGAGCGTATTAATTTTCTTATGATTCCCTAGGGATAAGAATTTTTAATCTATTAGAAAATATCTTTCTTAAAAAACACGAACGAAGAGGTTCTGATTAAAATGAAACTGTTAATCATATTTGAATTCAAGAGAACAACCTTTCGCAGTGAAGTTCAATTTACTTTCGTTACTACTGGAAGGTAACGCAAGAAAAAACCACAAATGTTTTCTCATTTCCATGAATCTGATTAACATAAATGAAAACACAGTCTGCAAAGGTGCTTCTCTTTTAAAGAAGGCAAAATAGCTGATGTGCCTTACAAATTACGAGTCTATGCAATACTTGGAAATAGCATATCCTAAAAATCACATCACCGTGTCCATCAGTGCTCTTTAAAAGTAATGCTGGAATGTTTTATTAATGTCCGGTTTTCTTTTCTGCTGCTGTGAATGGAATCTAGATCACATCTGAAATGTCTTTCAAGGAGGCTACCTATAAATCTGTTAAAATTGTTCTTGGAATCATTTAAGATATAAATGAGGTTTTTTTTCTGAGATGAAATTGGGCCTTTAGTGATCATGGACTGCATTCAGTGCTTCTTTCCAGTAAGCCACAAACAATCTAATCTTCCTTGAAGGATTGCAATGCCGATTTCACTTTACCACTGCATCCCAGGAGAAACTATAAAATATACATGAGGCTTAGGTGAGTTGAGTTTGCTCATGTTTTTTCTTAAAACATATAGGCCATTAGTTTATTTGAATTTTCTTAAAACATATAGGCCATTAGTTTATTTGAATTTTACAGATATTTTAAAATGTTATCTCTCTTTGACAGATAACACAAATATATATATTTAACATATATTGTATATATTTAACGTAGACCAAAGATTCAAATGAGATATGATGTAAATGCAATCATTCTACAAGCAAAGTAATATGTATTAAGTATAGATACGGTTTTAATATATATGTAAAGGCTGATATACCATTCTCTCTCTCTACATATATTTAAAAAATATATAAATATGTAGTGTGTATGTGTGTGTGTGTGTATACTTAACATATATTACTTTGCTTATAGAGTGATTACACTACATTATATCTTATTTGAATCTTTCAACCAGCCTATGAGGTAATCAGGTTGAGTTTTAGTTTTATTTATTTTAACAAGAAAACTGAGGCTCAAAGAAATTATTTGCCAACTGAAATGTACATATATACAAATCTTTTTCTTCATTTAAAACTTAGGCAAAAAAAAAAAATTATGGGCAGGATATTTCAAATTGGAGAAATATCTATGTATTTTTCCCTGAGTTATTACATATCAAGTTCATAGACATATGCTGTCTGGCGGACCATAGTGGACTTGCACCTCTCATGGTTTTGGAACCTAAATCAACAGGAAGAAGAACTGGAGAAGGTGACCCCAATTCAGACCAGTTAAATGCTGAGAATTAGGAGATGCAAAGAAAAGTGTTATTTAATCTGGCTTTTTGCAACGAGAAACGCTAACTGTTGCATGGGAGGAGCTGGACGGGGTCTAATCGTCTCTTACACTGGGTGACCACTTTAGCAATTACGTGGAACACTAGAGCACAACGACTCAGGATGAAGAGTTATGGGTGTGATGATGAAATGGGATGAGGCAGTGCTTTTCACCTCCACAGCCTCAGTTCTCATCTCTTCACGGAAAAGATGGATCTGTTCTTGCTTAACAGCAAATCCTTCTCTAGTCCTTGGCAGTGTGGCTGGTCCAGATTTTGCAGTGGTAACTACTACTCTGGGTACAGATATTTTCTCAGCTTCCATTCTTAGCTAATTGTTAACAACAAAAATGAGACAGTCAAATTGATGTGATCCAGAACAAACAACACCACTTTAAATATAAGCACTGATGAAGTATGTTACATATTGGCATTTCTGTCACCAGTGATATTTCTGAAAGGCTGATGTGCCATTCAATAGCAGACTTGGGTAGAGGTTTAGAAAGTTGGTCTTAAATCATGCTTTAGGGAAAATAACCCAAAGATGTAGAGAGAGAAAACAACACTGAGAGAAATACAGACAGGGCTCAGCCGTGACACTAAAGAAATTTAGTTGCTAATTTCCAATATATTGACAGTAAGGAATAAAAGTAGGTAAATAGCTTATTTGGGGTAAATGACAGAGTCACAGTAAGTTGGTTAATTCGTGGAGATTTCATAACTACAAATAGATGCTACAAATCCACTTTTTCATGGCTTGTGTGTATTTTGGTTGGGGGATTCCTTCCTAGATTTTAATACTGCGTCTTGTTCAGCTCTAGCAGGAGTTAGTATGGCAGGCACTGTAACGGTCTCATCTGGTATTTACAGAAAAACAAAAGATAAACGTTCACTTGAAAAAATTTATGGATAATTTCCTGAAGTGAGTCCATACTTTACAATGTAAGATACTGATTTATGACCCCTCAAAACATACATCTTCACGACAGTAGGATTCATCATTTACTTCTACTTTTTTCTTTAATGTGCGTGGAGTATCTTAAAATCAGCCTGCATGCAATTTCGTTCATCAACTTTCAGAGAACTTGTAGATGTTAATAAAAAACAGAAAATAAGAGTGAAGAGATCAGTGGGGAAAGGCATATGTAGTAATATTAACAATTTGTTTTTTTTAGTTTCCAATCCTTTAATCATCTAAAAAATAAATTAGGTTAATAGTGTCTCATACATAAGAAAGTCTGAGATTGGGATTAATGTATTATCAAAGAGGGGACCGCACCCGTGGAATAACGAGCATCACCTTTCCGTGAGTGACTTGGATTTGTTCTTGTCTAGTAGCCATTCCTTCTCTAGTTCTCAGTATTGTTTCTTGTTCTTGGGCTACTTGGGCAGTAGCAACTGCTATTGTAGACAAGGCAGTTTTCTCAGCTTCCTTTCTCATCTGATTGTTACAGCAAAATCAAAGTTGAAATTGCACAGGGCTTTAAACACACAGGGTATGACCCTTCCCCCCTCCTAGTGGGGCTGCAGGACGGAGTTATTCAGGGTTAACTACACAAAAGGAGTTACTTGACAATGTTTACATATACTGACTGGGCATCACAAAACTTAGAAATGTTAACAAAAAAAAAAGTTCTCCAGATGATTCCATATATTGCTTTTAAAAAATCAGACTAAAAATGCTCATCTTCATGCAAAGAACAATGGTGGGATAAAATGAAAAACACGTGCTACAGATGGATGAAAATCAAATGTGCAGATAAAATTAATGGTAAGCAGTCACACATTCACCATTTTGCTTTTAGTCTGGGATTCAAAGAGGAAAATACAGACTCATAATTCATAGCACATCATAGTTAATGGTTTACTAGACATTAGTTTAAAGATGAACTTTTCCCATCTCAAATATGTGTATTCACCTTTTCCTGAGTTATTTGAACTTGTTCTCTTTTGGTAGTGATGCCTTCTCTAGTTCTTGATACTAAATCTTGTTCTTTGACTTTGGGTGTGGCAACTATGACTTTAGGTACCACTGTTTTCCTAGTTTCTTTCGTTATCTGGTCATATGATAAAAAGAAAGGTGAGAAAATGGTCATTAAATTTCATACAGCCTCTAATAAAAGAAACTTAATTCAACACTGAGAAAGGAAGCAAATTTCTTGCTGTTCACGGACACTGTAATCACCCTTAAACATATCGTAAGAGCTGCTGTACTAGTTCATTGCTAACGGTATCAAAATTAGTGCAGTCTAAAAGAAAAAAAATGTGATCAGCAATAAGAGAATAAAGGATGCATTTCTCTTTCTCACATTCTTCTTATTGTAATCCATGGGAAATTCCAATACAACCATAATCAACACATACTTTTGCATTTTATCAATTGACTTGAAAACTGGAAGATATTAAAGTGAATTATAGTATCATGTTAGTACCAATCCAAACAAAGTTTGAAAGTTAGGAATGAAAAGTGGCGGTGAAAGCTGGAGAGGTGGCAAAGGGTTCGTGAGAGGTTCTGAGGGAGGTTTCTATCCGAGTTATAAAGAGAGGAGGTGAAGAAGTGATGAGAAAGACCCATGATGAACGTGTAGGCAGCTTGCAAATGACATGAAGAGTGAATTGCACACCAGCAGGAAGTCATCACCTTTTCCTGAGTTATGTGCATTTGATCATGGTGTGTGGCAATTTCTTCTTGAGCTCCCAGGATTGTTTCTAGCTTTGTGGTCTCTGCGGTGGCAGCTACCACCATGGACGCAGCAGCTGTCATAGCTGTCTGTCTTATCTGATTTTCAGAGTAAAATAAAGGTTTGAGATTCAAAAGAAATGGCAAGATACCCTTGCAACATTCAGAAGAATACAAAATGTTTAGTGGTAAGAGAGGAAGCATCACATCTCCATTTTAAGGGCCAACACTTAACATTTAAGACACAGACTTTTGTTTTCCTGCCCACCTGCTCCTTTGCAAATTGTCCTAGAAATGGAAAAGGTCTCATCTTTGAGACTGTTGACATGTGAGGACCCAGTGAGCGGCCACTGGTGAATGGCTAGAAAACTACAGTCAGGCTGAACTTGCCAGTAACTAGAATTGCAATAGCAACAGGGATCTCTATACCCTTGATCATGCCAAGTAGAGTACGTGGGCATTCAAAGTCTCTCCCTCACTCTAAGGACAGGCAAATTCATTCAATAGCCTGTGGCCAGCCTTCAAAAAGCATAGTGTTCTCAGCTAGACCTTTTTAAAAAATAGCTCTGGGATCAGCAAAGAACAGGAGATCAAGAAAGGTGAGTGCAGGCACCCTCCTGAACAGGAAAGAGTTAAAAATAAATGCTTCTTTCCTGACACCTTAAGGCTTGATGTCACACAGGGAAGAGCAGTGGATTTTGGTAGCAGTGAGGTTGTTCGCACCTGACTACAGAACAAAAGCAGCAAACATTCTAGGCCCCTGTTTTTCAGTCAGGAATTAGGGCATTTTCTTGAAGAAGGACCGGTGCTCCCTGATGTCCAGCATTTCCTCACTTTCCCTTGATACTCACTCCGAGGGTTCATGGCTGGTAGGTGTGTGTGTGCACACGTGTCAAACTGTACTGGGGGTAACTTAATTGGAGTGATAGCTGTCTTCCATTTAAATACGCTCTAGAAATGTCAAAGATGTGCTCCCAAACTGTTCTCATAGACAATCTACCCAAAACTGATCAATTGAACGAAAAATTGTGCAAAGGAAACAGAATATGCATCATGAAAGAGTTTCAGAAAAACAACAAAACAGAAACAACGAAAAGAAAATAGATACAAAAGACTCCTCCATTTAGAGGTTTTGGTAATACGGTACACGCAGCTGGCTAGAATGTGTCATGTGTCCACGAACTACAATATATTTACAAAATCAGACTTACTGTTTCTTGAGTTACTTGTTTTTGTTCTTGTTTTGTAGTAATTTGTCCAGTAACTCTAGTTTCTTGCTCTTTGGCTTTAGTTGCAGAAATTATTACTTTTGGTACAAATGCTTTTTCAGTTTCTTTTCTTATCTGAAATCAAAATAAAAACAAACTCTTATTGTCTCCTGATCTCTAATAGAAGTGACATACTGTTTATTAAATATAACAAAGTAAGAATTTGAAGAAAGAAGTAAAATCCTCTTTTTCTGGAGATATCACTAAATACATCATCTCATTTCCCTTCATAGGACCATGCTCGTTCTCTGCCTAAACCATAATTTATGCTGCTCAGGGAAAAAAAGTTGGATTCAATACCATTTAATTGAATTGGACAATTGCCATCTTCTTTGAAAAGACTTCCAATTTTCATAAACGGATAGATGGGCAATACCATTCTATGCCACTTCTGTCATCTAAAAGCAATCTTAAAGAACTGGATGTTAGAATAGAAGGCCTTAGAAGTAATTTGTCTGACCCTTTAGATTTATATATGAGAAATCAAGTATGGGCAATTTACAATCTACATTTATAGGATATTTTTGCTTTGGAAATTTTCCTAATTATGATGGCTTAGAATAACCAGACTTACTTTTCTAAAATTGAGACATTATGGGGAGAAAAGTTTTGTACACATCCCAGCCAAAAACTTCCCAAATCCTTAAGCTTCTGAAGGAGGCTGTTTGGATCTGGCTGCCTAAGGTGTGTGGAGGGGAGAGTGGGGTGTAGTTTTCCCCATTTGCCTCTTTCCTCTTTGCCACTCTGACACCATCCCTGACATTCCGGATCTCAGGGTTTAAAAAGACTTGAAAGTTCATCTTCTCCAACCACTCAGCTGATAACTGGCTCCACTGGCCAAAAGCCTGACCAATTGGCCTTAATCGAATTTGTCCCTGAATGCCTCCAATCATGACTGTCCTTTGCACTTTTTTTTGGTCATTGGACCTACAAAACCCGTGATGTCCATTCCGCTTCAAATCCATATTCTGAGGTTCTCCTAAGGGCTCAGAAAGCAGTTGGTGGGCTATTTTTCAAAGCAATGTGTGCTCGGTGTCCTTCTCTGTTCCTACCTCCACATCTACTCTTCCTGGTTCAACCTCACTCACAGGCACATGTTTAATTCGTGCGCCTCTAGGACAACAGAGATGAAACCCCTTGTTTGCGTTCAAAGAAGTCCCTTTTGTCTACACAAGCAAAGCATCCGGGGACTCTAAGGGACCTTGGTATCTGGTGCCCAGGAATACGCAGATACAAGGGGACTTTATTAGTGTGATAACAACTGTGTTGCCCAAGAAACAAAACCCTTCGAGGTAAACATTATTATGTGTGCTGACACAGGGAACATCAACAACAATTTCACATCAAAACCCATTTTATTCACCTGTTCATGAGTTACGTGCACCTGCTCTTGTTTTGTTGTAATTACTTCTCTGGTTCTTGATTTTAATTCTTGTTCTTTATCGGCGGCCACTACTGCCTTAGTTACAGCCGTCTTCTTCTCTGCCTCTTTTTTAATCTGAATTTCAGAGGGGAAAAGAAGGAAATAGTTTCATGCACCTTATATTAATGTTCCAATAATAAATCAGGATACAGACAGAAATGTCACACAAGAGAGGATAAGGAGGAAAGCTGGAGTAATTTTAAATTGTAAAAGAAATCTATTCAAATACGAGGTGGGAAATCACCCAGGATTTATAACACTTTTCAGCCATGAATCCAGTGTCACATTTGTTTTGAGGAAAGTAAAAGCAAAGGTCTTCTGGGGAAGCTTGGAGAAAGGTAATGTCTGCCCTGCAATAATGGTTCTCCCCCCCCCCTCGCCCCCCCCCCCCAAGCTCTTGGAGCAGCTGAGCTCTGGACTGACTGATCTGGAACCACAGCAATGAATGCACACACACTCCTCCTGTTCAGCTGGCTTTCCTGGCCACCCTTTGCCCATCTCGACCCAGGGCCATGTTGATACTCAAATTCCTTCTCTGACCTCCTATACCAACTTTCTGATAGTTTACTCTTGTCTGTCTACCCGCCTGACACGGACCAGGAACTTTAGGCACTTATATCTTGAACACCCTTGGACTCTCAGGCCATCTTTGGCTCGGAGAGCCCTAGACATCTGGGCCACACTGGGCTCAGTGCTGTCCTCGCCATGCTTGGAGCACCGGTTTGCCAGGGGATCGCTGCTTGCCCAGCTCGCTGCAGCCGGCCGCGGGCCTACCTGTTCTTGAGCAGGTTGGACGTGCATGGCAGTCGTGGTTGTCCTCTGAGCAGTCTGCTCTACAGCGCTGATGACTGGTTCTCTCACTCTGGCCATATCAACAGCAGCAACGACAGTCGCAACAGCTGCACTTTTGTCAGTTTCTTGTCTCACCTGGATTGGAAATGGCCGAGTCCATTTTTAAGATGACATGCTCAGCAGAAAATACAAAAGTGCAAGGGAAATGAGCTGCCCCGAGTAAAACATTATATGGGATAAGCGTGTGTCGTTGCCAAGAGAGAGGGGGCATGTATCGTTAAAACCTGGATTTTCTGAAAACCTCACAGAATAGAACCTTTATCCCAATTAAAAATGATTTTCCAAAGCATGAGCCAAATCTGACCTTCCGTTTCTGTTAATGTTCGTATGTTCATATGCATGTCCCCTCCAAGCCACACAGACGGAGTTTCATGGCAGGGTTCTGGTTGGAGACACCAACCCGGCCGTGAAAGGAAGACAACGGCAGCAGGACGGCCCGGGCTTACCTCTGCAGCGCCAGCAGCCACGGCCCCCGCCGCGAAGGCAGCACTGGCCGACACGCTGGCGGCAGCGCCCGCTCCTCCGCTGACGGTCACTTGCTCCTGGATCCCGTATCTCCCTTCCCATCTCTCCTCGGTCCTGATCTGGGTGGCGCTCGTCACCGTGGTTTCTCTCATCTCAGCCTCAGAGGAGGCCACGTAGCCCTCCTGCTTCCAAGGGGGAGGCACTTCGGGGCCTGGGGCCATGCCGGGTGTCTGGGTCTTCCGGGCAAGTAGCGGAGACTTAACGGATCTGATGGGGGACGTGGAGATCCTTCCCGCTGGAGACACGGATCTGAAAACCAGACGGCAGAGGTCAGGAATGGCAAGACGCACAACTCCTCTCCTGGTCATTGGATTTGAATAATGGAGGGAAAATCTGGACGTGCTTAAGGCAGAGTTTCAAAATGTGTGCCCCAATAACCTCTTCGAAGGCAAATAATGTACTTGACTGAAAGTCACTTGTTTTGTATCTTGGTAAACCTTAGTTTTACCTGCTGTAACTCCGTAAGAGAATCAGACGGGATTCTAAGCTAATGAATGTTGTCCCTTGCCCCACCTCTTCACCATTTAAAAAAGTCAAGACAGCAGAAGGTCTTCAAATGCAGCCAAAGAAAGGACATGGCCAATAGGGTAATCAGAACTATATATCTCTGTTCTTCCAATGGGGGAGGGTATGTCAGACAGGTGTGGAACAAAGAAAGGTTTCTGTAATCAAATTGCTTGTGCAATTCTGGGCTAAAGAAGTCTCGCCTCTTTCTTTCCCTGTAGACCTCTCGCAGCTTTTACCATGCCTGTGCGCCTTGCGAACCTCCAGGCTAGGAGAAAGCTTTCTTGGGACACTTCTTGCAGAGTGTTTTTGGGTATGGGCTCTGCAATGGTCAAAGTGTCGTGAACTGCTCTTTTCAATTTTCTCTGTGTTTACCCTCACTCTCATTGTGTTGTACTCTGGACTCCTTTTATTATCCATATGGTTACTATGGTAACTGGCTATTTTAAAATCCAAGGACTCCACAGTTTTTCTATTAAATTGATAAAGTGCTTCTTCTAAAATAGTTTTCATTGCTTTTCCTGTATATCCCAAGTGCAACAGCATCATTCGAAGAATCTAGGTGCTAACTCCTGACATTTATGGCCAAAAAAGACAGTCCCTGATCTACACCAATAATTCTAGGGGTTGGCCAACTATTTTAAGATAACAATTTTCATAGTTTAATTTTTGAGCAGTTCTTAATCAACTTCTCCCTCTAGATGGCAGTATTGCCTCATCATTAACTATAACTACAATTTATAGGAAAATATTTATAACTATACTCTGGCATTAACTTACACTGATCATAAATGAAACGACTGTTCTAATTAAGGTTCGAGGCACCGTTGATATGTGCTCTAAATGACAGAGTAACTTAATAGTACACTACAATATTAACCAGCTTCACGAAGAACTGTTTAGTCCTTTTCTTAAAGAAGGGTTTTTCGGTGAAAAATCCATTTACATTTTATACATGAAGTCGTAATCAAGTAAAGGAAAATCTAGGGGAACATGTCTCTATTTTAAAAGTGACTGCCTTAGAAATATAACAAAGACATCTAACACTATTCTAAATGCAGGGTCTACACCTCTTGAAGAAAAGCAAAGGGACGTGTACTTCCAAGTTTCAGCTTGTGCCTCACTGTTGCTGTTCATCAGAAAGTGGGTTTATTTCAGAAAGTTAAAGACATGATTAGCATGGCACGAGTGATTAGCAGCAGGCTGCAGGTAAGCCCATAGCTGTGAAAAATCAATGTAATTTGAGTTATTATAGGCAAGTGCTTATTTTTGCTCTTACAATAAAACATAATCACCTGGTCACAGCTAGATACGTGTACCTTATTCAACAAAATACGTTTGCCTTACTCTACGACAAAAATCAAGATTAAACCATTAGACATTTTAGGAAGTAGTCTATCTTAGATAGCCATTATTTTCTCGACAAATTGCTATTTTTATTTCTGATTTTAAAGCAGATTTCAGGGACTAAGTAATGGGGAGTGTTATTAATGAACTGCCAGAGCTGCTAAGACAGTCAAAGCGCTCCATGGAATCAGCGAAGCTCGGTAATTTTGAATGACCCTTAGGCTTGGATTAAAAGCACAATGAGGCTGTTATCTCCCCCAGAAATCACACTTGGCCTGTCTTGTGATTTCATGGTGTGCAAACTTGGAGCTCGCCTGGGACAGAACACTCTATTTATTTGATAGCTAGACATGTTTTTAAAACTGAGCTTTCGGTTCAAGTCTTCTTTCATATTAGTGTTTGCCAGTACCTTTAATTTTCAGAGTGGCCAACATTATAAAAATTGGAAAATATCTAGCATTTTTCATATATCGGTCAGACATTTACATTGCCTCTTGGGTGAAATGCTTGTCTTCTGTTCATTTTTTTCCATTTGTGTTGCTTATTTTTCTTTTAAAAATTAATTTGTAGAAGATTTTTAATACACTTGCTACTCCGTTCTTTGTCACGAGTGTTTGCAAACATTTCCCCCCTAGATCTGCTGTTTGCATTTCGCTTCTTTGGGGTCTTACTGAGCAACAATGTAAACAGTCGTGTACGTTATGCAAGGTTTTGGGGCTTCTGCCATCCAATTGTACCCACTGTATATTTAATATAATACCTTCAAGGCAGAAACAATGAAATATCTTGAAGAAGAGACACTTCTAAAATATTTTCACAAATGCACTGTTTGATTTGGCAATGACCTTATTTTTGCCATACACACACTTTTATTTTAATGTAATTGAAACTCCAAATCGATTTTTAAAAGCTCTCCTTCACAAAAGTTTTCCCAAATGTTCTCTTTTTTTTTGTGTTTATTTTTTAATTTAGCTTTTTTTAGTCAGGCTGAGATTTAGTTTGTAAACGGTGTGGGGTAGAGGTTCATATTTGTTTTCTCCCTAAAGGACAGCTGACCAGGCCAGCACTCTCTATTGAGTAAGATACCCCTTCACCCACTGAACTGAAAGTCACTTTGATCAAAAATGGAATCTACCGGACACTTGAATTTGTTTCTGGATGCTCTGTTCTGCTTTTCTAATGTATTTTCTATTCATTTACCAGTACTACAGTGTTTTGATTTTAGTAACTAGTAAATTTGAATATTTTTTAGGTCAACTATCTGCTTATTATTCTCCTTTCAAAATTTTTCTTGGCAGAGGAACTCTCTCTACGCTAAAAACAATCGTATAAATTGATCAAGAAACACTTTTCTTGTTTTCTCCAAAATCTGGACATGTTTTCAGTTCATCATATTAAAAACCTCAGCAGGTTAAGCCAAGTTCCAAGTTTAAATTTGCCATGGATAATTCACACTTGATTATAGAATAATTTCTGAGCCTTGATGATACATGCTCACTTTCTAAAATACCTCCATATTAACTAAGCATAGAAACCCATCTTATTTCCTATGGAAAATGACGTAAGCATATGCAAAATATTTAAAAGGTTTTTCTTATCAGAAAATAATTATACAAATGTTCCTATGCTCCATATACAAAGTCCCTTCAACTAATTAGCTCACTGAATCCTCACAACACACCGTGAGATCATTCTTATCGTGACTTTCTCTAGCGTACAAATGGTATGACTAAGGCCCGAAGCAAATTCTTTGACCTCTTTAGCTCCACTCACCTATCAGTAAAATTAGTAATAATTCCTAGAAGTTGCTGTGAATATTTAAGGAGATAATATACATAGAATGCCAATCAAATGTCTGATATGGACCAAGTGGCCAATATAGAGTAGCGACTATTTTATTGTTACAATTATCTCCCTAAGTCACACTGTTACCAAATGATCCTGTGTTCAACAGGGCTTTCAACCCTAAATTCTGTGTTCTTTTCATTTCACTGCTTCCTCTTGGCTCCTAAAGCAGATATTTGTTAAATGGAATACAAATAGGAATTCAGACGTAGAGTTAATAAAGTCCTCCAACCTACCTGTGGCCAGTGAGGATTTGTGAAAATCCTATTCAGGACCTTCCGGCTTACCTCCTTTATCACATGCTACATTTTTTTATCGCTTCCTTCTATTTCTCATCTCACTGGATGAAACCTAATTCAAAAATGCACAATGACTTGCTCTCCTTTAAAAGGCTTTACCTGACAGGAGATGGGGTTGGCGCCCGCACATGTCTGACCGGGGAAGGGGAGTGTCTTATCGGCGACGGGGACTGCTGGCGAGCCAACTGTGCTTTGGCAGCAATGGACGGTGGCGTGGGAGACCTTGACTTTGGCTTAGGAGGTATCCTGGGAGGTGTTTTATGTGGCAGCTGTTGCCCAGCGGCACCATCTATGACCATCTCAACTGTTGCAATTGATCTGGCATCAAAGTGGGCTTCAATCTTCTGTAAAAGATGAAAACAAAGCCCACGTTGAGGGGGAAAAGTTGACAAAGCAACAATCTAAAAGGTTTGAAGACCAACAGTGCAGAAACATACCTTTTCAATTCGGGTTTCTCTTGTTTCTGAAATCTGAGCAGTCGAAACAATTGTCTTTGTCTTTTTAGCGGGTACTACTTCTTCGCCTGTGGGCAGGGGAAGACACTTAGGAAGAGGCACGGTGACCCATTTTAAAGAGATGATGTTAATTCTGACTGCAAAGTCAGTAACATTTTCTACTCGTCTCAATGGAGGAAAATGCAGAAAGTTTTTTATTTTGTATTAATATAAATTAGATTTTAAAATAAAATATATTCATTATTAGATAAGAATTTACTTAGAACCATTAAAAAAAATCCATTATTGGTCAATAATTTGAAAACTTAGATGACCTAATTGAAATACTTTTCAGTTTCTGACGGGCTTATAAGCACAGAGTCCTTCAATGATTCTGAGCTCCTGCATGGAATCTCAGAGGCTTTTCCTGGGTGTTGAAAAGCCAGCTTTGGTTTCAGCTCGCAGCATCCCCGAGGCCTCTGTGGGGAGGTGGCAGGACCTCTGGCCCCATTCGTCCTCCATCAGCAAGTACGCTCCCCTCTCCCAGTTTCTCCGCCTGCAGCACGTACCTTGAACCAGCAATTCGGCAGTCGAAGTAGCTCTTCCAACACTATTGGTGGCATTTACTGAATAGGTCCCGGAGTCTTCGGGGTATGCTTCCGCAATCAGTAAGCTGTAGAGGTCGCCTTCTTGTGAAATTTGAAAATCAAGGGAGCTCTGGATTTCCGCTCCATCCCGATAGAACTTCACCACAGGTGTAGGGATTCCGGTCACTCTCACTTGGAGTCGTACTTGGCTTCCTTGTCTCACAGTCATGCTTTGCAGTCGTTGAACAAAGTTGGGTGGCGCTGTCTCTGCTGCAAGGGGAAGCAAGGAAAATCAGGACCGTCAGCCAGGGTGCTCCCGACAGGTTATTTTTAAACAATCACAGCTGTTTTCAAAACGAGGTGATGACTCCCTGAACCAAACACCCTTGACTGTCCTTGAGCCCAGTTCGTGCAGAGGAAAGCAAGAAAGGAGCCAGAAGATGGCAGAAGGTAATCCTGCCACCATATTTTATTTTATTTTATTTGCTTTGTTTAGCAGCTATAAGCCACCACTTTTTTTTTTTTGTAAGAAAAAGCCTTGATATTGTTATAACGTTTTAAGAGAATCTCTTAACCTGTTAAAGTAATTTCGCACATTTCAGTAAATTGCATTAAAATAAATTCTGATGGTTTGATAAGTGTACGTGTGACTTACAGAATCACTATTAATTTAATGTTAAAAACCCTAAATTGTTTCTAAATTGATCAATATTCAAAAAACCCAAATATTTACTTGCATTTAAATGTTAATCCAAATAGTGACATGATTTAATGTTAGTTATGCTACAAAAGGGGAATTTTTTTGATCCATTATGTTGAAAGAAATTTTTTAGAAATGTGAAGAGAGAATGGGATCAATTTTGACATGTTTTTGAGTAATAAACAACCTGTCACGCCTGTGCATTTTCCATTTCTGAATTTTCTGGATGTATGTTAAAGTTCACACATGATGTTCCCTGATGCATTGATAACAGCCTTACACCTGAACAGCGCCGCTGGTATAGTGCATTGGCTAACCACATATAACATTAGGTAGCTCATCGTACAGATGCGGGTTGTCACGTGTAAAGTAATGCAATATTCTGTGGATTAACGTCTTACCAGGAAGGGAAGGATGGAGGGAAATGACAGAGGCCATGAAGACAATAACTCCTCTGAGGAAACTGTGTCACGTATCTGCCTTTTTCTGTGTATGTCCACAGTGTAATAGTTTTAGATATGGAAAGTAAGTAAGGAATTACTGAACTTTATAGACAAGAGCAGTGTTTCTTTCTTTTTTTTTTTTTAAAGATTTTATTTATTTATTTGACAGAGAGACAGCCAGCGAGAGAGGGAACACAGCAGCGGAGTGGGAGAGGAAGAAGCAGGCTCCCAGCAGAGGAGCCCGATGTGGGGCTCGATCCCGCAACTCCGGGATCACGCCCTGAGCCGAAGGCAGACGCTTAACGACTGCGCCACCCAGGCGCCCCAAGAGCAGTGTTTCTTAAATGGGCGGTCTGTGGGGGCACTTGTATCAGAATCATCTAGAAGCTTGTTAACGTGTAAACTCTTGGTGACGCACCTGTTTCCTTAGGCTTATAAACAAGCCTCCAAGCCTTTCTACTTGCTCAGAAACACGGTTTGTAATATTCCCTTACTATACTTTTGAGTGTTTAATGTGTGTATAGAGGAAACTTTCTCAGCCACTTTTGTGCTGTATTTTGAGAGAATTAAATTTTACACAGCAAACAACTCTTCTATCAATTCAGCCCCCAGGAGGCCCCTCTCTAGATTTTAGCTTCATCTACTTGTTCCTCAGGAGCTCCTCCTGGACCTCCTTCCCCATGGGTTGGAAAGGCACTGGGGGTGGGGCAGAGGACAGGAAGCACCCCCCGCCCCGGCCTACCTGTCACGAGAAGCTCAGCAGTACTAGTCGCTTGTCCAGATCCATTGGTGGCTCTCAGGGAGTATCGTCCACTGTTGGCTTTAGTCACGGCGGGGATCGTCAGTCTAGCGCGGCCATCGCTAAAGGAGATCTGCACGCCGGGTAGAGTGGAAGTGGAAATTGCCTGGCCATCCCTAAACCAGCTCACCTCAGGAACTGGGAAACCTGGAACACAAACACAATTCGTCTTTATGTTGGAATGGGGCACTGCAACGTCCTCCACTCTGTCCCACTATGTTCCCTGCCTCGTCCTCACCGGTGCAAGCTCTCCACAGTGGAAGGCCATCTAATGATAAGGAAAACCTGACAGCCACAGGACCAAAGGGTCCACTTACAAACAATTAGGGAGGTCTGTGGGTTCATGTAGAGGTCAATACCTTCATTTAATAGGAAAGGAAAGAAGCCAAAAGAGGCTCAATGATTTTTCCCAGGTCCCTCAGCTGGCCGGGCACACAGAAGGCTAGAATTTCTACCTCCTGCCTTCCTGTCCCAGGTTCTCCCTGATACCATTTAATAGACATCATTAAAATCATGAAAGGGGTTTATAAAAGCGTAGAGCCAAGGAAACTTTGAAATAAAAAGTGACTGTTGTCCTCTTTAAAAACAAGTAAAGAGCAAGAACAGCAAAGGATCTAAGGGGGCTGCCTAGCAAACAGAGGAGGACAAACCCATCTGTGTCCCTCCTCTATGGTTGCAGGGACACGGTCTTCTTGAACTCTCCTGCCTTTCAAATGTGTAATCTGTACAACCGCCAAAGCTCAGGGAGAGAAGTGGGTTCTCGTAGAAGAGACAAAGCCAAAGCTAGTCTTACAGAACAACATGGATTCCTGGAGTTGCAAGTAGAAAAGCCGAATTCTCTTCAATCACTGTAAATTGTGGAGCTAAGAACTACATGTACGTGGTTTGAGAAGTTTATTTAAATTCTGTACATTCAGAAGGCATGAAGCAAATTCAGAGCAGGGTTTATTTTATGTTAAAATGGAGGAAGTGAAGAGAACCAAGAGAACATTTATTTTCTTGTCCCTACATTAACAAATCTCCCACCACGGCCAAGTGAATCATTTATTTGACTAATTCATGAATGTCAAACATTTTCAGTGGTGTTTTCTTAATAATTTATTAGCACATAGTGTGAAGGAACAAGAAGCTACGAAGAAGCAAGATTGCACTACTCCGCAAACAGGCAAAATTCCCACTGAAGCCAATTGTGTTCTGCACAGTTCAAAAGTTACGGAGTGTTACAAGATACATAAGCATATTATTAGAAAGTCAGAGCCTATCATGTGTGAGAAGAATAGAATTGGTCTCTATATGCATATACAATAGACAACGAAGAATGATTATATGATATTTGTGTAAAGGTCTTATCCAGTTAGGAATAAGATTGGCACATAAAGAGAAAACGAAAGGAGAAAGGAAGAGGAAATCTTATTTTATATCTTTATTAGAAGCCAAAAAAAGGGGGGGGGGTTGGGATAGTGCACCATGGAGGTGCAAACTTGATTTTCAATTAATCCGTGCCATTTTATATGACCAGCTATGATACTACAGAGACAATCCTGATTAAATAATTTCAAGATTATTTACAATATAGTTTGTAGACTACCCCCATTTGTTCCAGAAGATAGTTAAGTCCTTGAAATCATGCATTTTCTGGAACTACCTCTAAACTGAGTTATGAAGAAGAAAAAGAAGGGAATTAGAACTTTCTTTTAAATAAAATTCTAAGGTCAATGTTTGTTTCTCTTTAATATATAGACCAGGGTGTCATATATTATTTTTTGTTGTCATCTCCAAACATTGTAAAATCTTAATTCACTAGACTCACTTAAAGATTGAAAATACAAGAATAGGATCATTAGAAGTTAGCTCAACACTGAAAGTTTTCTGCTTCTTAAAACAGTCCACGGTATTGTTATTTCCCACTCTCAGGCACCCGGAGAGGGCCCCAGCCTCCTTGCCCAGCAGCTCCACAGTCGGCCCCTGCTGGGCTTCGGTTCCTGGCTTCCAGTCTGGCTCTGCAGCTGAATCCAAATATAGAATGTCCAAATTTGGTCGTACTTGGCTGCTGGATTCTGACAGCAATTTTAATCTAATGCTAATTATTTTGCTTCGTGGAATTACAAATATGAATAAAACATTTCCAAGCCATTATATTGTCAGATTTTGTCAGTACTCTGTGAACGGTATACCCTTATGATGGCCCTTCCAACCAGCTGGACCAATTTTACAAAGTGAAAGCACGACTTAAACTTGGCGTCAAGTCCTACGGCTAAGTTCACATACGGGGGAGGAGGCTAGGCGCAGGCAAGTGCGCACGCGTGAGCTTACCACTAATGTGAGCCTCAAAGGTTGCGGTACTACCCTCCAGTACCACAACACTTTGTAACGGCTGCTGAAACGTCGGTGCTTGGGTTGTCATCTTTTCAGGCACTCTGAAACGGAAGAGGAAAGGAGTTAGAAGGTCCCAGCTGAGGGCCACCCTGGAGCTACTCTGGAGATGGTGAAGACACACATTTTCCAAACAGATTGCTCCTGAGATCATCTGTGGGCCCTAGAGGGATGGGTCTTCCTTCTCTTTCGTGGTTTCAATCTGAAACCACGGAACTCTGAATTGATTTGGACCCAGCAGAGTAGGAAGTCTAAAGACAAATGGAAGGGGGGGAAAATTAGGAAAGCAGAGCAAGGAATGCCCTCTAGTGGTCGAAGGGGGAAATTCTGTTTTACCAAGGATGGGACCCTTAAGGGAGAGGCGGAAAGCTGGAATAGTGGGAAGGGAGAAGAACAATAAAAGATGTGTGGAAAGAATGGAATGAATCTGTGCATCCGTCCAATGGTGAAGAGATAATTATTTTTAAAAATTTCCTTCCTCTTAATATTTTTCACTCAATCTGTATTTTTAAAGTTGGCATAGATTCAGGTCTTACTAGTATTACTTTAAGTAATCCAGGTGGTTACTTAAAATAGTCACCCAAACTAAAAATCTGAACTTTGCAATTTCTTCCCTTGCTTGGAAAGTTCTGGCAAGTCTTACTGACTGTGCAAACCTTTTACAGACAGCATACAGTGCTTTCTATTTCCAAGATTTCTTCATCTTGTACCTGCTCAATAAATGGTGTTACTGCTAGAGTCAGTAGTCAGGGAAATTTAAACTTACATGAGTAGGCCAACTTTTACTACAGAGCTGAAAGAAAACTACTGACTTGAGTACTTAGTAAGGAACAAGGTCCAAATCTGACAAAGAGAACACTGCTGTGAAATGTAAAAGAAGTTAAAAGCCTTGTGCTTTCTCGATACAAATATTCCAAATCAAAGAAAGGAATATGAAATTTGCAGTTAAGTCCTTCTAAGTGGAAGAAAGTACTTTGTCCATCAGTTCCAGAGAGATGATGTGAATTTTCTGATGCACATATACCTTATGATTCAATGCAACTACTCCACTATTCTGATATAAAAAGCAGATTCTCAATTGTCAGTTACTTCATTCATGCTTTTCACAAAATTCTCTGTTCGCTAAAAACTTATGGAATGGTAATTTTTCTAATGATAATTCTGTACCGTGTTGTAACTTTTTACTTAGTTAAAAAGAAAATGAAACCAGGATTCTGAGACAATAAAATTTATATTTGGAAAATTCAAATAATATCCAAAAGTTGTTGTGAGTCTTTCATCTAGAACTCCATATAGCATGTTACATGTAGGGCAAATAACTTTTTGTGTCTCACTTTCCCTGTTTACAACTTAGTGCATCTTCTAAAAATAGCTGTATTCTTTTGCACCATTTATGTATTATACACCAATGCATTTACAGGCATTTATGATGAGTAATCTAAATCTAGGAAGATGGGAAGTCAAAGGGTATTTAGATATTAAAAGTCTCTAAAATATTATTTCTTGCCCTTAACACCAACATTTAGCTCATATTATATCATTTGATTATGAATTAAAATACATGAGATACTGAGTATTTTATAAAACACTCTATAGCTCTCCCCCCAAATTTCTAAGTATGTCACAATTAACTTGTCTGAATTGGTCATTTATTCCTATTGGATAGGTCAGTTTGTTGCTTTAGCACTTGCTTTTGAAAGGCCTTTGTGTCATTAGGGATGAAGGTATGCACCTAAAATGTCATGCTCCCAAAATAAACTCTCCGCTGTTGACTGACAGTGGGCAAGTGTTCTGTCACTGTCCCGCAACTGATCCCCCAGCAGTTGATTCCCTTAAAAAGTCATCAGGGTGTAGCTGATACCACATGCATTTTATCAGAGCTATTCTTGGTGCGTCTCACTTTTTCACTGAGTAACATAACCTTGAACATTCTCGGCAGACAAAAAGAGTCTACAACAGAAGCAAACAATTCTATCACCATTTCCGACCTCAACTTCAACACTTTTAAGAACATGAGGTGGATTCACACAATTGGAGTCACTGCCCAGGCTGATATGCCAAAGCACGGAACTTTTTAAAGAAAGCTGAACGAGCAGAGTTCAATAAGGGCTCGGTAACAGCAGTGAGTAGTCGGACAAACATGCCTACATAGGCACGTCGCATACGTTGGAATAAAAAGTTCTAACTGGGAACCAGATATCAATAAGGAAGGGAAGGGACTCTACTATTAGAAAAACTAATAATAAGTAAAGATGCCGCTCACCTGATTTCTCAGGAGTGCCCAAAAAGGGTGGGACGAAGCCCCAGGTTGCTTCCGAAACGACGTCCTATCTGGAGTTGGTTTTTCCGACCATCTCCGACATGAATCGGTGAGCCTCTAAACTTAAAAGCAAAACTACACAGAGACTGTGTAGTTTTGCTTTTCTATGCAATCCCTACACCCGAGGCGAGGCTGGGAATGCACGACTGCTCAAGAGCCAGGGCTGGGCTCCGCCTTTTTATTTGCCTGATCTGCTGACGGCCGCACGTCCCGGGGCGGCCGCGCCGATTGGCTGCCTCGCGAGAGCATGCTGGGAGCCGGGGCTCTTCGCTGCTGCCGCAGGCCACCTGTTCTTCTCACTGGCAGCGCTAAATTTAGTACCTCCAAAGAGGCTTGACCAAGGAAATAGAACCGTATGTAAAGAATAACTGTATTGGGGCTCAGAGAAGAGCATTTGTTGCCCACGGTTAGCATCTGCAAACACTGCTCTGAGGAGACTTTCTACCAAAAGCAGGTATTTGTGGGCAGTTATATAAATCTGCCTTTCACCTGAGGGCCCTGCCCAGGGAGTCAGGCCCCAGGCCTCTTCCCTTCCCCCATACAACCGACCAAATGCACCTGTCAATCAGGACAGCAGATGAGGGCATTTATCTCAGGCGTAAGACTTCACCTTCTTTGAAGAATGAGCGCCTCTAAACTTTAGCATTGAGAGAGCTCATTTATACTATCTACGTTCTCCAGAATCCACTTGTACTTCAGGGAGAATTACGGTAATGTTAATGAGCGAAGTGTTTACACAGCCCTGCAAGAAATACTGTTGATAGACAAAATCTGAACTCTGCTTAGATTTAGTCTACACGGTATAATGATTCCACTTTTTTCAGATTTCATATCTTTCTGACATTCATATCGACAAATGTGCATGCACCGTTTCTTAGCAAGTAGCCAACTCCTATGTTTAAATCATCCATAGGGTTCTTTTTCCAGACACATGAAGGCTGCTTTACTTATCTCTGGAGTTCGCTGTTACTAATGGGAAGTGGTTAGGAGATGATAAAGTTGCTATTTTAGGACTGAATTTAATTTCAAGCAAGAGATATTTCAAATACAAAAGAGCGTACCAAAAGATCTTTCTAATGGTTCAGCCGAGAGATTTGTAAGACTTCACTAAGAGGGAAGCAAATTGTCTTGGTGATATTGGGAAGAGACTCTTTTTAATAAAATGGACTAAAATTTTAAAACTCAAGTTCAATTTATTTATATCTATAATAAGAATGTTCTGGGTTGTGGAAGAACTTGGCCATGCATCAGACTTTTTCACTTCTTGAATATTTCATACTTTATAATTACTTATGTAGTAATTTATTAACACTGAACAGA
The DNA here is from genome assembly GCF_023065955.2 of Ursus arctos. Classification (NCBI taxonomy): domain Eukaryota; kingdom Metazoa; phylum Chordata; class Mammalia; order Carnivora; family Ursidae; genus Ursus; species Ursus arctos. Next base: position 57,329,152 of record NW_026622763.1, read on the forward strand.
GCTAAACCATACCAGACAACAGACGTGGTACAATTATATAGACAAGATGACCCCGTGTATTTACTTAAACATCGTCTCCTTTACTTCAGTGGTGATATCTGTATTGGTGGCATCATTTCCCCCTCTATTGACTCTCTCTTCCGTGATCCTGTTTGATTGATTTATTCAGAAACAACTAGTTTCGTGGCAGACGTCTTAAAAAATATTTCCAATTAGAGACTCCTGTTACAGGCAAGCTGCTGGTCATAAGACAAAGTAAGACTATAAATGTGTGATCTCTCTGATTTGGGGTGTTCACCAATTGGCTATCTATTTAAAACGTGTTTAGTCGTGTGTGTATGTGTGTGTGTGTGGCATATGGTGTGTGCATGTATGTATATTTTTAGATTCATTTGACCTAATGTGAAGCATGTTAATGTCTTGTTATGTTTGTTGGGACCAAAGTCAAAGTACTTTATTTCCTATGGGAACTAGAGAGAACGAGTGGGTAGAACCTTGAAGCTTGTGTCTTCTAGTGCAAGCTGGTGCAACACAGGAAGCTCAAGAGCTGGGAAGATGGACCACAAATTTTGAACATAAAGTCAAGTGTCTGACTCCAAAGCTGCTTGTTTATTCATTATTCTGGAACATTTCTAGACTTTGCAGTATTATCAAGATCCTTGCCTTAAAAAAAAAAGATTGTATTTATTTTTGTGAGAGAGAGAGAGCACAAGAGGCAGGGAGGGGCAGAGGGAGAAGCAGACTCCCCGCTGAGTAGGGAGCACGATTTTGGACTCAGTCCCAGGACCCTGGGATCATGACCAGAGCCAAAGGCAGACGCTTAACTGACTGAGCCACCCTGGCACCCAGATCCTTGCCTTTTGATCTTTACAACCTTTTATGACAGTCAGAGTTTAAGAAAGACAGGAAGAAAAGAAAAAGGAAGGGAAGAAGGAAGAGATAAGGAAAGGACTAGTTAGTAAACAACACACTACTCTAGAAAGAAGCCATATTATTGGATTCATGAACAGTAGTGGACAACACGTGTTATCATGGTAAGCATTAGTTTTAAAATTAAGTATGCCATAGTTGGAATATACTAAGCTAGCCCAGTGGAAACCAAATACTACTCAGATTTGGGGAGTTTGCTGATGCAGTAAGATCTTAATTTACCACCCTAACAGTGGGGCAGAGTCCCATAGATAATCCCAAACAGCTGATAATTCAAATATAATGCCAACTTAGTTTTGGAATGCATGGTGTGATTCTGTTTTTGAACATCAGTCAAGGCAATTCAATAAATATTTATTAAGCATATGCTCAGTACTGAATACTGTGTTAAATTACACTTCTGGATTCTGTCATCATTTAGTGACTCAACAAATAGCCACTGAGTGGTGACTTTGTGTGAGGCATTTTGCTAGATGATGGCCAGACAGCTGTGACCAAGAAGATAGTTGTGGTTCCTGCACTCTTAGGGATTGCAGTCTAATAAATTCTAATAAATTCTCAGTATCTGTGCCTGAGACCTAGACTAGGATATGTAGCAACTCAGGCAGTCACTCCATCTACACAGTTGTTGCTGGTGGCAGACTTTATTTTTTTCTTAAAGAGTTTATTTATTTATTTGAGAGAGAGAGAGAAGGAGAGAAAAGGGGGAGGGACAAAAAGAGAGGGAGAGAGAATGCCAAGCAGACCCCCCACTGAGAGGGAGCCTGATGCAGGGCTCAATCTCAGGACCCGAGACCATGACCTGAGCTGAAACCAAGAGTCAGAGGCTCAACTGACTGAGCCACCCAGGTGCCCTGTTGGTGCCCTGATTTTATTTCTACTACACAGAACCATTTACCAAAGGAAGGAATTACTGCAGATTGAGAAATGGGTACAGTTTTTAAAGCTAGTGTAAGAGTCCTTTCTGAAAGAAAAGAATAAAATTAATGCATTTATAATTCATTAAAAATTTTTGTGTGTGAGCTCTTTGTTAAATACAGTTCAGGCACTGGGATTATAGCAATGTGCACAGCAGACGAGAATCTCTGCCTTCAAGGAGTTTGCATTTTAGTTTTTTCATTTTTTATTGTTTTAGATTGTATGTATTTATTTGACAGAGAGAGACAGCTAGAGAGGGAACACAAGCAGTGGGAGAGGGAGAGGAAGAAGTGGACTCCCCTGCTGAACAGGGAGCCCAACATAGGGCTCGATCTGAAGGCAGGCGCTTAACGAATGAGCCACCCAGGCGCCCAGGAGTTTGCATTTTAGTAAGAACAGTAGTATCTAGTAATATTATATCTATAAAATCTACAGATTTATGTATAATGTATCTCAAAGCCAAAATATAAGCTCTTCACTGAGCTGTTAATACACAAGAAAGTAGTAAAGCAAATTCAGGAAGTGCACAGGGAAGGACTTGTCACCGGAACAAGCTGTTTTAATGCACTATCGTGTGTGTTCCTTGAGTTATAAAGGCAGACAAAGTTACCCTGGGGATATGAGAGGCCAGAAAGTGCTGGTTAAAATTCAAGAGAAGACTTCTCTTTATCCCTTTTCACTAGCTCCAGTTAAACTGCTTTAGTAGTAAGATCAAGTCGATTGATTTCTAGCTATTTATAGGTGTACTAATAGTCACTAATACATTTAATGCCACATTAAATGCAAAAAGGTTATTTTACACACATATGATACTTCTACCAAAATAAGAAAGATCAAAACTTCAGCTTCGCATTTCTCAGTAGCACCGACTCCAGGGGCACATGGAATTTCAGTCCTACCCTACGTGGGTTTTAGGCAACGCACTTGAATCCCTGAGTGTCAGCTCTGTTGTAAACTGGGGATTATAATATCCACTTCAAAGGGTTATTGGGAAGATTAAGCGACAGAGTGAATGTGACCATGCCCAGGACAGTGAAAATCAGACATGTGGTGGGCATTTTGTTTGTTTGCTAGTACCAAGTGGGACACAAAAGATTATCATTTCTGTGCCTAGTAATATTGATTTTTGATCAATTATCTAACTACCTGACTGAATATCCAGGATCATGTTTTCTAAGAAATCTTTGAAAAGTCCGAAATTGAACTCACAGAAACACATGTCATGTCCCTCTCTGAGGCATCTCAGAAAGTGACGTGACATTTACACTTGGAATTAAATCACTGGAAACTTTTTTTTTTTTTTAAGATTTTATTTGTTTTAGGAGAGAGAGAGAGAGCGTGCATGAGTGGGGGAGGGGCAGAGGGAGAGGAAGAGGGGCTCCATGCTGAGCCCCACGTGGGGCTCAATCTCACAACCCTCAGATCATGATCTGAGCCAAAATCAAGAGTCTGACACTTAACCACCCAGGCGCCCCAACTTTTGGACCCTTAAAGAAGAAATAAGGTGGGTTTCTGGAAGTGTGCGATAGGATACTGTAAACCAGATCAGATCCAACACCAGCAGATGCCCCCTGGAATTGAAATTGTCATCCGATAATAAGCTTTACACCCACTGAAGGGAGGCAGTTGGGCTCATTTTATCCAGTGACTACTGCAGATACAGGACCGAAGGATTAAGGACTTTTCAGGATCAAAAATGTATGTGGGAGCTGAAAAATGTTGTGCCCTGAAATACAAAAACAAATCTGCAAAAATGAAAAATAATACATGTTTATCAAGTGCCTACAAAAGAAGACATATCAACTCACCAAGTGCATTTACGATGGGTATATTTTAATAGGCTTGCTTTGTTAGGGGGTGGATCTTCCAAAAGCGAAAGAGCCTATGTGAGACAAAAATCTAAAAACGAAGGCAGCTCTAGTGTATCAAAATACAGAGGTAAGCTTTGAAAAATTTGAAAGACCCTTTGAGCCTTAAGTGATGGCTTGTGTTCATATGGAATTCTGACCATTTTGTGTATCTGTTGAAGAGATTTAGGGCTTCTTACTTCTGTGTTTTACCCCCTCTATTTCAAATACCCCCCCACTCCATTTCTACCCTTAATTGCAAATATAGAATCCTTCTGAAATAAGCCCTTACTGTGAAAGCAAAGTGTGGGGTGCTGGATATTTTCTGGTTGCCCTTCTATATACTACTTACCCTCTTCCATCCTAATCTGTGCCCCAAAGAGGCTGAGCCCTAGATAGGTCCTCCCTTGCCTCTGGCTTCTGGCACTGGCATTATAGCAGCCAATGGGAAATGCTGGCCAGAGAGAGTTTAGGGTCTCCTTGCCTGGCTATAGTTTGGCCACGACCTTCATTCGCTGTGACCATGCTCCTGTCGGGGACCCCTTTTCATTTTCCTATAGGTACTACCTTTGGGTTCCAGTAACTGCTCCTTTCCCATGTTTCTAACTAGGGTTTTGTACTACTGCTGCTCCCAAAGCTCCTTGCCATCCCTGTTAGTGTTCATGAACCTGCCCACACCTGTAACAGTAATTCACTAACCCCCCTGCAGTTATGCTATTGAGATGTGTGTGTTTCCTGCCCTGACCATGACCTGACCTTGTATGGCGACGATGTTAAAACTTCTCTCCTTCTTAAGGTAAACCAACCTAAACATTTATCTTCATTATAGATAATTGTCTCAATTCCCAATAGACTTCTTCCTTATCCCTTTTCCCTCCAGGCAGCTCATATTTTTAACATTAAGTTCACACTTCCCTTCCTTTCCCCCTCCCTCCCTCTCTCCCTTCTTTCCCTCCTTTCTCTCCTTCTCAAGTGATTTTTGAGTGTCTTCCATGTACCAAGAACTATGGGGAATACAGAAAATGTAATGTCCTTCACTTAGTTGGAAAGACAAGAGAGCTATGTAAGTGCAAGGAGACACAATGAAAGGAAAGAGTCGAAGTGGTTGCTAGAGACACTAAGTGCTCAGAAACAGCGCTGGAGGGGGGCAGTACAGGGTGTAACAAAAGCAGAACTTCTCATGAAGAGGGTAACTTGGGCTGGTGTTTTTGTTTCAAAAGAACTGAAGTATTTCGGCAAAACCACATAAAATAGATAAAAGATAAATGGAAATAAAGAACACCTTTCACAGAAAATAGGAACAAAGTAGAAAACTAAAACCATAAAACAACATAAATTTGCAAACCAAGATGCCACGACATTTGCTGTAGCTGATCTTCGGGTAGGAAGGGGAATTTCCTGGAAGTTAATTAAAAACAGAAGCATGACACTCAATATAGAGAAGGAAGCATACCAATTTCTGGAGGAAGTACAATTTTTCTAACACTGAATTTAAAGCTGTGTGCAACTTTACAAGAGGGGACACTCGATATACAGAACATAAGTGTGTAACGATACATTTAGAGCAGATGTAGTGACCTCATTTATATGTTGATATTTTTGGTGAAAGCTTTTAACAAAGTCCAGGGCATAACACTAAAAGACAGTTCACTAAATGCAACTGAATGAAAGACTAAGGAAATATAATCCAAGTTTTAAAAAATAAGAATGGGAGTGGGGCTCCAGCCCCTGATTCATGGGTAGGATTATGACATGCCAAAGATCGTGGGTAACTATCACCTCTCTCAGGTGTTCATCTCATAGGAATTGAGACTGAAAGCCAAGAGTACTCTGGCTAGGATCTTGGTGTTCTGCGTGGTTGACAGACAAGTGATTACTGATATCTTTAAGAGTGTTTAACAAAGATCACATTCCCTGTTGTAATGCAAATGTTTCCACAATGTCTCACTGGCATTAACAATCACTACTTTACACTTACCAAGTAATTTATATTTTTGTAAATAAATTCACTTCCAGTTTGATAATTATGGTCTTGGAGTGTAGAATATGAATTTAGAATGGTCCTTAGAGACATTGAGTGGATTTTCTCTTTGTAAATGTGTGAGAGGCAAGCAAACACCCTGGGGAAGGTCAACATGAAATGCAAGTACAGCTTTCCCAGTGTCAGAACGTGCTGCTGCAGGAGAAGCCTAAAGGCACCTGCTACATGCTTGTCCGGAGTCCATGACACGAGTTGACTTTGACGATGAAGCCATGACATGTGTCAGTGTTAGAACCTGCTTAGTCGAGATAACGGTCTCAAACCTCTGTTTCTAAGACTTGTTTAAAGATGTTACAAGATAATATTTGGCAGTGGGTATGAGCGGAAATTACCACTAGAGAAAGGAACTAAAGAGATTAGTCAATTTAAGCATTTGATCTTCAAAGTTCTGAGGGTCAAAAGGCTATGCATATCCAGAGAATAAATCCAGTAGGGTGCCAACTTTTTATATAGTAGTTTCTTGACATTGAGAGATTTAACTTTGTGAGTTGACACATTGTAAGTATATTCACACTGTCGCAGTGTGGCTCTTTATTTTGGGGAAATACGAATTCGAATCATGAGTATAATACAGCTGCGTACCAGAGCGTCACTTGCTAATAAGTGAGCCTACAGCAGATGACAGACGCATTACTGTGTGGCTTTCGTTCTCTGCTTGTGTTACATAGAATTATATTATATGATGAAAAACACTTGTTCTAGGAATTTGTAATAGGAAATATTCACGGAAAACAATTATATGTCTGCCTGTGGGGAGTATTTATACTGACATAATAGACCATTTGGCAACTCTGGAAAAACAAGAATAATGGTAAAAGGGAAACTTGCCTTACCAGAAATTACAACACACCATAAAACTACAGAAACCAAACTGCAAGGTATTGACACAGTAATATAAAAGCAAATTATTAAGTAGAGTGTCCAGAAGTAGATCTAAGCAAATCTGAGGAATTAATCTATGGTGGTTTTATTAATAATGGTGCTGACATTAGTGGATATTTATTTAGAAGAAAGCATCTCACACCATGTAAAATAAATCTCAAATGGATTAAATATCTAAAAGTAAAAAGAACATAATAAAATACAATAACAACTTATAGGAAAATATCTGTGGAACCTCACAGGTTGAAGAAACTATCTTAAGCAACACTGGAAACTCAGATGCCTTAAGGAAAAGACTAAGCACTGCACCAAGTGGCACTGTTTACCCTAGTCAAATTCCAAAGACTGAGGGGATATTTGCATGTATGTGTCAGTAAAGGGTCGAGTGCCTCCAAACACAGAGGTATAAGTATAAAAATGGTTTTTTAGCACTGTTCGAAGTGGGAAATTTTGGACATCATCTGAATGTCAGTCAACAGGGAATGACTGAACGATTTATGGTATAACCATTGTATGACTATTATCTAGCAGTTAAAGATGAGTTGGACCCGCATACTACCCCAGATAGATGGCCGTGACAGTAGGTGAAAACCAAGTTGCAGAATGATATACAGCGCGTATCGTTCCAGGTCACAGCACTCTGTCGCGGTCACCCGACTTACTTGTTGTTTGTGTGTTCTGCTGTTTTCTTGATTATTGTCTGATTCTCCCACTGGGCTGTAAATTCTGTAAATTTCTTAAGCAACAAAATCTGTTTTGTTGGCCTTTAAATCCCCGACTCTTGGTATAGTGCTGTACCAAGACAGAAGGTGATTATTACATATATGTTTAATGAAAATTCGTGGTAAACCTCTGGTATGATACAGAAAAATTGTTCAGAGTGATTTTCTTTAGAGAGTGGGGGCTACATGTCTCAAGGCAAGGGTGAAAGCTTTTTAATTTTTACCTTATACCTGTCTGAAGCATTTGATTTTTCACCATAAGTATATATTACTTTCATTTAAAGAGACTAAGTATCAGGGTAATGTATCCAAAACCAGTTGTGAAATTAAAAAATAAAACTTACAAAAATCTGGTTAATGAGAAACAGATAACAAGCAAAAAATTTTCTCCATGAAATACACCCCTTTACATGGCTCTTCTGTGACTGAAAGTGACTAAAGGCTGAACCCAAATGAGAAGCTGTAATCCTGTAGGGGAAAAATGACTGGAAAGAGGCCTAATATACCGAAGTGTTAGTTATGTTATTTGGGTGTATGTATTACTTTTATAAAGAGAAAAAAAAAATTTAAACACTGACAAAAAGCAGTAACTACCATCACTGACATAAATAAGACAGGGCAGAAAATGAGCGTTCTGGAAACATCTTTGCCGTAGGTGCTGTGTCTGCCTCTCTTGAACCTGACCTGACCTTCCCCGGGACCTCTGGAAACTCCATGTCACTGTAAACAATTATTTTACTGCAGTTTCCACCTTATTCTGTATTTTACATCTGTTTTCAATACATAACGCAGTCATTAGGCTTTGCGTTTCCGTAGTAAGTACGTGGTACGTGCTCAGTGTGGAGCTGCTGAGAGATGCGACTCGCATGGCCTTTTCTACACCTTAGCGGTTCTCTACGGGAACTCTACGGTTCGTGCCCTGCAGGTCTTGGATGACATTTACCTCTTTCCCACTCCAACTATGCTTTGTATCTTGTCCTCTCCAGGTCTCTTCCCTGGGGAGTTGTTTTTCTTCTCTTGTCAACAGACTGGTTGAAGCTACATCTTCTATAACCACCATTATCATGGGCAAAGCCTACACATGCATTCTGTGACCATATGTACACTTAACCTGTTTTCCTCCAGTCTCACAGGACCTGGGTCTATTCCTCTTCAAGGCTAGACCGATATTCTGGATCCTTCTCTTGTCCCTGCCCAAACTTACACTATTCCATTTATAGATTTAACCTCCCCTTTCCAGAAGCTTCTGCACCTTCCCTCTTAAGTATATCATGGTCCTGTTTGTCTTAAAAACCAAAAATAATAAAAGATACAACTTTCTCATGACTTGGCATTGCCCTCTGGGTGCCATACTATCTTCTTTTCTTTCAATAACCACTCCAACTATGATAGCATTCTGCATTAATTGAAGATCTGTCCCTATTATATGCCAACCACCATAGCTGACACACCATATATGTTTTCTCATTTAATTTCTAGCTGAAGGTCACCTGGGTGGCTCAGTCAGTTAAGCACCTGCCTTTGGCTCAGGTCATGATCTCAGGGTCCTGGGATCGAGTCCTGCATCGGGCTCCTTGCTCAGTGAGGTGCCTGCTTCTCCCTCTCCCTCTGCCTCTCCCCCTGCTTGTGCTCTCTCTTTCTCTGTCAAATAAGTAAAATCCTTAAAAAATAATTTATAGCTGAGCTTATTGCTGCATTTATTGCTTCATTTCCTACTCATTTCACTCCCTCATTTAGCTTTTCTCATCATTCTTATGCTACTCACATTGTTTTCCAATGTCTTTCTTATTTATTAGCCCATTGGGCTTTTTTTTTTTTTTACTTTTTTGCAGCATTTTTGGTTGTCATTTGTTACTAATTCTTGATGCATCCCCAGCAGGTTGCAATGGGTCCTTTAAAAATAGAGTATTTTTAAATGCATAATAGTATATGATATACTAGAGAACTTCAAATAAAATTTACTAGAGAGAAACTATATTGAATGATGGAAAAAATCAGTGAGTTTATAGCACTGAACTTGAACTAGTCCTCAGACTGCATTTTCCTTTGGCTTCAGATTCTTTAATAAAACATTTTATTTATGAACAACACTTAGCTTTTCCTGCATTCCATCACTTCACCGCCGGCACCTACTAACTTTTACAATTCCTCTTCTAAGAGTTTTCTCCAAACTTGAATCCCATGATACCAATGTCTCTGGAGATACTCTCTTCATATATTCCTGGATCATTCTTGAGCAATCCTTCTTCCTGCCTCTTACCTCGTGTTAGCTCATCTACCCTCAAGGCTTCAACTACATCTTGATGACTTCAAAACGATATCTCTGGCCCTCTCTACTCCCAGGAGCTCTGGATTCACTTTTCACTGTCTACTTGGTATCTCCATGAGAATCCTAAACTCAAAATACCTAGATTGAACTCCTTATAAATCTGTTCCTCTTCTTGATTTTTCTATCCGAGTTAGTAATGTCACAGTCTATCCAATCACCCAGCTTAGAGCACTGGGAGTTGTTCTTCCCTCTCTCTCATATCTGCTTCTGAGACATCAATAAATGGTTTTAATTCTGCCACCTAAATATATCTTGAATCTTTGTAGTTCTGTTACCCACTGCCACCCTCAGATCTTTATTTACTTGTACTATTGGATTTTAGTCTTAACTGTCCTTGGCCACCTCCAATCTAAATTCCACACCAAAACCCAAGTAAGCACTCCACAACACAATTTTCATATCACTTCCCTGATTTAAATCTTCAGGAACTCTTGGGAACTCTGCATCACCTGAGATACTGACTGAATCCATTTTCCTCCAGTTCTGACTTTCCGGCCCCCTATTTTGACTTTGCCCAGCTCATGGTCAGGTGCAGCACTGCCTACAACAATGACCGACACACAGTAAGTGCTTGTTAAAGGCTGAATTGTGTCCCCCTCCCCCTCCCACAGTTCATATGCTGAAATCTTACCTGCTAGTACCTCAGACTGTGACTGTATTTGGAGACAGAGACTTTAAAGAGGTAATTCAGTTAAGATGAGGTTATCAGGGTGGGCCCTGATCCAATATGACTGGTGTCTTTATAAGAAGCAGAGATTAGGGTATGGACATACATGGAGGAAAGACCAGGTGAAGACACAGGAAGAAGATGGTGATCTATGAGCCAAGGAGAGAAGCCTCAGGAGAAACCAACCCAGCTGACACCCCGATCTTGAATTTATAGCCTCCAAGACTGTGAGAAAATAAATCGCTGCTGTTTAAGCCACCCACCTGTACCACCTGTGGTACTTTGTTATAACAGCCTTCCCAAACTTATACAGTGCTCAATGAACTATTTCTGGAAGAAATGAACAACTTTACCGGAGAAAACTATTAATGACTCTTTGGTGACAGACTTTCTCTGAAGCTCTGAAGCTTGCTTTAAGGAGTGTGCAGCAGGCTGGAGCAGGTGGGCCTTTCCAGCTGCCACTTACAATATTCCAGCAGCAAAAGACAGCCCAGCTTTTGCATCTAAGTGTTAAGTGTTTACTCTCCCATTCAAAAAGCTAAAGCATTAGCAGTAAAGTTCTATCTTTAGCAAATTCTTCTCCTCTTTCGAGTGAAGAAACACTTACCACCTGCATGTGTGGTGATAGATTGTATGCAGCTGGGGATGCTTAGAGAGGCCCAGAGGCGGAAAACGGTATTATTCACCCTACAGAATCTACACTCAGTAGAGGTTAGTAAAGTAACAAGTATAAGGCCTAATGTAGGCTTGAAAACCCTCTAAGCTTTGAGAAAATAAAAAGCAGGCCCAACATCATGAAACTGGCAGGAACTCACAGCTAGGTCTTGGGTCTTTCTATTGAACATTAACAACTTCGTGGAACAGCAACACAAAAGAGGCAACTCTGGAACCATGAAGGACTGAGACAGGGACAAAACTGCCCCATTGTCTTGTCTGAACACAAACATGAACATTGTCCAAGCCACAGAAATGATCCAGTAGTCCCTTCCCTTGGCTCAGGCGAGTGACTGCTGCTTCTTGCCAGTTTACAGCTTTTACCTCTATCCAATCTTCCTGCCCTACAGATAAAATGTAGTAATCCACAACAATGCCTAGACATTCCCCAAAGTCACCTAATGCAAAGCCTAAGTCTGATGGTAAGTTATCTCTATCCTCTCTTTACCGAAGTACCCCGTGGTTCCCTTTGTTGCAACAGCAATACCCCACCATGTTTGACCGTCGATATGTTCCTGGTGGTCTGTGGCTGGGAGGCATTGATGTTTTATGTTTATAGATAGCTATATGCGTGTGTGTGTGTGTGTGTGTGTTCACAACATAAACCTGGAAATATAAATAACATAACGTTAATAGTATTTGCCTCTGGGTGGTAGGTTACAGGTTAATTTGATATTCTTATTTTTTTGTTTATTTATATACACTCTGAGTTTTCTATAATGAAGATTACTGCTATGTATAATAAGAGGAAAAAACCATGTAAATTAGAGAAATGACATGCAAGAGTAGAATGGAAAGAAGACTATTTTAATAAGTCAAGAACATCTTGTTCAGAAATGGAATGCAAAAAAAGGAGTTACCAAGGCAAGGGTTGGCTCTCTTCATCCCCTCCAGCACCATATGAAAGCAGGCAGGCACGGCACACTCTGAAAGGCCCACGTCCACTGAACAACCATCGTATGAGGAGGATAAGCACATCAGGCCATCTGAGCCTAATAATGAATTCAAACATACCCTCTTAACTCCATGCTCACAGAGCAGCCTTTTGAGCGGTAATTCAGCTCCACTGGTAGCTTGCTATATATGTAACTGCTGAGTAACTGAACTCTACATCTGAAACTAATGATGTACTATATGTTGATAATTGAATTTAAATGAAAAAAACCCATATTCACATTTTAAGCAGTGATTAGTTTCAGCAACATATCATCTGTCACATTAACAGGTGCTGACAGATACAATTTTATTGTTTTTGTTTCGTCTTTGGTTTTCAGTTGTTTCCTAGTTTTGTAAACATAAAGGACTTATATTTAGCTTAACATTTGTACAAATTTAAATAATAAAGTATTAAAACCAATGTGAAAACGTTCTTAGGACCTGCAATATATTTTTCCTTTAAAATAGACTTATTAAAGTTTTGAGAAAGTGTCACAACTGGTAAATCTAAATGTTGCTTAAAATAATGCCTCCATTTATGTTTAAGAACCATAATTGATAGACTTCACATTTTTATCACTTCAAAAGTTAACTATGGTTTTCTTTTTAGAGCCATTTAAAAAAACCTAATAGACTATTTTTAAGAAAAGTTTTAGGTTTACAGAAACATTGAGCAGAAAGTTTTTAGAGCTCCCATATATTCCCTTCCCACACATACAATTTCCCTTAGTATTAACATCTTGCATTAGCGTAGTACATTTGTCACAATCGATAAGCCAGTATTCCAGATTTTGCCGTGTGGAATCATCTCTCCTTCCTGGAGTTGGTCAGGTCCCGTGCCTTCTAGGAATTTTGGAATGTTGTTTAGTACTAAAAAAGAAAAAGATACTTGAGACTGCTGATATAAGGCACATGTGCAATATTTAAAATGTATTCACTTTCAGAAGTATTCATAAACAATGTCAATTTTCTTTTACTACAATCTTACCATGTCCTAACATCTAGCGATCACCAGTAGTTTCCTGAACTAAAAAAACAAAAACAAAAGCAAAAGGAAAGCCAAAACCCATTAAGGTGACTTTATCTGAAGAATAGAGTCATCTTGCTATATTCTACTTTCCTCACATATAAGGGGGCGAGAAGGACTTGACAGGAGGGGAAATTTCTCTTAAGCTACTAAATTTCCATGCTCTCTGGGGTATCAGTAAGGTTTACCAGAGTAAAAAGCCACATTCTTGGGTGCTTGGATGACTCAGTCAGCTAAGCATCTGCCTTCAGCTCAGGTCATGGTCCCAGGGTTCTGGAATCGAGTTCCACATTGGGATCCCTGCTCATCAGCGAGTCTGCTTCTCCCTGTACCCCTCCCTACTGCTTTTGATCTCTCTCTCTCTCAAATAAATAAATAAAATCTTTAAAAAAAAACCCCACATTCTTGGAGAGTATACTATAGACACAGATTTCAACAGAATTGATATTGATGACATTTAGAACCAAGCAAGTAACCTTTGATTGCAAAATGGGTCTAGCCTCTTTGCAAAAAAAAAAAAAAATGGTATCCTTTACATCTTTTTCCTATCAGATTCCTGGAGAATGTAGACTCCAATCTGATGAATTTTGTGGGGCTTCTATTTGATATATTTGATTAAGCATTATCATTAAACTGGGAGGTGATATGTCAGAAATTGTAGCTCTCATAACGAATTTTTTCAACTACAACTATTTAGTAATCTATCCAGAATAGTAGCAATCCATTTAAGAAAAAACTGATAAAAGGTAAGGTTAAATAAGGAAGCAACATTTTTGTGAAGTCCACATTAATTGGTGGATTTTATTTTCCAAATTTTGATGAACAAAGCACCCATGTTTGATCCTGACTAAGCCCATGCTAACTTGTATCTTTAGAACAGTGACTTCCAACAGGAGATGATCTTATGCTGGGGATATTTGGCAATATCTGGAGACATTTTTGATTGTCACATCTTGGGTGGGGGCATGCTAACAGTGTCTAGTGGCTGGAGGCCAGAAATGCTGCAAAATGTCCTCTGATGCACAGGACAGCCACCCTCCAGTGTTAATAGTGCCAGGGTTGAGGAGCCCTGCCTTGGAGGAATACACCATGAAAACCACACTTTACTTATTTTTCACTAATTTCAGTAAGTATATAGATATCCTATGGAAGGCTCTTCTCAAAACCCAAGCAAAAAGCCATTTCTACATAGAACATTCTCTGGTCAATGTACATATAAGCTGAAAAAATTTTAAAGCCTTCTATTACATTAAAGGGCATACATGGAATATATTTATTGCATATGTTTATTAAGCATATCAGTAAGCATATTTCCCAAGTAAAGCACACCAGTGATCCCCTTGTTTATCTGCTACATAACAGGACAGTATGTCATGATTTACTGCAGTTGATGTCCTATCACAGCGTAGCTGATCAGAAAGATGTAGTTACTTCCTTTTGAAACGATAGCTGCAGCTCTGCCCTCTGGCTCACTTTGCAAATTGGTGCTTCTGAAAGCTTAAGATACTATTTTTACTCTTCTTATTTGGCTGTGACTTGTGTAACTATGTTCCTACTTCTCATTTTCCTTGGTTTGGTCACACTGGTGGGGAATGGGTGTGTGTGTGTGTGTGTGTGTGTGTGTGTGTGTGTTTGTGTGGTGTTTTAGGACAAGGGGAGGGGTTGTATTCCCTCAGACAAGGCTCAGATAATTTCTCTTTCAAGATTAACTTCCCTTTGAAAACCAGAATTTTTAATTTCACAAAATCAGATTTTCCTTTCAGATATGTATTCTTAAATAAATATACAGTCTCTTCCTTTAACCATTTTAAAAACAAGGAAAATGATAATTTGAATATGTTGGGCAAAAAAAAAATATCCATGCTTAAGATCAATTTAGAACAAAATTATGAAGTGCTCTATCTATAATTGGTCTAGATGCAAAAAGAAGATATCATTTTAAAAAGTAACTTAAACATAGTTGTCTCTTCCTAAGAATGAGAGCTGAAGTTGATCAAAGTGAACTAAACAATATATTTTAGAGAAAACATGAATTTATATGAACCATTCAGAAGCAACCATTAGAATATGTAAAAGCTTATTTCAAAAGAGATCACAATAGAAAAATAATTTGACTTCATTTCAATATAACGAAGATTAAAAATTTTAATTTGCCAGGCACCTGGGTGGCTCAGTCGGTTAAGCGTCTGGCTTCAGGTCAGGTCATGATCCTAGGGTCCTGGGATCGAGTCCTGCATCAGGTTCCTGCTCAGTGGGGAGTCTGCTTCTCCCTCTGCTCCTCCCCCTGCTTGTGCTCTCTCTCAAAAATAAACAAAATCTTTAAAAAGTAAAAATTGTAGGGGCGCCTGGGTGGCGCAGTCGTTAAGCGTCTGCCTTCGGCTCAGGGTGTGATCCCGGTGCTCTGGGATCGAGCCCCACATCAGGTTCCTCCTCTAGGAGCCTGCTTCTTCCTCTCCCACTCCCCCTGCTTTTGTTCCCTCTCTTGCTGGCTGTCTCTGTCAAATAAATAAATAAAATCTTTAAAAAAAAAGTAAAAATTGTAATTTGCCTGACACTGGTACTGAGCTTTACTTTAAAGCAGGTATTGTGTGAATAGACATGTTGATAACCGTGTTTAGAGTGCTAAGTCCCATGAGGTCATCCATGTATGAGGCACTTCAAGACTCCACATGCTAAACATGTTGACATGAAGTTTTAGGTTCTACTATGTCACTGTGCATATTTAGACTCATTCCACACGAGAAGAATGTTCAAGATGCCATAGCATGTCACAGTGTCGTAGAATGACAAGATCTATGCCGACTAACCTCCTCTTTTCTAATAGAGATAATTTTCATCAAGTACTAGGTGCAATATTCTCAGTTACTTTATCATTCAAATGATTCATACAATGCCAACAGCATTTCTGCATTAAAGTGCCTTGACACTGGGACTTTTTGGAGATTGAATAAGAGCCTGACGATGTTTTAGTATACCAGGTTTTTAGCTGGTATTTGGAGTCCCACAGTTACATATATTTTTTCTTCTCTGGTGAATAAAGGGAACATTCTATGAATGCCAAGGAGTGTATTATTCTCACCAATGAAAGTTCTTTTTTTTTTTTTTTAAGAATTTATTTATTTATTTGACAGAGATAGAGACAGCCAGCGAGAGAGGGAACACAAGCAGGGGGAGTGGGAGAGGAAGAAGCAGGCTCATAGCGGAGGAGCCTGATGTGGGGCTCCATCCCAGAACGCCGGGATCACGCCCTGAGCTGAAGGCAGATGCTTCACCACTGTGCCACCCAGGCGCCCCCCACCAATGAAAGTTCTTATCTGCCTATTGCTTCGCAGGGAATTTTCTTTAAATTTTATCCTAAAATTTAGCTGACCTCTTGATCATTTGGCCCTCAAATACCAAGTCCTTGGTAATATCATCTGCCTGTACTAATGAGAAAATCAAGAAGCACTTGTGTGTTTACTACCCCTTAGAGATCAGTGAGAGCTGGAAGCACTTTCAGAGATGGTGTAATTTATACCATTATTCACAGGCAAGGAACGTGAGGGTCAGAGATTTTAGTTGCTTAAGTCCTCAGAGCTCTTCTGTAACAGAGCTAGGATTAGAATTTAGGTCTTTAGCTCTTTAAAAGAGTAGTATTTAAGAGGAGTAATACAGAATAGCTGATATCTTTAAAACAAGTGCTCATTTCTATATGAATGCAAGATGATTAAAATAGGCTTAAATGTGTGACATATTTTTAAAAATCAGGTTTCACTATTTTAATAAGCATTGTTTAAGGATTTCGATTAACTTGTAAAAATGTACATGGCAGCCTCAACAAAAAAGCCTATGTTTATCCAATTTAAGAAAGATTCAGATGCCTGCAGGTTTCTCAGAGCAGCATTAGTAGAGGGACTGAGCTTTCTCTCATCTACTTTATCTCCAAATGGCAATTCTAGATTAGACATGCAAAGTCATATCTATCATTTAAAAAGTTAGAATGAAAGTGAAAGTGAACCTTGGTTATAATTTATTTCTGATAATGTATACAACCAGTGTCATATAATTTAAATACCAATGATACTCATTTTAAATATGTGTGTCAATGTTATTAAAATAGACATAAGAACTTTGTATTGTATGTGGGGTCAAAATACACTTTCATGTGAATAACATGAAAAGCACAGTTTCCTTGGTAATCTCTATTCAGAGAAATGGCAGCGGTAGATCATAATCTTCTAAAAATCAGATTGCTTAGTCTTATTGCACAGTGTTTCAGTGAGCACACCGTGACTCGAGGTTTTAGGTCATTTGAAATAGTACACTCCGGGGACTCAGCTTATACTTTCCGAAGAACATATAATGTTGGCATGGACTTATTGGCTATTTATGCTCATTTGTGGGGCATATAAATCTGAATGTAACTGCAAGTAGTTTCTGATTTTTCCCCCTAAAGAAATATATAGAGAATATTTTTCCCATTCTGAATAAACCTTTGGCGTATTTTCGAACAGCCAAGATCTATAGCCACTGTGATATGCCTGACCTGCTATGGCCTTATGAGGCTTAGTAGGGCAGCGCTGTGGGTTTGGAATAGAGAAGTTTATTATTCTTCTGGTACCTCCTGGTTTTGCAGAGTTCTTGGTGGTGTTGGCCAAATCCTACACATTGTCGAAACTATCAAATTAAACATGTGGTGCCTAATCTGAATTCATTCTCAAACAAGACTCTACCACTCTCAGAGTGGTCTGTATCACTCTAACTTCTTTTACTGTTTCTTCCATAGAAATCTGTCAATCTATCTCAGTGTTTCTGTGGAAACCAATGTTGAATTCTTCCATTTTGAATCTTACAAATTTGGAGCACAGATGTAACCAGTATGAAATTATTGCATTCAAGCTTGAACTCTTTAAAACTCCAGGTATTTTCTAAAACAGTGTTTTTCGAACTTTAATATGCATGAAAATGTCTTGAGAATCTTGCTAAAATGCAGGTTCTGATTCAGTAGGTCTGGGGTGGAATCTGAGGTTCTTCATTTTCAATAAGCTGCCAGGTGATGCTGATGCTGCCGGTCTTCTGTAGCAAGGCTTTAAAAGATAACAGATAAAAATCAAGCAGTTGACTTATAGCAACTTATTTTTAGGATATGTAGTTCCATAGCAGTTGTGAAAAAATATTTTTCTCCTACTTTATATTAACTCTTAAAGAAAATCAGATATAAAATGCTGGGGGGCTGCCAAGTGTAAATACACAATGGAGAAATGTTCTTCTTTTCTATCAATCTGAAATTTTGCAGATTGGCTCACACAGGCTAAATCGTAGAGGTTTTCATCACAGTGTCTGCATACTAACATGGAGGAAACTTAGATGAAGCTAGCCCAAGGGTTCTCAGGGTCAGTCCTGATGGAATGGTCATATGGAGACTCTGAGGAAGTCTGGGATGATTTTCTGCACCAAGTTTTTGTAAGACTTTCAGAGGACAACCATTATGGACACAGATACAATTAGGTGCATTCATCTATGAGTTTCTAGGTATATATGGATGTGTATGTATATGTGTGTGTTTACTTCAAAATAGAACAGAAAAGAAGGAGGAGAATACTTTTTTTAAAAAAGAACCTAATGCCATAGGGAAGAACACACAATTGTAACTGGGTTCGCATTTCCCCTCAGCCCTGCAATGGTTCCCATCCTTCATCCATTTGTCATTACATAGTATTGTTATAGCTATTGTTTGTCATCTTGTCTGTACCTTATCACCTGTTTATTGCCTTAGATAACATTTCCTGTTTGTGTCTCACATGGAATTCCATTTCAGTGAATTTCACCACCACGGTTCCATGAACCTGAAAAATATTTAATGTGACCAATGGATTAAATGATCTATGCAGCATACGATTAGTAACTTAGGGCCTGGCAAAACAGATTCACTATTATTTCATCTCTCCTAGACATTTTCTCCTTAAAAATTAATGACATGGCAAGAAAATATAGGAAAAATTAATTCAACAGCTAGTTCTTTTTTCATAGAGAAAGGATATGCTCATCTGTGGGGCACATAATTCCAAGTGTAACTACAAGTGCGTTCTGATTTTTTTCCCCAAGGGAGTTTTAAATAAAATGAATATTTATTTTCCCATTCAGAATAAACCTCTGGCATATTACCAAACAGACAAGCACTTTATAATATGCCTGGCCTGTTGTGACCCTAAGAGACTTAGGGCCACAGTGTGGGTTTGGAACACAGAAGTTTCCTATTCTCCAGGTACCTATTTTTCAGAGTTCTTGGTGGCGTTGCCTAAATCCCACACATCATCAAAACTGTGATTAAACATGTGGCGCCTAAATCTGAATTCATTTTCAAACAGGACTCTACCACTCCCGGAGTAGTTTCTTGTGACAAATGAGTAAACTTGACTTCAGAAAACTGTCCTCACTTGCTTTGATTACTGTCCGTTCATAAAACAGATCACTGTTCTACAACGGGATGTTAAATAGGAGCATATTTCCTATCAGATATTAAACACTACGAGGATTTTTCCTCTTGAATTGAGCAGCTGCATTTATTAAGAGCATTTGTGAGGCAATATGTATACAAGAATAAACACCCCCTATCTGCAAGAGGCTGACTGAAATAATCAGATTAAATGTATTACTTTTACAGAGATTTAATATTGAGTTACATTTTAAGGAGCTCTCAGTGGAGCAAAGGAACAGGTAAGTAAACTCTATTGTTTCTAGGTACTTAGTAGACATAATATACATTTCATTATCCACATGCATAAACCATTAGCAGTAAAAAAAGAAATGAACACACAAAGCATTTGTTCTTGAAGTAATCATGTATGCTTTAATAACTTTAAGAAATGAGCTAGAGAAAACCGCCTTTAAAGACCACATTCAGTACTTCATATGGAAAATTCAAATACAATAGCCAATGGATTAAAAGAAAACCCAACAGCAGCTTCTTAAGCATGATTTATGATATTACATTTAAATAAAAGTAACCTTTAAGTTCTATTTTAGAAATAATTCTTTTAGAATTGCTATCTATGAGGAAATTAAATGGATTTATATTTGAAGTTGATATATGTGTTATAGATCAGAATAGTATTTTCCTGTTTTGATCTGCTATTTGGTAATTCTGTTTGAAATATACTGGTTTTTAATTATACATTTATAAAACTGGAGTTTTGCTGAGTATTTATCTTGCAGAATGCATATAAATACATGTCTGTATTTTACCATGCTAAAATAAGAAAAGTCTGTTTCTTCATTAACTCTTGGTCATCAGTTGCTCGTAGTACTGGTAACATCAAGTGTTTTTCTGACCTCATTACAACATACATCACCTGGGCATTTTATATATTACTTAATTCATACAGATAAGAACTCATACTAACAAATAGGTACACACACACACACACACACACATCTGTATCACCAAGATTGAAAACACTTAAATGGTTTTTATTAATTCATAATGATACCAATGGCATGTGATATGCTGTGCTATATAACCATGGTTAAGACAACCAAGGATAATTTCTCACATTGAAAGAAGCCATATAGATTTTCCTCATTCTAAGCCTCCCTGTGAGATAACATCATTTCCTCTAACTGGCTGATGGGTCAGACGGGTCAGATATCAGAGCATGGAATGGAACTCATGTGCCAAGAAAACTAGGCCCTATACCTTAGACTGTGGTCCTGACTTGTGCATATATGCTTTTCATGATCCATTTTTAATTGCAATAGTAAATTAATATTTGTTCAAATATATAATATGTTGCCATAGGTTTGAACAGAAACTACAATGAGTACTCTGCTTGAATATCCATTTCTAAGTTCTAGATTGGATCTTTACAATACTTCACTGTTTATAGTTATCTTTACAACGCTTTTGGTAAAATAACAGTCCAGTACTTGGCTTTGTGGTGCATCAGTTAGTTTTCTTTTAAGTGATAAAGAATAATACCATTCTATTTCAGACAAATGATGTATATGACCAAAAATCACCTTTAAGAACATGGAAATAAAGAAAGCACTTATAGTTAACATCTAGAAAATACAAAATGATTAGTTTCATTAAAGTTTCCAACTAAATGTAGGTGCCAAAGTAGTCATTTGTATTCTACCCTTCAATTAATTAATAGACCAAGATATGACTTTATGGAACTGATTACTTTTAAAAGTATAATACAATGTCTGACATATTTTAGCTCTGGTTTCTATCAAAATATCTTAGAAATATACTAGCAGCGTGAGCTTATCCTTGCTGGTAGGAAGTACTAATTCATGAAAGATACATTCATTCTTGCAGTGTAGCAGAGTACCAGCTGATAAATCATCCACTCTGGGATTTGATGTCAGAGGTCAAAAGGACTCCTTTTCTTCTAATATTAAATTCATTGTTGTTGGAGAAAGCTCAGCTCTACAATGCTATAATTACAATGACTTTCTAATTTTTCTCTCTTGGTCTGTTGACAATGACAATGGCCAACAAATGATCGAATTTGATTTATGTTCCACATCAAGTCTCCCCTTGCTCTGGTGAGCATCATCTCCTTCAAATAATTTATCCCTTTTGAAATCCCCAAAATATCATAGAAAGCTGCAAGAAAAATCAAGTGTGAAATGTTGCAAGTAGATGACAAATATCATGATGTCTGTAACAAATTTATGGAAAAGGGACAAATTCATGTTGCCTGCCCTTGCCCCTGCCTCTGAAAATGCTTGATTCACTGTGATTTATTTATTCCTAACTCCCTGTCTTTCTCCTGGATGCAACTGTTGCAGACCTGCCTCTGGTAAACTTGCCATGTTCACTAATTGGTTCCAAGAGTTTTTGGTAGATTCATTGGATTTTCTACATAGAAAATCATGCTATCTGCAAGTAAAGATAGTCTTATTTCTTCTTTTCCAACCTGCAAAACTTTTATTTCCTTTCCTGTCTTATTCACTGGCTAGGACTTCCAGTACAATGACGAATAAGAGTTGTGAGAAGACATTCTTACCTTCTTCCCAAACTTAGGGGCAAAATGTCTGGTCTCTTGCCATTAGTGTGATGTTAATTACAGGATTTTTGTAGATAATCTTTATCAAGCTGAGGAAGTTTCTTCTGTTTCTTTCTCTTTTTTTAAGATTTTAAAAATTTATTTGACAGAGAGAGAGAGCACAAGCAGGGAGAGAGGCAGAGAGAGGAGCAGGCTCCCTGCTGAGCAGTGAGCCCAACGCGCCAGTCTCAATCCCAGGACCCTTGGATCATGACCTGAGCTGAAGGCAGATGCCTAATTGACTGAGCCACTCAGGCACCTAGGAAGTTTTTTCTGTTGCTTGTTTTCTGAGAGTTTTTTTTTTTTCTTAATTATTATGAACACATGCTGAATTTTGTCAAATGCTATTCCTGAATCAATTGACATAAGCATGTGATTTTTCTTCTTTTGCCTATAGATGCAGTGGATTATATTGATTGATTTTTGAATATTGGACCAGCCTTGCATACCTGGAACAAATCCCACTGGTGTATATAATTTGACTTATTCATTGTTGTATATGATTTATTAGTATTGTGTTGGGAATGTTCATGTCTATATTCATGAGAGATATTGACTATAGTTTTCCTTTCTTTTAATATCTTTATCTGGCTTTAGTATTGGGTAATTCTGATCTCATAGAATGAGTTTTAAATGTCCTCTCTACTTCTATTTCTTGAAGAGATTGTGATGAATTGGTATTATTCTTTCCTTAAATATTTGGTAGGTTTACCAGTGAAACCATCTGGGCATAGTATTTTCTTTTCCGGAAGCTTATTTATTATTGATTCAATATCTTAAAGAGATATTGGGCAATTCAGGTTGTCTCTTTCTGCTTCTGTGAGTTTTGGTAGTTTATATCTTTCAAGGAATTAATCCATCTCATCTCAGTTGATCAAATTTGTGGGCTTAGAGTTGCTTATAGCATTCTTTTATTAGGTTTTTAATATCCAAGGATCGGTACTGGTGTGTTTTTATGTTTTCCAAAATATTTAAAAATTTCTCTTGAGACTTATTTTTGACCCATGTGCTATTTAGAAGTGTGTTGTTTAATTTCTGAATATTTGGAGATTTTTCTAGCTATCTTTCTGATGTTTAGTTTAATTCTGTTGTGATCTAAGAACATGCTTTGTATGATTAGTATTCTTTTCAATTTAAGTAAGGTGCATTTTACAGCCAAGAATATGGTCTGTCTTGGTGAATGCTCTATGTGAGCCTAAGAAGAATGTGTATTCTGCTGTTGGTGAATAAAATACTCTACAAATGTCAATTATATCTAATCGATCGATAGTGCTCTTTTAGATCATATATATCCTAAAATTTAGGTGTAAGTGGTCCCATTTATTGAGCTTCTCTCTTCTTCCTTACACTATGTCATACTGCACCTTTGTACTTTGGTTCACATTTCTAACCACAACTTCCCTTTGTCTTTCCCCCTACTCCAGAGGCCATTTTTTCTCACTTTGATTACATATTGCCTTGTTTTTTCTTTTTCTTGTTTTTGTATGTGCATTATCATCAAGCAAGTAGTAAATCATTAGGACTTGTCTTGAAAGACTTTTTCTTCCTTTAGAACTCCTAGCATTGTGGTGCACGTAGGGGGCAATGTTCACACGGCAGATGGATATAGCTGCTGGTTGATTGGAATGTGCCAAGATCCCCCAAATCAAGAAAAGAACTGACACCTGCCAGCATACTCCAAGAGTGCTGGTTTGAAAGGCTGGTTGGTGTCTATCAATGAATGTCTCTGGGAATTTTTTCACCAGAGAAAGGCTTGAATGGACTTTTCTAGAACACGGTACTTGTATTGGTTTCCCGAGGTTGCTGTGACAAAGAACCATAAACTGGGTGGCTTAAAGCAACAGAAATGTACTCTTTCTCAGTTCTGAGGGCTAAACGTCCAAAATCAAGGCATCAGTAGAACCATGCTCTCTCTGAAGTCTCTAGGGAAGAATAGTTTATTACCTCTTCTTGTCACTTGGGGTTGCAATTTCTGGTGCTCTACAGCTTGCAGAAGCTGACACTGACACCAGTCTCTGCCTTTTTATCACATGGCCTTTTCCTGTGTGTCTCCTTTGTCTCCATGAATGTTATGGTCTTCTTAGAAGAACACCAGGCACTGGGTTTATGGCCACCCGGACACTATTCAATCCAGTACAGTCCTCTACTTGGGTAAAGAAAAATGTCATGCAGACATATTTTATTGTGGTCTCTAATTCCCTCTCAGGGGGTCCCCACATGCATTTCCTGAATCTAGAGGAAATTCACAGTGAGAGGGAGGATGAAACCCACAGCTGACACTCGGTTTCCTCACCCTGATGTTTGACAATTTTTCCTTCCTGTCCTACATTTCCCAACACTTAGTAGAACATAGCATACAACTCTTTCAGGTTCCTGCATATCCCATTTCCTCACAAGAATTTGTCTTTTTTTGGTGGGGGACACATTCCTATTTAATCTGATAACTGAGACCAGGATATGATGAGAAATTCTATTACTCCTTTAAGAGTAATAGAAATAATAAATATTCATTTTAAGAGGCATTTTCTGGAGCTGCATTAACTTTAATCAAAGGCAGGCCTCTGAGCATCGACATGGCAGTGGCTGCTAGGGAAGACACTTCAGAGCAGATGGGCATTTTAGCCTTCCCGATCCTGCCAGGTAAATCGTTTCCTACTTTGTCTGCATTTCCAGTGGCCCTGTTTGCCAATAGCTTGTTTGTGTGTGGGTTTGCATAATACTTATTACAAAGAAAGACTCTCTGGCATCATGAGAATAATATGGGTTGGAGGCTATTCACCATGAATAAATTATATTTCTTTATATTTCATCCTTTGAATTTTTATCTTCAAAAGATTTCATTATATGATTTTTAATGCTAACATGAGATAAAAATACCATTTTGTAGTTGTTTGGATCAATAAGGTTCTTGGAAAAGAACAGTTGTTGAATGTCAAAGGGAAAAGTTTATTTCATTAGCTAGCTCTGGAGCTGTTATTTCACAAGTATTGATATTTAAGTGGGTCCTAAATGGAAAAAGCCATAGCAGGAAGCCATCTGAATACAGATTGAAAACGTCAAAGTATGTAACTATTATTGCTCTGGTTTAAAGAAAAATCAGGTTGGAAAAATGTTTTCCAGCTACTCCTATGGTTAAAATATGTTTTGATTTCAGCCAGTCTTTATTGTGCTAATTGGGAATACATGCACACAAACATTCTTGTCTCTACAACTCTTTGCATTTCCTCATCCTTTAAGGAAAATAAGGTGTTGATTTTATGATATAAAAAGGAGAATCCAAAGAGTTGGATTTGCCAGGTCCTGGCTTATACAGATGAAACTGCCATTGAACAGAAGAAAGAGCTATCTGGCCAAACACTCAAACTCCAGAATCAAAGATTTGTTCATCTGGAGGAATGTCATGCATCCAACCTTCACCACTGATGCCTGGGGAGTTGATGATGTTATATAAACACTCACCAACACAAGGAACAATGATGTGGGAATTCATGGGTAAAGGCCAAATTAACAGCTTTGTGCTTTCCATTTTAAGGATGAATTCATACACAGCTGATAACATTCAAATCTCAGCTCATGTAATGAGAGCAGAGAAAATGAATTGTTTTGCTTTAAGCGGGACACTGTTTCATTTAGTGAATGCAAATCTTTTGGCTCTTTGATACAGCTCAAGATTCTGCTAATGGAAAACAGTCTGTCATGCTTTGGCATTTGCATTGACATGCACAATATCAGAGAATACTAGGAGGATATATTTTATTTTGTTTCAAATAACTTATTTCATGGTCACACTTAAAATAACGTACATACCACAGGAATGTCAAAAGCTTCAGATGGCAATTTCTAGTAGGGAATAGTCATAAATAAAAACAAAACCAGTGGAACAAGATGCAATATTTTTTCCTTTGTTCATTTGAAAATCAAATAATGTAAATTCTTGGATTTGGCTTTTTAAATATTTACATATGTGAATGAAATGCTGGTTTCAAATAAGATACAACCAGATTACCAAGATTATTGATTGCTACAATAAAATACTGATAATTTGTGTAAGGTTCTAAAGAAGTACATAAATTCTGGTTTTGGCATTTCGGACATAGTCATTGTAGTATCCCTACATACTTCATGACTAGAACAAGATTCTGATTGGCCAATGTCCATAATAAGAAAGAATAATCAGGTAACAAATACATCTTTCTCTTTTTACATTCCCCCACCAACTCTCCAGAAAAAGAAAAAAAAAAAAACAAGCTAGGTTTATCTTTGTTTACCTCCAACAACAATTCAAAAAATATTTATTGAGTATGACTGTGGCTTAGATGCTAGGAACATAATGATGAAAAGGGCTGTCACAGATCCTGCTGATAAATATTTCACACTCTAGCCAGAGGAGACAGATGCCCAAACATGCAATTTCAATGCTTTGTATCAAGGGACATGACATGGACAGCTCAGGTGTTGACAGTGTACATAGCAGGAACATCTACACTGGACTTGATGGGGCAGAAGGCTTCCTGGGGGAAGTTGTGTCTCAAATGGACCAAGAAGGATATGCAGGGGTTAAGCCACATAAAGATAGGCTAGGATATAGTAAGGGAGATCTGGGGAAGAAAGGACTAGAGATAAGAAAGAGCATGATAGATTAAAATGATAGGTTAAAAACCTGAAGTAAAATATCACTTTGTGGGGGGATCAGAAGGGATGGAACAGAGATTAGGAAGGGGAGGGCAGGTATTAAAGGACCTTGTGTACTGCTTACACAAGAGACTTAAACTTGAGTGAAGTGGTTAGAAGGTTCTTGCAGTAATCTATTTTAAGCCTGCATCTTGATTATAAGTGAGGGTTAGCATTGAATAAAATAACTAATTGTTTACGGCTTCTTTTCCCAAAGATTTTAGATATTTTAGAATACATAGAGATTTGAATGTAAGGATTCCTGCCGTAGATTTCTCTTGGAATTGAATGTGAAAAAAATTTTACCACCAAATGTTTATACATTTTTTATCAGAAAATCAGAACTGGAAAGCTCAATGATTTTGCGTTTTAGGAAGGTCAAAACACATTTTGTGTTGCGTTCCTTCAGGGTGTCAAGTACATGTTCTTTTTAATCTTCCTTGTCATTTACATTTTCTTGTCGAGAAGTGTTTTGATATTACTAACTGTCCAGAATTTTCTTTAGAAGAAAATGGGTATAAATAGTATATATACCTTAAAATAGAAATATCTTTTGAATTTCCTAGGTTTTTCATTTTTAATCAATAATTTTAGTTCATACTTTCAAAAGGAGAATTCTTTGATCAAGGCAGAAATCCTAGCAAAAGGAAAATCACACTTAAGTCTTTGAAATTAAAATATAACTGGAAGAATAACTGAATCGCTAATTATTCTTCCCTGCTGTGGGAATTACTAGATAGTCAACTGATAGCACAAAAGAATGGGTAAGTGAGTAGGTATATAAATAGATGGATGGATGGATTGACCAGATGGATGGGTGGATGGATAGATAGATAGATAGATAGATAGATAGATAGATAAATGAATGATTGGACAGATAGACTGATGTACAGATAGCTAGCTGAACTATATCTTGAATATCACCATAATGCTTCTTCCTAATATTTGAGCTCCCTGTGTGTGTGCATATATGTGTGTATATATATTTGATATATGTTAAATACATATTATATTTGGTATATGAACCAAATACATCAGGGGTTTATACCTTATTTAGTCACACACTATGGATGGATGGATATATGTATATATCCCACCCTGCTGCCCACTAATGCTCCCCATTAGCCATTAACTGGCATGCAACAGGTAAAGCAAACAAGCAAGTCCCATGCCCTAACAACCTCTAGCCACAAATTCAACCAAGATGACAAAATGGGAAAGGGGATCTTACTAAATTAACAAGAAAGAGACAGAAGGTGGGACAAGAATTTGTTACCTGGTCCTGCCTGCCCCCTTTGGACATGATTAGATTTTACTATTTAGCCTCAACGTGGGAATAGCAGTTAGGCAAGATATGTAAAATATGAGAAACTGAACAAAATGAATAGGAGACTTAAGAAACTATGAGTTCCCTAGGACATTGTATATATAAGCTTTTAATCGGTTTCTGATGAAATTTGGAAGAAAATAAGAGATTTAATTGTTTAATTAAATTGATGCACAGAAAAAAATGTCAACTTTACTTAGCCACACATTTCATACCTTCAAATATGAAGATATTAATTAATATTAATTAATATTAACTTGAATATATTACATTTAAATATTTTATTATTGTAGACAGTCTTGTAACAACATAATTAATTCCTTCCATTCATCAAAAATCTATAATAAATTATTCTTTCAACTAAAGATTTTGCTCTACCATGATAAAACTATGTTTAAAATTTAAAAACAAATGCTTCTCTCATTCATGTTTACTTTTAAAGGGAACCAAAAAAAGGTCCTTCTGAATAATATATTTCAGAAATGCATAGAAAATTATTCAATGTTAGTGATAATTAAAAAAAAAGAATAGAATTCACCTTATGTTGTCTTATTATACACTTTTTCCCCTATATCATACTAAATGCATCCTCCTAAATTTAATTTCAAGTCTTTGAAAAGATGTAATCTTAAGAAATTAGAAAGGAATTTAAGTTCCAATTCATAAAACATCACCTTCCCACACGGGAAAGGTTGGAAATCAGAGACTAATACCTCTCCTTTAATATGCTAAAGAAAGAGCATCTGAACAAAAATAGTGGGCAGGAGACAGTGTGACGATAAGTTGCATCAAACAATATAATTACCTTCAGCCTTCATAGAATGCTTTCCATTTTTCCAATCTTTATAAGACATGAAATGAAAACTCTCAATTGCCCGAGAGGTAGATGATGAACCCATTTTCCAAATGGGAAACTGAGTCATTGAGATGTCTTTACCACAGGCTGCAAAAAATGGTCAGCAGCAGAATCAAGAGAAGATGCCGGAGGAACAGGTTGCCGTCGTATATGTGTGGCTGCCCAAAACGTGACAGTGGCCGACCGGAGTTATGTTGGTCCATCTGCAGCCTGTGCTCCATTCCGCTCTATGACAGGTACAGCCGATGGAAGCTTGAAACCCCATCTGAAGTTGACAGCACCTCTACTCGCCATTGTGAAACCCGCGAGCTCAACATGAGGAGTGATTTTTTACAGTGGCCTCCTCAGACTTAGGAAGGTAAGCGAGGTTGAAACTACATAGAATGTATTTCAATAAATGAGATCAAGACATGAAGCACAATGAAAGGACAGCTTATGCGATAAGGTAAATTACAGCTTCGCTGCAATGTTTCTACTGTTATTCTACGGAGACATTTATGAGTACAATTGAAAATAAATTATCAAACAATTGGATTTGAAATTTAACTCACATCTCTCTGCTGATGTGAGCCTTGATATACATGCTCTTAAATGAGGAGGGAATAAACATAGTGTAATTTTACTGGGCTTTATATTGAGCACATCTTTTTCTAGAATACAAAAATGTATGCTTTTCCACTGCTAAGAATTTACCAAGCCCCTCAAATACACTAAAACACTAAAGAAAGTGTGATTATTTTGCTGAGTTTGGTATTAGCCAAACAAACAACATGGCTAGAATGGGGGCACACTTGAGGAGAGATGCAGGAAGATGGGGGAGATGCAGGAAAATAAACAACCGCAGTGTTGTTCTTTACACTCGTGAGAATGACGACCAAGAGTGCCAACCCCACAGTTACTGTGCGAGGATCCAGTACATTAGGGACACACTAATATAGATGACACACAGTGTTACCCAGTTTATTCTTGTGATTGGCGGCCTGTGGTTACCTGTCACATGGAGGATGACATTGGAAGAGAGAATGCCACTAGAGTTTTGGGCCCGAGCCACATAGAGGCCTGCGTCTGCCTCACATACCTTCGGAATGAACACCGAATGTCTTGTCTCCTTGTGTAAAACCTGTAAGTGCCCATCTGCAGACAATTTCTGGCCCTTCTTGTACCTGAAGCAGAGAGTCAGTTTTTAAAGTCAGAATCACTGTATATTCACATCATTTCCAAGCTCTAAAAGCCATTGCAAACAAGCCCTTTACCATTGCAATACTGTCTCTCTAGTATTAGCAGGAGCTCTGCAGCTACCATAGATCCCAATGGGGCCACTCATCCTTCAAGCAGAGGTTGGAGACTTGTGGCCTGAGAAGTGCTTGATGGGGTCAGGCCATACTTTTCAAAAAATTGAATTTTTCAACAAAATTGAACAGTTGGAATATTGCACATGAAAATTCAGATATCCAACTATTCTTTAAAAAAACCAAAAAAACAAAAAAACAGAGTGCTTGGCTGGGTCAGTTGATTGAGCGGCTGACTCTTGATTTCAGCTCAGGTCATGATCTCAGGGTGGTGAGATCGAGCCCCTTGTGAGGCTCCGCACTGGGCCTGGAGGCCGCTCAAGATTCTCTTTCTCCGTCTCCCTCTGTCCCTCCCCGCCCCCCACCTCTCTCTCTCCCTCTCTAAGACAAACAAACAACAACAAAAAATTCCAGACCATCTGGTCACAGAGGGCCACCATTTGCTGATGGCAACAATTACCTAGAGTGTGAAATGGCACCCCTCTATTTGGCTCCTGTCATCTTTCAGCTGCTATGGGATTGCAGCCTGTGACTTCTGGGGATCTGTATGAGTGAGACTCATCATCTCATCATATTCACCCCATAAGATCCATGTGAGAATAAAAATATGCTGTTTTAGAACAAGGTACTTATACAACATTTCCTGGCAAAATGAGTTCATTTCATTTTTATGAATTAATTTCATTAGAATTATAAAAGACATTTACATAATTGGATTATTACTGTTAATGACATGTTTCTAAAAGTTTCCCATGAACACGAGTATTTAGCTGTCTCTTTTTAGAAAGTAAACAATTTATTTTATGTATTCTAGATTCTTGTTTACTTATACCCATGTTCCTTCACCTAAGAAGTAGTGACAAAACTGAATCATTTTCTGTTCCCATTGCCTATGTGATAATTTTGCATTTTTATGAGTGTCCTAGGAATGTGTATTTCCAAGAGGTTGCCAGTTGCTAATTGAGCAAAATTGTTATAAATCCAAAAGCAAGATATTTTTTCACAATATTGTGATAATTCTTCAACAATAAATACTAACCAAGTTATTTGTTTTGTGGCTAAAACCAAGAAACACTGCAGACAACATTTTTCTTTGGGATGAACTGATATTTAATAATGAATTAAATATTTTTTAAATTCATAAATATGAAATTCCTGATCTATAAAAAAACCATGCAATTGTAAAAACAATAAAATAAAACAAAAGCACAAAAACACTTGTGCTACAGTGCAGCCTCTTTCCATCATCTGAGAGACTAGAATTTTCTTTTACATAACCAACTCACACTTTAAGCATCGTCAGTGGGCACACGCAATAGTTGAAACTGTTAATGTAATGTCTACTGAAATACTATGATAAATAAATGCTATTTTACTTATCTTAGTTTATGGATATGAATTCAGTCTCACCTATTTGTAACTTTGTCCTCCGATAAATCTACTTACAGATGAAAAATTTCTAAATGTTTAGAAGTAACCCACGTAGGGAGAAAGTGAGAACTACTTTTAAAACAACAGTGATTCAAAACCTGTGTTCTGCAGTTTACTTTCTATTAAAACAAATACGCTAAAAAATAATGTCTCCAGAGAGAAATCCTATTGTTCACAGCTCAGTTATTACACCACCTTTCAAAAATGGGTTTATTACCTGTCACTGGGAGCAACTGTGAAAGAAATATTTTTTTTCCATCTCTCACACTGAAGAAATTTATGGAAAGAAATCTTAAGTGAAACACACAAATATTACAAAAGTGATGTGTGACTTCTGTCGGGAAGAGGGAAAAGATGAAAAAGGTAAATGAAAGAAAAGGGGGAAAACCCAGATCTTATGTTTTTTTATTGAATATGGGATGTTAAGCTAAGAAAATGTCATGCTTATCTAGAAAAAAGCAATAGGAAAGAATTTCAACCCACAATCTTCAGAAATGTGGAATGTTAAACTAATACCAAAAAAACATACAAAAAAAGAAAAAAACACCCCACAAAAGAGCACAGCTAAGTTGCAGTGCTTTTGGAGTTGGTTAAGTTACTATTTCCTGTGGTTTCTTTTGTTTCTTCCAGGTATTAGCCATGCTGTGCCTACAGGGAGGGTTGGGGGATGGTGAAAGGTTGAATCATGCAGAGTTGCAGTGTTGCAGAGTATTAATCAGCTATCCCTAGCCCTTTAAATTAGCGCACACAGAATGCTTTGCTCAGTCATTCAACGTGTTTATGACTTGTCATTATAAGCTACCCACCATGTCAGTGCAGGCTCTGGAAATCCTGTTACTTCAACTTCCAAAGTCACTGGAGAGCCTTCCATGACAGTTACATTAGACAGGAGCCTGGAGAAATTAGGTGCCTGGCCAGCAAGGCTGACCGCAGTGTTCTTTGCTGTTGTACATTTCATCTCCTCCTGGGGGACCATTTGCCTCTGATAGGCCCGCCTGGGGCCTGATGGAAACCCAAGGCCTGAGCATGCATCCTGGGAAGCATGCAGCCTGTCTCGGGTTTTAGGGACGTTATTATCAACATGCACTTTCTCCCGTGTTTCTAGCAAACTTCCCTGAGCCTGAGGGTGCTGCTGTGAAGCTCTCTCATGCACTTCACTCGGCATGCTCTCTGGATGTTTAGCACTGATTCTGCAGAAGGCAGTACTTTTTTCCAGAAATCCTTGGGAGGTTAATGGGAGCTCAGCTTTGAACTGGGAGTAAGGCCTCTCAAAATGACTTGAGAATGTTTCTCTCTTATTGCAAGCATCAGCAAAAGCAGCAGGTGGTGGGATGCCCGATTCCTGGGCCTCCCCGGGACTGCTGGCCCCAGTCTGCATCCTGTGGCTGCTCATGTGCAGGCTGAGGGAAGGGCTGGCGCGCTCCTCCACTTCCATGTCAGCCAGGGCAAGGGGGGAGCCGGGGCTTCCTGGGAGTGGAGGCAAGGAGATGTCATTGGGTGAGACACATTCACATTCTTCTCCTGAAAGGGTGTCTGCAGGCAGGAGCCGGCCTTGGACAGCACCCTCTCTGTCAGAGGGCAGCTGCTTCAGGTGCCGTAGGTGCTGACCGTCTCCTGTTCCACTGATGGCCAAAACACCTGCTCCCTGAGCCTTCGAAACAGAAAAGCCAAAGCTTCGGGTTAGTCACTGAGTTTTTTCCAGGTCTCAAACTCCATCAGATGGACAATCTGAGAAAACCTACAGCGAGTTAAAGCTTAGGGCTTTACACAAGCGGTACAGAACTTGAAATCATCGGTCTGTTTAATCTGGGCCCAGTCCCATGCCCTGACTAAGGAACTGGTAAACTGACCTCCAGTCTCTGAATGAAATGTGATAAACCTTGTGAAACAGAGGTGAGAAAGTCCTAGTTTTCATCTATAATGAAGTGGTTGAAATGGATCAGTGTCTTCCAAATCATGATCTGAGGAATCTCCTCCCACCAGCAAATTCTGCTCTGTTTTATTTGTCTACCCTCAATGGGGACTCATAGTTCCTAAATCTCAGAGCCTCCCTTGTTAAGCAATCCCTTGGACCCTCCTAAGAATAACCCCTCTTTCTTTCTTAGGAAAGCTATTCTTTATTATTATTGTGGTGGTAAAACATGTACAACATGACATTCTAAGCATTTTTGAGTGTATTGTTCAAAGGCACTAAGTACACTCACATTGGTGCAACCATCTGTCATCCTTCTCCAGAACTTTTCCAACTTTCCAGACTGAAACTTTGTACCCATTAAACACTAAATTTCCCATTCCCCCGTCTCGCCAGCCCCTCCTACTTTCTGTCCTTATGAATTTGACAACTCTATGTAGCTCATATGGAGAAAGCCATTTTTAATGACTGGTTTTATTTTCTTAAAGCCCCTTATTTTTATTCTTCTACTGAAAATATCTATTGAGCACCTGTTTCATACCAGGTACCATGCCAGGCATTGGTGAGATGAAATGAGTAAAAGTAAACCCAGT
The DNA here is from genome assembly GCF_023065955.2 of Ursus arctos. NCBI lineage: Eukaryota > Metazoa > Chordata > Mammalia > Carnivora > Ursidae > Ursus > Ursus arctos. The sequence continues at coordinate 57,363,279 of NW_026622763.1, forward strand.
CTCTGCCCTCGGGGAGATAATAGCCTAGTGGGGGAGGTCGATATTAATGGGACAATCACACGTTATGGTCTTTCACAAGAGAACACAAGATATAAAAGAGGAACACCTGCCACTTATCATTCCATGCCATGTGAAGCACACGCACCGTGAACAGCATTACTTCACCTCCTGCTTATGCTGATCTAGTACTTCTGCCCACTGATCCACGTCCATCTCTGGTTTCAGAAGATGCTCAAATATCCTTTCTGGCATAGACTCAAAAGAGCATTGAAGCTGAAAGGGGTCTCATCTATCTCAACCTGTTGTTTTACATCTACTTTTTTTTTTCTTTTGCCTTTCCTCAGTATTTCGGTGCCTTTTTACTTACTTAGCAATTACCAGGTTTTGTCCCATTGCTGCTGGTTGCACATAAGAAAGTGAGGTCTTGCCTTGACTTTGAGTTCTTCATTTTAGATCATTGTCCTGCCCCTGACATATACTTTCTAAATAATTTTTGAGAAAAAATGTGTTTTCAGGTTGAAGATCAGAAGCAAAAACAAAACAGTGTTCCTTCTACTCCTCGAGAGATATGAATTATACTCAGAGTAAGCATAAGCATAGCTTTACAGAAAGTGGTTTCCTTTAGCCATTTAGCACAAGTTTACATTCTGGTTCTAAAAGCAAGCCAGAAGTCCTTGTTATTTTAAAAAAAATTACTACATAAGCACATAGCCAGTAGGAACTGCCCTCCTTCTTTTGGTTTTCCTACTTTGGCTTAGCTCTGCCTTTATTTTCTTTTTCATGGGGACTTTGATCCAACTTCCTGTTCAGTCTAGGAAATCTCTGTGACACTCTGGTAGCTTCTGTCTGAACGCTTTTTCTGAAAAGGTGTTTTCTTTGAAAAGAATTTTATACTTTACTTGTGTTAAGAATCTCTTCCTATATTTAGCAAAGATATGCCTTCACTCAGTATCCAAGAATGCATCTGAATTGGCCCTCCTAGAACGACATAGATGTCTAACTGCTCTCCTCTTTTAGCAGCCTTTTAACTATTTGGAGAATTGGTGCCACAACCTCTCAGTCTGTTTCATTTACTAAAACCTCCAGGTCTTCATCTGCCTTGACTCTAGGACTTTTATCATCCTGGTCACCTTTTGGGAAGTCCCACTCCTACTGGGCTATAAGCTCCTTCACAGCAGGGACATTTGTTGATTTGAGGGTCATCCATGGCCAGGCAACTTCTTAATGACTTCTTTGGGTAACCTATGTCTCTCCAGAGAAGAATAATATTTAAGAATTGTCTGAAAATTTGCAACAAGCTTAGGAGAGAAACTTGAATAAAAATCCAGTCTAGTCTCCTCACTCCTCCCTCCCTTTAGGGGAGGAAATGACTCAACCAGCTGCTGGTTCAGACTGAGCATGCTCAACTCTGACTTTTTGAGGCCTCTCTTGTGGAGCTGCCTTCCAGCAAATGTGTGTATTCACACTGGCTTTAAAGTCTGAAAAGCCCTGTACAGAAAGCCTGTGTTTGTCTAGCTGTGCACCCAAGTGTCGGGGTAGGCAGTTTATCCAAATCAGCGATGAGGTTTTAGGAAACACCCTAGAAAAGTCCAAGGGTTGTTCTCTAAGCCAGCTTTTACTAGTGATTGATTCCTGACTCCTGTGCCTCTTGTTCAGATGGTGTCAAACTCAGAAGGAAACCAAGGAATATTATTTTTTTTTTTACCCCCTACAATTCCTAAAGGAGAAAAATACTGTCCACAGAAAATAACACTACCAGATAATTTTTACTGACAATAAGAGAGGAGTGTTATCAAATCTTTTTCAAGAATCATTTCAACTTATTAATGCTCCCCCTAAATATGTTTATTTCCAGGATTTATTTACTTTCAATGGGAACTAATCAGTGGACCAACATCTCCTTGATCTACACGATATATTTTTGTTAAAGTGATGCTATTAGTTCTTTTTTTGTTTCTATAAGAACCAGATGTGACTATTGAACTTTTAATCTGCTAAAATTTTCTACCTTCTCTATTAATGCCATTGACAAAATTGTTGAACACTGCAGAGTTTAGGACAAACTCAGATGTCTCCCTAAGGCAAGGCACACTGTCTTCCCGGTTGACACTGTTGAACTACCTAACATTCTTGGAGCATTTATACCCTGACCAAACTCCTTTAGTTCACATCTTTCCACCTACTGTAAGAGAGAGATCATGAATGTGTTTATCAAAGGACTTTTTGAAATCGCAATAAATTTTGCCTATGGCACTAACCTAGAATTATCCATTAAATAATCATCTCACAAAGCAAAATAAGGTGAATTTAATACAATTTTTCCTGAGTCAATCCATGTTGGCTCCTGGCACTTCTGCCTTTATCCTCAAAAGCAAATAAGCCTTCAGTTTTTAAGTCATTATAGAATTTTACAAAAATTCCTTTTTAATTAATTAATTTTTAAAGTTCAAATATGATTAACATACAGTGTTATATTAGTAATGCATTGTATGGTAAGAGATGGTAGCTACACTTGTGGTGAGCACAGGATAACATATAGACCTGTCGAATCACTGTTGTACACCTGAACAACAGTACTTCAACTTTAAAAAAAAACAATAAATTATAAAGCAAATGATAAAAAGGACCTACAATAAATATTTTTGATGCTGCCAACTGTAATTAAGCATTATTACTATGTGCCATTATTTTTTTCTTTTTACAGTGATGTAATTTATCCAGGCAGGTGGATCCAGACAACTTTCTCTGTGTGGTGAGAGAGTATTGATTAACCTGTGGGTCTTATGTTCTACTCCATCTGAGCAACTGACCCCCCATATTAGTCTGGTTCTAAGTCTGTGGGGGGAGTTAAGTAACCGATTCTTAAATTTTTAAATTGTTTTCTCTATGATATGTTACCTCCAAACTGGACTCTCAGATAATGTATATTGAAGAGAACTTTGAAAACATAAATTTGTTTTATATTATTTGCTCTTCTTGGCATGCAACAACAAAATATCACTGTGCGGTGCGGGAATGATGCCTTCACTGACTGTGTGTCCCTGGCTCTGAGTCACACACGAGAGGATTGCTATACCTCCTTGCAAAAATGAACTGATTCTATGTAAGTATGTAGTTTAAATGAGCTCAGTTCAGAAAAGGCTTCCAAATTCCCTGCTTTTGTTGGCAGTATTTTCAACCTATGAGAATTAACTAGTACACCTGCATTTTAAACTGGTAAATCATTTCCCAGCTATCATTTCCTTTGTGGCCCAGGAAAGCCCCTAACTTACAGCTCGTTTATATGCAGCAGTTCCTTGTTCTCCTTTGGTCTTGGGGAAAAAGTCAACATGTCTGAAATTCAGGAGAATGGGGCTGCCTGCCCAGTTCTGACATTTCTTTCTGGGATTTGTGGAGGCCAAAATATTTGCTCTCTTTTAGTCTCAGTTTCCTCAACTGTACAATGAGATTTGATCATATGATTGTTAAATCCCTTCTAGCACTTGAATGCTGTAACTCTAAATGTGGGCATTGCAAGCCTGCATCCTCTACCGAATAGTTCTGTGATGTTGTGGGAGTCTCTTTATATTCTGGGCGTCCATTTAACCTGAGGAGTTTTCAGATATTACTATGGATTTAGCTACAGTGCTCACCTTGGAAGTAAAGTACCATCACTAATCTGTCAGCAGTGCAACGGTCACTGCATTTACTAAATTGCCTAATTCCACCTGCTGCATTTGGGGATTTGAAAAATGAAAAGCACTTTATTAACTCCAAGAAAAAATCCTGTGATGAATATATTCTTTAATAGTCTGGTGGAATTGTCCTTTTTTTAAAAAAAGTTTTTATTTAAATTCCAGTTAGTTAACATACAGTGTAATATTAGTTTCAGGTATAAAATATAGTGATTCAGCACCTCCTGGTGCTCGTCACAACAAGTGTACTGGTTAATACCCATCACCTAGTTCACCCATCCCTCCCCCCCCTTAACCATCAGTTTGTTCTCCGTAGTTAAGAGTCTGTTTCTTGGTTTGCCCCCCTCTCTCTCTCTTTCCCCCTTACATCCTTAAATTCCACATATGAGTGAAATCATATGGTATTTGTCTTTCTCTGACTGATTTAGTTCACCTAGCATAATACTGTAGCTCCATCCATGTCCTTGCAAATGGCAAGATTTCATTCCTTTCTATGGTTGAATAATATTCCATTATATAATATATATTTGCATATGTATACATATATTAGGTATATATGTATATACATGTATATGCATGTATATATACATGTACATATATGAGTATACATGTATATGTATGTGTATATATGTATACATATTATATATATACAAACCACAACTTCTTTATCCACTCATCAGTCGATGGACACTTGAGCTATTTCCATAATTTGGCTATTGTAGACAATGCTGCTATAAATATGGGGGTACATGTATCCCTTTGAATTAGTATTTTTGTATTCTTTGGGTAAATACCTGATAGTACACTTACTGGATTGTAGGGTAGTTCTATTTTTAACTTTTTGAGGAATGTCCATACTGTTTTCCAGAGCGGCTGCACTGGTTTGCATTTCCACCAATAGTGCAAGGTGGGGGGTTCCCTTTCTCTGCATGCTTGCCAGCACCTGTTGTTTCCTGTGTTGTTAATTTTGGCCGTTCTGACCCGTGTGAGGTGATATCTCATTCTAGTTTTGCTTTACATCTCCCTGATGACCAGTGATGCTGCACATCTTTCCATGGGTCTGTTGGCCATCTGGATGTCGTCTTTGGAGAAATGTCTGTTCACGTCTTCTGCCCATTTCTTAACTGGGTTATTTGTTTTGGGGGTATTGAGTTTGGTAAGTTCTTTATATATTTTGGATACTAACCCTTTGTCAGATATGTCATTTGTGATTATCTTCTCCCATTCTGTAGGGTGCCTTTTAGCTTTGCTGATTGTTGCCTTTGCTGTGCAGAAGCTTTTTATTTTGATGAAGTCCCAGTAGTTTATTTTTGCTTTTTCTCCCTTGCTTCAGGAGACATATCTAGAAAGAAGATGCTATGGCTGACGTCAAAGAAGTAACTGCCTGTGTTCTCCTTTAGAATTTTAATGGTTTCCTATCTCACATTTAGGTCTTTCATCTGTTTTGAATTTATTTTTGTGCATGGTGTAAGAAAGTGGTCCAGTTTCATTCTTTTGCATCTTGCTGTCCAGTTTTCCCATCACTGTTTGTTGAAGAGACTATCTTTTTCCATTGGATATTCTTTCCTGCTTTGTTAAAGATTAATTGACCATATAGCTATGGGTTCATTTCTGGGTTTTCTATTCTGTTCTGTTGATCTATCTATTTTTGTGCCAGTATCATATTGTTTAATACTACAGCTTTGTAATGTAACTTGAAGTTTAGAATTGTGAGGCCCCAACTTTGCTTTTCTTTTTCAAGGTTGCTTTGGCTATTTGGGTCTTTTGTGGTTCCATACAAATTTTAGGATTGTTTGTTCCAGTTCTGTGAAAAATGCTATTGGCATTTTGATGGGGATTGCATTAAATCTGTAGATTACTTTGGGTAATATAGACTTTTTTGTTGTTGTTGTTGTTACACAGGCTCCACACCCAACATGGAGCCCAATGCAGGGCTTGAACTCACAACCCTGAGATCAAGACCTGAGGGAAATCAAGAGTTGGATGCTTAACTGACTGAGCCACCCAGGTACCCCAGGCAGTAGAGACATTTTAACAATATTTATTCTTCCAATTCATGAGCACAAAATGTCTTCTATTTCTTTGTGTCATCTTCAATTTCTTTCATCAGTATTTTATAGTTTCCAGAGTATAGGTCTTTCACCTCTTTAGTTAGGTTTATTCCTACGTATATTATTGTATTTGGTACAATTGTAAATGGGATTGATTCCTTAATTTCTTTTTCTGCTGCTTCATTATTGGTGTATAGAAATGCAATAAATTTCTGTGTTTGATTTTGTATTCTGCAACTTTACTGAATTCATTTATGAGTTCTAGCAGTGTTTTGGTAGAGTCCTTTGGGTTTGCTATACAATGTATCATGTCATCTGCAAATAGTGAAAGTTTGACTTCTTCCTTGCCAATTTGGATGCCTTTTATTTCTTTTTGTTGTCTGACTGCTGAGGCTACAACTTCCAGTACAATGTTAAATAACAGTGATGAGAGTAGACATCCTTGTCTTGTTCCTGACCATAGAGGGAAAGCTCTCAGTTTTTCCCCATTCAGGACAATGTTAGTTTGGGGTTTTCACATATGGTCTTTATTATAGTGAGGTATTATTCCCTCTGAACCTACTTTTTTGAGGGTTTTATCATGAATGGATGTTGTACTTTGTCAAATGCTTCTTCTGCATCTATTAAAATGATCATTTAGTTCTTATCCTTCTTTTATTAATGTGGTGTAACACATTGATTGATTTGTGAATATTGAACCATCCTTGCAACCCAGGAATAAATCCCACTTGATCACAGTAAATGATTTTTTTGATGTATTGTTGGATTGGGTTTCTTGTATTTTATTGAGATTTTTTTGCATCCATGTTCATCAGGGATATTGGCCTGTAGTTCTTTTTTTTAGTGGAGTCTTTATCTGGTTTTGGTATCAGGGTCATGCTGGCCTCATAGAATGAACTTAGAAGTTTTCCTTCCTTTTTTATTTTTTTGTAACAGTTTGAGAAGAATAGGTACTAACTCTTCTTCAAATGTTTGGTAGAATTTGCCTGTGAAGCCATCTGGCCCTGGACTTTTGCTTATTGGAAGTTTTTAGATTACTGATTCCATTTCTTTGTTGATTATCAGTCTGTTAAAGTTTTCTATTTCTTCCTGTTTCAGTTTTGGTAGTTTATATGTTTCTAGGAATTTGTCCATCTCTTCCAGGTTGTCCAATTTGTTATCATATAGTTTTTCATAATATTCTCTTATAATTGTATTTCTGTGGTGTTGGTTGTTATTTTTCCTGTCTCATTTGTGATTTTATTTATTTGAGTCCTTTCTCTTTTCTTTTTGATAAGTCTGGCTATCCTTATCAAATTATTTTATTAATTTTTTCAAAGAACCAGCTCCTGGTTTCATTGATCTGTTCTATTGTTTTGTTTTGTTTTGTTTTTTTAGTTTCTAGATCATTTATTTCTGCTCTAATCTTCCTTCTACTGGATTTAGGCTTTGTTTGTTTGTTTGTTTGTTTGTTTGTTTTTTCCAGCTTCTTTAAGTATAAGGTTAGGTTGTTTATTTGAGATTTTTCCTGCTTTTTGAGGTAGGCCTGTATTGCTATGTACTACCTCTTAGGACAACTATTGCTGCATCCTAAAGGTTTTGGACTGTTGTTTTTTCCTTTTCATTTGTTTCCATGTATTTTAAAAAATGTCTTCTCCTGGTTGACCCATTCATTGTTTAGTAGGGTGTTGTTTAACCTCCATGTATTTGCGGTCTTTCCAAATTTTTTCTTATGTTTGACTTCCAGCTTCAGAACATTGTGGGCAGAAAAGGTGGTATGTTTTCAATCTTTTTGTATTTCTTGAGGCCTGTTTTATGACCCAGTAGGTGATCTGTTCTGGAGAATGCTCCATGTGCACTTGAAAAAAATGTGTATTCTGCTGTTTTAGGATGGAATGTTCTGAATATATCTGCTAAGTCCATCAGGTCCACTGTGTCATTCAAAAGCATTGTTTCCTTGTTATTTTCTGTTTAGATGATCTTTCCACTGATATAAGTGGGATGTTTAAGTCCCCTACTATTCTTGTATTATTATCAATTCCTTTATATTCATTATTAATTGTTTTATATATTTGGGTGCTCCCATGTTGGATGCATAAATACAATGGTTATATCTTCTTGTTGGATTGCCCCCTTTATGATTATATAGTACCCTTCTTTTTCTCCTGCTACAGTCTTTGTTTTAAAGTCTAGCTTGTCTGATAAATATTGCTACTCTGGCTTTCTTTTGACATCCATTTGCATGATAAATGTTTCTCCATCCCCTCATTTTCAATCTGCAGGTATCTTTACGTCTAAAATGAGTCTCTTGAAGGCAGCATATAATGGGCCTTTTTTAAAAATCTATTCTGACATCCTAACTGTTTTGATTGGAAGGTTTAGCCCATTTATTCAAAGTAATTATTAATATGTATTTATTGCCATTTTATTACTTGTTTTGTCACTGTTTCTGGAGATTTTCTCTGATCCTTTCTTGTCTTTGTCATTTTTGGTCTCTCCTTTGCTTCAAAGAGTCCCCTTTAATACTTCTTGCAGGGCTGGTTTAGTGGTCATGAACTCCTTTAGTTTTTTTGTTTGTTTGTCTGGGAAACTCCTTATCTCTCCTTCTATTCTGAATGATAGCTTTGCTGGACAGAATATTCTTGGTTGCATATTTTTCCCATTCAGCATGTTGAATATATCACGCCACTCCCTACTGGCTGGTCATTTTTCTGTTGAGAAATCTCCAGCTAGCCTTACGGGTTTACCCTTATAAATTAAGAACTTCTTTTGTCTTGCTGCTTTAAGATTTTCTTTATTGCTGTATTTTGCAAATTTAATGGTAATATGTCTTAGTGTTGGCCTGCTTTTATTGATTTTGATGGGAGTTCTCTGTGCCTCCTTGATCTGGAGATCTGTCTCTTTCCCCCAAATTAGGGATGTTTTCAGCTTTTCTTCTTTCTTTCTTTCTTTCTTTCTTTCTTTCTTTCTTTCTTTCTTTCTTTCAGATTCTTTATTTATTTGAGAGTGAGAGAACACAAGTTGGGAGGAGGGACAGAGCGAGAGGGAGAAGTAGTATTTCTGCTGAGCAGGGAGCCCAACATGGAGCTCAATCCCAGAAACCTGGGATCATTACCTGAGCTGAAGGCAGATGCTTAACCGACTGAGCCACCCAGGTGCCCTGCTATTATTTCTGCCAATAAATTTTCTTCCCCCTTTTCTCATTCTTCTTCTGGGACTCCTATAAGATGAATATGAATATTATTATGTTCGATGGAGTCACCGAGTTTCCTAAGTCTATTCTTGTGTTGCATAGTTCTCTTTCTCTCTTTTGTTCAGCTTCATTTTTTTGCAGTATTTTGTCTTCTAGGTCACTAATTTATTCCTCTGCTTCTTCCAGCCTGATGTTCATTATATCAAGCCTATTTCCAATCTCATTTATTGCACTCTTCAACGCTAATTGATTCTTTTTTAAGTCTTTTCTCTGTGAAGGGTTTCACTGATGCTTTCTATTCTTTTTTCAACTGCAGTAAGTATGCTTATGATTTTTGCTTTAAATTTTCCATCAGGCATGTTACTTATATCTGTTTCACTAGATCTCTGGCCATGGCCTTATCTTACTCTTTCATTTTGGGATAAATTCTTCCATCTTCACATTTTGTCTAAGTCTCTGCCACCTTCTGTGTTAGAAAAGACATTATGTCTCCTGCTCCTGAAAGTAACAGCCTAATGAAGAAGAAGTCATGTAGTGCCCAGTGCCTGGCACTTCAGGGAGTGTCTCTGGTGTGTGCTACATGTGCTCTGATGTTGTGTTTTGGCTGCTCTATCCTTCAGGCTTGTCATCTAGAGAGGCTCTCTTGCTTGTTGTGGGCAGTTTTGGTCCCCTGCCTGCATGTGGTGAGTTTTAACTACATGTGCTCTGGTCTGCTTGTGAAATGAAACCAGACACCACCTCCACCAGAACTGAGGCCCTGCAGAACTGTCTGGTTGGGAGACATGGTGTGGGCAGGAGTTTGTACTGGTGTTCAAGAGAGGGGCTGCTGTGCTAGGACTGAGTCAAGCTTGATTGAGAAGGGCAGTCCTGTGAAAGCACAGGGGTGTGGGACTTGGTATAAGCAAGTTAGGCAGCTAGTGTTGGCACTGCACTGCTTCCCATAGACGGCTCTCTATGCTGAGGAGTGGGGGAGGAAAAAGGTGTCATCCAGCTCCTTTGTTCCTGGAGAGGCATTTCCATAAACACTGACTCTCAGGGATTCACTCCACTCCAAGAAGAGTGAATAATCTCCCCCACTGTGTGGCCCAGGTGTTTTTCAGATTGCTGTTTCCATGCTGTCTGTCCCCAGGTTGTTTGCCTGCCTTCTCTCTAGGAGCAGGGCAGTGACCTCTGGGCTCTATTCCAGCCAAGCCTGCTGATCTTTTAAACTCCAGGTTTTGAGCCCTGCTGGTTGCAAGAACTCACAAAATTCAGCCCCTTTTGTTTTCCAAGCTGGTGTCTTTGGGGAAACGTTCTCTTGTGCATTCTCCTGTGTGCTCTTCTCTCAACCTTCTTTCCATCCACAGCACCCTGCCCTCCACAACACCTAAGATCTGTTTCTCCCCTAAACCACATTTTTTGTACTTCTTACCTTCTTTGATATGGCCTCTTCTCTCCCTTTAGTTGTAGAGTTTATTCTGTCAGGCTTCAGGTCAATTTTTGGGATATTTAGGATGATTTGATAGTTATTTAGTTGTGTTTGTGGGACAAGAGGAGCCTAGCTCTCTCCTACTCTGCTGCGATCTTCTTCTGACCAAACACTTCTGGAATTGTTCTTTCTGAGTCAAATAACTTTCCAAGGAAGATCAACACCATTTGGGTTGGACACAGAATTGGACACAATGATTCCCAGATAAGCTTTTTTTTTTTTTTTACTTGGTGATTTTTGATATCTGTCCATATGTTTTTTTGGGAAATCATTATATCTGACCCATTATATAAATGATAGAGACATTTAAACGGCAAATGTGATTGAGCTCTTTAAAGGAAAGATTACTGCCACCGTTTCATTTTGCTATCTGTGCCAACTGCACCAGAATGTATATGTGAGATGGTGTCAGTGAGAGTTCTTGACAGCTATCATTGTGGGCCTTCACTTTTATACTAAATAATAGATGACCTTTTAATTTATATTAAAATAAAATTGATTTCTCAATGAAAATAAACCTTGCTTTTTTATTTAAAGGAATCTGTTCCTTTAATTTTTTTCTAAGAAAAATAAATAAAAGCAAGAAAATCCATATTTACCAGGTATAAATGAGTGTGTTTGCTTTGGTAGCAATGACTTTCATGTCAATTCTTAGTAAATGGGTGTGGTTGACAGTGTAGATAATGTGCAGAATTTAAAAAATAAGTTGAATTTAGTATCTCTTAGAAACCTAGTTAAGAAGGGGCACCTGGGTGGCTCAGTCAGTTAAGTGTCTGCCTTTGGCTAAGGTCATGATCCCAGGGTTCTGGGATCGAGCCCCACGTCGGGCTCCCTGCTCAGTGGGGAGACTGCTTCTCCCTCTCCCTCTGCCACTCCCCCCTGCTTGTGCTCTCTCTCTCTCTCACTCACTCTATCTAAAATAAATTAATAAAATCTTAGAAAAGAAAAGAAACCTAGTTAAGAAAATGTGATGCATTGAATGTTATTCTTTACTATTTCAACTAGTTAGTCTCAATCAAGGGTGATTTTGCTCCCCAGGGAACATTTGGCAATGTCCATGGACATTATTTAGTTATAACAACTGGATGAGTATGTGGGGGGAGGGGGGGCTGCCACTGGCATCTAGTCGATAGAGGCCAGTGATGTTGCTAAATATACTATAATTCACAGGACAGCCTTCCACAACAAATAATTATCTGGGCCAAAATGTCAATAGCACTGAGATTGAGAAACACTGATAGACCAATCACAGTAACCAAAGACGATTTGATATACGACTAAGATTCAATAAAGTGATCAAAGTTTGGCAGCTGTCCTTTGCTTCAGAGTAGAATCAGGGTTTAAATGCTTCAAGACCATCCCACAAAAAAGCCAGTTTGCATAATTATACTTGCTGCCTGGAGATTGTATAATTCCAAGAGACCTTGACATAGATTTAACCTGTGGAAAAGATTATGGAAGGTTATATAGAAGATCTAAGAATTGTACTGACTTCAAGGAAAGACAATCTTTCTCCATGAGATAACTATAAGTGGGGAGATATTTATTTTAAGTTCTCATGTCACAAGAAGTATACTTTATTAATTTGGGGGCAGTTGAAAATAATGTTGACTCTGTTCCTTCAGTTTCTTGGGAGAAAGAGAAACACTAGAAGCAAACTTGGCAAGGCAAAAAGATAGGAGCTAATTATAGTCCAGCATCTATGAATAGAGAGTGAGCAACTTATACTGAAAATCTGTAATGATGTGATTTAAATAATGCTTTTGAAATCATGAAACATTAGCATTTTGTGAATATTTGCAGTTTTTGCTACATGCTTAATTTATCTGTAATACATAGATTTTAAAGTAATTAAAATATTTCTCTACTTTAGTATTTATATTTCAGTTGGATTCTATGTTTTGGTATATGTACCTGGAAATACCATCTTAGAGATAGCTTTAGTGGAATAAGACACAAGCTAATTTCATGTATTAAGGTTTTCCAGTGGGTAGTATAAAACAACAGAACTATAGCTTGGTGGTATGATAGAGAGAAGTCAAATTTGAAATTAGGATTGACTATAACAAGTAAATGGGAAAGGCAGCTACAGGTGGGAGAAATAGAAGTGGTTTGGAGTGACAGTATGGTGACTGAATGGCTGTCCCAATACCACTGCACAATGCTGTGGTCCCACTATTAAATAGGAGGTGCTCGGAGGGAAATAGCATAGGTGGAAGAAGAAGGACTAAGTAAAAGATAGAAAGGAAGTACAGGATAAGGATACTCACATTGCATGTACATTGAAAGATTTGATTCAGATATATAAGAAGGCTTTAATTCACTTTTTTTTCAATGAACAAGGACTCTAACATCAAAACAAAATGAATAACTGAGATCACATAGTTGTCTTTACCTTATCCCTTTCTCCATTGAATAGTGTCTGTTTGTTTCTTGCTGGTTCTTTTAGCAGGTCGATAAAGTCATCATGGAAGTCTTCTAAATTCACATTTGTCTTCAAAATGTCTCCCTGCTGTACAAAGCAAAGGTTAGTGAGAGCCTGGGCCAGGAAAGTTGGAGGTACAGCGCTACACAATAACCACTTGGAAGAAAGCATAGGCAACTTGGAACCTTTCAGCGAATGTATTCCGTAAGAGACTGACTACTCCCATGATGTGATTTATAAAATTATCTTGTCAAGCTCACAGTTCCCCATCTACCTCACTCCTTTCATAAAATTCATTGCCAGTAAAAACTGGTTGTTCAAAAGCCCTGCCAGAACAAAGTCATTATTGCAGTAGGATATACTTGCAGGAGCGTTCTCTAGAGAAAGGAATCATTGTGCATGGCAGTCTAAGTCATTAGGAGAGTCTGGGGGAGCAGTGCTGAGGAAGAAATGTCTGAAGATTTTGGTGGAGAAAAGAGGAAATCCAGAGAATTTACATAAGCAAATGTTTGGGAGACTCATGAAGAGAGGAAGAAAATAACTGGGTATGGTAAAGAAAAAAAAAAAGAGAGAACAAAGCGTTCTTCCTGTGGGTGACGACATTTTGCTCCTGTAGTTCATGGAGCTGCTTTAGTCATGGAAGTACAGGGGTTTGCTGCTGGGGAGCCCCTGTGAGGGCTCAGAAGACCTTGTAAAGGTGAAAGGAGCCTCAGGTACACCAAGTTTAGGACGATGGATTATATCATACCAGAACATTCTCTATTCCACCTGGAACAGGGCCGTTAGATAGGCCTTAAAGAAACAGCACACTCCTCAAAGTGCATGCACTGCTCTATGGACTCAGAGAATTAACAGGGAGAGATTCAGGTTTTAGTCTACTCTAAAACATAAGCTGGTTGGTGTTAGTGGATAAGTTACTCTGCTTAAGTACACACTTGTTATCTAATTTCCAAATGGCTGCTGTTGTGGAAAGAATGCTAGATTTTGAACTGTATTTAATTCTAGATTACACCACTACTGATGGTGAGGCCCCAGGCAAAGCAATTTTTACGTTCTTTGAACTGTACCTCTAAAACAAGGAAAACGGGGCACCTAGGTGGCTCAGTTGGTTAAGCATCCAACTCTTGGTTTCAGCTCAGTTCATGATCTCAGGGTTGTAAGATCAAGCCCTGCATTGGGCTCCACACTCAACACTGAATCTGCTGGTGCTTCTCTCCCTCTGCCCCTCCCCCCTCTCATGTGCTCTCTCTCTCTTCCCTCCCCCAGAATAAATAAATAAATAAATAAAATCTTCAAAATAAATAAAATAAGGAAAACAACATTTGCCTTACCACCATCATGAGGTTATTTGGAAATCACTGAAGTAATACATATGAAAAGCCTTTGTAAATCTCAAATTGTTACACAGAGAGAAAGGATTATTATCACTATTTCAGCCTTGATAGGGTTCCTCGGCCTATTTTTAATAACCCCTACAAAAGAGCCATAGCATCAACCTTAAAAACATAAAAACTAGACATTTATGCTCTCATGCAAATATCTGTACAGTATTAGTAAGCATTCTTTGACAAGCTTTTGTTCAGGCTCTGACTTGTAAGAGCCTTGCTGTTGCCCATAACCCCTGCCAGAGAGGCCCTTCCTCATTTTTATATCCACCCAAATCTAACCTTTTTGAGCTACTGAATGATTCTTCTTCTCTGTAACAATCCTTTGAGTTTTTAACTACAAATGCCAAAACTCTTTCTGGAGAATTTGCTTTAGGCAAAGCACAGTGTTAAATGTTGTGTGGGACCCTGATCTGAACAGAGCCATAGGGTTTCCTCAGGTGCAATCAAGTAGGTGGGTTGGGGTAGTGATGGTAGTTACATGTGATGGTTATAGTAGGAAAGAACACAAGTGTTCTGGGGTACCAGAGAGGCAGGGACACAGCCTGAAAAGGAGTTGCAAAGGAGGCAACATTTGGGTTTGACTTGGAGAGATGGTAAAATCGAGATAAACAGAGAGAGAGGGTCATGTACATGAAGTCTTAGAAGCAGAAAACTCAGGAATGTGGTGAGACAGGGACCTACAATGAATATAGAAACACACTAATTTGGAAAGACACTCCGCCTCTGAACATTGGAGGCCTTGAGTTTCAACTTTATTTGGTAAGCAATGAAGAGTTTGCAGTGAAGTACTTTGAGTGTAAAAACGATAATAGCATTTAGGAAGGGTCTAGGAAGGGTAATCTAGCTAGAGTGTATAACTAGGAGGCTTCTGACTAGAGCAAAAGAGAATCCAAGTGATGGGTTGAAAATGAGAAAAAGATGGGGCGCCTGGGTGGCTCAGTCATTAGGCATCTGCCTTCAGCTCGGGGTGTGATCCGGGGTCCTGGGATTGAGCCCCGCATCGGGCTCCCTGCTCCACTGGGAGCCTACTTCTTCCTCTCCTACTCCCCCTGCTTGTGTTCCTCTCTCTCTGGCTGTCTCTCTCTCTCTGTCAAATAAATAAATAAAATCTTTTAAAAAAAAAAAAAGGAAAAGAAAAGAAAATGAGAAAAAGAGGGTGCAATCCTGACTAAGGGGTGTGAAATGAATAGGGAATGAGGAAGTGGGCAGAGGGAGTGGCAAGAGCTTTCAGAAAAATGGCCATGAAGGTGAAAAGCAGACAGGGATAAGACAGTAAACTTTGGGGGCGCCTGGTTGGCTCAGCTGTTAAGCGTCTGCCTTCAGCTCAGGCCATGATCCCAGCGTTCTGGGATCGAGACCCGCTTCGAGCTCCCTGCTCGGTGGGAAGCCTGCTTCTCCCTCTCCCCCTCCCTTTGCTTGTGTTCCCTCTTTTGCTGTCTTTCTCTGTCAAATAAATAAAATCTTAAAAAAAAAAGAGTAAATTTTGTTAATTGGATCTCACTTGAAGATGTACAACAGAAATGGGAGGGCTGTGTAGATAATAAAGAGCAAAGAGTCAGAGGAAACAGTGATTTGGAAGTCAGGAGAAGAAACAGATCCTTAGAGGGTTGGGTGGAGGTGGAGAAGAAATGATTGTTGTTAAAAAAGATAATATGCATATGGCACATTCATACATTACTGGTGGCTTTAAAATTATAAAATGTTTATGGAATGTAATTTAACATATGTATATTAGAAACATTAACAACGTCATGCTCATTTACCTAAATCTCTGGAGAGTTTATGGGTAGGGTACAATACAAGAGAAAAAAAAATTTTATGTGCGAAGATGTTCATTGCAGTGTTATATAGAATGGTAAAAAAGTTGAAAATCTAGTTTCTTAAGGAGTAGAGATAATTCGGTCACCCCTCACTATTTTGAACAGACTGAGTACTCAAATTTATGACATGGAAATTCATACAGAAAAAATGGTTGCTAGAAATATAATTCTTCCGTGAACTATAAGAGCATCCTTATGTCTCGATACCGACAATGATCACAATAATTATGAGTGTCTTCACATTTCAAATCTTTGGGTTATTCTGTGATTAGGTTCGCCTATTCACTCCATTGTACAGACCAAGAAACTGAGATGCAAAGAGATGAAGTAATTTACCCCAAATCACAAATTCAATAATTTGGAGAATTGGTATTCCTCGGCAGCTGTGTTTTATTCTAAAGCCTATGCTCTTAATTACCTCACTATTCTCTCCATCCTAAGTAACCAGTTCTTTCAGCCAGTTGTTAGAACAGTACTAATGAAGCTAGTTTTCACAAAATACAGACAAAACAATATACGCATTTCTCTCCTTAACTGGATTTGCCTAGGCATTAGATATCAACATATTTTCTTTCTATTCGATAGTCCATCAACTTTTATTTCATGAAGGATGCTAATGATTAGTTTAATACTTCCACGAAGCTAAATGTTCAATAAATATAATACCTGAAGATTTAGTTTTATTTTCTCTGGGGCCACAATTTGGAAGGGAAAAAACCTTCCATTTATTATTTGGGAATGAGAACATAAGGCTACTTAATACAGACTTTACTTTGATTTTAATGGCACACATTTATCCTTTAGGATGTGATCCATGAAAATGTAAATAAGACACCTTAATTGTGTTTAGCCCTCCTTCCCAGCAATATTTTTCTCTGCAGTGATGGAAAAGAAACAGAATTAATTATCAGAAACACCCAGATAATTATGTTAGAAAGCTGTGAAACAAATGTGCACATTATGTCCCTTGAGAATTTCTATTAGAACATCTTTGCACTAGAAGACACTTATCAACACATTTTTATTTATATCACTTGAAAATACATATTCTGGGAAGAAGAAATTACCTTCAGCTTTTCTTCAAGCTCTGTGAGAGAGACACATAATTCAGTGATAGATTCAAGAACCTCTTTGTGTTTTGCCACTATTTTCTCAGCGTATTTCTGCCCGTCTTCAAAACCTGGGGAGGAGAAGGGACAAAATACTATTTCTGAGGTCAAATCCTTATCAGAAAAAAAAAAAAATCCCAGGCATTAATTCACCTCCCCAGCATCTGGTGTAAAGGCTGGTAGACAGTAGGCGCTACCACGGAGCGAGTGCTTATTATTTGACTATGACTAAGCACTTTATATGCCTTAATGTAATTCTCCTTGGATTCTCTAGGCTCTAGTGCATTTTACAAATGAGGAAACTGAGGCTCAGAGAGCCTCTTTAGGTTACCCAGACAGTGACTGCAGGAGCAAGGATTTGAAACCGGGAATACAGACTCCACAGTTGAGACTAAGCTATATTTCACGTTGTCACGGGCTGAATTATGTCTCCTCCAGAATTCGTATGTTGAAGCCTCAATCCCCAGTATCTCAGAATGTTATCACTTTGGAGATAAGATCTCTAAAGAGGTGATTAAGTTAAAATGAGGCCCTGAGCATGAGGCCCTAATTCAGTAGGACTGGATCCCACTGGTATAAGATAAGGGAGAGACACCAGGGTGAGCGTGTGCACTGAGGGATGCCCATGTGAAAACACAGCAAAAAGACAGCCAGCTGCCAGCCAGGGAGAGAAGCCTCTGGCAACACCAACCCTGTCAGCACCGCGATCTTGTGATCTTGGACTTCCAGCCTCCAGAACTGTGAGGAAATGAATTTCTCCGGTTTCAGCTGTCCAGTCTGTGGTAGTTTGTGATGTTAACCCTAGCAAACCAATACACACTTTGCATACTTTTCCTACTGCGTTTACTGTAACATGGCTTCTAGGTCTAGGCTGTGGATTCCTGAATGAAGGAACTAAGTTTTATTTGTCTTTATTTCAGCCATACCTCCTCACACATAATTGGTACTCAAAAAATTTTTTTGAGATAAATTTATTTCCATTACAGTTCTGGGTCCAGTGGTGCTTGGGAGGCCTGTAAGACTTAATACAATATTCCTAAAGCTTCTTACTTATTGCAAATTCTAAAAATTGCATAGCTTCCATACTGAGCAGATGAAGATTCATGCCATTTATTTGTCCAAGGTTTTCACTCAGTGATTCATTTATTCACCGCATATTTGTTAAGCACTTAGTATGTATCATGAAGCAGTAAACTAGCAGATAAAATCCCTTCTCTCATGGAGCTTACACTCTGGTGTAAAAGCCAGACAACAGACAAAAAACTATACAACCTGTCGGTTGGTGACAAGGGCCAGGAACACAAAGTGGGGTGCAGGCTATGCATGAAGGGACGGGAATTTAACTAGTGTCCATCTTTGTGAGTACTTACTGTGTCCTGAAATGGAATAGGCACTCAAATACAGTGACAAAATATGCTTCCCTTGCCCTCAAGGAGCTTATGGTCAGTAGAGAAGACAGATGAACAAGTAATTTCGCTGTAGTGTAGAAAGTACAAAAATAGAGGGAACCATACACAATGCTGTGGAAGCAGAGGTTGCTCACAATTTTTAGTACACTTCTCCAGTAACTGCAGTAAAAGTGAGACATCACAACTGTTTTCATTAATTTTTCAATCTATATGTTATTATTTTTATGTTTCTATCTTTTTCCCTTGGAAAAGCATCAATAATTTATTCTCAATAATTTAATATTAGGTAGTACAGTATATATGGTTCTACACATTTTTGTGGCTACCCATGGATAGAGATTTAAGTCACATGAGAAGATATCCCCCTGGCAGCAATGTGGGCAGCCAGCTGAAGCATTTTGTGATACCCGTTGCTGTCTTCTTTCTGAGCTAGATTTGCCTGGCCACTGAGGACTACCCTTGGTCTACAGGAATAGTATCAGGGGATTCATGAAACTTATCCCTCAGCACCCCCAAGGGCTGTCATCACCCCGGAGGGTTTCTTAAATGAGGGCCTCCTTTAGAAAGATTCCTGAGACTGACAACCGTATTATCTTTCCCGGTCATGGAGAAGAGAAAAGCAGAAGCAGTGAGATGATAATTTGAGTTCTCTTGTTTATTCCACAAGGGAGAGGAAGGCAAGGGAACAGTTCCTTAAATCCACTAACCACACCCCTCATAGAAATATGAGGCCTGTAGATGTCGATTTTAGCTCAACACCCACTTAAAGTATTATGGGAATTTTGCATGGTTTTCAAGAAACACCCTTGTGGAAATGAGGTTTTGTTTTTTGTTTTTTGTTTTGTTTACATAAACTGTTCTGGTTTTATTACCCTGGGGATGATCAGCAGGAAGAGCCGAGAAAAGAGAACAAAGGAGGGTTTACAAAAGATAGTTAAAATCCAAAGGCTTCCATTCCTGCGGGCAGAAGTTCCTTCCTCTATTCCCTACTGTTTACTTTGTAGATACAGAGTCTCTTGCCTGAATAATTGCTGTAGTGAGGACCCTGAGGGCTTGCCATGCTCTGCTTTCTGCTGGGTTAGGTTCACCATAGATTTGTTCAACGGCAAATTGCTGGATATTTTAAAAGAGACCTCACCATATAAGCGCTGAGCCAGGTCATTGATCTCCTGAATCCTTTCTTCTTGCTGAGGCACTGAGGGCATGATATACTTATTGAACTGCTGGTGGAGAATTTCCACAGCTTCCTTTGTCGTGCACTCTGTGGAATATTTTCCAACTCTTACAACTGTGGCACTTGCATCTTCATACCAAAAGTGACACTAAATTAAAATGGGATAAAACATAGATTAAAGAGACACCATCCTTCTAAATTTCTTCATTTTGACCACTGGAGTATCAAATTTCAATTTCCTCAAACTTTATAATCACATTAGTTTGAACTTTCTAAGTCATAATAAGGAAAATGTCAAAATATGATCATAGGCTTGTGCACTAGGGTATTAGAGTTAGATAGGAAAATAAAAGTATGGAAATTCATTTGATTTTCCTGCTTTCTTAGATTTGCCTGAAATATACTTCTTAAGAACATTGCAGACTTACAAGAACAGGAAATATAAAAAGCATATGGCACTAAAAAGAATTCAAATATCAGCTAAAAGAAAAAGAAAAAAGCCCAAATATACAAAATCTTGCCTAAATAATTGAAATAATTAACACTACATGGATAAAGTACTTCCTGATTAACACTCTAATAAATAAATTCTCTTTTAAGAATGAGATTTAGTTTACTGGGTTGAGGAAGTATCATCTAAAGAACAGCAGTTGACTTTTTTTTTTTTTAATAGAAGGTACTCAAGTCATGTTTTCAAAGCACAGTGGAGAATTGAGACAGTTTCTCACCAAAAATACTAAATAACTGTGATGGAAGGAATGTGTCTGACCAAGGCCAGAGCAATTATGATGAGTGAGAAATAGAAACACATGACTCTGTTAGATGCTGGCTTTAAGCGCAGCCACGGGGCCACAGCGAACCTATCGCTCAAACAGAGAAGAATGATCATCCGCATCTTCCTTACTGCGGTGTTAAATCCAGAAGCTGCTGCATCCGTGGTAAAAAGAGACATTCTGTGTCACAGAACAATGCACCACAAAGAACTTCAGGTGTGGAATTTCTTCAATATGAAGTGTGCAACTAGTAACTTTAACTTGTCAAATTTCATATAGTTTATGCATACTCTACCATTTATCCTCTTGACAAAAACAAAAATAACCCCAATAACAATTTTTGTACCTGAAATATCCCAGTATCACATTTCTTTCTAAACATTTTCAAATTCTGTGAAATAAATATGTAATTTTGAATATTTTAAACAGATATCCAGCAATGAGCGTAATTCCATGATGGTTAAACATCTTGAGTTGATGGAGTTAAGGAGAAATGAGAAACTCTCACATGTTGCTGGTAAGAGTAAATTAGTAAAATCTTTCCGAAGAACAATTGGACGATGCAATCGACCTTGTAACACTCATCCCCTTTGGTCCAGCAATTCTACTTTAAGAAATTATCCTAAGGCAATAATCATGAAAAGGAGGATGATGCATAGATTTAATGACAAAATTAACTGCAGTAGCATTGTATTAAAGTGGCGGAGCAATGTTTCAAAACATTATGTATGGACAGCATTACAACAAGAAGAGGATACCTCTTCTGTCATCTCCTGGAGATGTTCGGTCAGGTCCAAATTCATCTTGTAATCCGTCACAACTTTGTCAAACTCATCCACATGTTTTTGTAAATCCTTCATGGTTTCCAAAAGACCATTAACTTTGTTATTTGGATAATTTAAGTAAGAATCGGAAGTTTTATTCTCAACTTTTTCCATTTTCTTTTTCAAAGCCTGTACAAAAAAGAAACAGTTTTAAAAATAAGATTCAATTTTCATTTCTGAAGCTAGCTAGTGATTACATATTGAGAGAAAAACTTGGGGAAATTTTTGCAGTTTCTCCATGTTAATATATTAAAATCATAATGATCACAAGTGTATTTTGGAAAGAATGGGTTTTCTTCCACATAGTTTATTGATCCATCATTAAAATCATATAGAAAATTCCCTATAGGGGCACCTGGGTGGCTCAGCCATTAACTGTCTGCCTTCGGCTCAGGGTGTGATCCCAGGTCCTGGGATTGAGCCCCTCATCGGGCTCCCTGCCCCGCTGGGAGTCTGCTTCTTCCTCTCCCACTCCCCCTGCTTGTGTTCCCTCTCTTGCTGACTCTCTCTCTCTCTCTGTCAAATAAATAAATAAAATCTTTTAAAAAAAGAAGAAGAAGAAGAAAAGAAAATTCACTATATACCAGGTCCTATTCCAGATTTTGAGAATGATATTATGATTTCAAAAAAGACAATGATCATAAAATAAAATATTTTCTTGTCTTCAGGAAGCTCACTGTCTCCTGGGAAAGATATTCAAATAATCTAACTGGTTCATGTGGTAATTGAGATAGTGTAAGGGGTTCTGAGAGCAGTGGAGGAAGTTCCTGACATAGGCATGTGCAAGGAAAGGAAAAGGGGTGTATAAAAGGTGTGTACATGCATGTGCGTGTGTGTGTGTGTGTGTTGTGGGGAAGAATGGAAGCAAGAGGCTGGGTAGGTTTGGTAGAATCCATTCTAGAGCTGCCTCAAGAGATAAACTAACTTATACATTTTACATGAGGAACTTAACAGTTACAAAGGCGGAAAACTACCTTCTGAATCCCAATACTGCAAAAAAGCCCAAGGGTTAGACATCTAGAATTGAAATGCAAGCTGATTTTGTAATAATTGTAGTGGTGCATGCACGCGCATACACACAGACACACACAGATACACCACCTGCACTTTCTCTTTACCTGTATTTTTTCGGCATGTACATCAACTTGTTGAATTTGATATTTAAGGGCCTTCAGATTCCGAGCTTTTTCATTTTTCTTCGTGTAATTAAACTTCAAATTATTGAATTTCTTTTTGATATCTTTGAATGACTCTTTGAGCTGCAGTTCAATAAAAAGAAAGAGGTTATTTCCTTAAAAGGAAGACACTAATATTGACTTGTAATAAATGAAAAAATCTTAACACTTCAAAATATTTATAATCAAAATGTATTCAGTGATTTTTCAATAGGAAACAAGTTTGCTAAGCAAACACATAATAGGAATTTAAACGTATCCCAAAAATATAAATCGTTCTTTATACTTTTTGACATGTAATTTTTTTTAGAGAGGGTGGGGGAGGAGAAGAGGGAGAGGGAGAGGGAGAGAGAGAATCCTAAGCAGACTCCATGCCCAGTGCACAGCCCCATGCAGGGCTTGATCTCAGGACCCTGAGATCATGACCTGTGCCAAAATCAGAGTCAGATGCTTAAGCGACTGAGCTACCCAGGTGCCCCTTGATTTGTAATTTATGATTAGATTTGTAAGTATAGACCATCCTTTGACTTCCAAACAAGACAGTTTTTAACATGTCATAGATTATCAACAACTCTAATTTTCTTATTTGTAGTTATCTGACATTACGTTTCCCATTCATTCTGTTCTCTGTGTGCTAGCATTTGCCCCAGATCCTTCTGCCTCCCGAGGCTCTCTTACAGTATTAGGCATGAATCTATTAGGCTCCAATGAGCTGTTCCTGTTGCAGAGATCAATGAAGGGTTGACATTCAGACCACCGAGGACATTAGTGGGATAGAAGAGGAGACAGACCCACTATGAGATTTAGTAGGAAAAATACTTTACTTGCCCAAATCCAGCTAAAAAATTATTTTTTATGAGCAGTTTCCAGAAGAGATTTCCTTCTTAGATACAGGCCACTAACTTCAGATGTCCTTCCAAACCAGAAAGTAAAGTGACAGTGTCACCACTGATGGCAGTGCTAACTTGTGTATAAACAGAGCATATGGCAATGAACCGAAAGTAGGGCGTGCATTATGACAGCCTTAAGAACACACAGTTCAACTTTACCAGTGAACCAAAGCTCTAAGCAGTCCAGTTCCATTAAACACACCACTTTCTGTGCCCTTTTCCATATTCAAGAAAGATAAACATATTGACAGGCAACTCTCTATATTATCAGCAAAGAGAAGTACAGAGAAAACAAACGTTCTCAGACTATGTGGAAGCATTTAACAGCAAAAAATGAACAATGTCATGGTTGATAAATTTGAGCTATGATAAGAAAAGTCAGAAACACACTAAAATTCTTTTCAATGACAGCAAATAAATTATTTGGAAGGAAATAAAGGCCGTATACATGCTAGATTTTAGACTTGTAATACATAAAAAACGTATCTGCCCTAAAAAAATTTGCTTCTTCAAAATGCTGATTTCAAATTCTGCATATTGTAATAACAGAACCTTGACCGTATCTTTAACATTTTTTGGAGACAATTATCTATAAAGGCCCTAGCAGACTTGCATACATGGAAATTATTATGTTGATGCAATTTTTGCCTCTGACACACCTATACTTAATCAGTGTTGTTTATTGTATATGGTAAATGAAATTGTTGAATACTAGTTTTAAGCTACCAATTAAGCCAACCACAGAGACCATATTAAACATTTAAATTGATAAATCAGTAACATTCTAGAGAGGTGGAAAGAACTATAGTTTCAAAATTTGAAAACTTTTTCTCCATTAGAACTCACACAAATATTTGAGATCATATTCATTTGGTATACTTATGAAATAACCAACTAATATTTAAATTCTTTGACATTCAGTGTTTTAATATGCACATGTTTGATTTTAGTAGGAAAAGACAAATGGGATTGAGATATAAAGGGACTACATCCTGAGTTACTCACATAAAACTGTGGCAGGAACTCTTCCCCCAGTGTCATAATCTGCAACTATAGGTGCAATTACTACCACATCTGAGGGAGGCCCCAGTAGAGGGTTGTTGTTAATGGGTACAGAATTTCTGTTTGGGATGATGAAAAAGTTCTGGAAACGGATAATGGTAATGGTAGTAGACAATGTGAATGTACTTAATGTCGTTTACCTGTACCCTTAAAATGGTTAAGGTGGTAAATTTTATGTTATGTGCATTTTACCACTATTAAAAATATAATTTTTATTTTTAATAAAAATAAACAGAATAAAAGAAAAGGGAAAATATATGTCCTGTCATTAATATGTATCCATTGGAAAATACAATTTTATATTCTTTTTTCTCTTACTGGAACAGGATATACATTACAAACTTCAGTCTAGAGAAAGGAAGAGGGGCTCTGTCATCGATCTGACAATCACTGGGTTACATCTGCTTGTTTCAACGGGAAAGATCAACTTCTATTTGAAAACTATGTGATGAACGGAGAAAGGCTGAGCCCGAACACTGTAATTCTAAACCATGAAATTTTAAATCTACTTTGGATCAAAAAATTTAAGACCGTTAAATGAGCACAATTTTATTTCTGTGGCTTCAGAATGTATGCACTTCCACTGAAGATGATTTATAAGAGCAAAGAGTGTTCGTGGTGCTGTGGGTATATGAAATGGAATCAGCTTCTTTCTGACACATGAGCACCTTTCACAAAGCTGCTGGCACTTTTCTCTCTCGGTCCCACTGGGAATGCATTTTAAATCTTGTGCCTTCCCCAGCTTGAATTGAGGACTATTGCAGATACAAGTGGAAGGCAGCATGAATGAACTACCTTTAGCAACTAGACTTTCAGGAAAACCCGACCATGCCTGCACTGTTTACCTGCACATTCCAACATGAAAACTTCACTTCCCATCTAGTCCCCATACAACTTGTCATCATAGTTTTAAAGGAACTGAGTGCCATGGTTGCTTGGCTATGGGATCATTGTTCCTGCAGCTGTTTCTAACTTTAGTTAGCTTGTCAACAACAGGGAATGGTGGAGATGGCAAGACAAGTGCTCAACCAGAGCACGTGAACAGAAAAAACCCCCACAGCGGGGGCAGGATAGTTCACCCTACTCAAAAAATTTAAATGTTGTTATAATCCATATTACCAAAATTTCTAAAAGTCTTTAAAAAACCAGGAGGATTTTTTTTTTTCTAATGAATAATGTGATTTCCCGGTCTTTCCACTTGTTCGGCTCCTCCAGATTTGTTATGGAGTCAGCAGACTAAGTTAATAGAGCTGTACTTAGGAATAAAATGAAGACTTTAAAATGGTAGTTCTTCTGAAACTAGCAGAACGCACATCTTCACCATATTTCCCAGGGAGCAGTAAGTTTCTCTCAGGGTTAGGAATGCACAAAGCTTCTCTGAGAAGAAGCAGAAGCAAGAAGAGGCTGAGGACTACAAGGCAGGGTTGCTATTCTTAGTCTTGACTAAGTCGGTTGAGGCTGCTTTGGCATAAGAATGTTACACACCGTGAGTCTGGTGCTGGCAAGGCCAACTGATGTGAGGGACATGGGACATTTTAAAACTAAGGAAACACACTGAAAACAAAAGCCTTTCCGGGCCCCAGGGTGGATCACTCAGTTAAGCGTCTGACTCTTGATCTCAGCTTGGTCTTGATCTCAGGGTCCTGAGTTCAAGCCCCACATTGGGCTCCATACCCGGCGTGGAGCCTACTAGAAAATGAATAAATAAATGAAAGATAAAGTGTTCATTGCAACTATGGCACAGGTTTGGCCAGATGCAAAAATACAAAACAAATAGTCCATTTCTCTTCGTGTCTACTTCACGAGCTTCATTTCTTGCTCATCCTTTTGCTCACTCCAGAAATAAGTTTTCTGATGCTCATTTTCCATAACAGAATGCTTCACAGTTATCACCTCCCAGGGATGCTTGCATTTGAAATGAAAGGATCCAAAGATTCACAATTCAACCTGAATTATTTGCTACGATTATTATGGCTAGAATATTAAGCCTAAATCCTGGAGAGACTCCGGGACAAGGCTCCCTTGGCCTCCTTTCACTTGGCAACTGTGCGGCTGTCCTCCTGTGCTCAAGGCCAGCGCTGTGACAGCAGAAGTGGGACAGCCTGCAGAGAGAAGACGGTGGCTCCGTTTGACAATGTGTCTCAGCAATGGCTCTTGTCTCCACCCTGCAAGTTCTGTGTGTTCATATTATGTTTGCTTTATTTTCTGGACATGATAACTATGATTTTAAACTTCAGCTCTCTATCTTCTTCAGGAAAGAGTCACTTCGCAGATATGAAACACCAAAATTATAACACATTTTACCTGCCTATGGGATGGACATTTTCAGAACAAATACATCTTTTCTATTCTCTTATGTATACCCTCTGAATGGACCCATGGTGTGGCCTGGTCGTGACTGGCTGTGACTTGAAGTCCCATGGGCTTTAATTCACTCTGGACTCCGCGTTCCTTGAGGGCTTTTACATGTTTATGGTCCAGTATGCAGTAGCCACATTGGCAATATGTGTTGAATGATGATAGTTTAGTCTTTTTTCTTAAAATGACGAGTTAGGGTTATTGATCTGGAAAATAATAATCCCCCGTACCATAGCACAGTGCAGCCTACCATGTGCACTCTTTATCTGCCTCTTATCCTGCCAGCGGGGCACTCCCCACGATCATTGTGTCAACAGCAAAGTGCTATACGTCAGGAAGTTCGATTTCATTAGTCAGATATGTATCTATTTCCCTTTTCTAATTTGCTGTTTCTCATCTGCCTTGTATCCCTGGAACTCAGATGACCGACTTATCCAAATTGACAAAAAAATTTGTGTAACTGGAACATGAGACTCTGACATATGGAATAGGCCTATATATACACCAAGTCCTTTTCTGCTTCCTTCCTGATGGGTAGGATGTTGCTACAGTGTAAAAATTTCAGGCTGAAGTAATATAATTATATGAAAGCTTCTGTTTGCAAAACTTATTTTGAGAGAATGGATACCAACCCAGTTCTGTCATTGCTGTTTTTTTTTTTCAGCAAAGTAATTGTGACCCATAATGAGACTCCAGTTACAAATTTCCATTAGCATTATGTTAATGTAAAAGTAATTTTTTTGGTCAGGTTGCAGATAGAAAACATGCTTAATATTAGCTTATTACGTTTCTAAATGAAGACATGTAAAAGAATAAGTAATGATGTTCTGTCACGTTTTACCACAGAGAATGTCTGTAATGCTTTGTGTATTAACAGCTTATTTATGCTGCCAGGCAAGAAAATATACAGTGAAATTCAACATTCATGCATACAAATGTATCTTTGTGTGAAATGAGTGGAAAACAACAACAACAACTCCACGAAATCTGGCAGTCTGAAGGCTGTGAAGGTAGACATGGAGAAAATGAGATTTTACAATTTCCTATGTTTTATGTAGTATATGAAGTGAGAAAATAATAATATTTCACCCAAAGATAATCAAGGCACAGAACCATGGTTCTTTGTCTTTAAAGAATATCACATCACATAAAAAAAGAATCGCATTTAAAACATCTCACTTTATTTTGCCTTGAGGTACCGAGCCCTCTGCCAGGGGCCTTTAGTGCAGTCATAACCGTGTAATTTGGTTAGGGCATCATCAAAAAGTAATTTGGGTTGAAATGACCAGATGAACTGTGCTGCTGTATCAGAGCATCCAAACAGCTTGTCAGGGCTATGCCAGGGAGCGCAGAGAAAGGGTACGTGGTGCATCAGACCATGTCGTGGTTGAATGGGCTAAAGCAGTGAGTGACTGGGGACTCTGAGTTTAGCAAGTGACAACGTGTTGGTGCCCAATTAAGCCTGAAGACCAATAGATGAGCTTTTGGCCCAAAGCTGACTCCTCAACACACCATGAATGGTAGCTCTGCAGTCCTGGAACACACCGCTCAAATGCAAATCGTACACACCTCAGGTTTCTCTTCCTAAAAAGGAAGATGTATTGAAGTCGGTATCTTCCCAAATCTATTTCCACCCAGAGTCTGTGGACTTCCAAGAAGCACTTGGAAGCACATTGGAGGCAAAGCAATGTGTTTCCAAATCAACTTAAAAAATAAAATGAATTGGGGAGCCTGGGTGGCTCAGTCGGTTAAGCGTCTGCCTTTGGCTCAGGTCATGATCCCAGGGTCCTGGGATTCAGCTCCGCTTCAGGCTCCCTGCTCAAGGGGGGAGCCTGCTTCTCCCCCTCCCCCCTGCTCATGCTCTCTCTCTCTTCTCTATCAAATAAATAAATAAAATCTTTAAAAAAAAAGCAATGTTTGCTCTAGTTCCCTGGTGGGGTGTCTGACTTCAATGTTTTTATATACAAAAAGGTAGTGTAACATATTGCTTTTAATTTTTTATAATGTTTTAAGTGTCTATGCCAAATATTAATAATGATAAAAATGTCTAGGTGTATAAATATTATCACCACTTGGAATCTACCTGCACTCTGATATTCACAAAACAAACTAGAGTGTATGTATATTTATTTTACTAAATTGGGCTAAAAATATTCCTTCTGATTATCTTCCCATCAGGCTTGGAAAGTCCACGGTGTGGATGCTACACTGACATGCCTACTATATTTCTACAGGAAAGAAAGGAGGAAAGGACCAAAGATTTTCAAAGATCTTTTAAATGTGAAATTGTAAGTTACATCAAAGATTAGTTGGATATGAAGTAGAAACAAATGGGAAGACTAGTTCTCTTAATGTTTCAGATCATGTTAAAGTGATATCTGATTCCTAAATCAAACCCACAAGTATCTGCTTGCTCATTATGGTACAGACAATCCTGGGGTGTCCCGACTGTGACTACAAGGGACATCTGTCATCCCAGCTAGCTGGCTCCCAGCAGAGGCTCATCACGAGGCAGCCTGTAAATAGAACCACTGTGGGAAGGGCTCGGACAGGGAGACCCAGCTCCATAAACGCCAGAGCGCTTCAGGAAGATGGAGACTGAGCTACAGGGAGCTGGGAGCAACCCAGCTCCACCTCCATCGTGGTTTCTGTTAGTATAGAGTTGTGCATCCCTGCAGGGAGAGAGATGTTTGTGGCAAAACAAAAGTTTACCAAGGAAGAAGGAAGAAGAGGAGGAAGGGGAAGGTTAGGGAGGGGAAGAAGGAGGAGGAGGAAGGGAAGAAAGAAGATAACTTTGGGGAAAGACAGGAAAAACATTGTTTGCAAGCCTGCAATTCTAAATGTTATAGCCTTGGGGAGAATAATGTTTTCTTTAATATTGTTTTCTTTAACAAGACCCGAATGAAGTGCTGTTAGCTGAAACTGGAAGAGGCCATAGAGGGTAGGCGACTCTCCGGGTTTAACCCCGAATGAATCTCTAGTCCAGAATGACTCCCTGGAACATGGAGTCTGGGCAGCCACTCTACATACGGTCCTGCGGCACGTTGCTAAAAGGAAAGTCGTCCTTGATGTTCCTGTTTCTCTCCTGGGATCCACGTGGCCTCTCCAGCTCTCTGCCCCTCTCAATTTCCTTCCAGCCCTGCTCCCTTCCTGCACCTGCCCATGGTCTATAAAAGTGTGCCCTGCAGGAAGGAGAACTTCAGAGCTAGACCACCATTCAAGTTTAGTTACTCATACTTTAGTCCGTGAGCTATGTTGTCTGATATTTAACACTTGCTGGGCCCAGATTGTGTAAATTGGGCATAAACAGAACATTCGAGAAGGTTTACCACTTCCTTTTCCTCCACCCGCTTTTCTAATGGACTTATGACTGATGGACTCAGAAACATTTTGCTCTCAATGGAGCCAAGTCTGGAATTACAGTACTCTGTATCCTGCTGTTAATTCTCTGTCAAAATCAGGATCTGTGTTTTGCTATCCTGAGCTATGTTTTCTCCCCAGAATAAGTTTATTTAAATGGAAAGTTGAACTAGGGGAGGGTTATCGTGGCTCACTGCATGACTGGGGGGTGGGGTTTGGGTAGAATTGAGGGAGAGGAGGTGGAATTATGTGTTCGTGAGTCGGTGCATGGATGGAGAGGACGACTTTCATCTGTTATTCCTTTTTCTCTAGAAGTTGTTCTGCCAGTAAGCCACTCCATTTGAGTAAATATGAAACCAGCCACTTGACTTTGGTGATAATCCTTTGTAGCCTCTGAGGCAAAGAGCCTGCTCCCCTGGCCCTTGGCACCCCCTTCACTATGAGTCAATGGTACTTAAATAGAATCTCAGCAGGTCGGAGCTGGCTTCATGGGGACGGCATCACACTTTCTGTCCTGATGGGCCATATCCACTCCAGCAAGCAATTGCTGTACAGGCTTGGGGGGGGGGGCAGGAAGAAAGCAAACAAAAAACCATGATAGTGTATTCTAGGTTTCTCTGTGCACTGACAACATACTGACTTGGGTGCTTGAAATTCACTCAAAATTTCAGAGCCCTGAGACCTTGCTTGGTGGATGAAAGGGCATGGTGGAATGAAAGGTCTCCTGATTTTGTGTGCACACGTCCAGACACGAGACGCGGGCTTTAGGTTCAGAACAGCTTTTGACAATTTTGGTTCTCACCCTGCCACCCCACCTCGTTTATATTGTCCCGTGTGGTGCAGTACTCCAAGCTGCGGGTCAGGGTCCGTTCATACTCCTGGGCTTTGGCGCGCCAGTTCACACAGTCCCCCTCAAGGATGTCCAGCTGCTGCTGCAGGTTCTTTGCAGAAACGTTAGAGCAGTTCTGAAAATGGAAGAGAAGAGGAAGTGACAAAGGGAGTGGGCAAAACAGCAATGAGACGAATGTGCTATTTACCTGCACTGTGAAACTCATAAAGGACACTAAAAAATAGGTTCCTGGCTTACTTTATCTTAAGCATATTTGAATGCAATGATTTCGGAAAGAAGCCAGACACCAACATGTTGGGGAAGGCAAACCGTCGTATTTCCAGTATTGAAATTTCAGTTTCGAAGATTTGCTCATCACACCCAACTCTTCAGAGACACCGTTTATTATAAGGTATAATTTTTACTTCAAAAGGCATAAAATATGCATTGGAAACATTCAGCTTCTGCACTATAATTTTCCTGTCAACTTGAACTTAACCTCAGGTTCATTATGCAAGTGCACCAATCTCTGCTCAGCACAGAGGGTTGCTGAGGCCAAGGCCAGATGAGGGTTGGAGAACAATTTATAATATTATTTGTGCAAAGTGAGACATCTTATTTTTTTCTTTCTTTTTAAAATAAATTTATTAATAAAATAGAACTCTTTAAAAAGAAAACTCCTTCTTGGTAAAAACCAATTCTATAAACAGGGACAGATATTTTGTATTTCTATGTCTTTCAGTTAAAAAATTGAAAAAGAAAAAAAAAACCTTTAGGTTCATTGCGTTCCATATCATTTAATGGAGATCTTAAATGAACTTTAAAGTAAAATTGGCCGTTATGATTTTATTGTTATACATATTGGAAAGAATAAACATAATCTTTTCTTCCCTCAAATTAGGAATTTGGAGAAGGATTTTTTTTTTAATCAGAGTCCCATGTATTATTTATAAAAACTTGATCTGGAAATATTTTCTTCTTTTTTAGGCTCCTTTGTTAAGGTCGGTCCAGTGGCATAAAGCAGATTCAGTGACAAGTGTCCAAGCCTTTGGTGAGGCCAGGAGGCTCCTCCATTATGGGATTTTATGGATAAAGCAGCTTTTCTTGGCCTCAGATCCATCCTTGTTTTATAAAAATGAGTGTCCTGGGCTAGATTATCTCTAGGATACCTTCCAGATCCAAAATGCTAAAGCAGCATTGGTCCAATCAAAATGAAATCTGAGCCACATGAATAACTAAAAATTTTCCTGTAGTTATATTAAAAAGCAAAAAAGAAACAGGTGCAATTAATTTTCATAATAATTTGTTCAACCAAATATCATTATTTTAACATAAATGTAAAAAATATTAATACAATTTTTATACTAAGTCTTTGAAATCTAGTGTGTATTTCACACTTACAAGCACTTCTTAATTGTTGCTAAACTTCTATCAGAAATACTTGATCTGTATTCATATTTCATAGTTTAGAGTTTAAAATGTAGATTCACATATCCAAGCTGTTCCCAATGTACTTAAAAGTTTTCCCATAATTACACTGTCAGTTTTAAAATTTAAATTAATTAAAAATAAATAAAATTAAAAGTTTAGTTTTTTAGTTGCATTAGGCACATTTCAAATGCGAAAAACGGACTGCCATATTAGACAACACAGTTCTACAATTCTGTTTTTTAATTAGCAAGAGAATAGATAAGTATTAAACAAGACTTTTATAAACAGATTTTTCTCTTTAAAAGTTTTTTCTTTCGTTATAGGTGGTAGATACTCACCACAAATAACTATCCTAATGGTTTAATGTATTTTTAAATTTAACATATACTAGGCAATCTGCCTGGTTTCTCTGATATTATCCCCAACTCTCAGCTTTAATTAGGTTCGAGCGATGGTGTTCTAAGTTGCTTACAGGCCGCTGCACCGACGAGATGATGTCCACTCCCAGGGAAAGGGCCAGCTGATGGAGATGATCAATATGTGCCTGCTTTTCCTGAGAGCGACTGAGGTGAGCCTGGGCTTCGTGGGCATCATCCAGATCCTTCGGCTGTGCTAAAAACTCCATTTCCCTTGATTTGTTGAGATGACCCAGCTGGAATTTAGGACATTAACAATTAACATGGATTTCCTATTTTTATGAAGACAGATCTTCTTAAAAGCCTACCTGCTATAACCAATTTCACTACCTGGTCAAAATGCTGCCAAGCCCATCTCTAATTATTAGTGTCATAAACAAACAAACAAAAATGTTACAGTGCTTCAAATTGATAGGGTAAAATGGAGGCATTAACATTGTCAGCTCTGTTAAAGAATATTAAAGAAGAAAATACTCTTTTTGGTCAGAGCCTAAAACCTTTGCAAGATCGAGGTTTGTGATCTGAGTAAATTCAGAGGCTATTTTAAAGGGATATCGATATATCTCCATTTTCTGTTAATAGAGGCTAATAACTTTGAAGCTCTACTGAGCACTCCAAAATGTCAGGTAGTTGAGATACAAAAAAAAAAAAAAAAAAAAAAAAAAGAATTTTTTTCTTCCCTCAAATAGCTTACACTTGAGTTGGGGGGAAAAGTACTTAAGACTCAAGATGCTAGGGGGCGCCTGGCTGGCTCAGTCAGTTAAGCATCTGCCTTGGGCTCAGTCATGATCCCAGAGTCCTGCTCCCATGGGGCTCCCTGCTCAGCGGGGAGTCGGTTTCTCCCTCTGCCCCTGCTCATGATCTCTCTCTCTCTCTCTCTCATGCTCACTCTTTCTCTCAAATAAATAAATAAAATCTTTAAAAAAGAAAGAATCAAGAAGCTAAGATTGACAAATGTGTGAAATAAACAATGAAAGTTCTGGGAATTTAGAAGAAAGACAAATCATTCTAAGTGACATAGGTTTCTTGGAAGCAGGCGCAAGGTTTAAATGGTAGAGGGGAGAGAAAAGGACCTGTCAGGTAATGGTGCCTAAGAGTCCAATCTTGGAGTTAGGAATGTGTGCACTATCTTTGAGGGACAAAGAAGAGCTCAGTTTGGCTGGATCATAAGGAAGGATAGAGACGTAGTGAGAAAAAAGTTAAAGGCCAGATTGTGGAAGGCTTCTAATACCAGAATAAACAGTTTGGCCTTTATTACACAATAATTCATTTTTAATTTCATAGTTTAAAACTGAGGGTCTTCCAGGTATCTGTGACACGTCTTACCTTTTCCTTGACTTGGTGAAATTGGACCACCTTGTACAGGATATCTTCGTAATCTCGGATTCTCACTTTCTGTGTTTGATGGAGATGAATAAGCTCCTTCACTTGTTGAGACTTCTCTTTCACAGGAGCTCCTTTGCTACTTAACTCTTCTGATTCTCTTATAATGTACTGAACTTCATCATTCAGTTGCTAAAAAAGTTAAAAGCATTAAAAGATACCCAGCTTTTAGGGAGCTTTTTACTTTATGACTGACTATAGGAAGATCTAAGTCATGAATCCTTCTCTCACTTAACAATTACTTATTGTCAGCCTCACCCCATCCCTGCAAATCCAAGCTTTCTGCTCTCTGATGCTAAGGGTACATTATTCTACCCCCATCTTCTCAGAAATTAAAAAAGTATATATCAGCAAAGCAAAACACATGTTTCAAAGCTAGCTGGTAACATACAAAGTCCCCTATTTCTGTGGCACACCAAATACTCTAGTTATCTGTTAAGTGAGTGTATTTGAGATATTTTGTGAACCCATGACTATCTCTGATATTTAATACAGACTAGAATCAGGCGGTATGGTAAAAACACCAAGAGAAGGCAAGTCTAAAAATATATTGGGGGAATTACTTGTCCTCTATGATAACAGAGTGATCAGAATGAACTACCAGCTGAGCAACGTGGTAGGTATGCTACTGTAAAAACGGTCATCCCAGAATCCACAAATAGCCATCACATGTAGGGAGGGATAAAGCAGCTTCCTTTTTACCCAGCACTGCTCAGATATCCCTTATAGGAATCCAGATTCTGGGACAGAACTTGCAAAGTGTGGACACCTCAAAAAGGAAGCCACTAAACATCAGGGATGGATCTTCTGTCAAGGGGAAAAGTAATGGAAATGATTTAGGCTAAGGAAATAATTTGCAGAAGAATAGCAGAAAGGTTTTCAAGTTGAAATCAAGCATGGGGGCATCAAATATATGCACATCACAGTGACAGAACTAACAAAGCTTGGGAATGGCCCCTGACTTAGAGGGATTTACACACTCACGCATGTGCAGGGGCACGTGCACACGTATAGACATGAAAGGCAAATAGGCATATAACACAGAGTGTATCAAAGTACCTAACACGTAGGCTAGTTGAATTTTCTAAGCATTTACAGGAAATCATTCACCATGGGCTACAATGGTGTGTTTTTGTGTGGGGGGGGTAGGGAGGGTTGGCTATCCACCATAACAGTTTTACTTTTAAAGAATCTAAAATAGATATTCCCTAAAGAAATCTTCAGTTTTCTGAAAAACAACA
Organism: Ursus arctos; assembly: GCF_023065955.2. Classification (NCBI taxonomy): domain Eukaryota; kingdom Metazoa; phylum Chordata; class Mammalia; order Carnivora; family Ursidae; genus Ursus; species Ursus arctos. The sequence goes on from NW_026622763.1 coordinate 57,398,711, forward strand.
CTGAGAAAGTGGTGAGCAACAGAAACGCAGAGAGCTTGACTTTGCAGCAAAGAACGAGAAGCCAGGCAGGAGAACAGCAGGAGGAGGTGGGGGGGACGGAATGCATTCACAGTCAGGGCCGGGAACATGACTCATGGGTTTATCTCTCATACGCTGAGGGCTCTCTGAGAGGGAGAACGGGAGAGCACAGCAAGATTCCTGGGAGGGTGGTGGGAACCTGGGGTGCCAGCGGGTGGGGACAGTGACATCACAGTTATAATTCTGGGGACAAAGGGTGGCAGGGCCTCTGTGTCAGAGCTTGTGAATCCTTGCTCTGAGATGTCTTAATCTAAAATGGGTCTATACCTCTTAGGGAATAATTAGAGTGAATATATGTGATAAATACATTAATAAGGAAATCATTTAATGCAAATTAAAATAATCTAAGATGAGAATATATTAAGGACATTTTGTAGCCTGAATGTGTATTATCAAATACAGAACAATGCAGAACAACAGTAGGAAAAATGTCTTTTTAAAGTGGAGTTTTAGACAAGCAATGTTTTTGTTTAAAAAAAAAAAAAAGTAATTCACCCGTCTGTGAAAATTAATTAGGTAAACCTCGACTGAAGAGTTTTTGATTTTTTTTCCCATTCACCCAATTCCATCGGTGTGTTCCTTCACCTGGAGCTGAGGCTTCATTTCGTTCCATTTTTTCTGTAGACCTAAAATGGTCTGGAGGCTCCCCCCAAGGTCAAGGGCAGACACAGGCATAAGTGCTTCCTGAAGAAGGTTTAAGTTGTAAGTAGTCTGAAATAAACATTAGATCGTCATGTGTTTGTTGTCTTTGACACCAGCAAATACATAATGATCATTCCAGTGATGACTGGTATGTCGTCGAACTTTTCCATCCCCATGAAGACACTCACTACCTCAAGTGAGTTTGTGGCTCTAAACCACCAGTGATCAAAAGCGCAGGCCCTGGGTTTCCTTTACTTGTTTTTGGTTTTAGTGTGGTAAATATATATATAACAAAATTTACCACGTTAACTAATTGTTAACTGCAGTTTGGTGGCATTAGGACATTCACATTGGTGTGTATCCACCACCACCATCTAACTCTTTATCATCCCAAACAGAAACTCTGTACCCGTTTACCAGTAACTCCCATTCCCTCCTTCCCTCAGCCCCGCTAACCTCTATTCTGCTTTCCCTCTTTATGAACTTGACTCTCAGTACCTCGTGTAAGTAGGAGCATACGACATTCATCCTTTTGTGACTGGCTTCTTTCCCTTAGCATCATAGTTTAAAGTCTCTTCTATGTTGCAGCATACGTCAGAATTTCCTTTGTTTTTAAGACTTGATAATACCCACTGCATGTTTCCGTACCTTCCTAAGTTGTTCTTTGAACGCTCCCCACTGCTGTTTCACAGGCTTGCTCGCAATGGCGTTAAGTTGCCATGTCATCCGAAGGTGGCTGAGTTCTTCTCTTGCTGCCTTCTGGCTTTCCATAGTGTTCTCCATAAAGTGCACTTCACTTTTTGCATTTAATATTTCATCCCTTTTAGCCTGTTAAATTAATAATCCATATAATGGTTTTTCTTTCCCAGGAGACACAATCTTTTGCACACACTATTTTAGGAGGCAAACACCTGATCGTAGCCAACGCAGAGCATGGTTCTGATATCAGGACATGTCTGGAATGCCTGTGCGAAGGCACAGTGGGGCTCTCAGAACCTATACTCTATGCTTGGATACCAGGTCCTGAGTTCTTCAACAGCCCAGTGGTGTTTGAGTCCCCACCCTCACACCCCTGGCCAGGGTCTGGTTACTTCCTACAGCTTAAGGAGTAATACAATGAGCATCAGGATCCAGAAATGTTGAAGTCAAGATTATTTTAGTGTATAAGTTTTGAAGTGTAGTCCACTATTTATTTTAACACACTCATTAGAATGTGTCGAAGTCTCAGTATCAGGAATATGAGGGGTCTGTTTTTCTCTTTAAACTAGCCCATTGTTTATACTACAATTATTTTAAATTTTCCTTGTGAACAGTGCTTGAAGTTACTCCCTTTTGTGAGAACTGAAATGTACGCCTATATATCTCTATATTTGTAACTCTATTATGCACCAGAATTGCAATATTTAAATTCAGAGCCCTCTTCCCAACTTCTATATGTTCTGGTTGACTGATTGGAAAGCTTTAAATAGTGCTTTTCAACAAGGGGAAATTCAATTGGAGGCAGAAGGATAAGAGAAGTAAACAGCAAGACCGTGTGTTTTCTTTTTTTTTATGTTTGCACATGAAAAATGTGATAGTTGAATATTTGGTTGACAAAACAATGGTTTTTACTTTGATGGCCAGCCTTTCTCAATAAATCCTTGAATTTCTAAGGAGCAAATAAGCCTGGATGTCCATAATTGCAATTACAGCTAGGTATCTAAAAGTCAAGGGATCTTTTAAATTGTAGTCAGAAGACAGTGTCATAAACATGTAACAATATTTTAAAAGACCATCTTATTTTTAAATTATTTTAAATGACATTAATATTTCATATTTATATTTTTGTATCAATTTAGACATAATAAAGTACAGATTAATTACAAAAGAATATAATTGCAGGTCCTAAGTGAGATTCCCCCCATGAATTTGGGGGTTCAGAAATAAAATGATATATGCTGTAATTATGGTTAACAAGATTCTAATATATCATAAAAAGTATTAGACAACTTCAGCAGAACCCATCCCAAATAATATTTTTTAATCTATGCTATAAAGTTAGGGTATCTTTCAACATATTATTAAGCAGCTATTAATCATAATATAACATATAATTTAAAGTAAACTTGGAAATTGCAGCATATCAGTGTCAAGCATAATCACCAGGATATGATTTGAGTGAGGTCTGGAAAAGGGAGAGCACAGTAGTATTTGTTGCTGTGTAGGCAGCAGGATTCGAGAAGAGTGATGATGTACTTGGCAGACTTAAATATTTTGACCACTCAGGAAGATTAAATAATTAGTCCAAGGTCTAGTTAGTAAACACAATACTTATTCTACTTCTGTGTCGGGTCATGGAAAAATGTTCCATAATCTTATCTAATAAGGTACCAAATTACCCATTTTCCATTTGAATTCAGGCACAACGAATGGTGTGTTTTGTTTTCTAGATACGTTGATAACAGGAAGGCAGTATCCTGGATAGCATCCTTGATATTCACAGCTATAAATTAGTCAATTGGCACTTACATCAAGATATCTGCCAGATTTCTCACCTAAATTAATTTGCCTGATCTTGATGATTTTTTTAGATGAACTGAAATTTTTTCAGTTTCAAGCTTGAAAAAATAAGCCACAGCAGCCCAATCAAGAGCAGAACACTCAGTGGAAAAGGCCAGCTGCCCTTCTTCCTTTTTAACAACGAAACTGGTTACCACATTTCAACAATAATGTTTGCTTAAAAGCCTAATGGTCCAAAAAATATGAAGAGAATTTAAAAAGCGTTTTACTTGCTTTACCAATAATTTCCTATTTCAGAATGTCACTGAACCAATAAAGTTAACTATTACGTGAATCTTAATTCTTATCAATAAAGAGGAATTTATTATATGAAAGCAGTAAGGACCTTGGGGTAAAGCATGTGTTTTACACATAATGTCTGAGACTTGATAGATGTGATTCGTGGGTCCTGCCAACACAGGACTACATGACTGGAAACCAAGAGAAAAGTAGACAACAGAAACAAATCCAGGCCCACATGTTGGAATTAGCCGACAAACATTTTAAAATACCCATGATTAGTATGGTCAAGAAAGTACAGGAGAGATGCAGAGAGGACAAGAGAGAGAATTTCACTGGCAATTGAAATCTAATAAAAAAGATCCACTGGACATTGCAGAACTGAAAAATAAATTTCTGAAATGATGTTAGTAATAAAAGGATGGACACAAAAATGTAGTTTGCAAATATTTGAATTCCCTTGTGAATACAAATTAGAGAAGTACACAATCATGAGATCAAAGACTGTAACAAAGTAAAAATGTAAAAGATGATAGATAGATAATACATGTTCTAAATGTTCCAAATGAAAAATAATTAGTTTCTACAGTAAAGCACCTGTATAATAACATAAGAACACGGGCAAATAGCTTAGCAAGTTGTCTCTGATGCTTAAGGATAGCATTAGATAAATTAGCACTATTTAATATTTACTTTGTTTCCATGTAGATTTAATAAGAATAATCTTCAAACAGCGAAGGTGGAGATAGAGTTAGATAAAGAGAAAATCGTAGCTCAAAGTGGATGAGATTAGTTATAGAACCTAACTCTTCCAAATGAATTCAGACTCCAGATTGAGACTCATCACATTTCAGAGTATTGGAAATTGCAGGTGTCAGTTCTCTTTGCAAACTGACAGAAAATTAGAGATGGGCCAGAAAGTTAGAGAAAGGAAAATGCCCTGATTTTCACAAGGGGGAAAAGGATGGGCTACATCATTTACAGATTGGTAAGCCTTACACTGAAAATCAGTGCAATAAGTTTATCGTGGCTCAAGTAGTTTGTGAGCACTTTGGAAAGAATTCTTTGATCACAAGGAGTCAACCTGATTTATGCCAAATTATACTTATGTAATTGATAGGATACTTGGTAGGCAGGCCTTCCTTGGAGCTGTCTCTCTCACCACAGACTTAGGAAAAAAGTTGTGAATTAGTGGTTGAAATGAAGTACTATTGGAAGTATCCATGATTGTTTAACAAACAGGTGAAGTGATGGCTTAATGGATTCAGAAGTCGACTTGCCCCTAGACACTTTTATTAAAAATTTACTTGCAGCCACAGAAGGCCTACTTATCAAAGGTATAGAATTAAATTCAGAAAAGATGGCTAATGCAGTAGATAGCAGGTTCAGAATTAGTTTAACAAGATGGAATCATGGGTGAAGACCAATAAAATGAAATTAAATAGGAATACATATAAAGGCCCACATTTGTATGTAGAGGATAAATGACTGAACAATGTAAGAAGGGAGAGAAGTAGCTCGGTAGGAATTGCAATGAAAACATTAGGGGAGTTTTATTTGATCACAAGCCTAATATGAACCAGCAAAGTGAAATTACTGCTAAAAATGCTAGCATAATGTTTCCTTAGTAAAGAATGATGTCCTTTGTTGTACTTTGTGTTGAAGTTGGACCTCACTTTTTGGTTACATTTTATGAATGATTTTGACAAACCACAGAAAGTTCTGGGAGGGAGAATTAGGATGGAAAGAGAAAAGACACTATCTCATAAGTGATAGGATTTCTCTGTGGTTAGCTACCGGAAAAACCCAGATTAGATACAGCAACTGTTTTCAGTGTTTGAAGGACTTTCATGTGTGAGAAGAATGAAATATTAACACTTTCTTCCCCTGCATAGTTACAGAGGGTTAGAAACAGATATGAAGACAGATTTGGCTTAACATTAAAAAAAAAAAAAGGTTTTTAGTGGCTGGCATTTTGTAACAATGAAATGAGCAGTTTCATTAGGAAGATACGTGAGGTATTAAAGGAGAGGTGGGTTAACCGTTTTTTTAAAACTCTGTACAGAACTTTATATGGATCAGAGGCTGATATAAAGATTCTAGAGTATTTTACAGATACAACTCAACAACTAAAATTTAGAGTACATTTTTTTTTTAAAGATTTTATTTATTTATTCGACAGAGATAGAGACAGCCAGCGAGAGAGGGAACACAAGCAGGGGGAGTGGGAGAGGAAGAAGCAGGCTCCCAGCAGAGGAGCCTGATGTGGGGCTCGATCCCAGAACGCCGGGATCACGCCCTGAGCCGAAGGCAGACGCTTAACCGCTGTGCCACCCAGGCGGCCCTAGAGTACATTTCTAAATATAATGGAGCTTCACCACGAAAAGATCTGCTATAGTAAGAAATTCTTCAAAATGATGATTCACCCTAGATGTTGTCTTTAACCCCTGGAAATTTTGTAAGGACCTTGTTGCGTGCTCTCAAAATAACACAGAACTTTCGGATGGACTTCTACTGAGGTTTCTATGTAATAATGGCAATGTTGTATTCGAATTATAGTCCCTCTTCTTAAGAGTTAAAATAGCCTTCATTAGAAAAGAATAGAAGGTCTAAGACCAAATAAGCATATAAGTGCTCAGCTTTAGCACTGTTCTAGGTTGAATAAAGCTAAAAAAATAAAAAACAATATAAAAAAAATAATAAAAACCAAAACCAAAACCAAAAACAATTTTCTAACCAGCAAGGCTGATTAGCAGACAAATGGACTTATGAATTTATGGTTTTGACTTTGACAAGGAATCCTTGCAGAAGGTGTTAACACATTTCATGCCATTCTTACCATATTTATTAAATTAAGGAACTCAAGCCCTAGATCTTGAGTTAAAAAACTCCTCTTCAAAAATAGCTGCCATTGCTTCTCTGCGGTGTCAGATCGATGCCTGGCTTCAGCATCACCCTCTTCTTTCTGCAGGATTTCAGTTTGGTAAAACTCCTTTAGGTTCTGACACTGCTTCTGTACCTAAAACAAAAAGAAAAAAAGGAGAATGTAAATGAAAATTAAGAATACTTAAAAACGTTTTTAAAGAAAAATAGTAGATTCTAATAGAAGCCTATATAAAAATTGAACAGAAACTACATTTCAGAATTCTTTAAGTTATTATTGAACATTGTCAATTTACTGAAAAGACATGAAAATCTATTTAGGTTGTTGACAAATACGACTACCCCTCAGTAGCAAATTCAGCTGACAAGTTTGTTACCCATTAGCCCTAGGTACCATAGCCAAAACCGTAGTTATGTATTACATATGTGCATGTTCTGCAACTGGGGACAATTTGTGTCAAAGAGTAGTGTGATTCCCGTTAAAGCTGAGTTTTGTAATTCGGAAGGAAGATATACACACACGCACACACACAGACAGGAAATACAAATCAGAAAGAAAGAAATGCAGCCAGTGAAAAATTATTTGTAATTATTAATCACAATTTCCTTCTAATCAGTGATAAACCAGAATAAATACAATTACTAATTTTCTGTGCAGGTATTAAGATGCCTCCGTAAGCTTATCGTACTGAAGTACGTTACTTCACCTGCCTAAAATTATATTTTCTCATTTGCTAACCAATGTTAGCAGTACTCAATTATTTTAAATCACTCTCTTTGATCAGAGCTTATATAAAATCAAATGCACTTGTAGAACTATAGATTAACATGTAATTGGGTAATGTAGAAATAGTAGAAAAATTTTGACACAAGCTTTTATGCATTGTGAGTAATATTTAATGGCCAATAGAACGAGACTCAAAGAGCTCATAACTACCAAAAGCAATCTAAACAGGGTGAGAAAGTTCAGGCAATGGTTAGTATTTTAAAGATGTTAACATCATTCATCACTTAAATGAACGTAATAGGTGGGCCTGAAAACGGTGCTCAGAAATAGAAGTTCTACCCTCATTTCCCATTTTCCATTTATTCATGCTTCTGTTTTGCTGATGCTTGTTTCCTCAGCCTAGAATGAGCTTTCCTTAATTTTCTGCTCCTACTGATCCTTCATGAACTACCGAAAATGCTACCTCCTCCATGGAGGCTCCTAAGATTCCCTGGGTTCCCAAAGATAGTTCTGGGAGAAAAAGAACTGTAAGCAAATTATCGTAACACAAAGATAAGTATACACACAATATTATGGACCTGCTGAGGAGGGACCACCAATTCTACTTGGAGTAAATAGGGAAGAACTTCCCAAAGGAAGCGACTTTTGATCTGTGTCTTTCAGAATGGTCCAGGGTGAGAGGCAGTCGGAGGGGATCCCAGATGGAAGGGTTAACAAATGTGAAGGCACAAGTGTGAAAACATGGCTGATTCAGAGCACGATAAAAGATCTTAGTGTGCGTGAAGTTCAGGTTGCACGAGCTGAGTGGTTAAAGAAAGAAACTAGAGGGATCACCGTGCTGCGTAAAGCTGGCCAGCAGGTTTCAACTTGTTTTCGACCGTAACCAACATGATGTGACAGATTCTCATGAGTCTGAAACAACTGATAGCTGTCACAATGGTTGAGAATCAGCGTGACAACTACCAGCACTTCTGTGGTGTGTATGCTATAGGCTGGGATGTCAATTTGATGGGCTGTCGGGTATGTGCAACTCTCAAAACATAAATTTTAATTCATCCTCCTTTTCCAATGGCTCAAAAAAGCCCTGAATGGAAGAGAGAATGATGCCATTATAGGAATTCCCTTGAATCTGTACTAGTTTATGTTTTAAGGGAATTAATGATAAACTTTAATACTTCATCCGTTTTTGGTAAAAGTTATTTAAAATTTGAAAAAAAAGTTATTTATAATTTGTTTCACAAATTACATTTGTCATATTACCTGAATGTCAGGAGGTAACATGATCACATTTACTTTAGAATGACCATTTTTTGAAAGGAGTGAAGCAGAGAATTATAGGAAGAAGACCAGGCAGAAGACAACTTCTTTAAGCTGAACAAGAGCTGGTGAGGGCTTGAACTGAGGAAGTGATGGTTCAGGCAGAGGGAAAGGGGAATTCAGAAATCTTTTGGGTTGTCCCAAAAGGTAAACAAGGGGTAGCATGACCTTTGATATAGGAAAAGACAAAAGGAAGGAGACTAGGGATTAAACTTCTGCTTTGACATTAACTAGCTGCTTGATCTTGGATACTAACTTCTCAGAGTCTCAGTTTCCCTGATTTGTAAAAGAGGGATAATAGTAGCTAAACATAGCAGTGTTACAAGGATTAAATAAATTCAGGAATGAGGGCACCTGGGTGGCTCAGTTGGTTATCTGCTTTTGGCTCAGGTCACGATCTCAGGGTCCTGGGATTGAGCCCACCTCTGCCTCTTCGCTCAGCGGGGAGTCTGCTTCTCACTCCCCGTCTGTGCCTCCCCACCACTTGCACTCTCTCTCTCTCTCACTTTCAAATAAGTGAATATAATCTTTAAATAAATAAATGAAATCAGAAATGAAAAGAGTGGGGCCTCATACAAAATAAGTGCTCACTGAGAGAGGTCTTAGAAAAGACTTTGAAACTTCTACATAGGACTTCTGAAAAATGATGGGGTCATTAATCCAGTGCCAAGATACAGAAGAAAAACATGTTTGGAAAATAGATAACTGGCAATGTTTTGTTGAGCTTTAGGAGCCTATAGGATATATAGGGAATTAGTATGATTGGAAGTTGAAAGCATTGGTCTGGGGCTTGGAAGTGCTGGGGCTGAGGAACCATTTTTGAGTTATTGGTGAATTAAAACCAAGTCAGGGGTGTGATTTTTGTACAGAAAGTGTATAGAATGCCCAAAAGAGAACACAGGTAAGAGCTCCATGACTCACCACATTTCAGAAACAGAAAACTAAATGAAGAAAAAGGAGAAGGAACAGATAAAGAAGTAGACGAGGTGATGCCACTTATGTGGATATCCAAATAAGGTAAATCTACAGAGACAGAAAGCATTTCCGTGCTTGCCTGAGGCTGGAGGATGGAAGCCAGAATTGACTAAAAATATGCAGTAGGCCTCTATTTAGGGTGATAGAAATATACTAACACCGGAGTGCAGTGATGCCTGCACAACTCTATAAATATACTAAAAATCATCACACTCTATAATAGGTGAATTTTATCCTCTGTAAATTGTACTTCGACAAATCTGTCTTTTAAAAAGTCACGGGAGGTGAGAGTGAGTGAGTGAAATAAATGTGGCAGAGAGATTAACGGGGATGAAGACTGAAAATACAGCATCTCATTTGTCAACTAGCAAGTAGCTTATCAGAACACTTTTGATGGAGGGAAGAGGTGGCAAATGGCAGGACTAAAAAGAGAATACACTAGAGGCAGTGGGGTGAGGCTTGGGGAGGACAAGCAGGCAGAGGCGAGAAGTGTTATCTCCCCGTTCTGAGAGTGCAGGTGCGAAGGGAAGGACAACTACCGAAGGGCAGTCTTGGTGAGGGCAGCACCACTGGCCATGGCTGTAGACCCATGAGAAGGAAGCAATGGAAAAGCAGATGTGAACAATTGGAGGATGGATCTAGCTGAAGCTCGATTCTGAAGAGCGTAGGCGTGTGTAGGGAGGGACTGATGGCTGATTCATGTAGGACACAAATAGAGGCTTCACTTTATTGGCAACTGGGGGATGCCTCATGTCAATAGGTTTGGAAGTCGAAGGAAGTCAAGGTTTTTTGTGTCATATGTGTCAGTCACATACAAGGAAAGGGCATTGGCTGAGATTTAGGGATGGAAACTGGGGTAAGATGTTTGAGAATCACAACTGAATGGGTGCCAACAAGGGAGCACATGGGGACCCCAGCAGAGGCAGAGACCCATACATTGTAACGGTGCCAATCAGCACAGTTTTATGATTTTCTGTAGAAGCATCTGAAAGCTTGGAAATGGAAGCTGAGTAAACAGTGTTGGGTTGGCCTGGTGTTGGGAATTGGCAGGGAGAGTCAGGGTGGACAGCAGGGACATGTTGGCATGGAGAGTGGGCTGGAAATGAATAAGTAGGAGCTGGTGAAGAAAAAAGGAAAGCCTGAGGGGGTCAGAGGGTGACGGACTGAGAGTACCACCAAGATGAGAAGGACAGGAGGCTCTACCAGGGAGGGAAACAGATTTAGTGAAAGCAGGGACGGTGGAAGGACATGAGGTCTTTCTGCAAAAGTGTTTCTTGCAGAGCTAAAGTTCCAGCCCTAGGGAGGCTCTTGGTCCCAAAGGCTAGAGTGGGCCATAGATGCTGAACTAGAAGCCAAGCAGGTGGATATTTGGCAATGAAGACACAGAAAACAGGATTTCTTTGCACCTTGTCCACCATTTCAAGTTCTGAACAAAAGTGTACAACAGGATAATCCTGTCAATTGCAATACCTCTCCCAAATCATGAGGGGTTGCGGCTAAGAAAAACTAAATAAAAGTTTAGGTGACAAAAGGTGGAATAAAGACGTGGAACAGGAGGCAGTGGTCACCTGAGATTTGCAGGGACTGCTCGTGGCCTTCCTCCCGAGTGGTGAGAATTCAGAACATTACAGAATGAGAGCTGACAGAGGAGATGTGCTTAGGCAGGACACTGGTGGTAGGGGGGAAGGGTGACAGAGGGAAGGTGAGGGGAGAAAATGGAATTCGAGCATGCTCCCTAACTTTGGTTGGCTTTACCCCAGAGTGGACCGCGTGGGCTCCACCTCCCGCTAGGCCAGTGCCCGCCACTCTTAGAGCAGCAGAGTTCGCGTGCTCCTAGGTGGCACTCCCACCCTTTTCCATGACTGATGTCATCTCCCAGAGACTGGGACCTCTGAGAGCTGGAATCGTAGTCTACGAGAGGGAATTTCACGATTCTCTAGTACAGCCCTGTCAGAAGAGCGCCTCAGAAGAAGCTCTCCGAGGTAAAGCTGTTAAAAGGCATCAAACAAGACAGATCTGAGATGACCCGAAAGTCTGTAATTTCTAATTCTGTGTATGTATTTTAAATGAGTTGCACTAATTACATGAGTATTCAAAGAGATCCATGGTGGAAGATGACTTGTTTTTAAATAATTTTGTTCTATGTTTAGGATATTGTAAATGCTTGTAGGCCACAGTGAAAAGTGTTCCAACACAACCACTGTGCTTGTGAATATATCTTCTACTCACTTGTATTATTTTTTAGGAAAACAACCTATTCTTTGAGTCTTTGTATGGCGCCTTGGAGAATAAAGGGCCAGTAAGTGAGTACCTGCGTGGGAATGGAGGGTACGGGACTACCCACCGCGGCTTCTACCCCCAGAGAAGCAGGAAGAAGGCAGAGGCCACCTTGCTGCAGAAGGTCAGAGCGTAGGCACCGTACCTCTTCTGAGGACTTTAGAAATGCCACATAAGATTGCAGGACTTGTGACCTGGAGCCGATGCTTTGGCCAAGTATTTTTAATTCTTCCTCTAGCCATTTAGCTTTAGAAGAAAGCAATGCCACTTCGTCAGGTTCAAATTCATTTTTCTCTGTCATAAGTTTTGCAGCTGCTTCTAATTCATGTGCTGTCTCCTATGAAAGCAAAGCACAGGGGGTCAGAAGCTGACAGGGGAATCATGAACATTCACATTTCATTACCTTCTGCACATCCATCTATTACAATTATTAATTGAACTTGTACCAGAACTCTCCTCAATGAAAGAAAGGCACAACTTTCAAAACTTCAAAAAAAAAAAAAAAGTTACCTTAAAATGAAAACCATCTCAAATTATTCTCTCACTCTCTCAGCTCTACTTTTCATTTGGAGCATTCTATTTTTTGCGTCACAAAGAGAGAAGAAAAGCTGTTTGGTAGGAAAAGTTATAAAACAAAATGGCAGAAATGTTTGAAGTAATTTATTCAACAATTATACATGAGGATTACTTTCTGAAATTTAACAATAGCTCTAGCAAATTCCTAAACTAATTTTGTTATACAAGAGATGGCAAGTCTATAGAAATTGTTTACTCCTTGTTTAATTTATAAAAAATGGCATGTCACCGATGCAGTCTTATTTAAATCTCTATCTAGAAGGGGTTTTGAACAAGGGTAGGGAAAATGTTATATATGAAACCTAACGAGCCCACAGGGTTGCTCTTCTGGGTTTTTTTTTGGAGTGCAATTTCTGGCAGGTAAAATCTCATGGAGAGAATGATAAGCAGGTATGGTAGGCATAACATCTACAATTGCCACGGAAAGAGCCATGTAAAATTTTATGGTGAGCCTGAGCTAGGAATCAAGCAAAAATGAAAGAAAAAAAACTTCACTGTCATTTGCAGCAAGAAGGAATTGCTTCCCTGCCTGTATTTAATATGCTTCCCAAGTACTGCACTGAATGAAGCTAATTTTCATTTCCAAATGTTGCTTCCAGATAGCACTCTGGGTAGGAGGAAGCAGGGGAGTTTCTCCCTGTGCCATTTCCTCCCGCCTTCTAAAATTCTTAAAATAAAAAAAATGAAATTGAATTCAGACATATGTTTTATTGTAAACATTTGAAACAATGATTAAAAAAATTCCATGTAAAAAAATCAATATGTCTTTGACAAAGGTCACCCAAATGTGAAGAAGGTCCTCTGGCTGAGAACCGATGGAGTAACAAGGCCATTGCCTACCAACCTGGGTGAGCCTGGAGAGGTGCTAGACTCACCTTTCTAAACATCTGCTGGGGCCGGCTGGGACTCAGTGCAGATGTAGAGCTACCAGCAGGAATGTCTAATCCTAAATCCCAGGGGAAAAGGGTGAGGGGGAGCTAGAGAAGGTGCCAGGATGAGGAGGGTATTTTCTGTCCCTGAACATTGTGCTTGCAACAAGATTGTGTTTTTATTTGCTTCCTGGAATCTTGCATTAACGCATGTTGCTTCTGGGAATTTTCTTTTGTAACTTACTCTAGCAGAAACTCACAAATAGTCTTAGAGAAGCATTCTCCCTGCATCCTGTGGCTTCCCAAAAGGAATTGCCAACATCTCCCAGGCAAGGAAAAGGGGCCAAATGAGTGTTTAATACTACGTTACAAAGTTTCAGTGAGCTCAAATACCCTTATAAAAAATAAATACTTATATACCCACATATGTATAAATAATTTAGATACACATAATAGAAGTTTTAAGTCATTATTTACCACAATATTAATTTAGAATTGCAACCCTCAAGAGAGCTAGCATTAAGTTTTATAGCCATGGAATATAAAGAAAAGAAATCATATTTACAAAATCATAACCATAAAAATAACTCCTATTTAATTTACCTTAGCTTGGTTATCTAGTTCCAAGTATTTACTCAAAATCTTCCCTGATTCAGAAAGGCTGGAACCGATATCCATTGCATTAGAAAGTACTGGACTGATCTTCTGAATTGACATTTCCACCTTTAGCAATAAAGAATATATTGCAGTCTTAGTAATATGTATTTGCATACACGTTTGCATATGTATAGGAAAGATAAATACTACTCTCTCCAATCCCGTTGTACTTTAAATGGATATACCAATTTTCATCTAAAAATAGTTTTAAATATTTTAGAATGCCATGATTAAATTAATAATGTTGCTCTTCATATGAGGTAATACTACTGACCCACCGAGAGAGGGTATATGTTTAAAGACATAAATTTATTAACAGACATATATTTTATTAACAGCAATGAGATATAAACAATCACCCACATCTTCTAAGAACTTATCACCTATATTACCTAGAAAGGACAATGCCCTTGCTAACACATCAGCAGAGATGAAATTTATCTGATTAATTAACTCATAATCATCCACTATAAGTTGAATGGGGCCCAGTTTACAGGCACATCTTGAAGTAAAGATCCAAAGCCTGGGTATTAAATCACCCTCGGGGTTGCTATATTTAGGGACCCTGGGGCAGGACCAAACCCTGTACATGTGACCGTAGAACACAGGGACATGCTTGGGCCATGTAATTGATGAATGTGTGGGACTACGATTTGATTTTTAGTACACACTAATCAATGGAAAAGGACTCTTTAAAGGATTCTATTAACATCCAAGTTATGTTCTTCATCTCCTGGCTCTCCCCAGAGTCCATCCTTCCCACAGGCAAGTTGGCTCTGAATTGGCAGGAAGACAAGGAGCAACAGTTGTCTGAGTTCCTACTGTGTTGTCCACCACCCCCAAATTAGCTTGAGTCTCAAGCTCCAGGGAATGTGGCACCACAGCTGCTGCCATATTTGGAATCTCCCTGGACCCAGCCATCAGAGCAAGTCTCAAATTCCCAAGTTTCTGGATCAATAGCAGGGGGAAGGCAATGTAGATAGAGACGTGGTTATTTAATGTCCTCTCCTGTGAAGTCTACTAGTTCTACTTGTTGAAGTCAGTCGTATGACTCCACTGTAACAGATGAAGGCAGCACTGAAAATCTGAGACCCAGCAGGGGCATCAAGGTTCATTAGCATTAACGTCACTGAGATAGTTTTTACTGTATGTCCCAGCTACACATAAGCAATTTTTTATTTAACCAAATAGTAGCTGCTTGGTTTTATTCCTCTTTGAAAATAGGAAATACATTTCTCCCATACTGAGCCATTGTATCCACTCTGCAGAAAGAGGATTTTCACATGTATGTTTTTATTCAGAATGACCACGTCCTCTGTACTGACCTCCTTCAACAAAGTATGATAATGACAATTTATCCCTGGAAATCCCTAAAACATCATTTTTGGTATTTACGTGGCATCCTTGTGTGGTATGATACCATGTTAACTGAAATTGTGCATCCTGGAAGCAGGCAAGGACCCACATAAAACAAGGACACAGGCCCAATATGCACACGGTTGGGTTCTGTGCAAAGCAAGTGCTGCCTTTGTGTGTGCATGTTCAGGGCTGGCTGGCGTGGTGGTAGGATGACACAGCAAGTCTCAGCAACCCGGGACATGAAAGGTTGCTGAGCAACACTGAACTATAACTCTATGCTGCTCAATGATAAAACCGAATGTTTTTATCATTATCAAGCCAAAGGAGACGTGCCGAGACCCTCCCACCGTGCCCCACGCTGCAGGTACTGTGCTGTCTAGGATCACCAAGGAAGGAGTTGCATCTAGGTAGGAGCCAACGGAGGGCACATTGAAGAGACTACCTTCTTGAGGAGGCCCTCCACCGAGGCAGTTAGCTGCTGTTTCTTAAGAGCAAATTCTTTGTGCGCGGAACACTGTTGGGTCAGATGGTCCACTCGTCTCTGAATACATCCCATCATCTCATGGACTCCGGTCCCCTGAGAGCTGAATGCAACAAGTCAGCCATTAGTTCACTCCGCCCTGACAGAGAAGCCCCAGGAATAGGGAACATTTCAAAGTGGGTCTGCTCTTTCATGATAGGGATGAGTCAAGAAAAGTTATCAAGCTTCAGGCTTTAAGATAACAGAAGCTAAGTAATACCAAATTATGTTCCCTTGTTTAAATCAGTCACTCTTGAGGGAAAAGATGAGTTATGGGTTTTTGCAACCAGGTCTAGTCTTCTTTTGTAAAGGTTTACTTTTTAATATTTCTCTAAGATATTTTGAGAACCCTATGGCAAAAAGCACAGGCACATCTTGAAGTAAAGATCCAAAGCCTGGGTATTTTTGCCAAGTATGTTTGCCAAGAGTTTTCCTGGGGGTGTGATTTGAAAGCTTCATTTATCTAAAGATGCTCTTTGAATAGAAATGTGGATCAGTCAATTAACAAACCATTTACTAATCCAAAAGGGTAAAATATTTATGTAATACTAAGTTCCTTGTTCTCGATGATGACGAATGCTCAAGGCTATATTCATTAAGTGAAAACCAAGTTATCACCAACAATTAGGAATCTAATGTACTTGTTCATAAAAAAGAGACTGAGCCTCACATTGTCATTTTTCACCTCTCATGTGAAAGAAAAAAGTGACACAAAAGCTCATTAAACGCACATGACTTTAGAACAACAAATGACCTTAGAGTCAGATCCCATTTGCTCTGGTCTAAAGATAAATTAGCAAGTTTCCTACCGATGTCCAACATAGGCCCACCAGTCATGCAAGACAATGAAGGGAGGCTGCTGGTGGAATGAGCACCTTTTAATTTGTCCACCTAGCCCTAAGACAGAACCTCTCCGACTACATAAGAAATTGAAGGCTTTAATTTTGTGTCAGTCATTTCCTTCAAATACTAATAAAGATTAACATGATAACTCTGAAATTTAATTACCCAGAGTTAAAAAAGATCTTGGAGTGAGGTATAGATTTCAGTAATTTTACCTCAAATAATTAATTTATGACTCTGTAAAAACGAATTTAATTAGTAATGAAATGAGGGCGAGATCCCATATGACTGAGAGGTAAAGTAACTTCACAGGAATGACAAGAAAGCTGCCAAAGGGGTGAGAGTTCATCAGGCAGCTTGAGAATCTTGTCGGATGTGCGTGGGATTCACGTGTGGCCTGTGGGTACCACTGGAGCCCCAGAGAAGTTTAACTGGGGAGAGAACACGAAACCACTGTGATGAATCTTATTCTTGACACATAATGTTCTACAGATGCTACACTTAAAACAATTAGTTTTGCATTTTAATAACTCAGGGACGGTTGAAGAGTATAATGAAGAAATCAGGAGGGTTTTACAGAAACAATTCTAGTGATACTTGAGTCCACAAATTTTGTAAATAAAAGCAGTGTATTGGTAATACCAACCATATTTTGGTTAGGTTTTAGACTTTGGGACATTATATACTAAAAAAGCACTTGAAAGCCCAGTTGTCCTATGTATTATAAGTTCCAAGCTTTCTGTAGAATATGCAAATCTAAATGAGAAAGACCAATAACACAGAAAAGGGAAGTAGTAGCAATGTGGAAAGAAGGTGCAGAGAGCAGTTTGTGAAAATAAACATGTAAACATATTCTAAAAACAATGATTGAGTGCTACTGTGGCAAGGCAGCATTTTTAATGTTTTAAGTGGTCTCCTTTCTAATACTCATAACTGTCCTATCATCTGGGTGTAATTGTTATCTCCATTTTGCCGATGAGAAAACTGAGGAGGGAAAAGGCTCAGTAACTTGCCCAGGTCACCGTTATTAAGTGGCAGACCTGGGATTTGAACCTGTTCATCTGATCTCAGAGTCCACACTCTTGACACATGACGGGATGAAAGGGTATTCGTCCTCTAAGATTTCACCTTCCCTCGAGTTGACTGTTAATGGAAACAGGATTAGCCTGGCTAGCATGTTCTTTTGAAATTGGCTGGCTTCTCCAAAGCAAATATCTGTCTGTAGTTTGCGAAGTGGCCACTAGAGGGACACTTGTCCAAGTTCATGCTTTAAAAGAACCTTCCAGCACAGAGAACAGAAATAGGGAAACAAAACCAAATCAAGCATTCCTTTTGTGAAAATATTGCTCTTTAGCAACTTACAATTTTAATTTAGATGAATCACAACCAAGCAAATGCAATCTCTCTGTGTCTTTGGAGGACGATTCCTTTTCAATTTTTCAATGACCCTGGAGGTTTGGTCTTATTTTGTGGTGATTTGTGCCTTACCATATATATCTATTGCATTGTAAATTCTTTTTTGGGGAGGTGGCTGGAGGGGCAGAGGGAGAGGGAAAAAGAGACTACTGGAGCCTGATGCAGGTCTCGATCCCACAACCCTGAGATTATGACCCCAGCCTAAAACAAGAGTTGGGTGCTTAACCCACTGAGCTGGGCAGGTGTCCCACATTGTAAATTCTTTAAGGGAAAGGACAACATTCTTTTCATCCATATATCCTCTGTAGCTCTGAGCACGTTGACTTGTTAGTGGATCGATGCATATTTTCAAATTAAATAAAATACACTTTAATCAAAATTTAAGGGAAGAGAAGATATAGATTTAAGAAGAACATATACACAGAGAGTTACTGTATAAAAATGTCACTAGTGAAGTCTCCAATAGTTTTTAAACAATGATGATTTTGCCCTTTGCCCACTTACAGAAGTTTTAAACTATCCAAAGACTGCCCATTTTCTTCTTGGATGTTTGGCATTTATCATTAGGTTGAGTGACCTCTATTTAAAGCCTCAGAGGGGCCCACTGAAGCACCTGGTTTGGCTGTGTGTTCCTGCCTGTCCAGGGTGAGCTCCACTCTTACTTGCGGCTTAGACCCCTTCCTCAGTACAAGGAGTTCTGAATTATCTTGCTTATCCTAGCCCGCTCTGGTTTTCCTTTCCCTGTGTCAGCTAGATCATCTGTCTGATCAGGCAGTAATCTCTTCCCTCTCCCTGATTCCCAATGGGCATATATCTGTCACACCTCTAACTCAGTACCACTCCCTCCCTCCCTCCCACAGTTCTTTCTCACTGAAAACCTAATGTGCAGGTTACAACCAGCCTTCAT
Organism: Ursus arctos; assembly: GCF_023065955.2. Lineage (NCBI taxonomy): Eukaryota > Metazoa > Chordata > Mammalia > Carnivora > Ursidae > Ursus > Ursus arctos. Next base: position 57,417,535 of record NW_026622763.1, read on the forward strand.
TCCATTAGTTTCAATTAGAAACATTAAACACTAATTCCAGACTTTTCTTTTGAACATTCCAGAACATTTAAAAACATGTATAGCATGCATATTGGCAATTTTCTCAGAGCCTGAAAAGCAGATGGTTTGATCAAAGGAAAAATATGACCTCACTCTCTGCCAGCAATTCTTACATGAACTGAAAATAAATTACTAGAATTCCATCAGTCACTGAGGAATGAGTCTTATTCCTTCCCAGGAATATTCACTGAATGATAGGGCAAGAACTGAGGGCAGATCACAGAACTTGGCTGGATGAAGTGCCCTATCATTTCGTGCTGACTCTGAAGCCACCTGCTGGTGTACTGCCTCACTGGGTGGGAGAGGGGCTGACAGCAGACTTCTGGGTCTAGCCATCTGTGGCTCTATAATTTGCATTGTATATACCGATTGATCTTTGGGTTTCCTCTATAAGAATGGATTAGATGGCGCCTGTCTGTGGCATGGACATGAAGTACACTAGATTATTCCGATGTTGACTTTGACTTTTCCAAGCACCACAGATACTCAGAGATGACAGACTGTGAGGCCTTCTTCAGACATCTGTTAGAAACTCCATCGTGGGAGCATTTTCTCCCCTACTCACTGAGCCAGTAGAGGAGAGGGAAGGGGGAAGAAAAATCCTTGACTTTTTTTTCTAAAGAGCAGAGACATATTGACTCCTGGCTCAAAAATAGACGGTTCTATTTGTTGAACGGAAGCAGTTGCCCCATCTCTGCATCTGTTGCAAATTGCGGCTGGGGGAGGGGAGCAAATCCCAACGTTAATGTGGTCTAATGATTCTTTCCGGAGGACGGCAAGTTGCTTTCAAACCTTTCATAAATTACTATTGGCAGCCCATCTGGATTAGGAGCTGAACCAGATGGTAAGCACTTGACAGCTTACTCTCTCATTCGAAGGAATCAGCTGATCATAGTTTTCTTTTTGTCTATGAACAAATTATACTCTGAAAATGGAAAAATATATATATTTTCCTTATTTTTAGCTTGCTGCTTCTTTTTTGACAGGGACCTAAACAGTGTCCCTTCATGTTCACAATCTTTATTTTGGAGGAAATAACGGCTACTGTCTAATTTTCATCCCTACTTTGAAAAAAGTGCCATCCATACCGTAGAAGGGAAATAAATGTGTGTTTCTACAGTTTTTTTCCTCTGACTTAAGTTAGTCACATTGCGAATGCCTCACCACCAAAAAGCAGTAAGTGGGGCTGAAACTACGGGTCTCTGGGGTTCTGGTCCAGAAGCATGGCAGGGAGAGCCACGAGCTCCACTCCCAGGAGGACACAAACAGCAAAAGGTGCCCTATGAGAAGGGTACCATAGCTAGGATTCTACCTGAAAAGAAGTTTGGAAAACACTATCGCCAACTGGTGCTGGGGCCAAGAAATCAGACACATCGGGGCAGTTGGGAACCCCGCCCCACCTCCTGCTGCCTCTCTGAGAGCCACAGCGTCTCTGTGGGTGACCCTGACCAGACAACAAAGCTGGAAGGAAGACCCTCAGTTCAGGGGGAGTCATGGCAAAGCTGTTATGGAGGAAAGAGCGAAGAGTAGAGAACAAAGCACAGAAAATAAGCGAAGAACAAGCGAGTACAATCAAAAATTTCAAAACACAAGAGGAATATAAATCCCAACACAACATAGCTCAAAAATCGAGGGATAAATGTACTCTATCTGAAAGGAAAGTCAAGTAGAGCAACCTGAAAATGACCTTAACACAAATACACCTGAGATCATTAGAAAGACAAAGAAAAAACCAACACCCATGATAAAAGAACAAGAAGCTCTGAAACGAAAACAGTCAGAAATAAGACAAAAGTAGATATAAAAAAAGTGAGTTAGAGATCTCAGAAATGAAATCAATATGGTTATGAAAACTAGAAGAAAGAAAAAAAAAATCTACCAAAGAGAAAACCAGTGTGAGGGATTCCCTGAGGGCACAGGGCCAAGAGCTGAGGGTATGACAAGTGGGAAGGCAGTTCAGAGTTCTGAGAGGCAGACCCAGAGGCTCTGACTTCTCTACCATGAGTTAAAGGAGAAGAGAAAAGAGAAAACAAAGGAAAATCAATATTTAAAGAGATAATCACTGAAAATTTTCCATGATTGATGACATAAATCCTCGGGTAAAAGGCACACAGCAAGAACTAAACAGACCGATATTCTCATTTAAGATATTTTGGAAAATATGAAATTATATTTTAATGTATTTCTTTCCAAAAAGTTTTTCTCTTTGCAGTCTTTTCTCCCTCCAAACTTAGAATGATACTATCTACACAATTTGGATCCTGACATTACATGGCAAGGCTACTCTCTGTCTTCAAAGAATCCTCAAAAACACACTTTCCATATTGGCTTAGAATATTCCGCAATGTGCCTGCCCTGAAACTATTCAAACATTTCCCTATTTTCTGGGACTATTTAGGGGGTCTTCAGGTTTACAGTATTATAAACAGCACAGTGATGAGCATTTTATTCATAAATAGGCCTGCCCACTTCTCTCCCTTGCTCTTGTCTGTTTTGTTTTGTTTTGTTTTCCTCTCTAATCTGAGAGAGCTTCCCTACAGTCATCCAGCATACAGATTTCTGCCCCTTTATCGACCTTCCTCTCTAGAGTCTGCAGTTCCAGATCTTCTTACTCTGGGATGCTTGCTACCTCACATTACATCATCAACAGCATAAATGAATACATTCATATTGTAGTGAGTGACTCCTAGACATTTTACCAGGAACCTAATCTAATTACGCCTAGATTTAAGGGGAAGTGTGAACTTTGCATGTTTTCCATACTAACAGTTTCAGAATCATAAAAGCCTGTACAATGTTACCAGGCCAAGATTTGCAGTTATGACATTTACTCAACCCCTAAAAAGAGCAACTTAATACACACTTGAAAATATTTGGAAAGTGGCTGAGTTAACAGCCATCAATGAGAACTAAACTTTGTAATATCCTAAATTTCAGTATCTGACATTTACCATCTAAATGCATCATCAAACTTTTATTGTAAAAAAGTTATTTTAAGTCCTTAAATGCTTGGCTGAACTCCTCTAAATGGCAACCATAGATTATCAGGTGAAGGAAATTTCTGTTTTTGTTTCTTTGTTTTGTTGGAGGGTGGGGATTATTTTTGTTTGTTTTCCACTTGGGATTTTTAAAAAATATTTTTACTTTGATAAAAGCTTTCTTTTAATATCATACCAGCACCATAACATTTCAAATCAAGCCACCTAGTTTGTAAATACTAAGATAAGGAACATTAAAAAAAAGGTTTCCCACCTGGTTGAGCTTGAAGGCTGATCTCAAAACAATGTCATGAGCTGGAAGAGGAGGCGACACTGTTACAAGTCGAACAACTAAAGAATGATTCACAACACCACCGAATGAAAAGTGAATCCATGAGATAGAGCTGACCAATAGAAAGGAATTCAAAAAGTATTGGATAGTAGATATTGATTCTCTTCCTCTTGGCTAGATGTAGAGCCTTCATCCATCTTAGGTTATCAAATTCAACAATGGCCTTCTTAAATCCTTCACTTGACCTATCCTGATCATAGAATCTAGGGATCGTGTCTCCCTTCTGTGAAGAGGTGGACTCAACACCCACTGCCCCTATGGCTTCCTCGTGCCTAGAGCACACTCCCTTTTGTTGCTCCTTGATTAGCCATTAGTAAGGTTCTAGAGATTCAGGGCCAGGTTTATATATCTTTGACTACCCTTGAAGCTTGGTGCTGGTATGTCATATGTGATACCTATTCATAAGTTCAACAACTTTTTAAAAAAACTGAAAGAAAGAGAAACTTTGCAGGGAAGAGGAGACTTGAGTTGAAACCTAGAGTACAATTTAAGCATGCCAGAATTAAAAAAAAGAAAAAATCCATGTGCCCAGCCTCCTCATTATTGGTTAAAGTGGAATGAAAGGAATAGACAGAGAACTAGCCAGCTAACATAGTGGTTCAGACCTGCATTCCGGGACTCACTTCACCTCTTACTACCATGTGACAGGTGGCAGGGAAAGTTACTTAACCTCTCTGTGCCCTAGCTTCCCCGTCTGCAAAACAGAGGCAATGATAATAGTAGAGCTCATAGCACAGGGTTGCTTGCAGGACTAAATTTTTTATTTTATTTTATTTTAAGATTTTATTTATTTACTTGTCAGAGAGACAGAGAGCACACAAGCTGGGGGAGCAGCAGGCAGAGAGAGAAGCAGGCTCCCCGCTCAGCAGGGAGCCTGACACGGGACTTGATCCCAGGACTCTGGGATGATGATCTGAGCCAAAGGAAGCCGATTAACCAACTGAACCGCCCAGGTGTCCCAAAGGACTAAATTTTTTAATGTATATAAAGCACACAAGTGTACAAGTGCTTGCCATTGTTGCCAATGAGTGTTTGAATAGTCTAACTTGCAACTACTCTGATCTTGTCCTCTGCTCCTCTCTCCTGTCACCTTCTCCTCCAGCCACACTGCCCTCCCTTCTGTTACATCTTTGCTGTTGTTCTGCCAGGGCCATTCATCTCCCAGCTATGTGTGTGGTAGCTCCTTCTCTTTGAAGCATCTTTCCCTGACTGCAATGTCCACAATGCTCCCTTCCCCACAGTAACTCTCTATCCCAGTTCACTTCTAGAGCACTCATTGCCATGGAAGAGCATCTCATCTCCTGATTCAGCTGTTGGTTGGTTGTTTCTTCCCAATAGAATATAAACAGCTTGAGGGCAGACGTTTCCCCTACTGCAGTAGATGCATGGGAATACCGGATTTATAAAAGATGCTCAATAGTATTTTTGGGATACATAAATGACTAAATGAAAGAATAATGTTCTGTCTAAAGTTCGTTACCATTCACCATATCAAACAACAGAAGTAGTGGTGGCCAACATAAATGAAAATTGTGAAAAGAGAATGCAAAACCCCAATTAACTCCTGTTTTTATTTCTTTATAAAATATAAATATATGAAGATTAACACTAAGTAAGTAATAATAAGTGTTAGATCAAAACAAACAATACTTAAAGTTATATTGCAGGAAATACTCAGTCAGGATGAGGTTCATAAGCTTAAATTCACCATAACAAGGTAGAATGAAAACTGGTACAGTCTCTTATGCAAAGATAGAGATTGAGTCCACACTGAAGCAAGTTTACTTGTAAATCTTAAGTTAATTTTAGCAAATAGGAAAAGGCGAATGGATATTGCCCTAGATGGCCTTGTACATTTTTTAGTTCCGCATTGTTAGCTATACAGAGAGAAATGAGGAGGTCCCTTGATTTTGCCCAATTATGGAAAACTTCACCCTCACACAAGGTCTCCAACCTAGAACTTCCCATCACCACAGCTTCCTGTGGCTTAAGGAATGCAGAATTCTGCTAGTAGCAGGCCCCCTTTGGCCTGTCTTTAGACGTGCTGCTCAAAGATGATGCCAAGTGAAGCTTCGGAAGAGGTGAGGGGGGCTGGAAGCAGGAACTTTAGCTTCACTGTAAGTCTAAGTTTGACCATTATCAGATGCAGGAACTTGGATCATAACTAAGTGCAAATGTTTGCACTAAAATATCTTTAAAATTAAAGTGTAGTTACGTTAGATGACAGATACTACACTTTGAAAAGATAATAAATTATTTAGCAATGATTCAGAATTATCACCCGATTACAGGGAAAAAATATAACAGCAAGGGAACATGTAAACAGCCATTACTTATTTTGTGAGGCTGCTCAACTTCAAAGGTGCTTGATTCCAGGATAGAAAAACAGTGTGGATCTGTTCCTAATAAGGCAATAGTTACAGAAAAGTAACAATAAAGGTCTTTACTGGGAAGAATCGTCTCAGATAAATGTGAACTTCTGACGTCCTATTTTGTTGACTAACAGGAAAAAAAGTTAGATCTAAAGGTCTCTGAAATTCCTATCTGCCCCAATACTAAATTTGGCCTTTTATTACCTTAAAATAAATGCTTATCTGCCCTATTTCAAATATAACCTTCCCCGGTTTGTAAAAAGGAATATAATAGGGTGCAGCTGACTCTGTTGTGATTATTTGAAATAGCCATGTGACTCTTCGTATTTTGCTTTTAAATCTCTTCGTGAAGAAGGTTAAAAAAAAAGTGAACTAATTGCTAAGAGTAGTGGTTTTATTCAATTTAAAAAAAAAAAAAAGCCCTCCGTTTTACAGAGGAGGAAACAGGTTCAGAAAAGTTAAGTTTAAAAGTCATGGCATTGTTTTGGTCCTAAGAATGCATGAAATAGAACTCTTTTGGTACTAAATCTTAAGTTTCTTATCCACACCTGTTTTCAAATGTCTGATTATGGGACCTTAGTCATTTGTGTCCTCGTAGTGTGGCTGACGTTCAGAAGTCCAGGACGCCATTGCAATGTTCAGGGACATGTACTTTTCTCTGCTGAAATTGGCAGTATGTTTACTCCCATTGCCAATGTTCTAAATTCCACCTTCACTCCAGTGTCAGCAACCTGAAATCTCCTTCTTAGGTTCTGCTTCCTTCCTATGATGGTGACCCACACCGTTGAACAAATGAATCATTAGATGAGGAAAGGAAGCAAGTTTCAAATGTAACGCATGGGATTGAGGTCCGTAGCCATGTGTGGCTTTAGTTTGCCACCAAGCTTCTAATGCATTTCAGTTCAGTTTTTAATGGATTTCTATTCTACGTCTACCTTCTGAATCAAAAATGTCCCTTGCCAGGTAACAATTTCACTTTACCTTCAGTTCCTCCTACAAAATGGAAAAATAGTATTGCTTTGCAAAATATTGTGAAATCTCGGGGCAACCAAACACCTTGGAACTACTATGAAAGCTTGTGTATCTAGGATATTGACAGAAACCATACTGATACTAATAATTATTTTTTAATCTAGTTACCTGACAATTTTAATTCAGGTTTCTTGAAACGGTCCCTAACTATTGCTTCTTCTACTAAGACTCAGTCTGCAGTCTGAAGAAAAGAACTGTAGATGCCCCTTCAAAAAATAACATATATATATGATTATATAATATATACATATAACATGATTATATTATATTATACATGTATAAATTAAGATTGGAAAGGAGGCACAAAGAATGAGACTAGCTCAGTAAATAAACATGTCGACCATGACAAAGTAGGTAGCCAAGAGCAATTACTAAAGCCCTGAAAACAGAATTTGAGATAAAATATAAAATATAAGCACTTCTCCTCTTATATTTAAGTACTGAAGATGAAACATTACCAATTAGGGCAAACAGCATAAAGCTTAAGGGTAATAAATTGTGACCAGCTTTCCAACTCCAGGAGCTAAGCATCAACACTGAATAGGGAGCTTCAGTTTCTGGCCAGAAGCAGGGACTAGATTTACCCTCATGCCTGAAACAACTAGAAGAATAGACAAAGTATATGAAACAATAGTTCTCAGACACTGAACAATAGGTAGCCCAGGACAGTGATGCCTGAGAGAAGGGAAGTGATTGAGATATGTCTTATGATTACATCAGCTTACCACCTGAGAGGCAATTTCTAGACCAAAGCTCAGGGAGGTGGAACCCAAAGAGAGCCCCGAGGTCTTGCTAAGTTGAGGAGACAGGGCTCAGGCTTTGGGAGGCTGAGGCACCTGGAATTTCTGGGGCAGTGTACCAGAGACAGACTTCCAAAGATCTAGGGAAGGGTCTTGGGCTGCCGCCTCATCTACCCATGCATGAAAGGAAACTGCCCAAGGCCAGGGAAAGCACCACAAGTAAAGAGTAGCCTAAACAGAGTATCTGTGCTTTGAGACTCACTTGCAAAACTGACATGGGACCATTCCCCAAATTCCAACTGGAGACCTCACCAACTTAATCCAATCATCACATGACTCAGATCAGTGTCTGACATGTACCCTGAGTCCAGGCAGCTCACAGGATAGTTTCTGCATGGTGCAAGACACATACACATTCTGGAAGACTGGACCTTTAAGCAGGGGAGAAGAGAAAGGAGTGTGCCCACACTTTGGGGCCAGACATGGGTGTTCTGTGGCTCCTGGAGCAGAGCCAACACACCATCACCTGATATATGGCTTGGAGTGAAAGTGAAGACACTTAGTAGCTACAGTTGTTAGTTTTCAAAAGGGGAGAATCATTTGCTCTTCTCATAGCTTCAGCTGTTTGGCTCCTGTTGGAAGACCCTGGATTATTTCTGATCTTGGCTTTACATAGTCCCATAGCAACCATCACAAGCCCCTGGCTAAATATCTCTGACCAGATTCAGACTGTCTTCCGAAAAGAAAATTCCCTAAACCCAAACTTACCAAATCAACACTTTTTAACACATCTAAAACAGAGTAGAATGAAGATTTAAAGAGAAATCGTCTTTTTAAAAAAGTAAAATATGGGGAGGGCACGTATTGCATGGTGAACTGCGTGTTATACGCAACTAATGAATCATCGAACTTTACATCAAAAACCAGGGATGTACTGTATGGTGACTAACATAATATAATAAAAAAATATTTTAAAAAAAGTAAAATAAATAAATGAAGAGAAATAAAGTAATTTTTATCATATTTGACCTATTTAATCATTATTCAAATTTAATGTCTTTGAGTTTCAAGAAGATTGTTGATATAAAAGAACAACAACTGGGTTTATCTCATTTGCACAAATCTTTTTGTCTCCTTCTGTTAAAATGTAAGGCCTGCCTTCATTTCTTCCTAGATAATATACGGTCTACCATCTGCCCCAGCATCTAACTTTTCTCTTCCAATTCTTTTCTTTCTCATTTGTTCCCATTGCATCCTCTTTGTGTTTCTCAAGGTCTTTCTTTCTCATTTCCATCCAGATCTAAACCCACTCCTGATACACTCACCAAATGTGCTCATAAAAACAACCTGCCCTAGCAAGCTGGTTAAGAGGAGGGGGTCTAGGGCCCATGCACTTGGTTTCAAATTCCAACTCTGCCACTAACTGGCTGTGTGACTTCTTGCAAGTTACTTAGCCTCTTTGTGTCTCAGTTATTTATAGAAAGAGAACATTAATAGTTCAATGGTCCCTTCCTTATCTGCAGATTTGTTTTCTGTGGTTTTGGTTACCCGTGATCAACCATGGTCTGGAAGATGACTCTCCTTCTGACATATCATCAGAAGGTCAGTAGCAGCCTAACACTACGTCACAATGCCTACAGCATGCACCACCGCATCTCATCATGCAGACATTTATCATCTCACTTCATCACATCAAGAAAGGTGAATACACTATAATAAGAAATTTTGAGAAAGAGAAATCACATTCACGTAACTTTCATTACAGTATATTGTTACAATTGTTCCATTTAATTATTAGTGATCACTGTTAATCTCTTACTATGCCTAATTTATAAATTAAATTTTATCACAGGTATGTATGTATAGGAAAAGACATATATATATATGTGTGTGTGTGTATATATATATATATATATATATATATATATATATATAGTTTGGTATTCTCCGTAGTTTCAGGCATCTGCTGGGGGGACATACACCCCATGGATCAGGGAGTCTACCCTTGTGTGTCTTGTAGAGCTGCTGTGAGGATTAATGACAGAGTGTTTCTAAGCCTCTTGGCACAGAGCCTGGCACATGGCGGACTCTCAATTTTCAGAAAAGTGAGCTATTGTTATTATTAATAATGTCACCTTTTATTTAGGGTTCTGCTTGGTGAACCACCAAGGTCATAAATGAAAGGGAATTCAGGTACTCAATTTTTTTTCCAGAAAAGAAAAAAGGAACATGACAGATTCAACGTTCATGATTTAAAAGGGAGAAAGAAACCCCACAGAGGTGCTGGGCTATGAAAAACATTGAGAATTAAGCTCTGTTTTTTCTTTTGTCCTTTCTTTCTCCCCTTCTCAGAAACTCATAGGGAAAAAAAAAAAAAAAGCTTTCACATCTTCAGGTCCTCAGGCTCAGAATATGGACTCACTTCTGGATGAGCAATGCTGTATTCAGAATCACTTGGTGACCAAAATTCAATAGATCCTTTTAAGCCATGTCATAATGCAGCAAAACATCAGAAGCAGAAAAAAAAAATCGTGCAACTTATTTTTTTTTAAGAGTTCTGGAAACTGTGAAAAGCTTGTTACACTGAGGAAGAAATAGACTTACCTACAGGAGTCTACTTGGCTGATTAAGGCTTGTCCCTTTTGCAAAGCATCAGCTGTGCAGTCTTTAATTTCTCTGTGTAATTCCTCATGCCTTGCTGCCAAGACAGGCAGACTTAAACCCTCTGATTTAAGGAGCTTAAGGTAAGCTTCAACTCTCCCAAGTACATCAAATGCCTGCCAAAGAAAACATACTTTCATTTTCTGCTTTTCTAGTTTAAAATCTACATTGATGTGTACATGAAATACTAGAGATTAAACCAGTCTATTCAATTTATTAGTTTGATCATAACCAAAACCAACAATCTTAGTCTGAGAAAACAGCTGTGTAGTTTTAAGGCTTCATTTAGGGAAACTGATCATAGCTTAGCTCAACATAGATAAATGTCAACATCATAAAATTAGCAAAAGAGTTTACATTGAGAATGTACCTATACAACACAGTTATAACTGTATAGAATTTGGAGAGCCAGGCTTACTTTTTGCACATTTTGTACTATATACAAATAATGGATGAGATATTTTAAAAATATTATGCAGACTTTCACAACCTGAACGTCTCTGTGATGCTCTGAAAAGGAAATTGCCTAGCAAATTGCACTTTGAACTGGAATCATTATAGAGAAATATTCAAGAATTACCCCTTGTCTTTCCAAATATAAGACCTTCTCCCTGCTGTATCCAAGACATCTATCTGTCTACAAAGATTATAATTTGGTCTGAAGCTGTGCAAAGACTAAGACCAAGGTAATATTTAGCTTCTGACACACAAAACAGGATTATGCAGAAAAAACATTGCTTTGCAAACTGAGATATTGTCTTAAGAGAAGTTTTTGGTTTTTTTTTTTTAATTCCTTTATTTTCTTCCTTTGTTTAGCAGATCAACAGCCAACTGTGGAGGATCAAGTTTATGGAGTTAACAGAGAGTAGAGAGAAGCTGTCCTTTTGTCCATTAAGTCTTAGTTGGCATTAAGATGGAGGAGTATATGATATGAAAGCAGTAAAAGAGGGCCATGGTAATATGAGGAAAACAGAAGGAGAGCAAAGTGCAATGGTCTTCATAGGTGTCCTGAGAGCACATTTCAGACTTTGGGCCTGAAGAGCAGGAGCCGAATTAGGTAAGTTGAAGAAAAGCTGCATGGCAAGAGAGCTCTTGCCGTGTTGCCCTTTGGCACTCCTGGAAGAAGCCACTGAATGGGATGCTCCGTACAAGTCTGGAGAACACTCCTATCCCAGTAAACCTGATGGTGCCACAGTCAACAGGCGCCTTGAAAGCTAGCCTTCCTGGACTGGTGAGTTGGAAGCCAGTGAGCTTGGTAGGAGCCCACCAGGTGCAGTAGGAAGAGTCCACAGAAGACTCATAAGAAATGAAAGTGGACAGCCTTGTGGGTCTAGTTTCCACTGAGACCCGAAGAGGGACCAGAGGAGCAAGGCTGAGTTAATGCTGAGGGAACACAGCTTAAGCCAAAGGTAGAGGCGACAGCCATGGATCTGTGTGAAACACAGCTGCACCTGGCTGCCATCTAAGGGAGTGAGTTTTAATGTCAGAATCAGAACTGGATAAAACTTGAATTTACAAATGAAATCTCTCCAACACTGTCCCATTACTTATATGTTGATATTCTGTAGTCCCATCAATTTCCTCACGTCTCCTGAATCTGTTCTTTCTGATCACTTAAAAGGTTTAACACAAAATCATTCCCCTTTATTTAGATAATAGGAAGTAATAATATCAACTCCAGTTTAATGAGAACTGACTTGTGCTCCTTCTATACTCTGTGTTTCATGTTTACCTTTCATTCAGCCAAAAACATTTTTGAATGTCTGCTGAGATTCAGGCACATTGTCCTGAACGGCTCTAGATGGAAGTGAGAAATGATCTCCATTGGATGACAGGGGAAACTGAGTCTCAGAGAGATTAAATAAATTGCATAAAATGATACTTCTACTAAGTGGCAGATTTGGTCTCTATCCTCAATTTGCCTGGCCCTCAGGCCCCTGCTTTTAAACCCTGGCCCATGGAACCATGCGGCAAAAGATTACCAGGGGAAGCTTAAGAAGGAAGGGGCATTTTCAAGAAGCCCATTCATCTTAGGCGGAAAAAGTGAGATTTTGAAACTTAACTTTTTATAATTAAGTGTCTACCTTTCCTTCTTATAGGTGAGAAAAGATATGGAGAAAAGTTGAGTGATTTCTCTTACGCTGTATAGGACTGGAAAAGGAAGATAGTTTAATTAAAGAAACTTTGAACCTGAAGACTCTTCCTTATCTGATCTCCCTCTTTTTTTCTGCAGTTGGCAATAGAGCCAAATGTGTCAAGGTGTTGATGTTAGAAAAGATTATTTGAATTACTTTCTCAATCTTTCCGTGACACATTGAAATACCTCTTGGCAATAGCCACTGTTCCTGGAATTTTGTTTTATATTTTAAATTTTTATTGCTTCTTTTGAATGGAGTCTCATGTTAATCAAAGTTTAGTTTTAAAGTTAGCCCCGAAAACAAAAATCTGGTGTAGTCAAAATTATCATGAACTCCTTTAAATCCTGCTTAAAATTTAGTGGGTGTGAACTATTGCTTATAGTAACACATATTCACCTTGAGGACTGGAGCCACCGAGCTCGACCAAAGGAAGAAATAAAGAGAAAGTGTATATATGTAGATGTCAGGGCATTTGCTTCTTTCTTCCTTTAAGATAATTCTCCCAATTCCTCATGTGAATGGGGGAAAGAATAAATTCCAAAGTGCTTTTTCTTCTTTTCTCTTGACTCCACTCTGTTTTAGTATTAAGCCACTATAACCTTAAATATATGAAAGTTAGGTCGTGAGGATGTACATGGAGTAAGCATTTAGAAAATATTTTCCCATAATTACTCTAAATCTTGATGGGACACATCTTTAAAAAGTCCCTGAGAAGAGCAGGACCACCTGCTGCCTGTCATTCACCCTGCTTGGGTCTTTCCTTCTGTGGCCCCAGGGAACAGCTGCTACTCTCATATCCTTGGGCATTGGTCTCTTCTTCATAGGAGTTAGATTCTAAAGCTGCACGTACGTTAAATGCATGTGTGAGGTGACTCTACCCCCTTCCTCAATGTTATCATAAAAGTATTATATATCAATAATGTGGGAATAAATCAAAGGGCTAAACAGTCACTAGAAGGAGGTGGTATATCAAGGACCAAGGTAACCCATTACTTAGAATCAAAATAGCCAAATTTTCTTCTAGAGTTTTTTCTCAGAAAGATCAAAGTGTTAGGAAAGCATTGACTTATGAATTGCTCTATGTATCACACTTGACAGAATTATGGCAGAAGAAAAGAGGTGAGTGGTTGCGTTCCGTCATTAGCTCAACAAATTCATTTGCAAATAAGATGAGCTGGATACTGTAAGAGAGCTTATTCTTTATCCTTAATCCTAACCTGACCCTAATGGGAATAATCTAAACCCACAGAAATGTTAAATTAATGATTTTAATGATTTAAGAGGAGTCCCTTTCAAAAAGATTATACTGTCTGTGATTGTCAGAATCCTATGCAAAACTCCTTTCTCTTATCCCCATGCAGAATTTGATGAGGAATCAACATAACAATTCCAGAATGATCTAAATTTCATTGCTCTCACTTAATCTATCCCCAGAACAGAACTGAAAGCTTTTCTATTTACCATAACTATAAGGAACCTGATATACCAGATCCAGCCTGGAAAGAATCTCTTTGTCTCACATATGGTATAGAACAGGTTATTTTTGGCAATGACACTATGACCCCCATATAAACTCCCTTGGAATTAATATTTCCTCATTAGTTTTCTCTTCACATCCCTCTTTTTCTTCAAAGCTGGTCAAATACAGGTTTTACGACTAGAGGCAAAAAGAATATAAGCACAAGGATATTTTCTCCCTCTCAGTTCCAGCCCTTCTTGACAATTTTATATTGTACCACCCAGTTCTTAGGCAGATGAGGAGACCAATCAGCTCTTTTGCCTAAGGAGTTGCTTGGGTTTTTTTTTTTTTTAAGATGCTAATAAAGATCTTTTCTTTTTTTCCATTGTTAAGATCCAAAACAGTCTGGACCAAACCAAATAGAGATGGTATCAGGACATGGCACATTTTACTCTCTTTAAAATATCTATGAGATTAATAAGTTAAGGAAGAACCATGAGTCATCCAGGATAATTATATCACTCTGTATCACAAAGATGCTTAATAAGTAGTATTGTTTGCTCCTAGACTAACTTATTGGAAGAGAATCAACATTAAAACAAAACAAAAAAAAACCTTGAACACAGCAGAACTTTGAAATTTTCCTTTCATGAGTTCCAAGGCTGGAGAATGAGTTTGGTTGGAACATTTATCACTACGGAGGACACAAAACTCAGCTTTTCATTAGAGTACCGAATCCCACTGTCTGCAGAGATTTCCTCTGGGTTCAGTTTACATCAAGACTCAAAGCTTCCATTTCCTTTCCTAAGCACCATCTGAGATAACTTCTTGTGGCTCCCCGTTTGGCAAGCTGATACTTGATTCAGGTCCTGCCCAATCTGCCCAGGCTTTCAAATACCAGAAGGGCAGAAGCCAAAGGGTGATGTGATTTTCAGCTCCCAGTATTTGCTGCTCCCTGCTGGTGCTCCCGCTCATTCCATGCCTCTCCAAGGTTGTCGCTGCTGGGCCCCAGAACTCCCTCCGCGTTACTAGTGTTAGAAGGTGGCTTTGTGGTGTTAATGAGAGATATGTAAAATCATAACTTCCTAAAACTGGTTTTGGCCTCACAATCTGAAAAGCTGAAAAAACATTGGAAAAGGAGTTTTGGATTGAAAATGGCATGTATCAACACGGAATGGAGGAAGTGTATGTATTGACAAACTCTTACTTTTTCCTGAGATAAGCCCATCTTTGAAATGGGTAAACTAGACCCATAAGTAGAACGCTAGCCAGCTAGTCATTGTTTATACTTTCTGGTTTCTTTTATCTAAATTGACCTTAATAGTTTTAGGATGATCTTGGGAATATTAACATTTCCCAAGGGAAGATGTCCCTTTACAATGTGTGAAGCATCTATTTTCGTTCATTTGTTCAACAAACATTTATTTAACTCTATGGAGCATGTATTCTGGTACATGCTGGGGATAGGAAAATGAACAAAGCATTTAAGTCACGTTAGAGTGGCTAGTACAGTATTAAATGCATATATAATGACAAAATAATGGCTGGAACGTAGCGAATGCTTAGCCCTTCTACGCACTAGTCCTGTATTAACTCATTTAGATAGCTCAATGACTCTGTGAGGTGCACACAATTATTATTTCTATTTTTCAGATAAAAAAAGCTGGATGCACAGGGAAGTTAAGTAAGTGCCTAAGGTCACAGAGCTAATAAATGTCTAAGAACAGATTCATACCTCAGCAGCCTGGCTCCAAAGTCTACTATATTATTTTAGAAAAGTGTCATCCTAACAAACATTTTTAAATTTTACTCAATACTCCACAATTCCATTTATTTATTTATACTCCACTCTATCCTGAAAAGATTTTGTATATTTATCGCCACTTGCAGGAACTTTTATTACTGAATGGTATTCCCTGAAGTAGATAAGGATTGTTAGACCTACTTTAGAAAAGAGAACACCCAGGCTCAAACTGTAAATTGACTTGTCACATGGCCAGTCATTTATTCGTTCATTCAGCAAAATTTGCTGAACATTAGGTGGCATGCAAAGATGTCTAAGACACAACCTCTCTCTAGGGAGCAAAGAGAAATACTATGAATAATGAAAAATAAGCAATTAATGCTGCCTGGAGACTTCTTGGAGGAGGTGGTATGGGTGATGGCAAATCTCTTCATATAGCATTACTGCCCTTCTCCGCTGTGACACAGAGATTGAGTTGAAATTTGTGTTCCTCGTGTATTAAAGTAATTAAGCTCTCCTCTTCCAAAATGATCTCATACCAATGACCTTGGATCAATGTAATCTCTTATGAAAATGTAATGTAGTTGGACTTGAAACCCCACAATTTCTAATATTTCACTGCTTTCAATCATTCAAATAAGTATCGAGCATCTACTACCTGAAAGGCACTGTTCTAGGTGTTCTGTTCTGGTGAATGCAAAGTAAAATAGACATGTTTCTTGCTCTCAAGGAATTTTAATTTGGCAAAGGAAAAGAAATCTACCCAGAAATGTCTATGATACAAAGAAGAATGTATTTAATGCCAATGGAGAGATGCAAGAGTTTAATATTTTACGTGGAAGGGAAACCAATAAATACACTCATAACTCACTTAGAAGTCCCTTGATAGCTTTATAGAGAAGGATACTCATGAGTGACAATAAAACTGAGTGTCTTTATTATAAGACTAATTAAATATGGGCTGCGTTGTGGGCTCTTGTGATAAATGTAAGATGTTTAAGGTATTTCTTGTTTTTGGTAAGTTTTCTATTATATATACATAAATAATTTTATGGCCATAGTTTAGTCATATTTATCGAATATTTGCTGTGATTTAAATAGCTTATCCTTTGTTAAAAATAGAGCTACCCTATGACCCAACAATTGCATGACTAGGTATTTACCCCAAAGATACAGATGTAGTGAAAAGAAGGGGCGCATGTATCCCAGTGTTTATAGTAGCAATGTCCACAATAGCCAAACTGTGGAAGGAGGCAAGATGCCCTTCAGCAAATGAATGGATAAAGAATATGTGGTTCATATATACAATGGAATATTACTCAGCCATCAGAAAGGATGAATACCCACTATTTGCATCAACATCAATGGAACTGGAGGGGATTATGCTAAGTGAAATAAATCAAACAGAGAAAGACAATTATCATATGGTTTTACTCATACATGGAACATAAGGAATAGCTCAGAGGAACGTAGGGGACAGGAGGGAAAACTGAAGGGGGAGAAATCAGAGAGGCAGATGAACCATGAGAGACAATGGACTCCAGGAAACGATCTGAGGGTTTCAGAGGGGAAGAGGGTAGGGGGATGGGGTAGCCGGGTGATGGGTATTAAGGAGGGCGCGTGTTGTGATGAGCACTGTGTGTTATATGCAACTAATCATTGAACACTACATCAAAAAATAATGATGTACTATACAATGGCTAACTGAACATAATAAAAAAAATTAAAAATAAATAAAAATAAATAGCCTATCCTTGAGTTCTAAAACCAAAGGTGTCTAAACCATTCTCTCAGAGGGAATACAGGAAGAGAGTAAATTAAAACACCATTTTCTTCTATATCACGAGGTTTGCCTCATCATGATTTAAGTCCTTAATATCTCTTCATATTAAGGATATGTTCAGCCTAAGAAACTTCTCCTTTTAAGGAAAACATTTTATGTATGTATGTATTTATTTATTTGAGAGAGAGAGAGAGAGAGAGAGAGCGAGCATAAGCAGGGGAAGGGACAGAGAGAGAGGAGAGAGAGAATCCCAAGCAGACTCTGCACTAAGTGCAGAGCCTGACTCAGGGCTCGATCTCAAGACCATGAGATCATGACCTGAGCTGAAATCAAGAGTTGGACACTTAACTAACTGAGCCACCCAGGCGCCCCAACATAGAAACTTCTTAGCATGCTATTCAAGATCTTCCTGATCTCCTGACTTCTCCTATCACTTGTCTGTCATCATTCTGGGCTTCCACTCTACATTCTTGACAAAATGAATTACCTTAGGCTCCCCAAACAAGGCACTACTCTGAACCACTCAGTCCACCCCCAACTCCTTCTTGCCCCAGCTTTTCATATTTAGCTCAATGTGCATCTCCTCTAGAGAAGTCTTCCTTGACTTTTTTCCTGGTCCTCTCCTCTGTGTTCCCTAATGCTCTACGTTCACTCCAAAAGTTCTGGGCTTTTCCCAAAGCACACAGAACTTCTGTTCCTTGCCTCTCCTCCACACTAGACTGAGAGAGTCTTGAAGGCAAGGATTGTATCTTTAATTGCTTTAGCTAAAGTACATATATGATACATGAAAACATCAGGTATACAGCACATTAGTCAAATGGAAATGTAGAAGAATGGAGGGAGTTTTTTAAAAAAAAGATGCTTTAGTTCTTTATAAGAGAAAGGGAAGTTGTTCTAGAAAAGAAAAATCTGAGACAGGCTGCCTAAGAATTACGGAACTGGAAATATCAAAGAAAGTGATGTCCACTGACAGCTTAATTTCATGAATTCATTTATATCATCTTAACAAATTCCCTTGGATAATATTTATTAGGTCCTCTACTTGGACATTCTTCAATCTGTACAACAACTTCTACTTAATTGTTTTCCACATCTGGGTTAAAATGTATCTATTTTGAAAATGCAAGAATAGATTATATATAAATAAAAAAAGTACTGAACTCCATCCTTAATTATTTTGTTTTTATCTGAAACAATTATGTTGCTGTAGGCATAACTGGTTTGCATTGCTGTAAATATCTTGAAAAAGCAACAGTATATTTTTAGAAGACATGACACTTTCAGCAGTGATGGCAGAAGCAGGAGAAGCTATGACAATCATTACATTTCAAACTGCTTTTGGTGTGTTGCTCTAGCTGCCCCAGATTTTGCTCTACCTTTGCTTTTAGGTTGACCACCCAAAAACCACACCATGTAGATTTGTCCTCAGTCTTCACAGCTTGCTTTCCCCAAAGAAATCATGTGCCTGAGAACGGGAAGCATGGGATATGAAACTTTATGACCAATCAGCCATGTGTTACAGCGTCAGGTTCAATCATTGCGGTCATATAAATATAGGCTCACATTGTTCTGCCCTTGAAACATATATATTTATCTGTTTGGTTCGAATCACATTCTCTAAACAATGATAAATACTTTTTGGGTGATCGACACATCTTACCCAACTCCTTTTTTGTGAACTTGCTAGAAATATAATAAATAAGATTATCTATAATAAAGAAAGATGAAAATTTGGGGGGATCCAGATGAGTTACTATAATAGGTGCTATGTTCATATTTCATTCCATGTCCTAATAACTTTTAGCAACATCTGGTAATTAGAGAAACTCTTCTTCTATCAGCTATCATCCCACATTGACAATCAACCCTTCTTATATTTGTTGCTAAGTGATTTAGCAGTAACCTCGCCAACACAGTAGATAACTCTAAAATGGAAAAGAAGGATCTCAGGTTCTTAAGTTAATGGCTCAATCTCCACTTGAATCCAGTGGCTGGTTTGTGACCCCGTCGGTAGCAACATTCTGAGGTCCTGTGTGCTAACATCGCCACCTACTGTTCACTCCAGGTACAAACTGCCAGACCTCAAGCCAAAGCTCTAGACACTATAAGAAAAGACTCTTGAGCCTTGGGTAATCATCAACCCCAAGCAGGATTAAAAGGTAATCAATTTCACTCCTGAATCCACAGAGCAAAGGCAGTGGGGCAGTCTTGTCAATGTGGATAATTAGGTGATAATTATATTTTATTGAATTTCACCAATTGAAAATATATTCTAGCTTTTTTTGGTATGTTTTGTTCTCTGCTGTATCCCCGAAATTTACAACAGTATCTGACACACAGAAATTCTTCAGGAAAAATATACTCAAGAAATGAATCCTTAAAGAAGGGTAGTTATTCACCACACTACTTACTTAGAGACTTCACTAAAAGAAATTATTATTACTTTTTTCTAGTAAATAAGAATATCCGTATCTAAAATTGATAAAGAGGGGAATGATTAAGATGAAGGGAAAGGGGGGGAAAGGGAGAATTTCCAGATGCTTGCAACAAAACACCAGCAACATATGATAAAAATCCAGATTAAAAAAAGAAATATATGCGATATGGAAGCATTAACAATAGTCCATTCTGAAGATGAGATTATGACATCCTTTTTATTTTAACAAAATTTTAAAAAAGTGAAAGGTGTATTTTTAAAATCATATACTTCACTTTTTACTGAGCAAATACTCCAGCTGTCACATTCAGTCATTCATATATTACTCATGATACTAGCACATTTTCTCACGCTGGTATTTGGCACAAATATCGAAGGGGAATATTGACCTAGCTTTAACAAATTTAGAGTAAGAGGTTGTTTGCTGAACAAATAACTCACTTATCAAGAATGGAATTGGTTTTCAAAGCAAATATCGTTTTTCAAAGCACTGACTTCCTCTTTCTTTCACGGTGCTGTATGCGTTGGGAGAGTCACTAGTGCTCCTGCCCATCATTACTGGTGTGTCAAGACTGCCTACCACTGACCTCTCTTTATCTGGGCCATTTCTCAGTGTTGGGTTTGCAGCCAGCAACCTTCAGGGCTGAGGAAATGTCTCCTTCTGAGACAAAGAGCAGGCTGGATTATTGTTTGCGATCCAACAGAAGATGCCCCAAGCTTAGGGTTCCCCTCCTGGAACACCACCTGCTGCACATGCTGTCACCCAGCGGGGCCTATTTTCATTGCCCCCCCCCCAACCCCCAGGATTGGGACTTGGGAAACTGATACAACATGTTGACATTTCGATTCTTGTTTTTGTGAGTCATAAAGTCTTTTAGAACTGACACAGAAGTCACACGCGTGCCTTTTGTGAACATCCACAAAACTTTGGTAAATTAGCATGTTAGCTTGAAATTTGGGTAAAATTTCAGATGCCTCATAGTTCTTGACAACATGACTTCATCTAGGGATAGGGATACTCACAATTAGAAAAATCCAGTACACTCAAGGTACAGTGAAGTGAATTTTTTAAAAATTTATTTGAGACAGAGAGAGAGAGAAAGAGAGAGCAAGGGGTGGGAAGGGGGAGAGGGAGAGGGAGAAGCAGGCTCTCCACTGAGCAAGGAGCCTGATGTGGGACTTGATCCCAGGACCCTGGAATCATGACCTGAGCTGAAGGCAGACGCTTAACTGACTGAGCACTCAGGCACCCCAGTAAAGTGAATTTTTAAAAGGAAAATTCAGTGCTTCAGAGATAATAAAAATCGAAAATACCTCTTACCTAGTGTAAGTGGAATTTTCAGACTAGAAAAAAAAATTTTAAGGGATTTTTAAATTATATTAATGTTTAAATCCAGCTCTGTATTTTAACTAGGGTTATTTATATGTGTTATGCCAAAAGTCGGGCAAAATGGTGAGAATTTTAAAAAACATGCAGAATCCACAATATAAATAAAAGAGAAAAATACCACTTACAAGTCTAAGAAAGAGTTTCCTTCTTTAATTTAAATAGATTTACCCACTACATTATTTCATAATTTATTGCTTCTTAATAATATGATAAATATTTCATTTCAAAAGTCATGATTTAAGATCCACTTTCTACACTCTGGCTTCTATTTTTGCTGAGGTAAAAGTATCTATCACCTTCTCACATTGATTCTTAAATTTGGAGTTAAAAATTACTTCCTTGATGCTTTGAAAAGGGAGAACAAATTCTAAACCTTTCTAAGTGACGCTTAGCTATAGAGAATGCTATAGTGTGGATAATATAGAACGGATAAATCCCAACGAAACTAGTTATAATTTAAATGCCATGGCATTTCAAATAATGAAACAAGGAATCTAGAAGTCAAGTCTTGGGGGTTAAGAAATATAACTTCTTAGGATTCGACCTGAATTACTATATGAATTTGAGAAAGTAACCACTCCGTTTCTTTTTTCTTTTCTTTTCTTTCTTTCTTTTTTTTTTTTTTTTTTTTTACTATTACTATTACAAGAGATGTAATTCTTTTTCCCTCAAGGCCCAGAAATAATGTGAAGAAAGTCTCCCTGGGAAGTTACCAGATAATGAGAACAGAGAAAGCAAGAGCAAGAGAGTAAGAATTAAGGAGAGAGGGAAACACTGCAGAGCTGAAACTATAGGGTTGGTTCATTCTGGAAGTGTTGTTTTATTACAGCAACATGTTCTATAACGGTCTTCCTTAGAAACAGCTTTAACTGACTGACAGATGACCCACTCCTTGTGTAGAACGAGGGTGTACTGTACGTTAGAAAGTCTCTTAGTCGAAAACAGGACTGTTGAAGAGGAACTTACCTAGCACCCTACCATTTACTTAGTTCAACAGCTCCAGTAACATGCGCTCTCTCTTTTCTTAAAACAAAGAAACCCCAAACAAATGATTTGCCCGATATTTCCTTAACACTTTTTTTTTTTTACTGTAATTCTGGCACCTCTATTTTGGAATTCTAGTATTCATCCTTTTCAAGTTTCCTATAAGTAAGGAAGGTCAAAATAAAGTAACTATTTTAATATATACCAGGACGTTGTATTCAGATTGTTGATATCATGACTTTAAATCACAATATACCTGCCTTCTGGGAGTTACCCACTCATTTCCTGTCACATTGTCCAGTTTCAAAAACATCAGTGATATTTAAGGTATTAAACAATTCCAACTGGGCAGTTGAAGGTGTATATGAGCTTGGAAAATGTAGAAGAAATTTTCACATAATATCACCAGCTTCAGTTATACAACTGAGGTAAACATGCAGACATTACCACTCACTAAGAACCCCCTGCCACAACCAAATGAGTCAACCAGGAGAAGCTGAGCAAGCACTTCTCCAACTCCAGAAGACCTGGAGATGGTCCAAAGCAAGATTTCCCCTTGGCTGACTTTGAAAAGCAAGATCAAGGCAGGCCAGTCAGGAAGAGGCTCTGCTTCTAGCCTTATGGTTTGCATGCAGAAGGCTTGCAACATTCATGTATCTTTACCTGATAAATGAAAGAGAAGTTTTCAAAGGGAAACTTTTTTTTTCAGTAAAAGTTTCAAGGTGTTTTTTCACCTTGATATATTTCATGATAATTCCCTTACTCTATGAGAAACACTGCAGTGTTGGCACAAGTGTCCCCCTCAAACGGATCGATGAAACTCGATGAAACTTTCATGGGGATTTCTTTTAACATGTCAAAACATAGCGTCCCCTCGTTTTGAGAACCAAATAATGGCCCTGATAGGAATACATTTTAAAAGCTCATTTTCGCTGCTATTAATTTTGAAACTTCATGTGGAATCTAGACTTCTGTGATATGCTCCAGCCTACTGAAGTAATGAGTCTCTTACTGGTCTGCCCTGATTACCTAAAATTACCAACGTGAACTCACACTGACCTTATTAGCGCTGCTAAAAAAACCATTTGCCTTTTTTAACCAAGTTTTCCTTTCTGCCATGAGCCGACCGCATTCTCCTTGAAGCTGATGCAGTTTCTGGTTAGAGAGCTGTAGATGCTCTTTCTCCACGTAGCCCTTGGACAGCAGAATCCCAAGTGCGTCACTCTTCAGCTTCTCAATGGCGGAATTCCATTCCTACAAGAGATCACTCCAGTTTATTTTACACATCTTCCCCTTCGTAAACTCTGATAAGACTCGCAGAACATTTCGATCTGTTGAATGTATCAGAAACCTGTCACTATATTTTCAAATCATGATGAAGTAAATGCTACATTCCAGGTTTGAGTACCAAGATGTAGATAAAAAAAGAGAAGGACAAAGGGAAAGAGGCTAGACAGGGAGTGGGATGATAGCGGGAAAGGTCAGGGCAGTTGGGGTGTGTGATTGATGGAGTGTCCTGTTGCCCCAAACACAGGCCACTTCCCCTTCCATTAATACTGTCTGAAAACATATCCCCAAAATAGTCAACAGCGTTTTTCAGTCTCTTACTTATTGTGACCTGTTTTCATTCATTTAAATGTAGGAAGTCTATCTCCCACAATTCAGTCTCATTGCCAAGGTGGGCAAATGTGTACAAGAAAGGAAGGGAAATCTCATATTTTATGCCTGTTGTTTTCATATGTGCCTACACTTAGAACTGAAATTAAGATCTGTTAGTGTCCACAAAATTAATAGCTGTTATTGTGCAGTATTCCCTACTTCCTGACCTGAGTCTCTCCTCTCAATACTTCATTCTTAGTGGTATATAAACATTTCAGGAAAAGAAAAGAGGTAGCTTTTTACTTTCTGTTACATGAAGAAGAAAAACAGTAAGTAGAGAAGAACGAAAATAAATTTGCAGTAAACCGAACATATTAACAATTTATTGAAAAGGAAATTTAAATTTCTTGCAGAAGAACTGAAGCCAGATTCAGCTTCATAAAATAATGCTTATCTCTAGCATGACAGTCTTTTGAGTGGATTTTCTGGTACTCATCTCAGCTGAGACTGAGCAGTACGCATAGGCTGTTTGTTACAGCATCAGAAATTTAGCGCCAAATTTCAAAAATTACAGTCTGACTCCATCCTGGCTTGTTCCCCAGGGCAAAATGTCCTGTTATTAAGTTACATTTGTTATATTATACTGTGCAAAATAAGTATAATTTTAGTGCAATTTACCACTACTATTTCCATTCATTCATTTCAGCAGACATACTAAATGCTATGCACCTAGCACCATGCTAGGATAGATGGCTTGTAGAATACAAAGGAAGAATAAAATGTAGTTCTTTCCTTTAATAATCTAAAACTGCTATTTTACATCACTTTCATATATACTTACATTATCAGCTGTATGAAATACATGCTGGTCCTATAAACACATCCTGATGACTCAACTAATGGAAAGAGCGAATGTGTGATTCTTCAGCCTGACTACATCAACAGCGGCAGTGCGGAAGAGCGCTATCATGGTTGATCATACGCTCTGCCTTCTGAGAGAATGACCAAAAGTAGTGGGAGGGTTGTTAAAATAAAAAACAAATGGAGACCAGCCCTAAAAATTGCCTGCACAGACAAAAACAGTTTAGTCATACAAACAAAGCTTAATTTAGCTTATTTCGTGAGACTGACTTGACCTGGGTCATTTCTTGTTTATGCCTCTGGAAATTACAAGCAAAGCTTGAACCTTTCCCAAGGTTGATATGAGGTAACCACTGACCAATTCCCTATCATTTAAGAAAATTCTAATATTATAACCAATAATTGTGAAGAGTAAGCAGTCCCTGCTTCCTCACTGCAAAGGCTGCTTTATAATAATATACCCCTGAGCCTTGTTCCATGTTTCGGGGTGAGTGCTGTGGTTTGCAAACTGTCTTTTTGGTGTGTGCACAATAAACTTTTACTAATTACTACTTTGGCGAGTCATTGGCTTTACTTTCTTTATTTATGAACTTTTGACACTCCAGATTTCTCAGTGAGTGTAAAATCAATATTCTTAGGCATGAATATGGGCTACGTGATTTCTCAAGATCCTTCATTTTTTAAAGAGCTATTAGGCCCCCACTTAAAGACAGCTAATATGTGCCATGACATTCTTTCGTAAAGCACTGTAAATATCCCTCCCACTTAAAAACTATTATCTTAACCTTATCAGGAAAGAGCAAATGTTTTTAAAGCAGTACCATTTCTGGCACATGTAATCGGCATTCACTAAACATTAGTCCCCCTTTACATTCCATCAATTTTATCGTGGTTCACTAGCTCCCCAAAATTTGTTCTTTATGGGAATTTCTGTTTCTCGGCTCTAAAATAATGGTAGTGGGACGCCTGGGTGGCTCAGGTTAAGCGTCTGCCTTCGGCTCAGGTCATGATCCCAGGGTCCTGGGATGGAGTCCTGCATCGGGCTCCTTGCTCAGTGGGGAACCTGCTTCTCCCTCTGCCTGCCATTCCCCCCGCTTGTGCACGTTCTCTCTCTCTCTCTGACAAATAAATAAGATCTTTTAAAAATAAATAAATAAAATAAAATAATGGTAGTGAAAGGGTTCTCCAAATGTTATTGACCAGTGTTATATATTGATCAGTATTATGGGATAAACAAAATAAAGCAGGTTTCTTTACTGCTGGCCTTCTCAGAAGCCTTCATATGTTAATGTGCTTTGAGACTCTTAGCTGAAAACGTGGTTTGAAATATACTGGGCAAACTGTTTTGACCATGAAACCATGCGTTTACTGACTATCTCGGGGACCAATGCTCCAGTTGGAACAATATTGGGAAATTCTGTTCTTGTGGCTAAAAGCAGATCAGTCACCTAGGAGTTTACCTGCTTTCACAAGACTGTCTGTCTCTTTCCTCTTTTGTTTTGTCTCTATCCCTCCAGCTACCCAACTAGTCCACTTTCTATTTTTTGTACCCATTCTCTCACTTTCTGTTAAGATCCGTGGGGTATGAATCCTCAATGGACTCAAGTGAAGAAATGCTTAATGTGTTAAAATAGAATAAAGCAGGTAATTCTTTCAAAAAAATTATCATTGACCAGAATCTTCTTACTCATTAGCGGAAGACCATTTAACAAAGAACCTGGGGAAGACCTAGAGAGCTAGGGTGAAGGAAATGGAAAAAGAGTTAGGACATGGAAAAACAGGTTATGGCCATTATGTGCTCAGCCTGAACAACACGAAGCCCTAAGGTGTAGGTATCCTAATCGTCTGCAAGATAGTACTGATTTTTCTTTCTGTATGCTAAGCACTGTGCTAAATGCTTTACACGTATCATCTCATTCACTCTTCACCACATCCCTATAAGGTAGGAACTGTTATTATCCTCATTTTACAGATGGGGTAATCAAGGTTTAGAGGAATTAAGAACTTGACCAAATTCTCAACACTAGTAAGTGAAAGAGCCAGAATTCAAACTCAGGTAGTTTAACCCTAGACCCCATTTCTCAATCAGTATACTGACCTCAGCACTTCAGAAAGAAGAGGTGATGGAAAGTGTTTTTTACAGCATAGAAAGATTAAACCTATTGGCTTAGAATTACGGAGGTGAAAGTTCTATGAAACCTGAATAAGGCCTTGGAAATGAGAAATCTTATAGGACCCTGAGATTTTTTGGTTTAGAATCAGAAGTTTCATTATTTCTAAATAAACAATGCTGTTACATATAGAACTGAGAATTTACAGCCCAAACTCAAGCTTAATTTTGCTTAGCGAGTGGACCAAAATAATAAAACTCTTCTCTATGAATTTCTCGAGAAGGGAAATACCTGTTCTCTAACGGTGTTCATAAATCTGCCTTTAGCATAAATTTTGCAAACATCATTAAAGAAAGACCTCTGGAGTGGAGCCAAATCTTTGAAAACACACTTCAACTCTGTGCTTCACATCACGTTTATAAAAAGTGGGCTATGACCTTGCAAGGAAGCTGTAAAGGACCATTTTGTGGCTCGTATCTTTTCTTATTCTCCATCCTCAGTCTTCTTAATTGCATTTCACATGAACTCTGTGGGTATTAAATGAAGTTGGGTCCATTCAATATTTCTATTCAATCTTCTCAGAAAATTGGTTCTGTTTTCTTTGGGCAATCCATGGGTAGTTTCTGATGCGTTTCTGTAACATTCTGATGATGTATTTCCCCAGTCATTTTTCTTCAGAGATGCGTCCACTATTTTATTTTAACATAAAATGTTCCAGAGTCATCAGAATCCATCAAACTATTTTTAAAAACTTAGCTGTCACTGTTGTCAGGGCTGACAGAACCCAATGGAGAAAATCGCGGTCCGTTTTCTCTAGCCGTTGCTGCCTGCCTGCTAAGTGTTAAGCCTCTGACTGAGTTTCAGTCACTGCAATAAAATATTTCCAGTACCTATCTCTACCAGCTGAAAGCCAAAGCCTGCCATTTCCTTGGCTTTTCAGCCTTGACTGAGATATGTGCATATGTCTGACCGAGTAAAACGTGTGGAACTGTGTGCTCCTGGGCTCGGGGTGTCTCCTCAGGTCACTCCATTTTTTTATTTTTCACTCTCAGTGGTTACCCTTTGACATGACGCCTTTCACTGTTCCATCTGCTGAGGAAACTGAGCTTCTGTTGGATCCCTCGATTGAAAGGGTACTTTTAAGAGGATTAGTGTTGATAGACAAGAAGGTGAAAACGATTTCTTCGGTCTTTTCTATACTCCCAGGTTATCTCTTCAAATGAAGTTATGGATTGGCATAAAAATTATCCAGCAGGTAGTTTCAAAAAGTAGAAAGTAGAAAGATTAACTATTTGAAAAGAAACAATAGCATCACAATATGTTTAATAAGCTTTTATTCACAGGAAAACTTCACTGTAGATGAGGGGGTGTAATGACCCAACGCCATGTGGTAAATTATTTTCACTATAAACTTGACTTCAGAATGTAATTTTTAAGTGGGGGAAGATGGACAAGAAAGAATAAAGGACATATTTATAAACTACTAAGAAAATATCAGCTGTGGAGATGACGGGCCCAAATCACATCTGGCCGAAGCATGTGTGGAACTCATGTATAGTCCGCATAGCATGGCTATTTCCTAGGACATCTCATTAGACACAGTCCATTTCTTGTTCAGTCTCTAAATCTACAGTCCCATTTGGTTCAGCACCAAGGAGAATTAACTCATTGACACAAAATCATGCAATTGTACATGATTGCATTAACAGCTGGTACAAACAAAATAAACCTGGCAATTTTAATCAGAGAATATTTTAAAGTCTGTTTTGAGCAGGAATTTCTTTTTAGAGGAAATTTTTAAGCTTTTAAAGAGTGGCAGTGAGCCCCTAAAGAGCTGAAACTCTGATTATGCCGAGTTGGATTGCAAACTGGGCCACAGTTCCCTCTCCTGCTCTGTTACCAGGCATTTCTACACTGACCTACACAAAAGCAAGGATCTTACTAGAGAGCTGGGTCCCATCCCACTATTGGATAGTGCAGAGTTCAGTGTCCACAGGCCGTTTGAACTTGGCCCTCACTGTGATGCATTTCCGCAAAGGCACTGATTGCAAACAGGAAGAACTGCGATTTTGTGTCAGTTAAGATAAAAGAAGTGTGGTGTTTCACCTCCCAGCCATTAGGCAGAGAATCATAGCTACTGAACCAGGGAGAGCTTGTGGGTAAGAGCAGAGAACTGGAGCTAGAAATACACTTTTTATTCCAAACTTTGTAAGTGGTCTCAAGCAGGGTATTTTGCTTCTCCAAGCCTTACTTCCCTGCAGTGCAATGGCAGCCACCACCACACATACGCATCCGCTTCTCTAGTGAATCACCTATAAACTGAGAGATGAGTTAGCTGTGCTTCAAATTCCCAGATTTTAGGACCTACCAAAATTTGGGGTTTTAGCTGTATTTCCCATTCCTATTGGGATTGGGACTGACAGACTATAGTGGAAATGACAGATCAAAATAATTTTTGAGTAATAGTTGTTTTCTTTTTTCTCTGCCCATTCAAGTATTCCAAACGTCACAGGAAAAACCATGGCTTGGAAGTTTCTTGTTTCCCTTATTCTGTTCAATACATGGCCACCAAGTGGAGCTTGTTGTTCGGCTACTCAGAACAGGGTGCTTTGCTGTTAATACTGAAGCAAATGGATGTGCGGTGGAATAAATTTTTAAAATAAAATAAAATCTTAACAAATTGTACTTAAGAGCAAATCTTCAAAATAATGATTAGAGCAACAATACATTTATTTTTTCTTCCTTAGTTCAACATAGTTTTTGGATGAAAATTTAATTACATGGGAAGTCAGGGAGACATTTTCTGAAGATTTGTGTTTTCCAAGAATTATTATTATTATTTGCTATCTTGTCCTTGTTGTTTTTTTTAGATTTCTTGTTCCTCTTAATCACATTTTCTTTGAGTTAAATAAGTAAGGAGCAGAGCCAGATTTGTGGGCATTGATGTTTCCATTTTTAATAAAAATTAATAAAGTCTAGCTGGCCAGATTATTTGCATCTAACACAATTTGCCTGCAGATTGTGCCACTAGCTGACTAGGTGGTCCCGGTTTATATTAATGTTTTCAGAAGCCGTATTGTTTAATTTTCTAGAGCGTGTGTTGGAGATTCCTTCAGAATCTCAACATATAATTCAACTATGGAGGGAATTATTAGGTTTGGATGTTCACCTCTTGTGAGGATTCTCCTAAATGAAATAGATTAAGTTGGGAAATGGGGGGAAAATCCATATATATTACATCCATAATGAACATCAGATATAGACTAGAACAATGGCTCTTAAATCTGGCTGACTATCAGTATCTCCTAGAAAAAATTTTAAAACACGCTTTCTCACACCTACCCTATATTCATTGAATCATGATTGGTAGGGTGGAAGAAGATGTATTTTTAAAAAATCTGTGGCATTTTATTTGAAATCGGGAACAAACAAATAATACTTATGATCTGTCAAATTTTGGAACTGGACCAGAATATTCCAAAATATTGAATGACTAGGTAACAATAGACCTATAAGAGTTTCTGTGTAATCATACCAATAAATGAGAAAGAATGATTATATAATAAAAGTGGTTTTAACCTTGCAACTTAAAGCTAACTTGACTCTATAAAATTACATTTTACATTAATGACTCCCAAATCTAAAATTTAACTTCTGTTTTTTTAATTACTTCATTCATTCAATAAGTATTGTGTAAGGCTGTGGAAGATACAATGACAAATAAAATATTTACCTTACACTCCTTAAATGATTAATACACCAATCCATCATGAATTTAAAACAGCCCTGCTGCAATGTTGAACATCATTAGTCTTAATTCATAAAGAAGAAATCAAGGCATTTCTTTCTACTTTGTACATTCTTCATGTTATTGTGTCAGGCAAAGGTGCCACTGATTTAAAAAGGGAAGCAGAAAGTTGGGAAAAAAAGAAAAGAAAAAGAAAAAAGCTGAGAGAAAGTACAAAACTCATCCAGTTTACTTCCCAAATTCTTCTATACATCTATATGGTTATCATTAACATTCCTTACAAACTTTTTATAACCATATTTGTAATACGTATATTCTTTATTATAAGAAAAGCCCTTACTCTAATGATGTGGAAGAAATTACTTTTCTTCTAACAAAATCTAGTCAAAGCTAGAATTTCTTCAACTCATCTCCCTTTATTTTGGTTTTCAGCTAATCACTATGTATATGCATGGGATTCTCTCTCCATACTTTCTATATTCAATAATCTATGAATCAGCAGCAAATGATACTGGGATAGACACTTCATAACTCTCCCATACGGAAAATGGTCTAATCTAAAAAGCATTATGTGACTAATCTTAAGAACATCTAACTAATACAACATAGATCATTGTAAGTGCAAATGGAAAACAAAACAGTATTCAGTGGAAGAAAAAAATAAATTCTGATTTGGGAATCTGGGGAGACCTTTTATAGGATCTTAATTATGGGTGAGACCTTCAACTGATGAGTGTAATGTGGGATTGGGGAGAAGGCAAGGGCTGGTTTGAGCAGAAAAGACAGTGTGAGCAAGAGCACGTGGGCAAGGGTGTTTGTTATTATTACCAAGGAGATGAGAAGTATGATCCTAGATCATAAGAAGATAGAACTATTCAATTTAGAAAATTAATAAGTATTTCTCATAGGAAATGATGTCTGAGCTGAGACCTAAAACAAAAGGGTGGGAGTTACCTAGGCAGAAGAGGAGTGGAGGTGGGGTGGGGAGTGAAGAGTGAGCCCATGGGCAAACATCTAAAAGAAAGCTAGTCACTACCAGATAGATAAGAGTGGCCCTAATCAAAGACATAGATTTATGAATAGCACTTTTTAGAGAGAATTGTTGAAAGCAAAGCACTACTCACTAAAAAGCAGTGTGATAAATGAGAATAGGAGAGCGCTAAGGGCAAAATAGAGGGATGAGCCCAGACTCATGTAATGGCTGGAGAATGGGAAGTTCATACCAGAGAAAGAAATAGGAGAAGAAATTATACAAGCAAACCAGGAGGGTTTTTACTAAGAATTGTACGTGACAATCAAATGCAATGAATTGTTCTCAATTTGAGACAATTTGAAAACATTTGAAAATGAACAACAGGGGCACCTGGGTGGCTCAGTCAGTTAAGTGTCTGTCTTCAGCTCAGGTCATGATCTCAGGGACCTGGGATTGAGTCCCACATCAGGCTCCTTGCTCAGCAGGGAGTCTGCTTGTCCTTATCCCTCTGCTCCTCCCCCTGCTTGTGCTCTCTCTTGCTCTCACTCTCTCTCTCTAATAAATAAATGAAATCTTAAAAAAAGAAAATGAACAACAGAGCAGAAAATACTATTGTGTCAATGTTAAAGTTATTGAGTGTAAAACCAGAATACAGCCGTAGGAGAAACCATCCTTGTCATTAGGATATCTGTTGAAATATTTAGGGTGAAAATACATGACGTTCGCAACTTATTTTGAAATGATTCAAGACAAATTATGTGTGTGTGTGTATGTGTGTGTATATATATATGTGTGTGTGTGTGTATATATATGTACATATATATACATATATATGTATATACACACACACACACACACACACACACACACACACACATATAAATACATACCAAGAGAGAAAGGAAATGTCAGAAAATTTTAAAACTGATGAAATCTATTTGGGCTTTCATTGTACTATTCTTTCAAATTTGCTGTGTGGAGTTTCCAAATTAAAAGTTAAGGAAGAATAGGGGTGCCTGGGTGGCTCAGCTGATTAAGCGGCCGACTCTTGATTTCAGCTCAGGTCATGATCTCGGGGTCCTGGGATCAAACTCCATGCTCAGTGGGGAGTTTGTTTGAGGACACCTCTCCCTCTGTCTCCCCCCACCTTCTCTTAAATAAATAAATAAATAAGTCTTTTAAATGTTAAGGAAGAAGAGTTAATACAGTTAATAATAGAAAGTTAAGGAAAAAAGAAAAAGAAACTAAAAAAAAACTACAAAAACTCAATTTTTGAAAGCAATAGGAAAGGTCAATTATTGAGGGTAGTTTAAATAAATACATCCATACAGTGGAATACTCTGTAGCAAAAGCATCAGAACTCTGCCTATGTACTAACATAGAAGAATAAACAAGTAATAAAAACAAGATGCAGAAGGGTGAGCTTAGTAGGCCACTAATGAGGTAAGGAAGGGACAAAATAAGAATATATAGTTGTATTTGTTTAGATAACATAAAGAAACTGGGCAGATAATAAAAAACTAATAACAGTGGTTACTTTTGACACTAGGGAGGGGGATTAGGTAGGTGAAAACAGAAATATTATATTTTAGGTTTTTCTATGCCCCTTTAATATTTTTTAACAATGGCAATATATTGGTCAAAAAGTAAATTAAATGCATTGAAAAACAAACAAATGCAATTCACCAAATAAATAAAATAAAAGAGAAACAGCATATGATAATCTCAGTAAATGCAAAAGAGGCATCAATAATATTCAGTGTCCATTCATGATTTTTTTTTTAAATCCAAAATGTAATAAGGGACAGATGAAAAAACCAAACTAAAACAAAAAAATTTAAAAATTAAGAAACATCATACTTAATGATAAAGCATTTGAATCTTTCTATTTAAAGTCAGGAACAAAACAAAAATTCCCTCTACCACTGCCTCAACGAAACTGAAAAAGAAGAAAAAATTGAAACCTCTCGATTCACAATGCAGTGAATTTCCATGTTACAAGCGCCAGGTTTACAGAGAACTCACCCTATCCACACTATTTGTGCCTGCATTCCCATCAATGCCCTATTACCATCATAAGATGTGCTAGATTTCAGCTTTAGAAGATAAAGTGGTGTTTGGGACCAAAGGGTATTACGTTAACTGAAGTACGCCAGACAGAGAGAGACAAATACCCCATGACTCCACTTACATCTGGCATCTAAAAAAAACAAAACAAATGAATAAACAAACTACAAAAACAGGAAACAGAAACAGACTCAGAAAATATAGAAAACAAACTGGTGGTTGCCAGAGGACACAGGGGTGGGGAATGAGCGAAATAGTGAAGGGAATTAAGAAGTACAAACTTCCAAGAAGAAAAGGAAAAAAAACCAACCACCACAAAGCAGTGCTTTATCTTTATAGTAAGTAAAACTTAGAGGCAGCATTAGGTTTGGGCACTCTGCAAATCGCTTCACTTTTCAATTCCACTCTTGTGTTTGGGTTAATAAACATTTATTTTAAAAATTAGAGGTGGGATCGCGTGGTGGAAAATTTTAAAAAGAAATAAAAACGGGGCACCTGGGTGGCTTAGTCTATTGTCAGACTCTTGGTTTGGCCCAGGTCATGATCTCAGTGTTGTGAAAATGAGCCCCTCATTGGGCTCTGTGCTCAGCGTGGAGTCTGCTTGAGATTCTTTCCCTCTTCTTCTCCCTCCCCCTCTGCCCTGCCCCTCACTCAAGTGCTCTCTCTCTCTCTAAAATATAAATAAGTAAATAAATAAATAAATAAAAGAAAACCAAAAGTAAAGGATAGTTAAGAAGTTGGTAGACATTCACACATTGGTGTGAATCAGATTGCTTTCCACTTAACACTGGAGAATTGCAGGACTGAATCCTTCTTTCACAAAGTTTTGATCATTATTTCTCTGTTGCTTTAGAATCAGGTCTTCCTATCAAATCTTGTTTAATCCATAGTCTTGATGATAATTAGGCAGTAGAGAGAATGACTCATGACCTCCCAGCCAAACTGAAAGTCACTTAAAAGCCACAGCAATTTAGAAGTTCAGCAAGGGCCAACATGGGGTAACATGTTGCTGCCAGCTTCCTTTGTAATAGAGTCATCCACTGACCCAACAAACACTAGGTGTCCCAGACCCCTCTTCTGGGTACTTCAGTAAATCCAGAAATGAATATGCCATGGCCCTGTTTTTAGGAAATTCAGAGCTGTGGAGAAATCAAACTTGTGGAGAAATCAGATATGTGAACAATTGAAATGGAAAAGATGCTTTAATTAAACAATAAGCAATGCTTTGTGAGAAAAGAAGGGGAAAGCAAGAGCCGGGGGATCAAAAAGCTTCCCAGAGAAGGAATCTAGACTGACACTGCATCCCGAGATCACCTGACTAAGATTTGCATAATTTCACCCTTGAGGCTGGAGTGGAGACAGAGCTTTCAATGGATCCTCCCTGCTCAATGTACTGACCTCAAAATTTTGCCTAGACATCTTAAACATGAATGCTACTCTCTT
Organism: Ursus arctos; assembly: GCF_023065955.2. Classification (NCBI taxonomy): domain Eukaryota; kingdom Metazoa; phylum Chordata; class Mammalia; order Carnivora; family Ursidae; genus Ursus; species Ursus arctos. The sequence continues at coordinate 57,452,467 of NW_026622763.1, forward strand.
TGTCTTGTTTCTTAGCTAACTTCTGTGGGGCCCAATCTTGAAGTACATACCAAACTCTTTAAGAAGACAGTCAATATTTTCCAAGTCCCTTTTGCCTCAGTGAAGTTCATACTAAGACCCAAAACAGAAGTCACCTGCAAGATATTTCCCCTCCTGCTTTTTATAAAAAAACAAAACAAAACAAAACTAAGTCTATGGAAGATATTATCATAGATGTACTGAAGGAGAAGGAGATTGAGGTGAGGTTTATCAAAAGATGGGGAGATCTGGCCAGCACCAGAGAAAAGGCTGGATGGGAGAGGAGGCATGAGGAGATGGATGGTCCCCTTAGGGCAGTGCCATGTGGAAGTACAAGGCTTCCTCAGGCATGGCTGTGAGTTCCCTTCCAGGACACTGGAAGCTGGGCCATCCTAGAGCACCAAACCACCACAGAAGCAGCAGAGTCACTGAATCTGCAGTCTCCATAAAGGCTGAGACAATGATTGTTCGAGGGAGTCAGAATAGACTGATGAGTAGAGGGACTTCCTGATGCTAAGATGCTACAGGAGCCCAGGAACACTTGCAAAACCCTGGGGTAAGGGAACTCCAATAACCACAGAGATTGAGTGTCCAACCAGTCAGAGGATGGGAACTCAGAATCAGGCTTATGTTGATTAAAAAGAAAAAAAAAAAAGATGTAAAAACAGACAAGCAATGATTCATGCAAAAATATTGTAGTTTGTAGGCTCAGATTCATACTACTACTCAACATAATTATAATAGTCTTTGTCAAAGATTTCAGGCACCCAAATTGAAGTGGTGGGCTGGGATGAGAGGAGAAGGAGATGGGAGGTAAGAACAGACTCACACTGAGAGGTCATTTGACCTGAAGGGAGAGAGGGAGAGAATGAGGCTCTAATGTGACCCTGAAGTCTCTAACCTCATGGCTGAAGGACTGCAACATCTTTAGCCAAGAAAGAAAATGGGAGGGTTTGAAGGGGAAAGTAATGATACTAGCTGAGTTAGAAGTGCCAGTAAGAAGTCTATGTGTAAATCTTCAACAGCTATTTCTAAAAAGAAGACTGGAATTGAGAAAAGACATATGAATTGGAAATTTTTTTTGAAGTCTAGAAATCATCAAGATAAAAGTGATGTTGTCATCATAGGATTAGATAAGACCACGTGAAGAATGCAGGCAACAAGAGAAGAGCCACAGACTAAGCACGATAAGCAAAGGCAGACTGGAGGAAGAGATGGCATTGAGCAAGATTTAGAAGGAGCCATTCCAGAGATGGGAGAACTAGAGAAAACAGTGTCTCAGAGGCCAAGTGCATAGAAAGGGTCCATTCATTAGTTACTTGAGAAAGAGCAGTTTCTCGTAATGCAAGTAAAAGATTAGTGGGGGAGCAGGGGAGGCAGGAGGCAGAAAATGAGGTAGTTGCATTAGTTTCCTAGGGGCTGTTATAACAAGGTACCACAAACTGGGTGTCCTGGACAACAGAAATGTACTCTTTCACAGTCGTGGAAGCTAGGATCTGAAGTCAAGGTACATTGGTTCCTCCTGAAGGCGGTGACAAGAGGACCTGCTCCCAGCGCCTCTCCTGGCTTTGTCAATGGCCATTTGCCCCCTGTGTCTCTTCACATCATCTTTCCTCTGTGTGTGTCTGCCTCTGGGTTTAAATGTCCCCTTTAAAAAAGCCACATAGAACTAGCGTCCACCCTAATGACCTCATTTTCACTATTTACATCTGCCATCAGTCTGTTTCCAAAAGAGGTCGCATTCTGAGATTCTGGGTGTTATGACTTCAATATAGAAATGTTGGGAAGGACAATACAAGCCATGACAGTAGCCAAGGAAAAGGTGGAATATGTCTTAAGGATTGAGCAGCAATGTTTTTGTTTTCGATATTGTGAGACTAAAATGTAATTGAGGGAAGGTGAGAAGGAGTGACTGAAAATTGAAGAGAGATTCAAACTGAAGAGATGGGAAAGGTGGGGGGGTTGCTGGAATGGTGGGTTAGATTTGGAAATGAAAGGAATTGGAGAAAAGGTGGAAAAGAGACAACAAGGGCAGGGAAGAAAAGAGTCAAGCAATTTCACCTTTCATGGCCATGTGACTCTGAGGTTAAGTAAGGCCTGGCTGGGTGTTTTAAAAGAGGATAAAAGTTTTGGACTGATTATTATGGGGAATGGAGCCTGGAATTAACAGATGATAAGTAAAGGAATTCATAAAGCCAACTGATAATAGATTTCCTTTTAAAATAGATCTAATCAGAAAAATTATGCAAGTGCTTCATCTTTTTCTGAAGTAGAAACAGAGAAAATGGGTGGTTGAGTTACTCACAAGTAGCCCTGGTGGCCGTCACTGAAGAGTATAAGAAGGGAAGCCAGGAAAAGTGAAAGGAAAGGAGATGTGAGGAGAGCAGGGTCAGTGATGCTTTGGAACCAGTGCGGCCACAGAACTGGGAAGCTGAAGTGAAGGCCTTTAGAGTGATGAACATCAAGGAGATCTATGGCCACAGTACTGAAAGTCTCCAAGAGAATGCTGAAGTAGCACAGAAAAGTTGTAGGGATTTAAAGTGTGAGAATGTTAAGCCCTAAGAAAATGCCTTCTCTGGTGTCCACTTCAAATAGACTACTTTCGCTATTATGATTATGATAGCAGTATTACCTCAAGTTGTAATAATAGTAACTATACAAATCCATGTTTTGTGGGAATTTTATTTAAGGGCTGATAAATGACAAAGAGGCTGAGGAAGAGAGGAGGAGGAGGAGGGGGTAGATGATGGGGGGAGGGAGGGGGCAGGAGAGAGGGAGGGGAGAGGAGGTAGGAGGAGGGGGGACGAGGGAGGAGGGAGGGGAGGGGATGGAAGAAAATGCATAAAGAATTATTGTAAAAGTCATAAGTAGAAGAGAGAGAGGGGAAACTTTCTCTAAGAGGTTAAATTTAACGAGCTGGTGAAGATTCTGTAAACAAAATGACAGCAGGTAGTTTTAAACCTAGTGATCGTGGAATACAATGTTCTTTATTTGCTTCCTTAACTCATCCCCTTCTTAGATGGGCATAAACATTTCTGAGGGACTTTCTAAATCAAATTTCCCCTGGAAATGAAAGCATATGGTTCACTAAGCTTTAAATTAACCCACAAGTTAAGGCTACACACTGCTTGTGAAAATCCCATCACACTGCTTGCAGGCAAAGGCAGTACTATTTATACTTATTTTGCCTGTTAGTAATGAAATTGTTTCTAATTTATGTTCTGTGAAAAGTGACATCTGCTTTTAATTGGGAAGTTCATTAAGAAATCAGACAAGTAAAACAAATTATTCACTAAAATGAAGACAGAGGAATTGAAATGCACTAATGCAGGTGCCTTTACTGTTTGGGGACTCACTTAATTTCTGCCTTGAGACATTTCAGATCCAGACCCCACTTTATTTTTGAAAATACATAAAACATTATAAAAGAAACAAACTCTGCTTCATTTTATGCATTTTCCTTATAATCATCAGAGATGATATAAGCTGATTTACTGAAGTAATATGTTTTATAGTGGTTTTATCATTTTCTCATGTACCTTCAGTGAAAGAAGTTGGGGATGTAATTAAAGTTCAAATAGCAGAATAGTCAGCTTCTTTATATAGGTTAATATGTGCCACAATGAGAAGAAAAATGATGTATGATATATTTACATGGTTTATCAACATGCAATCATTAAAAAACATTTAAAATACGCATTTAAATGGAGAAATGCTTATGATATAATGCTAATTGGAAAACTCACACTGCAAAACAATACACAACTTTGTATATAAAAACACACATATATAGTGTATTATACACACATACATAGTTTGGGGATACTCAAGTTTATGTATAGTTTATATTTCCTTCCCATTTCCATATATACCCACACAGTATGAATGATTTTAGTTTTCTTTAGTTTTATGTATTGTCTCATTTTTCCAAAATGAAAATGTACTATGTAATCAGAAAAATAAAACAATAGGGACGCCTGGGTGGCTCAGTCGTTAAGCATCGGCCTTTGGGTCAGGACCTGATCCCAGGGTCCTGGGATCGAGCCCCACATCCAGCTCCCTGCTCAGCGGGAAGCCTGCTTCTCCCTCTCCCACTCCCCCTGCTTGTGTTCCCTCTCTTGCTGTCTCTCTCTCTGTCAAATAAATAAATAAAATCTTCAAAAAAAATAAAAATAAAAAACAAAATAAAATAAATAAAAATGAATTGAGAGAGATTGTTAAAAAAAGAAAAAGAAAATAATAAACATATTTTTTATTTAAAAATTTTTTTAAATTTTATTTATTTGAGAGAGCGTGAGTCACGTGTGAGAGTGTAAGCACAGAGAGGGGACAGAGACAGATTCTGTGCCAGCATGACCAAGGCAGGGCTCTGTTCGGTGGGGGTTTGGGGGGTGGGCATGCCGTTCAGGGCTCAATCCTGCCACCCTGAGATCACGACCTGAGCTGAAACCAAGAGACCGAAGCTCAATTGGCTGAGCCACCCAGGTGTGCCCCTAATTTTTAAAGAACCATTTCCTTGTAGTGATTCTATTGATGAGAATTATGCATTTAGAATATTCCAATAAGCTTGCAAGAGATTCTGCTTTACTTCCTTATCTTATAAATATTTTGTAAATCTAAACTTGACTTTTCCTCTAAATAAAGTTTATGTGAGACCTAAGCAGTGGTATTTTTCTAAGGTCTCCAAATAATATTATTTAAAGGAACCTGAGGCCAAGATCACAAATCTAATTTATGAAATCACTCAGCAACAACTGGAAAGTATTTTCAATGACTTGGAAAATCAGATTAGATGATGAATCATGGAAGATGGTTTTAATCTTGAAGCTGAGGAATGTGAATTCTACTATATTAAAACATTGAAGATGATGTTTCTATACATGTCAGAATGCCAAAGATCATTGTTAATCAAGGACTTTATAAACAATATATAGTCATCTGGAAAATTAAGGAGGATATGGACATACATGAAATAGATGTGAAAAAACTCTAAGTTAGTGCCTCTTAAACTTTAATGTCAGTTCAAATCCTCTAGGGAAATTTGTTAAAATGCAGATTCTGATACAATAGGTTTGGTAGTTAAAGTTTGGGATTCTGTATTTCTAAGACTTTCAGATGCCGCCGCTGCAGTCTGGGGCCACCCGTTGAACAACATGGCTATAAGTCTCTTTCAAGCCTTTAAGATGGTAGTCAGTATCCTCCATCTCAAAAGATATCACGCTCTACCCAAAGTTTCATCAAAAGTTCAATAGCTTTCTAAGTGACTTTTCTGTCTTCAATATCACTCCCTCTCGTTCTTATCATTCACAGTTTCCAAGGTAATTTACAAAAATGTTAATCAGTTTAAGCCACTACTACACTTGAATGGTACCTCATTGCCCGTCCTATCTCCAATCCAAATGCCTACAGGGGCCAGGCACATAATGTGAACGAGATGAAGCAAAGGTGGGAGGGGAGGTAGTAATGAGGAATGGTAGGGACTGTGGAAAACTGGAGTGCACATGTCTTTTCTAAAGGAAATAGCTATTATAGGGCTCCTGACAAGTGTTGCTATGTCTGTATGGAAAGGCAAGCCTGACATTGCCAGATCTTCTAGTTTTTTTAGAAGGAGAAGAAAATCTGGGTTGCTTTTTTGATAAAAACATCACCATTTTAAGATTGATGATAGATTTCCTTTAAAGATTTATTTATTTATTTATTTATTTGAGAGAGAAAGAGAGAGAATGAGTGCAGGGAGGGCCAGAAGGAGAGAGAACCTTTAGCAGACTCCTCTCTGAGCTTGGGCCCATGTGAGGTTTGATCTCATGAACATGAGATCATGACTTGAGCCAAAACCAAGAGTTGACGCTTAACTGACTGTGCCACCCAGGGGCCCTGACAATAAATTAAAAAAAAAAAAGAAGAAGAAGAAGTCCTGATGCCCCAAACTACCTAGAATTTCTGAGTACGAGATCCAGATTTCAGTATTGTTTCAAATCCCTCAGGTGATTCTAGTGTGCACCAGCTACAAAGGGTCTGAACTGAACCAAGGTCTAAAGCAGTATTAGCAAGAGGATTTAAGGTCCACCACAGTGGTATGAAAATTACTTTAAACTGAAAACAGCTGAACAATCAGCAGGCACAGCCATATTACCTAAACTTAAACAGAGTCTCCTGAAAATACAGCTACCATTGACCCTCTTCCCAGGGAATTTCCTAATTGAAAGAACACTGACCCTTACCAGCAGGAAGTACAAATTCAGCTGCCATTAACTCTTCCCACTGGGAAGAAGACAGACTGCCCATTTTATTAGCATCAAAAAGCCCAATAGATCCTTCCATACTCATCCATTGAGGCCCTAAGCCCCCCACAATCCTTTTTTGTTAAGTTGATACACATGTAAACCTCAAATTCCGGCTATCCCACAAATTTTCCATTACTGGGACCTCCTATGCACGTATGAAAATAAACCTTGTCTTTATTCCTGTTAATCTGTCTGTTGTCCATTAATTTGCAGGGACCCAATCACTGGAACCAAAGTGGAAGAGGAAAAGTTTTCCTCCCAAAAGAAGTACAAGTTCATTCCTGAAGGCAGTTCTTATATGAGCATCATTTCTGATGTGTGGAAGAAGGAATGATTATGCCTTCTCAAAAGACATAATAAGGAAGTGTTTTTTTACATATTATTTTAATACATCCTAAAACCAACTCTGAGCTCCAAAGTTTGAATTCAAGCCTTGGGGAATCAAATTAATACATGATAAAATCTAAGAGTATTTAAGATCTTAACTAGAGGATGGTTTATAATCATCAATGTCTGCTATTTCTTTATCTGCTACATATGTAAAAGGAAAATATTTTTCATATTTAGTAAAGAAAGTATAATGATTTAACATAATTTATTCATAGTCAAAGGCTATAATAAAAATTCCTTTAGTTCATTATTTCAATACATTATAAATAAGGCATCACATTTATTAAGAGATAGAAAGTTTTCCATATTTCTTATTGAGTATATTCCAGTAAGAAATGATAGAGGTATTTTAAAAATTTATTTTAAAAAACTTACTGCTTATAAAAAAGCAGCTCCCTGCTGCTCAGTTTAGCTGTGGGGAGCAGAAACACCTACTTTTCCTGTGTTACCAGATTATTAATGTGTTTCACTAATGAATCCCCAGCTTGAGGCCTTATTTATACGTAAAATCTCCTTTGAAAGACACATTCCATTTTCCTCTCCTCATACTCACACCCAAACAAAGCTCCCAAAAGTAATATGGTAGTTCTTATTTAAGGCCATATAAAAGTTGAATTGTCTGTAAGAACAAGGAATGAGATGGTTGAAAAAGCACAGATGAAAACTATTTGAACATTTACACCATCCATGGAAAAAGAAAAGCAACATTTTTGAGCCACTACTAAAATGTGGGTATTTTCACAGATATCTTCTAATTGAATTTTCATGCCTCCTCCTTATAGATGAGGAAGGTAAGGCTCAGAGAGGTCAAATGTTCCCAAAGTTACATAGTGAGTGATAGCAGGGATTTATTTGAACCTGTTTTTTCCATGTAGATGTAACCCATTATAACATTGTAATCTATTTTTAGAAAACTTGCTCATCTAGGGGGGAAGAGGTCAGTAAAGGTAGCTAAGGAAAGCATCTAACTAACAAAGGTTTGTAGGCCCTTCCAGAAATCTTAATACTGTAAATAGGACTGGCTCCACAGGCAAAGGACCCATGTCATCACAAGGGCCCTGAGTTTAGAAGAGCCCCGTGCTTGGTTTAATGCTCTGCTGTTGCTCTATTGAAATTTCGATAATTTATTAAGAAAATCCTCCATATTTTCATTTTGTACTGGGTCCTACATATTATGTAGCTGGTCCTTCCTCTATAGGCCAACAAAGTGAGAATAAAGTTTATAGATATGAGAACTTTCCTTAAGGAGCCAAAAGGTGGTTGGGTCTCAGTGTCAGGGGCATATGGCTTAGAATAGAATAAGGGTAGATACAATGACAAGAGATATGCCAGGGGAGAGCTTTCTGGGTATGTTTTCTTTCCCCACCTGCTTGATCAGTGCTTGTGAATGTACCTTTTCCAGGACAGAAGATAGTAGCTCCAGTCCAGTAGCATCCAGAGGGAGGAAACAACATCAGGCTAATACTGGAAGCTACCAGGTAGATAGGTAATATATGAGAGGTAATCAAACTGATCTGTTTCTCAGTGAGCCCTCTCCAACTCTCACTAAGTGAACAGGATAGAATGTACCCCAGGGAAATAGGTCTTGGAACAAAGCAGGATTGAGAGTCCAATTAGCAGGAGGTCCTCCAAGGGATCCCCTCCTTTATATGTGTCTGGGGTAGAGGGGAAAACCACAAATGGTTGAATCTTAATTATAACGATAGAAGCTCTCTGCACTCAGGGGCACCCAGCCCCCCACTAGAAGGGGATAAGTTGGAGCACCAGCTGTCACACCTCTCATGCTTTCCCAGTCAAAAAATTTTTTTTTAAAGATTTTATTTATTAATCGACAGAGAGAGAGACAGCCAGCGAGAGAGGAAACACAAGCAGGGGAAGTGGGAGAGGAAGAAGCAGGCTCATAGCGGAGGAGCCTGATGTGGGGCTCGATCCCATAATGCCGGGATCACGGCCTGAGCCAAAGGCAGACGCCTAACCGCTGTGCCACCCAGGCGCCCCCCCCCCAGTCAAAATTTCTGATATCCCAACGGAATACTAGCTCAGGGGAAAATAACATCTGATGAGCACAAGCAACACACTGCAATACATGAATCAGAGGAAGTAGAGTTAAGGCACTGGACAGACCAAACAGTTAATGTGTGAATAAAGTACCTTAAGATATAAAGAAGAACATTAGATAAATGAAGCAGGTAAAAACAATTAAGAAGCAGAATCAGTGTGAGGCATTGGGCATGAAAAATGGGGTATCGCTGAAGTGAAGAAACTTGGCAAGAGGGCTGAATAACAGAAGAAGTGCGGTAGGAGAGTCAGTGAGCTAGAAGGTCAGGCATTTCAGAAGGGATAAAGGAATAGGAGCCAGCTAAAATTATGAAGGGTAGAAGTAGAACATTAATATCTATATAATAGAACTTGCCAAAGTCCTATTAGAACTGAGGTTAGATGTCAACAAATAATTTCTCCACACTGTGAGATTTTCCTCAGGGCTATGAGAAACCATGATTAGTCCACAGTTACAGGGAATATAACCCCAAATATAACTAAATTATGTCAATAAACCATTTTTGTTTGCTTTAAAGAAGACAACAATCCTGCGCAATTCAGGTCATCTTTTGTGCTTAGCATTTAGGGATTTTGGTAGAATTTTCACTGATAAAACTTGAGTTTGACACCCACAGAATAAACTGCTGTTTAACTTCAATGAAAAAAATTTAATTTCCTAAACAGATAAACCAAATCCTGAAAAATCTTGAAAAACTTTAAAAAATCATCAGTCATAGCAATCTTCTGTAAATGCATCTTTTATCAATCTGGCAAATATTCAGACCAAACACATAAAATACCTATGTATACAACAGTGTTCAGAGAGAAGCCATAAACAAACAAACAAAAGCATCATGATTCCTATGAAATTTCAGTCCAGATAAATGCAGTCTACTGCTTCCCCTGCTTGCCTGTTCCCCCATCCCCTACCACCAAACCCATCCTCCCAAGCATGTAAATATTTATTTATTTGTCTTCCTTATTTTCAGCCCTCATCTAGTAGTGCTGGCCCATTATTTCCCAGAGCTTCAAGACTACCTACAACCATCAACCACTCAAGTTATTAATAATAGAAAGTTCTAAGTCTTGATACTGATTAAAGTTTTCACTGTTCTTATTCAATCTAATACAAATGGACTTTCGTTTCCTTAGAGATCAAAATGGAGCACTTGTAAAGAACTTTGGTAAGTATTTATAGACCCCACAGATACAAATAAGTCAATTGCCAAAGAAGAAGACACAGTGGGAGAGGAGCATCTCTACACAGCCCCTCTTCTCATCTTGCTTTCAGTACTTCATGATTACATTCTGCACATTCCACATACCTACAAGTGGTTGACTGCCTGGTAGCCATTACTTTTTCGCAAAATGAAGACACGTGAAGCAAATTAAGGAAATTAGGAAATGTAAATGAGAACAGCAAGCAAACTATACCTGGAAATCATAAAAGTAATAGCATAATGAGACCTTAGTGTAGAAAAAAAATTTTTTTAGAAAGCTAGCAGAATGTAGGTTTAAGAGCTTTGGGCCTTGGTGTTACATAAGACCTGAATCAAATTCCAACTCTGCCACTGACAAAATATATTACATTGGTCAAGTTACTTTGCATCTCCAAGCCTCTGTGTTTTGTTTGTTTTGATCTGTAAAACAATACCTACCCCTTAGTGGTTTTGTGATAATTTAGATAATGCATCTCTTATACTCAATATAGTGTTTGGTTGATTCTAACTATTCAAAAGAAGATAGTTATTATTATTGTAGAGGCTGTTTTGCTCCTTATTATTCTAGAAGCCCAGTCAGTAGATAGTGTATTAGCTAATGCTATCAGAATCTTTTCTTTTTGTAAATAGTGAATTATTCAGAGAGAGTTTTAGTACTTCTCTACATTACCTACAGAAGCATATTCAAAAGAAGACCATGCATTTAAAAATTACTTTTAATGTGTCTCTTACCTTTGCTTTTATTATCAATTCTTCATGCTTACAGATTAGCTCCTCATTGTCTGAAAGTGATGAACCTAGACTTTGTTCCTGTAAATCTCTTATGGTTTTCTGAAACCAACAAGTAACCTAGGTAAGAAGCAAGAAAGAGAGACCAAATTTCAAATGATTAGAATAAGTAAGTCGAAATTCAGAAATATTTCCTTAAGCTTTTCAAAACTTAAGCTATTTCAGTTTCTTTCTGCATAAGCTCATCTCACGTATTAAATTAATACGATCGGGTTTGTTTTTTCTTCATTTCAATCTCTACATAAGAGAAAAAAAATAAAGTAATCCCCTAAAAGCATGAAAATGATATATCAGTTCAGTAGATTACATGGAATGAAGGAAATAATTCAAAATCTCCTAACAATGAAGAACCAGAATAGATTCCCACAGTCTATAAATCATGCATTATTTTAGAATATAAATCTTCCCTGGATAAGAATATGAATGTGAGTATAGTTACATAAACCTACATGAAGACATTAGACGGCATATGTAGAATTATATTTCCACTATAAAAAGACAATGCAAAAATATTTCAGCAATGCCATTGCTGCAATTGCTGCAAATCTGTATTCAGAAAATAAATGGAGAAGTTATTAAAATTCTACTGATATTATAAATAGCTAAGGGTATGACTCACATTCATTTAGCCTTGATTTACAATACGTGATTTACACACTGTTGAAACAACAAATAACAAAGGACTTGAAAGGAGCTGTACATTTTTAAATGGTGACATAAGTGGACATGGGATCGATGACATGCAGCCTCTGGATGCAGATTCCTTATCCCAGTTAAAGCAAAGACAGTTTTATTCTCAAATCCTACACAGTGTTATCTCCATGATCACATCACAGCTACTAATCCGTAAGAGCCCACAACATGCTAGATGGTTTGCTACTTGTTTCTTGGGCATCATCTCTATTTCTCTCAACAACTCTCTAACAAGTATGATATCATCATTGTAGAGATGAGGAGAGGTGAAGCAGCTTATCCAGGGCCACATAGTAAGTGGCAGAGCCAGGTTTGTCTCCAAACCTACATTATTCCAAAGCACATGCTCTTTTCAATGTGCCCTCCTGCCATCTTAGGTAATCTAAAGTCTTACAGCCCTGGTCATCAGGGGAAACTACTTCAAGCCTGAAGAATGGATCCTGGCATACCATTCAAAATGGTGGGCAATGCCCAAACATTGTACTATGGTTTTTGTTTTTGTTTTTTTTTCCTCCCAGCCTAGGTTGTCTTGCCTGCAACAAGCTCGGGATTTCTCTGAACTTCTATAACATAGAAAATGTGTAAATCAGGTGGTCATAGAGAAAGTTAGGTTAGTCCTGAAGCTCCACATAATAAATGTACACCTCCCTTCCCCCTCCACACACACTACACAAAAGTTGAGTTAGGAGTTACCTAGAATAGGACATTCCATTACCATTACAGGGCTGATATCACAAAGCTGACTGTGAGATCAAATGGTCAATACCAAAACACTTAGCATTTTTCAGCATGGAATAAGCAGTACAATTTGGGGTAAGAGGGTTTCTCCAGCTTTCTGCTAACTAGAAATCTTTGCTAACCAGCATTTTTGGCTAGTATCAGTGCAATTAAAAAATAATGGTAACCCTGTAGCAGTTTTCATATAAAGTACATCTCATTTTTTTTTTCAGAATATTTGGTAACCTGTGCACAATACACACATTAGCCAATCTCCATATCTAAAGTATTATATAGGTATTTACAATTATTTGAAGATAATCTGTCTTTCCGTTATCCCAATTAGAGCTAGGTGATATGTACAATAGGCATATTAGAACCCACAGAGACTATTTTATCAAGAGCTATAAAATTTATTCACTAATTTATTTAATTTTTATAAAAATAGTTTCTCACAAAAGATGCAGTGAACCCATATAAAACCACAACTAGAGGAATGATTTAAAGGTTTCATCAAAGAAACATGGATCATGAATATAGCTAAGTTTAAGAGAGCATTTACTAAGTACTGGGAGTGAGTTTTATTTATTCTTAGCTAACATGGGAGGAACTCAGAAATCTCAAGAATGCTTTAATAGGGAAAGTTAATATGGAATCTGAGTGAATAAAAAACGGATACAAACAGGTGTTACCTAATCTCTAAAAACAGGTGAGAACTCTGAACCCTCAGATAATCCTATTCAATTTTGTGAGTCAAAGACTTGTCATCTAGCACATGCCAGCAGTGATGAAAACCAGGGAGGAGTGAGTTGTTTTGATTTTTAAAAGGTATCTACTGACCTCATTCCCTAGATTTGGCAAATACTATTTCAACCCCCAAAGAATACTATTCCTTTACGGAATACTATTCCCTATAAGAGAATGTAGTCAAAGATCTATGTTGGTATTCTGTGTATTCTGATCACATACCTTCCTGATAAAGCATGCTGACTCTTTAGATCTACACATTTTTACTACCAAAGGCACCCTGGGAGGAAACATAAAAACAAGTTGGCATAAAACTCAGAAGTAAATAGTTCATCGTCAGGGTGTTACATCTCATCACGAGGCATCACACACATGAGCAGCCTTTTAGATCAGATTTACTATGTGGTACTGGGGGATACACACAGAATAGGCTCTCAGAGTCCTTCTGATGTAAAAGCAGAACGACTAAGCTACTGAGAGTATGTCAACCATAATATCCTGCTACCCAATAAATCAGTCATTGCATCCCACAAGTAGCTACTGCAGACAGCTGCATAGATATTCCAAGAGCACTTTTTATAAGTATTTAAATTATATCAGCTGCTGTCCAAGAGCTTGAGTGATAAGTGCAGTAAATGATGCATCAGGACATTCTGTAGAACATGGTCCTTGCAAAAGGATGAAAACATGAGTCAAGGGTTCAGGGGATACAGAAAGGAAGGAAAAAAAAAAAAACATTCAGAGTATGTCCTGGAAATCAATTCTGGGCAGTGATGGGTTAAGGGGAAAATTAGAACATTTTCCCTCTCTCTCTTCTCAGTTCCTACCTTTCAGCTCGAACTAAGCAATGTGTTCATGTTTATCGCACCATTATGACGTGACATTCTAGGTACTCAGTGCCCAGCGGAGGTAGAACTAAGAGAAGGAATAGAGATTTTTTTTTTTTTTTTTTTTGGTGGGGAGAAGAGGAATACCTATCAGAGAGTGAAGGGAGATAGAAAGAGAAAGGAAGGAGCGCCTGGGTGGCTCAGTCGTTAAGCGTCTGCTTTGGCTTAGGGCGTGATCCCGGAGTCCTGGGATTGAGCCCCGCATCAGGCTCCTCTGCTGGGAGCCTGCTTCTTGCTCTCCCACTCCCCCTGCTTGTGTTCCCATTCTCGCTGGCTGTCTCTCTGTCAAATAGATAAATAAAATCTTAAAAAAAAAAAAGAAAGAAAGAAAGAGAAAGGAAGTCAGTAAAGATTCAAAGTAGGAGCAATCAGGAATGTTCAATGAAAACCAAGAGCTGCCTTGGAAATTAAAGAGGAGTGCCAGGAAAACTCACTCAAATGCTGTGTGTAGCCCTGCACTGTCCTGTATGGTAGCCACTAACCACACATGGCTATTGAGTACTTTGATTGTACCAAGTCCAAATTGAGATATGCTCTAAGTATAAAATACACAGCAAATTTCACAGACTTTGTTTAAAAAATAATATAAGTACCTTGTTAAGAATATTAGGATTGATTAAATATTGAAGTACTATTTTAGATATGTTAGGTTAAATAAAATGTATTATTGTTTTTTCACTTTTTATGTGACTTTTTAGTTTCTTAATGTGGCTACTAGAAAATTTAAAATCATATGTGTGACTTGAATTATATCTTTATTGAATGATTCTGCCATTCAAGGATATTCAGACTATCCATGATGGTTAAATATAGACCTAAGGACTGAGTCTTAGTTAAGGGCAATTTAAAATAGCAGAGTCAAGAATGGTGAAATGAGATCTCAGTTGGTAAGCATTTATGGACCACTGGAGGGGAGGACAGGAAGTAGAACTAATGACACTTCCAAAGAAGCTTATTGGTTCAGTAAAGGAGAGATCTGATGACAGCTTTAAGGAAGCAGAGGGAACAACGGGGCCTCTACCTACCTTTTTTCTTTATTTGATTAGACGAGACTTAAGCATTTTTTGCAGGCACAATGACTGAAGATATATGAAGGAGAGTGGATGCAGGAACATACCAGGAAGAGGGGAAGGGTTGGAAGAGAGCACTAACTGGGCAAGGAAGGGCTAGTTTTTGCTTATTGGACAACCCATTTCCACCTCAACACCCTGCTGGGAGATGAGAATGAAGGAAGTAAGAGAAATGAACCCTTTCCCCTTTGGCAGAAAGGGGTCAGAGACTACTTGAGGCAGGTTACAAGTCACCTCATGCAATCTCTACATCCCTCCTCTATGGAGAGATTTTCCTTTTCAGCAAATGAGGAAACACACCCAGCAGGTGTGTTACGAGTTTAGCAACTTGCTTGTCACACAACCAATAAGAGGAAAGTCTCACAGACAGAAATTTCATGGTCAGAATTCACGTTTTCTTGTCTAACGTTTTTCTTTTCATCACCTCCATCTGCAGAACCAGAGGATTCCAGAGGAGAGAAATGGTTCTTATCAGGCTATTTTACGAACATTCTTAAGATAAAAACCAAAATGCAACACCATAGTTAGAGTCTAACACAGAAATACGTTCTGTGTACTACCATGGGGCTCAGTGGAAATACTGCATTCGAGAGCACAGATGTGGGTCAAGCCCATTAGGAGCAGTGCCTGAGAGGAAGAGGCTGGCTGTGGGCAGAGGTGAAAGCAAGCACAAACTGAGAATTCCAAAGATAGGATTAATACATGGAAGGGCAAACAATAGAAAATTCACTCTGACAGTCAAGAAGAAAAACTCAGGCGGCAAGAAGGTGAACTGCTGCTGCAGCCCAACGTGATGCATCAGACTGCCAAAAACTACCAGTCTCTTTTTGTTCAATTTGTTCTACAATCCTAGATCAGATCTTCTTTTCTGAACTTTGTTTAAAAGTATGCTGGAGGAAGGGAGCCAGCAATAAGCAATTCAAACCACCTTAACAGAAATGCTTAAGGGAAGATGAAAATCTCTTCAAATTACTTTCATTTTCTTTTCCATGTGCAGAACAATTCTTGACAAATAACCAGTTACTACTAGAGACAAAACTGATAAAGGAGAGGAAAAGGCATCAGTTATTTATCTTCTTTAACCCAAGACTTTTTGATAGTCTCTCTTACAAATATCGAAAATGCACACATATACAAATGTGTCTTCAATCACAGTGGATGGCCACAGGTGACACTTCTAACATCTACTTTGTTTTTGAAGGCATGTTAGTATTATAACAACTATTTTATCTCCCATAATTTTTTTTCTTTTTTTACAGAGGGAAATTATTTCATATTAGGCCATATGGTCAAATGTGCTCTGTATTTAATTAGGCAATAATAAAACTTCAAATATCCATTTGCTCCATTGGGTGATCACGTATATTAGGGAAAGAGACACTGAAGTTGTGTCATTAATGTTTATAACTGAGGACTTGGGAGCAGGGGAGGAAAGAAGAATTACGGCCAAAAACGTGGATTGGGTTTCTTTTTAGATGCATTCTGGAACTAATTATTGGTTTAGGAATATTTCGACTTCATTTCATTGATTCTAAGAGGATAATGTTCACAATGTTTCTTTTGTGGAATTTGGAAACTCTCCATGAGTTACAGAAGTCAACTGCAATGTATTAGTATCTCCTCAACAAATTAT
The DNA here is from genome assembly GCF_023065955.2 of Ursus arctos. Taxonomy (NCBI): domain Eukaryota; kingdom Metazoa; phylum Chordata; class Mammalia; order Carnivora; family Ursidae; genus Ursus; species Ursus arctos. The sequence goes on from NW_026622763.1 coordinate 57,468,955, forward strand.
GGAATCCCAGTACTCTCTGTTGATTGGTAGTAGGAAAGCTAAAATATGTTGTTTGTCATGAAGCAAATTTTTTACTTTATAAACAGTGTTACGGATAATCTATTTCCCTGTCACAACTTTATATATTTAATTATTCTGATTTGTGTTGACATATCATTTTTCTTCTCACAACTATATAGCAAGAAAAATGGCACTAAGGACTTCCCCTTCCCAAGACTGGCCTCAACTCTTGTTTATGTTTATGGTAAGCTCTTTACTTTCAACTACTTAATGGAAGAAAGCTGTTTAGTCCAGTAGCGAAAATCAGTATGGTGGATGTTTCTGGGCCTCATTTTATTTCTAGCATTGCCTCTGACTCATTGGGGCAAATCGTCCCAGCAAGAAGAAAGCCTTTATTTCAAGAAAGGAAACAGAGACTAGCCCAGTGTCCCAGCAATGCGCATTTCTGCCAAAAATATCTAAGGCACACTTTTCCCAATATAACCTAGAGTTCCATCGTAAGTGATCTGGAGCTAATTATATTCACTCTGTGTGTGTGTGTGTGTGTGTGAGAGAGAGAGAGAGAGAGAGACAGAGACAGAGACAGAGAAAGAGAGACAGAGAGCAGACATTACAGAGCTACTTAGGAGTGGGACCAAAGTGTGACATTTTCACATTACCATCCTAGTTTCTAAGTCATGCAGCCAAATAGTTTTCATACTGAAGCTTTGGCCTAGATTCTTGGTTGTTGGAAAAAAATGAGAGTCAGAACCTATCATATTGACAGGATAAATAACAGCTAAATTTTAAGGGATGTTGTCATTCCTTGAGGAGGAAAGAAAAGCCAACAATGCCCAGCACCAGCAGCAGGGAGGAAACAGAGCCCAGGGTAGTGGAAGGAGATCCACAGGCAGTCCAGGTCTCAGCCTACAGCTTGGGTAGTGGCAACTAACCCTGCCACAGGACAGGAGGGTTTGAAGATCAAGGATCAATGCAGAGCCCTTCCCGGGGAGCACCCTTATCAAACAGCTTTGTCATCAGTCCTATTACCACAGAGCGTGTCATTTGGTCACAGTGTCTGTCCCCCAGTCTTCTCACAACTGATTAGGGGGCTTAAATCATTATGTCTAATTAAAATGTTGGTAAGCCAATTGAACAGTATGTAGAAATGACAGACTCAGCTTCATGATTACATAATTGGCCATAAGAAGTACAAAAGAGCTAAAAAAAATAGTTAAAGGGTGAAGAAAGTTAGAGAGAAAAAAATTAATTTTAAACTGTATCTTACAAATAAAGTTGACTTTTTGAAAATATTAGGCTGACTACCAAGACATGAAACGGCATTTATTTCCCCTCTACATCATAACGTTTTAGAAAGCTAAGATTACTTAGTCATTTAGAGAATTGGTGTGGGATCTGGCCAACACGTAGGATTTTATGTGCCAGTGATTATCCAGTAAAGCTCAGAAAGTGCCCACCAATAGTATATAGTGATATGGTGAAAATCCGAATATTTATGAAGTACTTACTGCATGAAAACTGTGCTCTAAGCACTTTTACATATATAACATGGTTTATTTTTATAGAAAATGTATAAAAATCTATAGATATGATTACTAATCCCATTTTACAGAAAAGAAAACTGAAGCATAGAGGTAACTAGTAAATGTAAAAGCTAGAATTGATATCCACACTATCTGCACAGAGTCCCTCTGTCAGGACCTGTGACATGCAGTGTCTTTGTGCTGCACTAAGACAACAGTGTCTTAGCATGAATGCATGCTAATCACTTTGCAATAATGGTTAGTGTGCATTCTATGTAGGAGGGGGTTCTATTGCTTTCAAAATCATATGCTTCTCTTGTACTTTCAGATACTTTGCATCTACTGCTGGCATGTCTTAGAGTAAATGCTAGCAATAGCTTATGTGTTAAAACTCTGCAATATATTTTAATCTACGAGTGCCTGGAAAGTTATATATGTTTGTTACTGGGCTAAGCTACTGGATACCAATATCTCCAAGATAATTCAACCTTTATTTTGGTTTTATGCCAGTCAATGTTAGAAAGCTGTGTTCAGAGAGATTTTTTTTTTTAAGATGTATTTATTTTTGAGAGAGCGAGCAAGCAGGGAGTGGGGCAAAGGGAGAGAGAAACAAGCAGACTCCACGCTAAGTGTGGAGCCAGATGCGGGCCTCAATCTCACGACCCTGAGATCACGACCTGAGCTGAAATCAAGAGTTGGAAGCCTAACTGATCGCACCACCCAGGCTCCCCAGAGAGACAGGAAAAAAAGAAAGAAAGAAAGAAAGAAAGAAAGAAAGAAAGAAAGAAAGAAAGACCTACTAATAACTAGGGACTTTTATGCTATTTTATGTTAATTTAAGCTGGTCAACCATTCAAGCTCTAAGTCCTATTTAGAAGATAGCATCGTATAAAGGAGAATATACTTGTACATATGTGTATGTGTGTGCGCACACACAGAGTTTTATAGCTGCCCACCAGGTACAAGACTGGTGTCCTGAGGCTGTGCTTATATGTGCCATCTTTGATGTCATTTTAATTGCCTATTGACAAGGAATATGATTAGATATGGTTACATGATTATGATATACATGGTACTCAAATTATAAAACCTTCCAAATGTGAATTCTATTACCCTTTCTCCCCCCTGCAAAGATTTGTATCTTATAAGTATGTGTGATCTGGATAGTAAAAAGAAATTATCTGCCCTTATGTCTTATACTTAATTCTCTTAGATGTCCTTGACACTGTCTTGTACAAAGAGACCATGAATAACTTAGTTTTAATTTATTTGTTTGTCTCACTTATGCCTGATTGGAGCAATTGAGAAAAATTACATTCATAAATCTTCTTGCCAAGATAATTAATTATGCACGAAATATTCCAAGCTGCTTCTGATTTTCATTAATGAAGCAGATTATCTGCAAAATAAAATGCTCCTGGAGTTGGGAAGAAAGGTCAGCCAGCCACTCATTTTTAAGTGTAAAGCAAGTGCACATTTTTACATCTGAAAAACAATGATAAAGAGAGAACATGCTATGATTATGTTTATCAGAACATGCTATCACATCCCAATTAAGATAGAAAGTATGTGGTTTTCATTTGTTTTTTCCCCTGTGATTGAAATAAATCCTACATCACCATCGTTCTGGTCAGTTAATTTCTTTTCCAAAGGAAAATTAGCTGAACTATATAGTTCAAAGCATTAGGCCATAAGCACTTAGAAACAGAGAAGCACTATATGCACCTTTTAAATGGCCCTTATGAGAGAAGATGTGTCAGATATTCAGACATCCAGATTATTATTCACCAGTAATCTTTGCTCTAATTCTCTACTTAATTTTCCTTTTTCTTAAGTGGTTATAATGATTGACAAAACTGGTATTTCATCACTGTAAGATTTGACAGCTGTTCTGTTCCTCTAAAATAAGTACAGAATTGACAAAAAAAGTCTTTGCCTTCCAATGAAACTTGTGCCTCTGTATCAACTCATAGTTCCACAATGTTCTAGGCTTCTCAGGTAGATCATCCAGGAACATGAGAGTCGTAGAGCCCAAATTACTACCTAACAGAGTCACACCTGACTTGGTGTTGCCGCTGAGGCCACCCTTCACCACTGCATCAACAAAACTTTAAAACAGAACATTCCAAAAAACTGAAAAACTTAGGTAAGAGAATTATGCTTATATCTACCTGAAATTTAAAATACTTCCTTGTTCACACAATTCTCAATACACTAAGCCTGAATTGTTTATAATATTGAGAAACTGGAGAGACCCACTTCCTCATCAATAACATTTTGTTTAAATTGTGTAATAGCTTTACATCGTGACACATGCTAACTACACTTATCCTGATGAGCACGAGCTTCACATAATATACAGAATTCTCAAAACACTGCTGTACACCTGAACCTGGTATAACATTGGATGTTCACTATACTTCAATGAAATAAAAACCCTATGTTACAAACAGTGAACACTATATTAAAAGGATTTACTGTCCTTTTGACCAACAATATACCAATGATTTGTTCAATTTAATTTAAAAAATCAGGTAATAATACAGCATGCATAAGTTAATTCCATTAATTTTTATTTGTTTGGTTAGGTGTTGCTTTAATAAGTGTGTGTGTGCCTGTGACTGTGCTCATGCTTGTATAAAGATCTAGAAGGTGGCAGTATGCCAAATGCTAATAGTAATTATATGGATAGTGATCTCATCTACATTTTTAACAAATCAGCATTATTAAATGACAAGCAGAAAAAATGCAACTTTTTTCTGTTTTTTTTTTTTAAGAGAATGAGAGAGAGAGAGGTGGGGGAAAGAGGAGTGGAGGAAGAGGGAGAGAGAGAATCTTAAGCAGGCTCCACATCCAGCACAGAGCCTGATGTGGGGCTCAATGGTCTCACAACCCTGAGATCATGACCTGAGCCAAAATCAAGAGTTAGATGTTGAACGAACTGAGCCACCCAGCTGCCCCTCTTTTTGTTTTAAACTACTCATTGAATGCCCATTGAACAAGTATGGCTGTTGAGATCATAAAAGTAAGTTTTATTTAATCATACGTTTTAGACTCAAGACAAATAATGAGATTAGCCTTTAATACAAGAATAGTCTTTACTTGAGTATGGTGGTAGAGCTGGGTAGGAGTATAGGAGTGTGTAATATGTTGGGTCTTCACTGTCCTTTTCAGATAGAATAAGAAAAAATGCTAATACTAATATAGCACTTATATGTGGCAGGTACTCTTCTAAGCACTTGGCATTGCAAGACCTTACTTGATGAACCTAACAACACTTTGAAGTAGGTACTACTATATCTATGTTTTACAGAAAACTGAGTCTAAGGGAGGTTAAATAATTGCTCAGTTACTCAGCTAGTAAGTGACGGAGCCAGGACTTTAACTCAGCCAACAGTCTGGACCCAGTATCTTTGCTCTTACAAGCTAGCACACAGAAGCAACAATTACTTTATTAATTACTCCAGCTGTTGTCACTGGTGTTAACAAGAGAAAGTATAACATGGGGTATTTTAAGATTAAGAGCCTGAATTTTATATTGATGGAAATTACTATCTTATTTATTGGCCAATTTTATTAAAAATAACATTTATTTTTATTATTATTTTTACGTTGATTTTTGTTTGGGACTGTTAGGAATGGAGTCTAATTGAAAGCCTATTTCTCTTAACCACAAATACACATTTTTAAAGCTTTACTTTACCTAGAGCAGCCACCAAGAACTAAACGGTATTAAGAGACCTCAACATATATACCAATAATAATGGCAGGCCCAGAGGAAAGAATGTAGACCAGATGAGAAAGAATTCATAGGTTGTAAGACTTAACAAAACAGAGGCAAGACAAGGAAACTAATATTTTGTAAGCTCCTCTTAGAGTGTTAGGCATTGTGTTACATGTTTTATACATGTATATACATGTTCTTTCATTTAATCCTTAGAACAACTCTGTGAATGAAGAGTTATCATTCCCAATTTAAATATGAGACTCATTAAAACAATGAGATACCACTATACACCTATCAGAATGGCCAAAGTCCAAAACACGATCATGCTAAGCAGGATGTGGAGCAACAGGAATTTTCATTGCTGGTGGGAATGCAAAATGGTACAGCCAGTTTGGAAGATGGTTTGGCAGTTTCTTATAAACATACTCTTACTATATATGAGCCAGCAGTGTATTCCTTGGTATTTATCCAAATAAATTAACACTTATGTCTACACAAAGATTTGTACATGGATCCTTGTATTATTCATCATTGCCAAAACTTGGAAGCAATCAAGATCTCCTTCACTAGGTGAATGGGTAAATAAACTGTGGCCAATCCAGACAATGGGATGTTATTCAGCACTACAAAAGAAATGAGCTATCAAGCCAAGAAAAGACATGGCAGAATCTTAAATGCCTTTTACTAAGTGAAAGCAGCCAATCAGAAAATCATACATACTGATTCCAACTATATGACATTCTGGAAAAGGAAAACTATGGAGACAGTAAAAAGATCTGTGATTGCCAGGGACTGGGTGAAGGAGGGATGAATAGGCAAAACACAAAGGATTCTTAGGGAAGTGAAATTATTCTGTATGCTACAATGGTGGATATATGTCATTATACATTTGACTAAACCCATAGAATATATCATACCAAGAGTGGACCCTAATATATACTATGGATTTGGGATGATAATGATGTATCAGTCTAGGTCACTGATTGTTACAAACGTACCACTCTGGTGCAGGATAGTGATAGTGGAAGAGATTGTGTATGTGTGGGAAGAGAGAGTGCTCTGTATTTTCCACTCAGTTTTACTGTGAATCTAAACCTGCTCTAAAGAATAAAGTCTACTTTAAAAAAGCACCTCCTCAATAAAAACACTCACTCCTCCTAAAAAAGATGAGACCCCATAAGTTAGAGGACTCATTGAGTCCTTCTGCAATACCTTACCTTAGTTATTATCAAGACATCTTTCTGATTTCCAGGGATGACAAGGTACCTGGATTTCTCATAAGTATGTGACTGGGTTAAAATGTTCATTTTGAAACTTGAAAACCCTAGAGGTAGGGGTTTGGGGTTATGAATTCAATGCAAAGAGATAAGAGGAAGGTCTCCTGAAGTGCACAGCAGCTCTGAGAACATGGGGTCAGGTCAGGATTAGGGAAGAGAAGAGAGGGACAGGGAGAGAGAAAGAGAGCGGTATAAAGAACTCACTTATGATAGGGAAGACAGGGAACTTTGGAAACGGTTGTCTGATGAACAATCTTGATTCTTGTCCTAAGATTCTTGTCCTAATTTTCCTTGTTATGTCAGAATCCTCAGTAAAAGAATGTTGCACTGGATAATAGTATTCTGGGTAAGGAGCATGTAAAGGTAGGGTGGTCAAAGAGCTAAACTGGGGAATGGCTGAGGGTTGGCAAGCAAAGCACAGCAGAAGCAAGACAGCAGCTGGCAGTAGTCTGGGCAAAAAAGGCTGAGAGTGGAGGTGGGTTGGAGAGTGTGTGGTGACTTGAGGGGCAGGCAATAAAATTCAAGCAGAATGTATTACTGGAGGCCTCTGCATTTGGGTCTAGGCTCTATGACATCTCCTCAGAGAGGTCTTCTCTGATTAAAAGTAGACCAACACAAGACAAATTCATTGCACTATTCGATTTTCTTTATAGCAGTTATCATTGCTCATTTGTTTATGGTATGTCTTTCTCATTACATTAGAACAGTGGTTCTTAACCGGGGGTAATTTTGCCCCCCAGGGACATTTGGCAATGTCTGGAGACGTTTCTGGTTATCATAACTGGAGGACATTCTGCAGGCATCTAGTGGATAGAAGTCAGGGATGCTGCTCAACATTCTAGAGTGCAAAGGACAGGCCCCCAAAATTATCTAGCACCAACTGTCAATAGTGCTAAGGTTGAGAAGCTGCATTAGAAAGGAAATTCCTAGAGGAAAAGGACTTTGTCTTGTGTGTTGTGATTCCCAGTACTTATAATAGCACCTGGCACATGGTAGGTAATTGATAAGTATTAGTTGAAGGGTTGATTATTATTGAAGTCTTCATTTTTCCAGCTTGAAATAAGAACCAGTTTCTCCTGGCCTTATATATGCTCTCAGCTATAGGTCTGTCTCCCATCTGAATTAGAGCAGTAATAGAAAACATGTGAAGAGACTCCTTCTGCATGCATCCAAACCAGGAGACCTCTTCCACATATTTCTCCCTGAAAAGTCCCTCTACTTACTCTGTAGATTCAACATGGGACTGGGACAGTTAGAAATATTGCAATAAATATCCCACCTATTTGAGTTGAGGGTTTGCAAAGAGAGTTCTATCCATGCTTACCCTTAAGTAATTGGAACAAAAGGAGTGCATAGCAAGCATACTGACAACTGACCAAACCCGTGCCTGCAGTTGGGGTAATGAGCTCTGACAAGCCTGCAAACTCACGAACCTCTTGCCCCAAAGTCCTCTAACCATTAAGCATCCAGCCACAGGTCAAGGTTATATTTCTTCCTTCCTATTTACACATTTAGATTCCTTACAGTACAATTTATTGTTAACATAAAGGTTATATACATTCTTCTAAGAACACTGATTGGGGCTGACAGACCTTTCACTGGCATTAGCAGCAATGTACTACAGTTCAGCACCATCATGCCTCTCTAACTTTCAAGAAAGGTACAATTTATATTTCAGAATTTCAAAGAAATGCGTCTAAAAGTAGTAACCTTGAAGGAGGTGAGAAAGAGTTTCCAATAGAACACAGTCATTTTCAAAACTACCCACAGTAGTTTTGAAATCTCCCATTTATAAAAGCAGTATTATGATGAGAGAAAATAAAAATCTTTGCTTTTCCATTTAACTTATGTGGAAAACAACATGGCAGTTTGGACGAAAGACCAAAGAATTTGACCATAACAACTGAGGAACTATCCCAGGAAACAAGCTAGTCCCCATAACAATCAAACTTCATTAGCTGAGGTCAGAACATCATCAACTCCCCTTTGCGTTACCTGATTTTCTTGCTGGTCCCACTGACATATCTGCAGAACCTGACCCAATTCTTGTCGCTGTTGCTTCAGGTCCTTGTCGAGTTGCCGTCTCCTATCTTGTAGAAGCTCAAGAAGGCTGTCAATCTTCAGACAGCTGTTATGAGCTCCCTGAATCAACTCCGGATTCACATTAGGTCCATCACACTTGAATTTTTCTATGAAGTCAGTGAGCTGTTGACTTTTGTTTAAAAGGGCCAGAGATCGTTCTAAGAGTTCTAGAAGAAAATTAAAAAGAAAAAAGAATAGTGATATGAGCAAGCTTTTCTATAGTAATATTCAAACTCTTGGTATAATTTAAAATGTATATAACCTTTATGTTAACAATAAATTGTGCTGTAAGGAATCCAAACGTGTAAATAGAAAATGTCTGTGATACACCTGATCAGATAACATGACCTAAAAATTACTGTAACATTAACTGCCAAAAGATAGGATGTTGCGGTTCAGTGACAGTGTAATTCAGTACAGGAAGCGGAAAGATCGTGGGACTTGGGCACTGTTTCAGTTGGTTTTTAGTGATGTGCTACTCATTAAGGTGCCTGCGACCCTTGATGTGTTCTACGTTCTGAAGTGAATGGACTAATTCTGAAGTATAAAGGCTACGACCCAGGAGTCATCCATGACACATTCCTCTCCCTCGTTATCAATACATGTCAATTCCACCCTCTGTCTCCTGCGTGTGTTTACTGCTCTCCATCCCCACTACACAAAACATTATTTGTTGCCTGGACTTGTGCAGGCACCTCTTAATTGCATCCTTCTCCAATCCACTCATCTATTCTCTATATGTTAACCAGACCAATGTTTTCTAAACACACTATGTCTGTCTCTCTTTCTCCCTCTCTCTCTCTCTCTCTCTCTCTCTCTCTCTCTCTCTCACACACACACACACACACTGGCTTCCAATTGCCTTAGAATTCAGAACAGTCCCCTTGACATGATTTTAGGTCTGGCATGGTCTGGTCCCTTTCAGATTATCTCAATCTCTCTACTCTTCATCCCTCTCTTTTTAACTACATCATAAATCTGACATTCCCTTCTGCCTCAGAACTTTTCACTGTGTCCCCTGCCAGGGACACCATTTTCAACCCCTTCCTTCTCCACCTTTATTTTACTCATACTTCAGGTCTTACTCAGCTGTGAATTCCTCAAGGGATAAACCAGACTGAATCAAATCCTATATCAAATCCTATACCAAATCAAATACTATTAATTGTTCTCATTAACAGCTCTTATCAAAACTATAGTTTTATACTTATGTGTTGGGTTAGTTGATTGATGTCTTCCTTTGCCACAAGGTTCCAAGGCAATATGAAGACAATGACCATGACAATATCTCCAACACTTAGCATAGTGATTGGCATAGCAGAGATGTTCAACAACTTTTGTACAATGCTTGAATGAGATCAAATGTATTAAGAGGGGGGAAGAATTAAGAGAGCTGGAGTGCTGGAGATCAGCGGTTCTCTAGAGATGTAAAAAGATGTCGAGAAAGCATGAGATTTTGTGATGGGAAAGTGATGGAAACAGAAGCCAAGTTACCAGGTTGAGAAGTGGGGACATAGTCATGAAGTCAAGTCAACAAGACAGGGCAATCTCTGAGACATTTGGTGTTAGAGGGGAGAAAAAAAAGAAGAGAGTATCAGCAGGGTTGGATATACCGTCTTTTATTTTTAGGACAGGGAGAACTATGAAGAACACCCAGAGACTAAGTACCCTACCAAGCATCACACAACTAGAATTGGACTAAGGAGTGGTAAAAACCACGTGTTCTGATTAGAAGCTCAGTGTTCTTTCCAGTCTCCCATGGCACTCTACGTTAGCATTCTAACATTCAGCAGTTAACCGCACAGCAATAACGAGGCTGTAGTAGTTGGGCCAGTTGTCTCTTTTAACTTGACACCTTTTTTTGGAGAGATGGAAGAGAGAATGAGGTAAGTGAAGATACTATGAAGAGAGAGTTTGACATGAAAAGGAAAGAATTTGAAGTAGTTTATGTCACATGACCTAGATCTGTCCAATAAAGTATTAGGTGCTGTTATCTGCTCAGAGTGAGGAAGGTGTGATTATGTGCACTGGACAATTTGGGAGTTAACAATGCAAAGCAACGAACAGCAAAAACAACTTGAACCAAAAAGAGGATGAGATCATTCAAACAGAATAAGAAAAGGCAGGGAGAACATTTGAATAAATCTCTCAAAGAAATGGAAACAAACATGAACAAGATGGGAGAGGCAGGGGCAGGGGGAAAAAAAACCTACCTGTCTAGAGCAAGTTCTTATGTAGAAGGGAAAGATAGAATGAAGTGAAGACAGATTATAGAGGGTCTTGTGTAGCAAATGAAGAGTTTTATTTGTATAGCCTATGTGATAATCAGTATGACTGATTCTCCATATATATGCATACATATTTCCTCTGCATTGAAGAGTTTGTTATGATGTGCAAACTTACACACACACACACACACACACACAGGGAGGAAATGTGGGCAAGTGGCAGGGTTTCCACATAGTATTTATTTTCTTCCTTTCCATAACTAGTTCTTACACATTAGATTTTTCAAGTCAGAGAGGGAAGCATAGCTCTAAGTGCTAGACGTGGCAGACTCACCGTGGAACAGGCCAACCTGTTCAGATTCCTACAGAATACATATAATTAGCTACAATTCCCATTTGTCATCTTTATCTGGTTCTCTGTTTCACATCTGCCAGAATAATATAACTACTACCATAGTACCCTTAGGAACAGTCTCTGGCCAAAACTTCTTGTAATCTGTACCCAAGGTAAAATCAGTCTGTTACTGTTACCATGATATTAAAGCGGACAAATTTTTCCCTCAGTTTCCTCTGTCAGTCCTTTGGTTCTTCCTCTGTTGGTTTCTTATATCTTAATGTTTTTATTGTTTATGCTTTCCTAGCAATTTATTCCATCGGTTGATCTACAAAGTGACGTATTTTTCCTCAAGGGTAAACTGTCTAGATAGAATATCATGAACTTCAAGAAATACAAAATCTCTATGGTATGTTTATTTTAGAGATAATATTTTTGCATACCTAAAACACTACTTTCTGACATAACGCTTTGTGATGTGGGGCAAATAGATATTTAATAAATTTTTATTATTTGTTTTGACTGTCATTATATGTAAGAAAGTTTATATTAAAGTAGATTTCATACTAATACCTATACAGTGCCATACTTAAGTATAAATTACAAATTCAAGATGGGTAAATAAGGGATGTACATAACTTAAGTGAATTTGTAACTTGCTAAGCAATCTTTCCAAAAGAGTAGTATCTAAAAAGTGTCAAAGTCACAGTCTTGGCATTGAGATCATCGGTGATATTTCTTCCTAAAACATTTTTAAATATTAATATTCCAAATGTTCCTTAGTGGGATTGTGTTTCCTAAGCTCATTCAATGGGCACTTTCAGATACACACAAAAGTAGAGAAAATAGTATAATGGACTCCAATGAACCTATATCTCAGCCACATTTAAAACATATATTTAAGAACGTTTAAGAACAAATAAGTAACAATATGATTGTTCCTGAGAGGAAGCTTCTTAGGTATTACGTTCATTTCAAAAAGACATTGGAAAACTGGAGGGTTCAATTGTGATCCTTCAGGGCTTAGAATCAATTTTTTCCTCCTTAATGTCCCTGTAGTGCCTTGTTATTGCTCCAGTTTATAGCATTGTATTGTGTCTTACATTGGAATTAAGTGCAAATAACACTCAAAAAACGTCTTCAGGTTGGATGCTACTGTACATCGTGGAGATTCAGATATGGACTAATCCCCACCCTCCAGAGTCTCACAATCTGGTGATAGAGGCAAATACGGAAATGAATCGTTACTACGTGGTATGCTGGGCGGTGTAACAGGGACCCACAGGTAACCTGCCAATACATGTGTACATGCCCCAACCAGACTAGGCCTCCTGAGGAAAAAGTCCTCTACCGCCCCCTCTCTTTTAGTAACTGTAATAGTGGAAGACAATTTTCCTTATCCAGAGCTGTTATTTAAAGGCTGATCTTCATTTCCTGACCCCGAGAAGGAAAATTCATTGAATTCAACCATTTATTCAATGAAAAAATATTTCCTGAGGATCCCCCATGTGCCAACACTGAGCTAGATGCTGAGGATACAGGAAGAACAAGGTGGGAATGGCCCCTGACCTCAGGAGCTAAAACCCAGCAGATTGAATAACTGAATCTCTGAAGGCTGTTCCTCTAACAACCCCTTAGAATCATTTACAACTATGTCTTTTTTGAAGCAAATGACCAGAAATAAAGCTTTATTTAAACTTTCTTGGAACAATTTGAGGTATGAACAGATAAATTTAAAATACATTGTCACACATGAGCATTCTCACATGAACATGTTATTAAACCTCTAAAAGCTGATGTGAAGAATAAACATATTTCTTGCCTTTTGTGTGATGTTCATGAAGCTGAAGAAGTGATTGTAAGGACTCCGCACTCTCAAACTCCTGGGTGTTCTGGAGGAAATCTTCAGCTTGGTCTATTTTAATAGCAAACTACAACACAAATACAAGGGAAAGACATTTGAAAAAATAAAAATCAATGTGCCGCTTAGGGTGATTTGTAGATGATTTTCATGAATTCATGACCTAGCTGACTGTATATGTGTTTGTGTGTTTATATGATGATGTGTGTGTTTGTGTGAGTGTGTGTGGGGTTAGGGTGTTTGTATGAGGTTGTGTATTTATATATAGTCAATTTACAAAGTGCCAAAGAACTTTCTTCTCCTTCCTTTGTATTCCTTTCATACATGGATACATGTCATATATGCAGAAATAATTTAACTTGTACACTGATAAGTATCTGTTGAAATCTTCAACTAAAATTGTTATGTCTATGTAACAAAGCAGCCACTTCCAACATATAAAGCAGTTTGTCAGAAAATAACTAGAAAGTTTGCTAAAAATAAACAAACGAACAATAAAAGTTTGGTTAACCAGTAACCTATGTACTTATAAGTGAATATAATTAAAGAATCCACTTAGAGGGAAGGTTGAAATACAATTAATGTTTTCCTCTGTGACTAGACCTAGAACCAAAAAAACGTAACTTTCAAAATAACACAAGTCTAATCCCCTTTCTACACTTGATCTTAACAAAACGCCTAAGAAGTAATGTCCCTAATTTCATTTCTTATACAAAATAAGAAAGTGATCTGAAGAGATACACACTCCTTTATGAGAAGGAATGAGATTAAGGATGGGGGGGTGAACTTTTACCTTTTAAATCTATAATTTGTAATTTTGTTTGCATTTTCATCAATGATTTTATGCATTCTTTATATAAATAAAAATGTGATTAGATATAGCAAGAAAGAAAAATGAAAAATTTTTCCTCTGTTTCAAAAAAAAAAGGAGCAATTTTGCATTTTAAAACGTGAGGAACATGACCCATCTCTCTGTTTCTCCTCGAAGGAAATATGAAGGGGAGGTATTTGAAGTGATGGTAAAATTCTCAGGGGAATAATCTTAGAAACAAATTTTAGAAGAGGGTAAAACATATTTGGTTCTATCAGTACAGTACATCCATGATTGTAGACATAGTAGCAGTCTAGCTAGACAATAGCTGGTTTGTTCTGGCACGCAGATTCAAAAATGTAATCAATATGTTTACCTTTGTATCAGGTATTGGATAAACTCATAAAGGTGAGAAAGACACAAAAGCTTATCACATGCTTATCTTTTTTTTCAAGTTTTCTCCAAACTATCATCTATGAATTTAGTGATTTTTAATATTTTTATGTAACTATTCAATTAACAAGATCTACTATATTTTGACTATTACAATGGTCACATCAAATCCAGTTATAAATGGCATGGAATGATGAGAAAGAGACTAATGAGCATGTCCTCTTTAGAAATATGGAGTAGGCCTCCACCATCCTGCTAGAACAATCTGGTGGATATCAGCCACTGTCACTTAGGGACAGAGTTTCTAAATTGCAGCATGGTGTCTAATAAGAGAATAACCTGTCTGATGGTTAAGTCTGTGAGTCTGAAACGGTCCTGTAAGAACTATCAACCCTGCAATAAGAAGTCATTTCATATTTTTATGGAACTGCATTCATCATAGTTCAATAAGGGGATCCTATCCACACATCATTTGCATCTCTAATTCATTCCATTTTTAATAGCTTATTTTAAGGGTCTTCCTCAAAGAGAAGTTTCAAAACAAACAAATGAGCAAAACCAACCCTAGGAAGTAATTTGGTTTTTCTCTATAGAACATTACAAAAAGTTTTGGAGTCACTGTATAACTTATAACTATATTTCAACTGTTATTTGAAATTAAAATAAATAAATATGCAAATAATGCTTTAATCAGAAAAGTTTTCCCTAAAGTTCTATTAACTTTTACCTATGGATATTTTCTATTGTCCATTTTTCTTTTTGCATGTTGCGTGGCACAGAAGTGGCAACAGTGGGACACTTTGCAAAGACCCTATTCTCTTCTTTTTTATTATTATTAATCAGTCATGAAAACAGTTTGGCAACACAAGGGGCAGGAAAGGAGTTTGCCTTCAGCTTAGTATTAAGTGACCCACAAACCTGGAAGCAGGATAATACAAGAAACAATATCTTTTCACTAAAAATCAGAGTGGTGGGCTGAATTATGAGTTGACTTAGTATTTCTTTTTACTTCATGCACTATCTGGAAATAATTTCTCATCAGAGAGAAAATCAGCGGGCATTTATGTTACTACCCGTGAGAAACAAATATTGGGCCTAATGTTTGAAGAAAGATAATTTTCTGGGCTCATATGAGTTGAATTTCAAGGGCAGTTGACATCTATACCCCACTTACTAAGACGGAATGAATCAGATGTATCTACAATTTGACCCTGTAGGTGCATTTCACCTGGTTTCTGTTCAGGAAAGAAAACTATGCATGAAACTTTTCCCCAAGATGATCTGTAAAATGAATTGTAGTTAGACTTCTGTATTCAAACTGTGGAAAACAGAACTTAAAAGTTACAATAAGGTTTTTGCTCCTCCTTTTTACTTTTAAATGAGTTCATGATGCATGAGATTGTCTACCCCAGTTTTTATGTTCTATTACTAATCTTCCTTCTTTCATTATTTTGGATTTAAGACCAAAACTTTGAGTTTGGAAATGTCATATTTTTCAAAGCTAGTGCTTTATCATAATGAAGCAGTGCTCTCACATCAAAATGCATGTACTGCCACTTGACAGAGAAGTTCAAAGTGAAATTTCCAATAACTGTCTTACACCAAATACAACAGCTCTTTTGATAATGTTCTTTGAGTCTCGCATTTTGAAATTGGGAACTGGGAAAACATCTCAGAATTCAAGAAAAGTCACAGGAGGAAATGACCTTCTTAGGTCCAGGACTTTTCTTTCCTTAAACTTTTAATGAGTTTAAACTATGAATCCAGCTATATGCCTTAGGAAAGTATTTTATAAAATGCTACACTTACAAGTCAAATATTCTATGGAATATTCTGCAATTTCCTTTTCATAAATAGCAGAAGAAATTCTATCCTCCATCTTTAAGTCAACAAGAACACTTTAGACCAATATTTCCTAATATTCATAAAATCAGGGAAAATTGTTTGATTTAGTAACTATATTACCATCTTCTAAAGAAGGTAATAAATCATAGTGACTTATGGATAAGAGTTTCTATTTTTACTTAACATTTTACTGAATTTTAATTAGCTGTACTTAAGGTTTTTGAAAAATATTTTATTTATTTATTTGAGAGAGAGAAAGCACAAACGGGGGTGGGGGAGGCAGAGGGAGAAGCAAACTCTCCACTGAGAAGGGAGCCCAAGATGCTGGATGCTATCCCAGGATCCCAGGATCAGGACCTGAGCCTAAGACAGACCCTTAACCGACTGAGCCACCCAGGCACACCCTTAGGGTTTTTTTGAAGGGCTACATTAAAAATATTAACAATTTTATGTTTGGGCAATCAAAAATTAAATGTATTGTATATAACTTGGCCATCTTGCCATTTTTAACTGATTGCAAAATCTATTTGTGGAAATAAAACATTTTCAGGAGTGCTGTCTATTTGCTCTGATGTGAAAGTATTTTTTTTAAACACAAACCTCCAAGGCATTTTCAAAAAATTCAGAGGTCAACCTGAGAAGCTCCCTTCTTCTTTCAAGCATGGAGACAAGGGTTGCCCATGCTTCACCTAACGTGTTGGCCATGGCATCATAGACCTGACTCTGATCCTTGTTCTCTTCAGCTGTCTTGTCTGCTTCCTGCAAGAGTTCCCATACCTGATCTTCCAAAGCCTAAGTGCAGGAAAGAAAAGAGTGTCATTCAATGCAAGAACCTGGAATCATATTTTAAACATTGGGTATTTTAAACTGCATGTGGTCTAAGAAGGTTTAGAAAGAATTTATAAACGAAAACTACAACGCAGACAGTTGGATCAAATAGAGATAAGGGAGCAATGGAAATTGTGATAAGCTAGAAAGCATGGCGGGGCTAAAGGCATTCACATTTAAACATTGTTCAAACACTGTAGAGATTTATCAAAGGTACATATTTACATTCCCAGAGGTCCAGAATATTACGTTGATCTCACATTTCAAAAAAAAGGAAAACTAATTGGAACACATCCAGAAGAGAGTGATAAAGAAAAAAAATTATGAAAAATGAACCTCATAAAACTCACTTTATTCTAAATAATTATTATTGTTAATATGCTTGTGAAGTTTAATGTAAATGCCAAAAATAAGTTCTTAGAATATTGATAATGTAAAAATTAGAATATCTATAACTGGTAATACAGATTGTTTGAACAAAATATGGAAGATAAAGAGGACCATGTGCTTACATAATTATTTCATTTAGGAATAGGAGGAGGATCTCACAGATTCTGTTTCATTCTTAAAGTTGGCACCAAAATAATGGGAAAAACTTTAAAAACACAATAGATTAAAAATAATACGAATAAATTCTAAAATATCAGTAGAAAAGGAGACTAAAATGTGATAATACAAAAGAAAACAAAAGGCATAAAGAGCATACAAATGAGGATACAAACAAACAAACAAAAAAACCAAAATGTAGTAATATGATTAAACACCAGTTAACACCAAAAAAGTGGATGCATTACCTTTCTCAATTAAAAGGCAAATATTATCAGGTTAAGCTTTAAAAAAATCAACTAATTTATGTTTACTAGAGACATCCCTAAAGACATAACTTTTGAAAATAAAAAGATGCAATATACCAGGCAAAGACAAAATAAAAGAAAGACTAACAACATTAATGGCAGACAAAATGGAAATGTAAACAAAAAAACACTGGTATTTAAAATGGAATTTTATTTTGATAAATGATGCAATCTATAGTAGATATGTGGTACTTATGAATCTTTATACTTATGGCATCAAAATATTTAAAGTAGTTATATCTAGTCACAATGCAATAGGTAGAAATAAACAACAAGAAGTCCAGGTAATAAAACAAATCTCTTAGAAATTCTAAGATAACACTTTAAAGAATAATTCTTAGATCAACTGGAGAAAAAAAACTACTATTGTAGGCTGTTTTGAGAAAAATAAATAATGAGGCTATTGTGTTTAATAACCTAAGATATCTAGCTAACTTTAGGCTCATATAAAATTCATAGTATTGAACAACTTTGTTTTTAAAGAAAAAATTCATTAATTAAACATTCAAGCCTAAATTATAGAAAAAGAATAATAAAATAAAATAAGAATTAAGAGTTATTAAGTTCAAAATAATAAATTATAAATCAGAGAAAAATATAAGAATTAATTAAAAAGAAGTTGGTTTATTAGAAAGCCAAATGAAACATAAAAATATCTGACAGATACACATAAAAATAGCAGAGTAGATGGCTCCAACATTTTATCCCTCTACAAAAACATTGAAAAAGCAAGCAAAACTGTCTTAATCAACATTATCAGAACTCTGGAAAGTAGTCGGAGGTCAAAGCAACTGGGGTGACTGATAGCACAGTTAAGCATCCAACTCTTGGTTTCAGCTCAGGTCTGATTTTAGGATTGTGAGATTGAGCCCCTCATTGGGCTCTGTGCTCAGTGTGGAGTCTGCTGGGTGTTTCTCTCTCTCTCCCCCTTTCCCCCTCCCACCCCTCTCTAAAATAAATAAATAAAAGCTTAAAAAGAAAGAGGTTTACAGCAACCAAGTGAAAACTGACACCAAAAAGACAACTTAAAAATGGTAAGAAAATTTTGAGACATTTTTGCTTGCTGAAACAGCAAAACTATCAAGAGTGGAAGCAAAAATGAGACTATATGTCATCTGTAAGAAACCCACTTTCAATATACAGGTATAGAGAGATTAAAAGTAAATGGATGGAGAAAGATATACAATGCTAATATTAATCTAAAGAAAATTAGAGTAGCTATATTAATTTCAGAAGAGCAGATTTCAGAGCAAGGAATATTATGAGAGATTAAGATGGGCATTCCATAATGATGAAAGGATCGATCTCCAAGAAGATATAACAGTGTTAAATGTATTTGTGCCTAACAACAGAGTATCAAAATACGCCAGGCGAAAACTGATAGAACTATAAGGACAAATAGACAATTCTACCATTATTGTTGGAGCCTTCAATACCTCTGTCAGTAATTGACATACCAAGCAAACAGAAAATTATTAAGGATATAGTTTAATTGAGTAAACCTATCAATCAACTGGATATAATTAACATGTACAGACTACTATGCCCAACAAGAGCTGAACATACAGTCTTCTCAAGCTCACATGGAACATTCACCAAGATGATGCATGAGATTGTCTATTCACAAAGATAGACCCATATCCTGGGCCATAAAACATATCTGAACAAGTTTAAAAGAATAGAAATCAAAGTATGCTTTCATACCTAATGGAATTGAGGTAGAAATCAATAACAGAAAGAAAGTTGAAAAATTCCAAAACATGAGTAGGTTAAACAACACACTTTTAAATAACACCTGGGTCAAATAAAAAGTCTCAAGAAAAATTGAAAAATATTCCTAATTATAAGAAAGTAAAATACAACTTCTCAAAATTTGCAGCAAAAGCAGTGCCAACAAGAAAATTTATAGCATTGAATACATACATATATATATATTCATATATATATATTCATATATATATATATTCATATATATATGAAAAGATCTAAAATCAATACTCTGAACTTCTGTCCTAGAAAACTAGAGGAAAGAAGAGTAAATTAAATATAAAATAAGCAGGATAAAAGAAGTAGTAAAAATTAGAACAAAAATCATGAAATCAATAGAGAAAATCAATGAAATCAAAAGCTGGTTCTAAAAATCTATAAAATTGTTAAACTTCTAGCCATGTTAAACAAGAAAAAAGAGAGAAGAAACAAATTACTAACATCAGAAATGAAAGAGGGGTCATAACTACTGGACCTATAAACATTAAAAGGATAATAAAAGAATATTACAAGTTTGATAACCTAGATGAAATAGACAAATTCCTTGAAAGACATAATCTACCAAAACTTACACAAGGAGAAATAGATAAATAAATAAATTGAATCAATAATTAGTAACCTTCTAAACAGGAAGGCACTAGGCCCAATGGTTTCACTGGTGAATTCTATTAAAATTTAAAGAAGTTATACTAGAGCTAATTAATTCAGCAAGGTTGCAGTGCAAAAAAATTAATACACAAAAGTAAGTTGTGTTTCTTTTATACACCAGAAATAAACAATCTAAAAAGGAAGTTAAGAAAACAATTCCATTATAATATCATCCAAAAGAATAAAATATCTAGGAGTAAGTTTAATTAACCACGGAGGTGAAAGACTTGTATACAGAAAACAAAAACAAAATCATCACTAAAAATATATTAAAGAAGACCTAAATAAATGAAAAGACATCCCATGTTCATGGATTAGAAGATTTAATGTTATTAAAATGGCAATACTACTCAAAGCTAACTATAGATTCAATGTAATCACTATCAAAAATCCAACAGCTTTTTTTTTTTTTTTTTGCAGAAATCAAAAAGCTAATCCTCAAATTCATATGGAATTATAAGGGGATCCCAATAGCCAAAACAATCTTGAAAAAGGAGAACAAAGTTGAAGAACTTACACTTTCAGATTTCAAAACTTAACTACAAAGTGACAGTAATCAAAATCATGTTGTACTGTCATAAGAATGTACATATAGATAGATCAATGGACTAGAATTGAGAATTTAGAAATACAACCATACAGCTATGGCCAACTGATTTTCAACAATGGTACCAAGACCATTCGATGAGGTAAAAACAGTTTCTTTAACAAATAGTACTGAAACTACTGGATATCCATAATTATAAGAATGAAATTGGACCCTTAACTTACACCATATAAAAAATTAACTCAAAATGGATCAAAATTTTAAATGTAAGAGCTAAAACTATAAAATTCTGAGAAGAAAATAGGGGTAAATCTTTATCATCTTGAATTTAGCAATGATTTCTTAGATATGACCTTGGAAGCATAAGAAACAACAACAAAAAACAGAGAAATTACACTGCTTCAAAACTAAGAACTTTTGAGTATCAAGGGCATTATCAAAGAAGTAGAAAGAAAACTTATAGAATGGAAGAAAATATATGAAAAACATTTCTCTAAAAGGGTCAAGCATGCAGAATATATAAAAAACTCTTCCAACTTAACAATTAATGAAAAATACCTCAACATCATTAATCATTATGAAAATGCAAACCAAAACCACAATGAGATGACATTTCACACCCACTAGGATGACTACAAATGTTTTTCACAAACAGAAAATGGTAAGTGTCAGCAAATGTGTGGAGAAATTAGAATCCTTATACATTCCTTGTGGGAATGCAAATAGTGCAGTTGCTAGAAAACATGCTGACAGATAGATGGTGGAAAGGCTTGGGAGGGGAGAATAAGAAGTCACTGCTTAATGGGTATGAGGTTTCATTTTAGTGTGATGGAAATATTTCAGAACTAGATAGAGGTGGTAGTTGCACAGCATTGTGAATGTACTAAATGGCACTGAATTATACACTTCAAAATGATTAATTTTATATTCTATGAATTTCACCTCAATAAGAAAAAATTTAAAAAACTAATAGATTTAAAAAGGAACAAAATGACATACAAATAACAAAATTATAAAATATTAAGATTAAGGGACATAAATGCACATAGTAAGTTTTGGATTTATTTTTAGGTATAAAAGAAATATTTTTGTTAATAAATGTCAAACTGCGATAAAATGGAAAGTTTCCTTAAAAAATATGTTAAGAAAATTGTCTTAAGAAACTCTTACCACTATTGCCTTCATCATCACTATCATTACCACCATCACCATAGAATAAATTGAATAATTTCTCAAGAAAGTAGGTCCCCAACAGGTACCAGTCCCAGAGAGGTTTTGTGCTTTTTTTTCTCTTTTTTTTTTTTTTTTTTTTTGTCTTGCTTTATTTTAAGCCAAATCCCAGCTACTTTCAAGAAACAGAGGCAGACGGGTGCCTGGGTGGCTCAGTAGTTAGGCGTCTGCCTTCTGCTCTGGTCATGATCCCAGCATTCTGGGATGGAGCCCCGCATCAGGCTTCCTGCTCAGCAGGAAGCCTGTTTCTCCCTCTCCCATTCCCCCTGCTTGTGTTCCCTCTCTCGCCGTCTCTCCCTGTCAAATAAATAAATAAAAAATCTCAAAAAAAAAAAAAAAAAAAAAGAGAGACATTCTATGCTGCTTAATCTTCTTTGGACATAAAAAAGAAATATTCTCATTCATTTTACAATGCTAGTGTGATTCTGATGTCAAAACTTAACAAGATAGTACCAAAAATCATATGAGGTAAAAACAATTTCTTTAACAAATAGTACTCGTGATTATATTATTATAAATAAAATATAAGCTTATATTGTGATTATATTATTCTAAAAAATATACTTGTGATATTATTCTAAATAAAATATAAGCAGATTAAGTTCCACAGTATATTAAAGCATAATAAACATAATTGTATGCATTTGTTAAAACTCAACAAGCCATGCACTTAAAAAGTGAATCTTACTGTGTATAAATTATGCCTCAATAAAATGGACTTAAAAAAAAAAGAATACACCATGACCAAGTTGGGGTTAGTCCAGAAGAGCAAGGTTGGCTCAATATTTGTAAATTAAATTAGTAATATAATACTTTAATAAAAATTAGAAAACTTGCACTGAAAAAGTCTTGGGAAAAATACAGCATTCATTTCTAATCAAAATTCAACTTGGGAGACGAAAAAGAATATTTCCTTAATTAAAAAGAACAGTTATTTGATTCCAAGATTAAGTATCTTCCTCACTGATAAAAATTTGAATCAGTCAAGAGTACTGTCAAGAATTCATTTCTGGGGGCGCCTGGGTGGCTCAGCTGTTAAGCGTCTGCCTTTGGCTCAGGTCGTGATCCCAGGGTCCTGGGATCGAGCCCCGCATCAGGCTCCCTGCTCAGCGGGAAGCCTGCTTCTCCCTCTCACATTCCCCTTGCTTGTGTTCCCTCTCTCGCTGTCTCTCTCTGTTAAATAAATAAATAAAATATTTAAAAAAAAAGAATCCATTTTTGCTTATTAAACATTGCTTTAGAATCATCAGTCCACATGATTAAGGTAAAAAATGTGCAATATGATTGTTCATCTAGCACACCCAAGAAAATGAACTAAATAATTATGTAACTAATTTTAAAGTCCAATAAATAACCTGATTACAAGATAACCAAGAATCTGAGACTTGTCAATAATTCAAAAATTAACTTTATTGAAGTTATAGTTTCCATGTAATAAAATGTATCATCTCATCTTCTCAAAGAACTTTGGCAAATGTATACATCTAAGTAACCATCACCATAATAATTCTATTACTCCAGGAAGTTTGCTTATAGCCCTTCCCAATCAACCCTGTCCCAGGATGCCACTGATACACTTTCTGTCACCTAGGATTAGATTTTCCTTTTCTGGAGTTTCACATAAATGATATCACACAGCATGTAATCTTTCCTATCTGGCTTCTTTCAATCAGCATAAAGTATTTGAGATTCATTCATGCTCTTGCATGTTTTCTTTTCATTATGGAGTAGTATTCCACTGAATGAATATACAATAATTTATCTAGTTACCTGTTGACATTCGGATGTTTCCAATTTTAAGCTACAATGTATAGACCTATTATGAATATTTATGCATAAGTTTTTATATGAATATATATCTTCATTTTGCTAGGTATTTACTTAGATGTTTTCTACTGAATTTTACTTTCTTATTTATGCCATCTTTAATTTTTTTATGAGAATGTTATTTTTATCATTGGGTAAAACGTGATGTTCATTTTTGCAATTATATAAAATAGAACTATTCTGAAAAAAGCAAACCAAAAAAGCTATGTCATTGTTTTACTGGAAACAAGGGACCTGAGTTATTTCCAGTTAGAATTCTAGAACAGTACTCTTCCTTGCACTTTTAAATTACACCCCAAGACACATTATACACTTTAATTGTATTATTGTTCCCAGTTACTTGCTACTTCCTCCTGTAAGAGGATTATATTCTCATGCCTCCTAACATCAGACTTGTTCATGTGATTTACTTTAATGAATGTGAACAGGAGTTTTGTGTGCCACTCTTGAGCAGAACTTTTAAGAACGAATGAGTGACTCTACCATATTTCTTTTCATAGAAGGGAATGTTCCTTCACCTTGGATCCTAAAATAAAGAAGACATGCAAAACTGAACTGTAATTACCATGAAAGCAAGATGTAGTATGAGTAAGAAATAAAATCCATTACTCTGAGCCACTGCTGCTGGGAGACTGTACCCTAGCACTGCCAGATACATTTGCAAAGGTAAAATCTTGTATTATACATCCAAGTTTCTCTCATGCTTAATAAAGAAGGAAAACAGAATTCATAATGCAAAAAAAAAGGAAAAATCTAGACCAGAGCCTGATAATGTCATAGTTAATTCAAAGTCTCAGGCAAACTGGGTTGCATGTGTCAGTGACCTCTTCAGAGACATGTACTGAATATGTGCCAGCTCTGATCTCCTTGGTGTTTAGGCTAAGTGGACAAATGCTTGTCTAAATTGCCAGAAGAATTAGATGAAATGTGTATACGTTCTTATCTAGTTATTGGAAAGCACAGTATCTGGGCATTTTCTTCTTATGTGACAAGTTTTAGATTATCTTGAGGGCTGGCTAGTTTTGTATTGTGCATGTTTTTTTTTTCATTTTATATTTTTTGTCATTAAAAGGGAATGACTTGGCCTTAATTTCTACTTACAATGGGTGTTAGCTCAAGAGTATGTAAGGAGAAGAAAGAGATTATATTAGGAATTTTAAATTCTAAGATACCTCGTTGGATGACAGACTGTATTAAGAGCTGAAAGTAGGAAAACCTGATCATTCCAAGGCAGAGATTTAGGGGAGAATAAGAAATGGGCAATGAATTCATTCTAGAGCAAAGCAAGTGAACACAACCTTTCCGCGATATTTCTCAGGTTTGATAGAAATGTGATAAGATAAATCTGAAAGTTGGTTCTTTCTATATGTAATAGGGTCATCTTTAGAGGTGTTTTTTAGCCTTATTAATTACATATACAATAGTTTCCCTTAATACTGTTCTTTTCCCACTGAAGCGATACCTCATAAATCAGTGATGCAGAGGTTTTGGGGACAAACAGTTTGAAGGACTGCAATTCTGGCTTCCAATATTTCCTTTGGACTCTCCCATGACCTCCAGTGTGAACCACAAAAATGTTCTATTCACTGCAATCCCAAGGCCAGAACATTCTTGCAGAACCCTCTGGGTTTAATTTGGTACAAGTCGCACTTGGGATTTTCTCCAAAAAAGCCCGTAGACAGTCTGCTTTGAGGACTGGCAGAAAACTATCTGCTCCAAATTCTCTTGGAATTTAGATCACTCTTGGGGTACTGGGATCAGAGGCCAGGTACAGTTCAATGCTCCCCAGGGCCTATCAAAACATCATCCCAAATACTGGAAGACAGAGAGGGACCCAAATAGTGAAATAGGCAGGATTTATGGAACAGGGATATTTCTCAGCCAGTTCAAGATCTCAAGATAATGATCAGTTGAAGTATATTTCTGTGAGATTCCTAAAATGGATCATGCTCTGAATCCAAAGCCAAAAATCCACCATCCAGGTGTTTGATGTTTAGGTCTCTGTCTTCTTCAGCCTTGAAGGTCTTAGGAAGGCCATGTGATTCTTTCAGCATTCTCCAAATTTCCATGGTTGCCCATGCACCTGACACCCTATTAGCCAGGCTTCCCTTACGAATCTGGTACTATCTCATATGCTGCCGGCACTCAGGAAATACTGATCTGTTTTTCATGTGGGTTGCCAATCCCCTATGGAGACCACCACTTTCGTCTCTCTTCTCCTCAAGAAAAGCAGTACATCAGTTAGGTAGCCTGAAACATAAATCCATGTAATGTGCTGATGGAGAGGGCTAATGAACTGTGTATGCTAATCATAATGATTTCAAGTCTGTAAAGGAGACACAAGAGACCTATGTGTGGTCTCACTCATATTTAAAACTCTAGCACCTATCATTGGTTCTCAACCAGAATGCCCCAAAGGAGTGTCTGGAAATATGTCGAAGTATTTTTAGTTGTCAGAATGTGTTTGTGTGGTGGGGAGTGGTTTGATGAAATACTGTGCCACCAAATAGAAACCCTACTAAGAAACAATGAATGCCCTGCACATGGTGTGGGCCCAGTGAATCTTTGGGACAGAATGCGTAGGAGAGGGGGCGCCTGGGTGGCGCAGTCGTTAAGTGTCTGCCTTCGGCTCAGGGCGTGATCCCAGCACTCTGGGATCGAGCCCCACATCAGGCTCCTCCGCTAGGAGCCTGCTTCTTCCTCTCCCACTCCCCCTGCTTGTGTTCCCTCTCTCACTGGCTGTCTCTCTCTGTCAAATAAATAAATAAAATCTTTAAAAAAAAAAAGAATGTGTGGGAGAGATCAAAGAGGTTTCTTTCATATTACTCAGCTATCAGAAAGAACGAGTTCTCAACATTTGCTGCAACATGGACGGCACTGGAGGAGATAATGCTAAGTGAAATAAGTCAAGCAGAGAAAGACAACT
This sequence comes from Ursus arctos, assembly GCF_023065955.2. Classification (NCBI taxonomy): domain Eukaryota; kingdom Metazoa; phylum Chordata; class Mammalia; order Carnivora; family Ursidae; genus Ursus; species Ursus arctos. The sequence continues at coordinate 57,495,663 of NW_026622763.1, forward strand.
ATCATATGATTTCTCTCATCTATGGAACATAAGAACTAGGATGATCAGTAGGGGAAGAAAGGGATAAAGAAAGGGGGGGTAATCAGAAGGGGGAATGAAGCATGAGAGACTATGGACTATGAGAAACAAACTGAGGGCCTCAGAGGGGAGGGGGGTGGAGGAATGGGATAGGCTGGTGATGGGTAGTAGGGAGGGCACGTATTGCATGGTGCACTGGGTGTTATATGCAATTAATGAATCACCGAACTTTACATCGGAAACCGGGGATGTACTGTATGGTGACTAATATAATATAATAAAAAAATCATTAAAAAAAAAAAGAGGTTTCTTTCACTTTCTCTTGAAAATCATTTCACTTTATTCCTTCTAGTCGAGGCGCCTGGGTGTCTCAGTTGGTTAAGCATCTGCCTTCAGCTCAGATCATGATCTCAGTGTCCTGGGATCAGACCCACGTTGGACTCCTTGCTCATTGGGGAATCTGCTTCTCCCTCTCTGTCTCTGCTCGTGCTTTCTCTTTCATATTCCCTCTTTCTCTCATAAATAAATAAATAAATAAATAAATAAATAAATAAATAAATAAATGTCTCATGCTCTACCGACTGAGCTAGCCAGGCAATAAATAAATATTAAAAAAAAAAGTCATTTCACCTTATTTCACAGGCTGTTAGCGGAGAGTTTAGAGGCCAGTTGCTGCCGTCTGACATCAAGTTTAGGAAGTGCCTCTAGCAAAACTGTCACACGGCACCCATTCGAGAGCAGCAGTTCTCTGTTACTTTTGGAGCAAACCCTTCCATAGTTATTTTAAAGATGTTCTTAGACTGGACCAAAATTAATTTGTCGCCTTATTCCCTAGAATGCCACACCCCCCAGCTTTCCAACAGTGGGAAAACCCCTGACAACACCCTGCAGGTCTTCTCCATCTCTCACTTCTTATTCAGACCTGAAGAGTTCCTTTAAAAATGTCATGGGATTTATGTACTGTGCAAGTGAAACCCAGGCAACCCTAAGGATATAATTCTGAACACCTGATGTCAGCTGGCGCTGCTCCCACCTTCACCCCATCTCTTCAACTGCCTCTCTAGGTTGCTACTGCCTATAGATGGACTTCCTTCTAAAGACAGAAACAGCTCTTCCACGTTGAATACTATCAAAAACTGTGAGATAAAAAGATAGATTAGTATCTGAAAACACACCTAAAAGGGGAGAAAATTCATTTTAACATGTTTTATTTATCAATGCGGTAATAATATTGCAATATAAATAATGTTTATATAGTGCTTGATAGTTTAAAGATTCACATATTATCCAAAGTACTTATAACATCCTCAGTCAATAGGGCATTATAGAGAGTATTTCACTTGAATAGAAAGAGTGCTTTTTATTCTCCATTAAAGCTAAAACCGAACTGTCACTTGTTCAACAACAATACAATAATACTCTCAATGACTCTTAAAGTTCAGAGAAGATAATACCTCCTGGAACTTGAAGTTATTAAAAAATGTATTCACTCATCCATGCTCTTACCCATTCAGCAAGAATTTTCCAAGCATCTCTGAATCAAGTCATACAAACTGTGGTAGCAGATAGGAAAGATTGGGGAGGGGACATCCAGCTATACTTGTTTTGTTTTCTTTTCTTTGATACTTCAGCTTTTTCTTAATACCCACCGACTTCTCAACTCACCTCTGAATGGCTTCCATCCCTGCTAATTTACTGAAATATTCTTGTATAGTTCCATGGTGACTTTACATTTGTCAATGCCAACAATCTTCATTTACTTTTTTGTGATTAATACTGTTACATGCTCCTTAAATTTTTTTTTTCTTCCACTGGCTACTACTGCACTCAGATTTTCCTCCTGTGCTTTGTTTCTCTCTTACAAGTCCACTTTCTCTGCCTAATTTTAAATGTCTAGGTGTTTCAGGAGACCTTGGTCTTTACTCTTCTTCTCATTCAGCAAGTAGAGATCAGGACTGAGCTGGGGATGTTATATCAAAATCATTTGTGTGACTTTTTCAAACTACTTAACTTCTTCCAGAACTTTAGATTTGGTCCTGTGGACAGAAGGGCAAGTGATCCCAAGGTTTGCATGGACCATCACAAAGAGCCACAAGTATTGATTAGATTGTGTCTCCATATAATCCATGGGTGGAAGGTGGAAGAGAAAGAGTAAGAATCATTGTTCAATATCTCTTTGCAAATGAATGCATAAGCTCTTATAATAACAACCACTGTTTATATAATTTATTTCTCCTGATTTTTATTTTTATTTTTTTTTAAGATTTGATTTATTTATTTGACAGAGAGAGAGACAGCCAGCAAGAGAGGGAACATAAGCAGGGGGAGCGTGAGAGGAAGAAGCAGGCTCCCAGTGGAGGAGCCCGACGCAGGGCTTGATCCCAGGACCCTGGGATCATGCCCTGAGCTGAAGGCAGACGCTTAACGACTGAGCCATCCAGGCGCCCCTATTTCTCCTGATTTTTAAACTCTACTGAAAATCTTGACCCAAATATCCAACAACTACCTCAAACTCAAAACATCTAAAACTGAATGAAAAGGCAACCTACTGAGTGGGAGAGAATATTTACAAATGATATATCTGATAAGGGGCTAATAACCAAAATATACATAAAGAATTCATACAACTCAACACCAAAAATACAAATAATCCAATCAAACAATAGTCAGAGGACCTGAATAGACATTTTTTTCAAAGAAGACATACAGATGGTCATGAAAATATGCTCAACATCATCATTCATCAGAGAAATGCAAATCAACACTGAAATAAGATATCTCCTCACACCAGTCAGAATGGCTAGTATCAAGAAGACAAGAAATGTGTTGGTGAGAATGCAGAGGAAAGGGAATTCTCACACACTGCTGGTGGGAATGTAAATTGGTGCAGCCATTATGGAAAACAGTATGTAGGTTCTTCAAGGAACTAAAAACAGAAATACCATATAATCTAGTAATTCTACTTCTTGGTATTTACCTGAGAAAAATGAAAACACTAATTTGAAAAGATATATGCACTCCTATGTTTACTGCAAATTATTTACAATGGCCAAGATACAGAGGCAAACTAAGTGTCCACCAGTAGATGAATGGATAAAGATGTGGTATCTATACACAGTGGAATATTACTCAGCCATAAAAAAGAATGAAATCCTGCCGTTCACAACAACAAGGATGGGCTTAGAGGGTATTATGCTAAGTGAAATAAGACAGACAGAGAAAGACAAATACCATATGATTTCACTTAGATGCAGAATCTAAAAAACAAAACAAATGGGGGCATCTGGGTGGCTCAGTCAAGCATCTACCTTTGGCTCAGGTCATGATCCCAAGGTCCAGGGATTCAAGCCCGATGTTGGGCTCCCTGCTCAGCAGGGAGCCTGCTTCTCCGTCTCCTCCCCACCTGTGCTCTCTCTTGCTATCTCTGTCATACCTCTGTCTCTGTCTCTTAAATAAGTAAATAAAAATAAATTAAAAATCCTTTAAAAAATGAGCAAACAAAAGAGAAACAGACTCATAAATACAGAGAACAAACAAACTAGTGGTTGTCAGAGAGGAGGAGGGTGGGGGGATGGGCAAAATAGAAGACAGGAATTAAGAGGTACAAATCTCCAGTTGTAAAATGAATAAGCCGCAATGACACAAAGTACAAGAGAGAGAATGTAGTCAATAATATTGTAATAACTTTGTGTGGTGACACATGGTAACTACACTTCTCATGGTGAGCATTTCATAATGTATATAATTGGCAAATCACTATGTTGTACACCTGAAACTAATATGCTATTATATGTCAACCATATCTTAATTGAAGAAAAATGAGTAATGAATCAATCTTGTCCACATTGTGTCAGCCAGGGGCACTTTTAAAAAAAGAAAATCTAAAACTGATCATGTCATCTTATCCACCAAATCTATTCACCTGGCTTTCAGGAGCAAAAATAAGGAAGATATTTGTTATTTATTCTTCTCTCCCCCACATGTCCTTCAGTTCCAAGATGTGATCAGTTCCAAAGACCTATGAGTCAACCTCCTATTTATCATTCAAAACTTCTCCTCCCTCTACTTCTACCCCTCACCTCTGTTTGGTCTCTCATCACTTCTCATCTGAATTTCTACAATAGCCTCTCAGCTTGTCCTTTCGTGTCCAGGTTCACTCTTAGCCAATCCATTCTCTATCCTGAGGCCATGCAGATCTTTCTATATCAGAAAAATGACCATGTCGCTAAGCAACTCATGAAGTTTTCAGTGGCTTCCAATTGACTTTAAGATAAAATTCGAAGTGTAAGCATAGCATTTAAGACCTTCAGTGCTTGATTCTTTATTTAATCTTGTTTCTGTTCATTCTCTCATACTGCTCTCCAGCCCTCTGAACTTTCTGTGGTTTCCTGATTCTCCCATGTTCTAAACTTCATGTTTCACACTAGAATGCTCTCCCTTCCTGCCTCCACTTTCCCTGCCCCCTCCCTGTGACTCATCTATGCCTGAGTAATTCTTCATCATCCTTCAAGACAACTGCTCAGGGGTTGACTCTTTCAGCAAGACTTCCCTTATCCCAACCTCGTGGGTTTAGGGTATTTGCCCCTTTATTTATTTTTAAAGATTTTATTTATTTATTTATTTGAGAGACAGAGTGAGGGAAGGATCAGAGGGAAAGGGATAAGCAGACTCCACACTGAGAATGGAGCCCAACATGCAGCTCGATCCCAAGACCCTCAGATCATGACCCCAGACAAAATTAAGAGTTGGTCGCTCAACTGACTGAACCACCTAGGCGCCCTGTATTTGCCCCTTTAAAGTGCTTTCCACTGGGGCACATGCATGGCTCAGTCAGTTAAGCATCTGATTCTTAGTATTGGCTCAGGTCATGATCTCAGGATTGTGAGACTGAGCTTGCACTCAGCCCAGAGTCTGCTTGTCCCTCTCTGTCCCCCTCTGCCCTTCCCCCACTCACGCGCTTTTTCTCTAAAATAAATAAATAAATAGATGGATAAAAATCTCTTTAAAGGAAGTCCTTTCCACTATTATAACAATTATTATAGCAAATCGTTTTATTTTTCTGATTACGAAAATAATGTAATTTCGTATTAAAAATGGGGAAAATACAAACATGAAAACCAAACACAAATTACTTATAATCCCACTCCAGAGATAACTTCCATTAATATTCACATAGCTTTACACACACACACGTACACACACACACACACTCACATAATTAGAATCACATGGTATAGATCAGGGAGCAACAAACTATGTCCCACAGTCCAAAGCCAGGCTGTAAGCTGTTTTTGTATGGTCTACAAGCTAAGAATTGTTTCTACATTGTTTTATGTTTTACATTTTACATTTGCATTAAGTGATTTCAAAACACAATTTCAAAAAATATTATTTCATGATATACGGAAATTATACAAAATTCAAATTTTGGTTTCCATAAATTTTTATTGGGCTACACCCATGGTTATTGTAATGAAACCCATTTGTTTATGGACTGTCTATGGCTGCTTTCACACTATAACAGCAGAGTTTGAACAGTTGCAATTCATAAAGTAATGTGATCCACAAAGCTTAAAATGTTTACTATCTGACCCATTACCAGAAAATTTGCTGACCTCTGGTACTGAAGCTGTGCTGTTCTTCTGCTTTACATTATATTCTGAATCCTTTCTTTTTCTTTTCTTTTTTTTTTTTTTAAAGATTTTATTTATTTATTCGACAGAGACAGAGACAGCCAGCGAGAGAGGGAACACAGGCAGGGGGAGTGGGAGAGGAAGAAGCAGGCTCATAGCGGAGGAGCCTGACGTGGGGCTCGATCCCATAACGCCGGGATCACGCCCTGAGCCGGAGGCAGACGCTTAACCACTGTGCCACCCAGGCGCCCCTGAATTCTTTCTTTTTCATTATTCTGTAGAAATGTTATTTGTAGTGGCTGTTTAATATCCTATCAATAAGGTCATCATTTATTGAAGTATTCCCCTCATAAATATTAACTCTGGCCTCCATTTTTAACTATTATAAGTAATATTGGGCTGAGCTAATTCCAACAATTCTTTGCATTTGACTTCCTGATCTTTCATATAAATCTCTGTGGTTCTCTCCATAAAACAAATTCCAAAGAGTTGAGTGATTAGGTCAAGCATCATCCCACATTTTCAAGGCTCTTGATGCAAGAGCTAAGTTGTTCTCCTGAAAGTTTGTACCAGCTGACTAGCGCTTTCACAATATATTAAAATTGTCTTTTTATGTATCTGACTCCCCCAGTAACCCTTGAAGACAGGAACTTTTTACATTCCCCGTGTGTAGGAGAGGTTCAAGACTCATAGGGACTACAGACACAATGGATGTATGAGGAATGAGTAGCTAGGCCTGAGTGGTCGCTCATTGGTCCAGGCCCATTTCAGCACAGTAGAGCAGTGTTTCTCAATCTCGAGAATTCAGGAACTCAGAGAACAAGTCTGTGGACTCCTAGTTTGAGAAAACACCAGAAAAGTCAAATTGCCGCTCCACTGGAACCAATGAAATGGAAAACACAAACACAAGTGTAAGCATTGAAATCTGGCAGCTTATATTAAATATTTTAAAATAATTATAAAAAATTTGAAATCAGGGGTGCCTGGGAGGCTCAGTCAGTTAAGCCTTCGCTCAGGTCATGTTCCCAGGCTTCTGGGATGGAGCCCCTTAATTGGGCTCCCAGCTCAGTGGAGAGTCTTCTTCTCCCTCTCCCTCTCCCTATACCATTACCCCTGCTTGTGCTCTCTCACTCTCTCTTTCTCTCTCTCAAGTAAATAAAATCTTTTTAAAAAATTGAAATTATTCTAGGCATTCATGGATCTCTGAGACTATGTTGCCAAACAACCAGGGATCTGGGAAGCACAGTTTGACAAACCATGTGACAGAGGAAGCAGGGGATGAGTAGGGACTATGGGTGCCTAACTGTGCCCATGTACAACAGCAAAGAGATCAAGGAGCCCCAGAGATGTTCTATGCTGAAGAACTGTGTAATCAATACATTCCCACGGACAAAAAACCATTACCACCTTTTCAGCCTTGTGCCTGCACTCTTCGTGGAAGATAAGAAGAGGGAAGACACTTTGGCTGACAAAAACCACAGGGTTGAACAGAAAAGGTTGGAGAAGGAGGTATAAAGTAAGAAGAGATATGCTGGATTACAAAACACCTGTAAATCAGGAAGCCTCAGGAAACAGAGGCAGAAACAGGAGGTTAACAGAGCCAGGAAGATTCCAGTCATGCCAGAGTTTGAGGCAAGGAGATTGAAACCAGGAAGGACAGCTGAATGGATGAGGTGAAGCATCACAAACACATCAAAATGATACATCTCACAAACACACAGAGTACTTGATATGCTTCTTGTGAAATCACAATAGCTATGAAGTATAGGTTGTCAAGAAACATGAGTGAACAGTTGAGCAATTACTCAGATAATTTGATTTATGCTGTAAACCAATCTGGAAAATGGTATAAAAATCTTTTTTGCTCAGTGCTTGTTTCTGGATTGAATTGCACTGATATTTTTTGTCTGTGTATTTTAACATTTCTTGGTGAAATTTAAAATTTTTCTTCTCACAAAGAGGAAACAAAATTTGCTCGTGAAAAAAATTTTGACGTTATGCCTAGTCTTTCCAGTATGAAGATGATATTTTAACACCAACATGTTAAAGTATTTGCATTTGACTTCCTGATCTTTCATATAAATCTCTGTGGTTCTCTCCATAAAACAAATTCCAAAGAGTAGAGTGATTAGGTCAAGCATCATCCCACATTTTCAAGGCTCTTGATGCAAGAGCTAAGTTGTTCCAAGAGCTAAGTTGTGGAGGTATTTTTCCAGTGGTGGAGATGAATGTTCCTCAAATGGCTACATTACAAAACAATAATAATGTTTCCTTTGTGATGTATGGTATACAGTATAACAGTGATTCAGACACAGAATCTGTGGCCCACATTCTGACTATGCATAGTAGCTCTGCACATTTTACAAGTTACTTTTTCTCAAGTCTCAGCCTATTATAAAATGGGAACAATAGTAACAGCTACATTACAAGGTTTTGTGAAGATTAAAGGAAATAATCCATGGAAACTCTTAGCAGAGTGCCTGCTATAGACTAAGCTGTCAATAAGTGTTAGCTATTACTTTAATTATGCTTAGGTGTACCTTCTTACTGGGTTTCTATGTATTAAAACCACTGGATAAAGAACATATTGAGATCCTAGTAGTAATAAAAAAATGACCCCATATTCCAAATAGGAAACAAAAAGCTATTTCTGATTTGAAGTGGTTATGTGATATGCCAATCACTATAGACTGCAATAATAATTTCAGGATTGATAAAAGTTCAAAACATAAAATATTTTCATCTGAGTCCAAATAATAGTAAGGCACCTCAAAGAAACATATATGTTAGAATATATTTTATAAAGAATTGTTTTTTCAGAAAAATTCTCAACCACTCATTTTGTCCTTAAATTTTATAGTAATTCCTTATGGTGGAATACTTCCTTTTATGTATGTAAACAATTCATTGTATCACACATGCTTGTATCATATATGAGATGGATAATACAAACATTCACTACTTAAAATGAATGTAGAAATGTAGGAAACTTGACAAAAGTCTATGTTACATGAAGTTCAAGTCTTAGCATTTTGGGTTTCATAGTAAATCCAAGTACCTCAACAAATTAACTCCACTAGTTTCTGAAATCCATGTTTAAGTAAGAATAAAATATTGTAGTCTGGGATTTGCAGTTCCCTTGAGCAGAGAACTGTATTGGTACATCTCTGGGATATCCCTCACTAAAACAAAGTAAACATATGTGAAAGCAAACATGTTCTGTCTTTATTACAACCACATTGCCAATTCTGATATCAAATGTATTCTAAATCAATGTTTATAGTCATATTCTGCCATCTCTTCTAGTGCTAATAATTGTCCTATCAAATTGGTTTCAAAACTCATCATTCATATTAATGACCAATTTTTAAAAATAACCATTTACAGATAGGTGAACTGTGTTTAAATATAAGTCTTTGAATCAATAAATATTTGAGTTTACCATCAATCTAATTTTAATTTTACTGCCAAGCATTTCCTTTATTAATTAATACATTTCAGAGTCAGGATGAAGATGCCAACTGAAATTTCTACTTTACAGATGAGATCTGAATATTGATTTTCTGAAGTTTTCTTAACACCATACATTGTCCTCTCTATCACATAATCTAAGATACCTCTGAAGTAAAGAAGAGTATAAAATTTAGTCTTAAGAGCCACAAAATTTCCTTTGGTTTCTTGAGAGTTTTGAAATTACCAAACTTACCAAAATTCAGAGAAGATTTTAGGGTGTTCTGTTCAAGCCAAGAATAGAACAAAAGTAAGTTAACCCAAAAGTGGGATGTATTTAGAGATTCATATGTGATTTATCTATGGAAAAATAACAAAAGTCATATTGCAATGAACAACACATTGTATTCTAACAGCCTTTGTTACCAGAGGTAACAAATCATAACGTAAGAGGTGTGGGATGTGTGCTTACTATCCTTACCCCTGCTTCAATACTGTGTGTGTTTCTTAATATAAACTACCTCTTTGAGGTACTTTGTATATTTCTACCCTTCACATGAGGCAGCACTGCATGTCCCTCTTCTGTGTAATCCCGGTGAGGACACACCTCTATCGGCCACAAGGTAGGCACAGTAGCTATTGGCATAGTTGTCAACCACTCAGTACCACCATTACCGCAGCCTTCCACTCAGGCAGCTCCAACACACCCTTGAGGGGCTTGCACCTGAAAGAATGGCCCATGACCTCCTTCTCTGTCTCCCCTCGATCAATTCCTTGGCCAGAATTCTCCCCAAATTTCCCTGAACAAAGGCAGCTTATTCATTTGAGTTTCATTGGCAGGTATTAGTACTTGAGACATCATTCAATAGTAATTTGCTATTGGCATCTTACATGCACAGGGGTGGGAGGAGAGATAAAGAAATGAAATTAAACAAGATGAATGCTTCTTTGTTCAATGTTATCAGCTTCTAACTACTTTATAAGATGTTAGTATAGGTCAACAAACACCCTTGAGAGGAAAACAGTGGGGATAACCACTCTGAGGATATTGCAGGGGAAGTCCCTCTCCATCTAAGAAATTAACTAGATGATGTCTATGGTCCTATTGAATTCTGTGGTTCTACAGTACAATAATTCATTAATTTGCTCAACATTTAGTGAGTCTCTACCACTTCCAAGGTATAAGAAGTAGCTGAATTCTAGACACTTTGTATGTGAAATGTTTATTTTCTATCACATTTCAAAAAAAGATTTAATATTAAATTTGAGGTTGGTGAGAGGATAATATTTAAGACCTTATTATAATACAGAAATAAAACCATTGTTTATACTATCGAAGAAATGCATTTTTTCTCACTTGATTGAGCAAAATTTGTTTTTACCATTGAATACCGTATTTCTTCCTTTCCTAGACACACAGACACTAATGCTAAAGTTAAGCCACCATTGAAGGCTTATTGATTCTCTCCTTTTCACCAACAGAATAGACCTTTTCTTCCCTTCAAGAGAGCCCTTCTTTCATGTGAAAAATCCATGACATGTGACTTCGGCAAGGGCCAGCCCTGCTCTTCAGCCATTAACTAGGGAAGGCAATGACATTAGGCTAGCCTGTAAGAGTTATCTATCTCAGCTGTGGCTTGGTTGGTTGGCTCAAGGATCAAAATGTGATTGATCAGGGATGGAAGATGATCCAAGCCTAGAATATCCAACTCCTCCAGAATTTCTGCTGGAGCTTTCTAGAAAGGCTTTTCACCTGAGTTACTAAGTTGGTAGGACATGAGACTGATACAACTGATTGGCCATCCTACTGGCTATATACAGATATCTTGTCCAAAAGATGGAGAGACAGCTTTAATAGCATTACTGTGTTCCTGATTCTGGCCATGCTTGATTCTCCTACTTACACAAATAAACACATTTAGAGATTTAGTTCACATTTTTCATGGCTTCTCCAAACCAAAATTACTTAATGAATACATGCACCAAACTAAAACCTTAAAATCACTTCTGTTCTTGAATTGAGAGTTAGCAAAAGAACTGTACATGACCAATATCATTATTTATCTACTTTAAAATGCATGTTACTCTGGAATATGGATTTTGAACACAACGAAGTATTAATTCCTGAAGATCAGGTCTTTTCCCCAATATCCACTTTCAGACTACCCATTCAGCCCCTCCTTATATTCACAATGCCTAAATAAGACTGTTCAAGTAGTTGAGGGTTAGTAATGAAAGACTTAAAATTTGTTTTTAACATCTAACAAAAATCTTGGTTTTGATGTCTGTAATGAAATGTCAGCTAATGATTATGCAGTGATACCATCTCTGCTTTTGCCAAGTAAGATAACATGTTTCATAACACTTATTTCAAAACATTTGAAATAAACATCATGGGGTGACCGTCAAGTTTAGTTTTTAAATGATTTTTCCTATCTCCATTACTTAATATATGTCTGAATTAGCTCCCATTATTATCTCTACCTGTCATCACTTAGATTATCTGTTACAGTCACACAGTGATGATAATTGATTCAGAAGGAGTACCAGGGAATACATTTTCTTAGTTTAGCCCATAATATCTCAGTGTGGCAGTGTTCACAAGGTGACTGATGTCATCTCCTATATTCTGTTATTTTCTTGAAAGCAGGTATTTTATCAAAATGACTGAGTCTTTTTTTTTTTAATGGCTGAGTCTTGATTTAAAAAAAATAGAATTGCTGCGAAGTCTGATTAAATATCTGGGCTTCAGGCTACCTATATCATTTATTTTAATAAATTGGTATTTTTAGAATGTTTTGGCCAAAGATACACAACCATAGTCCTAGCCATCTTCTTTGCTACCATTAGGGCTAAGCAATGTTCATTCATTTGTTAGATATCTGTGGAGCCCTTACCTTGTACCTGACTTTGTGATACTTTCCAAGGACACAAACAGATGAATGACATGGTGACTTGAACAATGCAGGCTTATGCAAAACTGTATTCCCCTAGCATTTGGTAGAATTGTCCTGGGCACTGACCAGCCCTTTGCAAAGACCCCTGCTACTGATTCTCCCTGTCATCTCTCTGCAGGTCAGTGATCCCAAACTCTAGGCAGTGAACTGTTTGTACCAGCACCACCTGGGGGAGATTTTTAAATTACAGATTTCCATGTCCCACTTCAGAGGATTCTGATTCAATAGATTCGGAGTTAAAAAACAAAACAAAACAGGGGCGCCTGGGTGGCACAGCGGTTAAGCGTCTGCCTTCGGCTCAGGGCGTGATCCCGGCGTTATGGGATCGAGCCCCACATCAGGCTCCTCCGCTATGAGCCTGCTTCTTCCTCTCCCACTCCCCCTGCTTGTGTTCCCTCTCTCGCTGGCTGTCTCTATCCTGTCGAATAAATAAATAAAATCTTTAAAAAAACAAAACAAAACAAAAAGAAACAACAACAATAAAAAACACAACCTGGAAATCTCCATTTCTTAAAATCTCTTCACCTGATTCTGATATACAACCATGTTTACAAAGCACATTTCCACATATCCATTCTTCTGGGGATGGAAAATAAGACATCTATTCATAGGTGAGTATTAAGGCTTTTAAAAGCCCTCTCTTACGGTAGTTTTTCTAACTTCAGATATTTTCTCTATAAAGTTCTGATACCAGTACACAAATCAGGTCTCTCCCTGACTAACACTTGTCAGTGATTATTCATCAACCATAAGATAGAGAGAAACCTACTTTCTATGGCACATCTGGCCCTCCTTCATCTGGTCATTGCCTGCCTGTCCATCCTATCTTTCCCATGATACTTCTTCCAAACCCTTCTTCCTAGCCCATCGTCCAGACGTGCAAAACTATTTACTGCTATCCTAATACTCCCAACGCGTTGGCCCTGCGGCCTTGGTATATGCATGCTTTTTCTATTGCTCAGACTATCTACCCACCCCTTAGACACCTGGAAAATAATCTTATGAAGAATTTCCTGATTTCCTCTTTTTTCCCTATATTTTATATGGGTTTCTGCTAAAGTCCCTCCAAATTTACTGGGATTACTTGTTCAAATGCCCAACATTTGATATTCGAAACTTACTTTTAAATAGTGCTCTCCCTACCCCAAAAAGAAAAATATATATATTTCTTACAATATAGTGAGAACAAGAAAGCAAATATAGTGCAATGTGAACAATTAGTAAATCTAGGTAAAGGATTTTTGTAGGTTTGAAATGTTCCAAAAGGCAAAGTTGTGAAAAATGGCCCACTTTCATGTATGCTCCCTGAGTACAAGAAGCATGTTGTGTTCATCTTTGTATTGCCTGCATATAATCCAGTACCTGCTTTCATTACCTACTGAATGAATCAGTGAGTGAGAGGAATGATGCATTAATACCTTTTTAAAAAATATCTATCTTCACACCTATTTTCAGAAATATTACCAATTCTTAAATGTTTGGGGTCTTCTCCAAGATAACTAGGCTGCTTCTCAGCTTTTCTTACCTTGTGTTCAGGAAGCCACTTCTCAAATCTAGGGTTAGGATTAGCATTCGATTTAGGGTAGGCATATTAATATCTTGCTACCTTTTGATGCATGAGTTAACTTTTATCTAGTGGAAAATAGGTTGCATTCTGGCTGAGGTTGGAGAGTGGGAGGTGACATTGTGGTGAAGATTCAGGACTAGAGTAGGCTGGACTTTACAAGCTCCTGAGACTCTCTGTTTCTAAAGAGGAGAAGGTGACAGAAATGGTAAAGTTTGGGTGAACTGGCTCCCAGGCAAAATTTTTATCAGCCCCCATGCTTCAAGAATTCTCTCCCCCCCCCTTTTTTTTAAGTGAGGGTAGTGTAGATTTTGCACATGCATAAAATGCATCCATTTATTTATTTGGAATTTTAATTTGCACATAGCAGAAATACCTGTAAGTTAAAATGATCAAGCTTTCAATGTTATCCAGATATTTTGAACATTTTCATAATTACTTGCAACAAAAGTAAGTGCCTACCAGTGGCCTATTAGTCCAACTCTTACCACATCTTACTTTCTTGATTTGTGTCTGAATAATAGTTGACCTTTGGGGGAAAAATAACCTCTACTTCTATCTTTTTACAGTGTTTGCTATGCTAAAGAGACACATCATTCCATTGTAAACTAGAGAAACCCATCTTATAAAATGAGCTTCTACCTATATCTTAACTTGGGAGAAAGATGCTTTATAAGGGTGTGAGGTGGGTGGTAACCCCTCCTTTCTATCTTTGGGAGTAAAACACACTGAGTTCCCTACCTCTCAAGTCTTCTCTATGCCCTTCTTTAGACCCTCATTCCCTGTCACCTGCTTTAGAGCATAATAAAGCCCTCCCTTCACCTTGGTGCGATCTTTAAATCTGAAGAAAATGGCAGTTGGGTTATACAAAAAATCACAAAGAAAAATTAGACACTGTCAGAGGTGCAAACATATATATTTGTACTTCAATCTATTTTCAAAGTCTAAAAAAAATCGATTACTTGTCCTGACTTGGGGCAAAAAAAAAGATATTTTCAGATTAAAAAATCCATTCTCAAATTGAAGAATCCTCAGGGCAATCACAAAAAAACACAGATTAATTAACAGTAGCAGTAATAACATGTTTTGGTTTTGTTCTGTTTTGTTTTTTTTAAAAAAGCTAGTTGTTAGAACAAAATGGAATGCCCAGTTTACAGTGTAAGCAGACTTTGTCGACAATGAGATATGGAGCTTCTAAGATGAGCAATCCATGAAAAATGGCTTGCCTCAGGATTCAGTCAAGGCCAGTTTAAGTTTTCCTCTCCCACTTGGTTAGTCATTAAAGTCAGGAAAGTATTTTGGAATTGGATCTGAGAAAAAGACACTCTGGCCAACATCATAAAACTGGTTATTTAAAGAGATGCTAAAAGACACCACTTTCCCTTTGGGTTCCAAAAGAATAGGGAACCAAGGTTATTCTGTGATACTTGAAAAATGCACTCTGTCTTTTTAAGTGTAGCTCTGAAATCACTGGTTTTAAGTATAGCATATTTTATGGACATTATACCACCTCAGCTGCCATGCCGAGCACAAAAAGGATTATGGATTTTCTCTTCAGTGGAGCATTAAATGGTCCCCTGAATAGCAATTTTCTAAAAGAGCAAATATATGTGGCATATCCTGCATATGTTTTCCTGACACGGCAGAGTCTATCTGTAAAATAGACAGTGGAGTACAGGTGGAGTCTCTAATATTTGGAAATAATATTTTTGACCACTAAACTGAAGACAATTAGCTTAGGATACTTGAAAGCAGAGAATAAAAATTTTGGAAACTTTGGAGAAGAGGAGATAATTAAGTCCTATTATTTTGGTCAGTCCTATTATTTTGGTCACACATTTGTTTTGGTGTTTGCTGTTCTTTTTAACTAGAATATTCTACATTTTCAGTTCTGCCTATCCAAAACCTGTTGGGCTTCAAGTCCCAATTCCATTGCTGCCTCCTGTATCAAATCCTTCTATGCACCCCAGCCAAAAGCAATTCCTCCTTCCTCCGGACTCCTTTGTCAGTTTATTTCTTCCTTTCTAATTTGGATGTTACATTTCACCGTATAGTACAATTGTAAATGGGCAAATTTTAAATTCTGTAGATTATAAACTAGGTGAGAGTAAGAACTGTTTTATCCATTTTTGCATCTCCTAAAGGACTATATTCCTTTTTAAAAAATATTATTTAAGATGAAGTAACTGTAAAAGGTAAATAGCAAAGAAATTAAAATCAGTGCTTTAAAATTTGTATTCTGAGAAGATGGGCCATTACAACCTTTTCAGACAGTAATTCCTTAAAAGCAAATTTTAAAAAACAAAAATCCAGTTTCCGTTAGATTATAAAGTCCCTGGAGCCAGATCATGCCTTTCTTCCTGTGGCTTCACACAGCACCAAGTCAGTGTTAATTATTATTTGGTGGTTCAAAAATATAACTGTGTCCAACAAGCCGATGTTACAGTTTAATGGTTCTGTTTACTTACTATTATCAGACAAAGGATTTCTTTTGATCTGAACACTTAATTCAAATCCAAATACTCACAACATGTCCCAAATATTTCTATCAATCTTGATGGGTCTCCCTAGGGACTTCAGGAACCAATAAAATATATTTATGGCTATACTACTGGTAAGTGAAGAACCTTCATATTTAAAAAAAATAATAAATGACTCCTGTAGCCTTGACTTCATATATACAGAACATTAACAATGACAGAGATCCATTCATTCTAAAGACCTATCAACACTGAGGCCTCACCACTGTATACTTAAATTACTCAATACCACACATTTCTTTTTCCTGTGTCAGTAATTCTTGTGTCAGTTTGACTACGTATTTATTTCATATAGAAAAGCTTTTAGCAGTGTTCAGGTAGGTAAAGCTACTCATAAACTATTATATCTTTTCTTTCACTTCCTATTCTCTTTACTTCACACCTTGCTTCATATCAAAAGTGAAATGATTATTCTATAGCAGGACACTACACTTTAACAATTAATATTGTAGCACACACCCAAAAGAAGTGTTAAAAAAAAATAATGACAATACTAGATGCTGATGAGGATGCAGAGAAACTGAATCTGTCGACAATGCTGGTAGGAATGTAAATGGAACAGCCCTTCTGGAGAACAGTTTGGCACCTCTTTATAAAAATAAACATGGAACTACCATAAGACTCAGCAATTGTATTTATCCCAGAGAATGAAAGGTTATGCCCACAGAAAAGTCCATGCATGAATGTTCAGAGCAGCTTTATTTGTAATAGCCAAAACCTGAAAACAACTAAAATGTGCTTCAGTGGGTGAATGGTTAAACAAACTGGTACGTTTATACCACTGAATGCTACTTAGCAATAAAAAAGAAATGAACTACTGATACATACAACTTGGATAGATCTCAAGGGCATTCTGCTGCTGAGTGAAAAAAAAGAGTCAATTTCAAAAAGTCAAAACTGTATGCTTCCGTTTCCATAAAATTCTTGAATGATGAAACAGTAATGCAAAACATATCCATGGTTGCCAGGAATTAGGGACTGTGTGGACGAGAAGGATACGTATGACTATAAAGGGGTAGCAAAAGGAGAACTTTGTGGTGAAAGAATCCTCTCTGTGTTGGTTGCAGAGGTGTTCACACTAGTCTCCACATGTAATAAAATGACATATACACATATATGCACATACATTGTACCAATATAAAATTCCTCATTTTGATATTATACTCTAATTGTATATGTTGTAACCACTGGAGGAAAACAAGTGAAGGGTACTCAGGTCCTTTCTGAACTAACTTCATAACCTCCTGTGAATCTAAAATTATTTCAAAAAATAGTTTAAAAATTAAAAAATATATAAAAAGAAAAAAATAAAATCTTACAAATATGTTAAATTGGATGGAACTCAATGACAGTAAGTATATACGAGGGCCGTCTTGGGCATCTGGGTTTATATTGTCACCCATATTTATTTTTTATGTGAGTTTCACGCTATTTGTCTTCCTCTACTGGACTGTAAATTTCAGCAGGGCAGTGACTTTTGTCTGTTTTGTTCACTGTGGAATCCCAAGAACTTAGATCAGTGCTCTCATATGTAATGTATTCAGTCAAAATCTGTTGAATGGGACAAGTAGAACAGTAGATACTTTGCTTTAGCCTGTATGGGCAAGAACTTATGGTGATAGATGAAATGATGTTCAGTCTCAGATCCTGATCATGAGAATTATGACAATCACACCAAAACACCTTTTTATCTGCTACCTTTCCATTTGCTCTTGTGTTTCATTTACCCAAATAAGTACAGGCACGTGGTTAGTCTGTTGCTTTCATAAGTTCTAAGTAAACAAAAAAATGCTTTGCTAGAGTTGAATATATAACAGCAATGTAAAGCACAAAAATAATTTTTAAAATATAGAGGTCTATTGTATTTAAAGAATAATTATACTTATTTTAGAAAGTTGAAACAATGTTCAAATATGTCACCAATATAGCTCTTAATCTATTTCACAGTGATAGGAAGATCATTTAAATAGATAAGACATGGAAAAATGGCCTTGCGTCCATTAGCAATAATGATTTTCTTGTTATTACTATCACTTATAATCCAAAGAGTTCCAAAGAAAGCACTTGTGTGTGTCAAGACAAATACGTATTTTGTTCTCCTATTCAATTAGATGAGGAGCTTTACAGCTAAAGTCCAAAAGTATAATTTTACCTAATTTTGTCCTTAGCCCTGTATGTCAGTTATGTGACTTCCCCCACCAGGTGCCACAGTGCTCCTTGGGGATGATGCATGCCACCATCGCCAGGGGACCTAAGGATCCCACACTAGAAAACTCCACATTGGCACTGGACTAGACATAGGTCACACTTCCTCAGTAGGTACCAGGGCATCCCCATCATTGGTTGTGAGGTGACAGCACTTTTCGTGGAATCAGGTCTATACTTCTAGATAGGATGAGTCTTGAGTGCTCAGCAAGTGCCAGGAGGCCTCATGATATAGCATAGTGGAAAGATCATGACAAACTGCATTTTAATCAGAGTGGAAGGCCCAGCTCAGCCAGTTACCAGCTCTGAGCAAGTCATCAAACCTCTCTAAGACTCAGTTTCCTCACCTGTAAAGGGAGTCCATACCACACTGGTCCTTATTATGTCAGCAAAAATGAGACAATGTATATGAAAGCAGTTTCTAAAGTAAATATGTATGCTACATAATTATTCTAACCTAGCTGTTGTATTGGTATTTTATGGAAATATATCAGCAGTATAGCCCAGTGATAGGCAATACTTGTTATATTTCTATAAACTGCAATGTTTCCTGATGTCAGACAGATAAGCCATAAATGTTGGTGGAATAAATAAGTATATATGTGGTGTGATTTCAAGGGTATGAAGAAACCCTGTTATTCACGATAAATCTTTTTTCACATGCTCGCCAATACCAACAACTCTATTAGCAGAGAACATTTGTTTTAATTTAAGAGTTTTATTTCTGTAAAAAGGTTGATATTATCTCTCCCCCTATTCCCCTACTCTTTTAAAGAGCATCTAGCCTAGGTGTCAATCACAGACCAGAAAGCTTTTAGGGCCAAAGGAGCTAGAGTATGAGGAGAGAGGAAGCCATTGACAAAATGTACTGGGATGGAAAGGTGTTTGTTCCACTACTTGTATTTGAGTGAAGAACAGTTTATTGATTATTTGAAAGAATGATTCTCTGATGGTGGAATATTTGGCAGTAGAAACTGCCTGGATGGGAAGGGCATGGATATGTGAGGGCAAAAGTACCCTCTAAGTGCCCTCCCAAACTGGACTGTCAGTGGGCCCTGCCACTTGCTGACTGTGTGATCTTAGGCAACTGCTCTGAGTCTCAGTTTTCACATCTGGAAAATTGGCATGATAAGAATGCTTTCCTCATAATAGTGTTATAAGGACAAAATGAGATGATGCATGTAAAGTGCCTGGCCACTATTCTGTCTTCCATAGAAGTCAGGAACTATTAGCATCATCGTCATTCCTAACGATAACTAAAACGTGAGATAATAAATACTTTGGAAAGTACATACTTCCTTTCTAAGCATTCTATCATTATAGGTTATCTCCTCTTCTGTAAATTATACTTTAAATTTTAGTTTATACATACAGTATGGAAGCAAAATGTATTTTTGTCTTAAAATATTTCTCTGATGCAAGAGAAATGAACGTGTCACTACCTAATTCTGGCTGTGAAAAGCTACCTGCCCTTGCCTGTTTGATGGTGTTATCACCCTGATCTATTTGTTTGGGCTGTCCCTAATCCTAACCGGCACACAAACAGCAGAACTAGATTTCTGGTTGGCTCCCAGACTGAGAAAGAAGCGGCAGCTGATGGGCTGCTGAAAACCCTGTGGGCCACAGCTGTCCTGAGTGGAAATAGCCTGTAACTGAAAGCTATACCACAGCCTTCATTTAATGAAGAATTCTTGTGACAACTCTAACTTTCAGGAGTTTCTATGCTAAAACCAAGTCAGTAAAATAGATGATTCTGTTGTCACTAGGAAATGTCAGTAACATAAGCAATGACAGAAAAGAGGCAAGATTAAGAAAACCAACTTGGAAAATGCTGACATTGTACTGAATCAGTCAATTTGGATTTTAAAAAGTAAGCTTTTAGTGTTTATAGAATTAATTAGTAATAGATACATATTCTGAAGGTGGAGTTGGGGTTGCAAAGGGCATAGTGCGGCATTAGACAGCTAACCCACATTTAGCGCGTAAATCCTCATCTTCTATAACAGTGAGGTGATAGATATTGTCTAAAATTGATTAATCAGGGACACCTGGGTGGCTCAGTCAGTTAAGCGTCTGCCTTCGGCTCAGTCATAGTCCCGGGGTCCTGGGATCGAGCCCCACACTGGGCTCCCTGCTCATCAGGGAGTCTGCTCATCCCTCTCTCCTGCTCGTTTCTCTCTCTATCAAACAAATGAATAAATAAAATCTTTAAAAAAATACAATAAAATTGATTCATCAAAACTAACAGCATATACATATCATCTAAAAAGGTAAGAAGTGCTTGCCCCTGGGGAGTAGGTTGATGGTCCTTAAGAGTAGGCTAGGGATTGCTGTTTTTGCATTATAAGCCTTTAGGACTATTCGCCTTCTTTTTACTTTTTTACTTTTTGCATCTATTGCTTTAATAAGTTTTAAAGACAAACTGTAAAAAAAGTAAGTAAAATGAAAAAAATAGACCTTAATGAAATGGACTTATGACCTAGAGAGAGATGTAATATTTTGCTACCGAGTAGCAAAGTCAGAGTTAGGACAGTCTACATGAATTCAGAATCCATGGCTTCATATTTGTGTTACACCGTGATATGTAATCAAATAGATAAAATAGCATCCTTAACATATATAAGCTTGTCCTATAGGAGGCAACTAATAAATGACAGACATTGTTATTATAATTCAATATCATTTAAAATAAATAAATAAATAAATAAAAAGTAAGCATTTTTAGGGGGCAAGGGGGGTCATTTTTCACACCAGAGCCATTTACTAAGGCACCATAAAATCCAT
This sequence comes from Ursus arctos, assembly GCF_023065955.2. Taxonomy (NCBI): domain Eukaryota; kingdom Metazoa; phylum Chordata; class Mammalia; order Carnivora; family Ursidae; genus Ursus; species Ursus arctos. The sequence goes on from NW_026622763.1 coordinate 57,516,814, forward strand.
TCACAATAAACATGCCAGAACAAACTACCTTTCAAAGTTACAACTTAGTCTCTTTATAATTAAATGTAAATGGAACCAGATATTTTCTTTCTTTCTTTTTTTTAGAGAGAGAGAGAGAGTACAAGCAAATAGGGGCAGGTGGAGGGGGAGGCAGAGGGAGAGGGTAAGAGAATATTAAGCAGGCCTCATGCCCAGCACACAGCACGATCTCATGACCCTGGGATCATGACCTGAGCAGAAACCAAGGGTCAGATGACCAACAGACTGAGCCACCCAGGCACCTTGGAACCAGATATTTTCTTTTCCTTAATTTACTGCCAAACAATTGTTCAAAAAAAGATTTCTTTCTCACAGACTCAATAAAAGATTGCATTTTCAAACAGATGTTTAGGTGTACCCAAAAAGTTCTACCACATTATTTTTCATAACTGCATTTTCTTAATTTTTCCTTCTTGGGTATTTTGCATATAAATGACTCTTCCATGCCAGCTCTGGGAAATGAAGTAAATAATGTAATTAGAAATAATATACAGGTGCATGGATTAGATTATTAACAGTGGTTTCTGTTGTTTGAGGAAGTTTTCTGTACCCTTGGATTTGTTTAGATTTACTACCTTTCCTTAAGAGTTCTGTGGCCTTTTATGTTCCTGAAAAAACAGAGTTCTGAAAGCTTACCAAGAATGCCATTGTGCGTTTTACTGGGGAACTTGAACTCCACCATGCTTGAGTAAAAACCAAAAACAGTAACAAAGAGAAGGACACATTCCCTAAGACCTGATGAAAGCTAGAACACTGGGAAGTTTTTGTACCAAACAGGAGGATAAATAAATACGCATATTAAGGTAGCATTTGTACACAGGATGAAGCTAAAGTGGTGGAAAAACACAGCTACTTCTCGCTTAAAGAATCAGCCCTCTCCCGTGTCCCAGATACTGTTCTTCTCACACTGCTTACTCTCACAGTCCCAAAAAACCACTGTAGCTAAATTAATTTCTCTTTTTTCCCTGAATTTGCCTATCAACATCTTTTATCCAGGGCCTTAATTAATCATCCAATGCCTTGATGTTGTGATGTCACTGTTCTTTAATTGTTCCATGGATCTACCGGGGACATTTTCCCTATGCTATTATACATTATAAATTGCTGGAGGCCAAGGATGTCTCTCACATTTCTTTTGTGTCTGTCTACTCCCCAAAGCCAAGCATAGAGTTAGGAACAGAGTAGACAGGGAATCTAGCCTGGTAGAGCAGAACCATCTTGATGCTACTGTGACTTGGTTACTGCAAATCATCTAAGATCCACAGCCATAATGTTGATAAGAAATTATTGAATGGTTCTTTTCAGTCAGCTGAGAAGTTACTCATACCATCCTTATAACCCTCCTCAGTGAATGGGATTTTACGCTACAGCTAATGGCCGATGGTCATGCGGCATGCCCGGTGTAGGTATGGCATAGAGGCACACTGCTGGAGTTGGAGTCCAGCTCCACTGCCTCCTAGCTTTGTAGCAAATGACTTCTGTGTGCATTAGTTTCCCCATCGGTAAAAACAATAATAGTTAGCAATCATTCAACACTATGTGTGAAGCCCTGTTCTAAATTCCTTCACTGTTTTAATCCCTGAAGTAGGCACTATTATTATCCCCATTTTATAGAAGAAGATATTGAGACAGAGAGAGAATAAGTAACTTTCCTAGAGCTGCAAAACTAAGCAGGAACTTTGGGATTCATATTCAGGCAGGTTGAGCTTACACACTCAACTTCTAAGGTGCACTGCCTGTAATGAAATCTGTATCATATGGTCATGTAAAGGATTAAACCAATTAATACACCTAAAATATTTAATATATCTAATTTATTAAATAACAAATTTTAAAAAGTGGTTGACACAGCACTCACTCAACAAAATTCCACTGTATTATGTTTCCATTTAGGTCATAAATTAGGCTCCAAAACTCTTTTTTTGGGGGGGGGGGAGGGATACAGGGAGAGGAAGAGAGAGAATCTTAAGCAGGCTCTACACCCAGTGCAGAGCCTGTTGCAGGGCTTGATCCATGACCCTGAGACCATAACCTGAACCAAAACCAAGAATTGGACACTTAACCGACTGAGCTGCCCAGGCACCCCAAGGCTCCAAAACTCTCACATGAATTTGGACAAAAATTATTCATATAATAACTTAATATGTGCCAACACAATCTCTGCCCAGAGGGAAGCTTACACCCTAATGAGAACTGAATACCTATGTAAAAAAAAATTAAGCAAACCAATGTTAAAAGCGACACTAAATGATAGGAAGAGCCCAGGAGAGCTGCAGGTAGCAAGCTGCCCTACTATAGAAAGTCTTATCTGATAGGGGTCTACACAACTTCTTTTAACAGGTATCTAACACGACTCCGATGTAAATTACTCATAAACTACACTTTAAACATATTCATTATATAGGCTGTGCTTGAACAAGTACCACATTAGGGTATGAGACTGTACTTCTATAAGTACAGAGGTGCTGAGAAGTGGAGTAAAAACACATGGAGAGAGATGGGCCTAAAATGGGGCTGGAGCTTAGGGAACACTTCTCAGAGGAGGGGGACTTAGTATTCCAAGATGAGGATATCAATAATTTACTCAGAAACTCATCCTCCAGCTCAGTTAAAAGAAGAATGACACAAATCAGAAAAACTAACAGTATTAATATTTTATCAGTTCCACAATGTTCTCTAAGGAGCCCAAATGTTCTGTACATTAATAATTGAGTCTCCTTAAAACCTTCAGACCATTGTGAGCAAGAAGAGCAGGGTATGTGAATACCATTTAAATAATCATTATTCCATTTTTTTTTTTTTTTGCCCACAGTCCTTTTATGCATGTTTCTTTTGTTACTACAAAGAGATGAATGGTTCCTGAAGAAATATAATGGATACATGTACTCATTCTTTCCTTGCTTAATTTATTCATTCTATAAATATTTATTGAATATATAATTCAAGCACAGTACTAGGCCCGAGGGACAGAAATATGATCAAAGTCTGATGAAGAAGACAAAAATGAAACATATAAGGGTTTTCCATGAAAGAGACCAAGGTAGAGATAGATAGGCTACAAATTACAGAAGGGATTCAGAGGAGGACATGGTCAATAGCATAAATGGGGAGCACTCCAGAAAGCTTTCAGAAAGCAACAATAATCTCCTCATAGTCAAATCTAATGGCAAATTCCTCAAACATGCTGCTGCTTCTAAGCCCTATTCAATACTTCTGTCTTGAAATTTCTTTTTCCCCTAACTTTTGTGATATGACCCTGAATATTTTTGCCTCTGACTTTCCATGGCCCCTTTTCCCAATTCCATTGACAGCACCTCTGTTCAAGCACTTCGATGTGGTTGTTTAATGGTCGTTGTTTCTTTTGATTTGAGCCAGAGCCTCTTATTCCTCATTGTGCCTCAGAATTACTGCAAAAAACCTCAAAAACATACAGGTGTCCCAGCCTTGCTTTGATTCTTCAGTTTTGGTACCTAAATATATGAGTCCTATGTTTTCTTTTTAAGCTCCTAGGTGATTCTAGCCAGGTTTAGAACCAGCTAATGAGCCCTTCCTTCCTCTTACTGTTCCATATGGAGATTGTTCATTTTTATCACTCTCTCTCAATGGCTTCCCGAACTGCCTAGAGTTCTGGGCCTGGAAACAGTCATCAGGGTGAGAACAACTGGAATAGGAGGTGGCCATCCCAGTCTTCTCCATCCAAGATACCCTAAGATCAAATCCACCATGACCATTCAGAATCTCAAAACTGCCTCATACTCCTCTTGTCTTTGGTCACTTGTGTAAGACCCTCTGAATATTTCCTACCTCTTTGTAATCTTCCTCTTACTGTGCCCCTCTGTTTCCAAACTTCACGATTATATCGCATGAAATTCAGATACATAGTAAACAAACTCTTCACTAATTCTCACACTCCACTTCTTAAGTGAAAGTCGTCCATTTCTCCTAACCCTGGTCTCTCCCATCCTAACAAAAACCTTCCAGTCAGCATCACCTTCTTGCTTCAGTCAAATTATTGGAAAAATGGCCTATTCTTGCTATATCTGATTCTTTGCTTCACATTTGTTCATTAAACAACTGCAACTTGGTGTCCAGCATCACTATTCCCTGAAACTACTCTAGCAAATGATATCACTAACTTCTAATCTGTCAAATATAAAGAACATTTCAATTCAAAATGGCACCACTTTGGCAATTATGAAATAATATCAGTGGGATTTTTCTTATCCTACAATCTTTAAGATTTGGAATTATCACTGACTTTTCCCTTACTCTTTATGTAAAATAATTTATCTGATTCTATATTTTATAATTTATGAATTCATCAAAGTATATTTCTACTGTACATAATATATGATGCTATTACAACACAAATTTTCAAGTTTAATTCTCTTTACTTTAACACTCAGAACTCTATTCTAAGTTCCAATGTCTATTAAAAGCCTCCATATACATCTTTTAACTCCAGTGATTTTCCATCCGAGTCCACTCTGCATAATGTTATAAAGGTAACCTTTTTCAAACTGAATTTTTATCAAATCTTTCCCCTGCTCTAGGAATCCTTGCTTGGCCACAATCAAATCTAACTGTGCAGCCCACATGTATTGCCTTCCAGCCCAATCTTCATCCACCATACCAGTTAAGCCTCATCTCTTGACATTTCCTGGCAGGAATGTCAGGAAGATACCATGCGTATCTTTCTTTTACTTGTCTCAACAGTTTTGTTAATACCTTTCTCTGATCTGAATGTCATTTTGACTCCCAATTCTTACCCGTCACTTCTTTCGAGATCCAAATAAATAGTCTCTTCTAGTGGGCTGATGGAACTCTTGCATGAGTCATCTATCAGCACTTTGTATAAAGTTTTCCATATATTATCTTTCAATGGCTATATTTTTAATATTAATCCTACCTCTTTAAATAAATTGGAGTGGCAGCGACATATGGTGTCATAAACCATTGTGGGACTTGGGCAAAAGCCACTATTGAATTTGTTTTATCATCTGTTAAATGTGAATATGTCCTACCTCAGAAAGTTGATGTGAGCATTAAATACTTAATGTATTTATTATGATGGCTGACACATAGAATATGATCATTAAATAGTGACCAATATGGCATCTGTAACCTTTCCAAGAGGTAAGAATTTTTCTTCATTTTGTGACATTTCACACCCACAACCCTTTGTGCACCCAATTCTGAGGTATATACACAAAGGAAGTCCTATAGCTATATATTGGGTTACTAAGTTAATGATAAAAGTTCTAGTAACTGTGGGAACATTCCATTTGCAAGTTTAGCTAGTCTTTTGTAGTATAACCTGATCAATTAAAAGAAATCTGTCATGATGACAAGGAGTTGGTCAGGATGGAAATTTCAGGATTGAAAATGTCGTTTAGTATTCCTACGTTAATTAATCTTTTCTGCAAGCCCGTTTTAAGTCTCAGGTAATACAGAAAGCTTTTTTGTCCTGGGAAGAAAAAAAAAATCCAGAATGTATAACTCTTTGTCTTCCTATTCTTGATTAATTATTTAACACTTTTTCCAGGTGGGTGGCTTAGTTCTGGAATGTAGGCTTTACCAAAGACTTCAATCTTAACCTCATTTATGTAAGTAACAATATACAGACCATGATTCTTTCTTTTTCAAGCCCAAAACATTAACTGACAGTAAAAGTTTGTAGATCACTTGGTTATTAAAGATCAGGGATAGGGGTGCTTGGGTGGCTCAGTTTGTTAAGTGTCTGCCTTCAGCTCAGGTAATGATCCCAGGGTCCTGGGATCGAGCCCCACATCAGGTTCTCTGCTCAGCAGGGAGCCTACTTCTCCCTCTCCTTCTGCCTGCTGCTCTGCCTACTTGTGTTCTCTGTCTGTCTTTCAAATAAATAAATAAATCTTAAGAAAAAAAAAAAGATCAGGGATAGTCCTGATGAACACAGATGCAAAAAAGTCTCAACAAAATATTAGCAAACTGAATTCAATAATACATTTAATGGATCATACACCATGATCAAGTGGAATCTATTCTGGGGATACAAGGCTGGTTCAACACCCACAAATCAGTCATGAAATAGGTTCATGGAAAGATGATCAATATCGTTAATCATCAGGGAAATGCAAAACAAAACCAATGAGATACCATGAGATACCACCTCACACCTGTTAGAATGGCTATTATTAAAGACAAGAAATAAAAAGAATTGACACAGATGTGGAAAAAAGGGAACCCTGGTGTGCTCTTGGTGAGCATTTAAACTGGTATAGCCACTATGGAAAAGTATGGAGGTTCCTCAAAAATTTGAAATAGAACTACCAGGGGTGCCTGGATGGTTCAGTCAGTTAAGCGTCTGACTCGGTTTCAGCTCAGGTCATGATCTCAGGATCATGACCTCAGGGTTGTGAGACTGACCCTCAAGTTGGGTTCCATGCTCAGCATGGAGTCTGCTTGTCCTTCTCCCTCCCCCTCTGCCCTTCCCCCTCGATCCCTCCCCCAGCTCACATGCACGCTCTCTCTCAAATAAATAAATAAAATCCTTAAAAATAAATAAAATAAAATAGAACTATCATATGATCCAGCAATTTCATTTCTCTAAAGTCTAAAAAGGCCATCATCTACAAACATAAAGAAAAGCTAGCCACAAGTGAAATATTTATAATGAATCAAGCAGTACAAAGAAAAATTCTTAAGTCCAAGTTTTACAAATATGCTAATGGAAGCACATTTCTGCTTTGTGCTATATATTCATCACTCAAATACAAAACATACAATCTTTAATGATTTGCTAACCAACATTTAGCAAAATTAACCAAGGCATAGTAACAGAATCCTTTTGGCTAATTTTAGAATCTGGATTGCATTTGGTCTCCCACATTATTATCACCATTAAGCAACATAATCCATAAGAAGTCCACTGAGCAATATTTGAGCAATGAAAAAACAATGAACAGCAAATTAATTACATATAAAATTATTAATGAAATATGCAGTAATGCTTCCAGAACTCACAACCAAACATTTCACAGTTTAATTATTGCCTTCTACTGTCAGCCTTTCAAACTAGATTAATACAAGGTTTTCTTTTCATTGTTTCAAAATGCCTATGTAATTCATTTGTTTGAAAAAAATTACTTTCTCAAGTAAAATCACTTGCAATAGTTATCAGATATATGCACAAGTACATTTACACACAATATATTTTTTAAAATGTTACACTAGGAAAAATATTTCTACTCACTCCTATGACATTGTCTAATAATTGCTTTATTAATTGCTTTTAAAAATTTGCTACTGGAAATAAATTGGGCTGGTTTTCTTTCATTTCTTGTCCCTGAAAGAAATCTCATCCTATAATTTTCCTTTTCAGGCCCATATGTATTGGTTTGCTTATAAGCAGACGTCTCCTGAGCTAAAAAAGTAAAATATTTTGGTTTCCAGAAGGTTTATTCTTCTTTATTCTCTAAATCCACCTTGTACAATATGATATCCACTAGCTATTTGAAATGTGGCTCCTTCAAATTTTGATGTGTATGAAGCACATACTGGGTTTTGAAGACTTAATACAAAAAAATTAAAATAGCTCATTAATAATTTTTATAATATTACATGTTATTTGATAATACTTTTGATATATTGGGGTTAATTAAGCATATTATTAAATTAATTTCATTTGTTTCTTTTTACTTGGCTTATTGGGTGAGTTTTGGCAATTTATGGTCTTCAAATAATTGGTTCGTTTCATCTAAGTTTTAGTTGAATTTATATACATAGAGTTGTTCATAGTATTCCCATTTTATACTTTCAATGTCTGTGGGGTTTACAGTGACACCTCATCCCCCACCCCCAACACTGGTCATTTTGTTTTCTCTCTTTTTTCCTTTCTCAGTCAGGCTAGAGGCTTATGGATTTCATTGACCTTTTCAAAGGGCCATTCATTTCCCTATTGTTTTCCTGTTGACAATTTCATTGATTTCTGCTCTTTATTTTTTCCTTCATTCTGCTTGCTTTGGTTTTAATTTGCTCTTATTTTTCTAATTTTATAAAGTGGAAACTTAGATTGTTGATTCGAGACATCCTTTTCTATTATAAGTATTTTATGCTCTAAAATTTATATGTGGCAATTAGAAAATTTAAAATTACATATGTTGACTTCCATATGTTGTTTGTATTATGTATTTGTATTTATTGCTCCTCTAATAAGTGTAACACACTAGCAAAGTGGGTTTTTTCCCCACTACATTAATAAAAGTTTAATAGCCTATGGGATTACTGAGCCAAAGAATCTCAGGCTCTCAGAAAACAGTGAGCAATAGCTTTGGGTGGTTTGGGTTTCTCTGAATTCAATTATGTAAAAACCTGGGATATGTTTTGAGTTGAAAATTAAAATCTAGGAAAGTGTCCTATGAAACTGAATCTGAGAGCTTGTGGTTCTTCAGTGTTCTTTGTCTACTGACAGATTAATTGAGCTTTTTAAAAAGAAAATCAGAAAACCATCTATATAAATATGAGTTATAGAGTTGAAAGATGAGATTGCTTCTTCTAATTTCACTGGCTTGACTCAGGGCCTGAAATTTGTACCATGAAAGTCCCCTTCCTAGTCCTCTGGCCCGAAATCTGGAGCTTTGGTTTACTCACTCTGCCAAGGATTTCCCATCATTGTGTCTGCAGGACCAAACAGTGGGGAGAAGAGAGGGAGGGAAAAAACAATGCAAATTCACTGCAAGCTCTGACCATAATTCCTCTGGTCAAAGAGGGGTTTCCCCTTCTCAGAGGTTTAGGCACCTGCTTGGTTGCCTCCACCTTCTCCATCACAGCCGCCTCTAGGGGAGTGCCTGGGCAGGGAAAGAGAGAATAGAAAAGCAAAAAGCAAAAACAAAAGCCGGGTATTTCCTCCCTTTCTGTCTGACCCATGGAAGCCCTCTTTCTACTGCTTAGATGTGAAAGAGAAGACTCTTCTGGAGCTTTTTCCGTCTACCTCTGGGCATACTTCAGGGTGTCAACTTGTGTTTGAATCTAAGCTGGGCAACACTGGAGGGAGAAAACAACAACACTGCTGTTTGGTGGTTTGGGGATTCTGATCTCTTTCCCTAATCTACCTGCTACCCCTTACTTTGCAGCATCCTCTGTATACACACATTCTGCCAGGGTTTATAGCTGCCTTTAATGGAGATAGGGTGATGTGTGTTTATTCCATCTTGCCTGGAACTGGAACCAGTATTCCATTTTCAGACAATTTTTTAAGACAAAAATTCTAATCTAACTTAAGTCCCTGAACCTCAAATATGTGGTAGGAAGGTGATAGAGGATACAGATGATTTGGAAGACTGGGCTAACCAAAGAATCAGAAGTTTGCCTTATTCTCCTGAAGACTAATAGCTTAATGAACTTGTCATAAGAATGATATAGCCATGCCATTTGAAAAACTCTTGAGTTTTACATATTTATACATTATATCTAGGACAAAAATCTGTATTTAGAAAAGATACATTCTTGGTTAATTACAATATATACTTGGATCTTTTCTAGAGAAGAACAATCTGTTGTCATCTAGACAGAAGAGCGCAAGAGGGACATTTCTATCCTAACATTTAAGCTAACTCAGCAGTACTAAAGATTGAGAGTAGGGGTGAGTGAGTCCTGTGCTACCATTTTTATCTGTTATCCCTCATTGGTATTTCTTAAGCCATCTGAGTTTTGTCCTGTCAGTCCCAATCTCAGACCAAGACCCTTTTTGTGAAAACTAATAAGGACTATGAGTTCTAAATTCAATGAAAAATTTTGTTGTAGATTTATATTTTAAAGAAGTACTGATTTCTAAATAATAGCTTGGAGACTACAGATCTTAAAAAATGCTATTTATAATCCTGACTTTTGACCCAGATTTCAAATAGGAATGTATTTAGTGACAAATAACATGAAGCCCAACCAACATTGGGGTTAAACATCTAAGAGTTTACCTATGTCACAACAAGAAGCCTGGGACTCAGCATGTTCTACAGTATGAAAGAAGCATAAATGGTCAATTTATAAACATATTCCCCTATTGTTGGACATTGTTTTGTTTCCAATTAAATTATTTCATTAAAAACATGTGGAAAGATGCTCAATATCATAGCAAAAGGACTTTCGTATCTGTATCCTTTCTAGTGCTCTCATTTCCAAGGAGAGATTCAAGAAATGAGGTTGCTGAGTCACAGATGTAAGCATTTTACATTTTAATGCTTGCTAGTTTCCAAAATGATTGTGTCAGTCCAAATTCTCACCAACAATATGGTAGAATGTCCCTTTGCTTGAATTGTCATTGGATATTATAAATATATTGAATTTTTAATGGTGCATTAGGCAAATCATGGTTTATTTTTTATTATTATTTAGTTTTGCTTCTCGGGCTATTACTGATGTTGAGCATCCCTTCTATATGTTTATTGGTGGTTTGCCTCTCTTCTGTGAATCATGTGTTTTTTACTGATTTTATTGGTTTTTTTGTTTTTCTTATCAATATGCAGGGTTGTAACTCTTTAACTTTCATATAAACTGCAAATATATTTCTCCCAGTCCATTGTTAGTCCTTTAAATTTGGTCTATGGTATCTGGAAAACTCATATTCATCTCCACGATGAATATCACTTTCTCTGTCAAGCTTCTCCTGAATTCCTTGGCCGTTAGTCATTCTTTCCACACTATACACATAATATTTTTTGCATATCTCTGTGTGCTGAATTATAACTATAAACCTTTTCCTCCTGTCCAAAAAATTATACCAAAATGAAAGTCAGACTAACATTATAATAGATATATTTTAGAACCTGCTTTCAACTTTCTAAAAGTAAATCATTCACAAACTTCAGAATTTACTTTTTGCTTATCATTAGTACAATCACATCATCTTTCATTTTAGAGAACGTTAGTTCCACTTCTCAACTGTCTCCCCATGAAAACTCTTGTTTTCTTCTTTCTGTACCTTTTGTTCAAGAGTGCTGACTTCAAAATACCCAGAGGATGCCACTCCTGCCGTCACCCTCTCTTCTAGTTATCTATTGCTGTGTGACAAACCACTGCAAATTTTAGTGGCCAAAAATACTTATTTACTTTGCTCACAACTGTCAACTTGGACAGGGCTCAGTGCAGAAGATTTGTCTCTGCTCCACACAGTTCAGCTGGGAAGCTTAACCAAGCATGGAGAATCTACTTCCAAGATGGCTCAGATGGCTTACTCACATAAGTCGCAAGTTGGTGGGCTGTTACCCAAGATCTCAGCCAGAGCTGTTGCTGGAAGCCTCAGTTCTTCTCCACATGGGCCTCGACACTGCTACTTAACTTCCTCACAAGCTGATGGGTTCCAAGAGTGACTATTTGAAATTACAGAAAGTAAAAGCAGCCAGTCTTCTGACACTGGGTCTGGAAACTGGTGCAGCATTATCTGTGCTGTAACATTTGGGGCAAAGCAGTCGGACAGTCTGTCCAGTTTTAAGAGAAAGGACACAGACCCCACTTCTCAATGGGAGGAGTGTCAAAGAATTTATGACCACCTTTAATTTACCATAATCTTCCTGCATACTGGGTTCTTCTAAAGTTGTCAAAAAGTTGTCAGTATTTGCTATACCAAGTCATGCTCTATTCCCTACAGAAATATGGAAGATGCCTCTCTTTCTTGTCAATTCTTTGTCACTTGGTGTCTCAGCCTAAAGCAATATGGTGAGTGCCTTGTATTTCCCACAGGCCCTTGAGCTTCTGCCATGGAGTCAAGTTCAACCTTAACTACTGAGCCAAAACCAGGGATAATATAGTGTCCTCCCCCAATTTGTTACTCTACAGTCTCTGTGCCTACAAAATGTTCCACTTACAGAATTCCTTCCCCTCTAATAAATCAACTCCCATCAATGCTTCGTTAAGTATAATGACACTCTGAACTGCTACTTAACCTGAACTACTAACAAATTATTTGTGATATTTACAATATTAATGCGCCTTAACTCCATGTCTGAGAAGCTACTGTCATAGACTCTTTCTTAAACCAACTTCTCTTATATAAATAATATTTTATCAGATTGTCCATGGCACTCTCCAATCTAAAGAATTTGAATTTTATTTAATTCTACACCTCCATACTACTCACTGGAGCTGAACATCTCAGAAAAGAAATACCCCGTAGACTAGAAAAGGGCCAAGTGAGGTTGGGAAAGTCACTAGGAAGTTTTACTGTTTCATAATTTTAAGACTACTTTTTTTTTTAATGGAAAAAGTTCTCCATATTCAAAAGTATAAAAGAAAAATTAAACTGCCTACTAGCTCATATTCCCCTAGGAATAGCTATCACTATTTCACCAATTTTCTTCAAAATAATCAGTGAAAAATATGACAGGTCCTTTATATGTGTAGAACATTAAGACACAGATTCCTTTGAGCCACAGAGAAAAAGAAATCTCGTGTACTGTGGTGGGAATGCAAACTGGTGCAGCCATTGGGGAAGGCAGTATGGAGTTTCCTCAAAAAGTTAAAAACAGAACTACCTTAAGATCCAATAATCATACAACTGGGTATTTACCCAAAGAATACAAAAACACTAATTCAAAGGGATATATGCACCCCTATGCTTACATAGCCAATTATGGGAGTGCCTGGGTGATTCAGTCTGTTAAGTGTCCAACTCTTGATCTCAGTTCAGGTCTTGTCTTGGGGTCATGAGTTCAAGCCCCACGTTGCACTCCACAATGGGTGTGGAGCCTACTTTAAAAAATTAATAAGTTAAAAAAATAGCCAAATTATGAAAAGAGCCCAAATGTCCATCAACTGATGAATGGATAGAGAAGATGTGGTATATATATACAATGGAATATTATTCAGCCATTAAAAGAATGAAATCTTGCCACTTGCAACAACATGGATGGGGCTAGAGAGTATAGTGCTAAGTGAAATAAGCCAATCAGAGAAAGACAAATGCCATATGATTTTACTCATATGTGGAATTTAAGAAACAAAACAATTGAACAAAGGAAAAAAAAAAAAGACAAACCAAAACCAGACTCTCACCTATAGAGAACAAACAGATGGTAACCAGGGGGAAAGGTTGGTAGGGGGATGGGTGAAATGGGGATTGGGTAATATATGGAATTGCTGAATCATTATATTGTATACCAGAAACTAATATAACACTGTATGTTAACTATACTAGAATTAAATTTTAAAAAAAATTTTAATATTGGAATTTGGAAGGTACAAAATAATTTTACCCCTCTCCCCTCAAGATTACAAATCAATTGAAAAATTGACATCAAGGTCAGATCTGAATCAAAATATCTGCTCTCATTACCGTAAAACTGGACCAGAGGATGGGCTGATTTGGTTTTCTATTTTTCTTCTTAAAAATCTAGTCATCGGGACCTGCCTGTTAAGAGAATTGGGTCTGAGGCACAGACACACATTCAGCTGCAATAGAGGGTGAGACTGTGGCCTGCCTCTGCCAGGCAGGGATTTCCAACCAGGTTAGCAGCAGCAGAGTGAGTAAAGAACATGTAGCCCATGGGTAGACAGGGTCTGCAGTGGGAGACCTTGAGGTTGGCTTCCCCATGGCAGCCACTTCTTTCCCTAGTCTCACCAGTCAGGAACATAGCCTCCCTCATTCCTGTAGGGAAGCAGGAGAGATAGGTGAAAGCATCTGAGAGAGTAGCATTTCTGAGAGAGTAGGATTTTCTAACTTTTGGGTCTATAGGAAAATAGAGAAAGAGAGAAAATGGATTTCCTATATGAAGTAAACATTCAGGGTAAAACACTGCTATGATGCAGATAATGTAATATAGGTTAGTCCTCTTCCAATACTGTCTTAAAGGGTTCCATCACATTCTCAACATACATGCTATAAAATTTTCTCTTGGGTGTAAATATATAATTAAGTCACACAGATTTACTTTATTCTTCATTCTTAAAGGACCTTATCAGGAAAGTGAAAAGACAACCCACAGAATGGGAGAAAATGTTGGCAAACCCTACATCTGATAAGGGATTAATATCCAGAATATATAAAGAACTCCTACAACTCAACAACAAAAAACAAACAACCTGATTAAAAAGTGGGCAAAAGACTTGAACAGGCATTTCTCCAAAGAAGATACACAGTTGTCTAAACACATGAAAAGGGGGTTAACATCATTAGTCATTAGGGAAATATAAATCAAAACCACCATAAGATACCACTTCACACACAGTAGGATGGCTATAATCAAAAACACAGAAAATAGCAAGTTTGGGCAAAGATGTAGAGAACTTGGAACACATGTATGTTGCTGGTAGGAATGTAATATGATGCAGCTGCTGTGAAAACCTTTCGGGGTTTCTTCAAAAAGCTAAACACATCCAAAATAACTGAAAATAGATACTCCAATACTTGTATGCCAATGTTCATTATAGAATTATTCATAATAGTTGAAAACCGGAAACAACCCAAGTGTCCATCGAAGTCTGAATGGATAAAAAAAATATGGTATATCCATACAATAAAGTATTAGTCATTCATAAAAAGGAATGAAGTTCTGATACATGCTACAACATGGATAAACCTTGAAAACATTATATGCTAAGTGAAATAAAGCCCACCATAAAGGAAGAATATATGAGTGAGTCCATTTATATGGGGCACCTAAAATGGACAAAATTGTAGAGGCAGAAAGTAGATTTGAGGTTACCAGAGAAGGCAGGAATCAGAGTCATTGCTTAATAGATGCAGAGTTTATACTTGAGGTGAAGAAATAGTGGTGATGGCTGCACAACACGGTGAGTGTAATTAATGTCATATAAATGTATATTTAAAAATGGTTGAAATTGCAAATTTTATGTTGTATCTATTTTACCTCAATAAAAAAATTTTAAATACTACATTCTTAGTTAATACTCAAGCTTAGAGTAGAAAATCATGCCATTCCTTACATAAGGCAAGTTTTAATAAGACTTTTAGCTTTACTACTAATATATTTTGACTATTTCTCATGCATTCATTTCTAGCTAAGCTAATGGAAATAGGACAAAGATTAGTATTCCCTGGGTCAGAAATTTAGTCAGAATCAGGGAACCAATAGATTTATAAGTCAAATCAGAGGTGAAAATTAGTATTCTATACTCAAAAGGGTTATTCTTCACTGAATGCTAATATTGCATATGTACAAATATAGGAGCCAGTGACCGGAAGTTTGTTTGGTTTATGTAAATCCTTTGGACAATTGCAATGTACTTAGTTACAAGACAGATGCTAAGGAAAAATTCTCAGCAACATCCTTAATGTCCTTCCAATTCTTCTTTCCTCCTAGAACCACTTAGAAATGTAATGTCAAGAGCAGCCATAGGCAAATCTTTACCTGACTGAAATCTCCCTCCCCTTTCCCAAATGTCTTCTTTCTTGTTAGAAATAATTTGAGTATGGTTTGAGAATCTAGATGCCTTTTGGGAGTTAATGTTTTTTCCACATGATTATGTTTTCACCACTGAAAATAGGGAAATATTTTTTCTCTGGACATTCCACTGGAATTAAGTACTATACTGCTGAACGGAAAATAGTATCTTCAGGGTATAGACATTACCAACATTAGAAAAACTCATAAAAATTCCGTATTTCCAGAAATTTCCCTTTTAGTCTAAATTACTGGGTTTGAGATAATTTTCAATGGAGACAGAACATTGTTTTTCTAGCAAATTAAATATACAAATTCCTCTGATATATTATTAACAGAATATTTATGCTACTTTTTCTTTTAAAAGCAGCAGGTATATACATATATCATTGCATTTCCCCCCAAATTTCCTTTTTTAGGTGTTTGAGGCTAACTGCTTTTATCATAATTTTTCAAATGAAGAACCTGAGACCAGAGAGGCTAACTGCTATGCCCAAATTAGAGTAGACTCAGCACTGAACCCTACACCCTCTCAACACCCCTTACACAGCATTCTTCTTTATAATTAGAACAAATTGCAGGGCGCTGTGCATAGGAAAAGAACTGGAATGAACATTAAATATTAAACATTATGGGCTTATTGAACTACTAATGTTCTTATAATTCAAAAAGCTCATATTAAAACTAACTTGGATCCAACAATTTTGTGCTACAGGTTAAGTTGTGCCTACACTGATAACATAATAGTTAATAAATTGGTTAAATTCATGATGTATACATCTGCAATATGGAATTTACCTTTTTATTATTTTATTCATTTTTAAATCGTTTTTTTAAAGATTTTATGTATTTATTATTTGACAGAGAGAGTGAGAGAGAACGGCAGCAGGAATGGGAGAAGCAGGGAACCCTCCGTCCTCGGGCTGGATCTCAGCACCCTGGGATCATGACCTGAGCCGAAGGCAGCCACTTAACTGACTGAACCACCCAGGTGCCTTACCTTTTCATTATTTTAAAAAGTCTTGTCAGCAAATCTGGAACAGACTTCAGACTCCTTGATTTCTTTTTTTAAATCAGTAACATTGGAGGATGATGCTACTAAAAATTTCTTTGGGGGGTGGGTGGCTAAGTTGATACTGATAGGTGGGGTCAAGGAGGGTTTGGGAGATGGACATAAAGAGGTCATGGCGAGAGGCCTACGTGAAGCCAGAAGTCCTTTTTACCTGAGACCTCATATTCTTAGATCCACTCACAGAGAGGGAGAATGTCCCCATGATCCTATGGCACGTTATGGTAAGATCCACAAAAGATATGAAACATTGATCTATCTTCTCCCTTCATTTTACAGTTAAAAGGCCTGAAGTCCAGAAGGCTAGTCCATAGCCAGAAGACTGGCATAAAAAGGACAACAGGACTTTAGAATCTCGAACTATAAGCACCTTCTGAGGATGGATCCTGTTAAATGGGAAGCCCCCGTGCCGTCCACCCACCCCAGCGCCTGGATTGATTTAAGTATGAAAATATAAGCATAGTTGCTGTGGAGCTGAACTGCTTTGCCTAAGACAGCATTTCCCCTGGAGTTGTGCAACCCTGGACACGAATAGGGTTGGGAGAAAAGAGAGGGAGCCTGAAAGGCCCAGACTTCCGGGAGCTGCTCCACCACTCACATTTCATTAGTAGACCTGCAAATGCTGGCTGGGCATGAAGTGTTAGTGGAAACAGGGGAAGGGATGTAGTTTCAAGTCCAAGTTAACTTCAGCACAAACACTTGGCAGGTATATAAGGAGCTGGGGACACAGGAGACCATGAGAATGTAAACCTCAGGGGATGAGCAGTAATTCTGAGGAAGTATTGGGTTTCCACAATTCATGGAATTCAGTTTCATTTGTGTAGCAGCTACAGCCGGACTTTGAATTTTTAGCTGAATTACACTAGTTAGTGGTATAATTAGTGCTAAAACACAGGTCTTTTGATTCCTGGTTCAATGCTCTTTCACATCATAATGTGTTCTTTTCGTATATACAAAGGACTTCCTGGTGGCCCAGGATTTCTACTTTGAAAGACAGCCCAGAGCCCAGAACAAGGAGCTGCGTACACAGGAGAATAAATTCTAGATTCTAATGGCTCCCTGCTTCAGTACTAATTCTTTGTCAATTTTTCAGTCTGATATATCCAATTACTTATACTACTGTCCAATCAGAAAACCACTGTCTGTATAGATCAGATGCAGTTTAGATCTGCTTCTAAATCTAGGAAGCAAATATAAAATCCAGCCTAGATGTTCAAAGAAGCCAGAAATACTAAAGCACTAAAAACACAGAGTCATTGCCAGCTGCCTAATCAAACCTCTTTGATCTTAGTGAAGACATTCATTTACCTACAAGGGTTCTTAACTCACAGGGCTTAGAAGGGGACGCCACTTAGGGTTTAAAGTGACTCTGCCTGTCACTGTTTTGAAATTTTTAATAATTTGATATCTAGGTTTGTGTTTTGTAAGTAAAGTCCAATGGGACAACAGAGGAAGTGCTGGGGGATTGGTGCCTTACGTCACATGGGGTCCTGTCTCCCAGAGAGTCTCTGCTATCCTGTCTGCTCCCCCAACCTTGTTCAATGACCTCTTCCATCTGACCTAGTGGGGTCAGGGCACAGCTAGGGAAAGATTGGGGTCAGGCTCACACCCTGTGCACTGAGCCATGGCTGGGGCCCAGAGCCTGTGAGGGTGTGCACTTGGACAGCATGTATCCCATGCCTGAAGGAGCTAGACCTTAAATAGCAGATAAAATACAATGTGACAGGTCAAGAAAAAGCTTTTTCTTCCTTTTTGAACAGGAAGCTCACCTTTTTATTTTGCACTAAGCCCCACAAATTATGTAGCTGGCCCTGACTTGATACCTTATCTGGCAATCCCAAGCTAATGTTATTTTTAGACTCTGAACTAAATAACCACACATATATGGAATAATAACTCTGATTTTACTAAAATTATTATTTGGTTTCAAGAACTCTTAATATTAAATACAAAATCAGATATTTTCAACAGTTCAACAGAGGGAAAATAAGCTTCTATATTATTCTTGCCAGCAGGTATCATTAACAACAGAAAGTTTGGATCTGTTGTTGTGACTTGACAGTATAATGGATGAAATGGAAAAATGATGGAATTTTTTTTTTCACTGAGGCAGCCGGGAAAAAAAATTAGTTATTTCTCCACAGTGAAAATATTATCACTCCATATTTTCTATCACATTAGAGAAAGTTTTTAAAAAATCTTGTTACTTCTCTCCAATGCTGGTATTTGCTCATAAATAACTATATTTTCCATTATCTATATGGCACTATATTACAATGGCAATAGGCCAGTGATGTCAGAGAAATCAAGAGGAAGTATAAGAAATAGCTTTTTATTATTATTTTTTTAATTTTGCATCTGCTTCACATTTAAATATCTTACCTTGAGCTTGGCCAAAAGAAGTTCATGATCATGAAGAAGTTTTTTGGTCTCATCTTGACTGCTACCAATTTCTAGAAGATTGGGCTGTGATTCAGCCAATTGAAGTTGCACCCATTTGCCACACTATAGATAAAAATGAAAGAAAATGCATTTTTAGTTCCTCTTGTTTCTTCCCCTTTACCCTTCTCCTTTTCTTCTTCCTTTTTTCTTTTCTTTTCTTTTTTTTCTTTTCTCTTCTCTCCTTCTTTTTCCTTCTGTTTCAATTATACTGTGAACACTTTATTATTTCCACAGAGATAGGTTTTACTTATATTGAAATATAACAGGTTTAATATACATCCATTCCCTCTCTTTTTATTTTTTTTTCATTCTTCAGGTAAATTCTTTTCTCCTAGCATACTGTATTTAAATTAAAAATTCTCAAATGGGGGCTCCTGGGTGGCGCAGTCGTTAAGCGTCTGCCTGCAGCTCAGGGCGTGATCCCAGTGTTCTGGGATCGAGCCCCACATCAGGCTTCTCTGCTAGGAGCCTGCTTCTTTCTCTCCCACTCCCCCTGCTTGTGTTCCCTCTCTCCCTGGCTGTCTCTATCAAATAAATAAATAAAATCTTAAAAAAAAAATTCTCAAACGAAGAACACACTGAATATTGAATATTACAAAATTACAGAACATGTTACACAATTGTACATTCTCTCTCTCACAAAACTTAATTCCATAAAAATAGTGAAATTGCACCTGGGCAAATAGGATGCAAACTTCACCAAAGGGGAAAGGTCTCATAAATGCCATTTAGGCTGATGAGTGTCTTTACACTGATCTTGCTTGTTCAACTGAGAAGAATAAACAGCAAATGAAGTAACAGATTTTTATCTCATAGTAAAGTAAAAACATAACATTTTCCAAATTTTGTTGTTGAGTAATCAATAAAGTATGTATGAAAATGTCAATAAAATTAGATGCATGTGACGACAGCCGTATGAATGCAGCCAATTTGTTTTCCACATGTAAGACACTTTCACTGCCCCAATATATAATTCGCCATTGCATTTCCTGAGGAATTGCTTTTCTAAGAAACAACAACTGGTTAAGCAAGAGGAACTGCTAATAGGCACATGAACATGGATAAGCAAATTGCTGAAGAGAAATGAAAAAAATGTGTGGCTAGTCCAGATCATGAGTGCCCTAAGACCGTTTGGAAACAAACCCACATGGATCAGACACAGAAACTTCGATTCCTTCTATTCCTTTCTACTCTGAATAGCTTGAGGTTTATTTTATTTGGGACAGAGATAAGTTAAAGAAGCTGTGGAGGGTAATCAGAGGGAACATTCTTAGAAACACAGTCGAGTTAAAATACGTATTTTCAGCATAATTTTAGGGGTTTTTTTCCCCTGCACTGTCAATTGACCTCTGATTCTCCTATAATTTATTCCATACACATTATTCCTTTCCTTGCTCCAAGAAATGTTTCCTATTTGAGGGAAAGAAAAGTTAACTTTTTAGTTTGTTGCTGTTGTTGTTAAAGATTTTTATTTATTTATTTGACAGAGAGAGAGACAGCCAGCAAGAAAGGGAACACAAGCAAGGGGAGTGGGAGAGGAAGAAGCAGGCCCCCAGCAAAGCAGGGAGCCCGATAAGGGGCTCGATCCCAGAACCCTGGGATCAGGCCCTGAGCTGAAGGCAGACACTTAAGGACCGAGCCACTCAGGCGCCCCAAAAAGTTAACTTTTTTAAAACAATGAGTTTGCCTCTCTTCTCTCACTGCTGAAATTTGTAGTTAATCAAAGCATCATAAAATCACATGCAAATTATCAATTTTTGCTCCTTGTGCTTCAGGCTTCTTTCTATGTCCACCTACTGCCTTTGAAAGGCCTTGAGGGGGGTGCCTGAGTGCCTCAGTCCATTAAGCATCTGCCTTCAGCCCAGGTCATGACCCCAGGGTCCTGGGATTGAGCCCCGCATTGGGCTTTCTGCTCAGTGGAGAGTTTGCTTTTCTCCCTCTCCTTCTGCCTGCGGTCTGCCTACTTGTGCTCTCTCTCTCTCTGTCAAGTGAACAAATAAAATCTGAAAGAAAGAAGAAAGAAAGAAAGAAAGAAAGAAAGAAAGAAAGAAAGAAAGAAAGAAAGAAAGAACGGACTCGAGGGCAAGGGAATCAGCAGAGGTGTTGTTTACATGGGACCAAGTCTCAAGAGCCCTGGGAATCACATCAGCAGGAACACTTTGCTTTCAGTGCTTCTAGAGTGAATCGTTTTGCTCAGTATCAAGTGCTGCTTTCCTGTTACAGATTTTCATATTAAAATAAAATGCGCAGCAATTAAGTTAAATTAAACAGGCCTCACTCAGTCCAGGCTTCTAACAAAGGCCAGAGAAATTATTCAGCTCAGGTTGGTGAGGTCCTGAAAGTAACTGGCTGGTGAGCACCAGCTTGTTTGCCTTGTTCCCTTCATTAAGCACTGAATTCCTGAGGTAGTGACTTGTCTAAATCCAAGCATAATGCTTCAGGGGTTTTTGCAAGATATTTCAAAGGAAATAAAATCATGGATGTCTTCTTCAACCTAAAGGTATGTGGCCATCTTTGCAAATCAGCAAATTACTTGACATAAAATATGCAATAGCCTTAAACCTCAAGTGGCTTCAACTTCCTGCTGATAAGGGCGAATTTGACTCCTGCCCTTTGCACCTTCCCTGGCAGGGTCTTCATTCCCCCAAAATGTGATAAGGATTTACTAGTGCCTTTACCATGTCAAAAGCAGTGCTGCGTGTGGGAGAGCACACATAAGAGCCTCCTATTCAGTGTTCCCTGCCCTTCATCATGTTCAAAACAGTGCCAGCCCGTATTTACTGGGACCATCCTCTTCCCTCCTCCATCACATCCACTCTCAAAAATCACAAACATTTCACAGGTCCACTTACTCTCCACCCTGGTAATCATGAACTTGTAGTCCTGAGTACCTTGCCTTTAAAAATCAAATTGAAAGTATATGGTAGAGTTTTTTGGTTTTGTTTTAACTAAGCTGCTGTAGATGTTTTCTGACTAACTGAAAGAGAAACCATAGTAAGTTGCTGAAACTTAAAGGTTTCTCTTAGTTGCCCATTTAAGAAAGCAGTAAGATGTACTTGCTGTGCTATTTTCTATATGCTGAGTGCTGCTGACTGTGTGGAATGTTCTGTAGGATTATCAACACCCTGCAAAAAGCCAACAGTCACAGAGAAAATAGAAAGTTGTCTTACCTTTATGACAGCTATCACGATTTTGGAGTCCCCAGCCTGAACAGCTACTGAACTGACTGTGGTTGTAGAAAACTCCACAGCAGGACTTCCCTGGCTGGACATGGTAGTTTAGAACCAGAATTTATACTCTGGACAGCCTCTGGACAGATGTGTGTCTGCTGGTCATTTCAGAAGGCAATCACTGGGGTTACTTGGATTCATTCAGGGAAAGAGCTCGGCTCGCACTGATTACTCTGCCAAAAGGAAAGAACAGGAGGTTAAAAATAGACAACCCCATTGAGTTTATCACGAGAGGGGAGCGAGAGAAGAGAATGGGAAAGAATCGCCACACCCCTGGTATGGTAACACTAAGTGCCTGATATTTTTGCCATTATCTTAAATGAGGAGGGCAGTTTCTAGCTCTCTGCTTATCAGTTGATGTTTAATAGCAAATGGAAAAAAAATTACATCCTGACAACCCAAATTAATTTTGCCATTGAATCTATATAGCTAGGGTGGACTTTGAAACCAGCCAGTCATGGACCAGAATATCAATCTTTTCAAGATTTTCAAGTCTCCCTTGTGCAAAAAAAAAACCCCAAAATGTACTTTAAAAATAAGTTCTGGTGTGTATTTGGAGATTAAGGCACAAAATTGCTTATAATTTTAGATTAACTCGCTTTTCTAAAATTTATTGCCTTCTGTCAAATGAAGTTGATGTGATATGGTCACATTTTCTCAGAGCTTCAGATTCCTGAGGGACAGTTTAAAAATATTTCAATGAGCAATTATCAATAGATATCTACCATTTCAGGATTTCTTTGTGACTACTTTACTCCACTCACCAGCATTTTCAAATTCACTTATCACAACTACCAAGAAGTAATATACCTTGTTATTACCTTTTAATTGCAGCAAGAAAATGTTTATTGTGTTTAAGGGTTAATACTGTATATTTTACTACAGTTTTTTAAAAAAAGGATAACAATGTACTTCAGGTTTGGTTTTTATTCTCCTCCACCCCCTCTGCAGGAAAATTATAGACAGCTTCAAATCAGAGCCCAAGATCAGCAGATTAATCCTCTTGCTAGAAACCCAGCGTGTGTCACAAGCTGTCTGTGGTATTAAACAGCAGCTGTTGGATTCCCTGTCAAAGAACAGCTGAAAATAACAGTGAAGTTTAGGTCAGAGGTCAGATGCAAATACATCAGAGATATTGACTCCAAAGCTGCTAGAGCCATTGGAAACCTCTGGGACAAAGCCAGAATGGAGGATATAGCAATGAACAGAGTTAAACTAGTCCACTCACCGTTTAAACCCTTAGTTCATTTCAAAAGCATGTTCAGGCTCAAGCCTACTGTTTCAGAAGACTGAGTCAGTACCATTGCTTTGTTTTGCTAAAGTTCATGATAATATTCTTGAGTCAAAGAGGGGAAAGTGCTTTCACAGATACTTTCGTGTTCAGCAATTATTTTTGTTTCCCAGAACATGTCATGGCTGCTCAGCAATCATGTAGCTATGACCCAGGTCTCTGGTCTCAGCATCTGCCTGCTGGCCAGCAAAGTGGACACCACGCCTGGATCCCAGGTCCTGAAATCCACAAACTTTACCTGACACCATGAAGGGAGAGGTTGGTGCAAGCCAGGAGAGTAAATACCAAGAGATGCCAGGATGTAGAAAATATCATAAATGGTTTCATTTCATGGCAGAGACGGAGAACCCACCTGACCTCTTTGTTGAGTTTGCCTCAGTGTCGAAGGCAGTCGAAGCTCCTGCTTGAGCAAGTAGTTAGTCCAAACAAAGCAAAACAAACAGAAAAACCAGTTTTCCGCTAATTGCCCACAAGAACAACCAAGATTTGACAACTGTGCCACATAATATCCACACCCTAAACTAAAATGCGCGAAGCAGTATTGCCTAAATCATTGTGTACATTGCCAACCTGAACAGCAAACAGCGACCTGCACCCAGAATACACAGTGCATTTTTACTCCAAGTTAATCTTCCTGTTAGACACTCAGGGTGTGTCCAAAAAAGAAAAAAAGAAAAAAAGAAAGAAAGAAACACAGTGTGTGTCATAGTTGTATA
Source organism: Ursus arctos (assembly GCF_023065955.2). Lineage (NCBI taxonomy): Eukaryota > Metazoa > Chordata > Mammalia > Carnivora > Ursidae > Ursus > Ursus arctos. The sequence goes on from NW_026622763.1 coordinate 57,540,972, forward strand.
TAGACCCTCAAGAGGCAAAGGGACCTTCTGTCAGCAGGCTGAAAAGGCTGCTAGGAAAAAGGCTAGGAAAAAAGTGGTTCTGTCCATAAGGCCCCACTTAGGATGATGGATGACTGTGTAAAGAGTGTGGAGGGCAGGCCAGACTGTGGCACTGCAGGTCCACACCAAGGAAAAAGGACAAGAGAGATGAAGAGCACAGAAAATATGGCTGAAAGTCTGTTGAATTCCAAGGTTCAAGGGCAAAGGGAATTAGAAATATTTAAGACTTTGTTAAAAGATATTTCCAGCTCATCAGCAGCAAAGGTAGTGCCTTTTTGTGTGCAGATGACCTTTCTTTGTTAATTAGATGGAGTGGGACTGGGGTGTTGCATAAAGAAATTGTTTTCTACATTGGGAGACAGGAACAACAATGCAAACTGCATACATGACTTTCAGTGATTTCTGACTAATGTTTTTGAATTCAAATTCTTGTCTTTAAAACCTTTAAAAGGCTTAAATCACTTTTTTCCTCCCAGTCCCTTGCTGTCTTTTCAACTTTTTAGTCCTTTCCTCTACAGAAGCTCTGTTGTTCAGATCTCTCTATCCACACGTAGCTCATTTTGAACTTTGGCCTGTGTTTCTCCATCTAGCATAATATTTAATTATAAGTTGCACTATTAACTCTGGGAAACAATTTGGAGAATAGTTAGTATAAAATATATAGTACTAAGAAAATTGGTACACTATAATTAGATGGACTTTTTTAAAAGCTTTTTGAGATAGTTTGTTTAAACTCCACCTCCCCTATCATCACCAAAAAAAATAAAAAACAAGACAAAAAAACCCAAACCAAACCAAAACAAACAAAAACACCCAAAAAACAAAGCAAAACAAAAAACCTTACAGGCATTCTCATATCCTTTGAAGTTTATGGAGGCTCTTGCAAAGGTTATTATGCCTTCTCTGTTTATCCCTCTGGGAAATGTCTGTTTTTATACCAGCTGAATTTTAGTGAAGTATCTTCCATGGGGATATATCAAAAAGCTATAACTGGATTCTGTAGAGTTGCAAATAGCACTTGTTTTCCCCAATTTTTTTATTACAGTAAAATACACATAACATGAAATTTACCATCTTAACTGTTTTTAAGTGTACAGTTCAGGGATATTAAACACATTAATTATGTTGTACAACCATTACACCCACCTATCTCTGTAACTCTTTTAAGCTTATAAAACTGAAAATCTATCCCCTTTAAACAATAGTTTTCCATTCCTTCCTCCCCCAAACCCCTGGCAACCACCATTCTGCTTTCTGTCTCTATGATTTTGACTATTCTGAGTACCTCATATAAACGGGATCATACAGTATTTATCTTTTTGTGAGTGGCTTATTGCACTTAACATAATGTCTTTGAGGTTCAACCACGTTGCAGCATCTGTCAGAATTTCTTTCCTTTTTAAGTTGACTATATTCCAGTGTGTGTGTGTGTGTGTGTGTGTGTGTGTGTGTGTGTATACACCACATTTTGCATATCCATTCATCCATCTATGGACACTTGTAATGCTCCCATATTTTAGCTATTGGGAATAATGCTGCTACAAGCACAGGTGTACAAGTTATCTCTTTGAGATCCTGCTTTCAATTCTTTTGGGTATATACCCAGAAATGGAATCACTGTATCATATGGTAATTCTATTTTCAATTTTTGGAGGAAACATCACACTGTTTTCCATGGTGGCAAATAGCACATTTTAATAAAATATAGGTAGCTAGTAGTTTTGGAAACTTTATCATGTGATTTTTTTTAAAGATTTTATTTATTTATTTGAGAGAGAGAGCACGGGCAGTGGGGGGCAGGGGGAGGAACAGAGGGAGAGGGACAAGCAGACTCCCCACTGAGTGTGGATCCTGAGGCAGGGTTCGATCCCGGGATCCCGAGATCAAGACCTGAACCAAAATCAAGAGTCAGACACTTAACTTACTGAGCCATCCAGGCACCTGTCATGTGATCATTTTTTAGCTCTGTCTATGGGTATGACATTAAAACAACACATTTTCTTTACTGGAGTATATGTGGAGTCTGCTCATTTCTTCATAGAGAAGTGTTTGTCTTAATCAATACTATCATTAGTTAAACTTTATAAAGACAAATTAGATAGACCTGACATAAATAAAACAGAATGAGTCTATTTATCCAGGTAAAAATTCAAGGCAAAATTTTCTCTGCTATTATTATTAACAGTAATAATAATAGCTACCATTAAGTAACAGTTATTACATGCCAAGAACTGGGACAAGTGCTTTATACTCTATTCCATTTAATCCACATAAGGCTGGAAGACTTATTTTCCTGACTTTATAAATCACACACACACAGTGATTTACTTATACCCACCACCTCCTGTCTAAACTTTTCTGCCTGGGTTTCAAAGCTATCTATGGCCTGGCCCCTCCTACCTGCTCAATGACATAGACCATTATTACTAGGCCCCAAGGATCATCCTTGGTCTCTACCCTAATTTAGTTTTTCTTTGTAGGAATATCATCCTCTTCCTCGCTTCATCTATCTGAATTGCTCCCATCATTTAAGACCAAGATGAATTACCAATTCTTTTTAAAAGTTGAAATACCTGCTATATTTCTTTTTTCTAAAATTTTACTCTTGTCAAAATTTAATAATTATATGTTTATATTACAAACTTGCTTTGTTTTCTAACAATTTCATTTCTATTAGTATCTTTGTCAACTGGATTTGACATATAGAAAGGAGCCATGTCTTAACATTTTGGGGAATCTTTTCAGACCACCTCGTAAGGTCATTGTAGAGGTTAAGACAGTTGCTTACATAAAGTGCTTGGAAGAGGACCTGGTATTTAGCAAGTGCCATACAGAACACAACACTAGGCACAGAAATGATTCTTATAAATATTGGCTGACTGATTAAATCAAATTATATATAGAAAAAAAGACACTTTTATTACAATCCATCCAGTCAGTATTTATTCATGCAACCAATCGTTATTGAGCATTTGCTATATACCAGGCACTTATGCATTAGAAATATAGCAGTGAGTGAAACAGAGATCTCTACCCTTGAAAAGGTAACATTCCAATGAGAAAAGGTAGATCATAAGCAATAAAATAAGCAACCAACCTAAAAAACACTAAATTAAAGCTAGGGGAACAACAACCAATAGTAGTTTAAGTAGATTGAATCGCATATTTAGAATTTGCCAGAGAAATCAGGGGATACTTTCAGGGTATTTCTTTGCAATACAGAGGTAAACAGGAATAATAAACCGATAGTGATCACAAAACAACAAAATAAATCACATAATATGGCAAAGGCAATGGGTTAGGAGCATGGGTTCTGAAGTCCCACTGCCTTAATCTCTCTGTGCCTTAGTTTCCTCATTGCAAATTGGGGATAATGGGAATATCTGTATCATATCTGTTTGGGGGGAGGATTAAATAAGATAATATTTGTAAAACACTTAAAACAATGTCTGGTACATAGGTGGTATTCTGATAGTCATATATTATTGTTCCTAACATGACAACAACATCTGTTAAGGGATATTCTAAATCTAGTTAACTGCCAACAATTTTGAAATAAATTTTTAAAATTAAAATGAATTAAAACACATGCTCAGCAACCCAAATGGATTAAATATACTAGAAAGACATAAAATATGCATTACCAGGAAGGAAATTATTTTACTATAATCAGACGGTAAAAACATTTCCGTGAGTCATCATTTCTAGAATACCATCTTTACCAATCACTTTAGCCAAAATTTTTCCTAAGTCATTCTTTATATTATTTCATACTCCTCCTGGTACTTCTAGCTTATTTTAGATTATAAGCATTCTCACTTAACTGCCATCTATAAGTAAATGGAAATTGCTCTTTCTCCTTAAAACAGCTTCCATTCTAACCATCAGCTCATTCTTCTACGCATGTATTCACTTGTTCATTCATTGAGTATTGTTAAATACCTACTAAGTGTCAGACACTATTCCAAATACCAGGCACACAGCAATACACAAAGTTCATTCACTGATGAAACTTTCTGGTGGAGGGGACAAAATCAAACAGGAAACAAAAAGTACATATATAACTATGTCAGAATATAATAGGTGTTATGAAAAAAAAATAAGGCAAGGTAAGGAGGAGAGAGTGAACAGGGGAATAGGGATAATATTTTAGAAGGGAGTCAGAAAAGGTGTCTCCAAGAGTAGCTGAGATTTGGTTACAGACCAGAATTAAATTGAAAAGAGCAAAACATTCCAGGCATCTGGGACAGGGCATGCTTATGTTATATTTGAAAAGCATCCAGTAGGTCAGTATAGCTGGAGCTAAGTGAGGCTTGAGAGAAAAGGACTCTGATGGAACATGAGCCCTGAGAAGTAGTGGTGGCTAGTTCATATAGGGCTTTCTAGGTAGGGATCTCTATATTCTGGTTTGCTTGGGGCAATCATGGTTTACATCTGTTGCCCCAGCATAATGTCTCTTAAGGGTCCTTTCACTTCCAAGAATCCTACTTGGATGATAAATTTTGTGGCGAACTTGCTGTTAAGCCAAAGTAAGGACTTTGGATTTCATTCTAAGTGAGATGGGGACATTATTGCAAGCTTCATACAAGGAATGACGTTGTTTGACTTAACATCGTTAAAAAACAAAAAACAAAAAAACCCAAAAACAAAAACAAAAAAACCTCCTTGTGGAGAAGAGTCCATAGGAGTCAAAGTGAAAACAGGAGGTAGGATGAACTCCCTAGTACCTAACCCACAAATGCCAGCACAATGCACCCTTGGGATGCTTCTTTATGGTCATCTAAGTTTCACTTCAGAAGAATAGCATATCCAAAATATCATGACTTCTTTTGACAGTTTTACTCTATCTGTACATGGACTTCCATAGATTTCCTTACAATTAAACATGTTTAATGACATTTAAATCCTTAGCTTCTCCATAAGACCTGGAAGAATAATTATAAACAAGCAACTTCTATATCCAGCAAATTTCCTGTCTACAAATGGTAAGAAAAATAAAACAAAACTCAGGCAAGTCCAAAGAATCCTTAACTTGGTCAAAAGATCAAAGGTGACTGTATTATTATAATTTTAAGCAATAGTATACAAAAAATGATGTGCAAAATATCAATACTTATGTACATCTTTTCTTGAAAATTCTCTATATAGAGCAATGTATGACCTGGGAAACTGTCCCATCCATATATGTGTAGGCTTTAGTTAAAATGAACAGCTATTACTGATTTGGGAAAACTCCTTTCTGAATAAGAGCTGTATATAACATTTCAAGCCAGAAACTGTTCGAAAAAAATCACTGAAAAGCTTTCATGTGCCGTGTTTATTTTTCAAATTTTAAGTCACAAGACTTCCTACTCGTGTTGAGCTGTGCTTTTAGGCTCCCAGTGTAACAGGGTTCTTTCTCTGGTATAATTCCTTTTAACATAATCAAGTGCCCTAAGAGTTACCCTTCAGAACAGTGGGTGGTTATATGAGAAGATAGGAGTCTTAGTCAACTTGATTTTGGAAAATTAGATTTCTTTTGTTTTTCCGAATTGTTGCTAAACTCTAGTTGAGGCTGAGAATTTCCAGCCCAGAGTAATCCCCAGGGAGGCCAGAAAAGCAGAAGTCCTTCCAGCTGCTTGGGAAGCCAGCAGTGACACTCAGGGTGAGCTGTCACTTCTCCAAGGAGTAAGAATTTTTGCCAAGGAAGGAAAAATAATATAATGTAAAACCCAAGGACATGAAAATCAAATACGCTACACAGGATGGTATTACCAGGAAGCAGGAAGTATGTAAAGAGTTGAAAAGAAAAAAAGTTTCTTTTTAAAATGTGAGGTTTTAGTAAGAAACATGAAAACATAAAGAAATGAATATAAATATGTATATATTACACATATAATAATATACATGTGTGCAGATATGTACATTATATACAATAAGACTCTTTTAAGTAGTGTTACAGCGGGCTTTCACAGTTATGTGGGGTGATGTTTCATAATTTACTGACAGTATGTTGGCATCAGTTAATGATAAAGCCAGTTTTAACAAAATTCTGCAGATTCTATTTTTTAAAACTTAACTGCATTTCTAAAAATTTATTGTATAGACTTTAAGACCTGCATCCTTGCTCCAAGTGAGAATGCTTCATACCAGTGTTCACACAGAAGTCTCTTGCTACAAGGGTCTTCATTTTTGTTAATACATCACTCACCCAAGTCGTAGAACCCAACATGAAAGGCAATATGATTGCTGAGAATGTCCGGAAGCATAAAGAAGTTACTAACACCTGCAGGAAAAAAGATATTCATATACTCCAGCTTTTAGGAAAAACAGGAAACAAGATGAGAGAAACTCACAGAAACCTGGAAATCAAAAATGGAAACAAAAGTAGCAGCTCATTTGTGCCACACCCCACACAACTCACACCACCCTAAGCAAACCAGTTTCCTATCACAAATTCCACACTCACAAAGGAAGGACTTCAAAAGCAAAGTCAATTTACTTTACGTAGAGTTTAGATTCTGCTTCTGGCTTGTCCCTGCCTTAAGCTCCTGCTATCAGGGTGAGCCGATGGCCTCACCACAAATGTTTGATGAGCACCTGCTGTGCATTGGCCCTGATGTCCTTAATTAGCACCATCCTCATCAAATTCCTTTAGATTTGTAAAACTTGTAACCACTGAATCTGGCTGGGCCCCTCGGCAACCCTGTACTTCTGTCACAGGAATTGGAGAACGGAGGCAAAAGAGATTCAGTGGCTTATTCAAGTTTATGAACCAAGTGAATCTACAGCCCAGCCCCTTCCCTCTTGGTCTTTTGCTCCAATACCACAGAGAGTAAGTTCTTCTATTCTAATGTGAGGTCAAAAATTATTCAGATGTCCACACACAGCCTTCACTCAGCTAGCTCACACATTGAGCACTTTCTGGAAAGAACCCTGAGTCAGAACCTTACAACAAGCATTCTTACAGGTCAACAACAGATGTACAAAACTCCATCTTTTCCTCCCGTTTTCTGCATTAGAAAACTAAAGATAAAATCTACACATGAAGCACTTGTACAAGAAGGCTTTTATAACATAGAAAATACACCAAGCCTAATATCCTGGAAATGACAAGAACCTTCTTAAGAAATTTTCCAAATCAGGGGCACCTAGGTGGTTCAGTCAGTTAAGCATCTGACTCTTGATTTTGGCTCACATGATCTGAGGGTTGTGAGATCAAGCCTAGCAAGCCTGCTTGGGATTCTCTCTCTCCCTCTCACTCTGCCCCTCTCCCCCATCCCTAAAAAAAAGAAGAAAAAGTAAGAATTTCCCCAAATCAATGTGAGCAATCACAATACAGAATAGTTTTATACATGGGTGTAAATTAACAGCATCATAATAAAACTGCTTTGGGTTTGTGTCATAGTTCTTCCTACCTTTTTTTTTTTTTTTTTGGTTGTTAAAATGAAATTACATTATTAAGGAATTTATACATAGAAGAATGGAAATCAATTCTTCTAGTAACATTCACTATAGGATTGTTAAGTAATTTTATAGGCATTTGTATAAATTATGCATTGATGTTCATTCTTCCTATACTTCAAATATGAAACAAAAATATCTGCTGGGGGTGCCTGGACGGCTCAGTCGGTTAAGTGTCTGCCTTCCACTCAGGTCATGATTCCAAAGTCCTGGGACTGAGTCCCACAAAGGGCTCCCTGCTCAGCTGGGAGCCTGCTTCTCCCTCTGCCTGCTGCTCCCCCTGTTTGTGCTCTGTCAAATAAATAAAACCTTAAAAAAAAAAAAAAAAGCATCTGCTGTACAAATGTCTGCTTAAAATCTATTTCATGGACTTTCAACTTCTCAGATTCCTAATTCTATTTTCCTAATTTCCCCATACTTTACACAGGTATGTTTAAGTATAAATATTCAAAAGAAGATACATGACTTCCTTGGATTTTCATTTTTTTCCATATACTTTGCTGGTATTTAAGAAAAAATCCATGGAGAAAGGAAATAGCTATATTTAGCATTCATTTTGAAATTTGCTGCTATGTTGACTATTCAATCTATATTTATCTATCTTGCCATTTTATTGGATTACTATTATTTATATATATTATTTTTATACTTAAATATATCTTTAGAGATAATTTATATATTACATATTTTATATCTAATTTATATTTTATATTTTAATTGATATATATTTCAATATACATAGACTTAATATAGATTAAATGTAGAGGCATATAGGACCACGGTGTGACTCCCTGAATATCGGAATCCACCAATCTTCACCTTTCCACCTTTTCAATTCATATTTTAATGTAATGATTTCCAACCTTCTTTAAGCTACTACACTCTGTGGTTTAATGTATGAAATTACTAATCCATTACTTCTCCCTTCCTGCCCATAGTATATCATGTGCTAAACTGTGTTGTAATATTAATTGGGTTTTTAAAGGTGTTTTTAAAAATATTTAAATTTTTGTGGAGATATTTGAAGATACTTTGAGGTATCACAAACTTTAGACTTAGAAATGTTAGTATTCCAATAATTTATTTTTTTCAGCCTTATTGAGATATAATCGACATAAGACATGTAAGTTTAAGGTGTATAATGTGTTGACTGCGAAATAATTACCACTGTAGCATTAGCTAGCACCTCCATCACACATATATATATAATATATAGTAACATTTTAATAAATATATATATCTTTTAAATATATATTTATATATATAACATATATAAATATAAATTTATATGTATTTATATATATAAATAGATAAATATAAATACATATATATATATATACTTAGAGTGGGAGATGAGGGGTGGAGGGGCAGAGGGTGAGAGAGAGAGAGAATCCCAAGTAGGCTCCACGTGCAGAGCCTGAGGTGGGGCTTGGTCTCACAACCTTGATATCATGACCTGAGCCAAAATCAAGAATTGGATGCTTGGGGCGCCTGGGTGGCACAGCGGTTAAGCGTCTGCCTTCGGCTCAGGGTGTGATCCCGGCGTTATGGGATCGAGCCCCACATCAGGCTCTTCCGCTATGAGCCTGCTCCTGCCTCTCCCACCCCCCCTGCTTGTGTTCCCTCTCTCGCTGGCTGTCTCTATCTCTGTCGAATAAATAAATAAAATCTTTAAAAAAAAAAAAGAATTGGATACTTAACCAACTGAACCAACCAGGCACCCCTGCAGTGAGACTATCAAGATGTACTCCCTTAGCAACTTTCACGTGTATAATACAGTATTGTTAACTATAATTACCATGTTGTGCATTAAATCCTGAGAACTTATCTTCTAATTGGAAGGTTGTACTTCAAATTAGTTTGGAAGTTTGACCAACATCTCCCCATTATTCTGATCTCCTAGCCCCTGGTAACCACCATTCTATTCTGTTCCTATGAGTTTGGCTTTTTTTAGATTCCACATGTGGAATCTGGGTGGCTCAGTCGGTTGAGCAACTGCCTTCAGCTCAGGTCATGATCCCAGGGTCCTGGGATCGAGTCCTGCATCCGGCTCTCTCCTTCTGCCTGCTGCTCCCCCTGCTTGTGTTCTTTCTCTCTCTCTCTCTGGCATATAAATAAATAAAAAATCTTTTAAAAAAATCAACAAACCTTAGGGGCGCCTGGGTGGCACAGCGGTTGAGCGTCTGCCTTCAGCTCAGGGCGTGAGCGCGGCATTATGGGATGGAGCCCCACATCAGGCTCCTCCGCTATGAGCCTACTTCTTCCTCTCCCACTCCCCCTGCTTGTGTTCCCTCTCTCTCTGGCTGTCTCTATCTCTGTTGAATAAATAAATAAAATCTTTAAAAAAATAAAAATAAAAAAAAAATCAACAAACCTTAAAAAAAAAAGATTCCATATGCGAGATCATACAGTATTTACCTTGCTCTGACTTTTTTCACTTAGCATAATGCCCTCAAGATCCAACCATCTCTCACAAATGGCAAGATTTCCTTCTTTTTCATGGCTAAATGATATTCCATGTATTTATATAATTTCTTTATCCATTCCTCCATTGACACTTTGGTTGTTTTCATAGCTTGGCTATTGTGCATACTGCTATAATAAACATGGGAGTGCAGACATCTCTTCAAGATTCTGCTTTCATTTCCTTTGGATATATACCCAGAAGTAGGATTGTTGGATCATATGGTGCCTCTATTTTTAATTTTTAAAGAAACCTCCATCTTGTTTTCCATAGTGGCTGCACAAATTTGTATTCCCAACAACAGTGCACAAGGATTCCCTTTTCTCAACATCCTTGCCAACTCTTGTTATCTATTGTCTTTTTGATGACAGCCATTCTAATAGGTGTGAGGTGATATCTCATTGTTTTGATTTGCATTTCTCTTACAATTAGTAGTGTTGAACATCTCTTCATGTACCTATTATATATCTGTACGTCTTCTTTGGAAAAATGCCTATTCAGTTCCTCTGCCTATTTAAGTGGATTTTTTTTTTGCTATTGAGTTATATGATTGTGGGTTGGTTTTTGTTTGTTTGGTTGTTTTGGCTATATACTTTGAATATTAACCACTTTTCAGATAGATATATGCTTTACAAATATTTTCTCCCATTCTGTACGTTGTCTTTTCATTTCATTGATTGTTTGTTGTTGTTGTTGTTTTGCTGTGCAGAAGCTTTTTAAAAGTTTGATGTAGTCCCATGTATTGATTTTTTCTTTTGTTGCTTGTGCTTTTGCTGCCATATCCAAATTCATTGCTAAGACCAATGTCAAGGAGTTTTTTTCCTATGCTTTCTTCTAGGAGTTTCATGGTTTCAGGTCTTATGTTTAAGCCTACAGCAACTATGAGTTAATTTTTGTGTGTGGTGTAAGATAAGGGTCCAATTTCATTTTTCTGCATGTGGTTATCCAGTTTTCCCAACACCATTTATTGAAAAGACTATTCTTTCCCTGTTGAGGCTTTTTAGCTTCCTTGTTAAGTATTAGTTGACCATGTAGATGGTGGTTTACTTCTGGGTCTCAAATCTATTCCAGTGGTCTGTGTGTCTTATGATAGTGTCATACTGTTTTAATTGCTATAGCTTTGTAATATAGTTTGAAAGTGTGTTGCCTTTTTTCCTCAGGATTGTTTTGGCTATTTGGGGTTTTGGGGGATTATATAAATTTTAAGATTTTGTGTTTTTGTGAAAAAATTTTGGAATTTTGATAGGGATTGTATTACATCTATAGATGACTTTGGGTAGTATGAACATTTTAACAATATTCTTCCAATCCATGTACATGGATATCTCTCTACTTGTTTGTGTTTTCTTCAATGTCTTTCATCAAAGTCTTGTAGTTTTGAGAGTACAGATCTTTCACTTCCTTGGTTAAAATTGTTCCTGTTTTACTGGTTTTGATGCTATTATGAATGGACTTTTCTTTTTTAGATATTTTGTCATTAGTATTTAGAAACACAACTGATTACTGTATGTTGAGCTTATATGCTGCAACTTCACTGAATTCATTGATTAGTTAAGATTTTATTTATTTTTGAGAGAGAGAGAACATGTTGGGGGGGCAGAGGAAGAAGCAGACTTCCTGCTGAGCAGGGAGCCTGATGTAGGACTTGATCCCAGGACCCTGGGATCATGACCTGAGCCAGAGGCAGATTCTTAACAGTCTGAACCACCCAGGCATCCTCACTGATTAGTTCTAACAGGTTTTTTTGGTAGAGTCTTTAGGGATTTCTTTTATATATATATAAGATCATATCATCTACAAAGACAATTTTACTTCTTTCTTTCCGATTTGGATAACTTTTATTTCTTTATCTTGCCTGAATGCTCTAGTACTATGTTGAATAAGAGTGGTGAGAGTAGGGACCTTTGTCTTGTTCCTGATCTTAAAGGAAAAGTTTTCAACCCTTCACTGTTCGCATGATGTTAGCTGTGGTTCGTCATATATGGCCTTTATTATATTGAGGTATTTTCCTTCTATACCCAATTAGTTGAGTTTTTATCATGAAAGGATGTTGTATTTTTCCAAATGCCTTTTCTGCATCTACTGAGATGATCATATCGTTTTTATTTTTCATTCTATTAACGTGGTGTATCACATGTATTGATTTGGTATGTTGAACTGTCCTTGATTCCCGAGATATCTCATTTGATCATGATATACGTTCCTTCTAATGTGCTATTGAATTCAGTTTGCTAATATTCTGTTAAGAATTTTTGCATCGGTATTCATTGGGAATATTGGCCTTTAGTTTTATAATCTTATATGTCTGTGGTATTAGAGTGATGCTAGTCTTGTGGAATGAGTTTGGAACTATTCCCTCACCCTTGACATTTTGGAAGAGTTTAAGAAGGATTTGGTTTTAATTCTTCCTTAAAAGTTTGGTAGAATTTAGCAGTGAAGCCATTATCTCCTGGACGTTTCCTTGTTGGAGGTTTTTGATTACAGATTCAATCTGTTTACTTGTTATTGACTGCTCAGATTTTCTCTTTCTTCATGATTCAGCCTTGGTATGTTCTGTTTCCAGAAATTTATCCATTTCTTCTAGATTATCCAGTTTGTTGGTTTATAATTGCTCAGAGTAGTCTCTATGATCTTTTGTATATCTGTGATATCGGTAGTAATGTCTCTTCTTTCACTTGATTTTGAGTCTTCTTTTTTCCTTAATCTAGCCAAAGATTTGTCAGCTTTTTTTTTTTTTTTAAAGAGCTCTTAGTTTTGTTGATCTTTTCTATTGTTTTCTGGCCTCTATTTATTTCTGTTCTGTTCTTTGTTATTTTCTTCTTTCTCTTAACTTTGGGTTTAGTTTGTTCTTTTTTTAGTTCCTTAAGGTATAAAACTAGGTTGTTTGAGATCTTTCCTTCCTCTTAATCTGTGCATTTATCACTGTAAATGTCCTCTTAGAACTGCTTTTGCGGCATTCTATAGATTTTGGTATGTTGTGTTTCCATTTTCATTTGTTTCAGGATATTTTTTCATTTCCCTTTTGAGTTCTTCTTTGACTCGTTGGTTGTTCAGGAGATTCTTCTTTTCACTTTTAAAATCACTTTGTCTATCTGGGTTGATAGGTACATGGACAAAATGGGAGGGTGATTTGGCCATATCATCAGTAGCAATGGATCACAGGTAGACTTGGCTGAGGGTCCAAACAGGCTAAATCAAACAGGTGGTAGAACATGTAAACAAATAATATGGTTAAACAGAAAATCTAAGTTACTATTGCAATGTGATACCCCCCTGTCATAATTGGCTTCCACAGACTGGTTAGGCTTGAGAACATCTGGGTTGTGTAATATTAGCTTGAGAACATCTCAAGCTAATATTTGGTTAGTTTTCTGAATTTTCTTCTTCATGGTTGTCAGGCGGCTTGGGTAAATAATGTGGCTGAAGCCAAGGTACGTTTCCATCAAACCCAAGGAATAAATTCAAATTCATTTCTTTACAAACAAAACCTCGAGACCAAGGAACTGAAAGGAAGCTCTTTTGTTTAGAATGTATGCTCCAGGATAAAGAGTAATGTGCATTTTATTTAGAATCTCTCCACAGAATTCTATCTCCTAACTACATTTGGATTTGCAAAATTCGGAGAATACAACAGATAGACAGATCAGCTTGTGGAGAATTACAAGGTAGAAGTCTGTTTTTGTGCCCTCACACTCCGTTTCCTCCTAGTCTCCTCTGCCATGGTGCACACCACCTGCCATGAACCCCTTGCCTCAGTGCCAGCTACTCTTGTCCTTACCTGGTTGTTAACCAGTCCCCACCAGGGAACTGTCTCTTACCTAATGTTTTAGTTGATACCGACTTGAAGCATGGCCCCTTCTAGATGATGCTGTGTTTAGGACTCTTGACAAGAGATGTTTTTATGTTTGGAGAGTGGACCTTCAAAAAACAAACTTGTGGTCTTGTCTACTCTCTCCTCTGCTATCATCATAGCATTTAAGGAAAAGCCCAAAGAGGATCAAATGGGTTAAAAACAAAACAGAATAGAAATTTGATGACATATTAGATTCCATGCAAATATTTTTTTTGACAGATACTTATTGAGCATTTCTGTTGTTCTAGGTATTGATTTAGGCACCAGGGAAACATCAGTGAAGACACACAGGATCTTTGTCCTCAAGGACCTTGCAGTGTAGGAAGCTCAGAGAAAAAAGATGCAATACACAACACTGATCATGTGCCAGCTACCCTCCTAAAGATTTGATAATCTCATATAATTACCAGAAAAACACTGAGGTATTTACTACTAATTTCATTTTACTGAGGAAATTGACCTAGATACAGTAAATAACTTATCCAGAGTTACAAAGTTAATATGACTCAACCATGCCAACCCAACACCAAAAACAGGACTCTTAACCAACAGCGTTAGAATGTAGAGCCAAACTTGTATAACTCCAAAGCCTGTATTCTGGTTTCTGTGTCACACTGCCTAAAACAAATTCAATTTTGAATAGATGTAGAATTATAAACAAATTTACAAAACTGAAAGATTAAACATCTATTCACAATTTCAGGTATGTCTAAGTAGGCTCTACACTTGTGAATTCTCTTCATCATCAATCCGACTATAAGAAAGAATTGGTTGTGATTTGCTACTCTGAGGACCTAAGTTTCTGTCTCAGTCTATTTCATGTCATTAATGTTGATATATCATTCTGTTGTTGTATGTCTTTGTTTATTCCATGGGTTGGGCCTTGTGTGCTTGCATTTTATATGTAAATACACTATGTACTTTATATTTTCTCAGAAATACTATTGTAAAAAGCTCTGTGAATACTGTTCACATCATTATTCTAATAAATTTTCATGCATGTTGTTCCTCCATTTCCCCCTTCCTCTCCATTTTTTCTTATTTTCCTGTTTTGTTTTTTCTCTTGTACTTCTCATTTCCTGCATTCTACATAGTCTTGTTCTGTCTCTCCATGTTGGCTACTGTGCCCATTCAAGTAATACACTCCACAGCTACTACTTCTTCACTTCCCCTTTCCTTTGTTTTAACCATCTGTAAGCATGTAACCTTTTTTCTTTACTCCCCTAAAACTGCTGGTCCATGCTCATCCATGGAGTTTTCTTTATTCACTTAATGCCATCAAAAAAAAAATTATTTCAGTAGGAAAGAGCTGCTTCTACGCAATGCTATTTTTAAAAATTTTTTTGGTTTTATTTAAAAAGCAGCCCTAAAAGTAGTGTGGTAGTGGCAAAAGAATAGACACACCAATCAACAGAACAGAATAGCTGGCCCAGAAGCGGGCCCAGGAGAGTCAAGAACACAATATATTTTCAAGGAAGTATCAGAAATCAATGGAAGGAACAGATTATTCAGTAAGTAATGTTGAGAACATTTTGACATTTGAAAAAACCTATCATATCATCACCTCACATAACACACTAAAACTGCTTTTGGATTTAAGAATTAAGTAAATTCTTTTTTTTTTTTTTAAGATTTTATTTATTTATTCGACAGAGATAGAGACAGCCAGCGAGAGAGGGAACACAAGCAGGGGGAGTGGGAAAGGAAGAAGCAGGCTCCCAGCAGAGGAGCCTGATGTGGGGCTCGATCCCATAACACTGGGATCACGCCCCGAGCCGAAGGCAGACGCTTAACCGCTGTGCCACCCAGGCGCCCCGAATTAAGTAAATTCTTAAGTAAACATAAAACTGCAGAGGAGGATCAAAATTTAAGCTAAAGGAGAAGGATTTTTCTAAGCATTAAGGCAATGTGAGAAATCAAAAAGAGGATTGGTTAATGGATTTCACCATAAAAATGAACATACTAAGATGAACATACTAACAAAATTCATAAAAATAAAAAATATGCAACAAATGAATCACTAAATTCTACCTACGAAATAATAATACACTATGTTCATTAAAGTGATTTTAAATAAAACAAACTAGGAACAATACTGCCATAAGTATGATAAAGGATTATTATGCTTATTATATAAAGAACTTCTACACACAAAAAAGAAAAAATGCTAAGACTCCAAAGGAGAAGTACACAAAAATAATAGATAAGTTTACCAAGTGGAAACACAATGAATAATACTAAATTACTAAATTATTTTCAGCCTCACTGGCAGTTAAGAAATATAAAATAAACTGCTTTTGTTTAAAATTTGCAAAAGACTTTATAAATAACACCTGAAGCTGGAAAGACTGTCATGAAATGAGCACTCTAGCTTTTGATGGAAGCATAAATTTGCCTAA
This sequence comes from Ursus arctos, assembly GCF_023065955.2. Taxonomy (NCBI): domain Eukaryota; kingdom Metazoa; phylum Chordata; class Mammalia; order Carnivora; family Ursidae; genus Ursus; species Ursus arctos. The sequence continues at coordinate 57,557,170 of NW_026622763.1, forward strand.
CCTTCTGGGAAGCAATTCAACTATATCTATCAAAAGCCTTAAAAAATGGATAAACCCCAATCCAATATTTCCTATTTCAGGAATCTTGAGGATAGATGCTGTCACAATTAAGTGCAAAGACATTCACATTAGCATTGCTTATCATAGCATAAAGAAAGACCAAAAAGAAGGAATGGAATGAAATGTTTTGCCTAATAGTGTAATGGTTAAATTAGGATATCTATTTACAGAATATTAACACAGCCATTGGCTTACACTTAAAAAAAGGGGGGCGGGATTTGATAAAGGGAAAATTTTATGGCCATAAAAGTCAGGAAATAAAGTTGAATGCTAGTATAATCTTGTTAGGTAAAATACAAATGAAATGCATCAAATATGAACTGTATTTTCATCTGTTGATGAATTATGGACAGTTTTTGTTTTCTATATTTTTCTCTATTTCCTAGGGTGCTTTTTAAAAGCAATAGCTATACTTCTTTTTTAAGTTTAGACAATTTTTTTTTTTTTTTTTGAGGGAGAGAGAGACAGGCAGAGGAAGAGGGAGAGAATCTTAAGCAGGCTCCACATCCAGTATAGAGTCTGACATGGGGCTCAATCTGACAACCCTGAGATCATGACCTGAGCCAACATCAAGAATCAGGACACTTAGCTGACTGAGCGTCCCAGAAACAGAATTTTAAATAATAAAGCAAGAAGGCACAGTGCACCATAATCATCACTCTGTCATGAGATAGTAGAAATTTCAGTTCAGGCTTCACTGTTTTGAGTTTACTAAAATTTTCCACATATGAATGTGCTTATTTCCCTGAACCTGTTTATTTTATAAATATATTTGATTGCTGTGATCCCTAGAAGTATGTAACATACTTCCCAAAATGCCACTTCTGCATTCTTTTAAATTACAGAAATCATAATTTGAAAGATGATCAGACAATGACTTTGAAAGGTTCATATACCAAATTTTTTATAAAAGATATTCTAGAATCTTGCAATCCAAAGTGGTTTATAGAATCTTGCAATCCAAAGTGGTATTATTATCAACATCTGGAAACTTGTTGGAAATGCAGAACCTCAGTTCCTACCCAACTTACTGAATCAGAATCTGCATTTTATTTTTTTTTAATATTTTATTTATTTATTTGACAGAGAGAGAGACAGCCAGCGAGAGAGGGAACACAAGCAGGGGGAGTGGGAGAGGACGAAGCAGGCTCCCAGCAGAGGAGCCTGATGTGGGGCTTGATCCCAGAACACCAGGATCACGCCCCGAGCCAAAGGCAGACGCTGAACGACTGAGCCACCCAGGTGGCCCAGAATCTGCATTTTAATAACATCTCCAGTTAATTTATAGGCGTAGTTGGATTTGGTAATTACTGATCTAGAACACATACTCTAGTTCAAACTACATGTTTACAATGTAACTATGTTCCTCCCTTGAAGCTAAATCTATGTTCACATCCTAAGTACCAAAGAGATATCTCTGTGGTCTATGAGCTCTAAACATTTTCTTAGAACAAAAGCAGTCTCAGGGTGCCTGGGTGGCTCAGTCCGTTAAGTTCTGGACTCTTGATTTAAGCTCAGGTCATGATCTTAGGGTTGTGACATTGAGCCCTGCGTCGGGCTCTGTGCTTGGTGTGGAGTCTGCTTGTCCCCCTCTCTCTCCTCCCCTTGCTCACTCTAGTTCTCTCTCAAATAAATAAAATCTTTAAAAAAAAATAAAGAACAAAAGCAGTCTCCAACTACTGAATGGGATATGTTCTAAAAATCTGTTGGTAGGTAAGTCAATTGTTCACAACTTGCAACATACAGTAATATTAATACTAACTAAATGTCTAGGTCACTCTACAGAGTAGATTGTTAGATAGTTAATCTACAATGTAGCTAAAGTGAGCCAAATTGCATGTTAATCATTGTTTTTGATGGGAAAAATTTGTTCCCAGTCCTAACAGAAGAGTCTAGGAAAGCCTGGTCCTGCCATCAATACAGCACTTCCACATAGATGTGACTGCGTAGACAACTGGTAGAGCTAATAGTCTGAGAGTGATGTAGATACAAGAATAAAATGGATAGAAAGACAGGAATGCCAAGGGTTGCTATTGACTCATTCATGTTGTCTCCCAGTCTTCATTTTTACTAAGAATAGACATTGGCAAGATTACTTATCTTCAGGGGTTTGGAGGAACCCTCATCCTGGGATTTCCAAAACAGGCATGGCTTCATCAGTACCAACCTATAACAAAAGTTATAACTGAATTGTCCATTAAGAGTATTTTCTTTGCTTGTCCATTCTTAAAATGTAGTTTTGTCCTACACAAAATAATTTGTTTGAAATAGACCTGAAGAGAGGGATGTAAGCAAATTTCAGTGTACACTTTTTTCATGAGGTATTTAAACCATGATGTTATATTCTCCATATTTCAGACATTATGACTTCATTGAGATTTACTTTCTATAACATTTTGAAAATAAAAAAGGTACATTGATTTATACTTTTTAAATTATACTCCCCCAGATTTTCTTATATATTCTTATTTCATCTTCAGAATTCTTGTTGCAACAGATATTTCAGGATATAAGAATAAACTTGGTAGGCATTTTATACTTAGAAGTGCTTTTAAAACACCCATTTTAGTAGAAAAATTAGAAAATAAACATAAGAATATTATAATGATCTATTAATTCCATATCTAACTTACTAAAGTTCTGCAAATAGCTATTTTTATCTTTAAAAATGGATTATAATATTCCTATAGTTTTGGAGACTGCTTTTCACTCAACAATGTATCATGCATATCTTTTTAATAGACTTCTACCAACTTCACTAGATAAAGTTCTATAACATTTTCAATGGTATAATATTCTTAAAGAATACATTTATTAAAACATTTGGGTTGTTTTCAATTTTTTGTTCTTATGAACATTTATAACTAAATGTTTTCAAGACTAGACCCTTTTTATTAAATAATCAAAGTGATTAAAGTGGAAGTAAACTTCCAAAGATAGCTAAGTTATGATCCGTTGTAGTGGAAGGCTATTTAATAAGGAGTGTGGTTTGTTAACCATTACATTTTATTTAATCATGGTCACAAATGAGCTTTTATGTTTATTGTTCACTTCTTTTCCAGTTTTTCCAACTATTTTTTTGTTAGATACTTTTTGATTCCCGTATCACGGTAATTCTCTTCCTTCCGGACCTGGCAAAAACTGGGTATTTCTTGTGCTCATTTTGATTTGTCACATAAAGGTTTGTGATCATCAGAATACTTTTGGGTAGATTTTACACATTAGATGGAACAGCTTTGTGGATACACTAAGTGTCTAACGGGAAATCTAAAGATGGGGGTAAATACTGTAACTAGTAAAATGAAAATATCAATTGAAAATAAAGGTATATTCTTTTTTATATACATATTTTGCTTATATGTTGAACTGTCACCCAAATGTACTTAACTTCATTGGACAAGGTATAAGTCTTTCCCAATTTCCAATTTTGGCAATTCTAAATTCCAGGTAGCCATTTTGGAGCTGCTATTATTTATAGCACAGTATGATTAATTTTGTTATTTTAAATACAGCTAAATTTGTTCTAATATGCTTTCCCCAGTCCAAAACATATTCACCTTTTAAGTCTTAAAAATGGACTTCTTGGTAGGATCAAAAGAATCCTACCACTGCCTATTGTGGTAAGAACCTAACAATTTCAGACAATGTAGGATTTAAAAGAAACCCTGAATTTCTGTGCCAAACCTGTGGGTAGAATGGGGGGCTATTGACAGAGAATGAGAAGCACAGGGAAAGGGTATTTAGCCTCTGTCTTCTAGGACTCCAGATTTCAGAATAAAGAAGTCACATTTTGTTTTAATCAAACATTTTAGAAAATAATGGTAGAAAAAATTTAAAGCTTTGGAGAACATAATTCGAATAAATTCAAATATGCAGAATTCATCAGATTATGTTATAGAAACCAGGATGACTTAATTCTCCCTAGATTTTATGAACCATCTTTATTAACAGAAACCAAACTTACTGTCCAAAGTGATAACATATCAAAGAAATACATATCAAAATATGCTGCCATTATTAATAGTTTTTAACATCTTTATTGCATTTACAATGTGTGGAACATTATAGGGATTTACAGTAGAGGCCAAATATCCCAGCCCTTAAAAATTGAATAGGAAAGATTGGATGAACCATACATAAATATCTTTGAAAACAAGCATTAGAAACATACATATGATTATAATTTTACAGGCTTATACAAGTAACTGCTATATGTAATATAACAGGCAGGAAGGGTAAAACACAGTGAATAAGAAAGTCACTAGAATGTGAAGTAACTATAGCAAGGTGGTACTAAACAAAAAGACAACACAGAATATATGATTTGTAAAGGCTGAAATGTCCTGCAAAAAACATAGCTATCCTCTATCACAACTGTGAGGTAGAATTCTTCCCATCCCGTTTTCTGGTTCCTTGACCACCAATTGGGGGGCTTTCCCATCCAGATGGTTCTCACATTGCTGTACTCAGGACAGACTAGTAGTACACATTTCTGACTACCCCTTCTACCCCAATTGAACAGAAATAATCTTTTCTGCTTAATTGGTCTTATTTCACCTACTGAAAACGGGTGGCAAAAGTTAGTAAAATAAACAAACCAGTGCTGTTTCTTCTAGCTAATAGATCACCATGCTTGGGAAATGCTTAATCCTTCAAGAAAGTGAAACTAATGCTAAAATTTCAGGCATAGAAACCCGCTGGGGAGCTGCTTTGGGCAGACAGGTATTTCTTTCCTCAAAGAACACCAACTGCCAACTGTTAATAATGCCATTTCTATCACAAACCCACTTCTAATATTTCAAATATGAATCATAAAAATAGTTTACACCTTTCTACACATCCAAAATATAGTGAAAATCCGGGACACAGTATAACCACATAGGAAAAGGTATAGCAGTTTCTTTTAAAACTACCCTACGACACAGAAATTCTAATCCTAGGTATTCACCCAAGAGAAATAAAAGCCTATCTTCACATTAGACTTACATTAAGAATAATCATAGCAGTTTTATTTATAACTACTAACGGTGGAAACAGCCCAGGTATTCATAAATAGGAAAACGGGTAAACTGCAATATATTCATACAATGGAATACAACTCAGCAATAAAAAGGAATGAACTACTAAAACACCTAACAACATGGATATATTTCTAAACCATGGTATGTGAAGAGGCTTCTAGAAAGAATACATGCTGTGTGGCTATATTTACATAAAGATCTAGAACAGATCAATTTGATTCCTGGTAGACAAAAGAACAGTGGTTGCCTTTGGGAGGGTAGAGTGGGTTCAAGGATTGACTAGAAAGGACCAAAGGGTAATTTTCTGATAACATTTTATATTTTGGTAGCGCTGTATGCATTTTTCAAAACTAAGAGATGCATATTTAAGATTTATGCACTTCATTGTATGCTAATTTTACATAAAAAATGTGGTAAGCCCATACTGAGCTCTAGTTAATGATATGTATGCTGAAGTTATTAGTAGGAAAAGTGAAGATGCCTGCAATTTGATGAATTGATGGATGGACAGATATGTGATAATGTAAGCATAATTAATGCTAACTAGCATCTGGGTAATTGATACACTAGCATCTGGGTAATTGATACACTATAAAATTTTAACTTTTTTATATGTTTGAAAAATTTTATACAATGTTTGGAGAAAAATTCCAGGGTGCAACACTTACCAAATAATGCCACCAAGAACTACATTACCAATCTCATGGCAAGATAATCATCAAATTCTTCCTATCAGTGTCAATTTAGAAACTTAAGACCTTGTGAAAAGATATTCCTGAGTGTGAGGTGATCAATCAGCTCTCAAATCTATTCTGTCAGTTACATTTTGATCCCCTCACACTTTAAAAAAATACACATATAGATCTCATATTCTCAACAAATTTGTTGGCTGTGTAGACTAATTGTAAGAGTAAGATGAAGAAACATTCTTAACAGAAAAATTAAGCAAAGACATTTCTGACTTCTAAACTACAAAAGAACTACGGCAACTATAATTAAAAAAGACATGTAGACCCAAAACACGATGTGAGGTTTGATCCCACTGCACAGGCCCCTATGTTCTGAGTGGAAGGGCATCTGAATTACCCTGTCTCTCCAAGGAGGGACTCATTTGGGGGTGCCCTAAAGTGATGGCATGTAACTTGTAAATACTTCTAAGGTGACTCCTTGAGATTCACTAAGACTGGCTTCAGACATCAACAGCCTTTTGTCAGAAGCAGTTTTCCACATGCCTGACTTAAAATCCATTAACAACACTGTGCTTATTATTTTGCGGCTGGTAACTATCTTCAGTTATTTGCTAAGAATTTCTATATAACTATATAGTGATTATATATATATATATATACAGCGCCTCATAAGGGTTCTCTAACAAAAATAATCTTGAGTCTAAAAAACTTACTCATTGCTTTCAAAATACTTAGTCACAGTTCTGGCTTCCCTTTGATCTCTAAGTGCTTCATGTTCTAGTACAGGCTCTGCTTTTCTTGAAGCACATGGACTAGTGTCGTCAAGTTTTCAAGTTTGCTTTAAAATACTGCAGTCATGTTATTTAGGATCAGATCTATGAACGTTTTTCAGTCTTCAAACATTCCCCAGTATTTATGCTATTTCACGGAGCAGCCCTAGTTCTAGCAGTCTATTACAGGGCCAGTCTTTGTTATTGTCACTGCTCAAGTTGATACCAAGACTGCTCTTCTCTAACCATAATAGTACTAATGATAGTTTCAACTCATGCTTGTTACCTCATTATTAGGATACTTTAAACAGCTTTGTGCTTTTGTTGTTTTCACCGGTTGGTGCTGACTATCTGAGATCCACTCTGAATAGGACTTTTACTTACTTATTTATTAATGGCACTGTGTCATGTCCTGTCACCCTCAAAGTAGATGATACTCCTCACTTGTCTTCCATCTTGCTGGTCTATCATCCTGCCATAAAAGAGTTAATCTGTCAGATTTAAAAGTCTTGTTATTTACTGATGAGCTCACCGACTCCACCCTTAGTATTTCCAGTATGTAATTCCAAATGTAAGGGAAATGGAACTCAGAGAGGTGAGCACAGTGCCATTTCCCCCATGACCCCATGCTCGTCATCTGAGACAAGAGTGACATTAAAGAAAGCTATTTTTTATTTTGAAAATATAATTATAATAATAATTCCTTCCACGTTGGATAACATTGTAGTTTTCAACACATTTTTAAATATGATTGTATTTACAGACCCAGAGTAGTTTAGAAATTTTTACAAATGTCAGTAAATGGAAAAGCCAGATTTTGAGTCAGAGATTCAAACTCCAAACTCTTTCCATTATATTTATTACAGTTCTTACTTTGGCTTTTTTATGATCTTTACTATGCTTGCCATTATTTATGCTTCTTAGCTAAACCTAGACATTTCCATGGCACACACTGAAGCTACATAACGTCAGATGTTAAATCAATACTTAATTTTGCCTCATCAAGGTATTTGTTGCCCTTCATACCAGTATATTTTCCACTTCCAACTGAAGCTTTTTATTTTTAGAACTGAAAGTTAACAATGTAGGTTTGCTAATTAGATAAACTGGTGAGGTATGTTCTAGGCTATCTTCTTAATTTTAGGGAATTTTTCCTTTGGGGGTTTAACCAACGATATCTCAACCATGTAACTCTTGTCACTGATGATATTTACTGATGTTAGTTTTGCATACCATTTTCAATAAGCTCAAGATGTGGAGGACTTTAGCAACTAAAGCATGTTTAGTTCTTAGGAACCACAGGGTTTTACTATGGTCCTGTGAGGATGGGAAGAGGACACAGCAATATCCAATTTCTCTGGCAGGGAACTTACAATGTTGTAGAGAATTCTGAGTTCTTTCTCTGACTGTAGACTATACAGTGAGTTACGTTCAGCTAACCTCACAATGATGCTGTTGGTTACAAAAGGTTTACAACAGAGAGTATGGCTTGCTCAGCACTATCAGAAATGTAATAGTCATGTTCACCTTAAAGAGTATGCCACCAACAATAACAACAAACTAAACAGCACACCCCATATTTCAACTGACAGGGTAATGAAACAACACATCAATACTAGTTAACACTCAGGAGCACTGGCCAATTTAAATGCCTACAAAATGAGAGTAGTAGCCAATCTTCTACACAGTAATGAAGCCTAGACCTGCCATCAACATCCTGGCTGGCAGGCTGAGCAGTTTCATCACCATCATCAATGAGTCACCTTAGCAGAATAAGGTCGCCAACAATGAGGACTGGGAATTAAGTTAATTTTATCTGAAATAAAGTTACCACCTTTGCATCTTAACTCTGCTGGGCCAGATGTGTGAAGAACAGATGATAAAACTGAGTTTACAGAGGAGCAAATATACAGTAATAAAGCAAGAGAAAAAAAAATCCCCCAAACCGAAACGAACAAATAAAAAACAAAACAAAACTAGCCCAATTAACACTTCAAGAATTCCCTGAGATAAGCTAGAGTAATGTGGAAAGTTGTGGCATATACCAATAATGGCACATAGAAATGATGGTTCTTTCTCTATTTGTGGGCCAACATTAATTCATGATGTACAAAGAACTCATGCTTTCAAACAGACTGCAGTCACTTCCTTCACATGTATTCTAAGTAAACTATAATGCTATGAAAAAACCACATTAGGGCATTGTTGGCTTTTTCAATCATCACTGTATGTATACATACAGATATACATACAGAAAGTAGCAGCAAAGTTACAAATGAAGAGCAACAGTATTATGTCGAAAGCATATTCAGTTTCATCTAAAATCCTCAAATTACAAATAACATTTCTAGATGATTCCTTATTTTGCTCTTGCTGTAGGCTGGATAGCTTAATGCATATTAAAAATTAACTCACTGGACAGTAAAGTAGTTGATGATAAAACTAAGAGTCCCATTACTTACAGCTCAGTTCCTTTCTAGCAAAGTCTTAATAAAAACATTCTTAGTACTCTGAAATTCAGAATAGATATTGAGTGTAACTACATACCTATATTACCTAATATTTAAGTATCTAAAATACCAAATGACTTCCTTATGAGTAGATTAATTCATAAACCAGTCATAATTTCAGGAAATATGTTTAAAACACACTTCAGACTACAATACAGAGGGGATTATTACTAATGCCTATGACCAATCATATACAGAGGAAGTGAGCAACTATTACATATGAGCAAAAGGCTGGGAACAGGAGAGTCCTACAGGATCCTTTCCCTCAACAGAGATTATAACGTAGCAGGCACAGACATCAAAATAAATAAATGTAGCAAGTGGTTAGCACCATTACGAAGACTGAAATGAAGAATCACAAAAGGTCATGCTCAAAAGTTAAGTCCTGAAAGACTGAGAGGATATCAAATATAGAATTTCCAGAATGTTCTCAGCAGTGGCAGCATAAGAAAAAAGGGAGCAATCAGGTGTTGCCCCCAGATTTTCTGGCATGTTTGACTAGAAAAAAATTAACCAAAATTGCTCAGAGATAAGAAAAGTGAATAGGATGACTTCATCTAGGCTGAAATGTCAAATAGGTAGTTGAAAGTATGAGTCTGAAATTTTGGACCAGATATGGAACACAAAACACTGGGATAAAATAGAAACCCCAAGGATGAGATCCCTCCAGAAGCATTCTGAAGACAGAATCTGAGAGTGCATTTTAGCAGATACACTTTAAGAGTTATGTGACTGCACTCACAGTTATGGCAGAGGATGACATCTTTAAGGGACGAGACACCACCCAGGAAAGGTTGCTCAATGGTGTAAATGTTGCAGACACAGAGAAGGATAAGAAATGCAGATGAAAGAAACAATCATTCAATTCAGGAATTGAGAGCCCACTGAGAACAGTTTCACTGAAGTGCTGTGTAAAACCAGATTGCAAGGCGTTGAACAGTGAGCGATGAGGATGCAGGGGGAATGGATATGGATTTCTCCAAGAGGTCTGGCAGGGAAGAAGGCTGGAGAAACCAGCAGGTTCAGAGGAAGTTTTTTGCATTGGAGGATACATGAACATTTTTGTGGACATGAAAAAGGAACCAGCATACAATTCTTTGCATAATTTTGTATTGATCACAGACTAAAAAATTATTTTTAATCTTTTTCAAAAAATTTTCTGAAATAAAAATAAACACAAAAAGTATGTATTTTACCATTTAAACTTAATATAAACTTAAAAGCACATTTTATAAATTTTACTTCTAAAAGAGCTGGACAATTTTTGTTATTAGACTGCTTCAGAATTTTGTTTCTAGTCTATCATGAGAAATTAAATTTTATTAACAATTGCTATTTTCATTCCAGAAAGATTCCTCTGATATAAAGGATTACACTTAGTAATTAAGTATGCCTTCTTTACCAACCCTCCTCTCCAAAGACAAAGTATCTTCAGGGTAGTTAATAATTTGGATATTTTTCAACCTGAAGAAGAGAACAACTAGAACTAGTATTCCATTATTTTTAAGTTCTTTAAGATCTAAATTGCTCTTCACAATTATTTTTCATAATTAAACATGCTTATTTATTATATTTACATGCTTACATATGAATTTCCTGGCTAAAATACATGCTACCAACATGAAAAAACAAATATTAAACCATCCTCACAATCCTAAGAATGCCCTTTGAAATAAGGCACTCATGTTTGGAAACAGGATATAACCACCAAATTAAATAAGATGTTTAAAAGAAGCCTTTTATTAAGCACAAACAACTTTTAATACATTATCAATACAAATAGGAAAATGTCTTTTAATGAATATATCAAAGATCTGAAGGTTTTCTTCATACTGACACAATAAAAATAATCAATTTTGAAGAATTACAAAGTAAAATTTTTGAGTACACCACTGTCTACTAATAACAATTTAACTATAGTCTAAATTTACTACATCACTTGGGGAGGGAGGTCAACCATTTTTTATATAGAGAATTCCTAAACTCTTATTAGCACCATTCAAAGCTTATTATCAGTTGTTCATCTACAAATTGACAGGTCAGGTAAAGCTTTAAAGCAAGTTTTCAGTGCAATGTTTACAGTTCCTTCTTTTAAGATACTTGGAGTCTATGGTCTCAAAGCAAGTTAAATAATGATGCCTTGGTAGTTGCAAGGTGTTAACATGTAGAAAGAAATGTAAAATGGAAAGAAATGAGGCTTATCCTGGCTGTGAAATGTATCTTAATGTATTGCAGCTAATGCTGTAGTATGCCAACGACATGCGGGATTATGAACTGCAGATTTGTGGGAAGCTGGTAGCTATTAGCTCTCTGTGGTCATCATTTCAGGATGTCTCAGCTGCTGCCTTTTGAGACTAACCAGTTTCATCCTGTCTCTGATGTGTTCTGCAGTGGAAGCCATGTCACTTGGACTCCCAAAATATTGTTCAGTTCTAAAAATCAAAACAAACAGAAAAACCACAATCAGATTAATACAAATCCACTGACCGTAGCAAATGCAAAAGGGAGAAAAGATTACCATAAATATTATATATGTGATATGGCATTAGTTCACTTGCAGACCATACTGCTTATCTCTGAGTAGTAATTCAGTGGGAGAAACATTTTTAAATGGCATAAAATGTATTAAGACATGTTGAGAGAAAAAGATTAGTGGTATCGAATGTCGTATTATATGTACTTATGATAATCTCAATCGATCAAACGATGCAACCAAACAATGAAACAATAAAGGAAACAATGCAACGTTGGAGATATTCTACTTTTCAGTTTTGGGTGCATAAGCATCACAAACATAAAATTTGTATGTGTTCTTCAAGGATAAGGGCTATGTACACCAAATGTCTAAAACAGCTGGCAAGTAAAATATCTGTTTAATGTTAAGGCATCATTTGGGACTTTAACAGATAAAATCACTTAATGTTATCCTACTTGAAAAGATACTATATTCAGAGTCACAGAATCTTTTAGAGTTAGAAGAGTTCTTAGAAATTATCTGGTTAAGCTCTGTATTTTTTAAGATTAGAAAACTAAGGCCTAGAAAATTAAATGACTTAACTAGGATCACACAGTGGGAAAACCAACATTTGAACCGGAATCTTCAAGCAATGAATCTAGAGAGATCATCTGATTTATTTTTCCAGGACAATGTTATGAGAGATAAATCTGAACAAGCTTGCTGTCAAACAAATTTCATATAGCATCAACAGGTTATCATATAAATGGAACAGAATAACAATTCCAAATATTAAAGGTGGTGGTTGTGAAATCTGAATATACAGTACTGACTTATTCCTCAATCTTAAAACCATGAGGAAATACTATATGGACTATTTGTAGAACACAGGAGGAGAAGTCCAAGCAAAAATACTAGTTATAGATGCTCCTAGGCTGACCTGAGTCGAACGGAGATGGTGTTAACAACCAGTTGTGAAGCGTAGAAATGGGGGTAGGGACTCTCTTGGAATGGAACAACCAGAAGGCACCCACCCCTCTAATATTCTTACAAGCGAAATTTATACATTTTTAGATTTTATTCTTTTATATACATTGCAGATATCTAATATGAATTTAGGCTACTTCTGATAGTTCAATTTTGGCTATGATGAAAGATTATCTAAATACAAACTATGAATTATATTCTCTCAAGGGAATAAAATTGTATCTTCCCAAAATCTATTCCAAATAATCATTTGAAGTTCAAGACACAGTAGTAATGGCACTTACTCTGTGTCAGATTTAGGGTTTTTTGTTGTTTTTTCTTTTTTTTAAGATTTTATTTATTATAGAGAGAGTGCAAGTGGGGGGGAGGGGGAGTGGGAGAGAGAGAATCTCAAGCAGGCTCTGCACCCAGCACAGAGCCAGACTCTGGGCTGGATCCTACAACCCCGGAGATCATGACCTGAGGTGAAACGAAGAATAAGACACTTAACTGGGTGACTGAGCCACCCAGGCGCCCCTGTGCCAGATTCGTTTTCAAGTAATTTATATACATTTAACTCATGTAATTCCCCTGCCCCTGTCACCTGAAAAGGTATGAATAATACATCCCTATTTTTAGATGATGGAATTGAGGCACAGAAAGACTGAGTGGCTTGCCCAAGGTGTTACTGCTAGTAAGTGGTGGAGCTGAGATTTAAACCCAAGAAATCTGATTCTAGAGACCACAATCCTATGCTTACACTATACTACAGGGTAAGGATAGAGGCATCCAAGTGATTTGATTTCTCTGTCATCTGAATTAAATATCCTCTGGATTACCTCTACATTATTTTCACTGATGTCGGATCCTCTGGGATGAAGCTCCTTCAGATTCATTTACTGGTCCATTTAATTTGCACGAGATTACTTCCTACTTTTATTATTAACTTTTGAAATGGAAAGGAATGTGGGAATCAGGACCCCATCATTTTACAAATGAAGAAATTCGGATTCCATATAGCATACAGAAAAGAGAATACGTTTGGAGTTGGATCAACCTGAGACTGTATCCCAATTCTACTTAGAAGCTGTGAAATCCTGAGCACCTACTTAATCTTTCTGAGCTTCACGTTTTTACATCTGTAAATCAGGAATAATCATACTGGTCTAGCACTGTTTGGTCAAAAATAATGAGGTGAAGTGTTTAACTTGATGTTTGATGTACTATAAGCTTACTAAACCTTACAACCCTGTACTCCCCTTCCCTGCCCTGGATGAAGCCCACAGGCATCCTACTCCCTATTATCAGAGCCAAGGCTAGAACCCAGGATATCAACCTTCTACAACAAGCTGTCAAGAAGCACCACATTTGACAGCAGCAAGTACTAACTGATACTGTTGCTAAGAGCTGAGTTTGTATTTCTTTTCATTACAAACCAATTTACTGTGGAACTGAAGATGTGAACCAAAGCTAATTTACTTGGCTTTTTAAAAAATAGATTTTCTTCTCTTGATGATTTCACTTTAAGACCTCACCGATAAAAAGACAAACTTATAAGAACATGTACCATACCCATCAGGATAAACTACAGGAACAGTTAATCTATCCAAAAGTGATTTCCCAACTGCTTCAATTTCATCAAATTGCTCCTCATCATTAATAGCTTCAGGCTCTTCTGGACAGTCTTGCAAAATCTGCAACAAATAAAATGGCAACACCAATCAAGAGATATAGAAAGGCAATCAAGCTCATGTGAATTCAGTAGATTGAAGGTGTTTTTATTTTGTTCTTAGCATCTCCATGTACACCATTGTACAAGACTGGTTACTGGTGAAGTTGGCTCAAAAATTTCAAATAAAATGAAATATATAACCCTTACTAATAATATATAATTGTCTATATATATTGTGTCTATAAAAGTCTATGGTGATTTCCAAGAAAAAAATAATACTAGACTACTATTTGGAAAGTAAGTTCAAACTGCACTTAAGAAATATTCCATCATTCATTCATTATTTATTGTACTAAATGTTTATTTAGCAGCTTGGGAAGTGACTGAATATAGATTTTGACCTCAAACAGCTTACAGACTTCAAAAATGAAAGAAAATATAAATCCCAAGCAACATATACTCAGAGTACAAACACATAACTGATGGAATGACCTACACAGGCACTTTATAGTTATTTTAAAAACTGATCTGCTGACTAACCTGATATAAACTGATAAGGTTCTAATTCAAATGCAGGAAGTTCTACAGTCCTTGATAAAATACTGTTTTCCTTAACTATTACCATTTAAATTTAACAAGAGGAGGAAAGGAAGGAAGAAAAAACTGCTATTATAATAGCTAAATCTACAGGCATTGACCCACACTAGTCAATATAGTAGCAAGCAGCCTAGTGAACACTTGAAAGGTGGCTAGTCCAAAATGAGATGTGCTTTAAGTCCAACATACACACCAGATTATAAGAAAAAACACTGCAAAATGTGCGGAAGGGAGAAGAAAAATAAGTATTTATTTTTGCAACTATTTTTGCATTATACTCAATCTAATATGTTTATTTCAGCATTACTCATAAATAGCTTTATATAAAAGTCTAGATTTTCCCAGTCATTATACTATACAGGTTGCTTATAGTTATGATTATATTTATGCTTACCGGTATAAAATAAAAATCAAGAAGAAAGTAATATCTGATAACAAAAAGCTTGACAAACCTTAAGCAGTAAAGAACCTTAAATTGTGCTTATTATAAGCATGATAAAGGCCATGTAGCAAAAGAAAAAGGAACATTAATATTCTATGCAAAACAACTCTCAACCATTTACATTCTTATACGGCCTCACAACTCTAGATCTTAAAATGTCCTTGCAGATATATTTTAAGTTTTTATTTAGATTCCAGTCAGTTAACATACAGTGTAATTAGTTTCAGGTGTACAATACAGTGATTCATCACTTACAACACCTGATGCTCACTACAAGTGCCCTCCTTAATCCCATCATCACCTATTAACTCATCGCCCACTCACCTCCCCTCTGATAACATCTCTGTTCTCTATAGTTAAGTCTGTTTCTTGATTTGCCTCTTCTTTTCCCCTTTGCTCATTTGTTTTGTTTCTTAAATTCCACATGAGTGAAATCATACAGTATTTGTCTTTCTTTGACTGATTTCGCTTAGCATAATCCTCTCTAGTTCCATACATGTGGTGGCAAACGGCAAGATTTCATTCTTTTTTATAGCTGAATAATATTCCATTGTGTGTATACCCCACATCTTCTTTATCTATTATCTATGGATGGACACTTGGGCTGCTTCCATAACTTGGGTTATTGCAGATAACGCTGTTATCATCAGGGTGCATGTATCACTCTGAATTAGTATTTTTGTATTCTTTGGATAAATCCCTAATAGTGGGATTGCTGGATTTAAGGGCAGTTCTATTTTTAACTCTCTGAGGAAACTCCATATTGTTTTCTGGAGTGGTCTTGCAGATACATTTTGAAAGCAGTATTTTTTTTTTAAAGATTTTATTTATTTATTCGACAGAGGTAGAGACAGCCAGCGAGAGAGGGAACACAAGCAGGGGGAGTGGGAGAGGAAGAAGCAGGCTCATAGCGGAGGAGCCTGATGTGGGGCTCGATCCCATAACGCCGGGATCACGCCCTGAGCCGAAGGCAGACGCTTAACCGCTGTGCCACCCAGGCGCCCCTTGAAAGCAGTATCTTAAAAAGTTATCAGTAGTGTTAGAAATTGGGTCAGTAGGGGGCGCCTGGGTGGCAGAGCAGTTAAGCGTCTGCCTTCGGCTCAGGGCGTGATCCCGGCGTTATGGGATCGAGCCCCACATCAGGCTCCTCCGCTATGAGCCTGCTTCTTCCTCTCCCACTCCCCCTGCTTGTGTTCCCTCTCTCGCTGGCTGTCTCTACCTCTGTCGAATAAATAAATAAAATCTTTAAAAAAAATAAAATAAAAAGAAATTGGGTCAGTAGTCACCCTTGGACAGGAGGCAGGGGCAGCAGGAACAATGTAACTAAAAGAGGGCGGGAGAGCTTCTGGGGTGCTGGTAATGTTCTGTTGTTTGAATAGGGTGCTGATAACACAGATGTGCTCACTTTGTGAAAATTCATTGAACAGACTGAATTCAACAAACATTTATGATCTGTACCCTTTTCTGTGTTAATATACTTCAATAAAAGCTTTTCATTAAAACAATCAGTAGGGGCACCTGGGTGGCCCAGCCGGTTAAGCATCTGCCTTTGGCTCAGGTCATGATCTCAGGGTCCTGGGATCGAGCCCCGAGTCGGGCTCCCTGCTCAGTGGGAAGAGTGTTTCTCGCCCTTCCTCTGCCATTACCCCCTGCTTGTGCACACACACTCTCTCTCTAATAAATAAATAAAATCTTAAAAAAAATAAAACAATCAGTAGATAAACAAGTTAAGCCATTTTATATACTTTTACCTTCATCATTGTTAGGCCTATTTTAAACAAAAACACTGACCTGTGGAGTTCAGTGATCAGCTCAGCAAGAGTTAACTATAAAAACTTCCCAACAGAGATACAGTAGAATACTGCCCAATTCCTGAGATTCCTGGTCATATCTCTTCTGTTCTACAAACTAGGCTATATCACATTTACATCTTCAGTTTCTCACTTTTCATACTGTATTGAACACCCCCTACACATAAACTTTCATTGTGAGAGATCAAAACAAAGTTAGCTACATAACAAAGCTCCTCTTCAGAGTGGAAATGTAAGGGTTGGGTGCTATAAATTTTCTCCATGCAGAGTTTAGAAAAGGGATCTACTGAAAATCTGGCCAAATAACACTACACATTGCATTTTTGGTTTCCAGGACTAATGAATTCATTAAATAATAAATTCTAGAATGAATCTTTAAAGATAATATATGGAAAAAGGTTTTATCTATATCTTTATTCTCATTATTTTTAGCTGGGTAGTCTCTACTTTAAACCTTATAAAATTACAAAGTGCCCTTTTAAAAAATTTATGACAATTAGTAGTTGCAGAGGCAAAAAGTCCTTTCCTTGCATAATGAAAGCGATGGCAGTTGTGCCACCCTAAAGATAGAGAGCTCATTCTGGGGGTCAGGCTTGGTAAGAAGAGAAGCACTGTTGAGAGAGGACTCTTACTTAGATGGTTTTGGATTTCTCCAACCACAATAAGCCAGCACTGGTGTGGATTATACTATGAGAATTTGATTTGATCTCTCTAAGACAATATAGTATATCTAAACGAACTTTTAACAATGGGATTAATATAAGCTGGAAAAAAACCACAGGCTAATCACATAATTATAATATTAAAATTAATACATTTTAAACATACACAATAAATACTACTGAGACTACATTTTTTAAAAAGCAAACCTTTTCGGCATTTGAGTGAAATGCTATAGCCATTTCCAGCCTATGCACTCTCTCTTCAGATGCTATTGTAAATTGCTTCCATACTCTGTTCAGTCGAGGAAGTGTGTCTCCAGATGACCGAGATGTGCAGCGCAGAGATTGACACAACACAACTGTGGCCTGTAGCAACTGTCTTCCATAGTCATAAGTGCTCTAAAAAAGAAAAAGTAAACATGAAATTATAGTAAAAGAATTCTGAAAAGAGAGATGGGAAAGTGTGCAGGAGGACTGTGGTTGCAAATAAGTAACACTACTGGAAATCAATACTGAATGACTCCACTGGCACTTACTACTACAAATTAACTGCAGCCATATAAAAAAGGTCGGGGAAGCAATACTTTGAATTTCTAGTAAGTTTCTTTCTTGTAAGGCTTTGCTCTCTTCTGTTTTCCCCATCTCATTCTTGTCAATTCCACAGACCAAAAAGAATGTCTGATCATTCATTACCCAGAACAAATGGGTAAAGATGGGTTCTTTATAGGGTACTTTATATCCCATACAGGAAAGCACAATTGTTCACTGAAAACTCAATTATTAGCAAAAATAAATTAAGATACTTTTCACACACACATGCACAACATCTGTATTGTTACCCTAACACTGGTAAGATAGAGAAACTGGGGTTTCTACTATACCGCTATTAACACACATTTCTTATTAACTTTCGTGAATGAACAGCTGGATTGCCTAAAAAAATGGCATAACATAAAACATAAATCAGGGGGAGCATACAGAACCTGTATTCAGGAAAACATAAACCATCTCAAGTTTATGCAGGCTACTTTTGATGCACCAGCTGACATTTTCTTAGTTCTGTGATATTTCTGGAATAACATAACTAACCTTCTTGGACTTGGAGGGTTAAGTTACATTATAATCATGCAGAAAGCTACTCAAACACTGAGCTTGTAGAAAAGGAAGATAACCAGTTCTGCACCTGTGCAACATCAACAAATTTTCTATGCTTTTCCAGTAAAACTTTCGTTTCCTGAGCATCATCACCCAATCTGATGTGGGTCTTAAGCAGGGCATCCAGAAGTTCACTTAGCCATTCTACTGCCTAAATAAAAATAAAGAACAGTGAAGCTGGATCCATAACTCTTATTATACCAAAACACCATATTTATAAAAAGAAAAATTACTACCATATGATTAATTAATCTATTAGTTATAACCTAAGTTCTTAATAGCTTATTTCATTTAATGAAAGCTACATGAATTAATGACCTTTCCTCCCCCTCAAAATTTTTAAAATCTAAGGACAAGATATATTAAAGAGAAGCACTTTTAAAAAATTAATAGCACATGATTTATATTAATAGATCGCGTGTTCTCCTTAATGTCCAAGCACTGGGTATTATAGAAGACTGATGAATCACTGAAATCTACCTCTGAAACTAGTAATACACCATATTTTAATTAATTGAATTTAAATTAAAAAAAGATTGTATGTTTATGTAATATGGATCTTACTGGAATCTCATTAGAGATTTATGTTATTATTTAAAATCATAAAGTTCCTCTAGGTCAAGCTGAAATGATGTTCTCTGATGCTAACTACAAAAAGATAGCATATGGTTTATCTAGTTGAAAAACCCTCCTGCAAGTTAAAAAAGCAATGTGCTACACCAGCTTTAATCCTAGCATGTAACTAACAAGTCCACAATTATAAATAATAATCCCAATTTCTCACTCAATAGAGGATCTCATTGAGAAGATAAGTCAAATGAGGTCAGTAAAATAACTGGAAATAAAAAACACTTTGTTATTTTAGTAAGATAAACTAGAATTTGACTTAATGCAATTTCTTTCTTAGGACCATGAAAAGTACACTTTTTTTACAGTTAGGTAAAATCAATCTTTTAAGAGAAAACAACTACATCATGTGCCTGATTGATCTTTTACCTGGGCGGCATCTTCTTCACATTTAAACAACTGCACCATCTGAAGCATCTTTAACCTTCGCACATCTACCATGTCTTCACATCTAATAAACCCAAACATAAAGGTAGAACATCATTTCAGTTTCGTTAATATAGAACTATTTTACCATCATCATCTGGCACACATGTTTTGTAGTATACTAAAATACTTAATCCGATACACCATGGAGACTTCAACTACTTTGTATTGATTTGTAAGAATTTTAAGGACATCTATGTTACATCAAAATATCAAAACTTCAAAATACCTGAAAGATACCTAATTACAAACCCTCCTGAGGATAGAATGGAGTCTGTGAAATAATGAAGCAAAGCATAAACAAAGTATTACACTAAAACCCAAAGATATCTCCATTGCCAGTTAGCATTAAAAAAGCCTCAAAGATTAAACGTATAGTTTCTCAAATACTAATTCTGAGGAAGGAAAGAAAACAAAAAAAGTTATGAGGAAGGATACTATATCATAATTAAAGGCTCTATCCAACAAAAAGATCTAACAACTGTAAATATTTATGCTCTTAATTTGGGAGCAGCCAATTATATAAACCAATAACAAAATTAAAGAAACACATTGATAATAATACAATAATGGTAGGGGACTTCAATAGCCCACTCACTGCAATGGACAGATCATCTAAGCAGAAGACCAACAAGGAAACAAGGGCTTTGAATGATACACTGGACAAGATGGACTTCACAGATACATTAAGAGCATTTCATCCTAAAACAACAGAATACACATTCTTCTCAAGTGTACATGGAACATTCTCCAGAACAGATCACATACTGGGTCACAAATCAGGTCTCAACCAGTACCAAAAATTGGGATTACTCCCTACATATTTTCAGACCACAATGTGTTGAAACTTGAACTCAATCACAAGAAGAAATTCAGAAAGAACTCAAATACATGGAGGCTGAAGAATATCCTACTAAAGAATGAACGGGTCAACCAGGAAATTCAAGAAGAATTCAAAAAATTCATGGAAACAAATGAAAATGAAAACACAACTGTTTAAAACCTTTGGGATGCAACAAAGGCAGTCCTAAGAGAGAAATATATAGCAAAACAAGCCTTTCTCAAGAAACAAGAAAGGTCTCAAATGCACAACCTAACTTTATACCTAAAGAGCTGGAGATAGAACAGCAAATAAAGCCTAAATGCAATAGGAGAAGAGAATTAATAAAGATTAGAGCAATGAAATCAATGAAATAGAAAAACCAAAAGAACAGAACAGAGCAACAAAACTTGGAGCTGGTTCTTTGAAAGAATTAATAGGATCAATAAACCCTTGGCCAGACTTATCAAAAAGAGAAAGGACCCAAATAAATAAAATCATGAATGAAAGAAGAGCGATCACAACCAACACTGAAGAAATACAAACAATTAAAAGAACATATTATGAGCAACTATATGCCAACAAATTAGGCAATCTGGAAGAAATGGATGCATTCCTAGAGAGGTATAAACTACTAAAACTGAAACAGGAAAAAACAGAAAACCTGAACAGACCCATAACCAGCAAGGAAATGGAAACAGTAATCAAAAATCTCCCAAAAAACAAGAATCCAGAGCTAGAAGACTTCCCAGGGGAATTCTACCAAACTTTTAAAGAAGAGTACCTATTCTTCTGAAGCTGTTTCAAAAGATAGAAATGGAAGGAAAACTTCCAAACTCTATGAGGCCACCATTACCTTGATCTCAAACCCAGACAAAGACCCCACCAAAAAGAATAACAGACCAATATCCATGACGAACATGGATGCCAAAATTCTCACCAAGATACTAGCCAATAGGATCCAACAGTACATTAAAAGGATCATTCTGGGGCACCTGGTGGCTCAGTCGGTTAAGCATATGCCTTCGGCTCAGGTCATGATCCCAGAGTCCTGGGATTGAACCCTGCATCGGGCTCCCTGCTCAGCGGGGAGTCTGCCTCTCCCTTTCCATCTGCCTCTCCCCTAGTTCATGCTCTCTCTCACAAAAATAAATAAAATCTTTAAAAAAAATAAAATAAAATATAAGGATCATTAACCATGACCAAGTGAGATTTATTCCTGGGCTGCAAGGGTGGTTCAATACTAAGAAATCAATCAATGTAGTGATACACTACATTAATAAAACAAAGGACAAGAACCATATGATCCTCTCAATAGATGCAGAAAAAGCATTTGACAAAGTACAGCATCCTTTCTTGATTAAAACTCTTCACAGTGTAGGGATAGAGGAAACATACCTCAGTATCATAAAAGCCAGGTATGAAAAGCCCACAGCGAATATCATATTAAATGGGGAAAAACTGAGAGCTTTCCCCCTAAGGTCAGGAACACAATCAGGATGTCCACTCTCACCACTGCTGTTCAACATAGTACTAGAAGTTTTAGCCTCAGCAATCAGACAACAAAAACAAATAAAATGCATCTGAATCAGCAAAGAAGTAGTCAAACTCTCACTCTTTACAGATGACATGATACTCTCTATGTGGAAAACCCAAAAGACTTCACCCCAAAATTGCTAGAACTCACACAGTAATTCAGCAAAGTGGCAGGATATAAAATCAATGCTCAGAAATCAGTTGCATTTCTACACTAACAATGAGACAGAAGAAAGAGAAATCAAGGAGTCGATCCCATTTATAACTGTACAAACCGTAAGATACCTAGGAATAAATCTAACCAAAGAGGCAAAGGATCTGTACTCAGAAAACTACAGAACTCTCATGAAAGAAACTGAGGAAGACACAAATGGAAAATCATTCCATGTTCATGGAATGGAAGAACAAATACTGTTAAAATATCTATGCTACATAAAATAATCTATAAATTCAATGCAATCCCTATCAAAATACCATCATTTTTCACAGAGCTAGAAAAAATAATCCTAACATTTGTATGGAACAAGAAAAGACCCCAAATAGCCAAAGGAATGTTGAAAAAGAAAACCAAAGCTGGTGGCATCACAATTCCAGACTTCAAGCTCTATTACAAAGCTACAATCATCAAGACTGATGTTTTGTACTGGTACAAAAACAGACACATAGATCAATGGAAAGAATAGAGAACCCAGAAATGGACCCTTAACTCTATGGTCAACTAATCTTCAACAAAGCAGGAAAGAATATCCAATAGAAAAAAGGCAGTCTCTTCAACAACTGGTGTTGGGAAAACTGGACAGCCACATGCAGAAGAAGGAAACTGGACCATTTCCTTACACCATACATAAAAACAGACTCAAAATGGATGAAAGACCTAAATGTGAGACAGGGATCCATCAAAATCCTAGAGAACACAGGCAGCAACCTCTTTGACCTTGGCTGCACCAACTTCTAGCTACTCATGTCTCCAAAGGCAAGGGAAACAAAGGCAAAAATGAACTATTGGGACTTCACCAAGATAAAAAGCTTTTGCACAGCAAAGAAAACAGTCGACAAAACCAAAAGACAACTGACAGAATGGGAGAAGATATTTGCAACTGTCTTATCAGATAAAGGGCTAGTATCCAAAATCTATAAAGAACTTATCAAACTCAACACCCAAAAAACAAAGAATCCAGTCAAGAAATGTGCAGAAGACATGAACAGACATTTGTCCAAAGAAGACATCCAAATGGCCAACAGACACATGAAGAAATGCACAATATCACTCAGCATCAGGGAAATACAAATCAAACCACAATGAGATACCACCCTCACACCAGTCAGAATGGCTAAAATTAACAAGTCAGGAAATGACAGATGTTGGTGAGGATGTGGAGAAACAGGAACCCTCTTCCACTGTCGGTGGGAATACAAGCTGGTGCAGCCACTCTGAAGAACAGTATTGAGGTTCCTCAAAAAGTTGAAAATAGAGTTACCCTATGACCCAACAACTGCACTACTAGGTACTTAGATAAAAATGTAGTGACCCAAAGGGGCACAGGCACCCCAATGTTTATAGTAGCAATGTCCACAATTGCCAAACTATGCAAAGAACCCATATGTCCATCACCAGATGAATGGATAAAGAAGATGTGGTATCTATATACCATGGAATACTATGCAGCCATCAAAAATGAAATCTTGCTACTTGTAATGACATGGATGGAACTAAAGGGCATTATGCTAAGCAAAATAAGTCAATCAGAGAAAGACATTATCACATGATCTCATTCATATGTGGAATTTAAGAAACAAAACGGGATCACGGGAGAAGGGAGGGAAAAATAAAACAAGATGAAATTAGAGAGGGAGACAAACCATGAGACTTTTTTTTTTTTTTTTAAAGATTTTATTTATTTATGTGACAGAGAGACAGCCAGCGAGAGAAGGAACACAAGCAGGGGGAGTGGCAGAGGAAGAAGCAGGCTCCCAGCAGAGGAGCCTGATGTGGGACTCGATCCTGGAATGCCTGGATCACGCCCTGAGCCGAAGGCAGCCGCCTAACGACTGCGCTACCCAGGCGCCCATGAGACTCTTAATCATAGGAAACAGTCGCTGGAGGCGGAGGAGGTGATGGAATGGGGTAAATGGGTGATGGACATTAAGGAGGGCACTGGGTATTATGTATGATGGATGAATCACTGACCTCTACCTCTGAATCTAATAATATACCATATGTTAATTAATTGAATTTAAATTTAAAAAGATAGCAAACAATGTAAGTGTCCAACAGAAAAGTGAAAAATTATGGAATATTCATGGAAAACATATTTTATAGCAGTGAAAAGACTGGTCTACTCAATATATGAATTATTGGTACTGAATCTCACAGACATAATCTGAGTTTTTTTTTTAAAGGGCATTTTAATAAAGCTTACAAAAATAAACAGAGTTAACACTTTTCATTATATTACATTATCCAAAATAATATCTAATTTTGAATTTAAAAAAAAAACACTCCATCTATGTTCCAAAGAAGAAAAAAAACTCTATTGATCTCTGGGTGTATAGAGAAATAATTCAGAGTATTTTAAAATTTTACTCTGGTCCATCCTGTATAATATACAGACTGAACTTTCAAGGTGACTTGAGCTAACTCAGCTCTGATCCATTCCCTTTGTTCTCATGCAATTTCATGTACTTTAGATGGAAGGGGGAACTCACTACTATCGCAAACACTAATGACCAGTTACCCAGAAGACACTGAGCTCCACTACAATCAATATTCTTAAAGAAGCTGAATAACAATATAGAAACCATTGTCACAAGGCTGTGTTTTTATAAGAACGCCCTTTATAAAAAGCCCTAATATAGTACTAAAATGAATTTGGTTAAAGTAATTCCACAAGGGACGAAAAGGAAGTGATGATGAGAAGTATTTTTAAAATCTGAAGCTAAATAATGTAAGACAATTTAATGATGAAGATGATAACATAGATATATTTAATGCATACTGTCAGGTGTCAGATAATGTGCTTCATAGTCTCAATTATTAGGTTGGTCCCATTTTGGGTGGCAGACTTCTAAACAAACAATGTGGTGAGTGCTATTGTGGAGCTATGTAGAGAGTTCTATGGGAGCAGGGAGGAACGAGTAACTAACATGCCTTACAAATCTAAAAAGCCTTCCAAAAATAAGTATCTTGAGTCTTGAAGAATAAGTAAAAATCCACAAGGTAGAAAATGAAGAAGGAAGTATTCTAAATCATAGATTCATGAAACAGCACGATGCATTCAAGAAAATAAAAACAACTGTGCCTGTATGGAAAAGTTGCAGGAGATAAGATTATGCAGGACTGAATTATGAAGGGTCTCCTACACTATTTCAAGGAGACTGAACTTCATTTGAGAAAACAGGAAATCACTGAGTGAGGTTTTATGATTAGATATGCACTTTACAAAGATAATTCTCATGTACAACAGACTACAGAGGATCAAGGCCAGAGACAGATAAAAGATCTTAAATAGAAAATGTTCAGGATTCAGAGACAGCAGAACTTAAGACATTTGATCAGGCTATACGGGATGAGGAAGAGTATGGATTTTAGGATAAAGCCCCAATTTGGTAGCTGATGGTAACTTTAACATAGATAGGAAATTAAAAGAGAGGAGCAAGTATCTGGACATACTAGGTTTAAGGAATGTGTGGGGCATCCACCTAGAGATACTAAGTAGGCCAACTGTAATTATGGGTCCAAAGCATAGGACAGGAGTCTGGGTCAGAAACATAAATATTCAATCACAGTCAAATAAAAGAAAGTCATTCAAGTAGTGAGACCATCCAGGGAGAACAAAGAATAAGAGGATTTGGCCTCAAAGCAAACCCTGAAAGCCTTGAAATTAGCTAGAGGACAAAAAACCAGTGAAGAAAACTAAGAAGAAACAGAGTGCCAGGATCATGAGGGTGTTTTCAAAAGAAGACAAGGTTGTCAGAAAGTTTCAAGAAGAAAAAGTCAGTTGTGTCCAATGCTATTCAGCGTGATCAAGCAATGTGAAGACTAAAAATATTCCCCAGATTTTGAGCAAGATCAAGCATTTATTACATGGTAATTACAAAGTCACTGGCGACATCAGTAAGAGCAAGTTCAGTGAAATGGTGAGGGCAGAAGTCAGACTGAGGAGGGTTGAAAAGTAAATGGAAGGCAGTGAGGAAATAGTATATGAGTATAGATTAGACCTTCAAATGACTTAGCTGTCAGGAAGGAGAATTCTAGGGCTAGAAGACAAAGAAAGGGTTGAAGAGGAAAGTATAGGCATGTGTGTAATTTTTTTTTTTTAATGAGAGATTAAAGCATTTAAATGAGAGGCGGAGATCAGAGTAAAGGATGAGAGTAGACAGGAAAGACATGAGGGTACTTGGCTTATTAAGAACAGAGCTATAGCATCCTTTGTGATGAGAATAAAATAATGAAATGGGTAAGTCTGCATGTGAGGCTAGAAGGAATTTCTGCCTAATGAGTATTTTCTCTGTGATGTAGAGATAGTTTCTGTGAAGTTTTGTTGATGACCTTAAAATTTCTAAGTGTGCAAAAATTTCATACACCATGCTATAGGGTATATACCTTCATATATTAATTTAATCATTTACTTTGTAATGTTCTCTCAGTTGCTACTGCAAATCGAATTTTCAAAGAATCCTTTAAATTCCTGCCTCAATATGAAATAAAACTAAATAGGCTCTTACCCAGAGTCTGTTGTCTAATTCTTTCAGAGCAAATATGAGTACAATGAATATGTGAATTTGTGAGTCAGAAGTTTAGATGAAGAAACTGATCAATGTAGATGACACATTTAATAGCAACTCTAAACCAAATGAAAATGGAAAAGCAAAATTCCCCAAGAGTTTTTTTAAAAGATAAAAAAGTCATAGGCTATACTGGAGATATGGAACGCGAAGTACTTGGGTATAACTGAAATTTTACTGAATTAAAAAGGGGAAAAGTACCATTAATGGAACAAATTGTCATTATTTGCTAGTACAATTACATACAATAATTACATTCACCAAAACCTACTACATGTCTACTATATTAACAGGTTAGAACTTCTATTTTGTATGGAAAACATAAATTGTATCAGTTCTCATTTTATTAATATTATGTTATTTTAGCAAAAATTAACATTAACAGTCAAACTTTGCCTTTGTTTCCTAAGCTGCATATCTTCCATCACTCCTTGTATGTGGTCCACATTTTCTTTATTTTCAATGGTTACATCCTTTCCATAGGCCCAGGATGCCTGATTGGAGATCTGATCCAGAAGTCCTTGACCTTTTTCACGCAAACCTTGTAATCCTACATCTAAAACAAAAGTTCCTAGATTTAATCTCCTAAACAAAGGAGGTGCTTTCCCGCCCTCAAGTAAATCCTCCCAGCAGATATTATACTTGGATTCCAAGCATGACAGCTTTGTACGTTAAACTACCTTGGGATGGGGGTTTTCTGAACACTTCAAGCAATAAACCCCTTTAAATGTGGTTCAAATTGAGCTCCCTCTCATGACAAAATCTGCCTTAAGAGAATTTTCGAAAGGTGATTTTCCATTGATGATAATTATTTTTGAAAACTGAAAGCAGGAGGAAAGTGTGAGAATTTTCATTTTGATTAGTAATATTTTTCAATTTGTTTCCTCTGTGCTTTAACGTAGTCCAATTTTTAGGAGAACATGGCAAACATTTTGTTCAAAATAACGTATAAGAGTTACAAGATTTCAAAGCATTCAAGCAATGCATCATCACTGACAAAGGATGCTGAATATTTTGAGTTCAGGCATCTTCCAGCTTACACCTAACGAGAAGCAACACTTAGGATAGATTTACAGTACTCCAAACCAGACAAGCACACAGGAATTCTTCTTTGCTTTTTTAAAGGAGAAGTATGGCTCTAGAAAGCTTCAGATGCTTTGAAATGAATTGCATTTGGCAAATTAAATACAAAATATGCATTATGCCTACCATGTGTTAAAATAACAAAGGCTGCAAACAAGTAAAATGCTCATATAAACATGATTTTTCAAACTCGTTCCCTCAAATCCTTTTCAATAATTAATTAATTTGGTTCAACCACATGTCATCATTTTCTACTAAATCTGTCTTAGGTTTCTGCTTCCTCGCCTCCATTCCCCTTTGCCCTCCTATCTTACCCGGAACAACCCTCCCTTCCCATTTGTACGTCCACTATCTTCTCTCCAGTCACGACCTAGGGAAATTCACTGTATTTCCTTCCTACTGTAGTAAAATATAAAAGGCCTTGGTGTCAAGTGAAACGGGACCATCTTCCCCTTGGGAGAGTAGGTAACCTTGGCAATATTCCCAATTTGGAGAAACAAATGCACAGAACCAAACCTATTTATTCACAAGGTTAGGATATAGCAACAACAAAAATCATTGCATAAAACACAGTTTGGGGCATACAGGATTTACCACAGAACACTTCACAGCTAATTACAGCTTATGCATGCACTACAAATAACTGTTCATAGTATATGCAAGACATAGCACCTGTAGATATAGCTGGGTAAAGAAGAAAGGCTAAAGGCCCAACGAAGGAAGGGTGACTGACCATCAATGAAAAATAAAAATTTTAGCATGTATTACACCCTTCAAGGGAATAAAACCTATTTTATACTAATTTTTCCTGTGTTTCCTATAAATAATTATAATTAGTTCAGAATAAGTTGACTTGTCTAACCATAGTAATGATATTTCTAAAAAATGAACCCTTATGTTTCAGCATTTTTAAAATCTGCTTACCAACACTTTTCAGCTTCTCTTCAAGCAGTTTTAAAGTCTGCTGAATCGATGCTCCATCAGCTGGTGCTACATCTACGCACAACATCCCTAATAAGCCATCCAACTGCTGAGACAACTAAAGCAGAGGGACACCAAAGAGATAACCCTGATGTAATCAGCATCTAAAGTGTTTAATGATTAATGAGGTTTATAGCTAATGAGGTTATCACAATTACACCTGAAAAAGACTACGCTGTTAAAAGACAAGGACAAATAATTAGAATACATGTTATCTGAAAAGACAGAACACACAGTTGCATGCACCAGGAAGACAAAGATTTATATCCAGGTCAGCAGAATGTAAGAAAGTATTGAAACTTCCATTTCAATCTATGTTATAAAGCATCAACAGAGAAACAATCAAAATGAAATATAACCAACTAGGTTGGAACACTATTCAGTCAAAAAAGGTTTAGTTGCATGCAAAATGACTTAAAAATGAAAATTTTAAAAAAATCAAAGACTTTTATCATCTCCCCACGAGTAAATTACTTTATTGTTCCAGAAAAATAATTAGGAGACATGCAAACCTGCAAAAATCATGTGCAGATAAGTGTTCAGATCATTTGAAGAACAAAAAAGCAATCAGAGTAAACACTTACATCTTGGGCAACACCATGAAATTCAAGAGCTGCTTGTAAGAGATTTTGCCTAAATTCCAGCTGACTGGCCTGTCGATAGCAAACATCACTAAGTTGTTGCTGCAGTGACTTCAGTTCCACAAGATCTTCCTCATCCCCAGCATTTAAGAGTGCTGCAATTTGCTGATTAAGTTCCACATACACTGCAAACCATTCCTGTTAACAGACATGTTGTAAATTAAGGATCAAATTGGCTCCTGAAGAATCACATTACATTTTCTAATTCCTCTAGATAAACTAAGTAACATATATGATATTATCTAAGGCAAAATTACTTAAAGTGAGGATGAGAGGTCCCCAACCCCCATATCCTTCTACATAACCCCCAAAACTCACTCTTGTCAATATCAATATTCACCCTGGTCTCTAAATGTTTCCTTTTCTTTCTTGTTCTACCTGAAACCTGTCCATCCTCAGAGAAAACTATTACCAGACCATTTCTTCTCCCTTTCTCTCAAAACCCACATCTCTAAAGTGCATGCTGTTGGATGACATCCTTCCAAACCTTTCCCATTACGCACCCTCTTCTAGGGAGTTTGGCAAAGGTCATAGCCTTCCTCTCTGGGCCAGCCTTCCCACTGATTCCCACCGTGTACGCATCCATGCAGCACTCTAAACTTTGTCTCCTGATTGCCTCCCTCACTTCCAACCATCCTGTCCCCACCCTACCTCAGCTACCTACACCAACAGACGTAAATTCTTATCATAATCATATATTACTATACAGCTCCCAAATCTTAACTTCAACAATCTCATTCTCTAACTACCAGCTACTGATCTCCCGTTCACACCCTTTAGGATACTCACTCCTAAAACCCCATGAGATTGCCCAATCCACTAACCTGCTTGTTTCACAGTCCAGCACTGAAGAATCTCACATTCTCACTTCTATCTTTGGTCAGAAGCTATAACCACTTCCTAGAGCACAACCCATGCTCATGCCCTGCTCTCTTCCTTCCATCCCATCCACCTGTCAAGACCTCAGACCTGGTTTCTCTGCCTACTGTATACCTACACCAGAGTAGCAACAAGGAATGGATAACAATGATGTGAACGACTGTCTTTTTAAAATTATAGTATATATAAATATATATACTCTCTCCATATAAAAATATATAAAGTATATATAAGTAACCTCAAATAGGCCTTCAGCAATCCTATCACATTTCTCTATTCAATTCATTTTCCCTCTCATGATTGTTTTCTTCACTCCTTAAATTCTCAACTCCCTTTTCCCCTCTTCATTCTCAGCCAAAAATCTAACTTAATTCACAAGGAAGCAATCAGAAGAGAACTCTCTCATCGTTTCACCTACAAACCCATGACCCTCCCTCTTTGTGCAGCCCTATGTTTTCCCTCCCCACTAAAATTGCAGATGAACTGTCCCCACTTCTAAGACAGCCAACTTCATTTGTGCTATCTCTACCCTCTGTTGCCTACACAAGGCTTTGCCCTTGCACTTATCTTCTCTCTCCCTTCATCAATTCATCCTTTTCAATTGGATTATTTCCACCAGCAAATAAGTTGCAGTCTTATATTAAACAACAAAAATACATTTAAGATGTGTATTTTATATATACATATATAATATATATTACTATATATAAATTAAACTTCAATTAAAAAAAAAAAACTCAAGACCAAGACCATTCCTTAAAGGAGTACTCTATATTCATTCTATCTTCTATTTTCCATTCTCTTTTTAACCCGTTCTAATCATTTGTCCTTCCTGCCCTTAGCAAATTCTTAGTCTTTATCTTATTTAGGCCTTTCAGTTGCATTTCATAAAGGTGACCACTTCCTCCTTGAAATGCCTTTTTCTGTTCTCCCCTCAGACACAACAGCTCTGCCGGCCCTCCTTCTGCTTCTTGTCCCGTAAATTTAGGAGTGACCTGGGGTTCAGCTTTCCAAAGGCTCTTGTCTTCTAAATCAATACTCCTTGGGCTTGGATGAGTTCATCTAGTCCCATGCCATTAAATAACATCTATATGGTGATAATTCCCACATTAATATCCTCACCTTGTCCCCTTCCGGGAACCCGACAGTGATGCCCAAGTGTCTACTAGCTATCTCCATATGGATGAGTATTAGACATCTAAAATTTAACCTGCCCCTGAAGCTACTAATTCTGTACCCTCCCAACCTGCTTCTCTCCAGTCTTCCCCAACTTAAGAGTGGCTAAGGCCAAACACCTGACTCTTCCAAGAGCAAGTCTTGCTGGCTCAACCTCAGGAATGTGACAACTTCTCATTGCATCTACTGCCTCCATTTTATTAGTCTCCTGTCTTCCTATTTTGTCGTTTGTCCCTAGTCCTTATTTTCTATATGGTAGCCAGACATCTTTTAAAAACATAAATCAATTCTCTGCTCAAAAATCTCTCCAAGGATTTCACATAACATTTAAAATAAATGTCAAGGGGTGCCTGGGTGGCTCAGTCGGTTAAGCATCTGCCTTCGACTCAGGTCACGATCCCAGGATCCTGGGATGGAGCCCCACATCTGGCTCCCTGCTCAGCTAGGAGTCTGCTTCTCCCTCTTTCTCTGCCTGCTGCTCCCCCTTTTGTGCTCTCTCCCTCTCACTCTCTGTCAAATAAATAAATAAAATTAAAAAAAAAATAAATTTCAAGCTTCCTTTTGTGGGCTAAATGGACATGATTTGGCCCTTGACTCCCTTAGAAACATTGTTTCGTGTGACTCCTTACCTTGCTCACTGCACTGCAACACCACCAACATACCTGCTATTCCTTTACAATAGCAAGTAAGCTCCTACCTACAATGTTTTTACTTCTGTGTCCTCAATCTGAACTGCCTTTTGCTTGAATTACTCCTTCATATCATTTCAAGGTTTCTGATTAAATGTGATCTCAGAGAGGTCTTTCCTAAAAGCCTTGCCTTACCTGCTCTCCACTCCCTCTTTCCCAATATGAATTTAAGTTCCACATTATAAGACAGTGCTATATACCCAAGAGCCCAGAACATGTGACATTTAGTATGTGCTCAGTTACTACGTACTGAATGAACATATAAAACATTTTATATCAGACACTGTAGATTAGCTGACATTAAATTAACTAGGTAACAGGAATTGCTCTAAATGTAGTCTACTCCTGTGCCTTGTAGTTAAAACTTGGGTTTCTCTAATTTGTCATATTGTTTTATTGCTTGAGCTACTATGAAAATCTTTGAATATCATTATATAGACAATGCAGTCAGATGTAGAAAAGAACAACGGATCTGAAAGACAAACTCAAATCTTTTCTCCTTATAAAGGGTGTCATCTTTATTAAGTCATTTATCTCTCAGAACCTGTTTCTTTCTTTAGAGCAGTGATTTTCAACTGGGCGCTATTTTGCTTCAGAGGGAACATTTTGCAATATCCAGAGAAATTTTTGGCTGTCACAACTGAGAGGGCGCAATGCTGACGCATCTAGTGGGTAGAGGCCAGTGATGTGGCTAAATTACCCTATAATGCACAGGTGAGCCCCTACAACAAAGATCTATCTGGCCCAAAGTATCATAGGGCCAAGACTGAGAAACCCTGTTTTGTACAACAGTCATATTATCTGTCTTACCTACCTTATTGGTTATTGTATAAATTCATTACATAATACTATGTGTAAAATACTTTTGAACCCATACAGTGATTATAAAGGTTAATGGAGATGGATTTAAAGCAGAAAATACTACTTGAGAAAAATATCACAGTAGTGTTCTGAAATAGAGAGGGATTTCATACTCTTCTCTATAGTACCTGTAAATTTAGTTAATGCTCTAAACAAATAGATACAATTCTTTGAAGAAGTAATAGTCATGATTCAGAGAAAAATAGTAAACGAAAGGATTAGCATCCTGGGTCACTATGTCTTACAGTGAGAACTATCCATATCCTATTACCAGGGGTGCTTACTAAAAATACCTAAGCTCCATCCTTGACCTAGTAAATCAGAGTCTGTGGGCATATGCCTCTCTGCAAGAGGCAGTTTAACAATCACTTCAGGTAACTCCTAGGACCACTAAGGTTTAAGAACAACCATCCTGGAGCTGATATTTTTCCTAGTCTGAACCTGTAAAATAAAGGCCCTAGTAACCAGAACAAGGATGCAAACAATTTAAGAACTAGTACGTTTCTTAAAATTAACACCTGAAATTAAAGAAACTCACATTAGGAACTGAGGTTGTCCTAAAGAAATAATCATTCTCCCTAGGATGTGAGGAAAAAAAAAAAATCTGGCATTCACGGACACACACAACACATACACTCTCTCTCTCTTCAAATTAATCAAAATGTTTCTTCCTAGGAAATAGAATATAAAATGTATGGAAACTTAGGTGAACAGGCTGCATTCAGTTCAGTCTTGGCCATCCCCTGGCCTACCTTTTATGAACATTTAGCTGAATAGAAAAAAAAAAAAAATCAATTCCAAGACATGTAATTTGGATTTAGATGGTAGGTAAGAAATGAGCTTGAATGCTCACATACTAGGACAGAGGTAGTCATCAGGATTGACACTGAAATCATGCGGGAACTGGTGGTGAGGCACAGCTGGTGAAATAATGGGTATTTATGCTTAAACCAAGAAACAGGAATCCCTTAATCTAGTAGGAAAGAAACACTGTCAGCTCACTTAATTAAGGCTAGTATGTTTGTGAGGGATGGGTGTTGACTCTTCATGTATATACGTTTTGCTGCTTATCATTAGACACAACACAACAGTGTTCTATTTAAAGACCGAAAGTCAGCACTGTGAGATGGGAGATATGAACAGAATACTAAAGTTTCAGTGATTTATACTTCTGTACATTCCTACGATGTGTTTTTCCTAACAACTACTTATCTCAACCCAAAAGATAAAATAAGATTACTGAACCAAAACACTTTAAAATTTAAGTTACTATAATCATTTTCTTATACCTTCATATATTTTGTTGTGCTTACCTTGTATTAAAAAAACAAACTTCTTTTTGACACTCCTTGACAAAGAACTACATATTAGTAAGATTTTCATTTTCTGTATATTAATACTAAATATTCTAATAAATTTGGGTTTATTTTTAGCTTTATGAATTACGCTTTTATGAAGAATCTAAAATTTAATACTTGACAGTGATTTAATACAAAATGGTATGTCGATTTCTACCCCCATTAAGCAACAATACACTAGAAATCAGTCATAATTTCATTAAGACCTGAACAACTCCAACATATGCTTTAAAGTGTTGACTCTTATTTACAAAGAGAAAATAAAGCTTTTAATAAAATGTTAGAACATCATAAGCTAATATACTCATCCTGCATCAACCTATTCTCAAGGTGACAAAGTAGTGCCACCTATTGGTTAAAACAGTGCAATTCTTATTTGTAAACCTGGTAGAATGAAAAATTTCAAACTATTCAAAAGTGGAAAATGAACCCCATGTGCCATCCATCTTCAATAACTGTCAACTCATGGCCAATTCTGTTTCTTCTATACTCCCATCCAATTTGTCCCCACCTCCCAATTTTGCAACTGACATATATCATTTAAAGAAACGAAATCCATAATAAGTCATCAATGTTCCTTTTCTTTGAGCACCAAGTCCATGAATGCAAACATCAATATATGTGCATATGTCCTCAAATGTTAAGAGTATAAGAATGAAAAAAATGCTATTATCTTAAGCACATCCATGAAATTTAGTAGCTTTGAGAGTGATCTAGTGAGTAAGACAGACTGACAGAGAAAAATATAGAAAGGGAAAGAGAGAGAAATGCAGAGATACAGAGAGAGGAAAAAGAATTTCATGAGTATGAAGAGACCGGTGTTTCAACCCTAGTCCAGCTATCCAGTGATCGAAAAATGTTCTCTCCCAGTTTGTTGATGTATAAAAATAAGGTGATGGCATTAGAAGAATCTTTAAGATCCTTTCCAATTCAAAAGTTCTGAAATTTTATAATGATTTCACATTAGAAGTAAACTTAAGCACACATGAGCTATCCATAAGCAATTTGTTCCTTTAAATTAATTTTTAGGGGCGCCTGGGTGGCCCCGTTGGTTAAGCATCTGCCTTTGGCTCAGGTCATGATTTTGGGGTCCTGGGATGGAGCCCCACATCGTCCAGACTCCCTGCTCAGTGGGGTGTCTGCTTCTCCCTGTCCCTCTATCCCACCCTCGGCTCGTGGTCTCTGTCTCCCTCTCTAGCTCTCTCTCTCAAATGAATAAATAAAATCTTTTAAAAAAGTAAAATAAATTGTTTTTTAAATTTTATAAATAAAAATACAAAAACAAAAATCCAAACCCAAGAACCTCTATGTATACTGTAATTTTATCCATACTATATGCAATATAAAATGTGCTTTTCCTTTTACGAACTTCTTTGTAATAGGTATATAATCCAACCTCGAAGTATAATTACTCCTCTTGACATCTTAAAAAATAATAAAATATAGATAAATCCTGTCTTTAGAACCCTCATGTGTCACATATCTTTATTTAAAGGACTTCGGGGATACTTTCATAACTAAATCCTCTAGATGAAGTCTAGAATATTCTACAGCAAATACTGTGTTCATGAACAAAAAAGGGTGGGATGCCTGGCTGGCTCAGTCGGTTAAGCATCTGCCTTCGGCTCAGGTCATGATCCCAGGGTCCTGGGATCAAGTACTACATCAGAATCCTTGTCAGCGTGGAGCCTGCTTCTCCCTCTACCTGCCACTCCCCTGCTTGTGCGCGCACGCGCTCTCTCTCTCTCTCTCTCTGATAAACACAATATTAAAAAAAAAAAAACCAAAAATGGTACAAATTATAGGATATAGTTATCCTATAATAACATGCTCCAGAACAATCCAAAGGGTTCAAATAAATCACAGTTAGTATCAAAAATATCAACAGAATTAAGTTATTTAAAAAGTACCAAGAGGGGTGCCTAGGTGACTCAGTGGGTTAAGCTCCAACTCTTGATTTTGGCTCAGATCAGGATCTTAGGGTCACAAGGCTGAGCACACAGTCTGCTTGAGATCCCCTCCCTCTGCCCCTCTCTGCCCTCCCTGCCCACATGGGTGCATGCGCTCTCTCTCTCTCAAATAAATAAAATTTTTAAAGATTTTTTAAAAATTTATTTGACAGAGAGAAAAAGAGAGAGGCAGGCAGAGGGAGAGGGAGAAGCAGGCTCCCCACAGAGCAGAGAGCCTGGCATAGGGGTCGATCCCAAGACCCTGGGATCATGACTTGAGCCGAAGGCAGGCACTTAACCGACTAAGCCACCCAGGTGCCCCTTAAATAAAATTAAAAAAAAAAATTCTCCCCCTCCCTTTCCCTCTGCCCCTCCCTTCCCTCTCTAAAAAAATAAATAAAATTAAAATTAAAAAAAAAATTAAAAGTACCAAGAACATTAAAAGATTATAACCTCAGGAACAGGGGTCATAAGTTAAATACAAATTATTCAGTATGTTTTTTTTAGTGTAAAAGGAAAAAACATTATGTTGGACCCTGTGAAATGACTAAAATATACAGATTATTTTCAATTACAGGATTTCATTTTTATATCTCTTACAAGTACTGGAGTGCTCGGGTGGCTCAGTCAAACACCTGATTCGATTTCAGCTCAGGCCATGATCTCAGGGTTGTGAGATTGAGCACTGCATGGGGCTCTGCAATGGGCATGGAGCCTGCTTAAGATTCTCTCCCCCTCTCCCTTCTTCCCCTTCCTATTCCCTCTCTACCAATCAATCAATCAATCAATCAATCTCTTACAAGTACTAATTAGGAAAGTTACAGACAATATATACACTATCTTTAGATGATTCCAAATCCAAATCTTGTGATACCTCTTCTATATTATTCTCTCAGCTAGATTACAAGTCCTATAGAGTACAGTGCATATTTTATCTGCCAATGCTGCAGATTATTAAAGCTGATTTGAGGACTATTATAAAGAAAACAATATAAGGAACTAAACAGAATGGTATGTATTAAAGAGGAAAATAATGTCAGATATTGTTAAAACACATCTTTAGTAAAGAGTAAATGATACCTGGTCAGCAATTCAAATTTATTCCTGAGAAAAGCGATTCAACATTTATTCTTTAATCTCACTTAAAATATACATTTATACTATTCAACTTTTAATTACCACTTCAACTGGGGAAGTTAAAGGGGAAAGAAAAAATGAGATGTTCAGATAATCCATAAATCTCATCTGGGTCCAGAGTTTAAAATTATTATCCATCAATTTTTCTTTTCAGTTCTCTATTATTGTGCATTTTTTTTAAAGATTTTATTTTTATTTATTTGACAGAGAGAGACAGCCAGCGAGAGAGGGAACACAAGCAGGGGGAGTGGGAGAGGAAGAAGCAGGCTCCCAGCGGAGGAGCCTGATGTGGGGCTCGATCCCAGAACGCCGGGATCACGCCCTGAGCCAAAGGCAGACGCTTAACGACTGCGCCACCCAGGCGCCCCTACTATTGTGCATTTAGATCCCAGTGATCAGGATGCATGTTATATTCACCCCTAAACACATAATTTTTTTCCCGATTAACACATAAATCTAATCAGAGTGTCTTCTGATCACTTGCATTTGGCTTTTTTTGTTTTTTGGGTCTTTTTTGGAGGGGAAGGCTAGCTTCTTTTATTACCTATTTATAGAAAAATATTTTATTCTTCATATCATATGCAAGGTTGAATGCTCTGTGTGTGTGTATGTGTGTGTGTGTGTGTGCGTGTGCGTGTGCGTGCGTGTGTGTGCGTGTGTAAACTGATCAATTTTTTAAGCCACATAATCTAAGGAGGTAGAAATTAATGAATTTGTTTATTTTTTCACTTTTCTAGTCAACCTATTTAAATTATCTTCAGAAATAGGAGGACTTGGGGAAGAAAAGGGGTGAACTGATCCACAAAGTAGATGATCACTTTCTCAATAATGAAGAGTTAACTTTAACAAAGCAAGAGCTTAACATAAATCAACTTCCTCCACACAGAAGTTGTTAAATTTTAAGCCCTCTTGAATGATTATGATCTATAATCTGCCTGTAGATTATTTTCTAATTTTGTAACTGTGATTTGTTTGATCAACCCCTTCACAGTTACAAGTCAGAGCCCCTAAACTTAGCACAAAGAATGGAAAGATATCCTGCACCGTCTGCACTCACTCTCCATCAGTTGTGATTAGCACAATTCCGGAATTACTCTCAGGCATTAATTGTACTGTATACTCCCTAATGAAGCAGGGAGATCCCAGGCCTCCCTCTGAGGAATTAAGGATCATAATTTCTGTCTCAGGACTACAGATGTATTTTTGTACTATCACTCTTTATTCTGTCATGGTAATTTTTAAAATTTCACATGAATTTTGTTTCTATAAAAATATTATATAAACTGTATTGGAGCCAAGAGAAAAACCAAACTTGCAATAAATCCATACTCAGTGGTCAAAATGTAC
Source organism: Ursus arctos (assembly GCF_023065955.2). NCBI lineage: Eukaryota > Metazoa > Chordata > Mammalia > Carnivora > Ursidae > Ursus > Ursus arctos. The sequence goes on from NW_026622763.1 coordinate 57,596,275, forward strand.
TTTATGGCTTCTGAATACTAAACATACTATACTTTATGTCTCTATACCAAAGTTTATAGCAACTTATCCCTTAGTACCAAATACTAATTATGCACAGTAATAACAGCACTGCCACTTGCAGAGAGGAAAAGCACTCACACTGTGCTGGCTCTCAATCTCTTCGTGCTTCTGCTGCAGGGCCTGGGAGGCCCGGATGGAATCTCCAATCCCCCACTGGGCTCGTAGTTGTTCTGATCCAGGCCCTTCAAGCCAGTTCACAACCTATAAATGAAATTGAGACAAAATCTTAAAATAATCAAAAGCTTTTCAAACATTCAATATTTTCTCCTCCCAAAGTTCCTCTAATCTTTTTTTATAATTTTTAGTTTTTATTTTTATTTATTTAACAGAGAGAGAGCACAAGCAGGGGGAGCAGCAGGCAGGAGAGGGAAGAGCAGGCTCCCCACTGAGCAAAGAGCCCAATGATTCGGAGCTCAGCGAAGCAGGTTCTTGATCTCAGGACCCCGGGATCATGACCCGAGGCAAAGGCAGACACTTAACCAACTGAGCCACCCAGGCACCCCAGTTCCTCAAGTATTTTTAATTCAAATTCTTTAAATTCTATTATACAGGCAGTAAATGTTTCTTTTCAAACTACATGGCTATAATCTGACAACTTTTCCAAACCAAAATCTCAAAGAATGTACACTGTAGCACCTTAGGCTTTCAGCTATCTGATCATCTGCCAGGCTAAAAGAATCTGGAATGCTCCCATAAAAGAGGATTAAAAATTAACTTATGATGATAAGAAAATAAGAGAACTATAGGATTTTGTGTTGGAAGGGACATCAGAAATGACACTGGTCAAATTTCTTATCTAACAGTTAAGAAAATTGAATTTCAGAGATAACTGACTTGCCCAAGGTAATATAATCCATTATTAAAAACCTAGGACTAAAAGCCATGTGTCCGGATTCATAGTCGAATGTTCTTCTTGAAGTACTGATAAAACTAAATGAATTAAGTAATTAACTAATATGAAGTTAAAATGCTACTTTTGTCACTTTGAAAATTACAAACTAACTGAGAATTATACTACTGCAATACCCTCTAGGGGTCTTAGGACGAACTAAAACATGCAGACCTACAGACCATCTGAGGTCCCACTGGCACCACTCAGTAGGATGTAAGGTGAGGAACGACAGTTTGCCAGAGCACATCAGGCATTTTTCTTCTGCCATGTCTCTGAAGCAGTCTAACAGTTCAGGCATAAGGTGATGAGATCTATATGGGACAGATGTGGGGGACACTCGGGCATCAAAAGTCCATAGCCCACAGTGCTCATGCATGCTATAGAAGTCCTGAATTCAAGAATGTTCAAAGTTATGCCTTCCATTAAGTATGAACAGTTCTCCCAGTCTAGATCCAGAATAATTTTTACTATAAAAGCGATAGTTGACATTACAAGTTTTACAGGTTTTCAGGGAAACAGAGCTAGACAGTTAAGCAAAGATCAAAGTCTCACGCAGAAAGGGTTTTGCTAACTCCTTACCCACAAACATACATAACATAGACATACACACACACACACACAGTACAAAACTATATGGACAGAGTGAAGTAATTTTAACAGAAAAAATAATATTATCAAGTTTTACCTGTTACTGAATTAAAATAAGGAATTCAACAACAGATGTATGGTTATGCCCTAAATGTAAACTTAGGATAGTTCCTAAGAAGTAAATGAGGGTGTGTCTATAGCATAATGTTACGACCCAGTGGATAGACAGGCTTGCCTCAGAACTTTATAAAAGTATTACAGACCCATACTGCATTTCAATTCTTATCAGGTTAAAATAGATTCCTTTAAAAATCTAATAGTTCATGGAATTTTTAACAGTTATATAAAAGTACCACATCATAGGGAAAAATCATGTCTATTTCTTTTAATTATTTTTTCACATGCCTTGCATTTTCATGTTATACCAGATATAAGTGCCACAGCCAATTCTTAGAGTACAAGTAATTTCTATCCTGTTTTTCACTTAACATGACACTATAAAACTAAAATGATTTTCTATGCAGCTACAGTTATAATTTACAAATCTCTTTTTTAAGAAGGCTGACCTCCTTGCCTGCCTTCTTTCTTCCCTCCCATCTGTCTAACCAACTAACTAATCAACCAACCTATATACATATATATTTTCATATATATACATATGTATTTGTATATATACAATAGCTACTATATATATACAATATATACACTATATATGTATACATATACATATATACATATTTGTACATACATATATACAAATACACACATACACACACTCTAAAAATAAACTTAGGATATATAGAGAGAAAAAAGTTCAAATGTAGTATTTTTTTTTCTCTAATTCTGTATTGTTTTCCTAGGAAAGATTTTCAGTAGAGATCTTGAATTCAATGACAATGTAATGTTAGTATACATTATAAAATTGCTCTCTAAAACACCTTTTTCTCTGTGAACATCCAAGGAATGAAAGTTTTAACTGAGAAAAATCTCTCCAAAGTATACAAACTGCTGCTTTTAAAAAACTTCTGCCAAGGGGCGCCTGGGTGGCACAGCGGTTAAGCGTCTGCCTTTGGCTCAGGGCATGATCCTGGCGTTATGGGATTAAGCCCCACATCAGGCTCTTCCGCTGTGGGCCTGCTTCTTCCTCTCCCACTCCCCTGCTTGTGTTCCCTCTCTCGCTGGCTGTCTCTGTCTCTGTCGAATAAATAAATAAAATCTTAAAAAAAAAAAAAAAACAAAAAACTTCTGCCAAACTGAAAAATAGAAATCTCTCCAGGTATATTTTTAAATATAAGTAGACCAAATACATTGCAAATGTTTGCTTACTAAAAGTATACAATCTTTAGTAAATTATCTCTTCATGTTCTTTGCCCATTTATCTTCTACTTTCTTAACTATTAATATATTCTCAGCTTCACAAGGTTTTAATAATGGAGTGCAAAAACTTAAAAACAAAAAAAAGTCAAAGTATTATTTTGGATTCACTGGAATAGACAAGTGCTTTAATTTTCTTGGCTAAACTGTTTTTGCAGTCCTAAATTCATCTGCAACCCCTTGTTGCCAAGTGCTCTTTGGAATACAAAGGTTGGCTGCTCAACATCTCTACTCTTCCCTTTTAATCTTTTGTGTTAGCTATCTCTGGAGGGGCAGAGTACTAGGATCCTGTTTCTGTTAGCCTCTTTCACAATCATGAGAACGCACTGGGCATGAGTCTCAATTCTAAATTCTGCTTCTGCTCCTACTAGTTAAAAGACTTTGGTCTGTCCATCTTCAAAATGATGTCAATGCTACCTACCATACAAAGGTGCTGTGAGGATTATACCAGTCGTTATATGTAAGACACTTAGCACAGTAGATAAATACTAATATTTGTTACCCTCTTTATTTTTCCCACTTTTCTGAAGAAAAAAGCATAGTTCCTTCTGTGTATTCACTCTATTAAGTTTTTTAATTTTAATTCCAGTATAGTTAATGTGCAGTGTTATAGTAGTTTCAAGAGTATAATATAGTGATTCAACATTTAAAAAAATAATAATTTATTTCTTTATTTGACAGAGAGAGAGACAGCCAGCAAAAGAGAGAACACAAGCAGGGGAAGTGAGAGAGGAAGAAGCAGGCTTCCCGCTGAGCAGGGATCCGGATACGGGGCTCGATCCCAGGACACTGGGATCACGCCCTGAGCCGAAGGCAGACGCTTTATGACTGAGCCACCCAGGCGCCCCTGATTCAACAATTCTGTACATGACTCACTGCTCATCATGATAAGTGCACTCCTTAATCCCCACCACATATTTCACCCACCCACCCTCCTCCTCCCCTCTGGTAACCATCAGTTTGTTCTCTACAGTTAAGAGTCTGTTTCTTATCTCTTTTTTCTCCTTTGCTCGTTTGTTTTGTTTCTTAAATTCCACATATGAGTGAAATCATATGATATTTGTCTTTCTCTGACTGACTTATTTCGCTTAGCATTATACTCTCTAGCTCCATTCATATTGTTGCAAATGGCAAAAGTTCATTTCTTTTTGATGGATGAGTAATACTCTATTATGTATACATGTACACCACACTTTCTTTATATATTCATCAGTTGATGTACATTTGGGCTCTTTCCATAATTTCACCATTGTAAATAAAGCTGCAATAAACATAGGGGTGTATGTATCCCTCTGAATTAGTGTTTTCATATTCTTTGGGTAAATACCCAGCAGTCTGATTGTTGGATTGTAGGGGTTCCTGATCTTAGGGGGAAAGCACTCATTCCTATGATTTCGGTTGTGCGTTTTTAATATGTGGACTTTATTATGTTCCCTGTAGACCTACTTTGTTGAGGATTTTTATCATGAATTGATGTTGTACTTTGTCAAATGCTTTTTCTGCATCTACTGAAATGACCATTTGGTTTTTATCCTTTCTCTTATTGATGTTTATCCATTCACTCTTTATGAAGTTTGTCTCACATCTGCATTTTACAGTAAGATCCCTGAATCTCTTAAGGAAGCCCCTGAATAGTTTTATTCAACATTATTTTAAATGGAAATAAAAAATGGGGGCTCCTGGGTGGCTCAGTCAGTTAAGCATCTGCCCTTAGCTCAGGTTGTGATCTTGGGGTCCTGGAATTGAGCCGCGTGTCGGGCTCAGTGGGGAAAGTCTGTTTCTTACTCTCCCTCTGCCCTCCTCACCCCAGCTCACGCTCTCTCTTTTCCTCTTTTGTCTCTCAAATAAATAACTACAATCTTTGGGGGAAAAAATGGAAATATGAAGCGTAAGTTTTAAGGAAACTTATGTAAATATTTTGAAATCATTTTCCATTTCCTTTATGGAACTCAAGTCTCATTTATTGCTATTTATTATGAATACAGATATAAAGACAAATATACAATGGCTTTTAGTATTTTCTTTTAAAGATTTACTGATCTATTTACTTGAGGGAGAGAGCACAATAGTGTGGGGAGGAGGGGCAGAGAGTGAGGGAGAGAAAGTCATAAGCAGACTCTGACTCAGTGCGGAGCCCAACATGGGGCTTGATCTCACAACCCTGAGATCACGACCTGAGCTGAAACCAAGAGTCAGACACTTAACAGATTGTGCCACCCAGGCACCCCAGCTTTTAAGTTTTTAAATAATATAATTATTTCACTAGAAACATCTAAATTCTGAAACTAAGGATGGAATAAAAGCATCTCAAAAGTTTTTAACTAATTAATAATGCATTATATGTTATTTTTTAAAACCTAAAATATTATTTAAGCATTTAAGCTCTGATTTTAGAATATTCTACAAACAAAAGAAGCAGGTTAATATAAATCATGATACCTGAGAAAAATAACTCATTAGCACGGAACTTTCAAAGAGCCATAAAGTTAAAAGCAAATTCTCAATAAAGCAAAGACATACTCTTGGTGCAAAAAACCAGTTTCATAGTCAAGTACACATATAGTTTCAATGTATGCTGAAAGTAATTTTCCTAGTGTGCAACATCAGTAATATAGACACAGTAAAAGTAGGACTATTTCTAATAAAAATGATGCAAATTGAGGTTGACGCCCCAGTAAACGAGTCTATTTAAATGCATTAATGATGGTAGTTTGCCAAACTAGGCTATAAAACTTAATTTTAATCAGAACATCTTGCTCAGTCAATCTGAATATTAACTTACTGCAAAACCAGTTTCATGCCCAATCCATATCAATGTGACCCCTCAAATGGCTACATTTATATGCAAAGTATAACCTCGGAGATGTGCTCTTAAAATCTACAATGACAAATATTTGCAGAGGCCAAAAATTCATATTACTATACAACATTCTTTCCTAGCTAGGCTGATTTCTAAAGACTTCAAGAGAAAATATCTGGAAGGACGAGGGGTCAAACCGGGCAGAAGGGCATGTTAAGCAAATGTCAAGCATCTGACCTGAAGAAAGAATTGGGGGAACTGGAAGCATAGCCTCCAGCTGTATCCTTATGCAACTCAGAGTGTATCCTATTTTGCATCTATGATACCTTCTACAAAGGAAGAAAAGCACATGGATGATTCTAGAAATAACATTTGTAATGCTGGCTGTAATTACTCCCACAGTAAATAATGAGAATAACGACTGCATATTTCAGTTGAAGTGGCATTGTCTCCCACCTAGAAGTACCTGAAAATCTAATTTTTAAATATAGCAGCAGCAGCATGGAGAACCTCTGCATACGCATGAACTCTAATGCCACTAATTTAACCTGTGGGGAATAAATGATAGTTATAATCGTTATTACTTATCATATAACTCATCTATTAGAGTTATTGATTTCTTTTTTTTTTAAAAAAGATTTATTTCTTTGAGAGAAAGAAAACAGGAGCAGGGGGCAGGAGCAGATGGAGAAGGAGAGAGAATCCTTAAGCAGATTCCCCACTAGCACAGAGCCCAAGGCGGGGCTCTATCCCAGGACCCTGAGATCATGACCTGAGCCGAAATCAAGAGTCAGATGCCTAACTGACTGAGCCACCCAGGTGCCCCTGATTTCTCTTTCATTATGCTTTCAGTGATAAGATAGTAAAGAAGAAATGTGGAAAAATTCAGTTTTCACTAATTTAACGTAAGTCGTGATAATCAACTTTATGATTATCTTTACATCAACAAATTTTTTTCATTTTCCACAAATTTGCAAGACTAAGGACAGTGCAGTTTATGTTCTGTGGATGCTGACATGATCAATACACATTTACTATATAGCTAAATTAAAGTAATCATTCTGGCAAAGGAAATAGATCTTTGCCTTAAATGTGACCTGTGAAAAAGAGAGGGCAGGAACAATTACATAATGAAGATTAATGTTCTAACCAATTAACGTGTAACACTCAAAGACAATGAATTATAATAAAGGTTATTTTTTTTTTAACAATAATCTTGTTACCGTCATCACCATCATAAATATCATCATCATCACCTCCCTTCTCTAGTTTCCTTATCCAACTGAACTGGTCCATCATTTCAACAATGCATTTGCCAATACATTAACTACTTTGTTACTTTTTTTTTTTTAATCATACCCACTAATCCCACGTAACAAGGCACAAATGCTGGATGAATCCCATTTACACATTCTTTGTGCCTGCACTTCAGCATCCAGCCATGAATTGATAAGGTCACACAACAAGCCAGAAAGTTTCCACCATAAATCCAAGATCAACACTACCTAAAAACACAACTACATTTCTGTGGTATTTTACACTTGCACTCACCACAAAGAATACGTTGAATACTCTCCACTTTCATTTTAACCTCACCTTCTTCAACCACCACCACCCACACCACCTTCAAACCTGTACCACTAAGCAGATGACCTTTTCTCTTACTTTATAGAAAAAAAGAACACATCACATAGGAACCCCTTCATCTTCATGTCTGATTTACACATGGAGGCACCTCTGGATACATCCTACCCATCATTTCTCCTGTTATGATGTGAGTTCTCCCTGTTCCATGCTAACACTAATTCCTTCAACACTGTCCTTTGGAATCGATTCGCTTCTAGCCTGTGAGGAACTTGATAGTATTAAATATCCTTTCTCTCCTGTATATTCAACCCCTCCTTCTAAATAGATACTTCCCACCGGTCTTTAAAAACCTCTGACAGCTTTCTATATTACTTTAAAAAGAAAAACAAAACAAAATTATATCTGACCCCTGTTGTGGGTTGAGTTGTGTGGCCCTCCCCCAAATCCATATGTTGTAGTGCTAAGCCTCAGTACTTCAGAATGTAGTCCTATTTATCTGAAGATAGGGTCTTTTAAAGAGGCAATTAAAATTGAGGTTATAAGTAATTAAGTAAAGCAGTAAATAAGTAAATAAATAAATATATATATGAGGTTGTTAGAGTGGACCCTAATCTGACTGGTGTCCTTAAAAGGAGCAAAATTTGGACACAGAAAGGTACAGAGGGAAGATAATGTAAAGATACAGAAATAAGATGGGGCATCGACAAGCCAAGAATCTGGAATTCTTTCCTCAGTGCCTTCAGAAGGAATCAACCCTGCAAACACCCTGATCTTAGACTTCTGGCCTTCAGAACCATGGAAAAATAAGCTTCTGTTGTTTAAGCCACCCAGGCTGTGGTACTTGATTACAGCAGCCTTAGCAAACTAATACTACCCTTTCTCTACTACTTCTAGAAGGGTATCACTATTTCTCATCTTTCCTTCAGAGACAAATTCTCAGAGTTGTCTATACTCAGTGTCTCCTTCATCACACTTCACTGTCATTCTAAATTCACTCCAATGTGCTGCCAGCCTTGCCACTCCATGCTCAACAGTCACCAGTGGCCTCAATCTTGTACATTCTAATGGACATGTTAAGCTGTCCTCTTAGCAGCATTCTACAGGGTTCCCAACTCCATCCTGAAATGCTTCCCTTGGCTTCCATGACACAGAACTCTTCACACCTTTCTCCTCCGTCTCTGGCCAATCCTTCACTGTCTTCTTTTCAGGAATATGCTCCTCTATCTTGTCATTAAATGCTGGAGTTTCTCAAAGCTCAGTTAAAAAAAGCCCTCTTTTCACCTACTCTCAGGAATTTCCTTGGTCAACTCTCACCCACATCAATGCTTTTAATTGCCATTCATACATGACGAACAACTATGTCACCAGGCCAGACTTCTCTGATTTCTGGACCTGTTTGGGACTACCCTTCCATATTTTCTCTCAGTGTCTCAAAGTCACCTCAAATTCAACATGTCTAAGCAACATGCAGAAGAACGAAACTGTACCACTTTCGTACACCATACAGAAAAATAAATTCAATATGGATGAAAAACCTAAATGTGACACAGGAAACCATCAAAATCCTAGACGAGAACACAGGCGGAAACCTCTTTGACCTTGGATGTAAACTTCTTACTAGACACATCACCATAGGCAAGGCAAACAAAAGCAAAAATGAACTATTGGGACTTCATCAAGATAAAAGCCTTCTACGCAGCAAAGGAAACAGTCAACAAAACTAAAAGGCAGTCTACAGAATGGGAGAAGATATTTGCAAATGACATATCTGACAAAGGGTTAGTATCCAAAATCTACAAAGAACTTATCAAACTCAACACCCCCCAAAAAAGTAACCCAGCTAAGAAATGGGCAGAAGACATGAATAGACACTTTTCCAAAAAAGACATCCAGATGGCTAAAAGACATATGAAAAGACACTCAACATCACTCATCATCAGGGGGATACAAATCAAAACCATGATGAGATACCATCTCACACCTGTCAGGATGGCTAAAATTAATAACACAAGAAACAAGAGGTGTTGTCGAGGATGCAGAGAAAGGGGACCCCTCTTACACTGTAGGTGGGAATGCAAACTGGTGCATCCACTCTGGAGAACAGTATGGAGATTCCTCAAAGGGTTAAAAATAGAGCTACCCTGTGACCCAGCAATTGCCCTACTAGGTATTTACCGAAAGGATACAAACATACTGATCTGAAGAGGTACATGCCCCCCAGTGTTTATAGCAGCATTATCAACAATAACCAAACTATGAAGAGAGCCATCTGTCCATTGACAGAGGAATGGATAAAGAAGACGTGGTATTGGGGTGCCCGGGTGGCTCAGTCATTTAAGCATCTGCCTTTGGCTCAGGTCATGATCCCAGTGCCCTCAGCAGGGAGCCTGCTTCTTCCTCTCCCTCTACTCTTCCCAGCACGCCCCCTCCCCGCTCATGTGCTCTCTCTCTCTTTCTCAAAAAACCAAAATCTTAAAAAAAAAAAAAAAAAAGATGTGGTGTGTGTGTGTGCACACACACACACACACACACACACACACACTGGAATATTACTCAACCATCAAAAAGAATGAAATCTTGCCCTTTGTAATGACATGGATGGAACTAGAATATATTATGCTAAGTGAAATAAGTCAGTCAGAGAAAGACAAATACCATATGACCTTACTCATATGTGGAATTTAAGAAACAAAACAAATGAACACATGGGAAGGGGTGGGGAAGGAAAGAGGGAAACAAGCCATAAGCAACTCTTAACAACAGAGAACAAACTGAGGGTTGATGGAGGGAAGTGGGTAGGGGATGGGTTAGCTGGGTATTAAGGAAGGGCAATCATTGTAATGAGCACTGGGTGTTATATGTAAGAGATTAATCACTGAATTCTACTCCAGAAACCAAAATTGCACTGTATGTTAATTACCTAAAATTTAAATTAAAAAAAAAATTCGACATGTCTAAAACCAAACTCATGATTCACCTAAAACCAAATCCTGTCCAGTGTTTCCTAACTGGACAACAAGACCACCCATCAAGTCTTACAAGTCAGAAAAATGATTCATCTCTGATATTTTCTTCTTACCCTTACTCCCACCACTTTCCTTCTTGGGACTTGGCACAATTGCAATTTTACAACTATTTGTGTAATTATGTAATAATGCACCATAAAAGTGGGGATGTGGTCTATTTTTAATCACAATTATATTCTACCTAGCACAAAGTCACACTATTGTAGACATTCATTTTTTGAAAGAGTGAGCAAATAACATATTATTTATAGAAAATTCATTATATGCTAAGCACTAAATATTTTATAAACATTTTCTTTAATCTTTGTAGCAGCCCTATTAAGTAGGTATTACTATTGCTGTTGTCATCCTCAGTTTACTGAGGAGGAAGCTAAGGCACTGAGAAGTTACATTTCCTTCCCAAGAGTAAACAACTTGGAAGTAGTAGAAAAAGGCGGACCCATATCACGTGAGAAACTTGTATACCACTAAGCTATTCTATATTTATGGTTTTCAAAGATACTCTCAAGCTACTTGGCTGAAGTTTACCTAGGTTTAATACTATCTATAACTTATAAATATGTTTCATAGAAAAAGTTATCTACAATTAATGTATGCTTGGAAATCTTCAGTCTATATGTGGCTATCATGAGAAAGACTAAATCTTTTTGCCTGGAATTCAAGATCTTCCATGATCCAACTTCTTCCTTCCTTTCAAGACTTCAAGACTTTTCCACTCTAACACCCTGATGTTCTAGTCAGGGGTCAGCAAACTACTGCCTACAGGCCAATTGTGACTACCCATTATTTTTGCAAATAAAATTTTATTTTAGCACAGCCACACACATTTGTTTATACGATGTCTACACACTACAAGAGCAAAACTTAACAGCCATAGCTATAAGAACTATACAGTCCACAAAGCCTAAACATTTACTATTTGGTCCTATTTTTTAAGAAAAGTCTGCCAACAACGGGACCTGACGTATAGACTAGAGCCTAGTACAACGGAAACGAATATAATAGATACCATTAATCAAGCACTGGATTCTTTCAACAAACCTTTCAAAAGAGGTCTTGTTACCCTTGTTGCAGTTAATGAAAGAAGGAAGGAAGGGAAAGAAAGAGAGGGATGTTAAAAAAGAAGGAAGTCCGTTCGAGGTACAGGTGTGTGAATAATGTGACCATGATCACAGTGAGTGGAGGAACTGGGATTTAGATCATACTTGCTGACCATGCTTTATGATTCAAAGGCCAAAAACTTCCCATGGAGCCTTACTGCTTCTTTTTTCCTCAACAGAGCTTGGAATTTCATGCTACTAGTGTTTATTTATGCTACTCTTTCTCCTGCATAAAATGCCAGTTCTCCTTTAAAACTTAAAGGAGGTGCCTGGTGAAATCTTAACACATTCTTGGAGAAAAAGCTCAACTACTACCTCCTCTGCTAAATCTTCCTAGATTATCTGCAGCCAGGGGAATAATCCCTCCTATAGATGCCCACAACACTTCTGTCATCTCCTTTAACACTTAAGACTTCATCCCCTTAGCTTAATGATAGCAAAAACTAAATGCACCTTTATATTCTATAGAAAACCTAGCACAATGTCTTCTACATTTCATTGCTGGATTTTTAAAGTAAAATATTTAATATTTATTTCTTAATTCAACAGAGGAAAATCAGAACATGGTCTAAATAACAGAAATGTCTTAGTATTGAGTTTTAGTATTTTTAGCCTACTGTTTTTATACTGTTTTCTAAAAATCAACTCTAAAAGGAACTAAAACTTAGTAAGTATTAAATACATTAAAGGTTTCTATCAGCATCAAAAATAATAAAATTTAATATTAAAATTCCTTATATGTCATCATTTTTCTAGGAAAGAAAAACTCTTCATAATGTCTAAATTTAAAAAAAATAACGAGTTATTAGAATAAATCAATTATCAATAATAAAATGTTATTTATTACAAGAATACAGAGACCACAGATATTTTCCAACAACTAGTTACTTTTAAAGTTCATAAAGATAGAGTGAGATGAATGCTCAATGTCATCACTGCAGAAATAATATTGCTTTAATGCAAATACTATTTGTAAAAATGTACATAAAATAGTTTCAGTCTATTTTGATAGGACTCAGGTTCTCTATACAGTATAATAAGGCTTAGTATAAAATCAGTCACACAGTAGAACTTATTTTTAAAAACTCTAACATTTAGAATTTTTTTAAGTTAAATATATTCAAATCAAGCACCTACCTGCATCACCTTCTGCTGAATCTCCTCTAACTGTGTACGCTTACTACGTTGCCTACAAACTTCCTGGTAGCGAGTATACTGTTCTCTCAGTGAATCTAATAATTTCATAACCTGTGGCTGGGCCAGCAGTTCATCATCCATAGGAGACCATGAGACCCCTCCATCTGAGCCATTAAATCGACGCTGCTGTAATTCGGACAACAATTCATGCCCTTTAAGAATGAAAGATACTTATAATTAATATCCATAAAGAAATACAATTGTTACTTCTCAATCTCCTCAATTTTAGTCCCTTATTTTTAGAACCTATCTGCCTATATGTCTTTCTAACTATCTACCAGGTCATAATTACTGAAATGCAATTTTTAAATTTATATAGAAATAAATAGGAAATAGCATATTTTAGTATATTAGTATATTTATATATGTAATATATATTATGAATGTATATACTATATATGCTACACTATTTAGCGAATACATGGCTTTTTTTTTTTTCGATATCTCTTTGTCATCACATTCTTGTTATTGGTGGACTCATTATTCAGGAAATTGTGCCAACCAATACTCTTTCTCTGTAGAGCACAATTACACTCTGGGATTTCTGTCTAGTATGGTACTAACTAGTATAATCTATCTGATGGTACTAATCAATACTAAGCAATATGTTGTAGGATTTCAGTATTAATCCATACCCTTAATCAAAGTATCTAAAACAAAAGCTGACAGTGTAACAAATGTATGATTAAAGGGAGAAAGCTTTATTACTGGTACAAAGTAAAATTTAAATAGTCCCTAAGGAATCCCTACAACATACTAACTGTGAAACATGAGGGACTATACTAGGGTAAGAACTTCATTCAATGTTATTCAATTACAGCAAAGTCATGTAAGAAAATCCATCCGTGCACGAGAAATTAAAACTGCAGAATATGCAACATCTAAAACTGGAATTTTAAAAGTGAATAAATTGCAAACTGTTTTTCCAGGATGATACTATTCCAATTATTACCTAAGGACCAAAAATATATGCAGATACTTAAATTCTCTTCATCTTTACTCAGAAAAATGTCTTAAATTTAAATGACTTTCAAACTTAGAAACAGAATTTTTATCATGATTTGAAGGTATTTCCAATTTCTAAAATATAACCAAAATCGTTCTAAAACTCTCCATTTTTATACTCTCTTTTTATCCCTGCTTTAAGAGTCAACAGCATCTAAAGAAAGAAATTAGTGGCATATAAAGTTAATTTCAAAACACAAATTTAAAAAGCTTCTTAATTCAAGGGCTTCAGTAGCTTTCAAAAATGTTAAATACAAACATGGAATTAAATTTAAACCTGGAGCAAGCCATATTTTTACTGGCAGTCTACTGTACCTGCTCAACACGTAGGAATTCATAGATTACAATTATTTCTTTGTTCTCTAAGGAAGAAAGATCTATATCATACCGAAAACACTTGGCACAATGGAATCACTACAATGTAGATATTCAGAATTTCTTTCTTTACATTACATGTTATAATTAGAACTGTTTTAAAGACTTTTACGAAGTATATATTCACACACATTTTATATATATATATACACACACACATATAAAGCCATTAAGATCAGAAGTCATTTATTTTTTCTTTTACAATTGTTATTACTCTTAATGTTTTCCATATGGAAACATTTCCATTAGAGAAGCAGCACCACATAATGATTTCAAGGACTATACTTTGAAACCAAACTGCTTTGGTTCAAGTCCCAACTCTAACATTCCTAGTTGTGTAACCTGCTTAAGTTACTGAGCTTTTTTGCCTCAGTTTCCCCATCTTAAAATTGGGATGATAATAGTAACCTGTTTTTAGTGGTATGGTGACACAGTTTAATAGTTATTCCATCCAATAGTTATGAAAAGTTTTTTCGTATCTCTAAGCCTTAGCTTCCTCAAGTAAAAAATAGAGAAAGTAATACTAATTATCTCAAGAGGTCATTAAGGAGAATGGAATATGAAAATACAATCTTAGAACCCAAGGAGTATTCAATAATCCTCGTAGCAATCCAATGAAATTGAAACTTAACTTACCTCCATTTCACAGATAAGGAAACAAATACAAATATTTCAAGGGAGAAATAATTTAACAATTTATCATTATTAATACTTTCTAAAAATATTGTAAAGTATATCAACACAGTTAGGTTAAACCAAAGACCAGTTTTAAAATTCCCCTTGAGTTTCTATCACGTAATACATGCTTAATCAATGTTTATTTCATGAACCAATCAATATATGATTGGTTTATTGGATTATGATTATCACCGATAAACACATTTTTTAATCTTACCTGTCTGAAGAACTGTTTCAGGATCAACTGATGGAAGAAAGTTTAAATCCACAGACCTGGCAAACACCACAAGAATAATTAAAAAAAGAAAACAACTATATTTTTATCTAACCTAAGAAAATCCTTTATATATGCATATCAAAACAGGAGCTTATGGTATGGAAATCTGAAGCACACTACTCTACCAGGCTAATACCCTTAAGCATTAAGAAACCAATTAGAGGTAATTAAATACTAGTAGCCCCCCCAAAAAGCTATGTGATAAATCACAAAATACACTGCTTGAAAAAAAGTTTATTATTATTATAGTATTATTTCAAATACATCGAAGGAATCCATTTTAGTATTTTCCCACTGCATATTTATTCCAAAATGAAATGTGTAACTATATAATAACCCAGAAATGTTAACATTAAAAATGCATGGAGCGATCCTCCAATTAACGTTCACTTATCTACAGCAACCTTTGAGAGCTACAAATAGTCTCTGATATTCACGTGCGTGTGCATCCCCAAGCAGTTGTACTCTCTTTCCTGTACTAATTGTGCTTCATTTGCAGTTGGACCATGCTCTGTATTTTTTAAAACACATATGGAAAGCAGAAAATGAAGAAAAGATACAGTACATGGCAAATCAAAGCCTAGGACCTTGCTGCTGTAACTGACAGGTCCTGCTCTAAATCTTTCACTTCTGTTGATTAATCTGGGCCCTCACCTCTTATGTAGCCTGGATGCTTCTGAAGTAATGACATTAAAAAGGTGATGAAAATTTGCAAGAGGAGGGACTTTATTATCTGGGATTTAAAAGAGGGTAAGTAATAACACTTGAGTTCCTTGGGGAGGAACTGGCAAATACAAGATTTTATTTGATACTTCATGTAATCATGCAAACAAGCATTTCCCAAAACACTGAACAAGATATTATTAGATGGAGAAAAAGGGGTCCTGTTGGCATGTAAGTACAGGAAACAGGTTTCTTTACTGCAATGCTTTCTCAGGACCTGTAATCTGTAAATGTTCACAGTCATTCTCAGAGAGGAAAACATGGTAAACAGCATTAAGCTGGGACCATGAACTCATTTTCTACAGGGACTCTCTTAGAGCCTCTTTCCGGAGGAAAATGACTTTAAGAACCATTAAACTTACTCTGCTAGGCTACTCAGAAAGCAAGAGGTTTGGCTAATTTTTGTCAACCAACTCGTGTGACGTTTTCAATTCCTAAACCATAGCATAGAGTGTATGTATTATCTATACAACACGCGTATTTACGTGCATGTCAAAATTTCACATTTTATATTTTTATATGGTATCTACAGGACAATAATATTCCTAAATGCTTTCTGTGACTAACTAGATTTCCATTCAAACCATTTGTTTTCACATTTTCACTTTGTTTTAATCAAGACGTGGTGTTAAACCCTGACCTTCTCACATCCCCTTTACCTTATTATCTCAGTTAACTGGTATGGGACTATACTAGTATTCAAGGAATAACAACATGCATTTTATCAAGGTTCCATTATATTTTTAAGGTCAGATTCAAAAGACATAGGCAGAGATGAGTGCTGATCCTTTCAAATTTCCTAATGAAAAATTACTGTTCTAGTGACCACTTTGTTGAGAGACCAGAAAGGATTAATTTGCTTCCTAAGGAGCTTTTAACCTGGGGAGAGGGATTTGGCTTACCAACAAAAAAATGAAAATTGTTAAGGTTGTGAAGTTCAGTGGAAATCTGTTAAAATGATAAATCTAAATAGTTACATTTAGATAATACAACTGAACAATTACTTCGTTCAGTGTCATCAACACTAAATTCTCCAAGTTAAACTCATAAATATATTTTATAAGGACATAGGAGTTCTAGAAGGTAGACATTTAAGAAGTATTTAGATGAGGTTATAATAATTTTATTTCAAGCTGCAACCTTTTCCATACTCTTCACAAGCAAAGTAGAACTCTAAAAAGAAAATGGTTTCATTTTGAAAACATGTTCTTGCAAATAAATTTTTAAGGTAAAAACATTTTATTCATCAAAATGTCTTTTGTAAAGAAACTTTGATTCAAATCAAGAAATTATACATGTAAAGCAAATTCTCATGAATTAATAAATAAATTTAATTCAACTTTTGTATGCCAATTTTGATTGGAGAATTGCTTACATCTTACTTTTAGCTTGCATTAATAGAGGTATCGTTCATCAGGTTAATCATAGCTTTGCAAAGGTATAATTGCATGACACCAGCCACCTACCTTTCTTTCTCTTGCTGATTTCCTTTATCACTTCCATTGTTAATCAAAGCAAGTTCATCTAGTAATGATGTAGATTCCTTTGTAAACTTCTCAAAAACCTACAATATAAGACTTTGTTAACATATTAAGAATAATCTTAAAAGTTAATGTTTACATAAGGATTTCAGTTAAGATGAATAGAATTAGCCAGGCAGAATTCCCTTTTCCTCTCCTGATGTCACTTCATACAATTGAACCACCAGCGCACAACAACTTAGAGAGAAGACAAAACCCCCTTCTAGAACAATGAAGAGTTTCAATGGATAAGGAATTTTTAAAATTTAAATAGAGTAAGAAATTATTTTTATTTCTCAGACAAGTTTATTTTTCTTCCTGTGTTTTGTGAAGAAACATCTGCACTAGTAACAGTTTTAACTACATGAACATGATTTAGACCATTATTAATCTTCTAATTCCAGTTACAGAATATTTCTTTATGTTCTTCTATCACCAATCCATACTGGTGGCATATAATAGTTCAAGAGTTTTATATATGAGCATGCAGCATAAAAATAAATTAGTTATAACTTTAACATGATTTCTTAAAATATTTCTAAAAAAGGATTTGTGCAAGTCTGTTTATAGTAAAGGGGACACTCACTTGACTGATACCACTGTCCAAATATGATGGAAATTGGTTATCCATTCTGAAATATCCAAGTTTATTATTCTTCAATAAAATTAAGCTTATACAATGACTCTTGAACAACATGTTTTTGGGAAGTCAAAAGTTATATACAGATTTTCAACTCGAGAGAGGGTTAGGGCCCCCAACTTCCATGTCATTCAAAGAATAACTGTAATTTAAACTGAGTTAATTATAAGTTGTTCTTTTAGTCCCCAGTAGTTTGATTAAACAATGCCATAGCATGCAGAGGAATTGACTTCAGTCTGGCCAAAGATACATTTTCAGAAATGAAAACCTTAACCTATCAAACTGCTCTTCAATTCAAGCTGATGTTTAAATATCCTCTCTGAAAATGGTACATCAAATAGATTACCTCTCAGGAAATTATGCTACTCTGTCATTCAACTAAAATATTCACAATTTTGACTAGTAATACTGCTACAAATGACAACAGCAAAAGCAAGCACTTACGAGTCTGAATACAGAGTATTTGCCTTCAAGCATTATGCTATCATGTGGTATGCACTACATTTTATTTTTGTAACAAAGAACAATCTACATGTTAGTTACTTAAAATGATAAAGTTATCAAAATATGTCTTATTTGTATGTAATAACATTTTATCTCACTGTAATATACCAACCAGTCTCTTATTTAACCAGTCCATGTGATCGTAGGTGAGACTCCCACCAAAATCTTCTGTTAACTGGCATGGTTCTATGTAACGAGTCAATTTATTGGCAGACACTAAAATAACCTATAAAAGTAAAAAGAAAAGACCATTTAGTAAGCCAATGTTAATGGCCATGAAAGCAATAAGGAGGTAAATCAGGTTAAAATATGCAATACTGTTTCTAAAATGATGATATATTATCATGTATTGAATTAATACAAGATTAAAATACATTAACAGAAGCATTTAAAATCAATTCAAAAGTTGTGGATACCTGCTAAGAATAAGCTATTATAAACCATATATAATACCACATTTTAAAACATGAGACACAGCTGAGATGAAATATTTTCAAAATTTTATCAATATTAATAGCTTCTTGGTAATAAAAATCAATTCCTTTGATACAATATAATCAGCAAAAAAATTTTCATACAGCCTTAAAATTAGCTAATTCAATAAGGTGATAAGCACAAATAATAATAAATCTAGCAATCAAAAAACTATACCCTTTAAAGTTTCTATAACATTTTTTGATTATATATTAACAAAACATGTCCTATAATACTAGAGTAAAACTCAGGATAACATATACTAATATTTAATTTGAAAATCAAAACTAAAAAGCAGGGAGAAGTTCAAAGAATTCATAAACTTGAAATTTACATATTAAGGTGATAAACTTTTAAAGCTGAACTTTAAAATATTTTAAGTACAAATTATAGAATGACCTAAGAGATCACCATTCACTAAATAAAATTTCAAGAGGATATACAGGAATATAAAAGAAAATATATGTGTGAGAGAAAGATAATCAAATGGTAGTGTTAATGCAAAAATGATACATGAAAATTTTAATCCCCCCCCAAAATGTGCTAGTAAAACAACATGTTTAATATGTCTGGCTGGAAAGAGCACCATTCACACCCTAACAATAACAAAAGCCAGATAATCTATAAAATTAATAACTTTTGTGGAACTTTCTCAGAGAGCCAAGGTCACAGAAAAATCACGGACTCTGAAAACAAAGAAAAGACAGCACCATAGAGGGAATGGTGGAAGGGGAGTCTACAAAGTGGCATGAGCAAAGTTTTTGGGGATGATGGAATTCTTCGGTATCTTGACTGTGGTGAAGGATTTACAACTATATGAATTGGTCGAATCTCATAAAACTGTAGGCTAAAAGGGGTGAACTGTACTGCATGTACACTACTGTTCAATAAAGCTCACTTTTTAAAAAATTTAAAAAAAGATAACAAAAACAACGTAAGAAGGACTTGTGGGCAAACTACTAGAGAAAGAAAGAAGGAAAAGAAAAATTCAGAAACATACCTAATATGCAAAACTGGGTACATCCATACCATATATGAAGTTATAATATAAACATTAAATGAGAGGAAATTACCAAAACTGCAAACTACTTTACTAAAGGGAGGAGGGATAAATCATCTTAGTAAGATAAGAAAAACAAGGTATCGGGGCGCCTGGGTGCCTCGGTTGGTTAAGCCTCTGCCTTTGGCTCAGGTCATGATCCCGGGTTCCTGGGATCAAGCCCCACATCAGGTTCCCTTCTCAGAGGGCAGTCTGCTTCTCCCTCTCCCTCTGCCCCCCTTCTGCTTGTGCTTGCTCTCTCTCTCTAATAAATAAATAAAATCTTTAAAAAAAAAAGTTCATAAAACTATCAAGGAAAAATGGATCCCATCATAATAATTAAAGTTTATAACAAACAGCTATTGATAATAATATATTAAGTAACTAAAAGCCATAAACAGCTATTGATAATAATATATTAAGTAACTAAAAGCCATAAACATTTATACTAGAAAAGAAAGGGTAATGAATAATGAATTAAGTGACCTACTTAAGAAATTTGGGTCAGGGAGTAGTGGGAGAACAAAGGAATAAATCCAAAGGAAACAGAAGGAAGAAGGTGAAAAAATAAGAAATTAATAAAGCCAAAAGCTGTTCTTCAAAAAAACTAAAATAAAATTGATAAATTTCTGAGATGATAAAGAAGAAAAGCACAAAAAATAATAGTAAGAGTGAAAAGAACACAGCTACATTGACAGCAGTGGCTAAAAAAATAATACAGACACAGAACAATTTTGTGTCAATAACTGCAAATTTAGAAGAAATGGACAAATTCCTATAAGAAATCATTTATCAATATTGACGTCAGAAAAAATAAAACACTTATGCCAACGAAGTGAAGTGAATCACTAGACTCTTTCCATTTTCAGTAATCATGCATTAGTGATTATTTTAATATTGCTATTCTGAGGTCATTTGATGAGGAAGAAAGCAAATGATTAATATAAGACATTCTAATTCTGCCACTCCTGAGGTCCTTGAGAAAATGGAATTCCTGAGAAGGAAGATGTTAACAGGGAAAAAGTTATGCTTATGCTCTTCAATTTGAGTTGGAAGTATCAGTTTAAACTCATGATGTATTTCATCTTAAATAAAAACACACACACTATTCTCATACACAAATCTAGTTCTGACCACTGACAAGTTTAGAAAGGATGACCGGTTCTGTAGAAATGCACACCTCTAGCATCTGGACTGCTACCTCCAAATACCATTTCCCTTTAAAGGGAATCAGGGCTCCCTGGGGAAATGGCCAATTCCTGGTCTTGGGGGCTAGAAACATTCATGATGAGCTTAGACCATCTTCTCATCCAGGTATCAACAGATGTATCAAAGACTACTTGGGTTGTGCCAAAAGGCTTGAAAAGGCTTCCAATGGCCAAAGACTGAACAATTTGCATATCAATAAAATAATAAATGCCATATTTTGAAACATTAAATATGTTTAATTCAATGAGCTCATAGTGATACAAAAGAAATGATCATCACTGGACTACACTGGGGAATAAATTTACTTTGTTGAAAGCTAGCAAATACAGGGAAATAGGCATTTATCTGACCTTTCATATACAAACTGTACCACTGAGTAAACAATCAGTGAAGGTAAGTTTCTCATGATTGATGTGTTCCAGTTAGTGAACGAAGAAAGAATAGAACTAGAACATTATCATTTTAAATCTTTACTAAATCCAGGCACTAAACATAAAGGGCCACTAGCATCACAAAAACAATAATCATTACGAGTTTCATGATCAAGGAACACATTACCACTAATGAATAACCATGGAAAACATAATCAAACATGAAGCTTATCAATTGTCTAAATCCAACTATCAATTTATAAAAATACAGAGATTCAAAAAGGAAGAAGAATATGTTAAACTACACCACACAGATGCTTGCTGCAATGAAAAACTATAAGACAAACAACAACCTGGTCTCTTCAAGAAAAAAATACATAAGAAAGGAAAAAGAAAAATTAATATTAAGGAGCTTTATTTAATGAATTAATATAGAATCCCACAACCAATAGTAAGAGAATTACATATCCTTTTCAAGTAAGCATTAAATATTCAAAAACTTGACCATGTATCAGGCAATAAAGAAAGCCTTGGTATATTTCAAAGGAACTAATTGATAATATTCTGTCACCACAATGAAATTAAGTTAGAAATTAATTAATCAAATCAGAAATCGTTAATAAGATTTTAAGACCCTATCTACTTGGAAAGGGATCTCAACCAATCACAATACGTCAACACTATTTGGATCCTGATTCAAATCAATCAATCTGTATATGCATAATTTATATATAAATTTATAAATAAATTTTAAAATATTATTTATGTATTTTGTATATAGCTCAATCCTTTTATTATATTTATTAAATATAGCTACTTGGTTTTAAGGAATTGTTTCTTTTAAGGTATAATAATGGTATTGGGTTATATTTTTTAAAAGAATCTTAATGTTTTAAAGACACATAGAAAATATTTACAAATAAATTCAAATGTCTTCAATTTCCTTCCTATAATATCCCCATTCTTAAGGGTAAGAATGGGGCAGGATGGACCATGGTTTGACAGATGCTGGAACTGGGTTTAGGAATGCTTGGAGTTAACTGTAATATTTTGTTTACTTCTTTAGTGTTCATAATTCTTTATAACAAAAATACTAAAAACCTAAAATACATACATACATATATACATATATATTCTCTTTATATATATATACTCTCTTTTAAAAGTATCTTTTCAGAAAGAAAATGTCCAGCCAGTTTGTAAGTTTTAAAAATCAAAGAACAGATCATTTCAATCTTTTTTTAGATAGATATATATCTATCTACACATACATAGATAGATATATATAGATATATTTAAGATTTTATTTATTTATCTGACAGAGAGAGAGAAAGACAGTACAAGCAGGGGCAGCAGCAGAGAGAGAGAAGCAGGCTCTCTGCTGAGCAGGGAACACTCCCAACTCATTTTATGAGACTAACATTGATACCCAAGGACAATCTGAGAAAAGAAAAGACCATATGACTTGCAAATATCAAGTATTAGCCAGTATCAAGCAAGGCTGTGGAGCAGTGAAAATTTTATACACTACAAGTGGATATATAAATTAGAATGCTTTTTTGGAAAGCAGTTTGGCATTATCTTAAAAATCTGAACATTTATATAACCTATGCCTGGATAATCTGCAAACAGAGAAAACCTCATACATGTTTTATCAGGAGACATGTACAAAAATGTTTGTAGCATATCATTTATAATGGCAAAAGAATGAAAACAACCCAAATATCAACGAACAGGAGAATAAGTGGACTGTTTTTATTCACACAGCAGAATAACATTCAGCAATTAGAATGAATCAACTACATTTACTGCAAGAATACACAAGAACCTTAGACATACAATGAGTGAGAAAAAGCTGGTCAGTGAACATTAAAATCATACCATTTTTAAAAAGCTCAGAACCAAGTGGAACTAATACAATATTAAGTAATAAATATTATCTTTAAATAGCAACTCTACAGATACAAATGTAAAATAACAAAAGATAAACACTCATTTGAAGATTTTCTTTCACATTTAAGTTTTTAATACGCGCGCGCACACACACACACACACACACACAGAATGAGAAAATGAACAAAGGATGGATAAATACAAATAAATACCTTTATTTTGAGGTATTGATATTTGGGTTCTTAGGTTGGGTCGTGGGTATCCAAGTGTTTTAGTATTAAGTTTTGTATTTATATATAAGTTTTTTAAAAATATGTACCAAATACTATATTAAAAAACTGAAAACAGAATCAAGGAAGAATCAAGAGAAGGGAACGACTAACAGCAGGAACACGATGAGATCTCAAGTGCCAAGTGAAGAAAGTAACTTCTCCAAGGCAGCATGCAAGGAGATGACAGGGAAAACAAAGGAAATTCTAGAGATGGTAGTAACAGAAAAGCTGAGGGAGGTTATATGCCTTTTTCCCCCATTTAAAAATTAAAAGAAAAGATATAGAACATCAAATTACATTTTTGGTTAGTTTAGTAACAGCAAACTATATTATGCCTAAATGGCAATTAATGTAATCTCTCTTGTATGAGTTTGGCATATCTCAATTTCACTGTTTTCCTGTTTAGGTAACAGTAAGAGCTAATTTAAAATAAACATCTTAACATTTTTTTAAATAAATATCTTAGAATAAAAACACAGAAAAATGTTATCCTTTTATTGAAAAACTGATCACAGACAGCTTTATCCTCTTTTTCCAATGTAGCTTATTTAGACTAGTTCCTAGAGACAGGCATGATGTTGAACTGTAACTCTAAGTGGAGTCAGGCCACAGGAATGATCTCATCTGCCAGCAAGTCCTTCTGGGATCTAGGCAGATACTTTCACACAGTCAGCTCCTAGGGAGGGCCTTTTCCTTTCTCCAAAGTGCCTAGCAATCTATTAACTAGATAAATACTAACAATGAAACAGAAACATGTATTTACGATATGAGGAAATAAACTACTTTGCTAAATTGAGCACCAATTCACATCGGAAAAGATATTTCCAGAACACTCTCTCCTGGAAAGACAACTAAATAGAAAACATAATGAATGTAAAATATAATGAATGGTCTCTCTGCTCTTCTACTGTGCCTTATATGGCACAATAGTCTATTTAAACACTGAAATAGGAGTTAAGATGGCGGAGGAGTAGGGGTCCCCTTTTTCAGCTGGTCCCCTGAGTCGAGCTGGATAGGTACCAGACCATCCTGAACATCCACAAAATCAGCCTGAGAGGCAGGAAGATCCATCTGGATGTCTACAAATGAACATCTCCAGCGATGAGTCTTGAGGTACGAAGCGGGGAGCCGAGAACGCGCGCACAGATATCGGAAGATAAACGGAAGGGAGAGGGAGCCGCCGCATTCGGGCACCAGGAAGAGGTAGCCACCTGCACAGGGGAGCGGGCAGACTCACGGACCGGCACCCGCGAGAGAGCAGACTGAGACCGTGAGCCGGAGAACGCGCGAGACCAGACTGAAAACCGGAGCTCTAGAGTGCGCGAACCACACTGAAACAGAGCTCCGGAGAGCACGTGGGTGGCTAGAGGTGTTAGAAACACAAAGGACAGAGATGTGCTGGCCCTGGAAGTGAGGGCTGGGACGTGGCTGTGGGGCACACATCCCGGGATGCTGCAGGGTTTAGCAGCACCAACAGAAACAAAGTAGCCAGAACATCAGTGGAGAACAGTCTGTGATCCCTCTATTATGAAACAGAGTCTGAGATTCGGCTACTGCTGCTCTGACTCTCAGAAGAGGCACAGCAAACCACCAGGGAAAGCCGCCAGAGAACATAAGCCTGGAAATACCAGCTCACAGTGTGCCCAACCCCATCCCGCCTCGCAGGAGACACGGAGACTCTACCCAAACAGGGTTGCCTGAGTACTGGTGTGGCAGCCCCTCCCCCAGAAGGCAGGCTGAAAAATCAAGATCCCTAAGGTCCCTATAAAACAAGTGCACACTGCCTGGGTCCTGGTCAATAATTTGGGCTCTGGACAACCCCGCAACCTCTCCTCATCAGAATGACGAGAAGGAGAAATCCACCCCAGCAAAGAAAAGACAATGATTCTGTGGCCTCTGCGACAGAACTAATGGATATGGATATAACCAAATTATCAGAAATGGAGTTCAGAGTAACAATGGTCAAGATGATGTGTAGACTTGAAAAAAGTATTAACGAAAATGTTAATGAGAATATAGAATCTCTAAGGGCAGAAATGACAGCAAATCTGGCAGAAATTAAAAATTCTATAAATCAAATGCAGTCAAAACTAGATGCTCTGACGGCCAGGGTAAATGAGGCAGAAGAACGTATCGGCGAATTAGAGGATGGGTTAGTAGAAGAGGAAGGCAAAATAGAAACGTGGCTCAAAAAAATCCATGCTTAAGAATGCAGGTTACGGGAGATTACTGATTCAATGAAACGTTCCAATGTCAGAATCATTGGCATCCCCGAGGGGGTGGAGAAAAATAAAGGTAGAAGAGATATTTGAACAAATTGTAGCTAAAAACTTCCCTAATCTAGCAAAGGAAACAAGCATTCGTGTCTAAGAGGCAGAGAGGACCCTTCCCAAGCTCAACCACGAGAAACCTACACCACATCATGTCATAGTGCAATTCACAAATATTAGATCCAAGGATACAGTATTGAAAGCAGCCAGGGCAAAGAAATTTCTCACGTACCAAGGCAAAGGTATCAGAATTACGTCAGACCTGTCTACACAGACCTGGAATGAGAGAAAGGGTTGGGGGGGGGGCAGTTTTAAAGGTCTTTCAGAGAAAAACATGCAGCCAAGGATGCTTTATTCAGCAAGGCTGTCATTCAGAACTGATGGAGAGATAAAGACCTTCCAGAATCACCAGTCACTGACCAATTTCGTAACAACGAAACCAGCCCTACAGGAGATATTAAGGGGGGTTCTATAAAAGTAAAAAGGCCCCAAGAGTGATACAGAACAGAAAGTCACAATGTATAGAAACAAAGACTTTAGAGGCAACATGGCATCATTAAAATCATATCTCTCAATAATCAGTCTCAATGTAAATGGCCTAAATGCTCCCATAACGCCACAAGGTTGCAGATTGGATAAAAAGACATGACCCATCCATTTGCTGTCTACAAGAGACTCATTTTGAACCTAAAAATACATCCAGACTGAAAGTAAAGGGATGGAATACCATCTTTCATGCCAATGGACCTCAAAAGAAAGCTGCGGTAGCAATTCTCATATCAGACAGATTGGATTTTAAACTAAAGACTGAAGTTAGAGATACAGAAGGGCACTATATTATTCTTAAAGGATGTATCCAACAAGTGGATATGACAATTATAAATATATATGCCTCCAACAGGGGAGCAGCAAGATACACAAGTCAACTCTTAACCAGAATAAAGAGACATATAGATAAAAATACGTTAATAGTAGGGGACCTCAACACTCCACTATCAGAAATAGACAGATCACCTAAGCAGAAAATCAACAAAGAAACAAGAGCGTTGAATGCCATACTTGATGAGTTGGACCTCATAGATATATATAGAATACTACACCCCAGAACCAAAGAATACTCATTCTATTCTAATGCTCATGGAACATTCTCAAGAACAGACCATGTTCTGGGCCACAAAACAGGTCTCAACCGATACCAAAAGACAAATTATTCCCTGCATATTCTCAGACCACAATGTTTTGAAATTGGAACTCAACCACAAGGAAAAATTTGGAAGAAACTCAAACACTTGGAGATTAAGAACCATCCTGCTCAAGAATGATTCGATAAACCAGGAAATCAAAAATCAATTTAAACAATTTATGGAGACCAACGAGAATGAAAACACAATGATCCAAAACCTATGGGACAATGCAAAGGAAGTCCTAAGGGGAAAAGACATAGCCATCCAAGCCTCACTCAAAAGAATAGAAAAATCTAAAATGCAGTTTTTATATTCTCACCTCAAGAAGCTGGACCAACAACAGAGGAACAGGCCTAATCGACGCACAAGACAGCAGTTGATCAAGATTAGAGCAGAGATCAATGAATTAGAAACCAGGAGCACAGTAGAGCAGATCAACAGAACTAGAAGCTGGTTCTTTGAAAGAATTAATAAAATTGACAGACCACTGCAAGACTTATCCAAAAGAATAGAGAAAGGACCCAAATTAATAAAATTATGAATGAAAAGGGAGAGGTCACAACCAACACCAGTAAAATTGGAAGGATTATTAGAAACTTTTATCAACAGCTTTATGCCAATAAATTAAGCAATCTGGAAGGATGGAGGCCTTCCTGGAAACCTATAAACTACCAAGACTGAAACAGGAAGAAATTGATTTTTTAAACAGACCAATTAATTATGAGGAGATTGAAACAGTGATTAAAAACCTTCCAAAAAACAAAACGCCAGGGCCTGATGGTTTTCCTGGGGAATTCTACCAAACATTCAAAGAAGAAATAATACCTATTCTACTAAAGCTATTTCAAAAAATAGAAATAGAAGGAAAGCTACCAAACTCATTCTATGAGGTCAATATTACCTTGATCCCCAAACCAGGCAAAGACCCCATCAAAAAGGAGAATTACAGACCGATTACCCTAATGAATATGGACACCAAAGTTCTCAACAAGATCCTGTCTAATAGAATCCAACAGTACATTAAAAGGATTATCCATCATGACCAAGTGGGATTCATCCCTGGGATACAAGGGTGGTTCAACATTCGCAAATCTATCAGTGTCATAGATTTTATCAACAAGAAAAAAGCCAAAAATCATACGATCCTCTCAATAGATGCAGAAAAAGCATTTGACAAAATACAGCATCCTTTCCTGATTAAAACCCTTCAGAGTGTAGGGATAGAGAGTACATCCTCAATCTCATAAAAATATGAAAAGCCTACAGCAAATATCATTCTCAATGGGGAAAAGCTGGAAGCCTTTCCCTTGATCAGGAACACGACAAGGATGCCCACCCTCGCCACTATTAGTCAACATAGTACTAGAAGTCCTTGCAACAGCAATCAGACAACAAAAAGGGATATAAGGTATCCAAAATGGCAAAGAAGAAGTCAAACTGTCTCCCTTCTCAGAAGACATGATACTCTATATGGAAAACCCAAAAGAATTCACTCCCAAACTATTAGAAGTTATAAAGCAATTCAGTAATGTGGCGGGATACAAAATCAATGCTCAGAAATCAGTTGCATTTCTATACATGAACAATGAGACTGAAGAAAGAGAAATTAGGGAATTCATCCCATTTACAATAGCACCAAAAACCATACGTTACCTTGGAATTAACTTAACCAGAGACGTAAAGGACCTATATTCTAGAAACTATAAATCACTCTTAAAAGACATCGAAGAAGACACAAAGAAATGGAAAAATATTCCATGCGCATGGATCGGAAGAATTAACATAGTTAAAATGTCCATGCTACCCAGAGCAATCTACACTTTCAATGCTATCCCGATCAAAATACCGGGGACATTTTTCAAAGAACTGGAACAAATCGTCCTTAAATTTGTGTGGAACCAGAAAAGGCCCCGAATCACCAAGGAACTGTTGAAAAGGAAAAACAAAGCTGGGGGCATCACAATGCCGGATTTCAAGCTGTACTACAAAGCTGTGATCACAAAGACAGCATGGTACTGGCACAAAAACAGACACATAGACCAATCGAACAGAACAGAGAACCCAGAAATGGACCCTCGGCTCTTTGGGCAACTAATCTTTGATAAAGCAGGAAAAAACATCCAGTGGAAAAAAAGACAGTCTATTCAATAAATGGTGCTGGGAAAACTGGACAGCTACATGCAAAAGAATGAAACTTGACCACTCTCTCACACCATACACAAAGATAAACTCCAAATGGATGAAAGACCTCCATGTGAGACAGGAATCCATCAAAATCCTAGAGGAGAGCATAGGCAGCAACCTCTATAACATCGGCCACAGCAACCTTTTTCATGACACATCTCCAAAGGCAAGAGAAACAAAAGATAAAATGAACTTGTGGGACTTCATCAAGATAAAAAGCTTCTGCACAGCCAAGGAAACAGTCAAAAAAACTAAGAGGCAGCCCACGGAATGGGAGAAGATATTTGCAAATGATGCTACAGATAAAAGACTGGTATCCAAGATCTACAAAGAACTTCTCAAACTCAATACATAAGAAACAAATAAACAAATCATAAAATGGGCAGAAGATATGAACAGACACTTTTCCAACGATGACATACATACAAATGGCTAACAGACACGTGAAAAAATGTTCAAAATCATTAGCCATCAGGGAAATTCAAATCAAAACCACACTAAGATACCACCTTACACCAGTTAGAATGGCAAAAATGGACAAGGCAAGAAACAACAATTGCTGGAGAGGATGTGGAGAAAGGGGATCCCTCCTACATTGTTGGTGGGAATGCAAGTTGGTACAGACACTCTGGAAAACAGTGTGGAGGTCCCTTAAAAAGCTAAAAATTGAGCTACCCTGTGAGCCAGCCATTGCACTAATGGGTATTTACCCCAAAGATACAGACGTAGTGAAGAGAAGGGCCATATGCACCCCAATATTCATAGCAGCATTACCCACAATAGCTAAATCGTGGAAGGAGCCGAGATGCCCTTCAACAGATGACTGGATTAAGAAGTTGTGGTCCATATATACAATGGAATATTACTCAGCTATCAAAAAGAATGATTTCTCAACATTTGCTACAACATGGACGGCACTGGAGGAGATAATGCTAAGTGAAATAAGTCAAGCAGAGAAAGACAATTATCATATGGTTTCTCTCATCTATGGAACATAAGAACTAGGAAGATCGGTAGGGGAAGAAAGGATAAATAAACGGGTGGTAATCAGAAGGGGGAATGAAGCATGAGAGACTATGGACTCTGAGAAACAAACTGAGGGCTTCAGAGGGGAGGGGGGTGGGGGAATGGGATAGGCTGGTGATGGGTGGTGGGGAGGGCACGTATTGCATGGTACACTGGGTGTTATACGCAACTAATGAATCCCCGAACTTTACATCGAAAACCAGGGATGTACTGTATGGTGACTAACATAATAAAAAATTTAAAAATAAATAAATAAACACTGAAATAATCTCTTGAAAAATCCCTCTATCATGTCCCTTATATTATAATTTAACTTTTAATGATGTGTTATTCATTTGTTCAACGTTCATTATTTAATAGGAGTTAAATTTATTTTTAGAAATATTATTTAGTAGAAACTATGCGTTCTTGTCCTGAGAATAGAAGGATAAATAAGATACATTTCTATAAAGGAAATTAGCTTTTTATTTCTGCAGTATTCCAGAGAGAGTTGTGCAATGCTTTCACAAAAAGTAGTAGATTAAAGTTTTCTGGCTTATTTCTACAGCCTTTGTTAAAAATACTCTAAATCTAAATGTTGTCCCTTTGATGTAATAGCACAGAGAGACAAAGGTTTTACTAGAATATGCCAAACGATTTCCAAATTCCTGTCTTACGTTAAACACCATTATAATTGAAAGGATATTGAACTAGGAGCCAATCACTCCAGGTTTGTCCCCTAGCTCTGCCACAAATTCACTGACGTTGTAAGAAGTCAACCTAAAGGAAATCACTCCAGGCTTATTTCTCCAAACTGCCAAAGGCACCTGCATTAAACTATCTATGATGTCTCTTTAAGCTCTTAAGAGGATTCTAATGAGTTGTCATCCTATACATTTAACTTGGGCCATTCTCTCTAATACATGACCTATCTTGCCCAGTGAAGAGAATTTGCCACTTTCTACACACACTGGTCTCAAAAAAAAAAAAAAAAAAAAAAAAAAGATGTTAAATATTATAAATAAGAATATAATGTAGAAATATATATTTTGTAGTACCTAAATACATTAAAGTCATTGGTAACAGATTTCAGGTTTAATAAGTCAAAGGGAAAATTTGCAATTATTCAGTTACATGTAGCAAAAGTTTACTTGCATCCAAATATTTCTCTTAAAACCTTTATTCCTAAAATCAACTTAAACGTAAATAGTACAGACTTACTTTCTTTTATGACATAAAATATATTTAAGAATATACTATCTCTTAGGAAATATAATTCATAGAGAAAAAAGTTGGCTAAGATTACTATTATATTTTTACTTATGCAAAACAAACAATAAACAAGGGAATATCACAATTATAGACACCTGCATAAAACTCACTTTCTTTATCATTAGAAAATATTTTATACAATCTATATTATAAAATTCACTGATGGCTGTTAGAAGTGAAAATAGATCTGCCATGTAGATATACAGAACTGTATCAACAACGAACGTGTCTCAAAGCTAAATAATGTATGTGGAAAAAAAAAAAAAGTTTAAACAATCAGCAGACTGAAAATCACAACCACTTAAAATTAACAACCTAAGGAACTATCTACTGTGATGAAATATCTCAGTTTCCACTGCAATAATGTCATCTCTACTTAAGAGGGTGAGGGTGAGGGTGAGGAGAAGTGCAGAGGAAGCCAGCAAAACACCAATAACTGATTCCATTTTGTTAAATAATGTTCAAATAAAACGAAGGAAGAAAAATTAAATTAAAAGTTTGCAGTAGTAGTAAAGAATCTTACTGTATGAAATGCCAAATATCTAAGTATCACCTTTTTGAAGTGAGCAAAAAAGAAAAAACAAACAAAAAAAAACCCCATAATCAAAAAACAAATGAACAAAAACCATAATCCAAAAAAAAAAGTCCAGTCCTCCCCAATAGTAATCATCACCAAAATTAAAAGCAGTATTAGAAAATAAAGGTCCAAAACATCACTTATGTTTAATCCCTTTCATCCTAAGATTCTCAATATGAAAAAATGGTAAATAATGCCATAATTGCTAAATATTCCAAAGAAATATTTTCTAAAACTACAGAAAAAGCTGTGAAAACCTTAAGTGACTATTTAATAAGAAATAACACTGTAAATTAGAGCAAAAACATTAAAAATTACAAAGACTCAAATGTGTATTATTGTGTTAGAATATTAATTTAAACATACTACAGCCAGTACTTTATTATTTCCTACAGAACTTTCTTTCATATATATAAATACTAACAGTATCAGTTATTCTAATCAAGTGATTGCTGGAAAAGTGATATTCTTAAAAGCAAATCTCCTTAAAAATCAAACAATCCCTTACCTGGGGAAAAGATGGTACCACAAACTCAAGATTTCATTTCTCAAAAAAATATATAAAACAATACATTTTCCTAAAGTATAGAGCATTTCTTAAGACTGGCCAACTGGCAATATTTCCCCCAAAGTTATGAAAATCTCATGAACACTGTTCATAGCATTCTATTTTATCCTTTTTCCCAGAGTACAATATAGAAGTAGTATATAATGAGCTTGTTTTAAGAGAGGATTTACTAAATTATTAATACTAAAAAATACTGAATTAAAGTGAACTTCATTAAATCATCTTAAATATTAAATAACATTATATACCAAAGTAAAAAGACCAATTTTGACTTTTGGCATCTAACAAATGGCATTCATGATCTTTCACTTTAAAATAGTTATGACAGGGACACCTGGGTAGCTTAGATGGTTAAGGGTTTGACTCTTGGTTTCAGCTCAGGTAGTGGTCTCAGGGTTGTGAGAACAAGACCCATGTTGGGCTCTGTGCTCTGCACAGTGTCTGCTTGAGATTCTTTCCCCCTCCTCCCCCTGCTCTCTCTCTCTCTCTCAAATAAATAAATCTTGAAAGTAAACATGTAAAACAAAGAGATATCATAAATCATCTATAAAATTATCTACCTTCATGTTCAATTTTAAGACTACATATAAATTATGATGAAAAATGGTATTATATCTTCAGGGGCACCTGGGTGTCTCAGTCAGTTAAGCATCTGCCTTTGGCTCAGGTCATGATCCCAAGATCCTGGGATCGAGCCCTACGTCTGGCTCACTGCTTAGCAGGGAGTCTGCTTCTCCATCTGTCCCTCCCCACTGTTCATTCTCTCTCTCAAATAAATAAATAAAATCTTAAAAGAGAGAGAGAGAGAGAGAAAAAAAAGAAAAGAAAATGGTATTAGATCTTCAAAAACAGAGGGGGTAATTATTTTCATAACCTAATTTTTGAAATTTCAACTTTTATACTTTAAAAATAATCAGCTGGTTTGGGGTGCCTAGCTGGTTCAGTAGGTTAAGCATCCAACTCTTGGTTTTGGCTCAGGACGTGATCTCAGGGTTGTGAGATCAAGCCCTGTGTGGGGCTCCGCGCTGGGCATGGAGCCTGCTTAAGATTCTTTCTCTCCCTCTGCCCCTCTGCCCCTCTGCATCCCTCTTCAACAAAGAAACAAAATCAGTTGGTTTATTTTTATAATTTTTACATTTCTTTTTAAGCAACTATAAATGAGAAAAGGTTTGCAAGTCTGGCCTGGTAGACTCTTTTATTGTTCATAAATGAAAGTTCAAATATCATTTAATCACACTATATACTACCCTTATTACCATAATTTTTAGAGTACTAAAGACATCATCATATGCTAAATAATAATTTTGATGAAATGAGATTCGTGTGTTAGAAAATCTACCTAAATCTTTGGAATGGGCAGAAGATATTGTTCCTTCATGCAATGCTGGGCCTCTACCTTTGACTGACTTCCCAGAGACTAGCCAGGGACAGAGGTCAACTTACAGATTTTGTTCAGAAAAAAATGCAAATAATTTACGACCAGTGAAACTGATTTCTGTCTAGTGAAATAAAACATAACCTCAACCTTTAGAATTTTTGGATTTGAAGGACATTAACCAGTTCTGTATCTAACTTGGCAATCTTATCTGTCTATAAAAATCCTAAATTCCTTAAAAGCTCTTTGAACAGCACCTCACAAATTACTAATACCTCATTAGATAATGAGCTGCATATGTCTGATTTGTGTTTACTTTATATTTGCATAAGTCATGTTTTTACCTTTATGAAAATCACGCTATAATATATGCTTTATCTATTCAAGATTGTGATAGAGATCGTATTCTGATTTTTATCTAATTTAATTGCTAGATTCGAAGTATTTTTTGCTATCCGTTTCCATGAATATTCTAATAGGTATAGATACTATTAAATTCTTGAAGAAAAGATTAATCAATTACATTCAAAGCAGTTATCATTTAAAGCAGGAACCTAAACTTCAGATCTACCTCTGAGGAAATCTGAAACCTAGAAAACAAGCACAAAGGGAGCCAGAATAAAAAGGTGGAACTATAAAAAGTTAGATAAAAAAGATCACTACCTAAATAAGTTTTTCAAACTTTTGCCAAGTCCTTTCAAAGGAAGTAAAAACCATAAAATTTTTTAATGGTAAATACTACTTCTTCCTCTATTTTATATGTTAGAGAGGTTAAGACAAATTAATGACTAAACCACAATATTTTAACTAGCACATACCACTGCTCAGCAAGTTTGAAGAGAAAGATACTTGCCATATGGCCTTTCATCAAAACATTTGTGAAGGTTTCCTTTAGTCTAGAATCTAACTTATAGAAAGATTCAAAACTTGTTTCTCCTTTATGGTCACTATTTCATCTGTAACTAGAACACTTAATATTTCCTAATAAAACATTCCCGAAAAACCTAACACTGAACCTCTCACTCTGCAGGCACTCCAATATTTCATTTTTTATCTTACTTAATGCTAAGAATGTGTGTGCAAGATGTGAATTAAAAATGTGTTTTTGTATGTCTTTGCATGCTTACTACAGATTCATATGTGTGTATGTGTTTATATACATATTATTTCAATGTGTATGACTGCTTGTATCTGTCAGCTGGGGAATATTTTTTTCACTAAGAGAAAGGAGCTTTCTGCAAAAACTGGCAAGAGACCTAATAAATGGAGGCAGAGGCACTGACAGACGAACATGAAGGACGTCTCTGGTCTTAGATCCTAACATTAGTTAGGCCTCAAAAAACAAAAACAAAAACAACAAAACAAAAAATAAAAAATAAAAACCAGAATCAGATGCAGTATTAAGAAGAGATAAGAGAAGAGAACAATTTAGAATGGTGGCTGATTATCATCGCCAGTAAATAACACTTTTATTACTCTCTTTATTGAATGACAATAAAGAATAAGGTAGAGATCCTTTAGATTATTAGTCTCCCAATTTGAGGATAAGATTAATACCACTACTACTTCAATTTTATCATGTCATTTGATAAACTACAGATACTATCATCTAAGCAACAAAAGCTTTCAAAGCCACCAGCTATAATGCTGCTGAAGGACAAAAGTACATGAATCTCTGAATTGCTAAAAGGAAAACTGGACAGGTAGATACCTATTTCAGAGATAAGACAACACATAAGGAAATATTTAGGTGAGCAACGAGAGAAGAATATTCAATAGCTAATGAAAAACAGAGAAGTGAACAGGAAGAAAGTCACTTAGAAGAAAAAATTTAGGAAAGATGATGAGCAAGGAAATGTGAAATCATGTGGGAAGAACAAGGTATCATTAAAACAACTACCACATGTTTATTTGATGAATGTTGTCAACATCTGGTAATAAATCTTTCTTATGTATAAAACTATTAAGTAAAACATACTCTTGCTTATAGGAACACCAGTATTTATAACAAAGTTATAGGTTAAAAATATTTAGAATATAGGGGCACCTGGGTGGCTCAGTTGGTTAAGTGTCTGCCTTCAGCTCAGGTCATGATCCTGGGGTCCTGGGATGGAGCCCTGTGTTGGGCTTCCTGTTCAGTGTGCCTCTCCCTCTCCTTCTGCCCCCCCCCAACTCGTGCTCTCTCTCACCTCTGTCGAATAAAAAAATAAAACCTTAAAAAAATTTAGAATATATACAAAAACACAAGCTTAATCACAACAGCCCAAATGATCCAAGTAACACCAAGGAAAATAATTTTTAATTAAACATCTACATTGGATTTAATTATATATAGCTCTAAGTATCAAAAATGGCTGTGTTGAACTGTACCTTAAAGTTGAATATGTTTGTCAGTGCATTAGCCAGCATTTGAAATTACTTACTCTCATCTCATAAGATATTAGGCTTTTTAATAAGTGCCTAGTGCTCATTTCCTTGGAAAATACTTAGCTGAATCTCTTCAATGTCTAAAAGAAAACAATATGGTGATACAAGAAACTTTCACAGTTGAGTTTTAAACATCAATCTATGACATTAGATCTAAGCAGGCAGGAAATCTGTCTTCTATTTTATCCTCTAAGATGCAAGGTGTTTAGTCACTATGAATTCATATAGTATGAGACCCAACAAAGCAAAGCATTTCTGAGCAGATGTCTATGCTTAAGCAGGATGTGATGCGCTCTTCATAAAAGGGATCTTTTCTCTTACTGAGTGTTCACTACTTTAGTTTCTACACCACTGGCCTCTACTCACTTTGCATTCTCTCAGAGCAACATTTCCTGTGCACCCCTGGCATGAACAGCTGACCTCCCCTACCAGTCAGAAGTACTCACTCACCATAGCAACATTCAGGCCTCCTGCTTTCAGACTTTACTCTCTTCCCTCACTATACTTTTGTTTCTCCTCCTTGAGATGCAGTTTCCCATTCAACTATCAGGGTAACACCTTTCCTAATGGAACCCAGCAGTCCAGGCTATCTTCCCCACAATGCTGGCACATCTTTCCACTAAGTCTATATCACAGTCAAGTCAACCAATGACAAAAGTGTGTAAGATAAAAGTGATGAGGGAACGGAAGGCAAGCTGAGGACAAAGCAGAAGCTGACACCCTGCAAACCCCCCCCCCCCCATGGGATGTATGCAACATTCCTCAGGCACTCCTGGCTGCCCTGAAGGACAAAGAAATAGCCCTTACTACCTACAGCCCATTGACAAGTCCTTGAAACAGGCATGGTGACATTCCTGTAGGAACTCAGCTGCCTCAATGTTAATACTTTGCTAAGGGCAAAAGGCAGTCCTAGCGTGACCCTCTCCCCTCCACCAAGATCCTGTAAGTCTACTTTAAAGTAAAAAATTGCTTTGGAAACTTCCTTTATCTCTAACCCCCCAAGATACATGTTGGCAATCATCCCCCAAGCATATGGTCCACCGATATACATCTGAAGGGTCTCATGACTAAGGTTTTATTAGACGGTAATAAATGGCCCTTTCCCAACAGCAGCTAGCCCCCTCAAGGTCCTGGAGACCTTGCTTCCAAAATTCCTTAGAGACTTAGGCTATCCCTAGCCCCCTCCCCACTTGAGGGTATAAAATAGGCCATTCCTCGCAACCCCAGGGCAGCAGCTCTTTCTGCCCACGGGTCCTGTCCCCATGCTTTAATAAACCACCATTTTGCACCAAAGACACCTCAAGAATTCTTTCTTGGTCGTCGGCTCCGGACCCCACCCCACTGAACCTCACTTATATTCATCAAAAGCAGGGGAAAAAATGCAACTCATTTCTGCTTAGGATGTAGAAGGCTGCAAAGAAAATGTTCCAACCCTTACACCACCACTACCACCACCAAAATGATGCAAGTTAATCTAAAAAATGACAATTTTTCTTGAACCCATGAGGGTTAAGAGGATAACCAATGAACCTGCAATCTAAGGACAGACCAGTGCCTTCAAGAAAAGATGGAGCTGGAGCACTTGCTTACCTGGGAAAAATGCCAGACATAATACAAGCCAGGTAAGAATTCAGCTAACATTTTTAATGATGTGCTAAAGGCCAAATGTGAACTAATGCAGAAGTACAGAACCCCTGGGAAGCACGGACACAAGAAGGATTCAGTCACTCATGGGCTCTTCTGAACAGACGTCCTGGGAATCATGAGAAAGACTGGGACAGTAAAGATAAGAAACTTCAAAACAGCCTCTCTCAGAGTACAGGCCTGGGGGAAGCAAACAGCAGCCACCACTGGAAAGGCATGAAGCTGAGAATGGCCCAGATTCTTCAACTCTATCTCCTCTAGAGAATAAAAACCTTCAAGTGCTGAGGGAAAAGCAGCAAACCCAGATGACCTTAGAGTGCAAATACATCCCTACTGTAGCTGGAGGAAGGAAAAGAAAAGCCCTCTATCCTAGTAGAGACAAGAATATATGATGAGCCCAGGCTATCATAGGCCTCCTGCACCTGGGAAAGAGGGCCAGACCCTGCGTCACAAAGCTGCCTAAGACTGAAGCTGAACCAAACAACAGAAAATGCCCCTCTGACAAACACTGAATAACAAGGAACAGCAGTCTTTTTCTAATGGAGCATCAATAGTGCAAAGAGATCTTTTCTGAGGCAAGGTGCAAAGGAAAGACCTATAGGTAAGGGTGGGATAAACACTGGGGAAAAAAAAAGTCTCTGGCAAGTTAGCACCATCTTCAACACAAATTAGCTCTAAAGGAATGTGAAGCCTGTGGTGCACTGAAGAAAATAATAGCAACAACAAAAGCCAAAGTCAAGTCAACTCCTGGCTAGGCTAATTTTCTTGCCCCACTAAAAAGCCTAGCAAAAATCAAGATGCGCCTATGCGTAGGCACAATACTATTTACCTCAGTCTTTGCTAGCCTAAACAAGATGGCCAACATGCAACAAAAAATAACAAGGCATGCAAAAAGCAAGAAAGGAAACAACCTACTGTCAGGAAACAAAGCAAATGAGACAACTAGAGTAAGTCAGACCCAGACAGCGGAAGTATAGGGTAGGGAATTTAAGATAATATAATACATGCTAAAGGTTCTCATGGAAAAAGTACAAGACAACATGCAAGAACGAATTTCAGCAGAGATAGAAACTATAAGGAAGAATGAAATAGAAATGTTACGAACCGGGAATGCAAACTGATGCAGCCGCTCTGGAAAACAGTACTTTTCAAAAAAGTTGAAAATAGAGCTACCCTATGACCCAGCAATTGCACTACTAGGTATTTATCCCAAAGATACAAATGTAGTGACCCAAAGAGGCACCTGCACCCCAAAGTTTATAGCTGCAATGTCCACAATAGCCAAACTATGGAAAGAGCCCAGATGTCCATCGACAAATGAATGGATAAAGAAGATGTGGTATATATCTACAATAGAATATTACACAGCCATCAAAAAAGAACGAAATCTTGCCATTTGCAACAAAGTCGATGGAACTAGAAGGGATTATGCTAAGCGAAATAAGTCAATCAGAGAAAGACAATTATCACATGATCTCACTGGTATCTGGAATTTAAGTAACAAGGCAGAGGATCATTGAGGAAGAGAGGAAAAAAATAAAACGAGACAAAATCAGAGAAAGAGGGGCGCCTGGGTAGTGCAGTGGTTGAGTGTCTGCCTTCAGCTCAGGGCGTGATCCCAGCGTTCTGGGTTCGAGCCCCACATAAGGCTCCTCTGCTATGAGCCTGCTTCTTCCTCTCCCACTCCCCCTGCCTGTGTTCCCTCTCTCGCTGGCTGTCTCTCTCTGTCAAATAAATAAATAAAATCTTAAAAAAAAAAAAAAAATCAGAGAAAGAGACAAACCATAAGAGACTCTTAATCTTAGGAAACAAACTGAGGGTTGCTGGAGGGGAGGGAAGAGGCAGGATAAGGAGGCTGGGTGATGGACACTGGGGAGGGTATGTGTTGTGCTGAGCACTGGGTGTTGTGTAAGACTGATAAATCACAGACCTGTACCCCTGAAACAAATAATACATTATATGTTAATTAAAAAAATAAAAAATTAGAAAAAAAAAGAAACTTTACAAACCAACCCCATGGTATCATAGATGAAGTAAGTTTACAACACATGGGTCAACAAACTCAACAAAGACAAAGAAACAAAGAGTAACTTGAAAATGGATCAACAGAAAATACGCAAACTAAAACACAAAAAGATAAAACATAAAAAAAATAAATAAAACAGAACACCAACCCAGAATGGTGAGAAATTTTCAAATGGTCTAACATACATACAATTGGGATTCTAAAAGAAATAGAAAATCTTTGAAAAGAAAATATCTAAGAATTTTCCAAAATTGATGGCAGACATCAAACCACAGATCCAACAAATGCAGAGAACACCAAAGAGAACAAATACCAAATAAAATACATCTAGGCATTAAATAATAAAAATGCTGAAAACCCAAAAATAAAGTGAAAATCTTAAAGGTGGCCAACAGGAAAAAAAGATATATGTCACATAGCAGACCAAGGATACAAATAATATAACTCTTCTCAGAAGCTATGGGAATGAGAAGTCAATGGTGTGATATACTTAATGTGCTAAAAGAAATCAGTAATGAAACAAAATTCCATACCCACTGAAAATATCTTTCAAAATCATAATAGTAACAACAGGTTTTTTTCAGGAAAACCAAAGCTAAAAAAATTCAATGCCAACAGACCTGCACTGCAAGATACATTAAAGGAAGTCCTTTAGGCAGAAGGAATATATCAAACAAAAGATGAATCTCCAAAAAGAAATGAAGAATGCCAGAAGTGACATAAAGAAAGATGAAATTCATTTTTTTTATTATTTTAATTGCTGTAAATAAACTATCAATGGTAAAAATAGTAGCCATCTATTGTGTGTTTACAGAACAGTATAAGTAAAATATATGACCAGAATGGGAAGTATTGGATATATACTGTTTTAAGTAATTTCTACTACATATTAAATGGTATATTATTTGAAGGTAACAGTCCACTAATTAAAGATGTATATTGTAAACTTAGGGCGTGCACACAAAAAATTTTTTTAATAAGGGATATAAACTACAATGGAGATAAAATGTAAACATAAAAAATAATCCAAAAAAAATCAAAAAAAGAACCAAAAAGTATATAAAATCTATCAAGATAATAGATTTTAATCCACCTGTATCAATAATTACATTAAATATAACTAACTGGTCTTATGAAACACTAAAAGGACAGATTGTCAGAATGGATACGAAAGCAAGACCCAAGGATACTATAAGAAATCCACTTTAAATACAAAGAAATAGATAGGAAAATAGGTAATATGGGAAAAGATACAAAACGCAAACACTAGTCAAAAGAAAGCTGAAGCAGCTATACTAATGTCAAACAAAGTACACTTCAGAACCAGATATGGTATCAAGGATAAAAAGAAAACTTTTAACATGTTGTGGCAGGAAAACTATGACAGAATTGCTTAAATTTGTATTCCATTGGGACTTCTTTCTGATCTATAAGATGTACTTTTACACAAGACAAATGAAGAGAGTAATGTCAATAGGAAAGGACAGATAACTTTTTTCATGGATCAAAACCAAACATATACTAAAAATAATTATGACATATCACACAAAATAGACCCTAACTTCAACTTCAAAATGTCCAGGATTTCCTAATGTTAGCTAAATGTCCTTTTGGTAATGCAATACTTTTTTTTTTTTTTAAATAAAAAGTTCTACTTACTCAAAGTTTATAAAGAGAGATACAAATGAAAACAAGAAAGAATTTGTGGTCTTTGACAAAGAATCATAATTTATTCCACAAGTATATGAATGTCAATTACATACTCGTCATTGCTTAGGCACTGACTCATGACTGCACAAGCACAGCTTAGTATCCAACGATGAGCAAACAAAATACCAGCAAAATGCTGTTTTTAATATTTTTTTGCAAAATGCTATTTTTAAAGATACAACACATTTCTGCTTTTTTATAGAGTATATTTACCTCAAAGCCAAGTCTATCCTTTTCTTTCCAAAAACAAAAATGTGTTACTTTCTTATCCCAGAATTCATCAGGCTTCACTACACAAACAAGGGACACCTCAGCTGGAACAACATTCTATAAAATACAAAAAAAAAATTATATATTATACATGTAAAAAGAATAATTTATTAAAGTTATAAATTACTAGATTTTCATGGTTGGGCTGAGTAAATTAAGAGACCTTTGGAAAAGAATTGAAATAATAAGAAATACTGCACACTTCAAAACATACATGGCAATAAAGAGATACTTGGAAAGACAAGTTGACTCAGAGATTTCAAATAAACAATGTAATATAAGCAGTACATGTGAATTATCTTTGTGTTTTACTGAATCTCTCTAATAGGGATATATTCAGATTAAACTACAAGACAATTTTTAATTGGCCAACTATTACATAGTTGCTTCTTCTATTATAGGAAAAAATTTTTTTCTAACACAATCACCTTGGAGAATTTCTTCAAATAATGTAAAATCAATTTGCTCACAAAATAAATTTCTTACTAGCCATTATACAAAGAAGCCCAGATTCTGCTTGATTATTAACTTGAAGAAGAGGACAAGCTAATCTCTGACAAATACAATTTCACATTTACTAGATATGGTTATTCATATTACCTAAAGAAGAACGGAAGTTAACATCCACTGAGTTAATAAAATATTCCATGTATATTTTATCAGCAAACCCCTTACAGTCTATCTTTAAATTAGATCATTTCTACCACCCACATTGCTAACATCCCCAAAATACTCAGCCTTTTAAAATATCCTCTTAACAGGCCTCTCTTCTTTCTTCACATTTTCTCATGCTCACAGTAAAATTCAAACTCCTTACCAAGGCCTAGAAAGCCCTTCAAGCTCAGGGCCCCACTGACCTGGACCTCACCTCACAGCCCTCCCCTCTCAGCTCACTCCCCTACTACAGCCAGACTAAACTTCCTGCTGTTCCTGGAATGTAACAAGTCTGTTTCCACCTGAGGCTTATGCCCTTGATGTTTTCCCTGTCCAGAGTGTTTTCTGCCCTATATACCCAGGAAGAATGCTCCCTCCACTGAGAGTCTACTCAAACATTCCCTTTTCAGAGAGACCTTCCCTGACCACTGTATCTAAAGTAGCACCATCTGACTCAGTCTCCTTCTACTACTGTATTTTTCTTCAGAGCATTTATCACTATCTGCTGTTACATTATTTAGTAATTTGCCTAATTACTTACTATCTGACTCCCCTACCACACACTTCAAACATTCTACACCAGGAGTCAGTAAATTCTTTCTGAAGGTGTAGATAATAAATATTTTAGGCTTTGCAGGCTATGCAGTCTCTATTGCAACTACTTCAAGTCTGTCACTGTAGTAAGAAAGTAGCTATAAAAAATATAAATGGGGGGGCGCCTGGGTGGCACAGCGGTTA
Source organism: Ursus arctos (assembly GCF_023065955.2). NCBI lineage: Eukaryota > Metazoa > Chordata > Mammalia > Carnivora > Ursidae > Ursus > Ursus arctos. The sequence goes on from NW_026622763.1 coordinate 57,639,783, forward strand.
AGCGTCTGCCTTCCGCTCAGGGCGTGATCCTGGCATTATGGGATCGAGCCCCACATCAGGCTCCTCTGCTATGAGCCTGTTTCTTCCTCTCCCACTCCCCCTGCTTGTGTTCCCTCTCTCGCTGGCTGTCTCTATCTCTGTCAAATAAATAAAAAAAAAAAAATCTAAAAAAAAACATATATATATATAAATGGGGGCGCCTGGGTAGCGCAGTGGTTAAGCATCTGCCTTCAGCTCAGGGCGTGATCCCGGCGTTCTGGGTTCGAGCCCCACATCAGGCTCCTCCACTAAGAGCCTGCTTCTTCCTCTCCCACTCCCTCTGCTTGTGTTCCCTCTCTCACTGGCTGTCTCTCTCTGTCAAATAAATAAATAAAATCTTTAAAAAATATATATATAAATGAATGGGCATAGATGAGTTCCAAAAAAACTTTACTTACAAACTCTAGGGGTCAAATACAATTCAAGACCATAAATGGCACAACTGAATAACAATAAATTATGGTTATAATTATTATTAATCAGAAGAAATTAGAAATCTTTTAATTTATTTTTTTTTTAAAGATTTTATTTATATATTTGACAGAGAGCCAGTGAGAGAGGGAACACAAGCAGGGGAAGTGGGAGAGGAAGAAGCAAGCTCCCAGGGGAGGAGCCTGATGTGGGGCTCGATCCCAGGACTCTGGGATCACGCCCTGAGCAGAAGGCAGACACTTAAGGACTGAGCCACCCAGGCGCCCCAGAAGTCTTTCAATTTAAACACATTTTTTGGGCATGTAACAAATCTGGTGCCCCCTGCAATGACTGAGCTATGAAAAAGATAAATAAATTCAACAGTACCAAAGTTATTGGAGAGGCTAGGAAATTCAGGTAGACTGAGGTTTATTTATATATTGACTTGTGGAAGACTATAACTTCAAAATCATTGAATATTAAAGTTGTGGGAAACAAGAAAACCAAACCACATATTTTAGAGAATATTAGTTACTAACAAAGCCAACGCTAAGCTCTGGGATCCCAAAGAACTGGTACTAGTACCTTTTGAAATAAAAGCAATGAATGATTTTGTATGTAAAAACTGTTTGATTAGGAGTAAACAAAAGGCCATTGCAACTTCTGAAAATGTTAACTATTAATAAATCCAAAAGTTGTTAAAATACCTATCAGAAAAGAAATCGCAAGAGGGGATTAAATCATCCACTGATTGTTCTTCAAAACTGCCACTGATCAAAGTCCAGTTCATACAGCAAGTCCCAAACAGGTCATCTGTGACACAGTTGAATGACAGGATGAAAGGAAGAACACAAGGTCATAATTAATGGATTTCTCACCTAATAGTTATTTTAACAACTTTTACCTAGAAGAGCTCATCTTCAGGGTTGGGATATAAAAGTGCTGGGAACATATCTGACAGAAAAAGTGGTGGGATACCAATCTGTGCTCCCTTAAAAAACTGACCCTCCGGAGGCTATATCCTTTCCAACGCAAAGGATTGATTCTAATGATAACGGTTTAGGCCACGCATTTAAGAAGGAGGTAATGGATAGATAATTTGGGGACCACCTCCAATACCCCCCATTGGTAATATACCCTTTGTAAAGGATAAAGCCAAGACTTGGGGGTTAGGCCATGTTAAGTTCCAACTGCAGCTCTTTCCCATGTTAATTACAAGAATCTGGTTAAGTTATTTAAAATCTTTGAGTCTCAGGGTGCCTTGGAGGTTCAGCTGGGTAAGTGTCTGCCTTTGGCTCAGGTCATGATCTCAGGGTCCTAGGATCAAGCTCCGCATCAGGCTTTCTGCTCAGCAGGGAGTCCGCTTCTCCCTCTCTCGCTCTCAAATAAAGAAATAAAACTTTTAAATAAATAAATAAAAACGAAATAAAATAAAATTCGAACTTATACTTCCTTCCACAGAACCCAAAAGCAGCTACAAATTATTTCCCAATTTATTTAAAATTCTTGATCTTTCTTTCAATATCACTGATATTGTGATATTGAAAGTTCACTATCCCACATAACTGTCAACTTCTATTTTCCCCAAACTGACCTGCCAACAACTCCCTTCATTCTATATTTGCTTCATTCTGAGCTATGACTAAGTCAGTGTCCCTGCTAGGAAAGCCCTTTTCACTTTCTTTCAACTAAATTAGATAATCTCTTTTATTTAACTCACTTAACTTCTACATTCTCCTGAAGCCTTTCTAAGGAAACCCAGATACATTAGAGCAATCTGCCACCTCGATAAAATATCACTCGAATATTTTGTTTTTCCATTTCAGATCACAACATCCTCAATACCCTTATAATAAAGCAACAAATGTTTACTAGATAGGTACCTAGTACAAGCAAAGATCGTGTAATCTTTCTGTGAGGAACACAAGGAAACACAAAGACTAGTATCAGACCAAAGACTTTGCAACTGCAGCGTTTAGTAAATGTTGGTTTATGGACTGCTAAAGTTTCCAAGGACACAGCTGACAAGTACATTTCTTCTGGATTAGAAATAAGTAATAAGAGTACCATAAATCCTGGTACTTTTTAGAGGAAAGTAGGGAACAGAAGAAAAAGACTGCTCAGAACCCCGTGAGAGGCGTTTCCAGACTAGACTTACCCGGTCCTGCTCTCTACTTACAGTATCAGAATGGAGTAGACAGGGGATGATGCAGATATCACAGCATGCAAAAGCTCCCAGGTAAGTCCAGCAACATCTCACACTTTTGGACTCGCTGGCCTACTTACTAAATTATTTAAACATGACATACTACTTTTGATCATTTACAAATCTTTAGAATAGGTCTGAAATTTATTTTACTATTCAAAGTCAAATCCCTAAGAAATGAGTTTTAAAAATCCAGTAGTGTGCATTTCAGAGCTCAGTCACTGCTGAGAAGTTTGGGCACAATGAAATAAATGAAATGCATGATCACTTTATCTGCTGCTATAAAATAAAACCATTTCCTAATGGTCAAAAATAAAATTACCTGTAGCATTAAGACTACTGTTTTCACCACATTCCACTGTGATTTTCTGCCATCCACAATCACGGTAAATCCTCTAGCCTTACACTTTTCACTGAAACAAACAAACAAAAATTACAAAGTATTAAAACAGGCTTCATACTTTATTCTTTATAATCCTAAATAAAGTCTCTAGTTTAATCATATGTGGAGCAGCATTAATCTCACTTGGTTTTGTTTACACTGTCATTAATAAAATTTTTAAGGGTATCCTTTTAGTATTTTCAAGCAATTTGATTTTTCTCATTTTAGGAAACACTGACAATTTACAAACTAATTTGGCAAGAAAATTACTCTAAAAGTACAGGAAGTCAATGTCTTAACGAGAAGAAATCAAAGCAACATTCAGTCTCAAGAGCCTTTCAATTTATTCGTTTATAAAATGGGATCCAAGTGAAATATGTAACTGACTGCCAAGTGCATACATACTTCTTGCCTCTCCTTCCTGCCAGAAGTAGAAATGATAGTTTAAAACAGGCAGAAAATAGGGGCGCCAGGGTGGCTCAGTTGGTTAGGCATCTGCCTTCGGCTCAGGTTATGATCCCAGGGTCCTGGGATTGAGACCCGCATCAGGCTCTTGGCTCAACGGTGAGTCTGCTTCTCCCTCCCCCTCTGTGATCTCTACCACTTTTGTTCTCTCAAATACATAAATAAAATCTTAAAAAAAAAAATAGGTAGAAAATAGAGTAAGCTACTACTAAACCATTGGAAATGAATTTCTTGGTGTTCTTTCGGGGAAATTTAATGAGATGAGGTAATATTCGGTCTACATAGTAGTTGAAAACTTGAATACACCATATCAGAACATACACCCCCCTCACCTTCACATTCTCAATTACTTGACCAGCAAAATATTACCCTGAGTGTTAGAATATGTTACTGCTATATATTACATTCAATTATTGTAAACACTTCCCAGAAGCCTACCCTAGTAAAATACAACTACACTAAAAAACTCCATGCTAAAGACCAAACTACATAGCTACTTTATTATTACTATTTTTTTACTTATAAAATGAATTCAATGAAAGGATCTCAACTGCTCTCTCCAATATACCAGAAGAAGCTGCAGTTTTACTTAACAGAGCAAGGATTTGGTAGTGAAACCTCTCCACACTCAAAGTTCTATCAATCATATACATTATAGGAAAGGTAATCAGCAAACCCTTTCCTAAGATTTAAATCCAACAATCCAGGGGATTTTACTAATCCTGCCTTACTTCCTCTAAGTTCTCACATTAGCCTCAAGAGGGTTCTTGCAGAAGTGATATCTAAATCTACCAAGCACCACTAAGGTTACAAGTATGAGGATGGTACTGCTGAGGAGTTGTAAGAACAGGGGCCTCTATAAACAGGGACAGAAGCTGAGCTTCCAAAGAAAACAGGGAACTGTTCAAAAGATGAGACAAACTGAAATATATATCCATACAAAAAACGTGCACACAAATGTTCACAGCAGCATAATTCCTAACACCCAAAAGTAGGAACAACTCAAATGTCCATCAATGACAAACAGGAAAACAAAACATGGTAATCTATATAATGGAATACTATTCACTATAAAAATGAATGCAGTACGGGGGCGCCTGGGTGGCTCAGTCAGTTAAGTGTCTGCCTTCAGCTCAGGTCATCTCAAGATCCTCAGATTGAACCCCATGGCAGGCTCCCTGCTCAGCAGGGAATCTGCTTCTCCCTCTCCCCGTTCCCCCTGCTTGTGCTGTCTCTCTCTCTCTCTCTCTCACACACACATAAATAAAATCTTAAAAAAAAAAAAAAAGGAATGAAGTACTGATACATGTCAGAACATGGATAAACCTTGAAAACATTATGCTAAGTGAAAGAAGCCAGATACAAAAGCCCACATATTGTACAATTGCATTTACACGAAATGTCCGGAATAAACAACTCAACAGAGACAGAAAGCAGATCAGTAGGTGCCAAGGGCTGGGAGGAGAAGAGAATGGGGAACGACTACTAATGGGTGCAGAACTTCTTTTTGGGCCAATGGATGAGAGTGTGTAATGGTCACACAACTTTGTCAATATACGGAAAACCACTAAATTGTATGCTTTAAAAGGTTGGTGTTTAAGGTATGTTAATTATAACTCAATAAAAATGCTGAAATCCTCCATTTTTGGATTTTGCATTTTAAAATAAAGGACTCACTAAGTATTCTTTGGTGGGGGGAATGTGAGGCAATACAATGATCACTTTAGATTATTAGCAAGAGCATATAAAGACTTGCTTGAGGAAGCAAATCTGACATCTAATTGCTAGTTGTAGGATCAGGTAAGAAGGAAATTCTTGGAATTCCTCACCACCAAGACATCTAGGAAGACCACTATAACTCAGGTAGTATACAAGGAACTTAGGTAAGGATACCTTACCAGAAGAGATAAACCTAGGTAAGGTAGCTGGCTACTGAGTGGTCTTCAGAGAAGTAAAAGCAACTCAGGAGTCTCTACCAATGCTTATGGAAACGTGCAGGAGGGGGAGATAAGACACACAGAGTTGTCCAGTAGAAGGCCTTCCCTTTTTGGTACTACAGTCAAGAGAATTGTGCCATCCCCATAATCTGGTACTTTGTTCTCAATCGGCATCTGCTTCTCAGAGATACAGGTTACAACAGCATTTTGTTAAAGAAGTTTTACACGAATAACACATTTTCATTTCAAAGCACACTCTATATTAATCTGTATATTAAGAGAAAGAAAATAATGAAGCTTGCAAATACCATCTGCAGTGATCTTAAGGGCATAAAATACTCTAAATTTATCTTATAGGGTACTTAAAAACAGCCTCAATCATAATTTTCTCACATTTTACTAAGATAATGAAAATACATACAACTGAAAGATACTATTCGAAAACTGCAAGATCAAGTGATCTTTCAACTACATGAAAGGATTGTTTTTCTTTTTTCTTTTTTTTTACTTCTTTCCTACAAGTGGAGTGATAGTTTCAAGTGATTTTTAACATACTTAATTTAGAAGCATGTTCTGTCCTTTATAAAAGGGTATGTTAGAGGAGCTGCCATACTAATATTAATAAACTCCTATTGCTGTTAACATGTTTATAATTACATCTAAAGAACAATAACAAAAAAATCTATTAACACTCTATCTCCTTGTTCCTCCCGCATTAGAGCCTTTCGAGGGTTAGATGGCTCAGTCGAAACTACTATTAAAAGAGGAGAGGGGGCGCCTGGGTAGTGCAGTCGTTAAGCGTCTGCCTTCGGCTCAGGGTGTGATCCCGGCGTTCCGGGATCGAGTCCCACATGGGGCTCCTCCGCTGGGAGCCTGCTTCTTCCTCTCCCACTCCCCTGCTGTGTTCCCTCTCTCGCTGGCTGTTTCTCTGTTAAAATAAATAAATAAAATCTTAAAAAAAAAAAAAAAAAAAAGAGGAGAGGCTCCTTAAAAAGCCCACTCACTTTGATTAGAAACAGACTATCAATGGATTTCTCCGGTTCAGTACATTGTAGCTCTTCACTAATTTCTTTGATTACAACTAAGGGTTCCTTCTTTTCCACTCATAAGCTCTGCTTACACTTGTATTATGGCAACTAATTTCACTTATGCTTTTATTGTAATTACTTGTTTACAATTTATCTTCATTAGATAACATGCTTCCAGAAAGCAAGGATATTATCTTCCTAATATCCTGGCAGCTTTTAGCATAGTGCTTTAAACACAGACGACCTTTAAAAATGTTAGAGGGTACATTGCACATCATTCCCTAGTCAGAAACCAACACTGGCTTTCCTTCTCCTTCAGAACTGAAGCCTTTACCATGGCCTACAAGGTCCTCTATGATCTGATTCTAGCCTCTCTCATCTGACCACAGTTCTAGAACTCTGGACCTCTCTCAAACTGCTCCCACCATACTACCTCCTTGCTGATCCCACAATATGCTGCTCCTGCCTCAGGGTCTTTGCACTAACTGCTCTGTCATAAATGCTCTTTCTTTAATCATCTTCCATTAGATATCTGTACGGCTTGCTCGTCACTTCCATCATCTCTGGTAAAACATTATTCTATCATTTTGCAAAATATTGCCACACATGCCATCCTCTCAACTCTTTTCATGCTGTGTTTTCATAGCATTCATGAACATCCAATATACTGTGATTTATATGTAATATTTGTTGGATCATTACGTATAACGCCCATAATAAGGGCGGGGACTGGGTCTCCTTTGTTCACCCATTTCCTCAGCACCTGGAACAATGAGGAGCTCATATATTACAGGCTCTCACGTATTTACTGAGTGACTAAAGACTTATGATCTTAATGGCTATGTGGTTTTTGGCAAATCATTAAACCTCTGTGTTCTGATGTTTATTCTGTAACATAAATGAGTTTTTCTACAATTAGAAAGAACTGACTTAAGTGAAAAAAATGGAAAGGTAACTTTTGTAGATTTTGAATCACTACAGAATCAATAGTAATCTGATCGAGATTAATCTGGACAAATACTTGGCAGTATTTCTATAAAAGATTTAAGAATGGAGGGGCGCCTGGGTGGCGCAGTCGTTAAGCGTCTGCCTTCGGCTCAGGGCATGATCCCAGCGTTCTGGGATCGAGCCCCACATCAGGCTCCTCCTCTGGGAGCCTCCTTCTTCCTCTCCCACTCCCCCTGCTTGTGTTCTCTCTCTCACTGGCTGTCTCTCTCTGTCAAATAAATAAATAAAATCTTAAGAAAAAAAAAAAAAGATTTAAGAATGGAGAAGGTGGTTAGTCCAGATGATTGTTAAGGTACTTTACAATCCTGATGATGTTCCATGATTCTACAACCGGATGATCACCAAGTTCCCTTTAAGCTGGAAAATACTGAGTTTAAATACAGGTATTTTATCTTTATTGTACTTTGTTTTACTGCACTTCATAGATACTACTTCTTTTACAAATTGAAGGTTTGTGGCAACCCTGCATCCATCAACTCTATAGATGCCATTTTTCCAACAGCATTTGCTCACTTTATGTCTCTGTGTCATGTTTTAGTAATTTCATAATATTTCAAACTTCAAATTATGTATTTGTTATGGTGATCTGTGATCTTTGATGTTCCTATTATAATTGTTTTGGGGTGCCACAAACCATACCTATATAAGATGGAGGACTTAATAAGTGTTGTATGTTCTGACTGTTCTACTTACTGGTTGTTCCCCTGTCTCTCCCTCTCCTTGGGCCTCCCTCATCCCTGAGACACAATAATACTGAAATTAGGCCAATTAATAACCTTTCAGTGGCTTCTAAGTGTGCAAGTGAAATGAAGAGTTGCATGTCTTTTACTTTGAAACAAAAGCTAAAAAAAGCTTAGTGAGGAAGGCATGAAGAAAGCCAACACAGGCTAAAAGCTAGGTCTTCTGAAACCAGTCAGCCAAGTTGTAAATACAAAGGAAATATTTATGGAAGGAAATTAAAAGTGCTACCCCTGTGAACAAATGAATGATAAGAAACCAAAACGTTCTTATTGCTGATATGGAGAGAGTTTGAGTGGTCTGGATAGAAAATCAAACCAGCCACAACATTCCCTTAAGTAAAAGCCTAATCCAGAGCAAGGCCCTAACTCTCTTCAATTCTAGGAAAGCTGAGAGAGGTGAGGAAGCTGCAGGAGAAAGCCTGAAGCTAGCAGAGGTTGGTTTATGAGATTTAAGGAAAGAAGTTGTCTCTATAATGTAAAAGTGCAAGGTAAAGCAGGCAAGTGCTGATACAGAAGCTGCAGGAAGTTCTCCACCAAAACTTCTAGCTAGGATCAATAATGAAAGTGGCTACACTCAGCAACAGATTTTCAATGTAGACAAACAGCCTTCTATCAGAAAAAGATGCCATCTAGGACTTGTACCGCTAGAGAGAAGTCAATCAGCCTGGTTTCAAAACTTCAAAGGATAGGGGCGCCTGGGTGGCTCAGTCATTAAGCGTCTGCCTTCGGCTCAGGGCGTGATCCCAGCGTTCTGGGATCGAGCCCCACGTCAGGCTCCTCCACTGGGAGCCTGCTTCTTCCTCTCCCACTCCCCTTGCTTGTGTTCCCTCTCTCGCTGGCTGTCTCTCTCTGTCAAATAAATAAATAAAATCTTAAAAAAAAAAAAAAAAAAAAACTTCAAAGGACAGGGGTGCCTGGGTGGCACAGTCAGGTAAGTGTCTGACTCTTGGCTTTGGCTCAGGTTGTGAGACTGAGTCCCACGTCTGGCTCCACAATCAGCACAGAGTCTGCTTAAGAAAGACTCCCCCTCCCTCCCTCCCACCACCCTGGGGCATGCTCTCTCATGCACACTCTTTCTCTCTAAAATAATTAAATAAATTAAAAAAAAAAAAACTTCAAAAGACTCTCTTGTCACATGCTAATGCAGCTGGTGACTAAATAGAAGACAATGCTCATTTACCATTCCCACAATCCTAGGGCGCTTAAGAATTATGATAAATCAGGGCACCTGGGTGGCTCAGTCAGTTAGGTGATCGACTCTTGGTATCAGCTCAGGTCTTAATCTCAGGGTCGTGACTTCAAGCCCCACTGGGCGTGGAGACTACTTAAAAAAAATTAGAAAATAAAAAAGAATTACGCTAAAGCTACCCTGCCTATGCTCTATAAATGAGAAACAACAAACTCTGGGTGAAAATACATCTGTTTACAACATGGTTTACTGAAAGGGTTTAAGCTCACTGCTCAGGGGGAAAAAAAGATACCTTTTAAACTATTACTGTTCATTGACAGTGCATCTGGTCACCTAAGAGCTCTGATGGAGATGGTTACAATGAAATCAATGTTTTCATGCTTGCTAACACGACATTCATTCTGCAGCCCATGGGTCAAGGAGTAATTCTGACTTTCAAGTCTTATTATTTGGGAATATTTCATTAATCTATAGCTGCTAGAGATAGTAATTACTCTGATGGATCTGGACAAAGTAAATTGAAAGCCTTCTGGAAAGGATTCACCATTCTAGATGCTATTAAGAACATTCGTTAATTCATGGGAAGAGATCAAAATATCAACATTAACAGAAGTTTGAAAGAAGTTGAGTCCAACCCTCATAAATGACTTAGGGACTCAAGACTTCAGTGGAGGAAGTAAATGCAAATATGGCTTTGCTGTGATGTTCACTCCATTGCAGTGGTCTAGAACTGAACCTGCAATTATCTCCAAGATTTGCCTGTATACACTGAATATACTGTTGAAAGAAAATGTTAAGACAAAGTTTTCAATATTTCCTTCATAATACTATATTATCTCATATGTTAATTATCAACTGTAATAGGTCTAGGTTAAAAGTAAATAAATACTAACACTTGTCAATAGATATTGCACTGTAATTATAGCAGAGGTTGCTGTAGAGTAGTAATTAGGAACACAGGCTAGCAGCCAAACTGCCAGGTGCAAACACCCCCTCTGGCCCTGATTTACCACACGCTCTTGGTCAAGATATCTAAATTGCCCACTCTTTCTATGTCTCAGATCCCTCATACACAACACAGGGATAATGGTGACTGTACTCATCACAAGTTTCTTATGAGAATTAAAAGACTTAACATTATCTAACAGATAATATATTATCTGTAATATATTTCCTTAAATATAAGATATTCTTTTCATATATGCCTCCCAATCATCATCCATAAGTAAATTCTCAGGTCCATTTGAATTTCAAGTTCTAAAAAAGAAAGCAAAACCAGCCTAGACAAACTTCTTATCCATCAAAAGAGTTTCTACTGAGCCACCAACGTCAGTATGCTTATTTGATTTTCCAACAAAATGTAAGATGTTCTGAGAATGGTCAGTTACTAGGTCCAGTCAGCCCACACTTGAGTACACAAAACTCTGAGAAACTGAAGTAGTAAAATAAAATAAAAATAGAAACCCACACCCATAAGCCATACTGACCACTGACTGAGAATGAGGTACAACACTGAGCTATGAAAAATACAAATTATAAGATACAGTTTCTCCCCTCAAGGAGCTCAGAATCACTTAGTGCCTATTTATATTCATAGACATTACAATATTTAATGTTACTAGGGAAACAATATATGCTTTTGAAATTAAAAAAAAATTAAGACAAATAATAAATGTAAAAATAAATAAATATTTGGGCACCTGGTGGCTCAGTCGGTTAAGTGTCTGCCTTCGGCTCAGGTCATGATCCACGGGTCTTACGACTGAACCCCATACTGGGCTCCCTGCTCAGCGGGGAGCCTGCTTCTTCCTCTCCCTCTGCCCCCCTGGCTCATGCTCTCTCTCTCATTCTTTATCTCAAATTAATAAATAAAATCTTTAAAAATAAATAAATAAATATTAAATAAAAACTTAAGAACCATCATTAAACACATCATGGTTAAACTTCTAAAGAATCAGAAACAGCAAGGGCTATAAGTTTGGATAACAACAAAATCTAGAAAGGATTTACATAAAGGAGCTAATAAAATTTAATGTGAAAGGACAGATATAGAGTATAAAGAATACGAGTAAAGGCACCACATATTTGAGAAGCTTCTTCATTTCTCTGCTCTTTTTCAACTATGAAACAGAAATAATAATACTCTTATTATTTTGAAAACTGAGTTAATACAAGTACTTTAAACTAAGTGCCTTGCATAATAAGTGTTCAAGAAATTAGTATTTCTGAAAAGGTGAGTCGAATCATATAAGGTCTTGGCATAGCAGTTAAGAATGCTGAAAGACTGCCCTTGAGAGCAAAGACCTAATATTTCCTGCCTTCACAATGCACGATGTTTAAAATGAATGGCTACAGAATTGAATTCAGTAGTGCAGTAAGAAAAAGAGGAGGTCATAGAAAACTGGGAAGAATGACACTGTCTTTTCAATGAAATTAATCCTGCGCAAAGTGGAAAGAGAATCAGGACAAAGAAGTTAGCTTGGCTATTATTGTACTAGTCCAACTCGACAACTCAGCCATCCCTTGATGTGAACTTCAGTGTATGAAAAGGGAAGAGAAAGGACAGAAAAATAAAAACTACATGGCAAGGAAAGAAAATACTGGCTTAGCAATCCCATTTTAAAACAGCACCTTATAAATTTTCAATACGTATGTGTTGAATGAGTGAGATGATTATTAAAAAAAAAAAACTCATCAAGGGCATAAAGCATGTTCAGGGGCACTGGGGTGGCTCAGTCAGTTAAGTGTCCAACTCTTGATTTCAGCTCTGGTCAAAATCTCAGGGTCACGAGATCAAGCCCTGTGTCAGATTCTGCACTGCACATGGAGTCTGCTTAAGCTTCTCTCTCTCCCTCTGCCCCTCCCCACCCCATGCTTGTTCCCTCTTCCTCTCTAAAAAATAAACAAAATCTAAAAATTATAACAAAACAAAAAGCATGTTCAAAACCCTTAACCACAGTGTTTTGAAACAATGCAATTACAACCCTATTTGCTAAAAGTACATTTCTTAAGGAGTAAAAGGGAAGGCACTGGCTCAAACCTCCATGGAAGTGAGTACCTTTAAAAATAATAATAATAATACAAAAAAAAAAAAAAGGAAGAAGAGAGCCATCCCAGTCACATTCTCACAGACTGTATTGAACATTCCAAAGTCTAAGAAGACAAATAGATGATCAATTAAGGGTGTTAGACTCAAATTCAAATTATCTTCTAATTGTTCTGCAGAGTCCTATAAGCTCCAAGAAGGCTCCTTAAAAGTGGGGAAAGGAGCACTGCAGTGGAAGCGGAGTTTGAGAAGGGAGGATGATGATAGCCAGAAATCACTGTGGACCTCCATTTCTGTTTTATAAATTTGGCTTCTGTGTAAGATTTTCTTTGAAGAAAAATGTCCATAGATTTTTTAAAAAATTCTGAACATACAGAATATATACCTTATAGAATACTAGTAGTTACACTGTCCAGAACAGAGTGGCATGATATATTTCCAGTGTTGAAAGGGAAAAAAAAACAAACTACAACCAAGAATACCCTACCTAGCAAGATTATCACTTAGAATTGAAAGATAAAGAGTTCCCCAGCAAACAAAATTTAAAGGAGTTCATCACCAGCAAAACAGTCTTATGAGAAATGTCAAAGGGCATTCTTCAAGTGGAAAACAAGAGAGCACAACTAAAAGAAAATTATGAGAAAAGTTCACAGGTAAAAGTAAACATATAGTAAAAGTAGTAGATTAATTACTTATAAAGCCAGTATCAAGATTAAAGCACAAAAGGAGTAAAGTCAATTATATCCACAAAAATTCCAAGGGATACACAAAATAAACATAGAAAATATGGTATCATTTACATAAAATATGGGGGGCAGTAAAAATTTAGTGCTTTTAGAATGTGTTCCAACTTAAGCAACTATCAACACAGACTGCTATACATAGGGGATATTACATATAAACCTAACAATAACCACAAATTGAAAACCTATAAAGATACACAAAAAAATAAAGAAAGGATTCCAAGCAGAACACTAAAGAAAGCCATCAAATCACAAGAGACCAGGAGAAGAAAGGAATAGACAAGAATTACAAAAGCAACCAGAAAACAATTAACAAAATGGCAATAAATACCTCCCTATCAATAATTACTCTAAATATAAATTGAATAGATGCTCCAGTCAAGACATAAGGTGACTGAATGGATAAAAATGCAAAAACAAAAACAAACAAAAAACAAACAAACAAAGAAAAACCAAACTGCCTATGACTCAGTTCTGACCTCTACATGCAGACTGAAAATGAAGGGATGGAAAAAGATATTCCAGGCAGAAGGAAACAAAAAAGAAAAAAAGCTGGGATAGCAATACTTACATCAGACAAAATAAACTTTAAAAGAAAGACTGTAGCAAGAGACAAAAACTGGGCATTACATAATGATAAAAGGATCCATCCAACAAGAGAACAGTAACAATTGTAAATATCTAGGCATCCAACAAAGGAGCACCTAAGTACATATAACAAATTTTAACAGATATAAAGGGAGAAACTGAGAGTGATACAATAATAGTAGAGGACTTTAACACCCCACTTACATCATTGGATAGATCATCTGAACAGAATTATTAACAAGGAAGCAATGGCTCTGAATGACACATTAGGCCAGATGGACCTAAAAAATATAAAAAATGTATACAGAACAATCCATTCAAAAACAGAATACACATTCTTTTCAAATACACATGGAACATTCTCCAGGATAGATCACATGTTAGGTCACTAAACAAGTCTCAATAAATTTAAGAAGACTGACATCATATAAAGCATCTTTTCCTACCACAACAGTATGAAACTAGAAATCAATTACAAGAAAAAAACTAGAAAAAATACAAAGAAGCCAAACATGCTACTAAACAACCAATGGGTCAATGAAGAAATAAGAAGACATAAAAAAAATAAATGAAGACAAAAACAAAAACGCAACAGTACAAAATCTTTGGGATGCAGCAAAAGGAGTTCTAAAACAGAAGTTTATAATGATACAAACCTACCTCAAAAAACATGAAAAATCTCAAATAAACACCTAAAGGAACTAGAAAAAGAAGAACAAACAAAACCCAGCACCAGAAGAAAGGAAATGATAATGATGAGGGTGGAAATAAATAGAGACTATAAAAAAAATTAGAAAAGGTCAAAGAAACAAAGAGCTGATTCTTTAAAAAGATAAACAAAACTGACAAACCTTTAGCCGGACTAATCAACAAAAAAAAGGAACTCAAATAAATAAAATCAGAAAGGATGTGGGAGAATAACGGACACCACAGAAATATGAAGAATTAGGAGATAATGCTATAAAAAACATATGCCAACAAATTAAACAACCTAGATGAAATGGATCAACTCCTAGAAACATACAATCTTCTAAAATTGCATCAGGAAGAAATAGAAAATTTGGACAGACTGATTACTAGTAACAAAATTGAATTGCTAACCAAAAAACTCCCAAAGTCCAGGACGAGATGGCTTCGCAGGTAAATTCTACCAAATATTTAAAAAGTTAATACCTATTCTTATCAAACTATTTTAGAAAATAGAAGAGGAAGGAAAACTTTCAAATTCATTCTATAAGGCCAACAAAACCAGATACAAAACCAGACAAAGATAATACAGAAAAAGAAAAATACAGGCCAATATACCTAAAGAACATGGATGTAAAAATCCTCAACAATATATAAGCAAAGCACATTTAATAATACATTAAAAGGATCATTCATCATGACCAAGTAAGAGTTATTCCAGGGATGAAAGGATGGTCTGATATTTGCAAATCAATCGATGTGATACCATAAAGGATAAAAACTGCATGATTATGTCAAGAGATGCAGAAAAAGCATCTGACAAAACACAACATCTTGTTCATGATAAACATTATCAACAAAGTGGGTTTAGAGGGAACATACTTCAACATAATAAAGGCCATATAAGAAAAACCCACAGCTAACATCATACTCAATGGTGAAAAATGGAAAGCATTTCCTCTAAGATCAGGAACAACATAAGGATGTCTACTCTCACCACTTTAATTCAACATAGTACTGGAAGTCGTAGTCACAGCAATCAAACAAGAAAAAGAAATAAAAGATCCAAATTGTTAAGAAAGAAGTAAAACTATCATTATCTGAAGATGACATATACAGAAAACTCTAAAGATACCACAAAAAACTATTTGAAGTAATAAATGGAATCAGTAAAGTTGTAAGATAGAAAATTAATATAAAGAAATCTGTTGCTCCTCTATACACTAATAACAACATAGCAGAAAGAGAAATTAAAAAAATCTTTAATCTCGGGGTGCCTGGGTGACTCAGTCAGTTGGGTGTCTGCCTTCAGCTCAGGTCATGGTCCCAGAGTCCCAGGATCAAGCCCCAAGTCAGGATCCCTGCTCAGTGAGGACTCTACTTCTGCCCCTGCCCCTGCCCCTACTCCTTCTCTCTCTCTTTCTCACTCTCTCTCAAATAAATAAATAAATCTTAAAAGAAGAGGAAAGAAAAGAAAAGATAAGAAAACAATCTCATTTGCAATTGCACCAAAAAGAATAAAACACCTAGGAATAAATTTAACCAAGGAGATAAAAATCCTATACTCTGAAAACTATGACAGACTGATGAAAGAAACTGAAGACAACACAAATGGAAAGATATACCATGTTCATAGCCTGGAAGAATTAATATTGTTAAAATCTCCATACTACCCAAAGCAATACTGATTCGATGCAATCCCTATCAAAATTTTTCACAGAACTAGAACAAATAATCCTAAAGTTTGTACGAAACCACAAAAGACCTTGGATAGCCCAAGCAATCTTAAGAAAGAACAACAAAGCTGGAGGTATCACAATCCCAGATTTCAAGATATACTACAAGCCATAGTAATCAAAACAGTATGGCCCTGGCAAAAAAAAAAAAAAAAAAAAAACAGACACATAGATTAGCTGAACAGAACAGAGAGCCCAGAACCAAACCCACACTTGTATGGTCAATTAATCTATGACAAAGGAGGCAAGAATACACATAACAATTCAGAAACTAGTCTTGTCAATAAATGGTTTTGGGAAACTAGAGAGCTACATGCAAAAGAATGAAACTGGACCACTTTCTTACACCACACACAAAAATAAAGTCAAATGGATTAAAGACCTAAATATGAGACCTCAAAACATAAAAATCCAAAGAAAACATAGACAATAATCTCTTGGACATTGGCTTTAGCAACATACCAACGGATATGTCTTCTCAGGCAAGGGAAACAAGAGCAAAAATAAACTATTCGGACTACGCGAAAATAAAAAGCTATTGCACAGCAAAGGAAATTATCAACAAAACAAAAAGGCAACCTAGGAGAAGCTATTTGCAAGTGATATATCAAATAAGGGGTTAATACCCAAAATATATAAAGAACTTCTACAACTCAACACCAGAAAAAGATAATATGATTTAAAAATGGGCAGAAGATTTGGACAGACATTTTTCTAAAGAAGACATATAGATAACTAACAGACACATAAAAAGTCACTCAATATCACTAATAGTTAGGGAAATGCAAATCAAAACCACAAGGACAAGTCACCCCACACCAGTAAGAATGGTTAGTATCAAAAAGAGAAGAAGTAACAAGTACTGACAAAGATGTAGAGAAAAGAAAACCCTAATGCTCTAGTGATAAGAACATAAAGTGGTACCATGACTGTGGAAAACAGTATGGAGGTTCCTCAAAAAATTAAAAATAGAAATACCATACAGTCCTGTAATTACACCAGGGGGTATTTACCCAAAGAAAACAAAAACACTAATTCAAAAAGATATATGCACTCCTATGTTTATTGCAGTTTTATATACAAGAGGCAAGATACGGAAACAACCCATGTGCCCACTGATAGATGAATGGATAAAGAAGATGTGGGTGTGGGTGTGTGTGTGCACATACATATATACAATGGAATATTACTTAGCCATAAAAAAGAATGAAATCTTGCCATTTGCAACAGCACAGATGGACGACATTCCATGGACAACATGGAAAGGCTATTATGCTAAGTAAAATAACTCAAAGAATGACAAACACCATATGATAACTTCTATGTGGAATAAAAGAAATGAACAAACAACAATAGCAACAACAACAAAACAGATAACTAAATACAGAGAACAAACTGGTGGTTGGCAGAAAGATATGGGTAGGGGTATAGGCAAAACAGGTGAAGAAGATTAAGAGGTACAAACTTCCAGTTATAAAATAAATAAGTCACGGAGACAAAAAGTACAGCATAAGGAATATAGTCAATAATACTGCAATAACATTATATGGTGACCACACTTAACATAGTGAGCACTGAATATAGAATTTTCAAATCATTATGTTGTAAACCTGAAACTAATATAACACTGTACGTCAATTATATTTAAATTTTAAAAAAAATACTAATAGTTGCAAAACAAGTTGTAGGATTCAAATAATAATTTCACCATTTTAAAGAATTACAGAACTAAACACGGCTGTTCTATTTCCTTTCATAATGTATTTTAGTTCATTTCTATGACTTTGTTGCTAAGTCTGGTTTGTTCCTTCGATATGCATATAATGAACACCTGAAGTCTCCAAATCATTTTTATTGGCATTGTGGATATGGAGATAAATAAAACATGGTTCAGCATTTAAGAACCTCACAATCTAATAACAGACTATAATATGACTATAAACTACTATGACACCAAGCAGAAGTAAATATGAAAAAGAATCTAAAAGGGCTCCTCAGAAAAGTACTAATTAAAAAACAAGGTTAAGAATGTGTTTTGCCAGGTGTTTTTAAAAGGGAGGTAGTCTCATTGTCTTATAATCACATCTCATGTAATAGTATTGAAATAAATCTCATTCATTGCATTGAATGTAGATATGCTTCTGACTTAAAATCCTGAAATATGCAATAAAATGATATGAGATTAATGACCTACTTGTGAGGTTTTCATTAGTGCTCATCTCAGTATTTACTTTTTTAATGAAAAGATTATTAATTTATATATTTCTTGTCTTTACTTCCATAAGGGAATCTCCTAATTATGGACTCACGCAGTTTCTGATCCTATTGTTTATGTCTAAGATACACAGTAATGGCTAGAAAACAAAAGATAAACTACATTTAGCTCTCCTAAAATTTAACACTCACGCTGGCCCAAACTTGTCAGTCTTTATTATTCTGTATTAAAACCTATGGTTGACCCTTTATAGAAAAAGGGGCAGTAATGGTTAGGCTTGAACTCCGCACAGAACCGACAAGAGTTATCTGAACTTAAACTTAGTATTCAGGTCAGGCTACAAGTATCCTAACCCTCCCTTTTCTTCTAAGCCCTCTAATCAAGGATCTGAAACAAAAGCGAGCTTAGGGACAACCTGTGTGAAAAAGAATCAGGAAATACCTCCATTCTCAAATGTGCTCGGTTACCTGTTTAAAATAGATATATACCATATAAAATAAGCATGAAGTATAGATAAGAAACTGAATAGTTTCTTCTCATTTTTAGAAAACTTTTTAAAACCTAGTATTACATTCAAAATGTTAACATGTTCATTGCAAAAAGAGACCACCTTGGGGCATGTGCGGTAAGGAAAGGGCCAGAGAGGCATCACTGATGGACCCGTCCTAAGACAGTCACAGCTTAGGCGGGATCAAACTTTAACAGCAGAAGACTGGGAGACATAGCAGGTCCCACAAAAAGTGAAGACATATTACTAAAACAGACAACTTTCTAGACACAGGCTGAGCATAATCTGACAGGGTAAACTTAAAAACAGTCCTGGGATGGAAAGAGAGATGGATAAATGAATACATATGTGATCAAGTCCAATTTTGGTTGGAGACTTCTAAGTGAGAGGCATAATGGTGTTTACTGTACAATCCTTTAAACTTTTTGTGTATTTGGTATTTTTCATAATAAAATGTTGGTGGGATTACAAATTAAAAGCAGTTTTGGGCGCACCTGGGTGGCTCAATTAAGCGTCCACCTCTTGATTTCAGCTCATGTCATGATCTCTGAGTTGTGACATCAGGTCCCATGCCCTACCCAGAGCCGGACGTGCTTGAGATTCTCTCTCTCCCTCTACCCTTCCCCTCTCTAAAAAATAAAATAAAATAAAATAAACTTAATTTAAAAATAAATAAAATAAATGCACTTTTGTATGGTAGACATTTTGAAGGAGAAAAATCAGTTTTTAAGATTACACCTAATAAACTGATCTCATGAGTTGCAATGAAGAGCTCAAAAACACTCTAGCACTCTAAGGAATTAGCAAGTACTGATACAGAGCTGCCAAAGTTATAGGAGCTGTTGCAAGAAAACAGAAGGTTAACAATTCAGTTTTCACAAATATTTGAGGGTCAAAACCTAGCAAAACAATTTTCAAAAATAAAGTATCCAGGTATCTATTTTGACTTGCTAAAACAAGTTCTTTCGTCTTGCTTCAATTCATATTTCTCTATTAGCTGGCAGGTATGTGCAGATATACAGAAACTGATTCATAATTTACACTGGAATAGCATTATACGTATATTTATCCAAGAAAAAGAGAGAGAGAAATTTCCATAGTGTAGGCTACTTTGCCCTCTATTGTACTTGCTGCTCACACACCCAGTGTGAAAACACAAAAGAGGCAAGTGAGACTGCTGGTCCCTTAGCCTGCCTCAGTTACCAAGTGCCTCTTATAATGGGAGCATCCTGCAGGACCCCAAGATTATGACCCAAGCCAAAATCAAGAGTCGGACACTTAACTAACTGAGGCACCCAGGAGCCCCAAGGATTTTTTTTTTTTTTAACGATTTGAAGTAATCTCCACACCCAATGTGGGGCTCAAATTCACAACCCCAAGGTCAAGAGTTATATGCTCCACCAACTGAGTCAGCCAGGCACCCCATTAAAGGATTTCTTTTTAAAACATCTGATCAGCAGACCTCCGAAGAACAATTTAATTAGAGTCTCTGGAGAGCATGAGAATTTTGAAAAAAATCTCCAGATGATCCTAACATGCAGTCAGACTTCAGTCTCCAAATATCACATATGGAAGAGGAAGTTGGGGAGGGAGCTTATTTTTGTTGTTGAAGTGATAGGGAGGCTCAAGCAAAAAGAAAAGTTTGTTTTGTCTTCACCCAAGAAATACAAAAAATTAAAAATCCAAGAATCTTCCATTAAAACATAAACATTTCTTACATTTTTTAAAATAAAAATGTTTTGAACTCTCAATAGCCTTCACTCAGCATATTAAAACCTACAGATTTGTATCTATATAGTGAAATAGCTATTTAAATAAAAGATGCTTTCTACTAAATTCACTTCTCTGTGTTTTCTCAAGTTGCATGGTACACAGATGCTCAGTCTTTGTGTTCCTTAAAAGTTGACAGTGCATACATTTTGGAAATCTATATCACATTACCTAGTACATTAAGAGCATAAAATAATTCTTTTATCTGCTGTTGTGTCCGAAATGATTGATTCTGGTGTTTTTAATTATAATTTCACTAATAAAAGAAGGTGACATAGCAACATACACCTTAATGACAGGAAACATTAGTACGTCAATGACAACATATCAAGATTTTTAAAAAGACACCTTTAGAGTCACCTTGGAATGCTGAGTAGGTAGTCTAAGGTAACACTCAGCTCATCCATATTTGTTTGTTCCAGGCATAATGGAATTGTCAGAATGAGGCCACTCCGTCTGTCCTTTCCTCCTATTAGAAAAAAAAAGATATAAATACAACATGTAATCGATATTAAAGCACTAAATAGATATGTTTGGGTCCAATGTTACTAAAACAAACAGTATTTAAGATATAAGTAAAAAGAACTATCTAATAGCTGCTTATTTTATATATTGTAAATGTTTATAGTAGTATAGCAAAATTATACCAAATTTAGAAAGAATAAGAGAAAAAAATCAGCCCGTGCAATCATCACTTAAACACAGCAATTATCATTTTGTTTAATTTTCTTCCATTCAGACTGCTTCTTAATGTAATCAATTCATCGAGCACCTACTGTACACCTAGCACTATAAGCATTTACAAGCAAAGTAAATTTCCAATCAACCCAGGAAGAAAGGCTTTACATCATAAGAAATAACAGTCTGAAATATGAGTTTATCTGCTAGGCTGTGTGGTATAATATATATAAAGCATTACAAAAAGGATCTAGAAAATGATAAGAGCTGTGATAAAGGTGAAAAGCTTTGTAGAAAAGTTAAGACTTAAGAAAAACAATTGTTGGAGAGGATGTGGAGAAAGGGGATCCCTCCTACATTGGTGGTGGGAATGCAAGTTGGTACAGCCACTCTGGAAAACAGTGTGGAGGTCCCTTAAAAAGTTAAAAATTGAGCTACCCTATGACCCAGCCATTGCACTACTGGGTGTTTACCCCAAAGATACAGACGTAGTGAAGAGAAGGGCCATATGCACCCCAATGTTCATAGCAGCAATGTCCACAATAACTAAATCGTGGAAGGAGCCGAGATGCCCTTCAACAGATGACTGGATTAAGATGTTGTGGTCCATATATACAATGGAATATTACTCAGCTATCAGAAGGAACGAGTTCTCAACATTTGCTGCAACATGGACGGCACTGGAGGAAATAATGCTAAGTGAAACAAGTCAAGCAGAAAGACAACTATCATATGATTTCTCTCATCTATGGAACATAAGAACTAGGATGATCAGTAGGGGAAGAAAGGGATAAAGAGAGGGGGGGGTAATCAGAAGGGGGAATGAAACATGAGAGACTATGGACTATGAGAAACAAACTGAGGGCCTCAGAGGGGAGAGGGGTGGGGGAATGGGATAGACCGGTGATGGATAGTAAGGAGGGCACGTATTGCATGGTGCACTGGGTGTTATACGCAACTAATGAATCATCAAGCCTTACATCGGAAACCGGGGATGTACTGTATGGTGACTAACATAATATAATAAAAAATCATTAAAAAAAAAAAAAGAAAAAGAAAAAGAAAAATGAGTAGAATTTATAAACCAAGTTATAAGAGTATTAGAGTATTCTGTGATGGGGAATGATCTGAGTGAACTTAAGAGGTCAGACAGTGAACTTAAGAGGTTCTGCATTCACAAGGCAAGAAAGACAAAGTCCTGCCCAGCTGAGAAGAGCACATGGGACCTGGCTGTAGAAGCCTGAAAGCCAGGCAGTAGAACACACTAGCATTTCGTGGATGCTCAAGCCCTCTTCAATCTTCCATAAGCATTAAAATCTAACTAATACTTTCATACACACATATCTGCTTTCAAAGTTCCCCATGTGACTGACTTTGACACTGAAGTCCATTCTCTGACCCAATGGACATTTATGGCAATTTTAGAAGCTTAAAACACAGCAAATACTACTAAAGGTAAAAATTCTATATGATCTCTAGAAATCTATCACTAAAAACTGAAAGCTGTGAAGTGAAAAAAACAACTATGAGTGACATGAGGGCAATTCACTATGGACCAACCACAAATGATCTTCTTTTATTAGGTTAACCATATAAATTAATGATATTCAACCAATTTGTTTAATCTGAATAAATGTAATTTCAAAATGTTGAACTTAATAGATAATCAATAGTGACTTCAACTACTCATGGTTTTTGTTCAGGTTTTGTTTTGTTTTGTTTTGTTTTTAATGGATTCCACCCATGGTTTTCAAGCTGAACCTCCCAAATGATTTTGGTTTGAAAAGTTTTCTCTATTATTAAAAAAGGTAAAAATTATTGGTTGAAAAAATTAATACTCAATAGAGACAATCGAGAAGGGTGGGCTAAAGGAAATTTCATTTGCTCCTCAAAAATTGCTAAGTTTTATGCCTACATTAAACCAAATGTGCAAAAAGTTCATATCTGAACTGTAGCATTCTGACCCACTTTGGACTTGTCTTCAGAGGACAGTTCTAACATTCAGGACTACATTTAACCTCATGTCCTCAGCTTTCACTAAGGAACAATAAAATAATTACTAGAGTAAATGAAAAAGATGGTAGAAGCCAAGAGAAAAAAAAGACTTTCAAGATAGATATGGTTGGGGTGGCTGGGTGGCTCGGTTGGTTAAGCAACTGACTCTTGGTTTCAGCTCAGGTCATGATCTCAGGGTCTTGAGATCAAGCCCTGACACTGGCTCCATGCTCAGTGGGGAGTCTGCTCAAGAATTCTCTCTCTCCCCTCTCCCTTTACCCTCACCCCGCTTGCACATGTGTGCATGCGCTCACACCCTCTAATAAATAAATAAATAAAATCTTTTTTAAAAAAGTAGAGTGAAACAACAAAATGAAATGCTGCACATAGATTAAGTGTCATAAGGATGCAAAAATTAACTGATAAAGATTACGGAAGAATAATAGTATCTACTCTTGGCAACAGTGTGGGCAAACAGGCATTTTCTTACACTGGTGGGAGAAACAGAAATTGAAACAATATTCTTAGAGGGTAATCTGACAAAACCTAACACAAATTTAAATGTAAATTCTTTTTAACAGTTCCACTTATGGGAATGTATACTGCTGAACTTGTACAAAGTGCAGGAACGATGAATAAGAATGTTTCCCGTAATACCATTAATATCAGAAAAGAATGGAGGAAACATATGCATCAACTGGTAAAGAAATAAGTTGTTTTTAAAAAAGGAAATACATTAAATAAGGAAACAAGAATACTAGTGGAATTCAAGATCTTATTTTGTCCTTTATAATCTGCATCAGAAAAACATAACAATTCAAAGAGAGATACAATATACTTTTAAAAAAGGATGTTGGTAGTGTAATGATCAAAACAATTACGATAGGATCTAAAAAAAAAGAGAGAAAGAGTAAGATAAACAAAAGTCCAAGTAACCTAAACAAGCAGGCCATAGTACCTATTCCAAAGCATCTGCAAATTTACTCAATGATCCTTAATTCCAGAAAAGCGCTATACCCAATGTACCATGCCCCTGCTCTCACACTAATAAAGTATCTTGCAGCTTCTGATTCGTAGCTGATATGCACTTTAGGTTAATAACCAGAGATAAATTCAAGCCTCTATAACCAAGTTCAGACAGTAAAAAGTGAAAACCATGTAACTGATATTTCCTAACTCCTCCAAGTGCACTGAAACTATCTCACAGGAACATGGAAAACAAAAGCTAGAATGCAGGATATCATAAAAACTAATTCTATATTTCAAAAATAATTATTTAGGTGCCGGTTAGTCAATTATTCTTGGCCCGTATTACTTCATTTTTATATAAAAAGATAGGACATCTACATCGAGGCGGTCATTTTAATCAATTACAGAATAAATACTGGCCTGCCAAGTACCGACAGTGACAGAGGTGGCTCACACAGTTATCCATTCTGATTAGAAGAGAGCTCAGAAATACCTCTGAAACGAAATCTTCACAGAAAAATGCATTTCTGTCAAACTTATCAAAGAAAGAAGTTGAAACAAATTTATACATCAAACACTTCCAATTTTAAGAAGAAAGCATACCTGAAAGGAATGCAAGTTTTTTCTTCAGAATGGGTAATATTACTGAGGCCTCCATTTTACTCCAGCAAACTTCCTCACTTCTGAAAACAAAGAAAGTTAAATGTTAACTACAAGATAATAATTATTTTGTGAAATACATACTTATGATGGCTTATCCCAAGGTGTCTCAATTTCAGCATTACTGACATTTTGAGTCAGATTATTTATTTATTTATTTTTGGGTAAGAATTGTTCTGTGCATTGTATTTTGCAGCATCCCTGGCCTCCGCTCATTAGAATACAAATAGCACCCCCCTTTCCAGGCTGTGACAACCAAAATGTCT